>NC_087436.1:81103132-82353132 GCF_036321535.1 Camelus dromedarius | reverse complement strand
TGGATCTGTAGGTACACTTGTAAATGGTCTTCCAGTAGTCTGTGAATTCTGTGTATATCTGTACTTTTCTAAGGAGAAGACCCACAACTTTCAACATAGTTTAACAAAGGGGTTCGTGACCATCCTCTCCACAGCCATTCTCCCCTCAAAGGTTCTAAGAACCATTAGCTTCAGTATCTAGGCAGGTTTCTTTATTGGATATTTTGCAGGTTATTTTTAAAATTAGTGTTTATGAGAAAGGAAAGTGAATAGGTTTCTGTTCGTGAACAGGTAATTTTTGCAGCACCCGAGTGCCTGTTTTGTTTTGTTTTTGAACTACAGTGTGATATTTTTGGTATATTATGCCCATACCAATAAAAGTGCTGTTGCTTGTACCTGGAGCTGACACCACTGATTGATCCATTGTTGTTAGGCAGATACTGTCTGTTCCTCCTCCCACCCTGCCAGCATTGATGAGCAATAGAATGCATGGCAAAGAATGGCACCCTAATACAATCCAGCATGTTAGAATATTGTTTTGAAATGTTAAAAGATAATTTGGTTTGTTTATTCTAAAATTTGGACTTTTTCCCTTTCTCAACAAAACACCAAATGGTAAAGAAATTAAGTATTTTTTCTTCCAAACTAGATGACGAGATTTATATAGTATATTTGTTGTATAATATTTCTTCTTGTATAGCATGGAATGTAAAGTTATATTGAATTCTAATTGATGATCATTTTAACGTTCAGTATTGCTAGTTTGGGGAAAATATGAAATTTCCAGTCAGTTTATGTAGATTAGATTATAATTTGTGATTTTCATTTATAACATTTAAAATTAATCTTGTTTGCATTTTGGAAATTTCAGAATTAGGTTAGCATTCTAAGTTTGAGTTCATTCTTGTGATAGAGTTTGGAAGTAAGCTGTATCAAACTGCCCTATTTTCCTTGTTTGTGATAGATTGCTGAACTATAAGGCTTTACACTGTGAAGCCAAGTTCTGTTTCTGGGTCAATTACCAGTGGTAATCACAAGGTCTAAAGAGTATGAGATTGATCAGCTGATGCTGTACAAACTTATGAATGAGTCTGTCCAGTGGAGTAATGTCTTTGTCTTTTTACTTGAGATTTTTTTTCTTTTCCCCTTTGATATTGGTATTTTCATTTGAAATCTGAATGCTTTTCAAAGTTCAAGGTTCTAAATCAGTACTTGGGGATTTATAGACTGAAACAGCAGAACTCTGGCTCTCTAGATTTGCTCTTTATAAAATAGTCTGAGAGGTCTATATAGATCTCAAAGATCAATTAGAGATGAATGTAAGATGATCAGTAATTTTACGTATATTCTCTTGAACTTTAAAAAATTCAAAGACATTTTCTGTGTGGAGAGAATATTTTAATATATGTATTTTAGTTCTCATAAAGGAATTTATATATACCATGCAAAGATATAGTTACACTTCCTGTACAAAGAAAAGGTTAATGCCATCTTTGTTCTAGTATTGAGTTTTTGCTGATAGGCAAGTCTATGTTGCGTCCTGGGTATTGCCACTTAAATACTGTGTGACCTTGGGGAGGTTTCTTAGCTTCTCTGAGCCTCATTGGGCACAATTATAAGTAAAGGAATAATACCTCTTTGGGTTGTCCTGAGGATTGAAATGAATAAATGTGAAATAACTAATTCAAATAATAGCAGTTACTTATATAGATTTATGTGTCAGACAATTTATAAACTCATTTAATCCTTGTAACAGTCCTATCGAGTTTGTACTGTTACTTTCCTCATTTTTACAGATTGAGAAACTGAAACTAATGAAAGATTATGTAACTTAACCAAAGTTATACAGTCATACAGAGTAGATAGTAAGCGCTCAACTAATGCTGACTGTTGTTATCTAAAAAAAAAAAAAAGAGTAATGTAGCTAGTTCTCATCTTTTGCTATAGTGAAAAATGAATCTGAATGTAGATCATTAGAAAGCATACATTATTTCTTTGCTGGAAAAAATGTCGATTGGAAGATTGTGTTCCTCACCAAGGACTGAGAATCACATGATTTACAAAATTAATAATGTAAATATATTGAATGCTTACTGTGAACTAGATACAGGGCTAAGTACTTTACATATGTTACTTCATTTATGCTTCACAACAATCTTACAAGACAACTGAAACTCAGAATGATTTTAAATGACTTGTCCAAGGCTACACAGCTAATACGGAATCCCAAAACTGGCTCTAAACTTTGCTATTAACCACTAGTTTTTGTGCTTTGTGTTAGATATGCCTAACAGATTTCTCTAAAAAGGAAGGCAACAGCTTAAGTAATTTTAAATAGAAAAAAAGAGTACTCTCATAGTTTTAAAACTAGTACAGTTGGCCATCTATATCCATGGGTTCCATTTAGGCGAATTCAGGGAACTTCAGACTGAGAATATTCAGGGGGAAAAAAAAACTCCAGAGTTTCAAAAAGCAAAACTTAAATTAGCGGCGCACCAGCAACTATTTACCTAGCATTTACATTGAATTGAGTATTATAAGTGATACAGAGAGGATTTAAAGTATATGAGAGGAAGATGTAGGTTGGTTATATGCAAATACTGTAACATTTTATATAAGGGACTTGAGCATCCTCGGATTTTGCTGTGGAGTGAGTGTCCTGGAACCAGTTTCCCAGGATACCAAAGGACAACTATAAATAGTGATTATCCAAAACTAGTTTCATATGCCAAATCTTGCTCACTGTCAGTTTTGTGAAGTTTTTTGGAGCACAACCAGCCATTCCTTTATGTATTATCTACGGGTGCTTTCCTACCACAGTGGCATAATTGAGTAGTTGTGACAGAGTGTGGATGGCCCACAAAGCCTAAAATACTATCTGACCCTTTACAGAAAAAGATTGCAGACCCCTGACCTAGACCAACCCTGTTTTTCTTTTTTATAAATGAAGAAACTGAGACTTGAGAGATAAGGTGACTTTCTAATAATGCAGTTAGTTAAAATCCAATTCTCCTGACCCCTACCTATCTCACTTTTTTTCTGCTCTACCATGTTCTCTCTCTATAAAATCAACAAGTATACTATATGATCATTATATAAGGGACTTTAAACTATTATAAAATGTTTATGATATATAGGAATATTTAACCTAGTTAAAACAGACACACTAGTTATAATAACAGTAAACATTTAGTCATTTCTCTTTTTAGAATTTGAAGAGCTTTGGGTATATACTTTGTATGGTGCATACCTTAAAGTTCTGTTGCCGACTTTAAGCTTACATTTCCTTATTTTCCTCCACAAATTCCTCTGTAAAAAAGTAGAGACTTTTGGAGTCATTTCATTACTTGATTCCAAAATAATAATTGGAGTTAGAAACCTAACACATACACATATTTACAAAATAGAAATCATACAGTCTGTATCTAGTTCTTTCTGCTTACCGTTACATTATCCATGAAATTTTTAAGCGCTGAGGTTATGTGTTTGGATTTGAATTTGGGAGTGATAACTGGCAGCATTAAGAAGGATGAATGTATTGGTGAGAGAAGAGATTGAGGGAGGCTAATAATAATAATTGTAAGATGATTGGGCCTGCAACTAAAGTGGTATGGCTAGAGAAGCAAGGTCAACAATAGGAGAGAAATTTAGGAGGTAGGATATCTGAAACTTGATTATAGTTGAATAAAGTGGAACTGAAACTTTGAGTATATGTGAGCTATTGTATTCAATGGGGGAGCCCTCTTGATCACAAAGGTTAGTTTAGGTTCTCCCATAACATCCAGTATATCTCTCTACTGTTGCCTTTAACCACATTATTATCATCACCTGTTTGTGTCCCATCTAGATGATTCAGGCTCCTTAATGGCAGAAATTACGTCATGTCTTATTCATCTTTTTTTGGGGGGGGACTCATTTTATAGATAACTTTAAAAATTTAGATTATTCATGCATTTTTTAAAAGCGAAATATAAGAGATAGATTGGTTAAGGTATTCCTAAGTTTTTTCACATTTAGAATCTGACTCTTGAAGCAATTTTACTGAGTCATTTGTTTTTCCAGACATTATAATCTTAGTCCATCTAGAGGATGGATGATTCAGGCTTTCATATGAGTGCTGTATCTGTCTTCTGAGACATTTGCTTTTAAGCCACCAACACCATTCTTCAAATTTTGATGCAGACACTCTCTTGGTGTGTAATCCACATTCTTTTTCCATGTATCTTAGTACCAGACCATAACACAGCCTCATCTATTGTGGGTATCTGCCTTTCTTGAGCCCCATAAAGTGGTGCTTCTCAGATTCTGTGGTGAAAGACTAGTTTGTGAATCAATACTTTGTAAAAGATGACAAAAATGAATTACTGGAAAAATGAAATGAAAAAGAGGACACACAAAATACATACCTCAGTTTTTTTTTAATGAAATTCAACAGACATAAAGTTAGTCTGTCAAATATTACTTTGCTAAAAGAGTTTCCAAACACTCCATTTTTGACCTACCTCATTGCAGATTTGTTTTGAAAAAAAAGTTTGTGGACGACACTCACTTTGAATAGCACTGCTATAAAGCACTTGATTGTTGCTTTTTGTGTTCATCTTTGAATTTCCAGAACCTGTAATATAACAGGTGATAACTGACTGAATGAATGGATGATTAAACTAATATAAGACAAATGGTGTTTACCCTTAAGACTGACAGTATTTCTATTTTTTTATTGAAAATTCTTGAAATGTTATAAAAGCACCAGACTAGTATATATCCTTAGTACATGTATGTGTATATTGGATTATGTGTTTACCTTGTAAGAATAAAAAAGTGTGTTCCCAAACTCCTTTAAAAAAGGCTGATTCTTCTTTCCTAGGAGGTAGCCAGAACAGAGAGCTGTAAACTCCTTGAAGTGCAGGAGGCTGCTTCTGGTACCTGAGAGGCTCTCACTCAACTTTGCCTCCTTCGCCTTGTGATTTCACCATTCCAGACTGAAATCATGGCAGGTCCAGAAACTGAGGCCCAATTCATTTTCGCCGGCATCAAAAAATACTTCAGCTCTTACACTCTCACAGGGAGAATGAATTGTGTACTGGCCACGTACAGAAGCGTTGCTTTGATAGTCTTATACTTCAAGTTAAGGTCTAAAAACACTCCAGCTGTGAAAGCAACATAAATTCTAAACTGTACCTCATCTGTTAAGGTCTCATCCCTGAAGAAGCTAGTGTCAGCTCATCTTGTGATACTCAGTTTGTACAATAAATTACGAACCTGAGGGAAAGAAAAAAAAGACTGATTCTTGTATAGCCATGGTAATAGTCCCCAGAACCAGTTTTAAATCTGCTTACTTAATAAATGACAGTTTTTTAGAACTAGTTAAACCAATAACAGCTTCCCTTAGAGGCTTGCAAACTCCTATTCACTGAAAGTCCACCAGCCACTGAACTCCACACTTCCTCCCAAACCCTTTGTAAGATTAGTCATGTACTTTTCTTAGAGGCTCAGAGGAGCTGTGCCTGACCAGCAGAGTGCTCCCTGAAGTAAGTAACTATTATTTAGCTTTGTGTTTTTTGTTTTGTTACAGATGTCAAGTGGGGATTATCTCATCTTTTAACACTTAGAAACAAATTAGTGGTAAGTTTATTTTTTAGTAGGGTTTATGTTTTTATTCAAATAATAATAATTTATTAGGTATAACCCTGTAACTTCTATGGCATTCTCAAATAAAAATAGTCTTCTAAGAGTTCATACACATCGTTCACCTATTTAGGTAAAATTTAAGTCGTTTTTTTTTAATGCTTTATACTAGATTTTCAGACTATTATGTGTAATAAATTGTCATCTAGTTCAAGCAAGGAAATGACTATGGATAGTGAAGCATCACTAGAATGCCTTCTTAATAAAACAGATCCCTAAGTAGGAACATCTTAAATGTTATAGTTACATACTTATACTCAGTATAGTGAAAATGTTGTTTATAGATTCTGAAAATGACATTAGTATTTAACAAGCAAAATTCGATAACAGATAACAATTGTATCTAATATGTGCTAATGTTAAGAAAAACATTTTTTTGTAAGTCACAGTAGTAAATTGTTCGAAGTCATGTGTACCTTTACTGAGTAGTAACTTTTGAAGCTGTAGTCCAGTTTGTCAAAGCAGCAGATTCTCCTTTAATCATTGGCATAATATATCTTCTTTTGAACTATTTGATTCAAAATTTAAAATCTCTACTCTTTGCTTTTATAAATAAAAAGGGAATGAGTATAGCTTATTTGACTTAAAAGTAAAAAATTAAATGTTAAGAAACATACCTTTGAAATGAAATAATTCAAAAATATCTTTGTTAAAATATTTACATATGATTGTGATTAAAATTGTATATCCAGAATGCAGTGTTATTTTAGCTAAAATAATTTAATTTTTTGTTGATTTGGATAAGCATAGAAAAATAATCTCTAATGTTCATAATCTGTTCATTCCAAAAATACTTTAAGTACATCTATTTATGATATGTTGTGCTTAACATGGGAATGATAGGAGTGAATAGAAGGTGCCTGTATTTAGGGGCTTGTGTAGTATTATGGGAAAGAACAATACTGAATAGGCAATTATTAAAAGTATTATAAATTTGACTAACAGTTGAATATGGTATAATCCACTTTATGTTAAGTGCAATGAAAAAGATATGATCAAATTGTTACAGGAGCACAGAGGCAGTACATGTGGTCCAGGCTAGGAATAAGACAGATTTTCGGGGATGACCTTTTTGAGCAGATGAACCTGAGCTTAGTCTTAAAAGGTAAGAGTCAGCTAATAAGAATGGGCATTTCAGAATGAGAGAATAGCCTGAGCAGAGACAGAGCAGTATGAAATAGCATGGAGTGTGTGGAAAATTCATGCAGTCGGGTTTTCCTCTATACAACATGATGTGGGGTTTACCATCTTGATATTTCACAGATATTTGTGAGTTAATTTTGTTAAATACACACATTCTCTGTCAACTTTCAGATATAGCTCTAAAATTGATCAGATGCTGCTATAAAATGTAATATTTTGTATCATTTTAAATCTTTTATCTAATACCAGAAATTGACACATTATAAATTTACTTCAATTAAAAAAAAAACTTCATCTAACTGAATTGTGAAGAATACAAACTAAAGTTATTTTAAAGAAGAATGAGTCTAATAGTACCATTGCTTCCTGTAGTAGGTACTGCAGCAGTAACTATATAGCGTTGAGTTTTTTGAGGTACTTTCAGTCAAAGTGCTGTTCGGAGTTCTTTCTACTTAGAGCTCTTCTGATAAATGTGTGGTATAAAAGTCACTCTGCCTGTAAAGATCTTTATGAGAATAATACAATATATGAGTTAAAACAATATTCTTCAAGAATAATACAGTATGAGTTTTTACAGAATTCTGCATAATAGTATTTCATATTAATAGTACATGCTAAAATGTGGGATTGTAAGTACAAAGAAATTTGAAAAGAGAATGAAGTAGACTGACAACATGGTAGTATCTTTAGGCTTTTGCTAGAAGTTCTGTTTTCTGTGATTCATTGTAAGTTGTGTTTACATGTAAAATATGTTAGTTTTGTTATATATTCTCTGCAGTGAACCAATAAAACCTATTTTCTTCTGTTTGGAGTTCTCTTTTCTTTAGAACTTCCTATTTTGTTGGTTGATACACTTAGAGGAACAGAAAAAATAGTCTCATCTTCCTGTCTGCTTCACTGTCATAATGTGCCAGGGTGTGATTAGAAACAGACTGCCATGGACCATCTCTTTTTTCCTGATGTCTTAATTCTCTTAATATATTTGGGAAAGGGGAGTACCATATTTTTTTCTATAAGAGTCAGAATCTTAGATACATGTTTTAAAAATTCTGAGTTAGAGTTTAGGTGGGATTATACTCTCACTTGTTATTAACATACAGTCTTTGTAAGTCCTACAGTTGGCTAAGTTCCTTAGAGTGAAGTGTCCTAGGGTAAATTTTTTTTCCTGTTCTGTCTTCATGTTCTAGTATATATAATAGATTTTTTTTTAAGTTGAAGACATTGTATTCTTTAAATAGACCGTTTTAAGAGAATTTGGTATAGAAAGTTTTTGAGCTTTTGTGTCTTGCCCAAATCTGAGGTCAAATGTAAAAAAATTTTATAAAAATGGGTATTAATGCCCTTTTCATAGAGTAGTTCTCTGACAAAGAAATAATTTTATGACTGTAATAAATAAAGCCTTTTACTAGACAGAGGCTATAGTAGTTTGGTATATGGGGAAAAAGTGTATGATAGTTTTGAATTGTATGTGTTTAAATCTAGTAAAGTTTAAAAATATTAATGATGCCTACAATCATAATACCCAGACACTTAGGGCACCAAATATGGTATGGTAAAAGTTCTAGATGAAAGAAGACTCATTAGACTACTGGTAATGAAGTTGACCCAGTTTTTTAATATTGGAAAAAAAAAAAAAACACCCAACCCACAGAAGTCATGTTAATTCAATTATTATGACCCAGGCTCATGTGGATAAGATACACAGATGTTTTTAAGACATAATCTTTTCAAAGAGTTCAGACTTTATTAAGCAGATAAATCTAAAACATAAGGAAAGATGTTGAATGAATCCAAAGTACGAAGTACTGTTTGTGTTCATAGAGGGGAGATCACATCCCATTGGAAGGATTAGAGAAGGCTTCATGAAAAGAAGCATTACTTAATAAGCTGGGCCTTCACATCATTCCCCCATGAGGAATAGCTTGAGGTCTTGCACATATACTTGAGGAAATGGAATAGTGAAGTCTGTGATACAGTAGAAGAATGGGCCTAATTAGAACTGAGTTGAAACCCTAGCTCTCACCATTTTCTACCTGTGTGACTGGGCAAGTCAGGGATGTTTAGGCCATCTGTAATGTAGTTGTGATTCTTAAATGAGAGAGTACAGTCAACCCTGTGTATCTGCAGGTTCTGCATCCATGGAAATGGAGGGCCAACTACTATATGCCGTTTTATGTAAGGGACTTGAACATCCTTGGGTTTTGGTATCCGAGTGGGTTCCTGGAACCAATCCCCTGTGGATACAGAGGGACAACTGTATATGTAAGATCTGGGGGGAAATGTGACACAGTGGTTTAGTAGGTTGTCTTTCCCCTACTTTTCCCTACTTTATGTCAAAAATCAGTGGTGGAAGAGATTGGAAGGTAGGCTGGAGTCAAAGCAAGAAGGGCCTTGAATGCCAGGATAAGCTGTTGAACTACATAATATTAAGCAGTTTGGAAGTGACAGGTATAGCTAGATAAATCTGGCAGCATTGCCCTTGACAAATGTTTAGGGGTGAGAAAGAGGGGCACTGTGATTGGTTAATGGAGGTTATTATGGTTAATGGAGTCTATTATAGTCCAGGCAAGGTATGTGGGTCTGAATTACAGAGAAAGAGAGTAGAGTTTAATGAAAGTAGGAAGAAAAAGATGAGTAGGAGAGAGGTTTTGCCAAGTAGAAGTCAGGGGAATTGAGACTGATGGGTTATGTAAGTCAAGAGAGGAGTCTGATGTGGCTCAGGTTTTGAATTAGGGCACCTGAAAAAATGGCGTTGCTACTTCCAAAAGTAAAGGAATTATTAGAAAGAGTAGCTGGTTTTAGAAGGGAGAAGATAGAGACCTTAATTTTTCATGTTTTGTTGTTGTTGTTGTATAATTCTATTTCACTAGCAAAATGCTCTGAACAGTAGTATAGGATTTAAGCGCATAGACCCTTGGAGTCCTGCTGGCTTAGTTTGAATCCTGGCTACACCACTTACTTGGGCTCCACTCCATCTCATTGTGCCTCAGTTTCTTCATCTGTAAAAAGGACAATCTGTAAAAAGGACAATCTGTAAAAATTTCTGGCAATCAAAGCTTTTTTGTTAGGTTCGTGCACATATAGAATTATTATATCTTCTTGGTAAATTGACCCTTTTATTAGTATGTAATGTTGCTTTTTAATTGTGGTAAATAAACACAACATAAAAATTTCCCATCTTAGCCATTGTAAAGTATAGAACATTAGTGTTAACTGCGTACACATTGTTGTGCAACAGATTTCTAGAACTTTTTCATCTTGCAAAACTGAAATGCTTGTACCCATTGAGCAATTCCTTTTTCCCTACTCCTTGGCCTCTGGTCACCACCATTTTACTTTCTGTTTCTAAGAATTTGACTACTTTAGATACCTAACTCATGTAAGTGGGTTCATACAGTATTTGTCTTTTTGTGACAGCCTTATATCACTTAGCATAATGTCCTCAAAATCCATCCATGCTATAGCATATAAAAATTTTCTTCTTTTTCTAAGACTGAATAATATTCCATTCTGTGTATATACCACTTTTTCTTTACCCATTCATCCACTGATGGGCATTTATGTTGCTTCTACCTCTTGGCTATTGTGAATAATGCTGAGATGAACATGGGTATGCAAATACATCTTCAAGGTCTTGTTTTCAGTTCTTTCGTATATATATGCAGAAGTGGGATTGCTGCATAATGTGATAATTCTATTTTAAATTTTTTGAGGAACTACTGTACTGTTTCCATAGCATCTGTACTATTTTAATATTTCCAGCAACAGTGATAAGGCTTCCAATTTCTCCACATCCTGGCCAACATTTGTTCTTTTCTGTTTTTTGTTTTGATAGTGGCCATCCTAATAGATGTGAGGTGATACCTCATTATGATTTTGATTTGCATTTCCCTGATTTGGTGATGTTGAACATCTTTTCATGTGTTTATTGGCCATTTTTATTTCTTTGGAGAAATGTTTATTCAAGACCTTTGCCCATTTTTATATTGGATTGCCATGTTTTTTTGTTGCTGAACTGTAGGAGTTCTTTATTCTGGATATTAACCCCTCATCAGATATATGATTTGCAAGTATTTTCTTCCACTTTTTGGGTTACCTTTTCACTCTTGGTTGCTTCCTTTAAGATACAGGAGTGTTAAAGTTTGATGTAGTCTCTCTCTTTTTTTTTTTTTTTCTTTTGTTGCCTTGCTTTTCTTGTTATATGCAAGAAATCATTGCCAAAACCGGTGTCATGAAGTGTTTCCCCTATGGTTTCTTCCAGGAGTTTCATAGTTTCAGGTCTTACATTTAGATCTTTAATATATGTTGAGTTAATTTTTGTGTATGGTGTAAGGTAAGGGTCCAACTTTATTCTTTGTAATGTGGATATCCACTTTTTATATAGTATCTTTTTATCACTGGTAATTTTTTTTGCTCTGAAGTTTGTGTTGTTTGATAATATAGCCAGTTCATGTTTTTTCCAATTACTGTTATGGTATATATGTTTCTATTCTTTTACTTTCACCTACTTGTATCTTTATACTTAAAGTGGCTCTTTTCTTGCAGGCAACTTATAGTTGGGTCTCATTTTGTTTTGTCCAATCTTACAGTCTCTTTTTTCTTTTTTAAGCATTTACTTGAGATAATTATAGATTCACTTGCAGTTGTAAGAAATAATAAATCTTGGATATCCTTCACCCAGTTTACCTCAGTGGTAATATCTTGCATAACTTTAGTACGATATCATAACCAGAGAATTGACATTAATACATTTCTGCTTACTTTATTCAGATTTTTCCTGTTTTACATGCACTCATTTATGAATGTATACTTTATCACATGTATGGATTCATGTGACCACTAGCACAGTCAAGATACAGTATAGTTCCATCACAAATATCTTTTGTGATACCCGTTTACAGCCCCTGCCACTCCTTGCCTTCATCTTTCCCTAGCTGCTGGCAACCACTGTGTTTTCCCCATCTCTATAATTTTGTCATTTTGAGGATGTTACATAAATGGGATCATACAGGATGTAACCCTTTGAGATTGGCTTTTTTTCATTGAGCATGTTATATGTTTTAATTGCTTATTCTTTTTTGTTGTTGAGTAGTATTCCTGAGTCTCTGAGTAGTATTCCTTTTAGTTGGAGGCATTTAGACCACTTTTATTTAACATGATTATTGATACAATTGGTTTTATTTTTTTTTTAATTGAAGTACAGTCAGTTACAATGTGTCAATCTCTGGTGTACAGAACAACGTCACAGTCATGCATATACATACATGTATTCATTTTCATATTTTTTCCATTAAAGGTTATTACAAGATATTGAGCGTAGTTCCCTGTGCTATACAAAAGAAACATTTTTTAAAATCTATTTTTGTATATAGTGGCTAATATTTCTTAATCTCAAACCCCCACATTTATCCTTTCCCACCTCCTTTCCCCAGTAACCATACAATTGTTTACTAAGGCTGTGAGTCTGTTCCTGTTTTGTAGATGAGTTCACAGTGTCCTTTTTTTTTTTTTTTTTAAGATTCCACGTATGAGTGATATCATGTATTTTTCTTTCTCTTTCTAGCCTACCTAACTTAGAATGACAATCTCTAGGTCCATCCATGTTGCTGCAAATGGCATTATTTTATTCTTTTTATGGCTGAGTAGTACTCCATTGTATAAATATACCACAACTACTTTATCCAGTCATCTGTCGATGGACATTTAGGCTTTTTCCATGTCTTGGCTATTGTATATAGTGCTGCTTTGGACATTGGGATGTGTGTATCTTTTTGTGTTAAAGTTCCCTCTGGATGTATACCCAGAAGTGGGACCATATGGTAAGTCTATTTTTAGTTTCTTGAGGAATCTCCATACTGTTTGGTGCATGGCTGCACCAAACTACATTCCAACCAGCAGTGTAGGAGGGTTCCCTTTTCTCCAGACCCTCTCCAGCGTTTATCGTTGGTGGACTTTTGAATGATGGCCATTCTGACTGGTGTGAGGTGATACCTCCTTGTAGTTTTTGATTTGCATTTCTCTGATAATTAGTGATATTGAGCATTTTTTCATATGTCTATTGGCCATTCACATGTCTTCATTGGAGAAATGCTTGGTTAGGTCTTCTGCCCATTTTTGGATTGGTTTTTTTTTTGTTATTAAGCTGTATGAGCTGTTTATATATTCTGGAAATTAAGCCTTTGTTAGTCGCATCATTTGCAAATATTTTCTCCCATTCTGTTGATTGTGCTGAACCAAACCAACCGTTTTTTTAAATTAAGTTTTATTGGAACACAGCTACGCTCATTCACTTACAGTTGTCTATGATTGCTTTTGTGCTACAAGGGCAAAATTGAGTGTTTGTGATAGAGACCTTATGGCCTGCAAAGCCTGAAGTATTTACTATATGACCCTTTACTGACAAGATTTTTGACTCCTGGTTGAAGTATTTTTCTGTTTGCCCCACCTGTTCTTTGTTTATTCTGTATTAGAAATGTGAGCATAAAAGATGTTAGAGGAGCTTCTGGCTATTAGAATACCTACATGTGCTTTCCTCAGATAAAATTTTAGATCTGACCGAAGGTATCTGTATTGGTTTTCTACTGTGTTACAAACTACTGTATACTTAGCAGCTTAAAATACATTTATTTCACAGTTTCTGTGGATGAGGAATCTGGGCACAACTTAGCTGTGTTCTCTGCACAAGATCTCACAAACACTGCAGTCTGGGTGTTGGCCAGTCTTTGTTATCATGTGGAGGCTTAACTATGAAAAAATCTACTTCCAAACTCATTTAGGTTGTTGGGAGAATTTCTTTGCAGCTGTGTGACTGAGGACCCTAACCTTTTACTGCCTCAGGCAGAGGCCTCCCTCAGGTCCTGGGATTGCCTGTAATTCTCTGCTATATAGCGCTCTCCATGGCACTTGGCTTCCTCAAGACCTGCAGGAGAGCCTCTCATTCCAGTCTGCTCACAGTCTTATATAATGTAACATAGTCAAGAGAGCGACACTTTCTCACCTTTCCATTTTCTGTTAGAAGAAAGTCACAGGTTCCTGTCACACTCAAGGGGATTATAGGAGGGCATGGCTTAGTGGGAGTCACCATCATGTGTCCACCACATTAACTTTAAGAAGATATGAATAACCATAATTGATAATCTTTCATTGACCATTTTGTTTTCAAGCAGGTCTCTTGTAGACAACATATCATTGGATTATATGGTTTTTTTTCCTTCTGCCTATCTGTCTTTTGATTGGAGCATTTAATCTATTGATGTTTAATTACTGATAAGGAAGCATTTATTTCTGTCATTGTGCTATTTGTTTTCTGTATGCATTATCACTTTATTTTGAGCCTCATTTCCTGCATTACTGTTGTCTTTAGTGTTTAGTTGATTTTTTTGTAGTGAAATGTTTAAGTTCCTTTCTTATTTTCTTATGTGTATATTCTATAGATATTTTCTTTGTGGTTTATCATGAGGATTACATTTAACATTCTTAAGTTATAATACTCTAATTTGAATTTATAGTAGCTTAACTTTAATAACAGAAAATTCTACTCCTTTACAGCTTCATCTTCACCCCTTTTCATTGTTTTTTTTTTTAATTGAAGTACAGTCAGTTATGTGTCAATTTCTGGTGTACAGCACAATGTTGCAATTTTGCATATACATACATATATTGGTTTTCATAGTCCTTTCAGTTGTTGATGTCACAAAATAACATCTTTATACATTTATACCCAAAAACATGAACTAAAAATTCTTTCAAATTATTTTAAAATTGTTCTTAAAATTAAAATTTTGTTTTATTTAAATTCTTCTTTCTTACTTAATTATTTTAAATTATACTCCTAAATTATGTAGGAAACAATATTTGGTGTTACAAACCAAAATTACAGCAATACTAGCTTTTACATTAATAATTTTTTAAAAATGTATTTGTCTCTTAAATACAAACAATAGAGTTACAACCATTGTTAACAATAATACTAGCTTTTGTAATTAAGCATGTATTTACTTTTATACCTATATGACTGAGTTATTGTCTAGTGTTCTTTCATTTTATCTTGTAGGACTTCCTTGAGTATTAATTGCAGGCCAGGTCTAGTGGTCATGAACTCCCTCAGCTTTAGTTTGTCTGGGAATGTCTTAATTTCTCCCTCACTTTTGGAGGACAGTTTTGTTGGATATAGATTCTTGGTTGACAGAGTTTATTTTTTAGTACTTTGAACTTACCTGCCCTTTGTCTTTTGGCCTCCAAATGAGAATTCTGCTGATAGTCCTATTGAGGGTCACCTGTATGAGCTGAATCACTTCTTGTTTTCAAGATTCTCTTTGGCTTTTGATTATAATGTGTCTTGGCATGGATCTCTTTGAGTTCATCTTTTTTTGGAGCTTCTTGGTTGTTTATGTCTTTCATCAAATTTGGGAAGTTTTCAACTGTTACTTTTTCACATATTCTCTCTGCCCTTTTCTCTCTCTCTTCTCCTTCTAGGGCTACCATGATATGTATGTTGGTCTGTTTATGGTAGCGTCCCATAGGCTCTGTTTATGTTTCTTCAGTCTTTCTATTCCTCAGACTTGATACTTTTTGTTATTTTATCTTCAAGTTTGCTAACTCTTTCCTCCTACTCAAGTATGCCTTTGAATCCCTGTAATGAATTTTAATTTTAGTTATTGTACTTTTCAGTTCCAGAATCTCTTTATTGTTCTTTTTTAGGTTTTCTATTTCCTTATTTGATAATTCCATTCTGTTCACACAAATTACTTTTACCATGTGTTCCTTTAATTCTTTGAGCATCTTTAAGACAGTTGTTTTAGAGTCTCTGTCTACTATAAACACCATTACTTCTTTTTCAGAAATAATTTCTGTTGATTTATTTTTCCCTTGAATAGGCCATACTTTCCTGCTTCATTGTATGCCTTGTGATTTTTTGTTGTTGTTGAACACAAGACGTTTGAATCTAATAATGTGGTAACTCTGAAAATGAGATTCTCCCTCTTCCTTGAGGTTTGTTTTTTTAATTGTTTCTGCCCTTTTTGATTGATATAGGCTTTCTCTGTGCTGAGAGTCAAACTGAGGTGTAAACTTAACGGACTTCTCAGGTCTTCTCCGAGCCTTTTCCTGGGCATACATGGTCACTTTTTCATTTTTCTTCTATATGCATTTGGTTTTTTATTGTCTCAGTCTTTAGTGTCTTGCTCCCAAAAGGGGAAAAAATGAAAATGAAGGTGTAAAGGGCACCAGCCATTTAAATCCTTGGGAAGTCACTTAAGATGAGGAGATGGGAGGCTTGCAACAACTGGGGGACGTATAGCAACAATGGCTGCCCACCTCTTTGCACCTCTGCGATCAGAAACAGTAGTCAGCAGTCAGAGGAGAGAGGCTTGATATTTGGTGGACACAGTCTTTCCTGCCTACTGTGGCTCCTGCAGACTCTGCGCAAGCTGCTTCAGGAACACATGCACAGCTGCTAGCTACATGGCTGGGGGTGTAGGATGGGCAGCTGCTGCTGTACGAAGAGCTGAAATTGACCAAAATTAACTGTAATTTACCGTTTAAGTTGTCTTCTGGAAGACAGATTTTAGCAGATTCCAGAGTTCCAAGATAGTTATCAGACAGATTCTTGCCAATGCAGTTGTTGACTCGGTGGGGAGGCAGATTCCTCATGTTTCTATCCCACCATCTTCCCACAATTTTCCAGTTTGATATTAAAGGAGTTCCTTCACTGATATAAAATAATTAGCTGAGGTAACTTATGTGACATTTAGTATAAAAATGCAAAGTTACTTATTTTTTCAATAATGATTTCTACAGTCATTTTATATATATAGCATTCAGTAAGCTGTAATTACTAATGATTGGGTTTTGGGGGGGTTGTTTTTATGTGTGTGTGGTTTTTGTTTTGTTTTGTTTTAGTCTCAGCAAGCTGAACAATGGCAGTTGAGTGGATTTTGAAAAATGTCTGAAGTTTAGTGAGTGGCATCTACCTTCTACCTTCTCCCCATCCTTTACAAAAGAATAAATGGGATGTTTGAGAAGAGAGCTGTATTAAAAGAAGAGTGTTACAAATGGCTTCAGAATCTTTGAATGCAAAACAAGCTAGGAATCGCCTCACAAAGGGGAAAAGGCAACAGCACCAGCAAATAAAGAACAGATCTTCAGTCAGTGATGGTGATGGAGAAGATTCCTTTATCTTTGAAGCAAATGAAGCTTGGAAAGATTTTCATGGTTCTCTTCTTCAGTTTTATGAAAATGGAGACCTTTGTGATGTCACACTGAAGGTGAGATTGTCTTCTTTTTTCTTTTCTCATCCTCTTCAGTGTATTATGAAAAATAAAGGTTTCTGTAACCAGGCAAATTTTTGGTGCTGTACTACTTATAGCCAGGATGATTTTAGTTTCAATCCTTTTTTAAAGGAGAAGGGACAAGGGAGGGTAAGTAAAGGGACCTTAACATAAGAAAAAATTATTGTACTAATTATATGTTAATATTCACTGTTTCTTAGTTTAACTTCTGAAAATTCTTAGCCCTAAAACAAGTAGCTATTATTAGTGAAATGAGTAAATTGCTGTTGATCAGAAAAGCTTTCAACTTATGAATTTAAAAATCTTAATGTATTCATTTACACTTGATGTAGGTTAGAAGTTAGAATTCTTGGTTTATGTAGCTGCACTAGTGTTTTATTGAATGTTTCTATTCTGGTACAGGCATATCTCGTTTTATTGCATTTTGCTTTATTGCATTTAACATATATTGCTTTTTTTATAAACAAATTGAAGGTTTGTCAAAGCAACCCTGAGTTGTCAAATGATGGTTAGCACTACTTAGCAATAAAGTATTTTTTTAATTAAGGCATGTACACTGATTTTTAAACATAATGCTGTTGCACACTTTTAGGATAGTCTAAACATAAATTTCATATGCATTGGGAAACCAAAAAACTTGTGTGACCTGCTTTATTTCAATATTTGCTTTATTGCAGTGGTCTGGAATTGAACCTGCAGTATCTCCAAGATAAGCCTGTAATTTCACCTCTACTTCAATACTGTTGTCTGTTAAGTGAGATTGTTTATCCATACCTGATAGTGAAGTAGAGTCTATTTAGACTTGGATGAATAAGTCTTTGGTAGAGTTTGTCTAAGTCTATAGGATCATGTTGCTCTGCTACAAAAGACGATTTTAATAAAATTAGAAAATTGATAAAGCAGTGTGGAAGAACATGTTTTCTAATTGTTTCTCATTGCTCATTTAAAGTACTTTATTATTATTCATATCTTGCAGTGTAATAATTAAATTCTTTTGGTGATTTATGTGCATCCATGCAGTATTTTCCACATGAGATTTACCACTTTGCGATCTCTCAGATGTTACTTTCTGCTTCTTATTAGTCAAATTCTTAGAGGTCAGAATTGTGGGGATTGAGGCCATCCTCAGAGAGTCAGATCAGGAGACACTCAGTAAAAGTCCATAAACTGAAAACATAAACGCTTGAGTTTCAAGCCCAGAACGTTCAGGAGTATAGTGTTACACTGTAAGTGACCCCTGTTCTTTTTACTTAAACTCTTAGTTTCCTTATATGTTTCTAGGTCCTAAAATATTGAGAAGGAAGCCATTAAATAATTTTACTAGCTTTGTGTGAAATTTAGCCATGTGTATATTTTAAGGAAGGAACACCTAAACTCTTTGATCTGTGTAGCATATTATGTTTAACGCCATTGTTCTCATTTTCAACCCTAGTGTGAAATTCAGTGACCCACATTGGCTTTGGCAAAAATAAAATGTAAAATAGATTATTTGTATAATAAATTATCAGTTCAGTATATTAATATGTGTTGGAAAATAATTAAACAGAATGTTATTATATAAGTTTTATAATTGGACTTTAGGATGATTTTTACTAGCTGCTACATATAAACTTAAGTGAAAAAATAAGGATACAGTCATTTTAGGGCAAATGATAACTGATTTCATAACTTTTCTTTATTAACTTCAGCAATAGGTTGAAATGAAAACTTAAGAAGAATCTATGCTGGAAACCCAAAAATACTGTGTTTGAAGCAATGACAGAGGTCTTTGGTAATGAGAAGCTTCACTAATTTAAAGGGGCTATCATTTTTATTTTTTCAACTAAAATTAATTAGGTTTTTGTGATGAATAAGTGAATTGATAACATGTAAAGTCCTTAAAACAGTGCTTAGTGCATAAAAAAAATAAATATCAGCTGTTAGGTTCATTACGTGCACTATTATTGTTTTTCCAAAGAGTGTCAGATAATTCTGCTATGGTATATTCTGTTCTTATTTATTAGAAAGAATTACAACTTAATCTTTTAGCAAGTCTGCTCTTGGATTCATTTAATTGTAATTCAGCATTTCTTAAACTTTCGTAATTTAACTATCATAGAACAACTAAACCAAATAGGATTATGGATAGTTTACAATGCTGTTTGACATAAACTTCACTTTTTACATTCATATAACCTTAGGGGTTATGCCTTGATATATACATCTCCTTTTTGCTATTTGTTTCCGTTGATCATTATTGCTTTTAGAACAAACATTTTAGAAAGGCAATTATCAAGACTTGTTTTATTGTTCATATGTAAGGCCATTAGTGCATTTTAAAATTCCAAAGTGAGCACCTATATTAGAAACAACAAACAAATTCGTTTAACAGATATTTACTAAGATCTTACCCTACTACATGGAGAGTATAAGTAAATTTGAATAATATGCAGTACTTGCCATAAAAGAATTTGAAGGTTAGCCAGAGATAGGCACATTCACAGCTAACTATAATACAACTTAGTGATTGTCATTTTGTGGTATTTTTATGGAAGCATGGGAGAAGATCTATTATGTCTGAGAGGTGATTGGAAAGGCTTCACTTAGGAGACTGTATATTATCTTGAGGTCATTCCAGGGAGAGGTAAAACTTGTTTATACTTTATTACATTTATTAGAGAAATATTTTAAAATAGTATATCTAGTGGCAGGTCTAAAATTATATCTGAGGGAAGCTTTGTAAGGGCAACAGTTTGGGGACAGGGCAGAGGGAAGTTGTCTTGAAGGGGTATTGCATAGCACTCATAATGCTTAGATTGTATGTCACAGATCGACAAGAGTGGCATTTACAAAGATGCTTTTACCTATACTTTATGTTGTTTGAGGAAGTGTCATTGTTCTTTTTAAAGATAACAGTTAATTTTACTTGACGAGTTTAATAGGGATTATTAGAGGAGGACAACCCCTAACATCATCTCTTGATGCCACCATTGAATATGTTTCATTCATAGTATTTGGCTTCTTTTTTTTTTTTTTTTTTTTTTTTTGATATGTGTGCTTCTGTGATTTTTTTTTAGGCAAGTATTTATAGGATTCTAATAAACATGTTGAAGGCTGTAAGTGTTATAATTATTTGCTGTCAAAACTTTCAACTGACCAAGTAAGAATAAGAGCTCTGAAAAATTGCAGGGAAATAAAATATGTAAACTACATTAGAGTAGTATACTTCCCAGAAGTAGAAATGATAAAATTATTATCCTTATAAATGTAACGGTTAATTCCTGACTAGAAAACAGACATAATTTAATAGAAGCGAAAGTAATTTTGTAATTAACATTTAAATATTCTGTGTTAAGAAGTCTAATAAAATTATGATCACTTTTACTTTTATCCATTCAACTAGTAAATCAGTATTTTGATTTTTTTTCATGTTGCTCCGAAAAGGAGGTATTGAAGTATTTCTATCCATAGATCCTTTAACGCCCAAAATGCTACTACCTAAAAATTGTTTCCACTGTGAAAGTTTTTAAAATAAATGTGGTAAGATTGTAGAACAGTGAATGTGGCTAGACATTTCAATATGCTAATTCACTGTAAGCTAAGACATTATCTTGAGCCTTATACATTTAACCCCTTCTTAACCTTGGCAATTAAACATGTTTTTTGGCTACTCAAACTGATTAAAATTTTTGGCTGAATGAAAAGAGTAGCTAATTGAGCTAAAAGGGCAAAATTACAAGGGATTAAACTGAAAAATTAGAATATAGCTTATATACATACATAAAAGGAGACAGGTATATAGGCTTTTTTCCCCTTCAGTCTTTGTTTCTGTACTGCTATGTGTCTTCTGCACTTTTATTTCTATGTAGTTCTTAAACATTTAGCTTGAATTACTGTTGTGGCATAATCACAAACATTTCAAGCTAATATGCTTTAGTTTTTGTTTTAATTATAAAAAATTTTTAGTATGTTATAGTTAAAAACATACTTAACTATTAATACTTAGAAATGAAACAAATCTAAGAACAACTAGTTCACGAAAGAATAGTTCACAGAATAGCCAAATTTTTAAAAAGCACTAAATATGGCAAAGAAGAAAAAAAAATCGTTGAAAAATTCTTCCCTTATCAACGTATTGAACATTTAACACATTTATTGCTTTTGAAATTTTGGTGAAGGAAGTATTTTCAAACACTGCTGGTGGATATGTAAATTGGCTCATTGTTTTTCACAGATGGTTTGGCAGTATATATGAAGAGCTATAAAAAGCTTAAATTTATTGATTCGTTAATTCTGCTTTTCAGATTTTACCTTAAGGAAGTATTCTGAAATGCTGAAAAAACCTCTGCTCTAAAATGCTGTTTGTGTTTAAAATATGGAAAAATTGTCCAAATGGCTGATATCTCAGTAGTTAAATGAGCTGTGTTACATCCACTGTATAGAATAATATACAGCCAATAAGCATGAAGGTTTCAGCGTTTTCAGAAACTTAGGAAAAGATGACAAAGTTCAGGACAATCTCAGTTATGTTTCAAAATGCATGGGAAAAAGTTAAAATAATATCAACAGGTTGACATATTTGTTGAATTGTGAGTAAATTTTTTCCCTTATATTTTTCTGTGCTTTCTTGATTTTTACACATTGAATATGTGTTTTAGTCAGGGGAGGAAGAAAACTTGAAAAGTAAGTGACCTTTAATATAAGATAATAGATAGGTTCATTTTATAAGTCAGAACTGATAGTTAATAGAATTTTTATTCTTTGTTTAATTTTTTTATGTCATTTTTAGTTCATTTTTAAAATCTCATAATTCAGCAGATCATTTATTGTTTTCAAACAGAGTTCTACTTAGTTTGTCATGTAGTTTTTCTGGTTGGACCTAAATACTGAATTCAGCAATAAAAATTAAGGGTGCTTGACTTCCCCTAGTATCCCTTCCCACCAGACCTCCATGTTGAAAGTGAGATGCTTTATCAAACTCAAAGCCTTTGTTTCATTGTATTTTGATCCATGTTGGCTGATGATCTGTGGGAAATTACTCAAGGTTTTGATTAGATGTTTGTATTTCAAGCTTTTATTAAACAAGGGATCATTATATTAGTTGATATTCTACATATTTAACTGCTTGAGTTTTAGCTTGACTTTTTTTCCTCTGAGCATCTTGAATTATTCTTATGTTCACTGATCTAATAAAAATGTAAACTAAAAAATTCACTAGTTATCAAGGACATACTGTAGTATTTATCTCTATAATTTTAAATTATATAATAACATCTAATATTTTATAGTTTGTGCATTTTTCACCCAGTTTTAAGCATCTAGTTTTTAGACGTTTATTTTTTCATTTTAAAATTTCTGATGAGATGTTTTTGATAATCGGTAATTATTTTTATGTACTAGAGAAGAAAAATTTGGGAGTAAATGCTTAAGAGTATAATGACACTCTATAGTGTTAAAGGAGAATTAATGAATGCATAAAAGTTAATTTTTTTTAATGTTCCTGTTTCATACATATGGCTTAAAGATCTCTTTAAAGTTAAGGTGGGTATTCTCAAAGGTACACAGGGGTGTGATTAAATGTGTATTAAATATCTATTTTACCTAATTTGAATCAAACTAGAGTTAAAGAGAAACAGCCTTATTATAAACAATATGAAAATAGCTTGCAAGCTATTGATTTGTACAGCTTAGATGAGAAGGCAGTGTTAAAATGATGTTTATTTGGAAATTGTAGAACCTTATAATACTATTATATAATAGTGTTAGTTGTTTGAGCAGTTTTATGTCATGTGAGATTTACAGATATTTACATAGAAATTAAATATCAGTGGTGTCCAGTGCAGATAATCCAAAAAAGAATATTTTTAGACTATTTTTAAATGTTTAATACCAGATTTCAGATCCCATTTTAAGGTTGAAGTAAATTTGAGAACATTTCAAGCTTTTTGCTGCAGTCTAGGTTGCAACTTGAGTCTCAATGGAATCTAAATCCTGCCTTGTGAATTGTTTTAAAAAATTAAATATAGTATAATTAACAGAAACAGCCTTCCTATACTTACTGAAATAAGTGATATTCATTAATGAAAAAAGTTGGGTAAAGGGAATTTATAAGCAAATTTATACCATTTACACATTGTAACATTCCTAAGGCTTTTTTTATGTTTAGAGTTCTTATTTTAAAATTAGTTCCCAAATAATGAGACACAACTATCAGTGTATTATATAATCAAAAATGCTGCATGAAAACAGGAAAATTGCTAAAACATAGGTAATCCTGTTACTTGTACTCATTGATTATTTAACATAAAGTGCTGGGAAAACCAGATAACTACTATGTTTAAAAAAAGAAAAAAGGTATCTGTCATCTCAGTACTAGAAACTTCCAGATGGAAATAAAGATTTAAGTGAAAAACATAAAACCATAAAAGTACTAGAAAACGTACTTGAAGTAAATATTTATAGAATATTAGAGTGACTCCCATTTCAAACATAGCACCTAAGACAGAAATCATAAAGAAAAGATTGATTTTTAAAAAATTCATAGGGAGTGAATAAAATTCAGAAGCACACTTACAAAAGAGAAAAGTGTGAAATATATATGGCAAATGACTTAATATTCTAAACATCTGAGGAGTTCTTACAAATAAAAAGTCATAGAAAAAGAGTTCACAGAAGAAATACAAATAGCCCAAAGGGGGGAAGGTTTATAGCTCAGTGATAGAGTGCATGCTTAGCATGCACAAGACTCTGAGTTCAATCCCTAGGGCCTCCATTAAAAATAAATTAAATAAATAAACCCTAATGACTTCTCCAAAAAAAAAGAAAATAAAAAAAGCCCAAAATTTATGAATGATGCAGTCATATTAGTGAAAGAAATATAAACTAAAACAATGAGATATTTCATTCATCAAATTGGCAAATACTTCTTAACAAATTAACACTCAGAATATGGCACAAATATTGTTAAGTAGAACAGAAACGGACAATTTAGCAGTATGTAGGTACAAATTGTACCTATCCTTTGAAGCAGCATTTCTATTTTTAGGAATTTATCTGTGGGAAATAATAGAGAATGTAAATAGATATTCAGTTACAACAAAGTTTACTACTTTGTCATTTATAATAGCAAACTATTGGAAACAGTCTAATTTTTCAACAACTAAAGGGGTGAGATTTCAGTTTTTTTATTATGGTTTTATAAAATATGTCATTTCAAAATAATTTAGATAGGAAATGAACAAACCTCAGTTAAGTTCATAGTAGATACTACTAAATTTCTAAACATTTTTTACTCTATTTGTTTTTTTTCACTGATAAATTGTGGATAATAAAAGTACCTACTCATGGGGGTGTTGGGACAATTAAGTGAATTAATACATGAAAACACTTAGAATAGTCCCTGACATGATGACTACAGTTACCAATACTGTATGGTTTATTTGAAAGTTGCTAAGAGAGTAGGTCTTAAAAGTTCTCATCAGAAAGAAAAGAAAAATTGTGATTATGTGAGGTGATAATTTACTAAAACTCATTGTGGTGATTGTCTCACAGTATATACATATATCAAATCATTAGGTTGCATAACTTCTTTGGTTTTTGTTTTTTAGGGTTTTTTTGGGGTGGGGTGGAGGTAATTAGGTCTGTTTATTTAGTTATTTTTTAAATGGAGGTACTGGGGATTGAACCCAGAACCTCGTGCATGCTGAGCAGCATGCACTCTACCATTTGAGCTATACCCTTCCCCTGTGTTGCATATCTTAAATTTATAGAATGTTGTATGTCAATAAAACTTCAAAAAGTTAAAAAAAAAAAAAACTCAACAGATCAAAAAAAAATATAGTGCCTGATACAAAGTGCTAGGTGATGTTTGCTGCTGTCCTCATTAATTCACAGAATGCTTCTGAAATATGAGATAATATAGAAAAATCATAGTTTATGGTATAGACATTATAGATAACACGTGTAAAAGTTAACTGTCTAATTTGGAAGAAGAAAATTGCCTGATTTTAAGAAACTGGCCTACATTGAATGTAAGTGACCAAAGCATTACATTATTAAAACAAATACACTAAATTTGTCTGGAATTTTTGTCCCTGCTACAGCACATGCTCGATGCTGATCTAAAACTAATTTTGTTATTAAACTGAGTCTTTTTGTTTGTTTTGAACAGGTTGGCTCAAAGCTAATCTCTTGTCACAAACTGGTATTGGCTTGTGTTATTCCCTACTTCAGAGCCATGTTTCTCTCTGAAATGGCTGAAGCCAAGCAAACACTGATTGAGATCAGAGATTTTGATGGTGATGCAATAGAAGACTTGGTAAAGTTTGTCTATTCTTCACGGCTCACGTTGACAGTTGACAACGTCCAGCCTCTGTTATATGCAGCCTGTATTCTACAGGTTGAACTGGTGGCTAGAGCTTGTTGTGAATACATGAAGTTACATTTTCATCCCTCCAATTGTCTGGCAGTAAGATCCTTTGCAGAAAGTCACAATCGAATAGACTTAATGGACATGGCAGATCAGTATGCTTGTGAGCATTTTACTGAAGTGGTGGAGTGTGAAGACTTTGTAAGTGTGTCACCCCAGCATCTCCATAAACTTTTGTCCTCCAGTGATCTAAATATTGAGAATGAAAAGCAGGTCTATAGTGCAGCCATCAAGTGGCTTCTTGCCAATCCCCAGCATCATTCCAAATGGTTGGATGAAACACTTGCACAGGTAGGGACTGAAGTAAGATTGTGTATAGATATGAAGTGATATGGAAGCAAATCAGCATGTTCCATTTAGCATAAGAAGTGTAGATTATCCATTGAGGTAATACAGTGTGAAAATGGCTTTGACTCTTACTTGCCTGCTTACTCACTATACCATTTAAGGATAAGTCTGAATGTGTTACATTTGAATTAGAAATACCATTATCTGCTTTTTAATCTGAATATTTAAAATATCCTTTGAGGTAGTAGTAATGAATGTTTTATTTATGCTAAAATGTTCTGAGGAAACACTGCTACATTAGTTTATAGCTATTTTATAATAAAGTTTCTAAATTTACTGGATTACCTTGCTAATGAAAGTACACTTATTCCTAATAATTGGATTTATTCTGGAAGGAACTGTAAGACATCATTTTATGTTTTGTTTCCTCACTACAATTTTACTTTTTCAACATCAGAATTATATACGATGTCTCTTTTAAATTATTTATTTGTTAATTTATTTTTACTGTCAACAGACATTTTTAACAGGGAGATAACAAATAGGCCTTAGAATTACTTTTGAAAATAAGTTTGTCAACAAAAACAAAGTTTTATTTCTGTTTTATCTTGCACCTGAATCTTACTCGTGTGTATGTGTGTGCACCTTTAACTCAGTCACATAATGTGGTTTGATCATCCCTTTAATCCACTAGAAAATCAGTGCATCTTTAAGAGGAGAATGGTGAGTGCCTCTACTGAAAGAGGGTGCATCCCCTAGTATAACCTTCCAGGTCATAGAAAACATCACCTATTTGTTTCAGATATGAATTCTTTCACATACATGTGAAAAATTAATCACATTTCCATACATTCAGTCTTAGCTTTAAAAGGCCAGAGAACAAAGCACCACAATTTTGTTTTGATTATGCCTTTCCTGTAGCAGCAAGGGGCCTTGTGATTATGACAGTACCATTTTTGGAAGTGAATAAGTAACTTGACTGAAGACAATTGAATGATTTTATCCAGTCTACTTAAACCTGTATTTAAAAGGGAAGATATATTTAACATGTAATCTCATTTCATTAGTGCAGACCAATACTGGAAATTGCTTTAGAACTTGGCACTTTGAACTACATTCACATGTTAGAAAGGATTTATGAAGTAAGTGAGTTTTAAAAAGAGAACATGCTACAGTGAAAGTAGAGAATGAGCTATCCAATTGCAAGTTAAATTTTATATCTGCAACTATTCACAATCTTAGGTTCGTTTGCCGCTGTTGCCAGTTGACTTTCTTATGGGTGTTGTGGCAAAAGAACAGATTGTCAAGCAAAATCTAAAATGTAGAGATTTATTGGATGAAGCAAGAAATTATCACCTTCACTTGAGTAGCAGAGCAGTACCTGACTTTGAATACTCCATTCGGACTACTCCAAGGAAGCATACTGCTGGTAATTAAATTACTTATTTTATCAACTCTGCTGAGAAGAGTTTTGTTGTATTTGAGGGTTGGTTATATATGCCCAAACCTAATTGTAAGATGGTTAGTATCTGATTGTCTTAAAGTAATAACTGGCAGATAAGGTTACATATGAATTCTTGACTGTACGTGATTCAGGTAGTTGTAGCAATAAGCCAGTTTTTTAAAAAGCTGTAGTATGACTTATGCATTCTGAAGAGCTCGCTGAAGTATCTTGTCTATTGGTGTCTTTTTGATTCTCCCAGGCAGAATTAGTTCCTCTGTCACTTGTGTTTTTAGAGCACTTATTTTGCACTTATTTTACTATGTTGCATTGAAATTTATTTGACATATTTTGAACCCTTCAAAGACAGAGAAGTATTTTATTAGAGTTGCATCCCTAGTGCCAAGCATGCAGCTTGATGTGTATTATGTATTTAAGTATTTGTTTTTGCATTTCATCAAATCAAAAGACACTAAATACACCTAACGTTAGTATAATAGACCATATTAGACTCTTAGAATCTAAAGCTCTTTTATTTGAGGAAGCATGCGTTTTTTTGCCTGTACTTCCCACAATTTTCAGACTTCGTATTTTCTCGAGAAAATAGTTTATGTTCACTTATGTTCTTCTTTAGAAATATAAAGAATATATTTGTGAGATAAGGGAAAATAAATGAGGTTTATGAATTCAAGGATCAGTACTCGGAACAGAGACCTTGTACATTTGCTACTATGTAATACAATTATCAAATAAGAGACCCATGGACTAGCCTAAAAGCAACAATAAAAGGCAGTACTCTATTATGAATAGTGGGATCTTTACCTAGGTAGTATAAAGAAAGTTTGAATGTCGTAGATCTGCCTATGAAGAAGTAATTCTTCAGAATAATTAGTTTAACATGAAAAGGACTGCTTATTTATTTTCCTTTTTTATAGGTTAACTTAACAATTTTTTTTCAGTTAAGATTTTTTCTTTTCTTGTGAATTCTGTTTTAGGAAGTCAAGGTATTCTTCAGATTCAGATTTGAATTCAAACGACATCTTGACAGCTTAGATGATATGCCAAACATACTAGACCCTCGTATACATGATTTCTTACGTGACTACAAGAACTTTAGGAAGTAGATTTAGTGAAGGATTTGATCCTCATGAGCACGGGGTATTATTCCATTTTACGGATGAGGAAACTGAGAATTAGAGCAGGAAGGGCCCACAACATAGCAGAGAAAGGATTTGCATCCTAATATTTTTACTTCAGTTTAGTTTGTCCTTTCATGTCGTGTTCCTAGGTGACCTATATAGCTGAAATATTAGTGTCCACTTAAATAAAATCTAATCATTGATTGGGCTTACATTCTGGGATTGTAACTCCAGACTGTGGCACTAAACATTTGTAATTTGGGGCAGATTTCTTAATCTCTGAAGGCCTCAGTTTATTTATAAGTAATTTGGACTGGGATAATCTTTAAAGTCTCTTCCAACTTTAAATTTCCCTGATTTAAAATATTTAATTAGTTGGGAAACTGCACAAGTAGCTCTGGTTATTCATTTATGCAGTCATTCCGCAGACATATAATTGCTTTCCACGGGGCAGGTTCTGGGTTAGGCATTAGAAATGCAAACACAAATGGAGTATAGCCAGCCCTGTACTGAGAGAGAGAACTTTTAGTCTGATCTAGGGAAATAAACATATGAATAAATAAATGCAATAAAGTATTACTGGTACTTTGATGTAATCACAAGGTATGGTGGGAGACAAAAAGAAAAGAGTGGTTATTTTTACTTTGGAAGGGACAAAAAAGGTTTTATGGAGAAGGTAACCCCCAGTCTTAGTTTTGAATAATAGGTATTCTTCTGGGTGCCACTAAGAGAAGGGCATTCAGTTCATTTTACATTTATTGAATGCTTAGTACCTGCTAGACATTGTGCTAGTCTTTATTAGTGCATAAACCCTTAACACACCATCTTAATCTAGTTTAGATTCTGGTGACGGATAATCAGTGTAATAGATCATTTCAGTACTGTATGTTAAATGAATAATAGTTACCAAAAGTTGGCTGTCGGAACACTGAGGATGACCACGGCAGGAGCATGAACATTAAGAGAATGAGACGCAGAAGATCAGGTTAGACACTGCCAGGCCATTATGCTGTTTTAAGGCTCTGTCTTGCAGAGCAGTGGTTCTCACTGTGTGAAGCAAGTGGTGGCCCCCTGACCAGCAACATCAGCATTCACTTGGGAACTTTTTAGAAATACAAAATTTTGGATCTACCCCAGACCTAATGAATCAGAAACTCTTGGGGTAGAGGGGTCAGCCTAACAATCTGTGTTTTACGCTCTCCAGGTGATTCTGTACCACACCAAAGTTTTGATCTTTTTTTAAAAATTGTAATAAAATACATACAATATAAAAATTGCCACTTTAACTATTTTTAAAATGTATAATTTAGTGGCATATGATAAAATTTTTAAGAACTGCTGATGTAGGTAATGAAAAGCTGTTGAGAGAGTCTTTAATTAGATTATTTGGTTGATAGCCCGAAAGCAAAAAGAGTACTGAGTACTAAGTGACAAGAGAAAACAGGATTTTGCAGTAATAGCTGATGAGGGCCTGCACTAAAGCAGTGGCAGTGGGAATATTGAGGGAGAGGAAGGAAGAGGTTGTTTAGGTAGGTGAGGAAGAAAATGCTTTTGAACATTTTGGTTTGAGGTGCCTATGGGACACCAAGTGGAAATGTGGCTTAGAAATGGATGTTGAAAGGCATTATGATACAGATGGAATTTTAAGTGAAGTATTGAATTTTTCCTGTGTGAGCATGGAGTATCTGAGAAATAGGCTAAAAATGAAACATAGAAAACATAGGAAAGAGAGAAATGACTGGAAACAAAAGGAGACCTTGATATTATGGAAACCAAGAGTGATAAGGAGTTTCAAAAAAAAGGGGGTGATCAACATATCAAATATTTTAATTGTGTCCCATCAGCAATTAACTTTATGAGCTTTTTAGCTTTTGTAATGGCCTGAGCAAGAGCAATTTTACAGAGTGGGTGAGAGTTTTAACCACTTCTTAGTGGGATGTTAGCAAGCAGAGATAACTGATGTATCCTATTTGAGAAATTCAAAGGAGGGAAAAAGAAAAAGAAATTTAGATTTTTAGTACTATAATGACATTAAATGCTATCCAAATAACTCATTTTTTTGGCCATGAATCAAAATTTTGACTTTCTAAATTTTTTTCTGTACTTATTTAAAAAAAATTACTGTGATTTTTAACCTCTATTTTGTGTCCTTACCTTTAGGCGTGCTGTTTTGTGTAGGTGGTCGAGGTGGATCAGGTGACCCCTTTCGCAGTATTGAATGCTATTCTATCAACAAAAACAGTTGGTTCTTTGGACCAGAAATGAATAGTCGAAGGCGACATGTGGGTGTAATTTCAGTGGAAGGTGGGTCACTATTGTTTTAAATCACATCTCATGATCAAAATGCTCTTTTAAAATATTTGCACTTAGAGAATTTGTTTCTATAAGAAAAATCCTACATTATAAAATGTTTCCATATATCAATAAATTATTTGGGTGGTGAATATTCACTATGTGCCCATAGATGCTCAGTGTATAATCTGCTGCATATAGATGTTAATGGGAGATGAGTATTAGGGAAAAAGCAGTTAAAATAAACTATTCTGAGTTATATTTGCAAAAGACAAACTAAATAAAAATATTATTGAATTCAAATAATATATATCAGCTTTTTTTCCTGTACCCATCTAATTATTATTATTGAAATAAGATTTTTTTTTTTTTTACTGGTTACTGGAAGTGAATTAATTGCAGAGCCATGGATAAATTGTTAGGAGACTTTAAAAAGTCACTTTTCTTCTGATTATGAGTTTATAAATGCTTTGGGGGGGAAATATGAAAACATGTTTTAATAAAAAATAAAAATCATCTGTAATCCAAACACCTAGAAATAGTTAACATTTTGGTATGGAATATTTCCAATTTTTATTTCATTTAGAATAAAAGTTTGATTTATTGTATTAAGGGTTTTATATTTTTATATAGCATAAGAGCATTTTTTGATTTTATTAAACATTCTTTGAAAGGATGATGAGTGATTTCATTTACTAAGTAATAAAAAGTTGGGACATCTAAGGGTGGGATAATATTTAAACATTTAAATAACTTCTTGTAAAACAGCATGTCTCAGGTATTGTATTAGTAGAAACTTACATTTTCATTTGACTACTGAAGTGACGACATATTGCTGAGCAGAAGAATATGTGTTAAATTAATTTATCATACTATTTTAATTATATATTGATATATATAAACACCATTATCAATTTATTTATTTGTAATCAAGTGAATACTTCTCTTTTTGGCAGGTAAAGTGTATGCAGTGGGTGGACATGATGGAAATGAACATTTAGGTAGTATGGAGATGTTTGATCCTCTCACTAATAAATGGATGATGAAAGCATCAATGAACACAAAGAGGTAGATCAGCATGGAAATTTATTTTGATTTGTTGGTGGAAAATAAAGCTTCCTGTAATTGAAAGGGCTAATTTTTTACTTTTTAGAAACTGTTAAAGCATCCAATGTGATACTTTTTATAACGTTTAAATTTTTCCTGAAAATTAAGAATAGAATCATGTCTTTGAGTAAGATGATTGTCATAGTTTTCACTTACACCTCAGTGATTATTTTTTAACTTTAACTTTGAAACAATTTTAGGTTTTCAGAAAAGTTTTAAAAATAGTTGAGTTCCTATGTACTTATGGTTCTCAACTGAAGATAATTTTGCTCCCTCTGGAACACTTGGCAATGTCTGGAGACATTTTTTGCTTGTCACAACTTGAGGGCCAACAGGTTGGGGGAATTGCTGTTGGTTTCTAGTTGGGCGAGGCCAAGGGTGCTGCTGAAGATCCTCTAATACACAAGAAAGCCCTCTACAGCAAAGAATTACCCGGCCCCAAAAATTAATAGTGCTAAGACAGAAATCCTACTGTATACTCTTCACCCAGCTCCCGTAATACGAACATCTTACACCATCTTAGCACGATTATTGAAACTAGGAAATTTGAAACTAGGAAGTAACATCAATGTAATGCTGTTAATTAATCTGTAGACCTTATTCAACTTTTGCCAATTTTTCCGCACATTCTTAGGCTTCTAATTGGTCTTTGTTGCCTAACTGTATTGGCTCATAATCTAATATAGTGTGAATGGTAGCAGAGGTGGTAGATGTTTTTGTCTTGTCCTTGATCTTAATAGAAATGTCTTTAGTGTTTCCCTATTAGGTAAGATACTAGCCTTAGGGTTAAGGCATATGTATTTTAGCATGTTAAGAAAATATCTTTCAATTTCTATTCACTATTTTTTAATCATTATGAGCAGTTAATATTTAAAATATTCATCCATAATAAATTGACATATATATTGATAAGTAGATCAATCTCTTTAGAGGAGAAAGATTTTTAGTAACATGACTTAGGAAATGTTGACTAGCTTTGAATACCAAATTTTCAGATGTCTTAAGATAGAAGAATAGCTAATATCATATGAATAAGTCAGGATTCAATAGCATAGTACACCAAACATATTCTAGATCTACAGGCAAAACCTAAAAATATTTAAATTAGAGTTACAGGTTAAAACCTGCTTTAGATATTAAAAAAAAAATTGCACCACTACAACATGGTGAGAAGTCAAATTTGTGATTATGTTTCATATGGAAAAAATACCTGAACCAATATGAAGCACAGTTCTTAGAAAAGGAGGGAAATGAACATAATACAGTTGCCTGCATTAAGAGAAGTAAAGCCTTTGGATCAAGGGAGATTGTAGTTGTACTGTTCTTCATGCTGATCCTGTCTGTATCTGGAGCTGTGGTCTCATGTTGGGATATGCAACACCAGTTGGAATATGGGAATAAAAAATTAAGACTTTCAATATATTTTTTTATTTCATCCTTAAATTTATTTTGAGTGGGTGTTTTATAATGAACATAACCTGTTAGTACAGTAATAAATGTTTATAATTTGAAAATGATTATGGGGGTGCACAAAAATTGATATAAATGTAGGAGTAATTTTATGGGATAGATGTAAGGACTGACGTATTAGAGATCTGAAAAGCGTTCATATAAAAAATTGTTGAAGGGGTTTGGTCTGGAGACATAAGTACTTGAAGGAATATCTGGATGCTTTAAGAGATGATGGAAGGAAGGAAATTCAGCAAATAGGGTGAGGATTTCAAAGACTGCACCTAATAATTTACATAAACCTAGATACTAGAATAATTCTGCCTCTGTTTCAGCGTGAAAATATAATAGAAGAAAGAAAAAGAGGGGTGTTAGAGTAAATATTGAAAATATTGCTTAAGAGTAGCTTTGTATACAAAAACAAAGATCAAAACATCTTTATTAGAATTTTATTGAAAAGAAACAAACCCAAATTAACAAAACCTAACCATAAACATTGACTTACGTGGTTTGCAAACTGCAACAACATTCTGTAAGAGTTAAAAAATGACTTGTTGCCAAAGTGAGCAATTCCAAATTGAACTGCCCGCAGGGATCCATTGCCATCTAACTTTCTATTCTTGATTAATTTCACATAAAGTGTTTTTAACTGGTTTTTCTTTATGTGTTAAAAGTATGAAAGATTAGCTGGAAATGTGAAGAGAGTTCTGCTGAAAAGAGATCTTTAGCCTTTTTTCACTCTTGAGAAGAAAGAATCTTAGGGGGAAAAGCTGGTCTTAAAATATACTACTTATCTACAAATGACATTTGAATACTTTAGTAGGCTTGATTTATGCTCCATGGTAACTACAAATAAATAGTTTAAATTCTAACAGATGAATAAAAATGAGGGAGAAAATCCTAAAGTATATTTTTAATTTTTATATCTTTGCCTCTTTTTCATCATAAGCAGGTTTTTTAGCCAAGTATTGAGTGAATTTCTCTAGCAAAATAGTTCAGTTTCTTTAATGTTTTAAGAATATGCCCTGAGCACTACAATAGCTTTCTAACTGTATAAGAAAAAAACATAGAACTGCAATTATTTTCTCATATTATTTGCTTGTATAATTTGTAACCCCACAAACCACTGTTTCAGTGCATCCCAAGATAATTTTCACATGTTAAGTATCTGGTTTTATTTGTTTTTTCCCCTTTTCCATCTTTCCCCTAAAATGGATACTTACATTTGCTCAAGCTGTGGTTTTACTGAAACCCATCATCCTAACAGAGCATCTCTAGGGGTCGATTTATTTATTCAGCATATACTGGTTAAGTGCCCATTGTAAGATATACCAAGTGCTGAAGATGGAGCAATAAATAAGATAGCCAGTTTCCCTATCTCTGTAGAGCTTACACTCTAAAAGTCAAGATAAAAATAAAGACCAAATTACAATGGTAATAATGTTAGCACCAGGATAAGTAAAGGATACTTGGGAGCAGAGATCTTAATGAAGTCCCATTTAACCTAAGATCAGAAGCAATAGAAGAATTTAGCCTGGTTAAGTGGGTGATGGGTAGAAGGGTGGTGGATGGAAAGTGATAAAGAGTCTTTGAAAAACTGGAGGTGAATGAGAACAGAGAGCATGAAAGAAGTCCAGTGTGTCTGAGAAATTAAAGGGAATAGTGTTGGGGGGAGGGTATAGCTCAGTGGTGAAGCACATGCTTAGCATGCACAAGGTCCTGGGTTCAATCCCCAGTACCTCAGTTTAAAAAGGGAATAGTGTTGAGAGGTAAGGCTGAAATAGTAGGCAAAACATAAGGGTCTTTCAGGTTTGCCAGGATTTTTTATCTGGTCGGCTTAGAAATACACACACACACACATTTTTGGTAGCAGGGGAATGATAGAATCACATTTTTCTCCAGAGTTCCTCTGCTTATGAAATGGAGAAGGTATTTGAGGAGGACCAGGGTGAAAAGTCTGGGGGACTGAAAGGGTTATTGTAATATTTCAGTCAAGAAAAAATGGTGGCTTGGACTCAGGTGGTAGAAGTTAAAGAGAAAAGAGGACATATTTGAGAGTTCAGAAGTGTACAATCAATAAGATTTTATGATAATTATATGTGGGCGGTAGAAAGAACAATAAGGTAGAGGCAATGATGATCCTTCAGTTTCTGGCTTAAACAACTTAGTATGGATAGCAGTATGATCTTCTGCACTGGGAAGAACAAGATGGTGAATAGGATAAAATTTTTGTTTCTCTTGTGATAGGTGTGTTAGTTTTCTCTTGCTGTGTAACCATTTACGACAAGCTTAGCAGCTTAGAACAACATCCATTTATTAGCTCACAGTTCTGTAGGTCAGAAGTCCAGCAATTTTTACTGAGTTTTCCACTTACGGTCTCACAAGATATCTATGTCAAGGTGTAGGCTGGAGGCTCTTATGGAGGCTCTGAGGAAGAGACTACTTCCAAGGTCGTTTAGGTTACTGATAGAATTCACTTCTTTGGGATTATAGGACCGAGTTTCTCATTTTTACTGGCTGTAGGTCAGGGGTCACTCAGCTCCTAGAAGCCACTGTGGGGTGCTTTCCAGGTGTTCTCCTCTGTCTTCAAACAAGCAGCAGTTTGCAGAATTCACCTCGTTCTCTAAGTTTCTGATCTGACTTCTGCTACCAGCTGGAGAAACCTCTCTGCTTTTATAGGGCTTGTGTGATTAGATTAGGCCCACTCAGCTAATCTCCCTTTTGCCATATAATGTAGCATAATCATAGGAGTGAAACTTGAGGGTGAATATTGTTGGGGGAGATATCTTAAAATCTCCCTAGCACAGGGAGGTAAACAGTGAGTTTCATTTCAGATTAAAGTTAAAGTTGAAGAGCCAGGTAGATTTAAAAAGTTAGATATACATCTGGAAATATATATCAGAGCTCTCATAAATTCATGGAAAGGATGAGATTACCTGCAGAGAGTATAGTGTGATAAGAGGCCTTAGAGAACTTCGTAATTTAGTGATGGAGTAGAGAAGAAGGCACTGTTAAAGGAAGCTGAAAAGTACCAGCCGGAGAGATAACGTAGAAGGAAACTCAAACATGTGATGTCATGAAAATCAAAAGAAGAGAGTTTTAAGGAGTAGGAAATAACCAATGATGTCATATGCTCTTGTGTTCTGGGGGCTAGGAAGTGGGGGGGAATTACATGGCACACTTACTTTTGCCATGGTATATAACACTGGTATGTTCTAGAGTGCACACGCACGTGTTCACCCACACCTGAAAGTTTATAACCACAGTATTTTGTAAATCATTGCTTACGAGGTTAAGGAGACAAAATGAATGACAACATTATCCTTAACAATTTCTTTCCTAAGATACTCTTGGTAAACTGAAAGTTAGAATTTCAGTAGAGCAGCCCTCTCTCCAGTAATAGTAGCTAATACATAGCACTGAATATGGGCCAGTCACTATAGTGCTTTCCTTTATTGACTCATTAGGATCAGCTGTGTCTGCTCTTTCCTCAGATAAATTACAGATGAAGCAGCAGAGTAGTACAGGTTTATACAGTACACTTTTATCCAAAGTATATACCAAGTCAGTGACGTATAAGTTTTAGAATAGATCAAATTTTATTGCTGCAGTGTGTTAAAAAAATTGGTATAGTTTTTTCCAATCACCATTACAGTGAATTAGCTTTTTATTATATCAGTAAGTTGGTTTATTAATTATAAACAGGTACTATACATTTCTTTATACTTTGATACGTTTATCATCATTTGTATTATTAATTTATATGTATATTTTGACATTAGTAAGATACTAATAATAAAGTAAAATGGGTATGGGATATATAGGAACTCTGTGCTGTTTTTGAAACTTTTCTGTAATGTAAGTATCTCCTAAAATAAAAAGGTTTTGAAATAGGGATATTTTCACTGGCCACTTCTCTTCTCTGTTATCTTCCATTTCTCCAGTGTTCTCCAAATTTTCTCGTCTTGTTTCATGCTCTCTTCTACACCATATATGGGGCTCAGCTTTAATCTGTTAAGTACAATGAGGAGAAATTATGACTTTTGATTATGAGCGTGGGTTTTGGAGTCTGACTAACTGTTTTACTCTTAGCTCTGCTGTTTTCAAACTGTCTGGCCCTGAGTAAATTACCCCTCATCAGCCCCATTCCTTACGTGTAAGGTGGCGTTGACTTCAGTATCAAACTCATAGTTGTTATCTTTTTAAAGATAGTATTTTTATAGCTCTTGGCTTATGGTACTAAACATCATAATAGTTTTTTTTTTCAGTTTTCTACATTAACATAGTTTCATCATTACAGGTTTTATAGACAACTACTCTCAGAGTTTGCAGAGAGGCAAGAACATGGCAATGACAGTAATGTGTAATGTGAAAATTCAAAGAAAAGACAAAGCAACTATTTGATGTTGAGATAATTGGTAATAGATTATGTGAGATTATGAGGTTAGGGTTCAGGCAGCCCCACATCATGTTCATTATTCAGAAGTCTCTGCAATAATGATAATAAATATCAGACAAAGAGTGAGATCCTGGTTTAAATAATGCTTTTTTCCTTTTCTGTATCTCCTTTCTGTTTAATACTAATCTCATGAAATTTAGGCTACCTGATACAGCAGAAAGACCACATGTTAAAATTTGCAAAATTACTGTTAATATTTGATGCAGCCCATAATCCAAGGGTCAGAGAAGGCTTAAATAACTCCCGTCATTCTCTAAAGGGGTTTCCCCAAAAAGCACTTCTGACCTCACTATTAAACTTCATTATTTGTTTGTTCTATTTAAGATTTTTAGGTGAATAATATTTCTTTCAATTCCTTGTTTTGGTAGACAGATTTCTAAGATGGCCCCCAAAATTCCTACCCATGTACTCACAGGACTGTGAATACAATGGGATTGCACTCCTACGAATGAATTAGCTTATAACATGGGCTAAGCCTCTTCCTTTCCAGGAAGATAAATAAATGCCCTTCAGAAGTAGAGCAATGTGATACAAAGCTTGTAATATAAAAATTGATGTTATTTTGTTCGATACAATGAACTGCAACAAAATGTGGTCTTCAATTACATGAATTTAGTAATGAGATTGACTTCTGACCTCTCTAGCAAATCATCTGAGTTCATCAGCCTCTCATATGAAATTGTTTTACTAATTGAATGTCTTGGACTCCATTTATAGTATTTTGTTGGGTTTTCCTTTATTATTTCATTTGAGTTTGGCATCACCTGTATAGGCTGTGCTTCGTAAAACTCCAGAAGGTGCTGTTCATAGACTTGCAGTTTGGCAGCCCTGTAGCCCTCTGTTGAGAAGATATGATAAATCTAAAAATAATGGGGAAAAGCCACATTGATGTTTAACATGATGAATGGGGGCATTAGCACAATTTTTTGGCTACCTTTTTTCTGGAAACAAATCAGAATGCTAAAGTGTTTTATTACTTTTGCAGGCGAGGAATTGCCTTGGCCTCCTTGGGAGGCCCAATATATGCAATTGGAGGTTTAGATGACAACACTTGTTTCAACGACGTGGAGAGATATGACATAGAATCTGATCAGTGGAGTACAGTGGCACCAATGAACACTCCCCGTGGAGGAGTCGGCTCTGTGGCTCTTGTGGTAAGTTATGTTGCAGCTTGCTCACTGGATTGGATTGTATCACATCCCTAACCAAAAAGGAAAGACCTGTGTATTCATATCTCCAGGATGCAGTTAATGATTACACCCCAGACTCTTCCATGAAATACTGCTCTCTCGCACATTCTAGTCTACCGTTAGGACAGCAGAAAATCCAATTCAGAATCTAATGTCATGTGTTTTTATTTTTTTCTTTATTTAGAACCATGTTTATGCAGTAGGTGGCAATGATGGAGTAGCTTCTCTATCTAGTGTGGAGAGGTATGATCCACATCTCGATAAGTGGATAGAAGTTAAAGAAATGGGTCAGCGAAGAGCAGGCAATGGAGTTAGTGAGCTCCATGGTTGCTTATACGTTGTTGGTAAGTGGATGGTATTTCTCTAATTTTTTACAGGACATAAACACAGTAACACAAATTGCATTGCATTTAGGCTCAAGTGGAGTCAGTCCTAAGATCTGCTTTTGAATTCTTAAGGTTCATATTCATGCTTTTTTGTTTTCATCTCATCTTTCATGTTTAAACTCTACCTCCATATTTTTACTAAGAGTAGCAAGTAATCTGAAGTAGGGGATTACATTTAAATAAGACATTTTTTAATGTCAGGACACAGATTGAATGTGCTTTGTTAAAATAAATATTTAAAGACCTAAGACATGTTTTTCTCATCTTCATTTCAAGGGAATTATGTTGACTACTTTAAGCAAACTAATAGGTATTTCATATGCATAATAGCTATTAGCATCTCTGTATTGCTTTCTGACTTACTATACGGTACTTTCTCAGACTTTCATATGGAAGGAATAATCTGGCGAGGCCCAGATTCTGTATTTCTAGCAGCTCCCAAGTGATAATTGGTGCTATTTCTGGTCCACTTAACACATTTCCAATAGCAAGGTTTTTAAAGAATTATGAAATGGGGATAATAATGCCTATCTTTAAAAATTATTTTAAGACTCCAAGATGATGTATGTTAAGCTTTTCAAACTGTGTTTGTTATTTGTTACCAGTACACAGGTAGATATATTGTAATTAATAATGCCTTCCTTTACAAGAGGAGGAGATGAATTTGGAGAGGGGGTCGCTAGTGTATGTCACACTTTCTTATGTTGATGTAAATTGGTGTTACAGAACTGAGAGTTCTTGATAAGAGAGTGGGATATTATTAGCATTTAAATGTCTGCAAATAATAGAAGTATTACTGAGTATTTCAGTGCTCATGTGTATTAAACAAGAAGAGAAATAACAATTTACGTCTCACAGCTCCCTGCCTAGCATAGGCATTGTTATGTGTTGTACGTCAATAGGAGTATCACTGCTGCTGTTACTTACTAAATCTTCTGGGCCCTTATAGGTAGAACAGACCTAGTAAAGATAAGACTGACTTAAGGTTGAACCTTAAAAACAAACCCTCTTGGTCATTCAAGTCCTACTTAAAACAGGCACTACCGATTTGAATAAGAAAATTTTGAAGGTAACTTTACAGGAAGCTAATTGCATCCTGCCTTTTCTGTTCTTCTGCTTTGAGTTCTTTATTCAAAATTCGTATGTATTACCTAAGAAAGTGATAGGGGGTCCAATGAAAAAGTGGGCTAGAAAAGTATAAATACCCTGTTTTAAAAACTTAATCTTCTACATGAGCATGAGCAATAATTAAAACTAAAGCCTTTGTTACAATGAAAAAATATAGTTGTGATAGTGATGAAATTGCTATATACATTTGTTAAAATTCATTGAAATATGCACTATGATCAGTGGATTTTTACCTCAGTTGATTAAATAAAATTAAACTCATTAGACTCATTAGAGAAGTTGACTTTGTTGATTTTTTTTTTTTTTTTTAGCTGACCTTGTTTCTAAATAGACTGGTCATAATATCAGCACTTCCTGTCCTCAGGAAAATAGGCTTAGTCACCAGGGAGAGCTGTTACTCACGTAGACTGAGATGGAGCCTAAAAAGAGACACGTTTATTTTTAAAGGAAGGAGCACTGTTAAAAGGACAGTCTCTATGTTTAACCCTCAGGAACATAATAAGTGACATTGTTGGGATGATCTATAGAGAGGACTATCATCATCTATAATATATAGCACAAAGATATAGTTTTGGCAAAAATCAGTAAGAATTCAGTCATAGTCCACCATCTCTGTAATTATGGCAATTATAGAACTAAGGGAAACAGTTGGAAAAGTTTAACTTATACCTAAAAGAGTCAGATGATTTAGTGTAGTTTATTCTCTTCTCAAGCCCTCTTGCTGTTTAAAATCTAATATATACATGTATACACCGTGAGAAGGAATCTCAGTACTGTCTTGCTTGCCTTTAGGAGTCTAAGGAAAAATTATATGAATGTTGTGGGGTTTTTTCTTTTCTCCTAAATTATCTGCTTGAATACAGGGACTCCAGTTTTTCCCACTTTAAGATTTTTAATCCTAGTGTTGAGGAGAATTTAAATTATCTTGAATTACAGAAAATATCTAATAGGAGTTGGTAGTAGTGATAGATGGTGGGATTTTCTAAAATGTTTTGAAAAGCTTGGTTTGTAGAAGCTATTGAATTGAGATTGAATGGTTAATTTCTGTGAAAGATAATGCTATTTTAAATATCTTTCTTCATGTAGGAGGTTTTGATGATAATTCTCCTCTGAGTTCAGTTGAGCGGTACGACCCTCGAAGCAACAAGTGGGATTATGTAGCAGCTCTTACCACTCCCAGGGGTGGAGTGGGGATCGCGACAGTGATGGGCAAAATCTTTGCAGTTGGTGGTCATAATGGCAATGCATACTTAAATACAGTAGAAGCATTTGATCCAGTGCTGAATAGGTAATTTTTATTTTTCCTCTATGCTTTCTTTAATGGGTTCTTTCAGTAACATTACTCCAGAGTGCTAAAATACTGCTAGACGTAGTTAATAGAAAACATTTGGGATATCTTATCTCCGCTAGGAAGCTTTTACTGTCTTTCAAAACCAGTCCCATAATAGGGAGTTTTTGTTTTGTCTTTTGAGTAAAGTAAATCATGATTTGTTTTAAGATGACATTCTTTCTCCTCTGTCTTTTCAGGTGGGAGCTTGTTGGATCTGTGTCTCACTGCAGAGCTGGAGCAGGTGTAGCTGTGTGTGCCTGTTTAACTAGCCAAATTCGAGATGTAGGTCATGGATCCAGTAATGTGGTTGACTGTATGTGATGGGAGTTCCAGCACCAACTATTTAGTCATATCTGATAGGGAAGAAAGACAACTAGGATTTTGTAATGACTGCCTTTGAACAGTTTTAACAACTGCTAGAGTCTTATTTAAATGTAAACTTGTATTGTGACTAAGCATAACTTTTGGAATGGTAACTGAAGAATTACTAGTAATAAAGTTCAATTTGCTATTTCCCACTGTAGCAAATAATGAAGTAGGGAAGGAAGACAGTCTAGCCTGAAACCATACCTCCAAAAAAATGTTTAAATTAGTGCCAAAACTTGGAAATCTCTTTTTAAAAAAGTGTGGATGAATCAAAATGTAAAATGGATTCATTTGCTGAGCTTTACCTTTTGCCTAAAGGTGTTAACCTTAGACAGTGGATTTTTCCTAGAGGGGAAGTTAGAACCCATTCATCAACACAAGGATACCAGGACACATAATGGACCTGCTCCAACTGAAGATCATTTCTCTTTGGTGCTGATGAATTTATGCCGTGCTTTTTTTAGGTGTTGATTTTTCAATTTCTTGGATATTTACAGAAGTAGAAAAAGTGTTTCATCTTTCTGAGTGCCCCTTGGCTGCATTTTCAGAATTTTATAGGGATGCTGTAAGAAGCCCTTAATTTCAGTTTGAATTGTTAGGACACCAAAAGACCTAACTGAACTATTTCCATCTGAACGAATCTACACTTTTATTTTTTCATCTCACGCAAAAAGGATTTGTTTCATAATAAGCAAAAATGGAGCCAGAGGAGATACTGGAGAAGAAGGCTTTAGAGTCGACATTATTCTAGTGCCCAGGTGAGATACTGTGAGAGTGAATGGTGTTCATGACACGACTCCCTAATGGAAGGACTCTGAAAATATGTTTAGCTCTCCTCGTTGATTTATTCTTTTGATTTTGAACCCAAGATTTATTAACTTTCTATTTTGCTATTTGCCACCATCATAGTTTTTCTAACTGTACAGAATCTGGATTTATTTATTATCAGAAAAGGAATGCATTTTTATAAAAACCCTTTACAGACTATACTTTATGATTAGTTCAAGATACTGTAAAAACAGAGGAAAATTGAAACTACTGTTTTTTCTGTTATATTTATTCCTCTCTAGTGTATTTATTGAACTTTAATTGAAATTTTTTCTTTACATTAATTTGAAGCTAGATATTGATACACCTACTGATCTAACTGCTCTTCATGGTTTTACCAGCGTTATAAAACGGCCTGTTCATTATATGTATATATTTTATAAATATTTATGATGACTATTAAAATATTCTATTTTGTATTTGCAGTGTAGTTCAGTATCTCTCTTCCAGGCCTTCCTAAATTTCGTTCAGTAATGCCTTAGACTTAGTATAGTTTACTGCTGGTCAGTTATCTTGTTCACAAGGAAGCTGGGGCAGTGAAGAATACTTCCCCTATATATCCATCCCTGAAGTTCATTGCCTAGTAGCTGTAATGGTCCTCATGAAATGGCAACCTGGGCTTATCAGTACAGTAAGGCAGAAAGCCACATTGCAAAAGCCTAGTGCCTTGGGTATATCCGATCAGAAAAAGAAAAAATGTGAGAAGGCTTGGCTAGCAGATAAAGGTCTTTCATGAAGCAGATTTAAAAGGTTCCAAATTATGCCATTTTTTTTCTGTCAGCCTCTGGGCAAGTCCATAAGTCATTGCTGGATCTGAACCAGTGTTCTCTTGTACAACTGTACCCATATTTCAGTCAGTCCCAAAAGCATTTGACTCTGTAGCACTCACTGGACTGGCTACAACTGGCTGAATGTGGGAATAAGGCTCAAAACCTGGCTTCAGCTATTTCTCATGTCTAATGGAGTTCTTGTATAATAATGCATTTCTTGTATTATAATGTTTTTATGGTTACTAGTGTGTTATATTTATTTTTGTAGGGGAGGGAATCTTATTGTTTCTAAGATTACTTAGAATGTTTTTTTCTTGAACGTATTTCTGCCTTTGTCATGTGTATAGAATATAGGAGCATAAAGGTATTACATTTCCATTACTGGTTTTGTCTATACAGTAGTCATCTAATATCCTAAGTGGATCCCCTAGCTACCCATAAAATATGGAAATAAAGGGAACATGTGGCTGGCTGTTACATCATGTGTGAGCAGAAGCATAGCCTTGAAGGACCTGACAGTGATTTGAAAAGATTAAAAGTAGAATCCATATGCAGTCTCTATTAAAAACATTCACTGAGATATGAAATATGAATCAGGCAGAAGGAATCATGCAATTGAAAGATGATTATATCCATAGGAATAGAAAGATGAAATATTCAAAGAGGATGGCTACAGGCCTGTAACTTTAACTTCAGATGTTAATACAACTACCAAAAGGACATAAAATAGAGCTAAAATTCAGAAATTATAAATGGAAAACAGAAAAAAGTGAAAATTTACACATTTCTTTAAGGAATATTTCTAGAAATATTGTTTGATTCTCCCATATAGTTATTAAAGCCAGTGCTTTTACTGTATTGCACTGCCACTTTAAAAACAAATTACGTGATAATTGCTTTTGACTAATTTTACTATATCCTCTGTAACTAATTGATCATTTTAAAATGTATGAATAAATTTTGTACTCCCTCCAAGGAGTATTATTCATTCGCTTAATTCCTAAATGCATTTTGAGCTTAATGCCTAGATAAGAGATTGTTGAAATTGTATAAACTACTCTTGCAAACGGTAAACTTGAGTTTTCTTTGTTCCTTTCTATGTCTTATATGATAGAGAATGCGTTTAGAATCTAATTCATGTCTTAGTTAAGAATGTTTTCTGTGGTTTATCATACCAGACTTTTAAAGAAACTATACTGGAATGTAATTGACTTTCTTTTTTTTCCTTTATGTGGAGTTACAAGTGTCAATAAAACCTCTCTATATTTTCTTAAAATCATGTATAAATTTATGTAGTACTATTCCAGCAAGTCAGAATAATTATCATATATACTACCAGGTACTGAGATCAGAAAGTTAGGTTCACATCAGTGCTTTTTATTGATTCAAAACATATTGCATGTATTTATTATAAATAGGAACTGCTTTCTGTACAGCCTGTTTTTCATTGTTTGATTGCTTTTTATAGAATCTTTTCACAACTATGTAATTGTTTATTTTCCATCCCTCAGATACAAAGATTTAGTAGGTTGACTGTAACATTATTCTCCTCAAAGAAAGGATCTTCATATTTAACTGAAAATAGGAAGATTTTTGTTACCTTACAAAAATTGAAAGTTAAAAGCAACCGATTTAAGCAGTTGTCTCTTCAGCAATTGCAGGCTTGTAGTATATAAATGTGATTCTTTATGCATTAAATGGATGTTGTCCTTCCAATTAGTAACCTCATGAAGCATGAATTTTGTTTTTCTACCTATCTTGCCATTGCTAAAAACTTTTCTGAAACTCCTCTTTGAAAATAGCCTGAAGATCCATTTTTAGGTCACTCAAGAGTTAATTAGTCTCATCATAGTCATATGTTAATTTTGACCAGAACTTAACTTGATAATGGCATTGTGTACTTTATTCATCAGACTTGATTTCAAAATATTTTATGACTATCACAGGTGAAATTCTACCTTCAAAGAATTAAGATTTTCCTCCTGGAAAGGATTTTTTCAAAAATCAACAGTTCCAATGGAAGATTTCTAAAATTACCCTAAGCAATAGTAATTTGAGTAAAAAAGTATTTATCTTCTTTAGAAAGACAAATAATGCATGATTTCACATGTATATGGAATCTAAAAAAAAAAAAAAAAAGAACAAACATAATAGAAACAGAGTTATAGATGTAGAGAACAAACAGGTGGTTGCCAGAGTGGGGAGGTTGAGGGGAGGAGAGAAATAGGAGAGGGAAATTAAGAGGTACTGATTTCTAGTTGCAAAATGAGTGAGTCAGAGGTATGAAAAATATATTGTTTCTTTGAGAGGAAAACCTTATTTGAATGCAGAAATTCTGGTGGGTTTTGTTGTTTTAATAAATCATTCTTACATTATCTTACTGGTTGAGGCTAAATTCAGTCTACCTGAACAAACTATTTAGAATATAAGGCATTAATTTTGGGTAATAGCCCTGTAATTAATAACTACAATTTTTTAATGTATAGTCTGTGCCAGTCACTTTATAGTAACATTTTAATCTTTGCAGTAATTCTGCATTTTACAGTTAAAAAGAATAAATTCAAAGACAAGTAACTTGCCCAAGATCCACAATTAATCAATGGTTGACCAGTATTCTTTGTGACTTAAAAATTCCCCTGTTCCACCTAACCAGCTATGCCTCTACTTTTTCAAGGTAGTACATACATACTTAAGGAAAGATGATTTTTTTCATAGCCTTTTCTTAGCAGTATGAAAGTATTTCTGGTCACTATTTTTTGTCAGTTTTCATTTATTTTATTGAGATATAATTATGTTTCAGGTGTACAACATGATTCAATGTATGTATGTTGTGAAATGATCACAGTAAATCTAGTGAACATCTGTCATCCACATAATTACAAAATTTTTTTCTTGTGATGAGAAGCTTTACGATCTCTCTTAGTGCCTTTCAAATATGCAGTGCACTTTCATTAACTATAGTCACAATGCTGTACATTACATCCCCAGGACTTACTTATTTTACAACTGGAAGTTTGTATCTTTTGATCCCCTTTACCCATTTCTCCCACCCCATACATTGCCTCTAGCAACTACTGGTCACTGTATTTCTATATGTAATATTTGATGTGTATATGAAAGTAGATGCAACATGAAAGTTATTAAGCATACTAATAAAACACCTACATATCTACTCCCTAATTAAGAACCAGAACATTTCTGGTGATATTGACTCTGTGTTCCTTAATTCCAGTCCCCAGCCTCCTTTCTTCCCACAGGTAAGTACTGTCCAGAATTAATCATTCCTTTGCCTTTTTTCCTTCTGTTTTTATACCACTATACCTAAGCCATGCATTGTTTACTTTCATAATTTCTTTGATGAGCTTTATTAAAAATAATATTCTCTATGTCTTAGGTAACTTGATCTTTTCATTCAATAGTTTTGTTTTTTTAAATTTTATGTTGGGTATAGTTTCCCTTTTCTTTTTTTTTTTTTTTTTTGGCTTTTATAGTGCCAAAATGAACATTCATATATAGTTTCTTGGTACACATGTGCAAGTTTCTTAGAGTATATACCTAGAAGCAGAGTTGGCTGTAAGATAGATGCTTGATCAGCTTTATGAGAGTTTTACAAGATAATGCAAAATTACTTTCCAAAATGGTTATGTCAGTTTACAGTATGGTTTATTACTTACTTGCTGTTGTAAGACCTAGTTCTTGCCAATCTGTTAGGCATAAAATTATACTTTATTGTGGCTTTAATTTGCATTTTCTTGATTGTTGAACATGTTTCCATGATTATTAATCATTCCTGTTTTTTCTGTGAAATATTTATTGATGTCTTCTGTCCATTCTTTTTTCTTGTTTATACAAGAGTTCTTCATAATAGGCTACTAATATTTCCATTTTTTTTATTACACATATCTCCTCCCAGTTTATGGCTTATCTTTTGGGGTTTTGGGTAATGAAAACTTCTTAATTTTAACCTATTCAAATGTAGTTCTTTGTCTTAAGATATTTCTTGTTTCTTCTAAAAGTCAAAGTCTCTCATAGTCATCAGTCCACCTGGAATTGATTTGTCTATGGGTGAGAGAGAACAAATTTTATTTTTTACTATGTGGATAGCCAGTTTTCTTTAAACTGTTTAGTGACTAATTCATCCTTTCCCCAGGGACTTTATCTACATGGCCAATTTCCATGTAAGTAAACGTCTGTTTTGGGACTTTCTGTTCCATTCCATTGGTCAATTTGTCTAACCAAGTGCTAAATGACATATATGATGAATTATGGAGTATTGTCTCTTTTCTGTTCTCTGAATTATTTAACATTGAAATAATCCATTTCTTGAACATCTTGAACCTAGTTTTCTTTTGCAGAAAAATTAACAATTCAGTGTCTTACTGGTTATATGATCTTTCAGTATTTTTGTTTTCTTTTAAGTCAGTTTTGGTAAGTTTTACTTTTTAAAATATCATTTGCTGGATCCCACAAATTTTATTTGCACTGTTTTCATTAATTTTCACTTGAAAATATTTTATAAATGTTCAATACACGTTTTTCTTTGATCCATGGGTTTAGAAGTATATTTTAAATTACCAAATATGTCTTAATTTCATTTGGTCTGACCATGGTATGTTTGATTCCACTTCATGGAAATGTACTGAGACTTGTTTTATGGCCTGTTATGTTAAACTTTGTTGTTATTTATGTATTCTTGAGAAGCCTAATGTTGTGGTGTAGTTTCTGTATTTGTATATTACATCTAACTAGCTAATTGTGTTGTTCAGTCTACTGTATATTGCTATTTTTATTTTCCTTTGAGCTGTTTGACCTGTCAGTAGAGAAATGTGTTGAGATTCTATATTGTGATTAGTTTTCTGTGTGTGTGTGCGTTGAAGTTTTCTGATTTATGTTTATGCTAATTTAAAAGAATTGAACGTTTTATTTTAAGTAGTGTAATTTTCAGATGTGTATTTGATTCTGTGCCTAGGGATTTTATCTTGGAAGGGTGCTTTCACTGGTTAGTTTTGAAGTGTTCATGGGCCCAAAATACTGCAGCCCTTTCAGACCTGCCTCAGACCCTTTGTTCTCCCTTGCTATTAATAAAGGCAAAAACACCTTCCAGTTTCAGTGCTGTTCTGGAGCTGGTTCTCCACATGTCTTAGTGAGTGCTGTGGCTCTCTCGTGGGTCAGTACTGGTGGTTTTCCTCTTACTCGTTGTTAACACCTCATTTGTTAATGTCTTATACCTGCTCAGATTGTGGGGTTCCTGAAACTCCTAGTTTGATTAGGATGTTCATAGGCTTTTTAAATTTATCCTCCTTGCTCTGGCTGGTTAATTTTTTTTTAGGGTGGAGGATTAAATGATCAGAAATTTTACCAGTACCCCACCACTCCCCATTACCCAAAAACCTTTTTTTTTTTTAAATGAAGGATTTTGGTTTGTGTTTCCCTTCCACCTCCTTCAATCTTGCAGCGGTTAACCTTGAAAATTTCATTGCATATTTCACAATCTAGAGTTAATCAGTATGTTAAATGCCTTTCTGAACAATGAAAGGCACTAAAATTCATCACTTTTCTTCCAACTTTTTTCAGTATTTTCGTTATTTTGCAGCCCATATTTAAACATGATTAAATATTTATTTGGGTTTACTTTAATCATTTTTCTTTTTAGTATCTCAGACATTCCTTCTGAGGTAATTTTTTTTCCCTAAAGGATGTATTTCAAAAGTTACTTTGGGGAAGTTCTGTTAAAGTAATCTCCATTTTTGTTCATCTGAAAATGTCCTTATTTTACTACTTTTAAAATGTATTTTTAATGTTTTCAGCTTTATTCAGAAGTATAAGTGATGAAATTTAAAGTATACAATATGATTTGACATATGCATACTTTGTGATTATCAGTCAGGTGATTATCACAGTCCATCACCTCACAGTTACCTTTCTCTGTGTGTGTGGTGAGGACGCTTAAGGTTTACTCTCAGCAAATACACAGCACTTAACTGTTCTTGATAGTTTTACTAGATACAATTCTAGTTTTCTCTCTGTTTTTAAGTTATTAGTCCACTGCTATCTGGTTTCCTTTGTACTTCAGGTCAGCTGCCATCTAATTATCTTCCTTCCTATGGGATCTTCTGTTTCTCTGCTGCTGCTTTTAAGATCTCTTCATCTGTTCTGATCTGTAGTTTCACTATGGATGCATCTATATATGTCTTTCTTTGTCTTGTCCTGCTAGTATACAGTGTGATTCTTATATTTGCGATGTATCTTTCTGCCCTGAAAATTTCTTTCATGGACTCATTGAATATTACTTCTGTTTTTCTGGAACTTTAAACTGTCTTCCTATGTACTAACTTTGACTTCAGCTCTGTGTAACCTTTTGTTAAACCATTGAATTTTTAATTTTGATTACTAGGTTTTTCTTTCCCAAAAGTCCTACTTCATTCTCTCTTAGCTATGCTTGGTAATTTTGATGGATTTTTAGTCTTAATTCCTTTCTTTTGCTGCATCTTTTTCTTTCTTTGGGTGGGTCATAGATAGTTCTTTCTGTATCCCATGGCTGATAAATCCAGTACCTGAAGTCTCAGGAGGTCTAAATCTGTTTATTGTCTCTGAATTTTTCCTTATGGTGTCATTCTTCCCTGTTTGATGATTTTATTTCGTAAATGCATTCTTGATTGAATCTGTGGAAATCCACAAGTTCCAAATTGGGCATGTTCTTTCTGAAAGTTTTTTTCGCATTTGCTTCTCTAGGCCAGGAACTGCCCTGGGACATCTTTGCTCTCTTCTTGGCTCCTGGCCAAATTCTAGGTGCTCAGGTTCAGCTAGTCTTACTGTGGTTCAGTGCTTGGTGTCCCAGTCCCAGCGCTGATAGTGGCATTTGTCCTCAGGGCATCCGTGGCTTTTCTGTTTACTTACCACTTCTGCTCAGAGTCTAGCTTTTATATTGGCCTTGGAGGTTTCCTTGCTTTCCTGAGACTCCAGTAAAGCATTTTAAAGTATGTTTATAATTATGTAAGAACTAACAGTAGTGGGAGAGCCCTTCAGACTACAGGTCTTTCATAACCCCTGCCGGCAGAATGTTGCCACTTCTGTTCTAGAGCCCCCCAAATGGCATAGTTTTGTCTTGTTATTCACTTAACCTTTCTCTTATGTGCTGCTAGACTTTGTAAAGTTTTCATGTTGACTTTCTTAGTAGACCTTAACAGAATGAGCTTTTTGGTCCCATATCTTTGTCATGCCTAAAGTTTCTTTCTTAAATTTAAACTGGGAGTTCATAAAAGGATAATCGTGAAATGTAAGATTTCTTGGCATTGGTGTGTGTATCACTTTGCCCTGCATGTCTCAAGTATCAGTTATTTTATATACACCAGTTCCTTAGCACATTGCTGTTAAATCCCTTCATAAATAGGACTCCAGAGTAGTTATGTAGATTCAGAAAATAACTGCATTCTGTCTGAAACTTTGCAACCTTTCTTTAAAAAGAAGTTTGTTTTGGCATTTGGCCAAAAGTAATAAAATTCCTACCTGACCATAAATTCCCTGATTTCCCCCTATTCGTCTGCAAACAATTATCTTTTTTCCTGTCTGGAAACCAGAGCTCAGGACTGAACAACACAGTGGCTATTTGTACTGCATTCTAACACAAAGTGCCCTAATTTTCCTGCTTCTGCTTGTTTCGTTTCTCAATACCTATTCTGATGCAGTACTAAATCACTGTGCTTTTTTGAAGACCGGCTTTATTGAAGTATAATTTATATAATAAAAAAGTGACCCATGTTTACAACCCATGATTTAGTAAATTTATTAAATTGTGCCAACATCACCGTAATCTGGATTTAGAACATTTTCATCATGCTTCCAAAACTTTCACGCGTCCTTCTTGCAGTCTCCACTCCTCCCCATCCTTTCCTCCCTGCCTTTCTCTCCAGGCAACCATTGATGTGTTCCTGTCCATTAATTAGCTTTTGCTGGGTATATCATATAAGTGAAACTATACTCTGTATAGTCTTTTGCATCTTGCTGTGTCACTTAGCATGATGGTTTTGAGGCTCATTTTATATGTACTATAGCATTTTTACCCCTGAATATTAGTCCATCTTATGCATATACTACATTTTGTTTATCCACTCACCAGTTGATCATTTGGATTGTCTCCAGTTTGGGGCTGTTATGCATAATGCTGCCATGATGCCATGAGTGTTCACATAAAGCATGTTTATGAACATGTTTTCATTTATCTCGGGTGGGTTCATACAAGTGGAATTGCTGAGGCTATTCGTTTTTTTTAAAGGAACTACCAAACGGTTACCCATAGGGGCTGTACTGCATTATATGCCTGTCAGTGGAGTATGGGGATTCTGGTTTCTCTTCATCTTCTCCAATGCTTTGTGCTGTCTTTGTCTTTGATTATCGCCATTCTCCTGGGTGTGAAGTGGGATTCTCCTTGTGTTTAGCGTGTATTTCTACATTTTTTTTTCCTATAGGAAATGGCTGCTCTCTAGTGGTGCATTCTACACATTACACTTGGGAAAAGGGCACTAAATAGAAAGCTTAAAGCTAAAACATGTTAAAGTTTACACTGATTTCATGTTGTGCCTGCATTATTTAGCACACTGAGCGCAATTGAGGCCCAGGTTCAAAATGTTTTCCTAATTACCCCTGTTAATAGTTCTCAGGACTTGGCTGGTTGGTTGTGGCTTTTACTTAATCCCTGGAGGTGCCATATATTCAAACGAAGCTTTTGTGCTTCAGATCTCACCCACTTTATGCACTCAGGCCTTTTGGTATAAAGGGTTACACCTGTGGAGTGGCTAATGCTTATGAAGACGGGGAGGAAAAGGCCAGACACAGTTTTGTTGACTCATACCTACCACATCCTTTTAGACCAGAGCCAGAGGAGTAAATAATTCTTACTAGTGGAGTGAATGTAAATTCCTTTTAATGAATTGCACACAAGTGGAATGTCTGGTGGCTCCTTGGTATTTTCAGGTAACACTCTGTAAATATGCCTGTAGAGAGTTGTAAAACTTTAGAATGGGTCTCAGCTGCCCCCAGGCTCCTAGGGCTCTGCTGAAATGAGAGCAAGATGCACATTAAAAACTGAAAAAATTGAGCTAAAGAAGAAACCCGGCCAGGGACTGACTGACTGAAGGAATGTGTATTTGGTAAGTAAACAAAGATGTGGCTTCAGGAAATTAGGGTAGTAAAACTAAACACTTAATTGTTTAAGCAAACTGTAGGTTCTTACTTTAAACAATTAAATGTTCAAAAAGTGGGGAGAATGTACCTATGTGAAATTTCTCTTAAATTTTTGGGCACTAGCACAATGCATTTACCTAACAATGTATTTTACTTTCCTGACATGTCTGTAAAATGATCATGTATACTTGTATGTGTGTATATGTACATATGTGCACACACACAAAAGCCTAGTACAAAATAGTAGAAAGCATGATGGACCCATGGGGTCTGCGCATGGTTGATTTACTGCTTCAGTCAAATGGAAGCAAGAGGAGAGGCCAGACCATCCATTCTTGTGTGACAATTTGGTACACAGTAATTCTACACCATAGTAAATGGATTATTTATCAATTAGGGTGGGTAAAGGGGTATAAGGTTTAGGACAGAAGGTAGTTTGTTCAACTTCAGGATAAGCAGTGGCTAGGAGGGAAATTGAAATAGTTGGGGGTTAAAATTTTTAAATATGCATCAGAACTTTTTTAATGTTGCTATAACAAATACTGCTTTTTAAAAAATTAATATGTGGAGATTTTGATTAATCCAATGTCATTGCCAAAACAAGAGATACTTAACATAGACAAAATTTTATCCTCTGCCTTTATTTTGGAACCAAGTCTGATGATTTATATGAACAGTATTGTTTAACTCTTCCCAGAAAAACTATCATAAAGTCAGTAGGGTATGTGTGTATGCTTGCCTGCCTAGTTCTGCAAACAGTTTTAAAGATGTTATAAATTTGTTTTGAACAATGGTAACAAATGTGTAGAACACTCCCCATCTCCTGATGATCTTGAAGGACAGTGGGGTTTTTTTTGTAAGTTCTGTGTAGTTAACTCACATTTAATAGGGAAATGTTTGATTGCTAATATTTTCACTGTAGACTCTAGGATATCATTTTAACTCCTTCCTTTTTTGTTACAGGTGAGGAAATAGAGTACCAGACATTCAGGTAACTTGCACAAGACAGAGGAGGATGTTTGTTTTGCCTAGATGCCTATACCCTATATGGTGAAAATTAGAGGACTGAATGTCTTGGGCCCCAGTTGGACCCTTCTAAGTCATCAGTTTCTGAGTTGAAGTTTTATTTGGTCCCTTTACTCTCAAACTTAGAGGACCCAGGGGGAATTCATGCTGTTGCCTATTTTAGTTATTTCATATTTGCTGGGACTTTAAACTTTAAAGGTTACTTTACATCATTCATGACTTCTAAAAATTGTTTTCATGCTACTTTAAAGGTTTATCACATATTTAATATTTTAAATTTTTCTCTATTAAGTAATCCATGCCCTCAAATAGTATACAAATGAGAAAAAAAAAAACCTGTCCATCTCAGCAGTCACTAGAATTGTTAGTGTCTTGACTAGCACTGGTAAATGGAGGACGTCTACAAGGCAGCACGTGAAGCGGCGTTAGACAAGGACTCCTTCCCCCGCCACTGTGCTGTTGAAGTTTCTGTGGCTGCAGGTTCTCAGGACTTCCTTCTCAGTTTGTTTTGTAAAACCTATTCCTGCTCATAATCCAGTTTTACTGATTGTCCCCCGTAAAATCCCAAAACGGTTAAATGTTAACTGCTTGTGGATGACATTTTTAAAAAGCTTATAAAAGCCACATTTCCTTTAGTTTGTTCTCAAGAAAAATCCCTTCCTAAGTTGAGGTCAAACAGATCTATACCGTAATGAGTTTCATCTTTTACAAGCTGCTTGACCATAGACATAGCTTAAATTTCATCATCTGTAAAGCAAAGTAACGACTCATTTGAAAGGTGGTTTTAAAAATACAAACCATAGAAAATGCACAGCACGTATCACTTAATACATGTTCCTTTCCTCTTCTCCATGTTTTCACTTTCTAGGCCTGTTGTGCTAGAGCGATGGGAGTGTCATGGATGAGGTAAATGAAAGGAAAAAAGGCCGAATGGCTCCATTTTGCTGTGGGGAATTCAGGACCAACACATAAGCATAAGAGGAATGCTGTTCTCTGCCTAACAGATTAGTTGGTTGAAGTAACCCAGTCTGAACAGTATGACCATAGGGTGTTCACTTTAGCTTCTGTGTTAGGACCACTGACAAGGCAGGACAGTGGGTATCTCAGTGTGAAATCACCAGATCTAAATTAACCTGTCACCTGGGTGGAAAGAGACATGCAGTCCAGGAGCTGGGCAGCCTGACGCATATTCTGAAGCAAGTCACTTTGTACACAGGAATCACTAACACTTTGAACGGATGGGAGTAAATTTCACAGGGGTAAAAAGAAAATCAGTCTTCCTTTGCTTTTTACCTTCATTTAAAATAAGCAAATGTGAAGTTAATAGGGCTAGTCAAGTAAGGCTCAGGACTGACACATCAAATTTTAGGTTTGATCTCTGGGGCCATAGGGAAACCTACAGTGAACTTCCTTCTGTATACCCACTGGGTCTCAAACCGTTGCCAATGTTTTACAGCTTCCAGTTTATCCAGGATGAGTGTCAGTTCCTTGGACCAAGAAATAAGTTTTAAAGGTTAATGGAACTTTAAATCCTGAAGACCCATGTCAGGGATTGACCATCACCTCCAATGCTGGAAAAAGTGGGGAAACGTAAGCAGCCTGTGATGTCGTTCGAGGTGCAGGCAATGGAGCAAACTTGGGAAGTCATGCAGTATGTCAGAGGCAGTCAACAACCTGAAGAGAATCTCACAGAAATAAGTACAAGAACAGGCATTCCACAGAATCAGAAATCCCAGTGGCCAAATAAATTTGTGGCAAAGTGGTTAACTTCAGTTGTCAGAGAAATGCAAATTTAGAGTATAATACTGTTTTTCACTTTGCAGCCAAAGCTGGCAAGAACTTAAGCTCATCCACAGTTGGTATAAGAGCTTCTAAAGAGAAGTGGTTTGGTAACAACAAAATTTTTTTTAAGTTGGTTTATCTTCTGACCCAGATATCCCGCTTCCAGAAATTTATCTTTTAGAAACACAAGAATGCATGATGATGTGTGTACCAAGATTCCTCAGTACAGCATTGTTTATAACAGCAGAATAATTGGGTGGGGTGCCAGGGGAGGCTTACGTGCATAATGGGAGAATGTTTAAATAAATGGTGATATAGCCTTACTACACAAAATGATTAACAGAAGACATATAAAGTGGAAAAAAAACAGTATATCCAATTTTATGTATAAAAACAATGTGTAAGTGCACAAAAAAGTTCTGTGCACACAAAGTGCGCCAAACTTACTGGTTGTTTACTTTAGGGAGGAAGGGATGAAGTAAACTTGCTCTAAATTTTTTGCTCTGTATGCTCATGTGTCTTTTTTTAAAGTCTATTTGTAAATCAGTTTGAAAACAATTTTTACAAGATTTCAAAATGATAACTCTTGTAGTTGTAGGCTTGGGGGATCTCTGCAAAACCACTCTACCAGATCACTTACTCCCTTTGAGATGCTTGTGAAGACCTCAGGTGCAGTTGGAATCTCTTCAAAGACTACAGGACAAATATGGAAAAACAGGAAGTTAAATAGTTAAAGACATTTTTCTAAAGCCCATGCAGTTGAGTACAATTGGTTTTCCAGTAATAGTGTATATATGTGTATGTATACACGTGTGTTGCTCAGGTGATAATTTACAGGAATATTTAGCAGTGGAGAGATACAGACCACTTAACTGTTTCTGCCTCTGACGTGTGAAATAAGGTAAACGAGATGTTAGGACTGGGCCCCAGGAATTGAGAAGGGTGATGTAAAGCACTTATCCAGAGCAGACATATGGTCTTTTAAAGTTAAAATTGAATTGTCTGTTTAGAAAGCATTCCAAGAGCCACCCTCCAGTCTGTTCTAAGGGCACAGGTCTTCATTATCAGAGCCTCGCTGTCTCACTACAGTCTTGGCTTTCAGTTGAGTGTGGTCCGTGGGGAAACCACAAACACTGACAGAATCCTGTTCTAAGACAAAACAGTCTCGATGGTTATACTTTTCTAATCACAACCAAGTAAGAGATAAACCTCGATTATATTCTGAAGACCCACTAGGCTTCAAAGCTGTTTGGAATGGATTGAGGGGGTTCTAAACACTACCTAGATGTCTTAATTAAAAGTGGCCTGGATTGTGACAATTTATATTTGCAGCATCTCTGGCAAAAAGTGAACAAATGCTCGTTTAAATAAACTCCAAAAGTGCCTAAACACTGATTTAAAGCCTGAGAAGGATACACACAGGAGGGTTTCTATCTCACCTCAGAGTTGCCACCGGTAATCAGCAGTAGGAAATGGGCCTCGCAGTGTCCTGGGAAACAGCCCTTACATACAAAAAGCGGAAACTGCGGACATTGATAGAAGTCGGCCTACTTAAAACTAAACAAACTTTGTTTAAAAAGTACCATAATAAAAATTGAAAGGCAAGATACTTTGGAGAAAAATATTTACAACATAAGAGGTTAATATCCTAAATATATAAATCAAGAGGAACAAAGATGAATAGCCCGGAAGGATCCTCTGTTCATTAACAGAACCTTTCCTAGTTGTGAACTCATTCCGTATGATTTAAGTGACAACTTTCCCCACATCTACCCAGTTGGGAACTCACACTGGGTCTAGGTCTAGAGTATTGGGCATGTAACCCATGTGCCACACACAGCACCTTCACATGTAAGGGGACAAATACTGTAAGAATGAAAACGTAAGTGAAAACATCAGAAGACACCGTTTCCCACCTATCAAATGGAGTGATTTTTTTTCGCCTTTTTGTTTTTTTCCAAACATAGTACAGTTGGTAAAGGAGTAAATGATCACTGAATGCTAAAATCAGTAAGTGAAAGATGGCTGCAACAGGGAAAGGCCCCAATTAACAGTTTTGGTGACGGTATCTTAACCAAAGACTCAAGAGTTACCATCACTAACGATTTTAGGTGCCTTCTTACGTGATGCAATACGAAATACACAGCACCACCTTTGAAAGATTCTTGCCAAATATAATCAAGCCTCTAAACCTAAGCTTACAGAGAATCTACATAGGAGATAAGGGAATGAATTAAAGGACACTGAGGGAAACACAAATCCAAGATGCAGAACATTACATTAAAGAGACATAATGACCAACTGTAATGTCTAAAACTTGACTGAGTCTTGGCTCAAAAAAATGAGCTGTAAGACCTTTGGGGCACAATTACAGAAATTTGAATGTGAACTGAATACTAGATGTTGAGAAATTTTCTTAGCTGCTATAATGGTATTGTGGTTATGCTGGAAAACTTCCTGAGAAATGCATGCTGAAGTTTTTAGGGGTGAAGTGTAACTCAGTGTAAATATACACATGCACACATTTTCATTAAAAAATATGAAAAATCCAATCTGTCCAACTAGTTTGCTCCAGGAATGGCTGTGGGAGCATTCTTTATGATATCCCCAAATCAGAAGTAATGTCTAACACGGGGGTTGCTTGAATAAATTGGTACAACCATACAATGGACTTCTACTAAAACTCTAATAGACAAGATGTGACATAGAAAGTTTTTGTGGATTTAGAATAGATAAACAAGATTATACTGTACAGCACAGGGTAATATACACAGTATCTTGTAGCTCAGAGAAAAAATGTGAATGAATATATATATGTTCATGTATAACTGAAAAATTGTGCTGAACACTGGAATTTGACACATTGTAAAATGATGATAAATCAATAAAAAATGTTTACAAAAAATTTTTGTGGAAAAGATGAAAGCCATCAGAGAGGTGTAATGGCCCATTATCCTTCAAGGCCTAGTTCAAATGAGATCTTGTCCCTGGAGCTTCCCTTACTCGGGACTAACACATGCCCTTTCCCACACCTGCTGTTTCCCACACAGGTCTTGCTGGCTTGTCAGCTTTACTATAAGCTTGCCAAGGGTGAGTCCGTTTGTTCATAGGATCAACATAAGTAGGGGTCTACCTAGTGTAAGAACAAAAGAATCAGAGGGGAAGAGGTGGGTACTAAGGACTTTATCAGTGTCCAGTCAGACTGGAGCATCAACTGTTGTGATACTGCAGTGAGGGGAGGGAATAAGTTAAAAAAAAAAAAGCCACCAGCCCGAGTGTTCATGCCAGAGACACTATGCTATAATAAGCACACCATCTAATGTGATCCTCACCATCTCATTAGGCAGACACCAAAGCAACAAAGTATAAATGAGAAAAGAAACTTAGAGAGGTTAAGTAACTTACCCATGGTCACACAGCAGACTGGAGAGCCAGGATTCGAATTTAAGAAGTCAGATTTCAGCACCTAGAGTATTTCTTTCGGAGGGGCAAAGGGAGGAGAGACCAGATGGCCTTTAGATTCCTTCCAATATTAACATTCTATAAACAATCTGTCTACCCAGCAAACTGAAAATCGGCGAATTTGGTCACTGGCAGCTGATGTTAGGATAAGCCATGCAGGTGATACTAAGCTAATTTTTGTTGATTGAGCTCTTGAAAAATAAACTGAACAGAAGGATGTGCTGTCCTCTGCCCACACTTTTCCCATTGCAAGAGTAAACACATATTGTGAATAAGGGCACATGATTCCACGTGAGACTCCTTTGGCTATAAGTGGTAATTACGTATAGCAATTTTAGGAATTACTTTATATTCAGGCAAAGTAAAAGCATGGATTCCACCCAAATGATTTCTCTAAATTTTTATTTATTTTTTTTTACAGCTCGATCCTCTTGTCAAAAGTAAAGAATTTGAAGACGAACAAGTCAATTACATGTTTTTTTAAACAGTAATTAATCCTCATTACAGAGAACAACAAACAAAAGATCTGTGGCACATTATCTTTGGAAAGATCTTTTGCAAATTTTTCTTCTAAAAAAAAGAAAACCTGTAATTCTCACAGATCACGTATGTCTTTCAAAGGACTACACAAGGCAGCTAGATTTTATTCACAGAAGCCCCAAGTTGCAGTTCCAGATGAAGTAGGTAACACACATGGAGTCCCCTCACCTGTGCTGCACATCTTCCCACTGAGAGCATCGCTGCTTTCCTATCCTACATACAAAATCACGGTGTGGACTAGACAGCGGGCACGTTATTTCACAATAATTAAAGAAAAATTCATATTATTTTAGACATAGACCAGTGATCTTCATTTATCAACTGGACAATTTATTTTTTAAACAATTTCAATAATACCAAGATTTGACTTTCCTCTAAAGTTATAAGAAAGCAAAAAAAATATATAATATAATATATAATGGTAATAAATAAAAAAGGTAACCCTGCTCAGGTATCATCCAAAACATGATCACATTCAGAAAAAAAATCAAAACAAGATTTGGGACTATCGTGTATAAACACACACACACCAACATGAACAGTGTATACTTGCTATCTGAGGGGGGTGTGCAGTAATTTTAACCATACATGTTGATGGCCTGAAAATTAACAGAAGTTAATTAACAAAAGTTAATACTGCCTGTTTTAAGCATCGCTTAAACATCTACTTTTAAGCAAAGCAAGTTACCTTCCTTAGGTCAGCCACTGCCCGGTCTGACCAGTGCAGCCTGGTCAGCCTCGCTGTCAGTGGTCTTATTCCCTTGTCCTTCAGGCCGGTGTAGTACTATCCGGGCTCACAGGGAGCTGTAAGTCTCCCTCCCGTCCTCTTGGGGAGAGAAATACATATAGGCACTTCTCTACCCATCACAGTACCTGTCAACATCCGACACATCATGGAGCACAATACAGTGTGACTTTCCCCAGGACAACAGGAAATTTACAGCCACCTTAAGAAAGGTGGTAGATGGTGCTTGTCAACTCCTCATAAATAAGAACTAAAGAACATGGCCAGTGGTCACAATTCATTCTCAGATTCTTGGTGATTAGCACAACTGGACTGGATGTTTGAGGTTTATTTGGTAGAAATACCACTTGCAATGTTTGAAGGAAAATCCCCCAACACCATGTTACTCTGCTGCCACTCCACCTCCCACAAACAAAATGACAAAAGATAAAGCACAGGGGAAAAACTCACATCCATAAATTCTAAATAGGATAAAAAAACAAAAGAGGCAACCCGCTAGAGAAAGAGAAGGGAGCAAGTACCGCTATAACCCTGACCACGATGAGCAAATCTCTACACCTGTGTTTCTAAAAGGTCAAATATTCTTGCAAGATTGAAATACTGCTAATCAGTATTTAATACATGAAGTGGTTCAGTTTTTCACAGATTTTGTGTAGTGTCTGGGAATATAAATCCTTAAGAAAAAAGGAGAACCTGTGGTGGGAGGTGTAGGAAAACAAGGCTTATTTGATTCACTTACCTTAAGATGCACAAATACACCTCAAACTTCATGAAGCAGAAGAGAAAAAGGTGCAAGATCCACCTCACCATGGCAAAATAAATACAGCATTATTCCAAAATTAGGTTTGGTCAACAAAGGCACAATAAATATATCCAATTCAGCTAGCCTCTTTGTGTGTGTGTGTGTGTGTGTGTGTGTGTGTGTGTGTGTGTGTGTGTGTGTGTGTGTGTGTGTGTGTGTGTGTGTGTGTGTGTGTGTGTGTGTGTGTTTTCAAACACACATATTTCCTTTTATATAGAGATAAAAGTTTTGTCCATTTGGGAGGGCACAATGGTTCTTTTTGTTTCTAAAAATTATTGAAGAATCATTAAAAAAAATAGTAAGATCCTGATCCTACTAACATTAATATTTAAGGTACCAATTAAGGAAAGTTTTCAGCCAGAAAAGGGTAGTTTGTCAGCTTCTAAACATCCTGAGAATGGGCATTTAAGGATATAAAACAAGGGAGAAAAGTGTGGTCCAATCTGTCTAGGGGAAATAACTAAACATTTTTGTCAAAACAGATTATAAAATAAAGGTCCTTTTGTTCCAAAAAAAAAAAAAAAAAAAATCAGGCACTTTCCCCACTCAGTCTGGTAGTTAAATCACAACATCAGGTAAGTCCCGTTCCAGCCCTGGTAATACGCCGGCTGGACTCTGCCACTCCTCACCACACCTAGCACCTGGCTGATGTTTTCACATTCGTAACCCAGTGTCATCTGGTAAATTGCAGTAAAGTATTTTTCACTGTTTAGCAGGGCCCTTAGTCTGGCTAAAATCTTATGTTCAGTGATTCACATTTTAATTATCTTCAAGGACAGAAACATTCAACATTTTAAAAAGTAAAACAGTATTTATCCATTCCCTAATAAAGACAGACACACACACACTAGAAACTGTAGTGCCAAAGGCAAGACTTTTACACTCAATTTACACTCAAGATGTTTTTTGTATGTGTCTCACTGTGAAGTGTGTACTACTATGGTTGTTTTAAGAACTTCACACATTGAAAAGCTTAATTTTATAATCTAATCCTTTCAATTATCTACCTCAGTACAAAATTTGCCTTTGGGGATTTAAGCATGCAGTGGAAAAGTGCAAATGACTTAAAAACCCTTTAGATTTCTATATAAACTGTAACAGCAAAAAGACCTTAGGGACATTAAGGATTCATCAGCCACTACCTCTTACATACTCTATTTAAAAAGTAGCCATTAAGATTTCTTTTAGGTACGATGCATGTTGCAGTTAAGGATCAGAAATATTCCATGATCAAAATAGTACAAACTGATCTCTGCAAATTCATTAGTTTTTCAAGGGACAAATAAAATTTCAATATAAATATCAGGGGGAGGAAAACGCACAAAGAATAAGGCCACTGAAAAAGGAACCACTTCTTTTAGACACGGCTGAGAAATTGACTTGGAAATGTCTTCAGTCAAAGGGGGCTCTGTGGCTCCCGACAGGACACACACACTCGGCACGGTCTGCACAGACCAGAACCTGTGCTCAAGAACGCACCCTTCCAGACTGACTGGTGGCTTGTACTGGGGACTGATGGGGTGGAGGGGGACGGAAGGGCCAAGGGATTAGGAGGAAAAAAGATGTTAAGTAACCACATAAGCCTGATCCTGGTGTCTTGTCTCCAGGTAAGAGACGGACACACAATGCCATAACCATACAACCTACCAAGCAATTACTGTTAACAACAGGTTCCTTTTTAGACGAGTCGTTTAAAAAGGACCATGGTTTTGCTTTAGAACATCCATCAAAGAAATCAGCCCATCAAGATCACACATCAAGTTCTTATGCTCCGATATTGCAATTGCTGTAACTCTCCGGCTTTAACCTAAATATGAGGCTAACAGACCTCTGTCCTAGCTAGTGAGAACCAGAGAACAGGCTGGATAATGTAAGACACTGAGGGAACAGCTTCACACAAACAATTCATATTGTGAAAAATAAGCATCACTCCCATCCTCTACACATCCCTTTTATATAGTTACCAAGTTATCAAGACAGTTCTTACATTCATCGTATGGACCTTAGACCTCTTCACTATAAATAAAGATGGTGCTCCCTTCTTCACTAATAAATAAATATGACAGTGTCAAGCATGCTTGGTGCGCAACAACGTGCAGAGGAGCAGGACGGGATGAAGGGAGAAAAGTAAACGAGCTGTAGCAATAACACTCACTCCTCAATTGTTAATACATGTGCAAATTCTACTTCTAACAGGGATAAAAAGAACTGGCTTCTAAAAACACTGCACTCAAAATAATGCTTCCAATAATAACCCTCCAAGTTTCAATGAAAAAAATCTGTGCTTATGAATATGTGGGAATTTTTTTTTTCCATTTTAGGTCATTCAGAATAAACTTGGGTTAATGCACAGAACCTGGCAATAGCAACTTACGGGAAGGCCACAGTTTCTCTTCAATCTAATCAAACCTAGTTGACTGAGAACACTCTGGAGTGAAGGCATGCGGTGACAATTTTTTTTTAAAGTCTAATTAACCACCCCAAATTGCCACAGCCTCGCAGGGAGTTAGTTTCTCCTAGACAATCAAGGGCTCTCAAAGTCTAGTTTTGCTATAAATATAAAATAATTCGTAGCAGAAAAATATAGCCTCTCTAAGAAGATTTCATTTTTCTTTGTTCGCTGACAAAACTCTGAGTTGGTGAGACAACACGAGTTACCACATAACTGCAGCCCACAGATCAGCACCTCAAATTCCAGAGCCACTTACACAAAAATCAAAAAGCACTTCAGCCATCTTGTCATGGACAAATGTTGGTTCCCTTCTTCCCCAACGTAGAAAATTCAGAATATAGTCAATGTGATGGACTGCCCTTCGCTGAAGCAGGGGGTGGGAATGGCGGCACCACGTCCTCCGTCTTACATGGGGACCTCGAGATGGCTCCCCGGGGTGCTGGAGCTTCTCTCTCTGCCACTCCGATGTGGGCTGGCTTCTGACCCAGTAATGGGAGAAACCAGAGCTGGGGTGAATGTGCAGTACTCCAGGCCATGGGGCGGATGCCTTCAATTGTATAAACTATGACAATACTTGGTATTATCAAGGCCACTACTGTTCACTGGTGGAAAGTGGGGTACAGTGGAGTCCTTCACAACTCACGTTTCATAGATGACCCCTAGAATTTATTAAACAAATATTTCCCCTATAATTTAAAAGCAAAAAGAAAACATCCACAAAACCCTACACCAAAATTCACTGTTAAAGAAACTTCCTTCTGGGAACGAACTAATGTGGCTACTGAGATGATGTGAATTTGCTTTCAGAGTTGAAATTGCTTCTCCTCATTCCATTTGCATCCTGCTGGTTAAAAAAGTAAGGAAATGTTTCTAGACCACTCATACACCCACAAAGGCAACATTGCACTTCTGTCCTTTAGTTAGGAAAGGCAAGATCATCTCTGGGGCCAGCTTCCTCTTCTCTGCTTCTGCATAACCATCGTGTCCAACCAATGATTCCACAGTTCTTGAGAGTTTCAGTGAACAAATGTCCTGGCCAACTCATGGTGCTTCTCTTCTTGAGTCTGGTGTCCTGCTGAGACAGATGTCTGGATGTCTTGAGGCTTCCAATGTGCAAAAAAGTTCCCAAGACATCAGATCAACCTGGGCCTCCGTTAAGGTGTTTTGGTTACTTGTTTTAGCCGCTGAAAACCCTGTCTTGTGTAGTGCACCAGATCCATCAAACTGCTGTTAAGGGCCAGGGTGCACACACTTGTGCTGAGCTGAGCAAAGAATTCTGCAAAGCAAAACCAAAACCACATAAACACACTTGCACACACAAAAATAAAAATGAAAATGTGAAAAGTCAAGGTTCCAGAAACTATATCCCCCACATTATTCTGTACTTCATCTACCACAGCAAAAAAAAAAAAAAGAAAGGAAAGGAAAGGAAAGGAAAGAAAAGAAAAGAAAAGAAAAGAAAAGAAAAGAAAAGAAAAGAAAAGAAAAGAAAAGAAAAGAAAAGAAAAGAAAAGAAAAATCACCATCTACTGCAAAAGCCTGCTAGCTCTCCACGTCCCTCCACTAGTCTAGAAGGGTAGGAACTAGGTTTGTTTCAGAGCTGAGTCCACAATGCCCAGCACAGTGGCCGACCCTGGAAAAGACCCAATTTATACCTCTGGATCAATGGATGCATGAATGAAAAATAAAACAGCACAAAACAAAACATCCAACACATTAAAAAAAAAAAAAAAAAAAAAGCATCACCAGTTTGCTTAAAAAGAAAACAAAGTTTCAAGAGGCTGTGGGGAAAGTAAGCAGCTGGCCGAGTTCTTCCCCACCACCAGGAAAGACGGCGCCGTGGCATTCCACGCCGAGCAGTGCCTCGGGCAGCACGCCCTGCCATCTCCCAACCTTGGATTTCTCCAAGGGCCTTCCTCCCAAACAAATCTCTACAATGTTACTAAGCCGTATTTCTTGTACTGGAGCTAATCCTCTTCTTAACATGTGCTGAACAAACAATCAGCTCAGTGCTTAGGTTACCCAACTCCCCATCCCCAGGGTGCCGTGCCTGGCGTCAGCCGACCTTCCCTTCCCAGTCTGCTCTGTCCTTTTGCAAGCACCCCCGTTCAGGCTGAAACAGTGACACCGGAACTTCTGAAGGGGCAAGGTGCCGAAGCCACTTCTAATCTCATTTTGCTAAGATCTAGCCACAGAAACCCACCCCCACGCCACAGGACTCAAGAAAGGACTGCGACTAGGTTATCAGATGGAATGGAGAAAGCGTCAGAAGGGGAACAGGTACGCAGTTCTTTTCTTTGAAAAACTGAACATAAAATACGTACAGTGTTATTATGCCCCTCCCAATCCCCACGCCCCAGTAATAACCACCACAGAACCCTCTACCTTTATTCTTCTGCGTGAGGACCTCAGCCTGTTCCCAAAGGTCAAAGGCAGTAAGGACGTGGGAAGTGATGGTGACGTAGGAGGAGGTCATGTTCTGGATGGAGACGGGGGTACTGATGGCGGGAGGCAGCCCACTGCTCCCCGCGCTGCCAGCGCTGGGCTGGGAGCCTCCGCAGCCAGCTGGAGAAGGCATTGGAGAGAGGGGGGATGGCGTGCCTGTGCTTCTGGAAGCAGAAGAAAAGAACCAGTTCATCACCTAAACTCCCACATTACAGAATTCCTGTCTCTGGGACCCGCGCAGCTCAAGTCACAAAGTTTTAGTGTGTTCTTGCCAAAATGACAATCACTTCTAAAACCACTTCTACAAGGACAAAGAGGCACACTTCCCCTTCAGTATTCTGGAAATTTACTTCATAAAACACAGTGGGACGGGGTCCTCTGAACGGAAAAAGTAACTGGGTAGAGGTGAGGCGTCCTTCACCGGGCGTAGAATCAGGTGGACAAGTCTGTATTCCAAGTGTATTTCCCACGCCCTTTACATATGCTTTCCATCGGCCTAGAATCCCTCTCTCTTCATCCCTGATCCAAATTCTCCTAGTAAGACAATACTTCCCGGGAAGATGGTCCTAGTCTCCTATGTATTCATTCTTTCATCCGCTCAGTACACGTTACTGAGTGCCTCCTCTGCACCCGACACTCTTCCACACACTGGGGCTACATCCTAGCTTCCTTTCTGCCACCACCTGAACCTATCTCTCTGCATTTATCACAGCCCGTGATGCTTTTCTGTCTATTCCTTTTCCTGCCTCACAAGCACCTGGAAGGCAGGGATCATTCCTTATTAATCTCTGCATTTCCAGCACTTAGCACAGCAGGTGCTAACAGGGGGCTCCTGATAAACACTGGGCAAGCCCGCCCTCCGCATCAGTGGCTCAGTATGTCCTCTGCTCTCCTCCTGACTGTACAAGTGAACAAGTGCCTTGATGCAGATCAAACAAGAAACGCAGGCAAAGTCACTCCGACATCTCAGAGCTGACAGAGAATGGGAAGGTGGGTGTGCAGCAGTGGCCCACGAGGTAGTTACATCTGCCCTGGGCTGCACGGGTCCTAAGTGTCCCCAGCAGGACGTACATGTTCAAAGACTAGAAGCAGAAGCTCCCCAAAGGCGCTGTTTACTGCTGCGCCTCTGCACCAAAAACAAGGAAGGTGCTCAGTACACACAGGCTGGACGACTGGTGAAGGAGTTACCAAAAACCACGTGACTGACAACCTATTAACGCAGAACAGCATCTCAGAGGTGGGAGTCATGAAAATTCTCAGAGGTAAAGAAGCTACCTCTCAATCAGGACTTTCTGTTTTTAAGAGAGGTCATATGGGAATCTCTTCTTTGTAATGTGCTGGAAATGGGGTCATTCTTTAGGTGATAGTCTTAAAATAGCAAAACCTATCAGAACCAGGAGCTTTTTAAGGAGCACGACCAAATTAAAAGAATGTGTACACACACACACACACACACACACACACACACACACACACACAATTAGGCAAGTACTAAAAAGAAAATTCTATCTTCATCTTAAAAACACCCACAGAAGGATTCTGGTTTTTCAATATCTTATGGAATATGTGAGCAATTTCAGTTCACAAAGTGGGGGAAAGAACTGAGCCAGACCTAACTGTTCTCATTCTAACGTCGCTGCTACAGACCCTGGAGAAGGTGGAAGGCATGTGGTTCGGGACAGTGCTTGTTTACTGAAATACCCAGACAATCTGTTGTGGAGAAGAAGGACTGTGGCTCTGGTCCTGCTGGCTCTGTCTGTTCTGTGCTGTTAGGCACTTCCACATATCCTCCCCCTCAGAGCTCTAAAGTTTGAACTCTGTGTTCTTTGCAAGTACCATTTTATGTTGCCCAACCAGCAAACACCTTGATTTACAACTATTCCTCAAAAAGGCAGAAATATGCCAGTGATTTAAGCTGAAGGAGCAAATCAGCACATAGATATATATATATAATTTTTTGAAAAGTTTAAGTCACAGCAAAAGGTAAAAAAGAAAGAAATCATTTCGGAAGTTATTTAAATCAGACTGACAATTACCTTGCAACACATGGCGAAGGTGCCTGAGTGACTTTGGAGGAAGTCTTGACGAAGTGTTCGTTGAGAGTGCGGGAATACTTTATTGCTGTATCTTTTTTACAACGGAACATGGCCATGTTCAAAATGGACTGGCAACGCATGCTATGAACATAAAACAGGGTGAAGTAAAGTATGACCTCGCAGACACGAGCATCTGTACTACAGAAAGGCAGGCTTGACTCCTTCCACCCCAGCGAGCACACTGGGCTTTTCACCATCAACACGAGCAAGAGAATCTCAAGACTCTCACTGCACCGTTCACATTATCATCAGAGTAAATATTGGTGAAAAAACACAAATATATACAAATATAATTGAAGTCACAAGCCTAAAGGTCCTGAGTCGTCAGTTACATGGCAGTAGACGCCGTTTCACAATAATTATCAGTGGGATTAACCCCTTGACCATACATCCTGCCACTTTCTGGTACTGATCTGCCTTTCATGATAATTTTCACTTTAAGAAAACAGATACCAGAATCTCTTTGTAATATCGAAAGATGCAAAAGCAACTGTAATACTATTCAGATAAAGGGGGAAAGTACACACCATAAAACAGCAAATATTTTCTCTTGTGTTGGTGTTGTGGCATCTGAGAAGGATTTTAATGACATTATGAACCTACAGGAAAATATAAAATTGTATGAGGTTAAAAAAAAAAGGCATCAAGAAAACCCCAGACACAGAGACACCTTATTATGTTTGTCTTGGTTTTGTATTGATTTTTCCTGAAGATGTGAAGGCATGACAGCAACGCAGAGGGAAAATGAGGCTTTAGAGCAACGATTCAAGCCATTCAGAAAATCAGGCGAAGACACGCCTCTTCTCTGACCTGCGCACCTGCTTGAAACCAAGCAGCAGCCTGTGCCCTTACAGAGCCCCCTGCTGACGTGCAGGTAATAAACACGGAGAGTTTCAACCGAGACGAGAGAGCACCTGATCAGAAAGCCAAACTGGAAAAACCAACCCTCTCCCTGAAGGGTTTGGCATCTCACTGTGCACTTGGCAAAACAAGGTAGCCAGACCCAGTTACTCTGTTCCAGCACATCGTCTAGAATACATTTAACTTTACGATAAAAAAAAAAAAATTTTCCTGGATCAGTAACTTTTTAAAGGCTCCCCTTTGTTAAGCTGTCTTCCTACTAAAGTTCAAAAGGATTAAAGCAATAAAGGTGAGGACAGAAGCACTTAAGAGGAAGGCAAAATGACTGGGCACTTACTTAATGAGGTCTACGGTTTCGGAGTAGATGGAATAAGCTGACCTGGACGCTGGGCCCTCCAACTCCATGGCGATCCCACACTCAATGAAGGACAAGGCGGCTTCCAGGTACTTAAACGCCTTCCCAACCTTGTCCGTCTGTGGGCGAAGAACACGGTCATTGTTAAGCCTAAAACAGACTTCTAGTTTCTCACACACATTCTTTACAGTAACTCCCCTCCACCGTCTGACTTTAATTGTGGCTAGAGAGAAGTATGAGAGCAAACAAACACAAAATGGTAACCGAAGCCCGTCAGCTCTGACCTGCTGAAAATTTCCTCGTGTTACTAATGTGCAGTTACTCATTATGTAATTTTCCTGAGAAACAGATTATTCTACACATCCAGAATAATGCAGACAGTTTCTTTGTATGGGCTGAAGTTTATCTTACAATAAGGAGAAAATATTATGGTTTAAGCATCTTAGATGTCATATTGAACAACAATTTTTTTATGTATTTGAGAACCCAGCAGATCATCTCCTTGGGAAGTCTGGGTTCAGGGCACAAGGCTATCCCCTGGGCTAACGGGGAAAAGTTCAGAGTCCCTTAATGCAAAAGTAGAAATTTGAATGAAATCAGATATTGGTGGTTACCAAAACCTGAATACACAGTTTGTTACTTAAAGCTCTCCTCACTTGGTGGCATTCAGCTCACCCAGCACCCCCCCGACTTGGCCCGTGCACCACACGCTGTAAGAGCAACTGATCAACACGGCATTCGCAAGGCTGAGGTTTCTGCTGACACCTCTCATTTGATACATTCAAAAAGAAAGAATGAAAACAGGAAAGGTGCAAGTGGAGTATAAGGAGATGGTGGCATATTAGCAAAGAAAGACGGCTTAGGGCTGCTAGTTTTAATTTTTAAACATAACTTGATTTAAAAATATGTCTTCTAGAGAAACCAGGCTCAGAAAATTAGTGACAATAAAAATCAAATCAGCATGCCCAATTAATCAACAGTACAGGGCCTTAGTGGTTTGCTTCGCTGGTGGGAATTTAACTCTTCAGACTTACTCATTCAATACCATCTCCTTTCATGGACTGTCTAAAATTCATATTGGCATTAGGGTAGAAATAAAACAAACCATAGTACAGCAATTGGCCAGTGTCTACTTTCTTAAGTATTCTGTAAGGTTAATAAGTTACTATGTATCTCCTGAGACAGGGTTAAGGTCACAGAGTTCTAATTTCCTTACTCAACAGTAGGTAAAATAAGAACAGAAGAAATACATCCTCTACGTTCAGTTATGCGCTTAACTATTTGCAGTGCAAGATGGACAACTTTGGGACGTTGAACAGCTAAAGGAGAACGTGACAAAGAGGCTGGCCATTCAGGTTTCTGTCCAAACTGGCGTATTTTGAGAGTGGAATGAGCTAGTATTACTTATTAGAATGGGAAGCAGCAGGTACAGGAAGGGAGAAGAAGATGCACATGTGTACAGATTAAAAGCAAAGCCAGAATGAAGTTCCCTGCAGTATTAATTTTGTTTGAATAATGAGGAAACCTAGTGCTGAAAGTGTCCAGTGTCAAGGTAAGTATTAGGTCACTGGCTGACCAAGACAAGTTTTAGTTTACTGAATATTTGCACTTCTTCAAAACTCAAAAATTCGTGTAGTTCTAGCAACAGCCGTGGAAAGTGAAAGGAAGAGGCTGGGAAGACACCACTGTGGGGTTGGTTGCAGGAGGCTTAATGTGACTCAGGTCATCCCGGCAGAAGGTCACTTTAGACATAGTGTCTAATTTGTCTCTGTCCCCCTCACAGCATCCAGCATGATAGGGACTCAATCAACATTTTATCTGATGAATGGGGACCTGATGAAAGTGTCTCGGCCCAGCCCTCCCTAGCATGAGAACAGATGTGAGTCTACAGAGTCGGGATGAAGGACACTGGGCAGGGAGTCTGACGGCCACTGTGGACGGATCTGACTCAATTCCTGTGGACCTCCAGACCCTGTGGTTAGCTGTGCACATGGCAGGATCAAGGCAGCCTCTACCGTTATCCTGTGGCACAAACTTCAACATATCTGGGGAATACACTAAGTAAATAAAAGCCCCAGTGTCTTAGATGTTTAAATATGACAAAGGGCAAACCTTATCTAATTATACTGCAGCAGGGAAGTAAAAGCATTATTTAATTATGTATGCAATTAACATAAACTACCACCTTCCAGAAAGTCCAACAGCCACCAGTTAAAGAGAGTTCACTTCTTTAAAGTATGTTTACCAACAGTGCAATCATTACCTTCACCTTAAAGTTTTATCTGATGGCACTGGTCTACTGACTAACTTCACTGTTAGGCTCTCAAGGGCTTTAAGATAACTTTGGAATGCAAACAGGCTACCTCACTTTTTGAAATGTTTCAGGATAAACACAAACTGACAAGCTTTCAGTAAGCGAAGAGTTGTTTTTCACATCCAAGGAATTGATTCAGGGAGACAAGGAAGCCCTCATGTATATTAAATAAAACACTAACCAGGCAGGTCAACTTTCAATCATCTAGACATAAAACTTGTGACTAGCAGTTTGTACATCTGCCCATGATCAGCCTGAATCAACAAAGTAAAAGTAATTTCATTCTCCAGGAACCCCTTGACCCTCAACTCATTAGATGCCACAGCTCCTGTGGGGGCCGTGGCCAGTGCCCAGCCCCGCAGTCCCCCCTCCCACCCCGCACCAGGCTTGGCAATATGGAATCCCCAAGAATAAGTCAAGACTGACCATTAATTCTGCTTTGTCCTTCAACCTCTTGGCCTCCTTCATGTGAAAATCTGCCTGTTGTCTGAAAGAGAAGAGAAGATCGGGGTGAGTCAAAGGAACTTAAAATGACTGGACTTGGGCAAGACGACTTAAGAAGACTAGAGGGTGAACAGGATGGGAGGAGAGGGAGGGCAGAGAGGAGGGAGGGCGGGGGGAAGGGAGTGGGAGGAGAGAGAAGCAGCAGCATCCATCCAAAGCCTTACTTGTCAGGCTTCATGTGAGGCTTCCCTGGTTTGGAGTTACCATTTGGCAAAGAAGGCACTGGAAAACGATTTGCAGTATCTCCAGAAGATCCCTTAAGAAATCATTATACAGATCACACTCTAACATTTAAGATCACTGACCTAAATGTACCATCCCTCTAAATTAGCCCAAAATACTAGTTCAAAAAAGAGGAAATCAAACACTGCACACTTCAGCGTGGCCAAGAGCTTTCTCAGCTAGATTCAACTGAAACTGTAGTTTTTGATCGTATTTGGGACACAAAAAAAGCTGTAAGACGGGCATGTCCTAGAGAACAGATTATCAACAAAGCCAAATCTAGTATTTTCTCTTAGGTAACACACGCGCTCGCGCACACACACACTCATCTACCCCAGTTTAACAAGAAGAGAAGAATTTGCATTTGAGAAAGCAGATAAATTTTTTCCCATTATAACCAATAATGAAAGTATTTGAAATCAAACATCCAAACCAAGAACTAACCAGGGTAAACGATTTTTTTTTAACTGCAAAATACCTGATGAAAAATTAACACAAAAATGTATTCTGATTTTTCACCCCAAACCACTTTGAGAATAAACTGACATCTAAATTTTCATGTAATATTAACTATCTTTTACTCTCCCTACAAAAAAGTAGATTTTTTAAAAAATTATTTTTTTATTTTTTATGGCAGGGGAGGCAATTAGGTTTTTACTTAGTTATTTTAATGGAGGTACTGGGGGTTGAACCCAGGACCTTGTGCATGCAAGGCATGCACTCTACCACTGAGCTGTACCCTCTCCCTCAAAAAATAGATCTTAAAACAAAAATAACTCCTCACTACTTTGTTAAAAGTGATGGACAGCTCTGAAATATACCACCACTAGCAACTTCTCTTATCTGGGCGTTTGGAGTAAAGCTACACCTCTATGTTCCGGCCCACACAGCACCGCCTCCCCGCCTTACTCTGTGCTCTGCAGAGCTTCCAGAGCCCTTCCCCTCTGCTTTTCTGTGCTTGGAAACAGAAGTGTCTTTGTGGTTGCCCTTGGTACTACTGGCACTTTTGGGAGCGTCCTGCCCACAGGAGTCTGCTTCCTGCCGTGGCCTCTTTGGGGCAGACTTGGCTGGCTTCTGGGAAGACGAGGATGAGGACGAGGACGACACGAGTGAAGGGGGAAGCATTTCCTTCTTTGAGGGCTCAGAGGAGGGCCTTGGAGTTCTGGAATGAAACACCATACAAAACTAGGTTAAAGCAGAGCATGAACTGGCTGATTTAGGTGTTGAGCGATAAGGACAAAATGGCTGTTGACATAAAAGATTAAGATATCACAGAGCATGAAATCCATTTTTGTAGAAAGGTCCAACTCAGAGTCCTTTTTTGATGCCTTTGGAAAATCTAGTTGTAACTATGAGTAATGAATGAAGTCGTGTAATTTGTCCCTAAGCCTGCAGAGTCTGCCAGCAGTCTTACCCTGACCTACCCGACCTGGTCTGCAATAGTTGCTGCCCAACCTGTACCTTTCTCTGACAGGCAGGCAGGCAGGCCTGGGTGCCACCTGCTCTCTGACCCTGCACATCTGGCTCTCTCTCAAGTCTGTTGGCCCCTACATGGTGACACCACTCACTTGTTTTTGCCAAGTCTTTTGTGCTTTTGATAAATCTAAGTTTGCTGCCAAATCAACTGTCAATTCCTCTAAGGTCCTCATGGAGGAAAGTAACACAAAACAAAATGAGCCCGAAGGGGTTTATTATTTTCTCATTCTACTGTGGAAGAAAAATATTTTCGCCATGTCAAGATCCAGGAAGATTTGAGCAGCTTTCTAGACTATTCCTAATCTCTATACTCACTTTGATTTAGAAGAATCTTTGTGGGAGGATGAAGACGATGACTGTGATTTGACGTCCTTCTCCAGTTTGACTTTCTTGCTATCGTGGTCTCTTTCTGCTTCACCCTATCAGTGTAGTATAACAGAGTAAACTGTTACAAACATAACTGTGCAGACAAAAGAGAAAAATATACAGCAAAGACAGTTAGACTTTTGGAAACATTTAGGTAAGTACCTACTGTGTGTGTCTGTGTATGTGTGTGTATTTGGGGGGGGTCAGACCATCCAGATTTGACATGACTTATACTGAGAAGATTTCTGCATGAAGAAGGACTGTCCTTCATACCCAGGATGCAAACAGCTAAGTTTTCCCACGACAACACATATACCAAATTTACAGACTCCCTCCTGGTCTGGGCTCATGTATTAGCACCGTGGGAAGGAGGAGCCACCAGCTCTCCAGCAAGGACAGTGAAGTGATGGGTGAGAGTCCTTCAATCAACTCAGGTGCATTTGGAACTAAACTCCTGGGGCAGGGAGGAGAGGGGGCAGGGTACAGCTCAGTTGTAGAGCAGAAGTTCTGGGTTCAATCCCCAGTACCTCCATTTAAAAAAATTTTTTAATAAAGGTCAATCTTTTAAAAACACACACACACATATATATATATATATATAAAAACAAACAAGTTTATACTGTATGGTGCAGAGAACTATATTCAATGTCTTATAGTAACCTATACTAAAAAAAACTATGAAAAAGAATATATGTATGTATATGTATGACTGAAATATTATATTGTACACCACGAATTGAGGCAACGTTGTAAAGTGACTATACTTCAATAAAAAAGAATACAAAAAAAAAAAAAAAAACTAAATTCCTCTGACTGTTGGGGAGTTGGGGGAGGGAGAGAGAGAGAGAAATCTGGGACACCGCCAGCCAATCTAGGACAATCCCCCCCAAACCTGAAACCCTCTCTTAGAGCCTTAAAGGGAAAAACATGCAAGTGATGAGATTGTGGGGGGCCCCATTTTCACCAGTCTCTCCTTCTTTCTCCAAATTTCTCCAAGAAAAATGAATAAATTAAGACGAGTAGGCTCAAGCTCTCCCCAGGCGCTAATAAGCAGCCTGGCCCCACTCAATAGGAGGGGAAACAGCACAGACACGCCCTTCCTTCCCCCCAGCATCCTGCAAACAAGTGTGCCCGGTGTGTGCCTCCACCCAGCCTCCTGTGGAAACCATTTCTCTCTCGTCTCAAAATGGACCAGTCAAACTGACTTATAAGGATACCTGCTTTTACTCTCTCAGTGCGCACACAGGTGAGAACATTTAGGGAAAATATGGGTAGAGAAATTCAATCCAAGGGAAGGCTTATACCCACTAGAGGCCATTTCTGCACTGCCCTGCATGCTCCATCCCAGAGCCGGGCACCTGGGGAGCACCTGAACGTGGCTAGTCCAGGGACAAGTGACATCAGAGACTTTGTGCAAAAAAGGAGAATGTAATCATTAAACTGTCTAAATTATTTCTCTTGGGTTTTTTTCCCCCTTTTAATATTTTTTATATGGCTACTAGAAAATTTTGAATTACAAATGTGGCTCACATTGTATTTCTATTGGACAGCGCAGTTTTACACCCTTTTCTAGAGGTCATCTGCAAAATGGACCTTGAACTTCCAATGAGCCTATGCAAAGAAACAATTCTTAAATGTACAGGCTGTTCAGAAATATAACCATTCATTACAGAGAACTGAGGTAAAAGGACCTTGAGGGACCTACGGAGGAGATAGCGCGGAATGTGACAGCACACCCACAGGCACAGCGGGAGCACGACAGGAGGCCGCACGGAGACGAGTCTCGAGTGGCAGCGGGCGCGGCCCAGCAGCAGAGCCCCGGGGCGCAGGCCAGGAGGGGCCTGCTGGGGCTTTGCCCGGCGCGTAACTTTCAACGATTCATAATAGTAATGCTCGACCGGCACTCAAGAGGTTGGCAGAGAAAACAGAATACACTGGAAATGACTGGGTTCAAATAGAACTCTACTACCAGGGATACCCTCCTCGTCACTACAGCCAGGGTGCCCGAGAGGCTCTGCCACCATGGAATTCTCTGGAGCTTTAGATTAAAGGACACACGGCTGGCCCAGCAAACACTGCAAGAGGATGGGCAATTTATCTCTGGGAAAAGTCACAGAATTTGCTAAAATATCCAGACAGGTATAACTTGTACATGAAACTGCAACATAAACTTTCTTAAAAGGAGGGCATTTTCCAGCTGTTAATGACTTGTAGGACTAAGTCCCCAAGACAAAGCTAAGCATTTATGTTCAATGCAGAAGGTTACTTCCTAAACACAACACCAAACTCCAGAGGTGGAAGGAGAGTTAATTTTTGTTTGTGTATCTTCATGCTGCTTCGGACATGCTAGTTATGACTGGAAACCACAGTGGCGGACCTTACTAACCGCGCATGAAAGTAAGGCTCCCAGTGAGTCAAACCTCCCCGACTGGTTTTACCTCCGGCTTGTGCTGCTCGGTGACTCAAAAGAACAGCCCAAAACCAAGAATCCCCACACATGAGCTTCCATGCTAGCTTTAACCACTCTGTTACTGGAAAAACATGCTTTCTATTGACATGCTGATAATAGTCTGTAAGCTGGCAGAAAGTAAGCCATTGAATCAATTAGGCAAAAATCCCCTTTTGTGGCCTGGGCCCGCCTGCCAGAGTTCAAGCCCATGGGCCAAGGTTAGTATTCCAGCACACTCTGCCCTTGGAACCCTCTGGACTCCTGTGGGAACAGTCCCCGAGGAACCCCCAGAGCAGCACTCCGGGGGCGTCTGCCAGCTGGCATGGAAGCAGGCCTGCACTACAACCCTGAGAGGATGGATTTCGGAAAGGGCCGTTAGAGGGAGTCACCCGATTCTGGGTGCAGGAAAACGCAGACGTGAATTCCAAGACTGGAAAACATGAGGCAAGGAGTTCTTAACATTTTTCTGGGTCAGAAGCCATTTGAAAGTGAGACGAGAGTGATGTGCTCTCTTCAAGAGGAGAAAGGAGTCTCCGTTGCCCAGTGGCTTATGCACAGATCAACTCCCATTTCAGGGAACCCCATCTAAGGTCTGGGTCTCAGAAATTCCCTTTTCCGGGACAATGTCTCAAAGGTGTCTCCATCTCCAACAGGAGGCGGCTGCTGACCACCTGCTCCTGACTGACTTGTTTGCTTTTCTTAACCTGTTGGGTCAGGCAGCCATGGGTTATCTGCCAAATGCCGCTCCACCTACGAGTGGAGCAAAAGGGCAAGAATGAAGACCATAAAAGGAAGAGCTGGGACAGTCCAGGCCAAGCAGGTTTCTGCAGGGAAAGCCTCCACGGCAGCCTGCTGCCTGCCCAGCCTCTGGCTCACCAACAAGGTCCTGTAGGTAACACAGGGAATGAAAGCAGCTTTTGAGAACTGACACTCATCTGAGGACACAGTTCTTAATAGGTGGAAAGACAGTCTACTCAGAGCCTGCCATGACAAGGAGAGATGAGGGGCATCTGGCAGGGAAACTGAAGGCGGGGGGCGGGGGCGCATCAGGATCTCAGGAGGGGGGACAGTGGAGTGATTGAGCCAGAGATGTACAGTGATCTTGAACTATGACCTTGGGCCTTGCTCCAAGAATTCCCCCCACCTCCACTCCTGCCAACAGACACTTGTGCATCCCCCCACCCCCCAACAAAAGGTGTGAAAGAGGGAAGATCACCAGACAGAGAGGAGTCAGCATACTGAGCTCCAGACCCTCTTTCGCCAAGTGATGTGGGAGTCTTTCTGGATCTCAGGTATGGAAGGCAACAGCTGAACAAGAAATGCGTGAGGTTTCAGTACTGCAATTCTAAACTCCACTGTCCACCCCCACAGGGAAGCAGACTAGCTTGACAGCATGGGGAGCACAGCAAATGTGGAGAAGCAGCCTTCTGGGAACTTCAGGTACTTTTCCAGGATTTGCCTCTGCAGGTTCAGTAAGACGACACAGAGGGCACCAAGTCCAAGCTGGCACCAAACGGGGGTAGGACTTACTGAGAGAGGTTACAGTCACTGGGGTAAGTGCCACAGACAAGGAAAATGAATCCACTTTCCCCCTTCTTTTTGGAGAGGGAATACACGGGCATTAGACTGGTCCTAAACCAGCTCTTCATATGATGCTCTTAGGGTAACTAACAGGCATGAAGAAATTAGATGTAAGTGGCTTTTTAAGAAATTATAGGGATGACTTTTCAAACCCTTGATTTTGAAGGATAATAACTGGGCATGTTGATGTGGAGAATCAACTCAAGGAAAAACAGTCAGATCTTGGATAGAAGGGAAGGTCTAAACCAACCATCAAGCAATAAAAATGCACATTTTCCCACCATATCTCATAACTTCCCTCCCCATTCCTCAAAACACACATAAATGATGGCAATGAAATATGTTTCCAAAAGGGTCCAAGCTTCTTGGTCAGTAAAGCAATTATTTAGAAAAAGGAAAAGACCTGAATGAATGTAACCTCCCAGTCCGTTATTTTTCTGTTAAAGACTGTCTAGCATTTTATTTGAAAGACAACCTATAAAATGACTGGATTAAATGAGATTATCTACGAAAGTGCCCCGGGCAACACTGAGCTCACAAGGGGAGCTTGTCGTTTGTTTGCTATGTTAGTAACCTCCCAAATGCACCCCCCTGACTGTATATTATGTTGTGCATCCCAATGTCAACTTTTCTTTCAAATCTGGAAAACATAAAGTTTAAAATTATATAAAAGAAAATACAGGTTCTATTTTAAATTCTAAACTGTAATCAGGTTGAAGAAATTCTGTAGTTTACATAAGGATCATGTGAGTTCATGACTATTTACCCTTATAATTTTCTCTACTTTTCCTCATGAATTGTCCCCTCTCACTCCTTTAAAGTAGTAAAATACACACATACAACAGGCGCCACATTTGATGGCTTTATCACAGCTGTTAATCACCATTAACTCTTTGTGATCATCTTCTCACACTTTTGAGTCTAAAATGGCTTCAAGTATCTATTAACCCTCTGAAAATATTTGTAGGATTTTGTCCCAGGAGGAGGATGGGTCTTTAAACAAAAACACTAAAGCCCACTAATGTGAAGGAGCAGGTACATTATTCAACTGCTCTCACCACATCCTCATGGAGCTTCTCCTAGTGTTCATACTTAATATGAAGGAAATGGACACGTCTTCACTATCCCAATTTGGGGCATTTCTACCCAAACTTCAAAAGAGACCTGGGCTGGCCATGAAGCAGCCACGCTCATCAAGGTGCCCTAAGCAAGCGGAGTCAGGGTCCTGACAGGAAAGGCGGGGGCCGCCCCTCGCAGGCAGAGAGGACCTGAGGTTATGATGTTCAACATTAATATCACTTGGAATCCAGCAGGAAGTAAAACCAATGATACATGATCCTCTGATCATAAAATTAGTATACAGTTGGCTGACGTTTATATTTATCCAAAAGTTTCTAAGTAATGTTTCTAACTAGTGACATACAGCAGGCCAGGTTGTCTAGATCCATGATATCTAAATGGAGAGATTTCTTGGTCCAAAGAACTCGCTTTGTACAATTTTGGCTTGCTAATGAGGTTCTGTTCCAGAGCCTCAGGCAACAGGATTACCTGAGGATTTAGAAAACACTGACGGGAGTGTGGAGTGCGGGGGGATGGGGAGTGACACATGTCCTGCCACCAGTTCTAAGGGCTCCCCTGGAGACTGGAATGTGCAGCCAGGGTTTGGAGCCACTGGTTCAGACCCTGATGCCGTCAGTCCCACAGCAGAGAGGCAGGGCCTCTTTCTCTGTGGCCCTCTCTTTCCCAGGGCCAGATTTCTCAGCTGCCTGCCAGAGCTCTAAAGCAAGCATGCACTTGCCTAAGACGAGGGGGTCATTATTTCTCCATACTCTCACCAGAAAGATAAATGAGCTGCCCTAGTGGAGCTCAGCCAAGGGCTGGGAACGGCTCTCAGAGGGCACAGTTCATACACTCAACAGGGACAGCTGAGTTTCCCTTTCTGGAGCTGCAAGCAGAGCTTCTAGATTTGTACTGGAACACGGACTGTGCTGAGAACAGCCTCAGGCAGTCTCCAATTTCCAACATTTCCACCAGGTTAGGAAGCACTTTACAAGTTAATACTTCTCCCCACTCCAGCTGGGGCAGTGGAGACTAGGTGATATTATGGCAGCTGGGGGAGAGATGATAAAAGATCTTCCAGGAAGAGGTAAAAGAGTGTATTTCTGAAGTTTTCACAGGTGTATTAGGTGCAAACACTTTTTTCCTAGCCTGGTCCATCACGATTTTCTCCATAAAGTTTTACACCTCTAACATGCACACATTGTTTTAAAAGTTATTGTGTACGAGAATCTGCTCACTTCTAGTTGAAACAACGCCGCCAATGAGCACTTATCCCATCCCCACTGGACTTGCCCACTGCAGCTACGGTGGCAACACACACCCTCATGTCTCATTCAACAAGATTCTGGAAAAACCGCCGCCCTTCGCTATTTGATAAAGTCATGTTATATTTTTAACCCAGTGGAGTAATCAGTTGAATGAGACATGACAGCAGCCTTCATGATCTTTTTGTCCTTGTTATTCTTAGCTCAACTTCCACAACTGAGTAAGAAGTGTTTTATGTATTTACAAGAGGGTTAAAGTTTTTATTCCTTCTCAGCAGGAAAGAGTTGGCCCTTCTCATGCTTTCCACACAGAATCTTGGGTAGGTTGGCTTGGGAACGCCGCTGGGGGAAAACACTGACTTATCTTTCATCACCAAGAAGCAGCAAAACACACAGCAAGAGGGCAATGATTCACAATAAAGGAGATTGTCCAAAATTGTGAGGGCGTTAAATAATACAGGGATCTTTTCTTCTTTTTTTTTTTTTACTATGTTCATTCCTTAAGTGAGGCTTCCAAAAATTGTGATAAATACTCTATAATGGCTCTAAAACTTTTTCATAATATTCTGCTTATTAACAAAAAGTCATTAATGGAGGTCACAAACTCTTAAATCTGGTGGTTCAAAACTAATGAAGTGTTAGGTGGCATGAGTTAAAACACAGATGTAGTAACAGTATTAACAAGATCAAACTACAGGTGTAAAATCTGGCGTGCAGCACTCGTGTCAGTAATCCAGAATACTAATTAACATTTCAGTTCATGTAAGGTTTTAATTTCTAAGGCAAAACCTAACAGGCCAAGTGGTAAATACCAAATTATCAGAATAGATTAAAATGTACCGTTAAATGCCGCATCATTCTAAAGCAAGATATCCTTTTCAATGACTGCGTCATCTTTTTCTTCAAACTAGCAAGACCGCTGAAGGAATCTGTCATTTATTAACACGCATCTGCACAGTGGGAGCGGAGGGGCTCCGGTGTAGGAGAGAAGGCTACATGGAATCCAAAGATTTCCAGCCTCTTCGAAGACAACTCTGGGTTATAATCAAGGCCCAAGACAGCCCCAAGCCCACCGCAAGTACGTTCCACACCGTGGAGGGAGGTCGGCCCCCACACTCACCTTTCTCTTCTTGGCCAATTTGCTCGGATTGTCTGAGCCTTTCTTCTCAGAATCCAGTTTCTTCCCTGCAGACGGCGGTTTGTACTCCGGTTTCTTCTGGCGGCCGACCTTCCCAGGGGGCTGGGGTATCCGAGAGAGGAGGTCGAGGGTGATCTTCACCATCAAGCTTTGCGGGGGCGGAGGGTCCCTGAGCGGGGAGAGCTGCTTGGGGTCTCTCAAAGGCACCAGGGGTTTGTCCTTGCGGCGGTCCTCCTGCACGACCACGGCCAGGCGGCAGCCACTAGTCCTGGCGCCGGCGCCGCGGGCGGGGCCCTGGCTCTGCGTCACGGGGACGAGGGCAAAGTGCTCGGGGCTCCTGTCCTCCGCACCGTCCTTCGCGGGCGCCTTCGGGGGGCCCGGGAGGCCGCTCCGGTGCTTCTTCCGCTCGCTCGGGGCGGGCACCGCCGGCTTGGGCTCGCGGCTCTCTCCGGCGCGGGGCCGCCCTTTCGTCTTCACCTTGGGCTTGTCTTTGGAAGGCTGGTCTTTGGCGCCGTGGGGAGGAAGTCCGGGCTCGCCCTCCACCTGCAGGCAGGCACGCGTGCCCGCCGGAGCGGAGGCCTTGACCGCTTTTTTGGTTCCCACGGTCTGCCTCTGCGGGGGCTCCTGTTGGGCGGGGGACTTCTGACAGCTCCTCTTGCCTGCGTGGGGGCCTTCCGACGACGGGGGCCGGGGGGCTTTGCTGGAGCTTCTGGGGGGAGGCTCTTTGGATTCCGAGCGCTCGTGGCCCGCGGTGGCACCGTCGCCGCCCTTGGCCTTACCATCCGGGTGCCGGGCCGGGGGCTCGGCGCTGCCCGGAACCTCGGGGGGCACCGCAGGCTGGCTGACTTTGGTCAGCCAGTTGTCTAGCTGCCATTTGTTTACTGTTGGAGGCTCAGGCTACAAACAAGAAAAAGGAGAAAGGGTTAACTGACCAATGACGACACTCTCCATCTGGTTTAGTCACCTGATCCTCTAGGACTGCCGTGAAGATGCAATCATCACCCCCAACCTAAGGATTCAGGTCCTTTTGATCCTCCCCTAACTACAGGTCAAATTCTATTTAACTCCTCTTCTTTTCCATTTCTGATTTTATTTATTTGGGCCTTCTCTCTGTTTCTTGATTAGACTAGCTAAAGCTTCATTAATTTTAAAACAACTCTTAAAAAACAATCTTCCAATTTTTTGGTGCCACTGGAGTTTTACTGTAGCAGACACAGTCTAACAATATACCATTAGATACTGACCAATGAAGACCGTTGGCAACTGCCGATAAGTCTGTGTTAACAAATACTCTGTTCCCCTGGTAATTACACTGTAACTTAAACAGAACTGACACATTTTGGCTTGTAAACAATCTTATCAGAAAATAATAGGGAAAAGAAGAATGGAAAGAATCCTCTTATCAAGGATTTTCAGAAGTTCAATGAATAAATGAAGTCAGTGATTATGGATGAGTTTCATGTTTTTATGCTCTTTTTGACATACTTTTCAACTGAAAATGGCTTTCTTCAAGACTTGATTTCATTTCTCTTATTTACAAACATTAATACATAACACAGTTTTCAGTGTTTTCACAGACATACTGTATACTGATTTTCAAATTTTATACCTGGGTGATAAAAAGCCAAGTGAGGTCACATTAGCAAACCATTAATCCCACTTGAATTCTTTAAAAATCAAACATGAAGTCTCTTGTTACAGGCAATCTGGTCTGAAATAGCACCTACTTTCCTAAGAAACACAGAGGCTCCAGAGCACACAAAAGCAATGAGATTATACTGATTATCTGTGCACTCACTTGGCAAGTAAACAAAGTTCCTAACTTCTCCTGTTAACTGCTGTGGAAATCTTTGTTGCTAACTGACTCTTGATGCATCACATTGTTCTCTCTCCAACTGGGTTATTCAGATCTTATTAAAAGAATGACAAGGACACCTTTATCTCCAAATTCCACTCTTATTGCATACAGTGGTATACATGAGGTATTTATTTGGCCATTCCTAGAGGTATATTACTATTCCTATAAACGTTATGCTGTTTGAAAAATATTAGTGTCTAATAGAGTAAGCAATGGTTATACTTTTTTTTTTTAAAGGGCAGTATACCACTGACATGCTACATGTTTTTCTTAAGATCCATTTGACAGGTGGCTTTTATAAATGACTAAATCATTTCCATAATGTACAAGAAGTAAACTGAAAGATATTCCACATGGGGCTTAACTGATTAGATCATGGATATGGAGCTCGCTCTGGTAAGTGGATGGTATTTTATGGAGAAGATTGTTAACAATTTTCCCAAGTCGAATATCCCAATTAAACTCTAAAAACATGCAAACTTAATATGTTTAAGATATGTAGATACAGAGTAAAGGCCTTGGGGGCCAGAAAAGGTTAGGTAATAAAATGATCAGGTAGCTAGTTTGAGTTTAGTGTGATTACAACAAAATAGAACTAAGAGGAACTAGGAAGGACCACACTTTGGCCAGAAAGAGGGGCTGCGGAATTTTTTTTTTTTTCTTCCTGCTCAAGACAACATACATTCTTTATAGCTCTCTTTACTTATATCAACTCTATAAGCATGCTCTCATTTGAATTTCAGAGTAGGGAAAGAAGAAAGAAGCAAATTACTCTAACAAAGTCCCAGGCGTTTTTTCACAGGTAATCTGAAACTGTATCCAATATTCTAACAAGACAGGACAATTGTTTACGGCAGAGAGAAGATTACCACACAATATCTACCTGTCAGACATTATTTCCTACAGAGACTTGAGGGTGTGGTAATACTAGTGGTTAACTGATTGGGACAAAGGATTGAGATATGTCATTTGTCAATCACCTCAGGAGCCAAATCCTTCAAACTTTTCTCAGGAAAGGTATAGCGATCTCTCACCAGGGCTACATTTATGACTGTACTGTGATCACTGACACACTTGCTCTATAGAAGAGTATTTATGCGTGAACCAAAAGGGAAGGTCATTCCTGATACAAGTAACATCCGCTTCCCCCCACCCCAAAACAGGGCAGTGTAAGATATGCTTAGCAGTCCCTGAAGGAATATCCTGGCTACAGAAGTAAAACACATTTTCTTCCAGCGTGGTACTAAAAACGTCTAAAAGGAAGGCGTACGGCCCAGTTGCAGGGCCACACTGAGTTGGCGTGCCCAGACAAAGGGAAAGGGTAGGGGCGATCCCTTCTGTGTACCTGCTCTGAAGATGTAAAATAGACAGAATTCCTTTAAGGTCAGATATTACTTGGTTGTTGGGATGGGGGAAAGTTTTACATGAGGGATTGATTAAAAATCAATTTTAGGATGAATTTTAAGAGTGTTAAGTGTTGGACAGAATCAAGGTTTGGACTTTCATTTCTTCCTCAGCCTTTCCTCATGCCCCACCCCAACTTCCCAGTGCTGGATCAACCCAAACACTGCACAGGAGAAGTACAAAAATATGTGATTAATTTTCATTGAGCATTTTAATAACTTTGGCCATTATGTCCCTTTATTTCTCCTAACTTCTCAAATTGGCAAAAGTTTGTGTACTTCATTTTTTTTAATTTTTATTTATGTATTTATTTCATGTCATATAGCTTTATTATTTCTATATGCTTCCTTACAATAGCAACATAATACTTAAATTTTAGGGGGAGGATGGGGCTCAGTGGTCGAGCCCATGCTTAGCATTCACAAGGTCCTGGGTTCAATCCCCAGTACCTTCATTAAAAGATAAAATAGATAAACCTAATTACCTCCCCCTCCACAAAATTTAAATAAAATAAAAATAAATAAATTTTATTATACCTAGATAGGTATTTATATTACACTGTCATTCACTCTATATAATAATTTAAAAGAAGGAGGAGGCATTGCTTCTTAGGTTAAATATAGCTATATCCAACAGGGAACAAGCCCACATAAACATTTTCAAGTATGTTAAAAGAAAGAAAAATTGAGGGGGGGAAAAAAGGTTGTATGGTAGACTGCTTTGGGTAATGTGGCCATTTTAACAACATTAATTCTTCCTATCCAAGAACATGGGCTATCCTTCCACTTCAAGTTTGTGTATTTTAGACTGAATTATGATTTTGAATAAAAAGCTTTTCTAGTCACAACACACATTCTACTTTTTCAGTAAAAAAATCATAGTTGTGAGGGAATATGAGCCCAAAACTTAAGAGAAAAGACAAAGCTGCTTAGCAGGTAATCAACCACAATAGTTTACTACCAAAGAACTGGACAATGAAGAGATCAGAAAACTAAGCAGACCCCTGAATAACTGGGAAAATAATCATTTTCCCCTAAACTTCACATTTCTACTGCTTAAGTGCAGCACTACAAATGTGACGTGGCCCACGTATTCTCAAAAGCTGAGATCCACATTCTGACTCACACTATAAAGCAGAGACTGAAAGTGGCTTTCCCCCAAGTTTACCACCAGCCCATTGACACACACACACAACATTTCAGATCTCATAAGATCACAGGGCTTCTTCATCAAATGAATTTAAAATGGAGTCCTAAAGAGCAAATTTCTCAGCATTAAAAATAAAAGGGTGAGAAAGTTAAAACTAGTAACTATGGCCTATTATGGAATTCATGTAACTCTCAACTAACACAGATTTACAGTAATGCAGGTATTTATTTTAAAAGGAGAGAAACGTTGCTAAATACCTTGGGAGAAAAGTAAATAAAAGTTTAAAATCTGCAAAGACAAAATATTTCTGAGGAAGCCAGGCTTTGATACATAACATACAAAGCCATACTCAAGTCCAGATTTGCACATCAACACATGTACAAATATGAACCTATTTAGGAAGGTGATTTTAAAAAGTAAAGTAGAATAGGAACATCTATTTTTCATCTAAGAGCCTCTAAATCTAGTCTGGTAACCTTTTGAGAAACAAGATATATAACTTTCATTACTACAAGTACGAGATAAAATTCTTTTCAAGTTTCAATTATTCAACCAAATCTGTGCCATTCCCATTTTATTTGAAAAGAATGTGATGATTTAGTTGGATTCACTTGCTTATATCAGGAATCAAACACGCATGCAGATCTCTGAGTGAATAAGGTGAGACAGAGAGCACAGATCTGATGAACAGCAACGTGAACAACCACAGCATTTCTGCAGCACACATTTGGTACCTTGTTCCCTGGGACATAGAAAAATTCCTTCAACAGCAATTACCATCTTACCAGGAAGCAGTGCCCCCAGAAACTGAGCAGTTTCTAAAATCTTAAAGGCACTTCAAGTGCAGCTAATGCTGATCTGTTTATTCACTCCACAAAATATTTACTGCGCACTTACTCTGTGCCAGACAGAATTCATGAACAACAAAGAAGATGACACTCAGTTATTTCCTCAACCTCCCTTGCCCTGGGACATGGCTCCTCAGTCTCACTTCATCATCTCCAGATGTATTTGGTTAGTGCTCTAGGGCAGTGGCCTTGCTTTCTAAACAGCAGGACGAACACTGAAAACTTTTAACGCTTTCTTAATCAGAGAACCTCATTTCCTGAGATTCCTACCTAAAACATGTAAAATAATTTTCTACATACATGCTAGCTGGGTTCACTAAAAATACCTTCCCTTTTCACTAAGTATCCTTCCCCAGCAAACATTTCACATTGCTACTCTTAAGTTTTGAGGACATTTGGCAACCGTGTTAGTTGTTACTAAATTTCTGGTGTTTAACAATCCAGTAAATAGTATAAATCCTCCAGATAAATTTAGTGCTTGAGATTTTCAGTCTCATCTGTTTGTCTTCATAGTATCTCCCAAGGGTGGGTGACAGGCAAACACAATTATCCCTGCTTTCATGGGAAGGAGGGAGCAAGAAACTCAGTGCTGGCAAAATCACTTTGCCATCAATTTAATGCATGGCTTTTAGTGATTCAAAAATAGAACCTCTGAAGGCTTATTTCTAGTTCACGTTCCTGCCCTTTGCTAAATCAGGCTGTCTCCTTTTGATTTCCTTAATTCACGCATTCCTAAAATTTCAAAAAGACTCCTTATTAATATTAGAACAGCAGCCAAATGAAATGAGTTTTCCTCCTCTAAAGAAGGGAAGAGAAAATGGGGTATGCACATTCTTAATGAGATGCTCTTCAAAACAGCTCTAGCAACAATGGGAAAGAACCTATCGTCTTAAACAGGAGACAGACGACTTCTCTCCCAAACCTCCATTGCCACACGTCTGGGAAGAAACCAGTAAACAGACACGGCTGGCTGCGCATGCGCGTGCGGGGCAGCAGGACCACGCCGCCCGCGGGCCCCACCGCGGCGACTCCAGCCCCGGCCACGGACCGCGCCCCTGAGACCACGGCCGGGAGGGGACCCGGTACCTCGGGAGCCGGGGCTTCTCGGGGCTCGTTCTCCTCGCTGTCACTTGAGCTGCTCTCGCTCTCCGAGTCCGAGGAGCTGTCTGAGTCACTGGTGCTCTCTGACTCGGCGCTGCTGGAATGTGCTGAGGCCGCTGCTTCTGGAAGCGACTGTGGAGCGCTGCAAAGCAACCGGGCGAGAGTCAGGAGGACCCTGCGAGGCGGATTCCCTCCCTCCTTCCTCATTTCCTTCTTTGCCCATTTTTCTGCTACTCGAAAGAAAGGACCTCAAGACTCCCTAACAAAACTCAATGACCAGAGCATCCAGTTGAGAGGCCCACAGTGGCTGCAAAATCCGTGAAAACCCTTAAAACGACTCACCACGTAAGCGCATAAAAGAGAAGCCTGTGGCATTCTGCTCCCAAAGAACATTGGGGTTATATGAAATGTAAGTGAGATGCTGGGTGCTTTAAATTAGGGGTTAGCAAACCATGGCCTGAGCTGGCTGCCTGCTTTTCTAAATAAAGTTTTATTAGAACACATCCACATGTTATTTTATGTATTCTCTACGGCTGCTTCTATAATACAAAAGCAGAGTCAAGGAGTTGCAACACAGATATGTGGCCCACAAAGCATAAAATATTTACTTTCTGACCCTTTTAAGTTTGCTGATGCCTGCAATACAAAACCCAAAGGAGTTAATTTATAAAAGAACAGCCAATACGTTAAAATCTCCCTCTATTCTCAATGTGAGAACCACCTGTAGAGTAGCCAGAGACTACTGAATATAAACGGTGTTCCTCTGGAAAGTGTCCTCAAAGGCAATCCACTCACACTTCTTCTTGGGCAGAATCATAAAATGGGCCATCCTTTCAAGGTGGCTTAGCATCATCCCCAAACATTAGCTGAAGGAGAGATTAACTACTCCGAGTTTTAAGGACAGGGCAATAACTCTAGATGGGTGAGAAAACACACAGTGATCACACTGCTGGACACATAGACACAGAATTTCAAAGCATATCGTAAAACCTTGCCCTACACAGAATTAGCCAAAGCAGTAAGTCAATAACTCTAATCCTGAAAGCCTCCAAATCAACCTAAAGTATTTCCAAAATAATTGTATTAATTATATTAGAATAAGTAGAATAACAAAAAATTATTAGATAATAACAAAGTCACTAGCTGATGCAATTTTAAAATAAGCACTATACAACAGAATATTCTCATATAAAATGTTGCGTCAAATTTGTGGTAGCTGGAAAGCTTCAGCCGGAGATAATCAGAATGAGACACACTTTCAGTATTATTCCTGCCTCTAGTATATCCTCTACCTTGACTTTTCCTTTTCCCCCACTCCACTTTTAAGTTAGGTTACTTTGTCATATTTTATAAGTTGTTATAAGACACCAGAAATTACTGAACAAAATGGGATAGAAATAAGTAAGCTGTGCTTATGAATTCTTAAGACTTTGCATAACTACATGATCTTCCTCCACATTAACTATAACCTCAGCTGTATTAGAGGCAGGTTCTTAGTGCTGAGTTTGTCTCAGACTAGATCACCACGTCTCAAGGGAGTAAAACAGCTACAGTGTAATCGAACAATTTGTCCATGGAGGACAGCTATTGGCATATTAAAGCATTAAACTCAGTACCAGAGGAAATGGTTAAAAAGGTAGTTTAGAGAGCTTGCATTTCCAAAAACTAAAAGCATCATCTTCTCAAATATGGCTAGCTGTTTACAAAGTAAAAACCATCCCACTTTCCATCACACTAAAATGCAGTCATTTTTAAAAGCAGCTGAAACAATTAGAAAATTCAGAACTAAGACAGGCACTATGGAAAATAATTTCTAGAAACAATTCACTCTTTTTTTTTTAGAAAAAATACAGCAAATCAGTCACTTTCATAAAAACATAGGGCTCTTCAGTGTAATTTTTCAAATACTGGTTACTGATGAAAGTGACTTACGCCTATTTTTAACCTCTTGAGCATTTTAAACACAAAACTAAATAAAGATTTAGGTGGAGGCAGGGAGTTTCTCTTTTGTAGCATTAACAACCTCCCTAGGGCTGATTTAAGCTTCTAAAATATTAGACAGGTAATTTCTTTTAACTGATCCTCTATCTCCTTCTCCCATAATGAAGCTATGAAAGTGCTAAATAAGGCTGCATTTTCCCCATTTGGTAGAAAAAAGCAAACATTTTATACAGATGGGGAGGAACCCGCACACGGTACCTTGGAGGTGCAGATGTGGAAGAAGGCTTCTCTGGGGTCTAGGCATTCACATTAAGGGTAAGAAGGAAGAGGAAAAGAACAAAAAAAGGTTAGGATAAGTGGCTCAGAAATATTAGATGGACTTAAATGGACTCCTGGTACTGGGGGGTGTACAAAACTTACTTGATCGCTGTCACTGTCCTCACTGTCACTGAGCTGAAGGTCATCTTTGAGCATGCTGGAATGGGCAGGGACAGAGACAGTGTGGAGTTTAAAATAATGTCTAGTAACTTCTTTCAGCAGATAAACAGAAAATATGCTTAACGAAACAGAAGGAGTGATGGGATAGGTGTAACTTTTATTTATCAAATACTTTATTTTCCTGGAAATGTTAATTTTTACAATTATAACACAGAAACTAGTTCAGTCCAAGCTCTTTACCATCTCAAAACTGAATCTTTCACATGTTCTGAGCATTAAAAACAGAACTACAAGTTCTACAAGGGGCTTTCTGCCATCCCTGAGACTAAAGTTCCCAGGCCCACACAAATAAAACAAACAACAAGAAAAAGAAGTAAAAGAGAAAAAATACAATAAAATTTTTTTTCCTATGGTCTCTTAACAACGGGAATAAATGATTAAACATTCAATGAGTTAATATTGGATGAATGAATATCTGTAAAGTACTTAGAACAGTACCAGGTACTTCAAAAGTGCTATCTATGAATTAAAATAAAATATATAGTTAAGATGTATGAGGCTTACTGAGGCAACTGTCACCAAACAGTGCAGTCAGTTACGTTACATTTTTGTTCAAAAGACATTATTATTAATATTGAGCTTATTCTCTCACACACACACTCACACACACACGCCTCCTCTTTTGTCTGCCTGAACACGAATCAGTGGAAAGAGTAGTTATACAAATAACACTGTTGTCTAAAAATATGTTTTACCTTACTGCTATCATTCAGGTAAAAATAAAAACTCAGTTCACTTCCTCAAAGTTTTATTAACACTTATCTCTAGGCACCCTGGTTTATGACAAACCTAAATATTAAAAGCACACAATTCCAAATCTGTAAATCTTTACTCAAGTCTTAGCCCACTTTCCTATCCCCCTCCCTCCTTCACCTTCTTCCATGAAGATACCAGTATCAACGGAATGAATCTGTAATTGCTCCCTCCCACTTCTCACAGAAGTTTTGAGCGTGAATATTTCAGGAAGTGTTACAAATGAAACTGAAAAAAATATCTGCATGACTATTATTGATGCTCCGAAAAGCAAACTGTATTAGAAGTTACAATCCTTTGGTATTTCTAAAAATACCCCTTCAATACTCTGACCAAAAATTTTACTGCAAACTCACTACCTATCACTGAAATAAGCGTGCACGATTATTTTGGGAATCCATGGTAAAAATCACTATATTTTCTAATGAAAAGAAGTGATAAAACTTGGCTCTTTCACAATGACCACCTACATACGATGTTGTAATTCTGCCAAGGATGTATTTCCACCAACAAATGTACTAAAAAAATCTTGTGATGAGTTTCTTTAAAAATACGAAAACTGTTAGCTACTTGTAAATGTAGATCTTGCTCAGTATTTATCTAGTAGAAGCTAAATTCATATTTTAGCAAAACTAGAAGACATAGCTTTCAGATATAGGCTTGGCAGCACCAATCACAAGAGTGTATATGAAAAAAGTCACTCAATAGGTTTACTGCTAAAAGGTGGCTTGCCTGGCATACACACAAGCAAAAGATAAAAGATTTATCTTTAGAACAAATGTTAATATAATACAATAAAAAAAAATCCGGCAGAGTATATTCAGTATTAATCAACAACAACAAAATCACAGGAAATGGACTTTTTGTTTCTTAGTTATTGGGTTTGTTTAGTATAAAGCTGATTTTTCTTAATTTCCCAAAACACTGATGACTGTATAGTCCAACCATGCCTCCTGTTACAAGCAGAGGACTAAATACCCTGCAAGCTGTCTGCCTAGCTTCCACGCACAGATTCTTCTAAAGTCAGAAAGAATATAATGTATGTTCAGTATATCAGAAAGTATATATTCTAACTTTTAGCTCTACTTGCTCTTACGGAATAAAAGGGGCCATAAAAGTGCTGTCCCAGATCCTGAAAACTTCGCTTTCGGAGCAGTAGGTAGACAATAACAAACACAGGCCTGCAGGTAGAAATCTTACTCAGGACCTAAAGAGTTGAGGGACAGTGGCCTCTGAAGGCAGATTGCTACAGGCATCTCCAAAGATGCATTCACTCAAAACAAACAAACAAAAGATAAACCAATACGGTCAAACAAAACGTCACTTACATAGTACTAAGGATTTACACATGGGATTTCATTTAATCAAAATTCATGGATATAATTTATTTGACACAAGAACCGGCAGACATAGTGTAATGTGTCTTCCAACCCAGCCAATGGTACGCACAGAACCTCCCAGAAACCATGGTTTATTGTATCACCAGAGATGGGTAGCTCGACATAAACCAGGAGTGAGGGAAGGGTACTTTCTAAAGTTTCTGATAGCAAACATGTATTGTGTCTCTAATAAGAAAAAAGTTTACTTAAAAAACATGACTAAGTTTTGATATATAGAAATATATAAAATTAATCATAAATACCATTGTGAGTTTTTTTTTTTTTTAAGATCTATATAGTTGGGAAAATGTAACCTGATGACAGGTAAAGGTTTTATGTTTAAAGGAATCAGTTGCTAAAACCCTCTACTTGTGCCACAGATAATTATACTTGGAGCTAATCACATTACTGAATTACTACACCAGTTATACTATGCTAGTATAATGTAAGCTACTCTGTTATACTTCGTATTTTATATACTAGGTTGGTCCTTGAATGTGTAGAATGACAAACTTAGTTACATCACATCTGGGTGAGCACCTCCGTACTCAGCAGAAAAGAATTAAATCTCTTAGACCCAATCTCACACATACCAATAAAACCTAGGTCAAGAAAACTAAGACCGAAGGTACGTACTCAACCGTAAGCTTTTCTGGGGCAGGATCAAGTCATTTTCACTTTCGTATTTTCTATACCTAGAACTTGGCAGGTACCCTAAGAAGCTGGCTGAATGAATAGTGTCCCTTTTGCTGAACAAGTAACAGTACCACCTAACTGTGCCCTCTGTGTGATCTGAATGAACTTGACAAGCATTGCTTATAGTAGCAACCCTGTGGGCTGGCTCTGATCATCTCACATTCTAAAGATGAGGAAACAGCTCAGAACAGCCACCTAATTTGCCTAAGATCATGAAGCTGGTATATGCTGGACCTGGCATGCAAAATCCATTCCATCTGGATATGATCTCCTTGCTCTGGCCCATAACGGACAGTGGTTAGAAAACCTAACAGATGGAATGAAATCTAAGTTACAGAACCCACTGAGAGAAAGACTAGGATTTGGATGAAAATAGTAACTATACTGCTGGAATAAAATGAATATACCATTTCTCCCCTATGAAAATTAATGAACTTTAAACCTTATATACTTTTAAAACTGGTCAAATAACTAATTTCATTTCCAAACTCCAGGGTAAACCAGTTATTTCAAAGACATGGCACCATCTGGCTTAGCTTGGCACTGTTCAAAAGAAGACAAGTGCTCAGGTAAAGCCACTCTTTGAACTACCATGTAGGTTTAACCACATTTCACATCATTGGTTAGGTAAACTTCTTACTAAAAGGTTACAAACAGTCCTCAGTCTCCTTTGTACAAATGCATCCTTCAGGCAGCTGTTCTACAAAGCGGGGAGAGCCGTACAGGTTCTGGCAGGCACGCTTCAGGGGCTCAGAGGACAACCGTTACTGTGTGAAGACACACCAGACAAGCCTTCACTCCTTTTCCGTTCCTTAGCACTGGACTTGCCCAAAGCTTCTGTAACATCTCAGTTCAGAACTCCCAAACTGTTTCAATACACTGATTCCTTGGCTTAACATTTCCTATGATCGTGCCATACATTCTATTTGCAAAAGAGCAAGTGGAGGCAAGTTCAAGCAGTTATTTGCAATTAAAAAGTCACAACCCTGGTATTAGGTGTGCTTAAAATAGCAAATAAAGTGGTACATATTTTTCAGAAACCATTAATGAGCATGTGAGAATATGTAAACTTACACAATTCTCACATTTCCCAAATGTTTAAATTTAATCAGGCTTTGATTTCTATTTTGATACGGGGCAAAAATCAGGACTGCAAATGCTTTGTAGGAGATGGTGAGAAGTGACAAATTAGAAAGAGGGCTCGCTCCATATAAAATAAATTTAAAAAATGAAAAAGCAGACATTAAGCAGTTGTGACACAGCATACAAGGGGAACTCTCCAAACGGTGACAACAGTTGGCAGAATTCAAATTCGTGGAGAGGCTGTATGCAAGAGATGATGGATTAACAAGGTAGAGGGGAAAGTGATTCGGCTATAGTAGTGAGCTTATGGCTGATGGTAAAATTATGGTAAAATTGTGGCCAGAGGTATAAAAGATTATTTAAACTTTGTGGATGAAGAGAGGATTATCTGAGGTCAAAAAAATAATTATCTGAGGTCAAATAAGGATATAAGAAAAATCATGACAGTATAAATGAGAGAAAGTTTGAAGTTAATAAATAAGATTAAATTTTTATGTATGCTAAGTAAGATACTAGTACAAGATGCTATACTGGACAACTAGAAACAAAATCTAGAAAAACTGCAGCTGACAATCATATACCTATTTAACATTGCTTATAGACAGGTGAGTTACTGCAAAGCGGCAGCCTATTTAGCCCCTTTAAAGGTAGCAAGTATTCTCTGCCTCCCTCTCATCATTCAGGCTCCAGATCAAATATCGCCTTCTCTGAAAGACCTTTCCTGACCCTCCCAGAAGTATCAGCAGCACCCAAAAAAGCTGCTTCCCCTAGCCTGTCACTATCACATCACCTAGTCTATATTACATGCCACCCGTGTTTAGTTACCAGACATGCAAGACAACAACTTTGTCTTACTGGCTACAATTTCCCCAAATACCTAAACCAGCAGCAGGCACACAGCATGTGTTCAATCATTATGCACTGAATGGATGAATGGAGGCCATTTTTGAAACTATCTCCAAGTCACCTGGCGCCAAGCCCAGAGAATAATATTTATATAATTGGGGTCAAAAGCATGTTAAAGAATGACGAGAATGATTCTTCTTATGTAGACTATAAACTCATTTACATTACACTTATCTATTAGACAACAGGCACTTGATAAATTTATTCTTTTTGTCCATTTTATTTGACCTTTGGTCTAAGACCAAGTTTTGGAAGTATATATTATCCTAAAAGGGTGCTCCCAGAGTAGTTCAAGCCATCATTTAAGAAAGTATAGCTCCAGGAGAAATACTTTGAAGGAGATAATCCTCCAGCATCTTATCTGTATTTTTATAATTCTTTAAAATTATAACATATAATTAAATTGATATATATATTTAATTATTTATAATTAAACATTTGATTATAATTGAGAATTATGCTTCATTTCATAGCTTCACCAGAATATCCCTTCAACATTTATGCAAGTTTCTACCACTAAGTTGTATACGATGTGAAGTTAAATAGTGCCCTGCAAGAGTCCTGGAATATTGTCTAGTAAAGCCAGAACTCCAAGAACTGACTACCCCAAACGACTGTAATTCTGCCATGAGCTAGTTACAGGACAGCGCAGATGGGGAAAGGTGATTCTGCATTTGGAAATTTCAGTATTTACTAAATATTGATTTAATGTGTCCTAGCAACTATAATTCTGAAATAAGCAGATTTTTCAAACATTGCACGGAATGACCATTTGTTTGCTTTCACTTAAGAATGGAAATTATTCAATACTCAATATTACAAATTCTCATTTCTCCATAGCATGGCTAATATTAACTCACTTAAAAACTCAATCACTTGTTAAGTTGAGAGTGAAAAGTAAAGTGCATCTTTCTTCAGCAATACCAGGTATCTGAGTCCTGAGAACTAGCATTAACCACAGGATCTCCATTTACACTGAGATGCTGAAGGTTTAACGTAGACTCACAAGCATATCACTGACCAGGCCAGTGTTTGTTCCTTGTTTTCAGAAGAGCTGAAGAACTGTGCATACAGGACAGTGGTATGATCTCAAGGACAAATAATTTATAAGTTTTGCTCCTAGGGGTGACTTCTACCACTTCCTCCATAATGTTCAGCAGCAAGTAGCACTTGAAGCTAAAGCTGTCATTGGAATAAGGCCCCAGGTGAAGCACCTTCACACAGCATGAGCTAGCATTTAAAAACAAGACAAAAAGAAGTATCTAGAAAAGGAAAAAAAATTTTTTCCTACGGCAGTTATGATTTAAACGAACTGGTACAAGTAAGCCGTTTCTTTGGGCTGAATTCTAAGATATTTCAGCTGACACATGTGTCCTGATGTGATGGTTTTATATTACAGTAAACTGACAGGATGGGTCTTCCTTAGTTCTTTGCTAAGATATTTAAAAAACCAGTGAAGTTTTGAGTAAAAGCCAAAACTCAGGCTTATGTGGAAAGGTGTTAGATTCTTTCCAGCCATCACTGAACTCTGCACCATTCCTTCTCGTACAACTTTCGGGACAACCTCAACCCCCGTCTTCACGTCCAAAAACTTCCCTCATTTCAAAAGAAATTTTCCAAGTAAGTAATAAAAATCCCATATTGCTATAATTGCTAATTTCTACCTCTGAGTTGAAATAGGTACTGATGATTTTTGAAGCAAAAATTAGACAAATAAAGGAGGGCACCCTCTAGTAAGGCTTGGCAACTTCAGGGTAGGTAGTGGGGTGGGAAAGACGGAAGTCAGCCACAATAATGTCCATCAACTACTCTATAGTTTGTAAAACAGTAACACGTGATCCCTTTGGAGAGGCTGGCAACTCACTGACACTAGGCAACTGCATCTGACTGTACAGAAAGGGAACTCTCCACAATTATATGAAGGACATTACAACTGTACAGAAAAAGGAAATTATTTCGTACTCTGCACTGAGAACTCAACAGATCAAAGCCTTGGAAAGGAAAAAGATGCCAGAGCCAGGAGCCCTGAAACCAACATCCCCTCCCGTAAACTGAGAAGCAAATAACACTGACATCCTAGCTAATCACCTCCCTGAGGTGCTTGGCCAGAAGGAGGTCATCATTTAAGAACTAATCAGAGCTTCAACTACAGAGATTAAAAGTAACGGATTCAGCACCTGTTTCTTTCACAGCTACATCCTTCTACCACCTGGCTAACACCTACCCGCCCCCAGGTCTGGACAGATGTAAGAGTTCATACAGACTCTCCACAAGCTTATCCTCCAGTGCCAGGCCCCTCTTTTTCCCTTTCATAAGTACTCCTCCACTTCTGTCAGGAGTCCCGAGTACTAGTAACTCTGAAAGAAAAAGCATTAAGACCTAGATTGGTTTTTAAAACCAAGGTACAAATGACCCTGTAATTAACTTTTTTTCCGTAACATTCAAAGTGCATTAGACGATCTTCCGGCCACTCCATGTGTCACTGAAATAGTTTAACTGCATGTCAAAGAGCCCTGATGCTGACACTAGATCAAATCTACCTGCAAACACCAAGAGATTTGCCATGCCAACTCTGAAACAATGACTGCACTTTACAAATTAATTGGGACACTGCTTTCATCCAATCTCCATACAAGTGATTCTTTTTTCCCAAAGGCACATTTCATTTTGGCACTTAGCAAAGTGCCACCCCACACAGCCCTCGGTATCCACCCCGCCTCAGGATTACTTTCTCTCCTGCACCACTCTTTTCCTCTTCACCTGCACTGGGCCCTATGTTCATCCCAGCTCTAAATCTATTGGGATCAAAACAAATATTCTTTTCTAGGTAATTTTATACATGGTAAGGTAATAGTTTTTTATAAAGAAAACACTACGTATGCTACTGATACAAGCATATCTGTCATAAATTTTCAGACACCTCTGATTTTCAGTTTAACTCACGTATCAGAGCTACCCATTTCTCTGAGTAGCAAAATCATCATAGAAAGTGGTCAGTCCCTACCAACTACCTAAGTCTGAAAGCTGATGGAAACTGGTGTGGAAGGGTGTGCTCTGGACTGCTTAGTCTGAAGCGACTTCTCAGGCCTGGGCCAGACCCAATGGCCCTGCTCCCTCTACACACCGGCCCAGGGAGCCAGCAGCCTCCACCCGCTCCGCCCCTCAGGAAGCCCCTCCTTTCTGTTCTTACTGTGAGTGGGATGCAAGCTCTTCAACTCCCCCGCCCTTGCTGCCCCAAACACATCAGCAGAGCTTCTTACAGTCTAAAGAGCTTTACTTCCAACCATTACCAGGAGCACAGGGTGTAACGGTTTGGGGAAGCAACGGAGCTCCCCAGGATTGCCCTGAGCGTGGTCCTTGGAGTCGCGGTGTCTGTTCCCCACCAGCCGTCAACTGGCTTCCCCAACCACCTCCTCCTCTTAACGTCATCTAAGGAGATGACTCTAGACTCTCAGAACTCAGGATAAACTTTTTTTTTAAGAAACAAAAAGGGAAAAAAGAAAAGGCAAAAAAGACAAAGGGGAAGACTGACATAGGGCTAATTTCTTTCCCTAGCAAGCAAAACTTCACCATCAGCCAGACCTACAAATGAAAGAGATTTTTATTACACGCACAAAAATTCATCCTTCAAACTATAACAAGTTTGTCTTTTAACAATAAATCTCTCATTATTTTTTTTCTTACTTTGGGGAAGTCGAAACAATCGGATGAAGGATCTGACCTTGGGAACAGAGATCTAACCCAGCCCCACACGCAGTCACGGTGAGGAGACAAAAAACCTCTTGGCCTCAACTATACGCTTTGTAAAATATTCAACCCACAGCAACACCTCCTTCCAAAATACATGGATAAATCCTAGGCTTAGAAAACAGAAGGTGGAGACTAGCAACGCCATTAGTACCCGCTCAGATTGCAAGAGAGGAAGCCCTCCTCACCACTGCTGGTCATGAAGTGAAAGGAATATGAGTTCAACACCAGCAAGAAATGACAAATTGGGTCAAAAAGCTGGTTTAAAAATCTTTACTATGTAGTTTCAACTGTTCCAAAAACCCCAAAATATATCTGGACTTACTTGGCCTTAATAAAGAACAGCTGGGCAATAAGACATTATTTATTAGTTAAAATTAGGCCAAAAAAGTGGCAGAAAATCTTAAATTGTGCACATCCCCCCAAATTTGTTTCCAAAAGCTAAAGCTATTTAAGATTGAAATTTATAAAGCTAAAAGCCTTCTATTTCCCACGGTTAATATGTAGATAATGGCTCAAAGGCCTTTCCTTTTGAGAATACCCTTTAGCAAACTCTTACGGTGCCTAAACCTTCAATAGGATCCAAATGGAAATGTAGGTCATTTCTTCCCCTTACAATGCAGCAGTATTTTGAGTCATTACTTGAAAGCAAAGGAGGGGAAAATAAAAAACCTATGCAAGAGTTTCATGGGAAATTACAATGTAAACTTTTAATAAACATAAGCATTTTACTTACGATGTTCCCTGCTGAGAATTACTGTGGGTTTTTGAAGATGTATCATACTGTTCTGTAAGGGAGGGAAAAATGATCAAACACAAAGACAAATTCCCGAGACTATTAGTTATAAATTCTCTCTCTTTTTTTTTTTTTTTTTGCTGTCCCCTCCTTCACCTTTTTCACCTAAACTCTTAGAATACTTGAATTCCATCAACCAGGGTGCTATACACTGCTTATAAAATAACATTTATGTTACCGCTAGAGAAGGGGCTTGCTCAGAATTAGAAAATCCCTTAACAAGAACACACTCTGAGACATGCTATCCAGGCTGCCGGAGACTCTCCCATGAGTGGGAACCTTTCCTTGGTATCAGGGGGCGTCCCCCCACAGAAGCAATATGACTGGGCGGCCCTCACCCCCCACCCGGTGTGACTTCACATATCTATCAGTGACAGCCTAGCACTGCCATTTATAGCTTCTGTCCTTGGCCCACTGTGCTCCCACCTGCACCCCCATACATTCATTCAACTGCTATTTACAAACTGCCTGTTAGACACCAAGATGTTCAGGGCATTTGACCTTGTCCTCAAGGAGCTTGCAGCTGACCAAGGGACACCAAGCAGGCGCACAAATACCTACAACCACAGGCAGTGTGAGGTAAGTGCACAAAAAATGGACCGTCTCGGGAATCTAGACAATAGTCACTCTGCTGGTAATGGCAAAAGGAACAAAATCAATTGTGTCACAAAAGATGTGTGAGATGCAGAGAGAATGACTGCCGGCAAGAGGGAGATGGGGGTGGGGGAACGCCTTTGGACGGAAGAGACAATGTGAGTGAAGGTAGGAAAGCGGGGACAGGACAGAGGGGTAGAGCCGGGGTGCAGAGTCGGGGGGCAGCACGGGAGGACTGGCCCAAGTCAGAATTTAGACGGCTCTGAATGCCACAGTGGGAAGTTAAAACTTCTGTCGCTGGGCAATGAGACACCACCACGGCAATTCCTCAGAGACATCAGCCTGGTGGTGCTACCCGACAGAACATGGAAAGGAACAGGAAAGGTTCAGCGTGGAGGCAGCAGAGCAGCTGGGAGGATGCGTAACGGGGACCTGAAGCAGAACTCGAAGTGAATGGAAACATGGTGCCTTGCAGCAGGGGTGAGGAGATGCCCCACCAGCGTGAGGTGGAGACCCTCGAACATGTGCAATTAACCGCTTCATCCTCATGGTGGCAGCAGCTCTTATAGGATATTTTTTAACAGCCTCCTCTTCTGGCTAGCAAGCTGGGGCTGGGATTCCCAATTAGAGGGGCTAAATCCACTCAGACAGACTCCACACAGTCATCTCAGCACAGTCCAAGCTCCACAAGGCTCTGGTAATCCTCAGGCAGCCAAGTTTTTTTTTTGCACACATGGACATTAATACTGGGGCATTCCAGTAAAATCCCTGTACTTCATCCTCTACAGACTCCAAAACCATAAGGTAATTTTTCAAGAAATCTGAATTCTCCTGCTGAGCTTACTTTGAGAAATAGATGTCACACTCTACTTCTCTGAAAGCTCTATCTGCACCTACTCCACTCCCTCTTCATCCAACATACAACGAGACCCCTCTAGTGCCCAACTCTACCCCCTAAAGGTCACACTCTCAGAGGTAAACAAGGTTTTCCAGAACACCAACAGACAAAGTGGTAGCAGCACAAAAAAACCCCAGAGTAAGCATTTGCTGAGCCAAGACCTACAGGAGACCTGCCAGCATCTGAAGACTTCTCATCAGGACAACGAGGAACCAGTCCACACTCCTGCACAGGCCCAGAGGGCCACCAGCCTGGGCCAAAAAAGTGCTTACCAGTTCATCCTCAACTATATTTTGCAAAAAAGGAGAAATCAGACAGCTTAAAGGATTATAGGGTCTTTCTAAACCAGGAGTTAGCAATCATGCAAGATGTGAGTAGCCCAGTGGAAGGCATATAATCTGCATGACTGGCGCCCTAGGACATTGGGGGGCAGGGGAGCAAGAGGTCAAAGGTGCACAGCAATGCAGCCCACAGCTGAGCTGGGGACCCGCCTGCTCACTTGTGCTGCCAAGATGTTGGGGGGGTGAAAAAGATTTCCCAATCTCCCCAATACTGTGGCAAGATGGTCACATTCATTTCTCTGCATCTGGAAGGCATTTAGTTAGCAGTTCTTTGCAAGGTCTTATTCGTTATCTCTAGAGCAGGGGATGGCAAACTTTCTCTGTAAAGGTCAGGTAGCAAATATTTTAGACTTGGCATGCTATACCCTGTAGCATTAGTAATAAATGAGTGGGCATGCCTGCAACCTAATTAAACCTTCTTTACAAAAACTAGCTGTACAACAGATTTGACTCTCAGGCTATGGTGTGCCTGCCCCTACCCTAGAGGAAAGACATTCGTTTTTCGCTTTTCTCATCTTTTCAACTCTCCTCGTATCCTTGCAATTTATAAACAACAGGATAATCGAGAGGAAAATACAACTGAGGGAAAAGAATGTGATGGGGAGATCTGAAGAAGAGCCACCTCTGTGGGGCGTCCATGAGCAACCTTCTCTGGACCCACATACATGCTCCACACACCCTACTGTGGTCTCCCCGTCCTCTGAAGATGAACACTCCGTAAATCAGGCACTCACCAGATGCTAAGGAACTAAATGATTCCAAATACACTAGGCATTTTTGTAAGGCTTCAAATGCCTCGCATGTAGTTAGGACACAAAGAACTGACTGAACTGAGGAGTTATTGATGAAGAGAAAGGCTGGATCCAGTTAGCTTTTTCCTGTTTCCCCCTGAATTCTCAAATATTTCCAATCCATAAAAAAAAAGCCAGAAAAGAATTACATGGCAAATACATAGAGAAGGACTTAAGAAGCTATGTGCTCTCTTCCTTATAAAAATTCCGTACTTTGTTTAAAAAAAAAAAAAACAACACAAGAACCACATAAAATACCCCAACCCATTCTTATATACAATTCCAGGGTAACAATGCTTTCACAGTAGCTCTTCAGATATTCATCATAAGTCAGGCAACCCCAAATTATATGTTAGGTACTTTATAAGATATCTTCATTAACACTGCAATAATCCGAAATTCTACTTAAAGACCAGCTTTATGTTTGCCTCCCTTCCTATGTTTTAACCACAGGAGGCCCTATCTCTGCTGGGGCATCTTTCATTAATTTTTTTTATATTTAAACAGTCAACACCATGCTTTGTTCTCCAACGCAATCATCTGTTCCACGTATTTACTTACTTTGGTTTTGGGTTGCAGAATTGATATGCTGAGAATCCTAGAAAGAAAAATAAAAATCTCTAGTTATTAGAATATTAAGGTTTATAAATCTAAGACTGCATCACTGCTAAATCTTATAAACACTGATAAATCTAATTTTTACATAAATTAGGTTTTATTGCTTCTATTCTTTCCTAGAGTTTTTCCTTTGATGTCAAGCAAGGATTTTTTTTTTTAAGCACAAGGTATAATGTTTTACCTTAAAATCAAATAATGAATTACCTTTAAAAAAAAAAACTATTACTAGAAGAGATAGAAAGCATCCAACATGGCAAATTCGGGTTTGGGTAGATAAATCCTCAGTGACATCATGGAAAGGAACAGAGAACATGTATTAACAATGTGCATATATACCAGGCTGGACCAAACACAGATCTAAAGGTGGTATTTCTGTTTTCTGAAGATTATGTACAAGTACAGAACAACAGCAACAAAAAAGGCAGTGTTTTTAATATAACATTTACAATCAACAGAAACATGCAAGTTAGCAACTGATTAGCTTGTTATTAAAACCATCACTAATGCAACAGATCACATTAAACTTTAAGAAAAGGTAGGAGGTATGATAAATGTAAGATGTATGTATGCGTCTAAATTCTGAAGCAGGAAGCAGACACCCTACCTCACTTAACTTCCCTGTACCTCTGACTCCACCTCCCCCACAACTAAGTCAAGACCCTCAAAAATGACAGAATTTATTGTAAAGTCCTGAATGCCTTCCTAAGCCACAAAACCCTATACAAGTGTAAGATGTACTTACTGACATGACTTGGCGAGTAAAGCATGTGCAAGCATTAGGAAGCACTTTAGAAACTAAAAGTAACTTGCAAATTTAACCTAATTTCCAAAGATTTCAACAAGTAATACTTAATCTGGCACACAGCAATATTTCAGACTTTTCACTGGTGTGGATGCAGGGCTTGCTGTACTTGTAAGCAGTTACCTTTGTGGGAAAAGGAAATTTGGAGGGCTCAGCTGTACTAGGCGTGTGTATTGCTGTCAGAGGAGGAGGCCATGAATGGGTCATTTCCTGGAAAGAGATTTGGAAAGGCAAGATAAAGAAAATTATAAATAGAACATTTACTGCTACTTCAGTTAACTTCTTTAACTTAATGTAGAGTGGACTGATGGTAAATGAAAAGTAAAATCTTAAGAGTTATTTCATTTACTTAAAAAAACAAAAAACAGAAAATACCTCCTACTTGGTGGGCTATATTTGCTCAAAAGCTGAAGATCTCCAACAAACAAAACTGAAAAGAAATCAGTTTGAAGAAGGAGAGCACAGAGCAGGACCGGCCTCAGAACCCTGCGGAGCCTGAAGCGTGAAATGGCAGCAGGTAGCACCAGAGCTTATGTAACTATGAAAACGCAGTCCCGTCTCAATGTGCTCCTTCTCCCTCAGCTTCTTTATTGCACTTCCTGGAATTATTTAAGTTCAAAGGAAGAAGAACTTTCCTGTTTGACTTAAGCAAACAAGTAATTCAGGTCACTTGTTCCACTTGGGAGAGTTTTAATGGATTTGACCCTTCCCTGGTACACGTTACTAGGACATAAGAACTTCTGTGGAGAACGCTTTACAACGTGACCATCCCTTTTCATTAACAGAAGTTTCATTTTTATTCGCTGTTTTCATGGAGGCAAAACTTCTGTGTCTTACAAAGTAACATACCTATCTGGACATGAATTCTTTTCTAAGCACATTTGCTTGCTAAGAACAAGTGGAAAACAAAATGTCAGATTAAAGGTGCCTGATCACAAATGTGCCACACACACACTTTGCTGAAGAGCTACAATGACACCAGAGGTCGTTAACACCAGCCCCTTCACTTAACAGCTGAGAAAACCGAGGTCCAAAAGGACAGGATCAGGTCCCCCAGGAAGCTGCCGGCTGGCAGCACAGGGAACGCACCACCACCACCACCCGCACCCCCCGCCTTCTGAGTCCAAGAGAAAGCAGCCCATCCCCACGTGTGTCAGACCTGCCTGGCAAACTGGCGTCAAGGTCGACAGGCAACCTCCACCAGCAAGCTGGGGAGCCAGGATCCTGCTGTACCACCTGTACAGAGCACTGGGCCTTCTCCCACAGCGGTGACCAGCCTCCCCACGACCACAGAAATGCCATCCGATCCTTGCCACAACTGGAAATTGGTGCAGCGGCAAGCATCTCCATTCCCAGCCTCCGTGCACATCTTCCCACGGCCGTCCTTGCCAGAGCCCCAGGACATAAAGGACCAGGCACAGTGACAAGCAAAGTAACCTGCACTGGCTTTTCTGAGTAATTTTTGCTCAAGGTGGTATCATGCCCTTGCTCACTTGACTAACCACCTTCTGCTCAGTACAAGAGAGGAATTCTGTACCAAACGGCAACGGAAAGGGTAGCAGTTCTGGAGCCACAGTCCCGGATTGGACCCGAACTCCGACCCTGCTGGTCAGCTCAGCTTGAGGTGCTGGGGCTCCGTGCGCCCCAGCTCTCAGGAAGACCTGGACAAAGACCACTTATTTTTCAAAGCGTATGTAAAGTGCCTGAATACGTGGTCAGAGAAAGCACTTAGTAAGTTAAAAGCATTACAATTTTTAATTAAAAGTCTAGTTTTTAAAGAATTTTAAAATACTGCACCGCAGAAGAGTTCCCTGTTATTTTATTTATTTGGCTCTCCCCTAACGTATGGTACCATTAGAATGTTACAGTGTAAAAACATGTAATAATTAATTGAGAAGGTGTTTGAAAGTATCACCTTTCTGTCTTCCAAGAATGTCTTTAGGATCCCAATGGTATCGGTATCTATGACTTTCAGTCACCATGGATTCCCAGGAAACATCCATTGTACTCTCAATGCCTGAGGCTGCCCCAGCTATTAAATTAGGCAGTTGGAAAGTGCATAAACTCTTTCAGGCCCTCAGTGGTTTGCTGGTAGTGTGAAAGAATTTATATACTTCCCTAAATGCCCCCCTTATAGAGGAAGTGAGGCCTTATGAGAATTGGGGCCATAAGGAGAGAATGGCCAAGTCCTGAAAAACAACTTACCACACGAATGAGGGCAAATCACCTGGCACCTGCTTCAGACCTGGCCTTCCAGGTGCCACCGCTGCTCTCTCCTCCCCACTCTCCCCCCTGCTCACCTGGCTCTAGACACGCTGTCTAGTTCTCGCTGTTCCTCTAACGCACCCGCCTGTTCCCACCTCAAGGCCTTTGCGCTCACTCTTTCCTCTGCCTGTCCTCCACTCACCTGCCTGCTGTATGACTCACAGCCCTTATCAACGTCTGACACTTTATTATATATTTATCTTTCCCACTGTGATCTCCAAGAGAGCAAGGACTCTGTCTTATTCATATGGCGTCCCCAGTGTTCAGAGAAGTATTTGAGTCTTCATGGATATTTGCTGAGTAAATGAATGAACAAAAATGGTGCTGCCACTCACTGCACCAGTTTCACTGGCATGCTGCACTGAAATAATCAATGTCTACAAGTCCTGGGTTAACTTCCCCTAAAGGCTGTTGAGGCTGTGCCACTGCAAGGAGAAAAGCTGAGCTGTTTCCACATGCCCGCCGAGGGCACGGTGCCCTACCCAGACCCTTGTGCACAACCGATTCCTGGCTTCTGGCAGTGTCTGTCTGCTGTCTTCTTCCCCCGCCAGTCTGCAGGAGTCACAGGCCATCACTGCCCCTCATCACAACACTTCCTCTCTTAGTATTTCCACCAGAGAACGGAACAATCTCTGCCATGACTGATTTTCTGTCAGGGAGCTATTTACAGCTTCTCTCGCCCATCAGAAAGATGCATGTCAGGATCCTGGCAATCTTCATAAATTACTGGTCGGAGATACGAACAGGGACCACAAGGCAGAGGCAAGTATCTGGATCGGCATCTCAGAGTGAGAGCTGGGTCCAACCCTAGAGATCACCCACTGTCTACCAGCCCGGGGGCTTCAATCTACCAATGAGGAAACTGAGGTCCGGGGATGACACATGACTTAACTGGGGCCCACAACAGAGGAGGAGAGGAGGGGACGGACTCCAAGTCTCCACGAGGCAGAGGCCCATGCCCCTCTTCCATCCAGGACACCCTTCTAATCGCTTTCTCCATCTATGATTTCCAAATGAAAACACTCACCTGTGGCTTGTGTTAAATATCCACTTTCAAGCATTTCCAGGCAAGTAAGAACTCATTAAAGTGATGTTGGCTGAGAGGGGAGGACAGATGAGTTCATTGAATTAAAAACGCCTGCCTGACACTCTAATGCCATCACCTTACATAAAGGACTCAACAAGTTGTATGTTAACACACGTCAAAACCAAACACACCCAGGAGACAACTAATCTATACCGCTGTATTTACTTATGAAATAACCATTGAACAAATCGCAAATAATTTCACAGAAAAGGCTAAGGCCATATTTTATAACTAAGTCATCTGTTACTTTTATGACTCATCTTACCAAAGAATTTCAGAAATACCAGAGGGAGAAGATAAAATAAAAGCTTGATCAAGACAACTTATTATTAATCTTACTTGATGGCTGGCAAAAATTTCTCATTTTTTGCAGTACAAAGTATGTTTCCTTAGAACTATTTCTCAGAAAATTCTAACTACAAAAGTAAGGGATCAAACATTGTAAAAACAAAAATGATGGAACTGTTTTCCAAATATCTGGTTAGACACCACTTTTGTCAAGAATTTCACACATGAGAAGGTAACCAATATACTTAATTAGTGGTTTTAGCATCCCCTCACTTAATACTTTGCAATGAAGCATTAAAGAAAAAAATTAGATAAGCACGTATTTTGAGGGAAAAAGTATGAAACAGAGATAAAAATTAATAGGTATATATGTCATCTCTCTCCTACTTCCAAAAAAAAAAAATCAAACTTTATAGTAAAAGATGAAGAGTATCAGTAAAACAGACATGAAAAAAATTAAAAGCCACAGAAGAGGAACAAGAAATAAATAAACAAAACCCTCAGTTATTACAATTACTGTATTTGAGTATTAAATTTAGCTCTAGATTTCCTGGAAATTAAAGCCAAAATGAGAAACAACAGTTTATATAATTCTCTGATAAAAAGAAAGCATGCTGATTCATGAGGAGAATTTATTTACTTTTTTCCTGGAACTGAATTCTAGAAGGAATTTGTCATCCTTATGCAAGAAAAACTGAACAAATGGATAATGGATTCAATGATGTATTTGTAGAAGCAGCACAAATGTTCCTGGCATGATCTCAATAATCAAAAGCAAAAAATAACCCTTTCAAGGTAGGTCTAAAGATGTCCATTGACTTTCTACCATTTTTCCTCTCATCCCTTTAAAAATTCATAGTCTCACTTAAGATGAGGCCACACATAGGAGATGCCACCTATAAAACACCAAGAGGCGTAGATCAAACACTACATAACCCCTGGTGCCTCCCATATGGCAGCAGCACAGGGAGCTTCCACTCGGAGAAAGAAGTGAGCAACTCTCCTGGGTCTTTACGGACAACCGGAGAAGCATGAGAGACATGTCTTAAAGCTCTGCTCCAAATGCCTTGCAGTTTGTAGACTTCATTTCAATTAATAAAATCTGTCAGAGAATGCAATAACGTTCTAAGACTCCTTTTGTTATTATTCTGGCTTATTTTGCTTTGCTAGTTACGTTTAAAGGGGTCTGGAATGACAACTGTTCATTAAAGTCAAAGAAAATGAATATATGTCTGCCTACTTAAACATTTCAAGTGAGAAATGGTAACAATAAGCTCACCTTCAGAATCTCTTCAACGCAGTGGACTTCACTGGAGTAGGTCTGCTGAAAGTGAAAAGCAGGAAAAAGATCAGCACACGAACCAAAAAGCAACTACAGAGCTGGTCTTAGTAGACAGATGCTGGTATTAATTAATACAGCAACATTCTTGTAAGTAGAATCACCTCAGGGCCCACCTTTTACCAGCTATGTATTAGGAACCCCACATTCTGGATGAAAGAAAACCAAAGAGATTAACCTGACTTAAACGGGGAGGAAAGGGTTCCACTGGAGACAATGGCAGACTAATTTTGACCCTCAGGTCAGCAGTTTCTGATGGAAAACGTATATATTAAATGAAGTTAGTGCGTTAGTAAATCTATGGGAATAACAGATACTACAAAAATAGAGGCAGAAAGAGGAAATCGGTGCCACAATTTGCTGCTTCGTAACAACATCTGTCCAGTGAGCCAAGCGAAATGAACACAAAGACAGTGATGAACTGAACTTCTTGAGCCCACAGTAAGGAGACCAACACCCAATCAAGGTTAGAGTTTTTGGTAATGTTCTAACCCACCAAAAATTCATTTTAAAGTTGGCCATCTCCAGTTCTCATTCAAGGCCAGCATTTTCATCTTTCATAGAGGCACACACACATACATGTGTGCACACTCACACACAAAGCATGTCCCCAGAGAAAGCCCCTAGGGAGAGAGGAGATTACCTAGCACCTTGGAGGAAAGATGCACAGTTTATACTTCTTGCTTAGCCCCAGCTAAACACATGACAGCTGCCGCTGGTAGTATCACAACCAGTGTTCAAGAGAGTCATCTTACAGTCTTTATTTTTAAACAGAAAAGTTAAATATTTAAAAAAAATTTCACTTTTCCTTAACCAGAGATATGGAACAAATCCCATGACTTCTTGGTTATCAGTGGAAAAGCAACTGTTGCTCTGTGTCAATTCATGAGCCAAGCGTCCCGGCCAAGTCCTATACAACACACACCCCTCCCACCACTGGCCTGCTGTGCAGAAAGCACTGCTCTTCCCGGTCAGTCCATCCAGTGCCCGCCTCACAGCCAGCGTGTGCAGATGGGAAAGGATTCTTCTCCCAGCTCCCATTTCAAATTTGAGTTAATTTAATACTGTGCTGGTTGCTAATCTAGGGTTTATTAATCCAACATTCCCTTCATTCTAGTTCCTCTAAGGAAAAAGGAGAAGAAAGGAAAAGAGCATACAACATTCACACTGTCCTGGAATCGAATCTAATGGACATTTCAAAATTCAAATGCAATATGACTTGCCTGGGTCTGGATTTTAAACATGTAAATTTCATAAAGATGGTTTTATTGAAATGCTTGCAGTTTTTTATTTTTGAGGTAGAGTCTGGAAGTTAGGAGGTATAACCAATCAAGGGTATCCCTTTAATTTGCCAGCCCTATCAGACCCATCTGTGGGTATTATGCATGTCAACAACTAGATCTGCTTACCAGATTTCTGTTTTTCAAGATGATTTAAGGAATGGCTAAAAACTGGACCAAACATTAGAAACCAAACATTTTAGCACAGATTTCAGAAACAGAAATTAATGCTATTTTGACCTGAGGGTAAAATGTAATTATACCTCATGGTTTCAATTTTTTCACATGCGTCATCAGGAAAAATAATAATTAGGAGTTGAAAGTGAATCAACAGAACAGCATGTGACTACGACTCTGGTCAAATAGTCTCCTCATCCTATCTGCTGCTGGAATGAGAATGGGAATCCAGTTAAAATATTTGCAATCAAGGAAATAGTGAAGCACAGTTCAAATGAGAGCAAAAAAGATTTGCCCACTGCTTCCAAAAGAATGATGTCAGAAACCTACAACTTCAGGACACTAAAAGACTCTGATGTTCGTTATTACTCAAGCTGTCACTTAGCCAAGATGTTGCATGTAACTAAAAGATTCATTATTTTCTCCTAACATTTTATTACATGAGATGATCCAGGACTATAGAAGTTTTTTCTAGTTTATTATTTATTAGTATCTGGGTAAGATAAATATTGCTAAATAGTCACCATTTAACCCATTTAAAATTCTAACCAAGGTCTAAGGGTCAAGCATTAATTGGTTAATGTACTGTGAATTTCCACATCAGGTCCATTATGGAATTAGGGGTATTTCAAAGGGGTACAGGAATTCCAATCCAAATACACGAGGATATATCTTATTTAAAGATCGCCAGCAGCACTATTTATAATGGCAAATAACTGGAAATGATCAAATGCCCAGCAGCAGGCTAAAGATTTTTACCGTGCGCCCTACAGCAGTATGTTACACAAACAATACACATACATACCCACGAAGGAATGTAAATACATGTGCTTGCACAGAAGGATGCTCAAGACATTTTCAACTTTTTAATAATTTCATACTTACAGAAAAATAACAAAAATAATAAAAGAAATTCCCACAAACCCTTCACTCAGATTAGCCAAATGCTGGCTTTCTACCACATTCGCAGTGTGTTTCCACCCTCCTCAGCCCACCTCACACATTTGAGAGCAAGTCAGAGTTAATGCTCTTTTACTCCTAAATACTCCTGTGTGTACCAAGACACGCTTTAAAGCTTTATTTAAGAGGCGAGAGATTGCAAGATAGTCTCTACAGCTGAGTCCATCTTATGTTCCGTCCACCCAAGGCTCTTGTCTGCACTCTTCCCTGGCCCAAATTAGAGATTCTCAAACTGAGGTACAGTAGGCATTTCAGCTGTGTTTGCAAAGAAATATCTGTAAGGACAGGCTGCCTTGTTTTAAAAAGTACAACTTGGCACCTCCAAGTCTGCCACTGGAAGGAGACATTCCAAAAAGGGAGGCGTAGTTCAACAAACCATTATGTCTTAATCCCTTCCCTTAAAATCTGCTTTCCCCACAGGGTCTCCAGCTGAGCAGTGCTGCTCCTGCTCAGGGAAGTCAGGCTCTCCCTTCAACACTGTGGCCAAAGAGTAAATAATCAGCTTCTCAGAAGCACAGCCAAGTTACAGCTAAAGATCTTAGGTAAGACTTCCTCAAAGAACAAGAGACGAGAAAAAAAAAAAAAGCAACAGCAAAAATCTATGCTAACGACATGAATCTAGTTTGCAGGTCCTTCCCTGTCTAGCTTTCCTTCAGTGGCAGAGACACTGACTTTGGCACATGCAACCACAGATGTCACTGCTGTCTCCCCTCCTCAGTACCTAGGCTCCTAGAAGAGGCCAACTCAGACACCTCTCAGATCTGATGTCCTGTATACAGACACACCTCCCGGCGGAGCCCTCACCTGCCCGCTGTGCAATATGGCCGTAACACAGGAACCATCCATCTATTCAATTAAAAAAAGTATTAAATACATACTGCACTTGATAATTGCATTAAGCTCTTTACTCACTATTATTTCCTCCATTTGAGGAAACTGTAAAACACGCCATCATTAGCTTGGCAGAGGGGAAAGCTTAGGATACTAAATGTACCGTCAGCCGTCGACACATCTCTCACCACAGAAGCTGCAAAATGAAATAAAAATCTGAGGGAATTTTGTATAATGCTCCATTTCTCACATCAGTCTCTGTGGTATTACCCCAGTTTTTTTTCACACCTTTTTTTAATTGAAGTACAGTTGATTTACCATGTTGTATTAATTTCTACTGTATACCATAATGATTCAGTCATACATATAAATATATACTTTTTCATATTCTTTTTCATTACAGGTCACTACGAGCCATTGAATACAGTTCCCTGTGGTATATGGTAGGGCCTTGTTGTTTAGCTATTCTGTACATAGTAGTTTGTATCTGCCAGTCCCAAACTCCCAGTATTATTCCAGTTTTTAAAATGAGACTAAATTTTAAAGAAATTAAGTTACATGCCCAAGGATACACAATGCTCTCAAGTGACTGAGCTTCACTTCACAATACTGCTACACTACCTTTCCAAAAACCTCAACCTTCAGGCACGAGACTAATGTATTAGTATTTAAAGGGGGGATATGATCCTAGTTGTCATGTGCATGACCAAAAACATTTTTTTTAGAGACTGGAAGTTTTCCTCATGTTTGTATGAAGAAGCTGTTCAGACTTGAGTGCCCCTTACTACTACTATGGGGACCTCAGACCAGAAAAGGCAGCAATGCTGGCCTCCGTCTGCATTTCTCTCTCCTGGAATGACACTGTGTAATCCTAAGAAAATGCACGGATACCAAAATAAAATACATTCGTCCGTGTCTTCTAAGCATGACACAGTTTGTTTTAATAAGCTAAAAAGAGCCAGACGGAAGAAACATACCTCACCACTGAGACCAGGAGGCTCTGGCAACACTGTGTTTTAAGTCTCTCAAGTTTCAACAGAACAGCACTTTTCTAACAATGCTGTTCTCAAAAAGGCTCAGTTATCACTAACCAGGACTGCAGGGAGCACGAGGGCGGTGTGCTGATGGGGGAAGCCAAAAGATCTTGGATCCCCGTTCTGGCTCCGCTGAGGACTGGCTCTTGCAACACTGGACAAGATTCAGCTTCTTTGGGGCTACTCCTCGTGGCAATAAAAGGATAGCATTACCAACCCTAACTGCTTCATACGGTGGGCATGAAGGTCAAAGGTGAAACTGTAAAAAACTTCCAGGAGGCATCCGGGGCCAACATGATCAAGGCAGTCTTCACTGGTGTGACAGCTTCTAAAGTTTAAAAAAATTTTAAAAAATGCCAGTGCTAGTTTTCTTCAAGTATATGTCACCTTTCGGGTTACGGTTCAGTCTGCAGTATCTACTTGCAGTATCACCTATCCCTGACTAGCTGGGAAGTCACATTCTTCCTGCCCCACCTGGAACCTGTTTCCCTCTCCCATTCAGGTTGGGATAACTCCTACTCAGACTTTGGGTTGCAGTAAATTAAAGACCATCTTTTGGAAAACATTCCTTGATTCCCTCACTCCCAAAACTGTCCAAGCACCTCATGTCACACCATCTCTGCTGCTTCCAGGTTACAGTTCCAGGAGGCAGGGGCCAGCTCTACCTTGCTGAATCCCCAAGCACACACACCGCCTGCCACACAGAGGCAACCACGAAACATTTGCTGGTACAGTTTACAGTCTTGGAACTCAGAATATGGAAATAAATTTCCAATGTTTAGAGCTTGCAAGGCTTACTAAACACTGTAGTTTGTCTGAATTATAAGCCAACATCTTAATTAACAGCCTACACAGAAATCAACACACCAGGGACAGAAAGGAAATTGTTTTGCATTGTTTTCTCCTTTAAAAACATTAAGACTATTCTTAGCACCTATTTTTCACATATCAGATTGGCAAGACAAAAAAAGAAAGACTGACAATACTGCGTGTATGAGATAGATGTGGGAAACCTGGCGCTCAAATACCGTGGTTGGCGGAAGGACACAGCAGTACAACCTCTGGAGACAACAATCTGACAAGAGTCACCAAATTCTAGCTTCTCATACTCTGACCCGGCCACTTGACCTCTAGCACCAATTACTCCTACGTGTACAAAAAGACATATGCACAAAGCGATTCACTCCAGCCTAGTTTGCAAGTTAAGTAGTAAGATATTGGAAAAAATCTAAATGCCTACCTGGAGGTAACTGGCTAAGAAAACTGATGCACACCCCTTAAACAGAACTACTACCGGCGGGTGGGAAGGATAGACTGGGATTTCAAAATGTAGAATAAACAAGATTATACTGTATAGCACAGGGAAATACATACAAGATCTTATGGCAGCTCACAGAGGAAAAAAAAGTGACAATGAATTATATATATGTTCATGTATAACTGAAAAATTGTGCTCTACACTGAAATTTGACACAACACTGTAAAATGATTATAAATCAATAAAAAATGTTTAAAAAAGAAAAAGTACTACTACGCAGCCTGACAAAGAATGAGGGTGCTCTTCTCACACTGATCTGGGTAATCTCCAAGATACACTGTTAAGGGGAAGGGAGGAAAAACCAGGTGCAGTATATGCCAGGATGTGGATAAATGAAAAGGTGATGTCAGAAAAGCACATGGTTGTCGAGTTAATGATGCATAAAATACCACTGGGAATAAGGCAAGAAACCTGTAACATCAATTACTTCTAGAAACGAAAACTAAGTGGCTGGTGGGTTAGAGTAATGAGAAAATTTTCACTGTGTATCTTTTCCCCTTTTAAATTCTGCATTACGAAATCTATTATCTATTCATAAAAGCACAAAAATTAGACTGAGGTTTAAAAAATAGGGATAAAATTTTTTACTCAAAGTATAGCCAAAGGTCTTCTGCCACATTGCTATTTACCTTCGGTCAGCCTTCCTCTACACAACTTTCCTTCTTCCAAACACACATCCATATGCATCTGCCCCCAGCTTCCTCCCCGGTGCTCTGGGCTCGCCCCATGGAGCACTCTGCACACTAAAATGTTCCAGATTTACAGGCACCTTCCTGTGACATGCTCCTGGGGAAACCTAGGACTTGCTGTCAAGGTCTGGCCCAGGATTTGCTGGCTAGTTCATTCTCGTTTCCCAAACTAGGTACTAGAAAGTCCTTGACAGAGAGGCGTGGTGGCGGTGCAGGAGGTCTCCCTTTTAAAAAAAAATAGGTCATACCTAAGTATCATACCTAAATGCAGGACACATTTGAAATACACAAAGCTTCACAGGATTGTTGAGGAAGAAATAAGACAACGCACATTAAAGCTAATGCCGCACAAAGAAATCCAGCATTTATCTAGAAGACGCCATAATCAGCATTTCCCAGACATGGATTAGAGGAGGAAACCAAAAGGCCTGCCTGAGCAAGGTTTTGACATAAAATTAATTTTATTCTCAATACAAAATAAATTACCTAAATACCCAGGCCTATTCGAAGAACTCGCGCATACTATACTGCCTGGGTGTGCCTCCTTGGGCTGCAAAAGGCACAAGCTGCGAGCAGTATTACTTCAGAAGTGTCGTGTCCTTTGGGCAACTACCTAAACACCTACTTCCACACCCAGGATTTTAGGTGAGAATTTTTTAAATCCCTGGACAGATTTATAGACACACATAGCACAAAGAGAAAAAAAAAAGAAAGAAAACTATAGATTGTTAATATGGAAGAAAGAATAATGGGACAGAAAACAGAATAAGATACCCTTAACAGTCTTCCTAAAGATGAACAGTAGTATAATGTAGACTGCAAACCAGTTTTAGCTGTCAAACTCTCCCTTCAAAAAATTAAACACCCTCTACCTCTCCCCAGGTATTCTCAAATAACAGCAAGGTTTTGGGTAGTTTTTTTTCCTTTTTAAGTGATACACTCCAATACGTAGCAAAGAATTACTCACATGCTCCATAGAAGCCTCTTTTTACTGCCAAACTGGTCTGCCAGGCATGAAGGCTACCACAATTAATGTTACACTAACTGCAGAAATCTCTATAGTTCTCCAAAGAAATGTTTCAAGGAGAATAGGAAAGAGATTGTAAAGGACAAGATTACTTTAAATTAAGAGGACTGTATAGGTCACCTACCGCTATCATCCAACAAAAATTTACTGTGGAAAGACCAAATTCTACTCGTACTGAAGGATCTGGAAGACAGGGAGCAGTGTGGAAACAGGGGTGTCACAAATACCGGCGGCCCCTTCCTGCAAGTCTTGACTGTCTCCCCACCTTCAACCCCGAATGGTAACCCACAGTGTTCTAATCTGTCTCTCCCAGACTAGCTTCCCCAAAGCAGGGCCTGGTTTTATTCCTCTCTACATCTCCCAGGGCCTTAGCATAATTCTGGACTAACACACATAATACACAAGCCGCATCTGTGAAATGAATGAATTTGATTTTGCCATTTCATGGCATCTCCAACAAAATTTACAAACACGAGAAGGCCAAAAAGTAATTATGGAATATTTTATAGTGAATTCTCCATTTTCCCCCCTATATATTGGAAGCACTATATGTCTCCTCAAATTTGCAAAACTCCAGGCAACTTCACAGAACAATGTGGTTTTTTAAGATACAGAAATCCTCAACCTAAAAATAAAAAGGGAAATTCTATCACTACCACCAATCTAATCAGATTTTTTTTAACCTAAGAAGCTGCTGCCTAAAGTGCAATTTAGGGATGTGAGTTTCTCAAAGAGCGAAGTTTCTGATGTGACAGTAGCATGAAGTCATGATTGTTGGGGGAGGGGTACACTGGGCATGCTTGGGTGGGGTAAAGGAAAGGTATGTCTCCTTGAGACAGGACATCAAGAAATATTCCAGGATAAATGAAGAAAGAGTGTTGGAAACTTAGAAGATGTGCTGGCACCCCCATTCACTTATTAAATGAAAACTAATATTCCTAATTTTTTTTAAGTTCACCTTTAGGCAAATCACTCCTTTATAGGCAAAATATGTTATCTCTTGGTCTGTCCTTCATCAGCTAAAGCAAAAATAGACTTAAAAATGGAAAGAGAAAAAAGCCCCTAAATATCATTACTGAAACTCATAAAACCTTACAGGAAGAAGTATTTTGAACTACAGGTACTTTTAAAGATCAATACAAGTAACTAGAGAATTTATTGCTCCTTCCCGGTCACTGTGATTTTTACCAGTGAAGCAATTTGCTTTAGTGTCATAAAGAATTAATTTTTCTAAAGTATATGAACTTTATAAAAGTTCATAATGTGTATTAACTAAACTACTTGAACTATTCTAGAAATTCTGCTTTGATCGCCATTAAAATAAGGCATCTTATATACATGCACCTCAATGTTCACAGCAGCACTATTTACAATAACCAAGACATGGAAACAAAACTAAATGTCCATAGAAAGATGAATAGATAAAAAAGATGTGGTATATATACAACAGAATACTAATTAGCCATAAAAAAAAAAAACAATAAAATAATGCCATTTGCAGCAACATGTATGGACCTGGAGATCATCATTCTAAGTAAGCCAGAAAGAGAAAGAAAAATACTATATGATATCACTCATAAGTGGAATCTTTAAAAAAAAGAAAAAAGACACTAATGAACTCATCTACAAAACAGAAATGGACTCGCAGACATAGTAAACAATCTTATGGCTACCGGTGGGAAGGGATAAATTAGGGAGTTTGAGATTTGCAAATATTAACTACTTTATATAAAAAGATAAAACAAGTTTCTACTGTATAGCACAGGGAACTACATTTAATATCTTACAGTAACCTATAATGAAAAAGAATTTGAAAAGGAACATATGTATGTAAATGGATGACTGAAACATTATACTGTTCACCAGAAACTGACACAACACTGTAAACTGACTATACTTCAATAAAAAAAAAAAAACGAAAGAAAAAAGAGGGGCATCTTTAAATTATGAAACCTAGGATCTAGTTCTTAAGATCTCATTTAAATAAATAAAAATAAGAACAGTGAGTAGCTATTCTGCACATATATAATTATAAACACTTACTTTATTTAAATATACAAATAAATGTGAGGGGAGTAATAAAAGCATTGGTTTTTTTAACTGAGATCACCTGAGTGCATAAATTTTAATATATTTGCAAGGTTTCTGTAGAGTCACAGAAACATTTTATTTTTTAAAAAATGCTATTTATGTTGCTGCATTACATGCAGAAATGTCTTCAGTATGACAATATGTCAACTAGCTTCTCGGTGTAAAAGTTACAAGGGGTGGAGTATACCAGAGATAGGTTTAAACAGACTTAAAAACAAAGCACCTGGATGAAAAACAAATGTAGAAAACTTAGCATTGTTTGACAGTAAATATGTCTAATGTGTTATTCATCAACTTTCTAACTTTTGACTGTGAACCATTACCATTCACCATGTAATAAGGAATCAGAAATCCCCAAAAGTCTAAGACTTGAAAACACTGTGCCTTTGATGGAAGATCACATGAGACCCCATGAAGCCCATTGTGGGTGTAGCAACCATGAATGATTTAGTAAGACTGGCTTAAAAGGCACTGCTTTAAAAAGAAAGAAATAGGCAAGACAAAGAACAAGTCTAGACACTGGTTCTATTTCAGTGATAATAAACTGACAAGTTATTACAGTTATCCAAACTGTACGATCTAACTCCCCTTCCACAACCAGCTCTACTCACTAAAACAACCTTCAGGTTTTTTAAAAGAGGGATTTAATTTTTATTTTGAGTGGATACATTAATTTACAAGGCAAGTAGTCTTTTGATTGAAATATAACACTACAGGGAGGGTGTTAAACCAAAGTGTGATGTTTTGTGACCATGCTTACTCCATGCCCACCCTGCCCTTCACACACACACACACACAGAGTGCTCTCTCACAAATCATATTAAGTGATGGTTCTAAGTCTAAAACAACACCACTAAATTACTTTGTCAACCACAACAGGATTTACAGATGCATAAACCTGCTACTTTTGAGTGTACATGTCTATCAAATGTAAGTGGCAAACAATGTTCCAGAAACATGTCTAATTCTGTGTTTCACAGGATGCATGGGCATTTTTTTATAGTTAGGCATAAGCGCAGACTACAGCGGCACCAGAAAAAAAAAAAAAAACTTTCCATCAGTTTCTGGATGAGGTTGAAAGAAACTGAAGTCATATGAATAAGATAAACCATTTAATCCACGCTTTGTCTGAAAGGACATAAAGATTTTTATCCTGGGTTTGTACCAGCGGTAATCTCAACAGTCCCCCCTGGGCTAGGTGTTGCCTGTCTTGTCTCCTGGCATCACAGTTTTTAAAAACAAAAAACAGAACCCAAGGGAAAAAAAGGGAAAGAAAACTACTGAAGCAGTAGACTAGTGGCACACACACTCTGAGGAAACAACCTCAGCTTCAAACTACCTTGGGGATTATTGATACTATAATAAAACACAGAGGAGAGAAGGCAAATAAAGATGGCCCTGCCCTTTGAATCTTAATTCTGAACAAGTAAATTCCTTTTATTTTTGGTCTTTAATATTGAGTAACAGGTCAGGGTCTAAAAAAAAGCCCAAAGATCATTTGAGAAAGTATAATTCACTTAATATTATAACATTATGATGATCATATATCACTTACTTAATCCTATTATCAAAAAGCACCTAAGTTTAACAGACTACTTTGCTTTTCTATAACTTATTTAAAACTAGATTCTTCTTAGAGAAAAAAAGAAAAGTTTACAAATTCCACTGAATCTCAGGTAGATTTAATAATCTTTTCCGGCATTATAAGTTTGGTCTGAAAGTACAAATTGCATGAGCCTTCCAGCAAAGTTCATCTCATAAAGTGATTTACTGAACTGGCAAAAGTGAAAATATGTTTAATAAAATTTTGAACAAACAAGTGCCAGTATTTCTTTTTTTTTTAATAAATTCAAGAGCCAAGCTAGATAAATATACATAATTATTCTAAAACTTATTTTAAATAGGTATTTAGAACTTATTTTAAATAGGCATTTAATATGTGCCAAGGAGAAAATTTTCTTTGTAAAATAAATGTAGTCTAATACCTGCTGAATTTAAAAGTATTTTAAGTATAAAGCACATCAGACCACAATTCTGAAAGTTACAGTAGCAAGTAATACGTTTACGCCCATTTTGAAAAGATGAAGCAGTGGCTCTGCACATCTTTCTCCATCTCAATATATTTCTCTGTCCTTCTGACTCTCTGACATCCCTCACATGGTCACATACATGCAATGTAGTTTGTTTTTCTTTGGGGAGTGGGTAGCAATTAGGTTTATTTATTTATTTACTTTTTTTTTAAGCATGCACTCCACCACTTTTAGCTATACCTTCTCCAGCCTTGCAATGAAGTTTTAAAAGTACTCTTTTGACTTTAATCCAGAGCCCTTGACCCAAGACTCCAACTTTCTGAGTGTCCTCAGGCACAGTGTAACTCAGCCACATCTGCCCTACCTCCCAATATTCTCACATTTACTGTCATTCCTGTTTTCTCCCTTCCTTTCTAAACTTTCTAGAATGCAGCATCTAGGTGCCAGAGAAGAGGTAATATGAAGAATAGATCATCATTCTAACAGGAATGACAAAATCAACTTCCTATTAAAATTGCCTTGAAAAGATGGGAGGGTCAGTCCAGCAGAGGTAAATTACATCTCAGTTGTACATAAATCCACCTGTGGCCCCGACTACTCCATATACCTGGCACACAGCCCTGCTGGGGGAAAGGCTCTGGGAGCCTCCTTCACTCTTCCTCACCTTATCATAACAACGTTCCCATTTGGGGGGTGGGTGGGGGTTGACAAGGAAGGAAGGAAAGAAAGAAAAGAACAGGAAAGAGAGAAAGAAAAGGAAAGGAAATGAAACGAAACGAAAGAAAACTAAAGAAAAAAGAAAAGATCCTTCCAACTTGAAGTTCTTTAATTAGTATACAGCCAAATCCTCTGTAAAAATAAGCAGTATTATGAACATCGCCACAATAATGTTGTCTATCAAGCAGCATTAAATGAACCTGAAAGTTTTAGATTGGCTCCTAGCAGGTAAGTCTTACCTGCTGTACTCTCTTTTAGGTGAAAGTTTCAAGAGGCCTCCCAATGTTAAAAGGTTATTTTCTTAATAACTTTCTCTCCAAAGTTTTTGTAGGACAAATAAACCAGTTTCTTCTGGACTTAACTAGAATACGGTCTTTAAACAAAAAAAAAAAAAAAACACTTGTGAGGGATGTAAGTCACTAAAAAACTCTATTGCTTCCTAAGTCTGAGGGTAACAGATCCTCAAACTCATTTTACAACACAGTTCTTACTTTTAAAAAGCCAAAAAGCATAATCTAAATTCAAATCAATGAATGGAGTATTTGCACTATAATAACTTGAGGGTTTCTCCCTGCTTCCTCATTATTTCTGCCCAATTTCTGAGCTCTCTTGCAGTGGATGGAAGATTCATTACTGTTTAACCTTAAAGTAAACAAATTCTACTTCTGGGGGTAGGAGGAGGGTGGAAATGAAAACACTGTCATCTTCTCTAATTTCATCACATCTATTTACAACTCAGATAGATACAGACTATGTGAGCACAAACTATGCTGAATAAACTAATGAGAACCATAAAGCTACACGAACATTAGAATTTATCTACTATACCTGCTTGCACTGAAGCAAGATTACTTCTGAATATTCCTAGACTACTAGAAATCAACACCACCACTTGTATGTTAAAACTTGGGTAAGAGCGCTACAATATTTCACATTTGACTTGAATTTCATTTGTCTGCTGAAAAACAAAGCAATAAAAGCCAAGGAGGAACGGGGAGGGGGAGGAGTGCACACATGTATACACACATAATTAAACCTTTAGGGTGCCAATAGCTTCAATTTGTACCTTTCCTTTAGGAAGACAAAAGAAACCAACATTTGCCAAGTGATCCAGAAGTTCAAGACCAGAGTTTGAAAGAGGAACCAAATATCTGAGTGGTAAGGAACTGTGTATTTTAAAATGTTTTTAATTTCTTTAAAATGCACTGCCAAAAATATGCTGTGATTTAGTCCGGATGCAAAACTCTAACATTATACTTTCTCTGCTCTTATGCCATTAATTCATTAGCAAGAGGGAGAGAGGGAGAGAGAGGAAAATCCACAATCCAAACCAACAACCATGCAAATCTCAAGAGGTATTCCAAGTCTCTAGTGGCCCCAAAAGGGGAAAAAAAAAAAGCCACCCACACCACCTGTCTGTTACCTATCAAGTGTACACCAAGGGAGGGGACATGGGAGGGGCTGAATGCCTGCGGCTGGGAAGCTTATTTACCTGGTTTGTAAGGTCAGACTCCCAGCAGCACTGAGCTACAGAGGTTTTTCGGATCCTTCTCTTCTTTGATGTTAGCCCCTAATAGAGGAGGCAAAAGAGGAGAAAAGGAGGGAAGGGAGGACGGAGGAAAGAGAGGAAGGGACGAAAGGGAAGAGGGAGATAAAAAGGGGGCACAGAGAGGGAATGGGAGAGAGAGGTTTTTCTTTGAGGCCTCACTCGCCTAGGACCTCAGGCTCGCACTTACTGTGGGGCAGCTGCACACTGGGGCACTTACCTCCGTGAACATGTCTTACTGCCTTCCTACATGGCAAAAGAGCTTTCCTGTTTCCATACATCCCTTTGCCAGCCCTAATCGGTGCCACTAGGTCACTGTCTTTTGTGCTGGCAGCTGCAATGGCGGCCCTGACAGGAAAGAACTTTTAATCTCTTCCCTCGTACTGAGCCATAAGCAGCAGCCAGTGCTCCCAGGCACAACTCCCCTGGCTCTGCTCCTAAAAATGCTCTCTCAAGTACACCGTTGCTTAGCAATATTTGCCTTCCCCCTGTACATTTGAAATTGGCAACATCTGTCCCTTTGGCAGTTTTGACTTGTGCAAAGCACCATGCTCAGAGTTTAAAAAACACGTATAGCTTTAAGAAATGGGCAGTCCTCCACTCCTCCCATCTGCCCACAGATCCAAGGATGAGGAAAGCCCCTCAGATGGTTTAATCTTCACTTAGCTTCAATGGTTGACACAAAAATCTACAGGATTCAAAATATTTAAGCCCAGAAGGAGTTCCTATTAAACTGCTCCTAATAAGTAGTGCTTGCACAATGACACCTGGGTCTGAACTAAGAATCTCCTTCAGTTCGAAATTTTCTATATACTTATTTCTATCACCAGGTATTATATGTAAATATCTGTTAGCAAAATAAGACATAAAGGAAATTTATTCATGGAGTAGGTAGGGTCATTTTCAGCTCACATTATAGCCCGACCTCATAAACAAAAATACAAAGACAGATGTACACACACAGAGACACAGATCAATGGCAAAGGGATATAAGAAGTCTAGAGAACAAAATTCACTTAATTCCAACATTATGAATTTCAAAACAAATGATCTTAAGTTTCTTAAGTTTTTAATGCATCCCTCAACACAGTCATCTTAGCATTTTACTGAGGTTACTCATTAACACTAAAAGTAGATCATAAAACTGTAATTTTATACATAAGAAAAAATCTAATAAAAATAAAACTTTTACAGGTAGTATATATGTTCTGCATATAGTTTTATTTTTAACTAGCACATAGACAGGAAATAAAGGTCAGAGTATTGAAAAGCATAGAAGTCAACTAAGAATTGGACCATGCTCTGCACATACAAACTTTGGCATGTAGGTATTTTTATTCCTTTAAACAAATCAGGCTACAATTTTCTTTTTGGTCAAACCAATTTTGACATATTAGAAACACATGTTTTCAAAAACATTTTATAGGAACCAAGTTAAAGCAACAAAGGGCAGGCTGACCTGTTGCTCTTATCAAGTCTCTACCTGGAGTTCAGAGACAGAAAAGACTGGGTGATACTAGTGGCCACTAAAAATACATCCCGAAGGTCTCTAACTGGATTTAACAGCAGCCCTGAAATTCCATCACATGCTTGGATGTGTAATCCTGCTTAGCCACAAGCATGAATTCAACTAGAAGCCACTTCTCACCACAGCTCATCACTCACTACTTGCCCAGATACACAGTAATTCCTGTGAAGCTAGGTTTTTTATTGCAGTTTATGGGAGAAATTTGTGCAGACTTTGCAAATTGGGGAATTCTCAAAAATCTCAGATATTCCTCCAAGTCATCCTCAGTGGTTCTGGCCTTGCAGGGAAGTGCTTACGAACAAGGTTCTGAGTTGGACACACCAGCTTCCAGACATGGCTTTGCCAGGGGCAACTATTAAATTCAGTGCATGGGAATAGCTTAAGCACAGTGCCTGGTACACAGTACATTCTCAATAAAACACAGGCATCACTTTTATTCAAATATTAATCTTACCATGACACAAAAGCCTCACTCTTTTCCCCCCATTTCTTCCATTCTACTAAACCTTCCCACTTCTCCACCCCATCACACAAACACAACTTTTATTTAATGAACATCTAGGAAAACTTCCTCTAGAAATGGGAAGAAAATACTAAGGGAACGAATGACAACAAATTCTATATATTTTAATAACTACGTAGTACAATCATGGCTTGTATCGCTCTCTCTTGATTTATCCTCAAACAGACAAAGTTTCTCCAGCTCTGAAGAAGCCATTGCACACTAGACACCTGAGTCTGCAATATGCTTCTAATAAATTCTGAATTAATCAATCTGGGAGAAACATGACGATGTGTAGAGGCTGGGATCCTGGGCCCCGGGGACCAGGAGGACAGTGGGGGCAGGGGCTGTGGTGCTGTCCACCAGGCAAGTGCTGACAAGCCTTGAGGGTTTGGTTGAGACTGCCTCCCGGAGACCCTTACATCAAGCCATTTACTGGACAAGGAGAAAGTACAAGAAAGCTCCCCCTGAGATGAATTCCAGGCCCAAAAGGGGAAAGCAATGACTGGTCATTTAGTACTGTCCTTCCTTCACCATGACTGTTCCTTGACTACAGAGTCTACCAGGCAATGATGGGCCACTAGAAAGCTAAACCCTGGGGTTTAATTAACCAACTACTAGAGCATTATTGAGTGTCTCTCCATTCTGAGGCTTCTGGCTTGAGACCTGCTCTTAAGGACGAATGCCATGATCTATCCCACAGTGCCAGTCAATAAATAATTATTAGGTCTGCAAGCGAGGAAAATAAAACACAGGTTGGAATACTCTTATCAAAAACAGCTATATCTTCATTACTATTCAGTGACAGCTCTGCCTTATTCTAATATTCTGAAAATCTATGGCCCCTGTACCTGTTTTTATCTCTGAAAATGTTCAAATAGAGTCCAGCCCCAGTCTCCTTCAAATCCTACATACCTAATAACCTGCAGGACAACCTGCTGACATAGTCAGAAATACATTCCACACAGTATTATCATAAAAACCTTCTGAAAGATATTCCTCACTCAAAAATGGCTACAATTTGGCATTCACAGAGGTAGCAGCAGTAACAGCTGTCAGCAGCAGAAACATTTATTAAGCACCATTTGGATGGAGCGGTGGTGGAAGCGGGAAAGAAAATAATGAACAAAATTCAGTTCTGAACTGAGGAGTTTTTCAAGCATGAAAAGGTCTTTCATTGATGAAGGCAAGGAAATGTTTTAAGTCACCTCAAGGCCTCAAGCTTATTTTTATTCTATGGCATTGTCCCATCTCTTACTGAACTTTGTAATTCTTTCCTCCATGACTCAAAGGATAGTCTAAAACAGTTTTATCCAAACTTCAGTCATTTCCACACCATCCTGATGGTGATACAATATTGTAATACTATCTGTACTCTTCTCTTTAAGTCACCTTATGATGAACTCATGTCGTTTACCTGGCCTCATCTAAGAAACAATATTTATGAAATCCTGGGTTTGATGAGCGAGTGTGTGTATATATATATATTTTTTCTAACTCATATTGAGATAACATAGAATAGAGATACGTGCCCATATACTTCTTTGGGAATTCATATAGTAATCACTATTATTTAAACCAAATGCTAAATGAACGTCTTGAAGCATTTTGTTGATGTTTTTTAATAAAGCTATGGTGAGTCCCCTACCTTATAAAATCATCCTACGTTATTCGCTTACGTAAGTGTTGCCCATCCTCTGTATCAGATTCTGGAAGCCTTCACAAATTACATGAAAATATGTCTGCTCGTGCCTTTCCTTACTGGATCTGTGACCCAGAACACAAAATCAACACTGTATGATCTGCAGTTCAGTATAATCATTTTCCAGAAGTTTCGTGATGTCCAAATACAACTGAAAGCCCCCTACAGTTCTCACAACAACTAGAACAATTCTGGAAGCCCAAAAATATAGCAGGTATTCAGCAGTTTATTAGTGGCACAAAGTATTTATTCAAGTCTCTTATTTTAAAAAGCATCGTATTTTTAAACATGAATAAAATTAAACCATGACACAGAATTTTAGTATTTCACCAAAACAACTGAGAAATACCGTCAAACCAACCCAAAACATTAAGATACTTCTTAAGACCCTGGTGATTCCTAAACACAGTTGTAGAGTCAATAAAGACAACTTGAAAAGATGGGTAATATACAAATTTTCCACAGTGTGAATCTGCTTTTACTGCTAGGCATTGTCAAGAAAAGGTGGGACATCCCAGTCTACTATATGCAAGGTAGATATATCCCATTTCATTTTCACAACAGCCCTGTGGTTCAGGTGGAACTGTCCCACTTAAAGGTGGAGGAAAATGAACCCAGGTATTCTGACTCCACAGCGTCATCCATCAGAAACACTACTTCCCACTTACTATTTCTGTAAAGCCTTAACATTAAAAACTTTTCAACTAAACAAATTTCAGATTCTATGCCAAGGCAAAGAGATGAATCTACATTCACTTACACATTTAGACAGTATTAAAATAAGTATGATAATGATGTGATACAGAAGCTATTTATTAAATATTTACTATATGCCAGTCACTGATTTGGGGGTTTCACAAACACTGTCTTCCTGGGGGAGGGTACAGCTCTAGCGGTAGAGTGCATGCTTAGCATGCACAAGGCGCTGGGTTCAATCCCCAGTACCTCCATTATAAATAAATAAATAAACAAACCTAATTACCTTCCCCAAAATAAGAAAAAAAACCCATAGATGTAGAACACCCATTAAAAAAAAACAACCCAAGTCTTTCTTAATCACAAATCCATACTCTTAACCACCACCTATAATGCCTACAAGTCCCATCTAATTAGTGCCCCACCCCACTCCAAATCTTCAAGTATATCTTTCTACTCTCTATCTCTGTAACATCCAGAGCTTTCAGCATTCCAAGGGTTACATGTTCTATTATATATGTATTATTCATGCCGAGTTATAAAATAAGTATTAAGACATCAAAATTCTCAGCCATGATATTGCTAGGTGTAAAAATAACACGCAACAAGAATAGTTTGGAAATACTCCAAAACAGTCACACCCTAGTTCTTAAACAGTACCCTATACCAATTAAGTACACTTGGACAAGTACAGAAAACTGTACCCTAAAGAACCTGTACACTATAGCAACTTAAACATGAGTTGTCTGTGTAACTACAGGATCAATATTACTAAGATTAACTCTTTTTTTTTTTTTTTTTTTTTTTTTTGGGCAGAGGGGAGCAGGGGATGTGATGGAGTCTCTGGAGCTCCCCCAGGAGCCAGAGCTGTTACATCCTCCCTCTCCGCTGCAACCAATAAAGGCTGCTCACAATACAAAAACAAAAACATAACATGGTTACTAAGATCAAAGGAAGGAAAGTAGCTCTCCTTTGCTGAATGGGTGTTGAAAACCAACTTCCTATTATTCACTATAAAAACAAAAATAAAAGGTTTTAAAAGATATGCTAATGGACATGGTACAGGAAACAGCATCAGAGTTCAATTGCTAGAATACAAACTCTTTTTAAAAAAAGAATCATAATATTTCACAGAAGAAAAAAGCATCATGACTATCCACCCCCTCATCACACACAGAGGAAAGAAAACAAAGCAAGCACATTTCTACTTGGTGACAAGGAGGATAAAAACCCATATTCCATGGCTTTCCGTGGCGGCAAAACCCCCCCCTTTTTTTAAAAAAAAAAAAAAAGGAGTTGTCAAGTAGGCTAACAGTGTGAGGTTTTTTTTTTGTTTAACTAAAATATGAACAAGTGTCTGAATCACACATTTAAACATTTATAGGAAAACATCTTCATGTTTGGAAATAAGGGCAAAAAGATAAAGAAGCCAAGTAGGAACTACTTTACATAATGCTGTTTGAAAGTTTGAAAACCAACCCCTTTTCACTTTAAAAAAAAAAAACAACCCTTTTCACTTTAACTAGGTATCATTAAATACATTGCGTTATAAATCCTTCTGAAAAAACGTGTCTGGGTTCTCATCCCTCGGGTCTGCCCAAAGAGAGGAGCAATCACACGGATGTGACTCATAGGGAGAGAACACCAGCACTTAACAGGGCTCAGGCAGGTGACAGGAGGGGCCCAGGAGGGCTGGGGCAAGACGGAGTGTGTGCCCGTCTAAGGAATTCAAGTCCTACGTTGCCAGTGCTTCCAGTATTTTAAGAAAAAAATCAAAATACAGATTTCAATGAAAAACCTACTAATTCGCAGATGTTGCAACTAAATCAACCCACCATACAAGACACTGCCTCTCTGAGTGGGGGTCCTCCAGTGTCAGTTTTAACACTTCCTTCTCTCTCAAAGGAGGGAATAAGGGGTAGGGAAATAAGCCCATTTTGAAGAGAAGGATCTCTTTTCATGCTAAACATGGCCCCATATACAGAATGGGCTTCTTCAGTTCCCCCCAAGAGATGGTAAAGAGGCCCTCCGCCTGAAGGGACAAAGCGTGAGGCACCTCACTGCTGACCGGGGCCGGGCTCCCCTTGGCTGCACAAGCTCCTGCCAAGCCTGCTCCAGCGGACTGGCAGGGGCGGCCTGACAGATCGCTAGAAACATGAACCAAGGAAGCAAAACAAACCACAGTGTAGTTATTTTACATGACTTGCACGGAATAAATCTGTGAACTATAGGTGAGTCATAACATAATAAAGGACTCAATTAGGTCCAGAACAACACACCAGTGTTTTCCCTCGTCTTAGCAACTAGTTCACTGGAATCTTGTGAGAATATAAGGGACATAAAGGACCCTGGTGTCTCTGTTTTACCCTTTACTGCAAGATAATTAATCTTACTAGAAAATTAAACCCAGGTTGCCAGTCAGGCATTTTCAGGGTCAATAATTCTTAAGTTACTAGGATACCAATTAATGATACCCAAGTGGTCTAGAGAAGTTAATACCTCTACCCAAAGTGGTTGGCCCATTCCCAAAAATTTGAATCATTCAAAGGCAAAATATTTAAAATTGAGAATCCATTGAGATTAACAGCAATTTTATTATAAGTACTACTTATATTTAAAATTTTTAAAAACCCATCGTACATTAAAGGAAATCTGGTGTGGTATTTAATACCGAGAAAAGTACCAATATACATGACAGATACATAAAAATCATTACTTTCCAATTTTTATAGTACATAAAACCCCCTGATTAATCTCTAAACTCAAAACTGAAAAGCACAGCACTTTGAGGCTGGAACTCCACTAAGAACACCCAGTAATCGGATTAGACTGCTTATTTTCAAACCCACACATAAGAACGCCTAAAATGACCCAGGAAATACTCAGGCTGAAAATGGTAAGTCAAACAATTCCTCTAAAAACACTGTTGAATTTAGTGCCTGCACTTTCCATCTAAGTGTCCTAAAATAGGAAATTCAGTCCCACATCAATTTTTTTCTCCCTTTGTTCCAACACACATTTACAAGAGATTATCTTTCAAACTCCACATCAAGATGAATTGGGTAAGAACTCTCAAGCTAAGCCCCGGGCACAAAGTTTCCCTGTTCTGTCCCAGTCCTCACCTGTGCTAAACACAAAGGACAAACAAGCAAGTAAGACAAAGGACCCCACCCTCAAAGTGTTTACCACCCGGAGAAAGACACAGAGGATGATGCCAAAGAGAAGTGCTGAGAGTGGCGGTGTGGGCACCAGGAGCACAGGAGAAAATTCTAATGTCCTGTGTGATTGCACAGGGGCTAGAAGGCAGCAGCAGGAGGGCCACAACCCAACCCTAGAGAGACAGTAAGAAGGCAACTGGACTCACAGCGGCTCTATTTATAACAGCCAAGACACGGAAGCAATCTAAATGTTCATTCACAGATGACTGGATAAAGACATTGTGGTATAACTTTTATTCAACAGTTCTGGAAGCCCTAGCGATAGCAATCAGAAAAGAAAAAGAAATAAAGGGACTCTAAGTCGGAAAAGAAGTAAAACTGTCATTGTTTGCAGATGACATGATGCTATACATAGAAAACCTTAAAGAAACGACCAGAAACCACTAGAGCTCATCAATGAATTTGATAAAGTTGCAGAATACAAAATTAATATATAGAAATAAGTTGCATTTCTATACACTAACAATGAAATAGCAGAAAAAGAAACTAAAGAAACAATCCCATTTACCATCACACCAAAAAGAATAAAATACCTAGGAATAAACCTACCCAAGGAGGCAAAGGACATGTACTCCAAGAACTACAAGACACTGATGAAAGAAACTGAAGACAACACAAATCGATGGAAAGATATACTGTGTTCTTGGATTGGAAGAATCAATATTCTTAAAATGGCCATACTACCCAAGGCAATATACAGACTCAATGCAATCCCTATCAAATTATTAATGACATTTTTCACAGAGCTGGGACAAAAAATATTAAAATTTGCATGGAAACACAAAATACCCTGAATAGCCAAAACAATCTTGAAAAAGGAGAACTGAGCTGGGAGAATCATGCTCCCTGACTTCAGACTATACTACAAAGCTACAGTACTCAAAACAGTATGGTACTGGCACAGAAACAGATCCATAGATCAATGGAACAGGATAGAAAGTCCAGAAATAAACCCACACACTTAAGGTCAATTACTCTACAACAAAGGAGGCAAGACTATACAATGGAGGAAAGACAGTCTCTTCAACAAGTGGTGTTGGGAAATTTGGACAGTTACCTGTAAAAGACTGAAATTAGAACATTCTCTAATACCATATCCAAAAATAAACTCAAAATGGATTAAAGACCTAAATGTAAGACCAGATACTATGAAACTCCTAGGGGAAAACAGAGGCAAACCAAACTTTGACATAAATCACAGCAATATTTTTTTTCAAACCAGTTCCCACAGTAATGGAAATAAAAGCAAAAATAAACAAATGGGATCTAATTAAACTTAAAAGCTTTTGCCCAGCTAAGGATACCATCAACAAAATGAAAAGACAACCTACAGAATGAGAGAAAATATTTACAAATGATGAGATTGAAAAGGGACTTGTTTCCAAAATATACAAACACCTCATACATCTTAATATCAAAAAAAAAAAAAAAAAAAAAAAAAGCAACCCAATCAAAAAATGGGCAGACCTAAATAGACATCTCTCCAAAGACATCCAGGTGGCCAACAAGCACATGAAAAGATGCTCAACATCACTAACTGTTAGAGAAATGCAAATCAAAACTACAATGAGATATCACTTTACACCAGTCAGAATGGCCATCATTAAAAAAGTCCACAAACGATAACTGCTGGAGACGGTGTAGAGAAAAAGGAACCCTCCTACGCTATTGGTGAGAATGTAAACTAGTGTAGCTACTATGGAGGACAGTATGGAGGTTCCTTAAAAAACTAAAAATAGACTTACCACATGATCCAGCAATCCTGGAGGAAACTCTAACTCGAAAAGATACTAAATGTCCATCAACAGATGACTGGATAAAGAAGATGTGGTATATTTACACAATGGAATACTACTCAGACATTAAAAAAGAATAAAATAATGCCATTTGCAGCAACAATGGATGGACCTGGAGATTGTCATTCTAAGTGAAGTATGCCAGAAAGAGAAAGAAAAATACCATAGATAATTCACATGTGGAATCTTAAAAAAAAAAAAAAAAAAAAGATATATGCACCCCAATGTTTATAGCAGCACTATTTACAGTAGCCAAGACATGGAAACCTAAACGTCCATCAACAGAGGACTGGATAAGGAAGTTGTGGTATATTTACACAATAGAATACTACTCAGACATTAAAAAAGAATAAAATAATGCCATTTGCAGCAACATGGATGGACCTGGAGATTGTCATTCTAAGTGAAGTATGCCAGAAAGGGAAGGAAAAAAACCATAGATCATTCACACGTGACACCTACAGACAGAAAAAAGAAGACACTAATGAACTCATCTACAAGAGTAACAGACTCGCAGACATAGTTAAACAACCTTACAGTTACCAGAGCAGAGGAGTGGGGGAAGACAGGGTGGGGAGGGATAAATTTGGGGGTTCGAGGTTTGCAAATATTAACTACTATACATATAAATAGATAAAAAACAAATTTCTTCTATATAGCACAGAGAACTATATTCAATATCTTCTAATAATCTTTAATAAAAGGAATATGAAAAGGAATATATGTATGTATATATGTATGACTGGGACGTCATGCTGTACACCAGATCGACACATTGTAACTGACTTTACTTCAATTTTTTAAAAAAGGGGGTGTGCAGTTGTACCAGCAAGAGGAAGAACATCTCCTTCATTGAGATCAAAGGAAAGACGGAAATGGTGGGTGTGGATATGGACTTTTTTTTTTTTTTTTGAGTCATTGTAGATGGAAAGATTTCACATCTGGTGGCCACCTCCTTTGAACGGTACAAGCCAAGTTAAAGGCCTCAGATTAAGCCACGTGGCCGCCACCACCAAAAGTGAGTTGGAATCGTTTCATTTGAATCATATGTGCCACCGAACATCTGCATGATTTATCAGGTGCCGACAGGAAGGCGGGGCCAGGCAGAAAAAAGAGCGCTCTTAAGGCTTTAAATGAAAGTGTTGCTCGAAGAATCATTACTCTACAGAAAACATGCTGTGTGGCAGAAAGAGTACTGGAAGTAGAAGCCAAGGGTCCTGGTTTCGTGTTCCCAGCTCTGCCACTTACGTGCTTAAGTCATTAAAGTTCTTAAGAGACTCAGTTCCATGGCATGTAAAATGGTGATTCGTGCCAACCACCTTGTCTAACTCACCAGGCTGCTGTGACAATCAAGAGGAAACAAATAAGCAAGTGCTTTGGGAATTAAAGGGGAGGCAGGGTGGGGGAGACAGTAAAGTATTTCCGAATGCATTAAGTTTTTAAGAGTGAAATCTTTACACCAGGACTTGCCAAGCTAAGAGAAGGCTGCTCTTCAGGAATAAGCTGGAAACCCCTGTGCCATCAGACAGGGGTAGACCGCTGAGGGCAATGGTCCTCACCTTGGCAAATCAGTTTTTAAAAGCTTGACAAAACTCTCGCAAATGCTTTCTTTCCCTAGGCTTTTCATTTGTTTTAACACTCGAAAATCAATTTTTAGGGCTTTATTCACCTAGAACATCTTAACTGGGAATTCTGGGTCCCTTTGACCTGATCCCACCTACATTTCTCAAGTATGCTCCAATAAACAAAAGTATGAGGAGTCTTCCTGCCTCCCCAACAACACTGACTACTCACTTTGATAACCCTACCTTTTCCCTTACAACCCAGTACAAAGTTTAACTATGAGTACTCCTACCACCGCTTACTGAACTCTTGTTATATACCAAGCACTGTCTAAAGCACTTCAAATGAACCACCCTCAATCCAGGAGCTCCACTGTACAGAAGGACAGACTGACAACACAGCAAGGTCCAGTTCCTTTGCCTCTACCCAATCTCCTTCAACCAAAGGCCCAGCTACTCCTGCAGGATTTCTCACCGTTTCCTGCCTTCAGGTCTTTCCTCTCCCTAATCCTTTCTCTTGGAGTGCACTTTCGCTAATACCCAAAGTGCTTCAAAAGTCAACTCTAAAAAAAGGTACAGCTTCCTCTTTGCAAAGGCAGCATAACGTAGGTGTCATACGTAAGGGTATGAACTCCAGCCAGACTACCTGGATCTGGACTTCAGATCCAGCACTTAAGGCCTGGGTCAACTTGGACAAACGAATCTCTGTACCCCTGTACATCTCTCAATAAAACAGCGACAGGAATGGTGCTCACCATGTGGGATGGTTGCGAGGGTGAAATGAGTTGATATGCATAAGGCATTTAGAACAGTTCCTATCGTAAATGTACAAGAGAACGGTGTGGGCATTATGATAATTAATAGTTCCAGATTACCTTTCATACTGATTATACTTTGTATTTTTTCTGCTATGTAATAGATGTACAATGACATTGTCTCTCTCATTAGCTCCCCTTTCTATCTAGTGGGTGTTCAAACATTTGTTGACTAAAAGGGCAGAAACCTAGAATGTAAAAAGTGGATCCTTCTATGACTAAACTGTTCCTGACAGGAAAGATTTCTGAACATTTTTAAGCATGCCCAGATTATTCGGTAATAAGAAAAAATTTTTTTCATAAATTAACATGTTCTCAAGGATGAAAAGAAAAAATGTTGGAAGTAAAATAAGAAACTCTAATTACAACATAAAATTATGTTAAAAAAATTTTTTCCTTAAAATGCAATGACAAATATTTGATTTGGGGTAGAGTATTTTAAAAATTGAGCTGTAAGGAAAAGGAGAATCCGTCATGCCTGATGTTGTTTAAGAATGAGTGCAGGAAATCTGAATAGCACAGAATGCTTTCCCTTCTTAATTCATGCAGCTCAACTCCATGCTTCAGTCTTACCCAATATGAATTTTCAAAGTTCTGTTTTTTCGTAAACTGGAACAAAAGGGGACAGAGCTAGAAATAGGACCTCTAATTACTTAAATACTAAGGCCTCTAGATTAAAACATTAAACCTCAAAACCTTTCAGCCAAAGGGATTAAGGAGATTAGAATGGGTTTGACAAATTACCCCAAGACTGGGGGTGGGGGAGAAAAAGTAGGCCAAGCTTAAACAGGGGATAAAATGAAGTTCCAGAGAAATCTAAGGGGGTGTTTGTGTGTGTGGACTCCGAGCATCTGTGCAGGGAAAAAAAAATGGTCAACCTAGTGATTTCAATAATTAAAAAAGGAACAATACCCATGTAAAAATAGTTGCTTAGAAAGTTCTTGGAAAATGTGAACATGCCACAAAGTTTAACCTTGGAAAATAATGACTTTTCAAAGAGATCTTGGCAACTGGAGAGGAGAAATCCAAGGCCAAAAAATAAACTTGTTATGATAACATGAACCAGGATCCTCTGTTAAAAGGAATTCTGCTTAAATGTCTCATGAGTGTTGGTCACCTCCACCAAAACAGCCTAAATCAAAACCACCAGCTCAGTCATCAACAGGGCTCCCCTTGGAATATTTGGTTTTCTGTCCCTGAATATTATCAGTTGGCTCAAAATAAAACACAATTAATCTAGAGAAGAGCTGAAATGACTGGGTGGCTATGTGAGAGCCTGGGAGAGCGCACAGCCTGGAAAGATTCTAAAGCACTGACTGTCTCCATCTTGGCAGCAGCGCAGCATGAGGGACCCAGGGGGGATCCAATAACCCTCCACAAACATCTCAAGTGTGAAAACAACAAGGAGGAACAGGAATTTCTTATCCTGGTACCAAATGTACTTCTGGCATCTTGAGAAGGAATGGAAAGTAAAACGTACAAAGAAAACAACTCCAATGAATACCACCCAAAAAGATGTTCCAGGTTCAAGTGCAGGCTTTCTTCCTGGGCTTCTACTTAAGCAATTCAATCCTTTGCACTAACTCATTTCTAGCAATCTTGGAGCTTTTCAAAAAATTATTCTGCCTGTGTTATTTAAAATGTTTCCTTCAGAGTTCAAAGTGTTTCTTCAAACTCAAAAACTTACCAGGATCAGGAAATTAAAGGTGGCAGCTTCTACTCGGCTCTAGCTGGTGAAACTGAAAATCTGACTTTTTTCACCAGAATTTGCCAGTTTGTAAATACTGGCTTAGGGCTTAGGGGGGCGGGGGCAGAGAAAGGAAAACACTGCATACAGACAACACAAAATAGTCTGCAGGCAGGTCTAGCCCTCAGGCTGTTCGCAGCTTCTGCTCTAAAACTTCTGTCAGTCATTTGCCACTAGTTTCAAACTTCTAAATTTAAATATTTTGGGGTCTAAAATTCAGGCAGCCTGCAAGCAGATACAGGTTACTTACTACTCATTATTTCTCATAGACAGGAAGTATTCTAGCTCCAGACACACTATCATCAAGGGGATTGTGCACACAGACAACCTTTTTTGCTTGGCTATCATTTTCCTAACAAATATTTCAGGCGGGTAGGTTTGCCCAAGTTGACTGAGCTCTAGCTCATGGAATCTAACTTAACTTTGCAATCAAAGAGCTACTGTAATTAAAAGAACATTTTTAGAAAATTGAGTAAAGCTGTTAGGTAGTTGAGATAGAAATGAGCACTGGGCAGGGGGAGAGGAAGGGAAAAGGAACAACCCAGAACACAAGGAACCTGAGCTGTCAATTAACCAGAGCGCAGGGAACCTGAGCTGTCAATCAATCAATCAATCAATCAATCAATCAATCAATCAGTCAATCAGTCAATCAATCAATCAATCACAAACCCAGGATATAAAAACAGAAAAAAAGAAGGAACGGTGCCATTTTCCCTCTCTTGGACTGGCCTGCTCCCAATTCTCAGGAGTGTACTATCTTCCACTATTTTTTTTTTTACTTCACCAATAAAAATCTTGTTTATATCACACTTTATGTCTCTCGTCAAACTTTTTTTTTTGACTAAGAACTGAGGTAATTCTGATTTTCCTTTTCCCGGTAACAAAGCTAGGTAAGGCTGTATCAGAATCTTACATTCCCCAGGAGCTTGAAAATGTTGGGGGCACAAGAAAAGAAAAGAAAGGGCTGTAAAGGAAGGGCGTAATCTTGGAGGCCCCACTCCCTGATTTCTTCCCTGAGGTTCCTCTCATGTCATGCTCAGGACAAGCAGACCCATCAATTCAGCTGATCCTTCTGCCTAGGGACCCACATGGAGACTCTGGAACCACTGGGGAGGGGACCCTTTTCTGACTCCTTGTGGCCTGTTATGAGCTCATCTGGAACAGTTTTCACTTCCAGGCTCTAGAAAAAACCTTGAGAATCAAAGAGACTCAAGCCCCGCTGTATACTTCTTGAGTCAACCTGCTACGGTGGAGCCTGGAAATTTTTATCTGTAACCGTTTGTCTTTTTAACAGGCTTCCCCCAGGTGAGTCAGGCCTTGCCTCCAGGTTTCAGAGTGAACGCAAAAATTCCTTTTGATCTACAGTACTGGGCTTATAACCAAGAAAGCTTACAACCATCTCTGTGCATCACGTGGCATGAACCACTGGCACACACTGCTCTTTCTGCTTCAAATGCTGGTGCTGTTTAACTCTTAACACACCTATCACAGTCTCAGTGTTCATGTGCCTCTCAAATTCATGCTGAGATCCTAACTCCCCATGGTGATGATAAAAAGAGGTGAGGGCCTTTGGGAGATACTTAAGTCATGAGGGTAGAGCCCTGATGAATGGGATTAATGCCTTACAAGAGAAGTTCCAGAGAAGTTCCTAGCCCCTTCCACCATGTGAGGACACAGCAAGAAGGTGCCAGCTGGGAACCAGGAAGAGCGCCCTCACAAGAACATGGCCATGCTGGTGCCCTGATCTTGGACTTCCAGCCTCCAGAATGTGAGAAGTAAGATGTGTTTATAAGCCACCCAGTCTGTGGTATTTTGCACAGCAGCCCAAACGGACTGACAGTCTCTCACTTCTGTCACTTTGACCCACATTCAGGTCTCACTCAATACTTCTTCCCTAAGTGCCTACGTTCTAAACCACAATCCCTTTTATCAATCTTACAATAGTTTGTAGGTTCCTTTATAGAACCTGCCAAAGTTCTTACACACTGATCTAAGTGGTTACTGAATACTGTCAGTTTCTAACTAGATAGTTAAGGTCCAAAAGGACTGGAATCATCTGGGTTTTGACCGCCATTGTGACCCCAGCCCCAGCAAGAGGCCTGGCAGATAGTAGACGCTGTAGGTATTTTAGTTAAAAGTTGCTGAACTACTAGGAATAGACTTACCATATGACCCAGTAATCCCACTCCTGGGCACATCCAGAAGGAACCCTACTTCAAAAAGACACCTGCACCCCAATGTTCATAGCAGCACTATTTACAATAGCCAAGACATGGAAACAGCCTAAATGTCCATCAAGAGATGACTAGTTAAAGAGGTGGTATATTTATACAATGGAATACTATTCAGCCATAAAAACCGACAACATAACATCATTTGCAGCAACTTGGATGTCCCTGGAGAATGTCATTCTAAGTGAAGTAAGCAAGAAAGAGAAAGAAAAATACCACGAGATCACGCATATGTGGAATCAAAATAAAAAAAGAAGAAGAAGAAGAAAAACACAAAACAGAAACAGACTCATAGACAGAATGCAAACTTGTGGTTGCCAAGGGGGAGGGTGGTGGGAAGGGATAGACCGAGAATTCAAAATTTGTAGATACTGACAGGCATATGTAGAATAGATAAACAAGACTATACTGTATAGCACAGGGAAATAAATACAAGATCGTGTGGTAGCTCACAGTGAAAAAAAATGTGACAATGAATATACCCTATGTTCATATATAACTGAAAAATTGTGCTCTACACTGGAATTTGACACAACATTGTAAAATGACTATAACTCAATAAAAAATGTTTAGAAAAAAGTTGCTGAACTGATGATGCATATAGGAGAGCTTTACTGTATTTTAAGTGATGATCAGCACTACATACGCCATCAACACATCAAAAGTGAACCTCCTGAAGGGGCAGATCATTTCATAACAGGGAAGTTCCTCTTTTCAGGGTTTAAAATAACAAAGCTGAACTATGAAAGTAGGAAAAGACTACACACATGAATGCAAAGTGAATCACCATCACAGTTTTCCACTGCGGATTACTTCTGTTAGGTTGGCAATTTACTGAAAACGGAAGACTCAGTTTAAGAGTTGCCATGAGTCAAAGTAGTCCAACAACGAATTCACAGCTGCAGGTGAAACTTCAGTCTTGGAAATTAGGTGGAAGGATCTGGTTAACAGAAAATGTTCCCAAATGATGTCATGAGAGGCCACAAGGAAAAGAGCAACTGCTCTGCAGAAATCAGAAGCTATCAGGACTCACAGCACGACTTCCTCTGGAGGGGAATGGAGTGCGAACATATAAGGAGGTAGAAGCAGTAGCAAATTTAAATTGACGGTAAATTCTGCTAAGTTTCAGTGACTTACTCTGGTAAATTAAGATAACTGTACTATTTACATGTACACTTCAAACCCTAAGTGAAAAAAAAAAAAGCCTATATATAATTTCCCCTAATCTATAAGCAGATTCTCAAATTTCCAAGACGATTTTCAATTTCTGCTTCTGAAGACCCAGCAGGTCCTTATTTGTCCCCACCCACTGCCCTGGCCGCAGGTAAAACTGAGCCAGGGAGGGCCTTATCAGGCTCACCTGCCTAGTCCCCAAGCTTTAAATACCCACTATATGCAAACATAGCCCAAATTTATTATTCCCAGTGCAAAGATGTGATTTCTTTTGTTAGGATTTCTACTCATTGTGTGTGAAACTTACAGGACTTAAGCAGTGTTAAGTCATTCAGAATGGAGTCCCAGAGGCCAATGTGAACTTCTGTGTTAGTTGTTTTGAAAAGTCCACGGCAGGGCTGCAAGTGTTTTTGAGTAAAACCAATACACCTACTGACAGACTCCTTACAATGAGCCCACTGGGCCACACGACTTTAAGGATCTTCACTGGAGGACCTGACTTCACCTGCTGAGAGGTGTGGATCCACATTCCATGTGGATGCTACCAGAGGCTCTGTCGGCAGAGAGGACAACTTCCAGCTCACACTTGTCCCATGACCGGACTGGAGACCACTGCTCGTGCCGAGCACCTCCTTCCTGGACTTCTCCCTGGAGTGGTTCGTTACCTCCTTTCCTATTTTCCTGACTTTGACTGACCTGTGTTGTGTGCTAATTGAATGCTGGCTCCATTTCACGTATCTCCAATCTCCTGATTCTCACCCAGCCTTACCACTGGGCCCCACACAAACATCCAGTCCTAATATTTTCTCTGAGCTGGTCTGCTGCTGACGACTGCCAACTTGTCGTGTTTACCTGGAAATACAATGCCATCTCAAACTTAATATACAATCTATTCAGAGCTCTTGGATGTCCCTCCAAACCTGTTCTGCCCAGGTCAACTCCATCTCAGTAACAGGTATCATCCCACCATCCACACCTTTCAAGTAAAAAAAACAAAAATCTAAGGGCCTTTCTTGATTTCTCACTTTCTCTGGTGCCTGCGACCCACTCCCATCTCCAGTCAATCACAAAGCCCTGCCAGTCCCTTGCCCAGTATATCTGGAATCTGTCCACTTCTCACTACACCCACTGCTAGTATCCTACTCTGAGCCATCACCATTTCCCACCACCTAACTGGCCTCCCTACTTCTGCCACCCTTCACCCTCCATGTCATTTTCCACCCATGAGCCTGAACGGTCCTTTTCAAAAGAGAAAGTACATATATCACTCCCCTACTCAAGATCCTCCAACGGTCTCCATTCAAACTTAACAAGCAGAAGTAGAAAGACCAAAGAACTGAGAGTTCTAGCTCTGGCTCTGCTACCAACTAAACTGCAGCAAAATTAAGTGAGTTCACCCTCCTCTGCCTTATTTGAAAAATCAACGGGCTGCAGATTGAGCTTTAAAATTCTAACATTCTAGGTGGGGAGGGTATAGCTGAGTGGTAGAGCGCATGCTTAGCATGCACAAGGTCCTGGGTTCAATCCCTAGTACCTCCATTAAAATAAATGATTAAAAACCTACTTACCCCGTCCCCGTCAAAAACAATTAAAATTCTAACATTCTAAATCCAGTATACAATTTTACATGCCCGCCTCAGCTTATTTCATTTCCCCCTTTCAGTAAAATGCCTATTTCTTAAGTCCTGCACCTAAGCACATCCACTCCAGCCCAGGGTCCACAATCAGGAACACTCACACAGAGATGCCACAGTTTACCTCTCACTTTCGTATGTTAACTTCAGGCAGAAAAGAGGGCTAAAATGAAGCGCGGCCTTCCATGTGGGCAGGTCTGCCTCTGCTGTGGTAACTCTACAGCTGGAAGGCATCCATGTGAGACGGCGGAGTCCTGGCTATACCCTCAGAGGGGTTGTTCCAAGCTGCCTTACATCTTCCAGGTGACACAAAACTAAAACCAAATGCCCAGAGACAAACCCAGTGCAGATTTTGTGCTCTGGCCTCTACGTAGTCAGAATACTGCCCTTCGGATAAGTTTTTCTAAGATTAAGTTTTAACGGTGAGAATGGCCTCTCCTAGAAAGGAATACTATTTTTTAGGAGAACCAAGTGAAATACACAAACCAACCGCTTCCTATGAAGTGAGAGGACAGAAAGTAGCAAGGAACCCACACAGCATGGCTTAAGAACGAAGCAGCGCCGGACAGACAAGATGACTTTCCCGTTCGGGGTCATTTTCTAAAATACTGTTTGATGGAAGCAGTGGAGTAGGGGGAGCAATGAAACAAACCACAAAACCCTCACACTCAGAAAGCCAGGAAAGAAAACCTCCTCTGACTTGCCCTAGGACAAATTAAGCAAATAAAGGAAAACCACTTAGCTACCCCAACCCTCCTTCTCGGAGCTCAACCAACAGCCAACTTCCCCTTCTGCCCCGGCATTCTCTGTCCTCCGGCCCCAGTGCCACAAACAGCCAAGACATCACTAATGTGCTCCTTCATATACATATGCTCTGTGGCTAATTCCCTGCTTTTTCTGTCTCCCACCTCTACGTTTTCCTCTGATTCCCTAGAATATCAAAATTTGAGATTTTAAAAATCCAATCTACGTATTTTATAAGCCATTACAAAGCAGCCATTTTAGTGAACAGGAATGTGTCTATGTGTATGACTGAAACATTATTCTATACTCCAGAAAGTGACACAAAATTGTAAACTGACTGTACTTCAATTAAAAAACAAACCAAAAAAACATTTTATTGGGTCTCTGAACAGAAAATTAAAAGTAAGCCTGTGAAATGTGAGTTCTCACTAGAAAGAACTAGACCAAATCTAAAATCCAGCCAGCGCCAATATCCGTGCTTCCCAGATTCACTACCTCTTCATTACAAGTTCTTTGCCGAGAGCCCTCCATCTGCCCGACCCCCGAGTTTCATCCTCCCAAGGGCTTCAAGGCAGTTGGCACCTCAGCTGCCACTGGCCTGGGAACCCTGATCAGAGACCAGAGGGAGCCATTGTGTTAAAATGAATGCTGACTGCAAGCACAGGCTGAAGATGAAAAGTTCACATCTACTCAGTTGTTGATAGCAGATCAAGAAAAGCCAAGAAAACTCCATTCTCTCATCACCAAACTTACCGAGGATTTTGTTTGTTTCATATGCAAGGGCCATCTAATATAGTCCTATGTTTGAAAAATATATTAAATCTGAGGAGCTTTAAAATGTCGGAGAAATCTCAACTCATCTTTTTTCCATCAAGAAAACAAAAGTTTAACTGGGATCCTCTTGCCTAAAAGGTCTACTGGTAAACCTATTGGTGGAATTTACATGGGTCCACTGTGTTAAGGCTGACATTTGGAACTTCCTCTCTGCACCTAGTAGCAGACAGCTAATTGTTTCATGACCTCCACACTAGACTGTCATCTCCCTGGGGGAGGGGCAAGGGCTTTTTGGCACCTCACCCTATATTTATGCATATGGTTGGACATTTGGTAGACAATGCAAATATTTGCTAATTTGTCTCTAAGTTATTTTAAAGCAAATTTGAGTTGCTTAGTTTTCTTTTTAAAGAAAGAATGTTAAAATGTCCCCTTACCCTTTTTTTTTTTAAACTAGGAAAGCAGAACAGACCTTAGTTGATAAATCAAGCAAAGAAAATTCCATTAAGTTCTTTACCGTCTGAATCACAAGGTAGGCTAGCTAACTATAGGAGGAGGGAGGACCTCACTTTATTCTTCTCCATCTTCATTCTGTTCCCTATCCATCCCTACTGCCTATCACAGCCCAAAATGTTCAATAAATGGCTCACTGCAGTGAATCTGCATAACTTAACGGGGTTAAAGGGAGAGTTCTGGCGTCTTGGTCATTTCTACCATCCGCTTTACTCCCCTCCTCTAATATTTCCTCAGCCTCCAAACCTTTCCTTTTCCAAACCTCCAAACATTCTGAAGACATCTGGAGATACTCCAGCTCAGGAGCTGACTGCGGACAGAACGTTAACCTCTTCTAAACCAAAAGCTGACACCACAAAGGAATAGATTTTCCTCCTTCAAGATAAGGGTTCTTTCTGGCTAAAAGATCTTGGAGACTTCTTTTTTTCCATTCTTACGGCATTTTACTTCTAGCACTATGTAAAACTGGTATCTGGGCACAGCATTTGAGCAGTGGATATGCAAATTAGAATGTTTATCCAACAGATGTAACTAAACCACAGACTTTACCTCAACAGATTAGGGCTAAAATAAATTCACTTCAAACATTTCACTTTGCACTATTAATCCGAATTTGAGTAACTTGTGCTAAGTTAAAATTTCAGTGATAGGATGTGTGCTCTGATTCACTTCACTCAAACACCGTTTGTCAAAAGGAGCAGATAAAGGAGTTTTCCCTTTGTTTAAGAAGATAAAGTACTTTGGTTATTCGAAAAAGCCATAGCTGAGGAACATTCTGTATAATTTGTGACTCACTCTCAAATGAGAAGTCACCACAACCCTACTCTTCTTTGGTAGGTGGTAAATAAAATGTATTAGAACAGAAATTTAGTTTCAAAGTTTCTTACAATTTATAGGGAACAAATCTTTAAAAATTAATACTTGGTCTTCGACATTCTGACCTCTGACCTCGTTTTCACTTTTTTATGGTTTGGATCTGAGGAAAAACCAACTGGGGCTGAGGAAGTATTAACCACCCCCCCAAATCTGTCTTCTTTACACTGTCTTTAAAGCCAGTGTTCCCCAAAACCAAAAAAAGTCAGACAGTTCCAAACCTTCCAGAAACTGTCTCATGATAGAAATGTCTTCTGTGTTGATTGGGTTGTGGGTCGTACAGGTGTGTACATTTTTCAAAACACAGCAAACTGTTCCCATCCCACTATTTCACTGTATGTCAATTATGGCTCAATAAAAAAGATTTTTTAAAACTTTCTACATATCACATTTCAGTACCTGTCATCAGTAATCCATCTCAGACCTGAGTTTTTTGTGGGTCAACAAGATCCCAAAGCCAGAAAGGAATCTCCCTAAACAAAGGTCACTGACACCCCTGCCCCCAATTCTCTGGAAACTTCCACCTCAAATCTTTCCTCACCCTGGAATTGACCCAGATGTGAAAGATTCCACTCACCTCGACGGACTGAGAAGGCATTTTCAGCTTAGTGAGCTTGGCTTTGGCAGGCACTTTTAAGTCTGTCTTTTCAAAGGTCTGTGGCCGGTAGTCCTCTGGCAGTGGTTTCAGTTCAGGAGACTCACTAGGAGCCTGATCTTGACCATCCATGGGCCGGACATAAGCCGTGGGCTTCTGCTGCATTGCAACGCTTTTTGAGGGGAGTGGGGGTGGGGGGAAAGTCTGAGAAGGTGGCTGGGGAGGGGCTACCCCAAGGCTGGCAACCGCCACTGAACTGTCTTGTGGGGTCTCTTTATCATGGCCCTTTCCCACCGGGTCCTTGGGAGATTTGGCCGGGCAGTAGCCTTTATTGTTACTGCTACTGCTGTGAACCTTGTTGCTTCCTTGCGTCCTGGGAAGAGTCTGCTGGTTGGAATGTACAGGTGACAAGGGGGGCACTGGGGAAGGCAGAGAGGAGAACAAAGGAGAAAGCGCCCTCTCTGGAGCGGAGTCTGTCATGGAAGCACAGTGGTCTCCGTCAGCCCTGCGGTCACCTTTTTTGGGATGACCAGAGCCGTACCCCTCCTGACCAAGGCGCTCCTGAGTCAGGTGCTGGCCATCCGGTGGGCCGTAGCTTTTGACATGGAGACTCGGCATTGGTTCCATTCTTGGCTGCGCCATCTTTGGGTTACCAACAGGAAGTGGTCCGGAGGCAGGAGTGTTAACAGGCTGGTGGTGGACACTAGAGTGGAAGGAGTGGGATGGAATGCTGCTCCCCTTCTCAGGAAATAAAGGATATCTCGGCTTTGCCAACCTATTTTCGGAAGCATCCAAGCGCTGAGGGTGGGACTTGGAACTAAGGAACTCCTTCACTTCTTCATAGTTTCCCAACATGTTCTGTAATCGACTGGATAGCTCATCACCTTTATCTGTCTGCAAAAAGACAGCAGAGTTAGATACTAAGGGTGGAAAGGGGGAGGAAAACCACCATTTAATAAGCCATGTTAAGTGATGTCATTAAAAAAGAAACACCTTGATTTAATGTGAAACACAGAATTTAACGTGCAATTTTAACTCAATTCCCCTGTTCAAAAGCCTGTCATGGACAAATACTACCAAATACAGGAGACTAACATTACAAAAGAAAACCACAAACTTTGGTAATTTTGACTAGCAAGGTTCAGAGAATTTTCATATTTTGTATTCAACAATTTCTAGGATAAATTGTCCTATTTTCACAGTTGTGACCCTTGTTCAAATTCACTTTCATCTCAAAGTCAAATATGGTGATAAAATCAGACTCTCGCGCATACAAGAAATACCTTGTAGGGCTCGCCAAAGAGCGGGACCTTTTCAGAAAATGTCTCTTTCTCTTGATGAGCTTCCTGGTTGCGTCTTTCCTTCTCTTTAATTCGAAGCAGGTTTCTGTCTTCATTGTACAAGCTGCTTCAGATGCCACAAAAGAACAAAAACAAAGTTTATCAGTATCCGGGCTTTGCTGTGCATATGCGCATGTGTGAGGGAGGCAAGGACTGCTCAAGCAGCAGCAGCAACAAGGAAGCTGACTTAAAGAAAGTGTAAATCCCTTAACCCATTCCCAGATTAAATTAAGGCCTCAGTCAACTGGCCATGACCCTCCAGCCTTGGGTCTTGGCTCTGGAAACCAAAATTTTCACTCTGGGCTACTGCCTTCATGACTCAGGACTGACTCCAAACGGGACAGTCTTTTATAGGTAGTGGTGGAACCAAGACAAGATTTATAATATTTTTACTTCCAGCTTGCAAAACACAGGGTAGAGGTAGAAGCTTTTCATCTGAAGGAGTCAGCAGGATGTGAACTGTGAAAAGGCTGTTTTCCTGGATCAGTACTGTACATTTTAGAAGATTAAAATCAAAAGGCTTATTTTGTAATTAAAAGATTACCAGGCACCCAAAACAGCATTTACTTTATTTTCTGCCCACTCCACTGGAAGTGTCTTGGCATGTAAACCTGAAAAGATAATTTGTATTTCTCATTTCAGGTGTCAAGGATGGGAAAATCCAATTTTAGATACCAGCTTTATCTACTGAGAAACCTATCATCGACTTAAACAATATAAAAATGTATCCTAAATCATCAGCCCTGGCACCAAAGGAGTTAAAAATGCATCTACTGTCAAACAAATCACAAAGATGGAAACCAAAGAGCCCAGTTTTTGATATAAACTAAAAGTGGGCTTGCCTGAGGTCAGCAACTTGGGCCATGCCCTCCCAACCCCAACATGTGACATGCAAGAATAATGAAAATAAGAACCATAAGTCAACTTTTGTCCTCATAGACTTGCTTTAGGGTATCTACTGAATCCCTCCCCCCAACGTCACCACAACGTTATTTGAATAAATAAGAAAACATTCAACTGCCTCTCCAAGACTGTCTACCTTCAGAGATTCCAGCCTTGATGTCAGACACCCTCCTTCACTCCTTCCTGGCCTCTCTCCCCTCTCAGGACTTCTCTGATTTCCTCTGACAAAAGCCTGCCTGCTGGTCTCCTGCCCCCCAACCTTAAGTCTTGTCCCTATAATTTAGCATTCTTATGGAAGGAAATCTGATCTAGGACTCTGGTTTTCAGGTTACTATATCCATACTCTAAAATAACAAGCGTTCGATGGCTCTTTATTGCTGCAGAATAAACCCTAAATCCGTGCTTTGGCATTAAAATTCCCCCATAATCTAGTGCAGATCTACCCTAGAAATTACCTGTCTCCCCACAGACCTACTACATGCATTCTAACAGTCATGTCCATGCCCCAAACATCTGTGAAGGGCAGCCTCTTGCTCCAATCCCCCGACCGTAGAACCTTCTACTGAAAGATAACCAATTCTTCCAGGACCAGTTGATCTACAAAGTTCAATGCTTCTGCAAACCACCTCTATATTCCAGGCACACCAGGTGACTCCCTGCTCCCTAGTGATATCCTGGACTTGGATACTTTCATTCTAATCCCACGAATTTCCTCTGCCTCTCTCAACCACATACCTCTATCCCCAATTTTCAACTACCAGCACATCTAGGGTGATTCCAATTGCACCCACCCTAAAGGCTTCCTCAAAGCTACCAAGTATGTGCTGATTTAACATACTGATTGGTTCTCTCACCTTCTCCCCTTTCCTCTTGAATGTGAACCCCATCATAATAGAACCTCTCATATTTTTATCCTGGTGCTAATGCATGGTATTTTGAATAGGCGCAAAACATTTAAGTTTTTTAATTAAAAAACAGCCACTATCTTACAGCCTATCTTTATAAATTTACTTGTAACTTTTAAAAAAACTTAACTCCAGAATGCACATGCAAAAACAGTTTTTAAACTGTTAAAATCTGTAACCATCTAAAAAATGATTGTCTGCTATTTCCATAACCTTTCAATCTACAGGTTGAGGGTGGGGGTAATTAACTCACTAGACTGAATTCACTGGGAAGTAGTAAAGAATAATCTGCTTAGACTGTTGTATCAAAAACTTTCCCTAGATAATGGATGTCTTGGTATCAGATTTCAAGAGAACTACAAAGTGAACACTTATGTTAGTCGACATACTGGCTCTTCTATGGAGTCTTCTTTAATAACAGAGTCTGAATTGCACACGTCTCGGACATTAGACTTACTTCTGGTGGACAGCAGCACAGTGGTGACCACTCAAGAATTCCTTTCTATTGTTTTATGATTTTGGTAGTTCTTGTTGGCTCAAAAAAAAGAAAAAAAAGCCACGTAGCATTAACATCCAACCATGAGAGCCAAGTAAGAGGGTTGAGCAAGAAGTAACTTTTTCCTTCAACCGCCACTTTGTTTGCAGGAGGGGTAGGTCATACAACTGTCTTCTAAGCAACTTGAACTCTCAAGCTTCTCTTCCCCAGAGCTACCTGGTACAGGCAACCCGCGCAGAAGGGGAAGCAGCTTTGCAAGGGCATCTGCCTTGCTGTTCTCACCACAGGGGGGTTGTCCCTTGTCCGATTCTGCTGGTTACAACAGTGGGGCCTCCGCAGCTTGACTGGCTTATGAGCACTCACGGCCTGTGGCTCTGCTTTAAGAGGCAGAGCTCTGCCTGCTTCTGAGAAATTGCTACCTCTGTCTCAGAAAACGGAACCCAAATGGCAAAATCCTCAGTCATGTGAAAAGTGAGCGTGTGTAACCGTAGCACCTCAACTGTCAGACTGCTCGAGGTCCTCGCTTAATTTTCCTGTCAACAATACACGCATCTTTAAGAAAAGCTACATTGGTTTAAAATTACTAAAGTGTTTCTAAATCAATCAGCTCAGCTTCAGCTCAGCATCGATTAGGTTTCATCACACTTCTAGATTTTCTTTCCAAAATAATAAAAGCTGCTACAGAAATAACTCAATTTTACAAAATTCCAAACACTGGCTTATTGCTATGTGATTCAAAAACTGAAGTGCGGGCCTCCCACCAGGAGGAAATTCTACTAAATTAAGGATTGTGCTTAATTAAATGTTTAACCACATTAGTTTTTTTAAAAAAAAGTTAAGTAGCCACACCCAGATGTTATTGGCAGGCATGTGTAATACCATTCCAACTCTGACATGAGCTTTGAATCTATTTTTTTTTTTTTATCCACCATCACCCTTCAACTGAAAAACCCACAAGTAGTGAGGTGAGGAAAAAACATCACAAGTGTCACTGGTAGGATGAGTTTTATGAGGTCTAGACTTAGTACTAGAGAGAAACTCACTCTCACCCACACTGTCTGCTGGGCAACTCCCTCCTGGGCCTTGCTCACCAAGGCTCCTGGGCAGGGCAGAGGAAGGCAGGAGAGACAGGAAGTGACCAGTCCAAGTCCCAGGACAGCACAGGGTAAGCCGGGAGCTCTCATTCTTCTGGGCTGTCTACCTTCTCCTTGCAACTAATAGGGTTTTGCCAGCCATATGGGGTAGCTTTCTGGTTTATTAAGCTTTTTTCTTTTTTCAATTTTTGGGGGAAGTAATTAGGTTTATTTCTTTTTTAATCAAGGTGCTGGGGATTGAACCCAGGACCTCATGCATGCTAAGCTAAGCTATACCCTCCCCCTCTAGCTTTTACTTATTAAGTTTGCAATGGCTTAAGGAATGGTTTGTTAAAGTGTCAGGTAAATCTTTTCGTGATATTTTCTTTTTCTTGGTTCCATTTTGAAATCAGGGGAAGTTTACATTTAAAAAACATTAACACAATTAGTAACAGGAGTAAGCCATTGTTCAGCCTCTTACATACAAATCATTGTTTTTAAACTAAGGTGAGAGGAAGGAGAGGGTGGGTGGAAGAATTTTAAATGAGGGGATTTTAGGAAGCAATAAATGTCCTACGCGACTCATAAACTCTGTAATTACTTTTGAATAATTACAAGCTGACTACCACTTCATTTAATTAAAGGTAGCAGTTCTTCCTCTGGTATGAAGGGAAAACGCTTCCTCGCTCTCACAGGATAACCTCATCCCAACATCAGCCCCGTCACACTTTGTCACTGTTCACACAGAGTGAGTTACAGCTGGCCCTCCGTATCCCGAGACGGGGAACGCACAGATGTGGGGGGCCCACTGCACCAGGCCATTTCCCATGAGGGACTTGAGCATCCTGGAACCCACCCCCCGTGGACACCAAGGGACGACTGTACAAGTCCTCCTTCACTGATTTCTCCACAGCTCTCTGCGTTAGAAAAGAGGTCCTCAAACTTCTGTGAGCATCAGAAGCACCTAGAGGACTTGCTCAAACACAGATCACAGAGACCTGCCCCTCCCCCAAGAGTTTCTGATTCAGTGATTCTGATGTGGCACCAGAGACATACGCATGTTGAGCAAGTTTCTAGGTGGTTCTGAAGAGCACAAGGGAGCAGTCTTTGGGGGCTGCATGGACTGCTTTAGGCTGTGCCAGTAATGACAGCAAGGGTGAGAGGAGTGGCGCCAAGGAGGGCTCCCACTTAGCACCTGCTCCCCGGGGGGCACTGCTTTAGACGCAGCACATTGGTCTCCTATTTAATGCTCACAACGACTCTGAGAGAGGGAGAATATGAACTCCATTTCCCAGGTGAGAAAATAAGGCTCAGAGATTAATTTACCAGGAAATGGTAGGCCTGCAAATTCAAACACAGGTCTGCCTGGCACCAAAACTGGTGTTCTGAATCACAGTTTGGCCGGTAAAGTTCTCAGGCTGTATTAAGTAGGGCAGACAAAGGTGTGCTGGAGTGTGCTCATCCGCAATGGCTCATAATTCCTTAGTCTCAAATCATCCAGGTATAGTATCCCTGCCAGCAGAGTACCTCAGAGCCATAAACTACCTGTCTGGTTAAATGTACCCACACAGATCTGTCCCTGCCTAAGGACCCCTCTGAGAGAGAGAGACGGCTGACAACATGAAGTTGCTTGTCGAGTTATAAAAACTCTGCTACAATATTTTAGAGCCCGTTTTAAATTTACAGATTTGAGGTCACTGACCCTATAACAACCTCTGGATTCACAAGTCATCTCTAATGTGTTAAGGGGCCCTTCATATTCATTTCTTTCAAGAACAGGCTGTAAATAAACTTGCACCGAAGTGGCCATTACCCAGTAACTTCTGGCCGGCTGACCTCGAGCCATGTTCCTAGGGCCTCAGTGCCAGCTTTCTGGTCAGCCCAGGAGCCCCCATCTGGGGGGAGAAAACAAGTCACATGGTGATTTGAAGCAGCTGACTGGATACACAAACAAGTCCATGTGCTGAAGTGCCCCTGGGGGGAGGGTGCAAAGTCTGACCGTCTGACCACCCAGCAGACATCCATGAATTCCACCAAAAGTTTGCAGACATATTTTTAGATAGGGAATAACTTTAATTTGCAGTAGCCAAGCTCTTGCTTTTCGATCATAGGCCACTATCTGCAAGGTACGACGCTGATGCCTCAGAAAGATCTATGCAAAATGCATCAAACCACCTCCTCTACCACTTTTTTTTTTAATTAAGTGAACTAGAAAGACGGAATGGGGGAAACCACAGGCTTCAATTTCCAGTGCCTGGTGAGAGAGTGGCGACACGTGAGACTCACCAGCCATTACTAAGGTGGGCTGCACCACAGATGTTCTCACTGACAGAATCTGTTCCCTCCCCCTCCAACCACGTCCCCAGTCAGCGCGGGGGTGGCCTGAGCGAAGGCTGGAGAGTGGCTGGAGAGCGACAACAGGCCAGGCCAGGGTGCGCTCGCTTTGAGAGAGGTGGTGAAACTCCCGAGGAATTCAGAGCCGCCAGCCTGGTTGGCCCTGAATGCAGTCGTTCAGCCAGCCCCATGCTGGGGCCTGTCAGGGCGCATTTACTCCCACTGTTCAAGGGCTGCTCCTTGGGGGGTAGGGGCCCATGTGTTAAAACACTGTGATGAAACTTAAGAAGACTAGTTAGTGTGATTTCCCCTTTTTCTCTTTCCCTTGCACTAAAATAAGAAAGAGCACACGTGGAAGGAGGGAAGGGCAGGCCGGAGCTGGGCTTGGGACGTGGGCTGCAAGCACCTTCGCCGGCCAGAGCCCACGGGCCCTGCTGCTAATCTAGGTTAGTCATGCAGGATCGCTGAATGCCACTGGGCGCTTCCATGGCAACCCGGCCCACGGGGCAGGCTGTGCACAGCTGACTACCCATTTATCACCCTTGACTGGTCACTTCGCACAGACCTTCCTCTGATGGATGTGACCAACTCACATTTAAAAGTTTAATTCTCCCTTGGAGGATAGAGTGCAATTTCTCTTGTGTATTTATCTTCATAGGTGTGGAAGAGACATTTGGCGGAAGGAAGGGGGAAATCCTGAAATCAACAGGGTGCATTAATTCTCAAAAAGAACGAGGCTTTTCACTGTTTTAGAAGCACTATGCCATCCTGATTTGAATGTACAAAGGACAGAGCAAAACATAAAACTCACAAGTCTATTCACAAAAGACAGGCAACTCTGGCTTAAGAGAGTGGTGATATATGTGTCACAAAGTGACAGGCAAAAGGACAGCAGGCTTGGGTGCTCACTTGTGCAAGTGACTTTTTTAGTTTGGAAGCCACCGCTGTTTTAAGTCCATCTTCTGGCCCTTTGTTTCCATATCCTCTATTCCTACAATTCAGGGATTGGAGAACATTTTTCACATTGGTTTTATGAAAAAAAGTCAATATGCTTCAAAGCACCATATTTTGTCATTAAACTGTATCACTCACAAATGCATTTAAATATGAGACATCAAAGTGGCTCCATGGTGGAAGGTAGAAGAAATGTTGCTTCAAAGAATGGAGAACGTTTTCCTCTCCCGCTTTGCGCACGTCAAAGAATTCACAACAGACTTTCTCATAATAAAAATCACTCAGCTAAATCTTCCAAGGACTTCACCTTCACTACCCCCTCCACAACTTACACACACAACACACATGAAGAGAAAAAATCAGACTTAATCCCAAAACAAAATCTCATTTTATATATAAAAAAAAAAATCAGCCAAGCAAAAGGACAAAATAGCATTATGTCACAGCTGTTTTCCTCAAGGAGCTCCCAGGGGACCATCTCAAACAGCTCTCTCTGCTACTCTCTTCTGCTCGCTGCAAAATGCTCAGCCTCATTAAAACACTGAAATAGTTGTATGTGATGCCATTTTGCAAAATTAAATCAATCTTTTAAGATTTTTTTTTATACGTTAAGGGCATACATACTATGAGTTTTCAAGTAAGACTGTATCTACCTGGCCAAACTTGGCGGAGGCACGGGGAGTTACTTCAATTCTAAGGAGAGACGTGTTACTTTTAATTTATCTTTCCAAATGAATCTACCAGGTGCCTCTGCAGGCCTGTTAACGTAGAACAAAGATCTGAGAGGATACACTTTACAAAAAAATCTATCAAGAAGGAACCCCAGACTAGGGTGGAGGAGGTAGGTGGTTTAGGGAAGATCTTGCTTTAACATTGTTTTAAACATGCTTTTTCACAAGGAAGTATTCATTCATTATTTGTATAGTTAAAATTTCTAATTAAAACCAAAAGCAGCAGCCTCAGACACATATAACATCAAAATGAGGGGTAAAGAAATACTGCTGTGTTGATAATTTTGGCAGTTAACTCTCATCAGAAACTCTGAAAACTGATTCTGGACCCTGGACTCAGCCTTTGACATTCACTAAATAATAATTACAGACCCATCTTCATAAAACTGCCTTGAAGGCTGTGTTCCAAAGTTCACACCAGCAGCTGCTGTTTTTTAACTGAAGTAGTCTCATTATAACCCATTTTGTTCTTCTTAATAAGTCATATAAATATATCTTGAGGGGCATTTTTTTACCCTATAGATGGAAAATCACAAGAACCTGTCTTGCTCATTAACTGGTCTTAAAGGGGGTTTGGGGGGAAGGGGGAAATCGTCAGCGGGGGGGCGCAGTGGGGATACACAGCTCTAACAAAAGTAGGATGAGGAAAAGGAGACAGATGAGCTAATGCGTCCCTGTGTGCCGTACACCAGGTCCCGGACCTTCCAAACACATTTTAAAAACAAGAAGCTAGTTCTGACAGAGGAAGGCCTTGGTGCCAGTGACACAATTACACAAACCACACCAGGGAGAAGAAATCATTCCCAATTTTGAAGATCTGACGATGTAGATAGCTAGCAGTTAATCAACTATTTGTTTTTAATGTTACTTGAAGTGAGAACATATTAACGTTACTGACAAATTCCAGAAAACTCGGTCTGAGAAGGGTTCCCTAAAAATGCAGACAGGACTTAACTGCAGTTAATTGAAAGGACATACAGAAATTACTCCCTGGGTCAGGCTCACTGGGGCTAAATCTGATACCTGACTAGTTATTTATGTTTATGTCCCCTTTAGTTAGAAGGATCCCTGGTGATCCAGAGCCGCCTCTGCCTGCCTGCTTGTGGGCACTGCGCATTTGGCACCCGTCAGAAACATGGGTAGAAGCTTCCCCTGCAAGTCTGGTCTGTGCTAGGATCAGCCAGAGCTCTGGCCTCATTCCCAGGGCATTCTGCTTACACACTCAACTGACCGTGAAGGACCACATCACATACCTATAAAATAATGAGGCTGGTGAAAGTCTGTATCATTACAGCTACAAATTAAAAGAATGCTGCAGTCACAAACTAAGGAAGAATGCAGACAAGCAAGCCTTAAGTTTTGTTTTTTTAATGCTCGCCTCATTTAATTCATACTCAACTTAAAAAAAAAAAGTTTAGGGCATTAAATCAATTAAGCATGCAAAATTGAAATGAATTGTTGTGTGGACTTCCTCCCTTCTTGTCATCCTGGGCTACCTAGCTCCACAAAGCTGCCTCTCTCTAAAAAGCATGCGTCTGGTCCTGTTACTCACCCATCTGATAAGCTTTCTGAGCCCCCTGCTGCCTACAGGATTAAAGCTGACGGGTGACTGTGCAAGCAACCCTTTTCCACCTGGCTTCCACTTACCTCTCAGTCCTCACGGAGGACCCTTTTCCACTGACTGCCTCTCCATTCAACCCTGAGCACAAGGAACTGGGAGGCTGGAGAAACGGCCCTCCTCTCTCTGCCAGTTCTCTGATGAACTCCTAACCTGACTTTCAAAGCCTTCCAAAACATCCCTGCCTCCACTCTCACCTCCCATCTCCTGCTGTGAATGATTTCTTTCTCGTGAAACATTCTTCTTGCCAATCTGCCCATGTTTACATTTACAAAAATAAGACTGTACATGAGCCTACAGATTTCCCTTATTAGACTGTGAGCTCCTTAAGGGCAAGGACTATTTCTGAGTGCTTAGCAAAAAGTGGTGCTTAACACATCTTTGACTAAAACAATTATATTCCAGCCTTACTCAATTGCAAACAACCCAGAATTCCACCGAATTCTGCCAGTCTTCTTTTACTATTTGATGACAAAATATGATTCATTGTCTGATGCCTAAAACCGATTTTACCAGACTGTTGTACGCATCAAGTGATTCAAACCTGGAAGGAAGCTGACATCATTCTTTTCCAGATCAGCCGTGCAAGCCACCTCAGCTCACAGAGTATGTTTATCAGTTAATGTTATAGGTTTTATTCTTCAACTAGTCATAAAAGTCCAACTATACTACATCAAAGGGAAAAAAGGTTGGCAACATTTAGAGCAAATACAATTTTAAATTAACAAGATTCAAAATACTAATAAGGTGTCTCTAGGACTAAAACTTCAGCAACAACACTCCCACAATGAAAAATTCTCTCAGAAAACACAAGATCTAGGAGTATTTTAAAATGCAAATCAGACTATGCAGCCCCTTCCACCGAGGAAAGCCCTCCACCTCCAAAGGCTCCCCCGGGTCCAAGATTCCCATCCAGACGCCTGGCCAGGCGGCTCCTTCCTCACTTCCTCTCCACTGCTGCCTCCCACATCCGTTCCCCTCCAGTGTGGCCTTCTCATGCCTGCTCGAGCTGTGCACTGCTGAGCCCCATCTGGATACTCTGTCCCTAAAGACAAGGACAACGTTGTCACCAGTATCTCCGGTTAAGTATCAGCTTCTCATCGAGGTCCCAGATCTGAATGGCCACTCTGGCCCACCCCCACGCCTACCCTGGGCTCTCCAGTACTTCACTGTGCTCTCTCTCTTTTTATCACTATCTAACATGGTCTTGTCTGTTCATTTATCTGTTTAATTATATCTGGATCCCCACCCTTACCTCCAGGAAGAATGTAAGCTCTGCAGAAGGTCAGTCACCTTTCCTCTCTTCCTCCTCACTACGTACCCAGCACTAACCTATTAGGCTAAATGAGTATTAGTTGAGTGGATGGAATTCTGCATACAGCTGCAGACACAATAGTAGTTTTTTTAAATTAAAAAAACATCATACATACCAAATATGCCACACTGATGAGGGATGTTGAGGGTAGGGAAGTATACATGTGTGGGTGGGGAGGGCTATGTGGGAACTCCATGTTTTCTGCTCAATTCTGTTGTGAACCTGAAACTGCTCTAAAAGAATAAAGTCTATTAAAAAAACATACAATTTGAAGTTAACAGAAGCATTTTCAAAGACAATCTTTTTTTTTAACTAAGCAGTTATGGACAGCATCCTCTGATTAATACATCAAATTTTCAATCACCACATAGAAAACAAGCGAAAAAACAATCATTTCCAAAAGCATCTTGTATTTCATGAAACTGCTAAAATGTCCCTAAGTGGATTTTTAAAAGCAACTCTTTTCTCAAATTATACAGGAGCAGTTTTTTGTTGTTGTTTTAAAAAAAAAAAAAGACTAAATCTAGTCATAAGAGATCAAACATACTATGTGGCTATTTTTTAATCACTCAACAGCTTAAACATCAGATAATTTCCAACACACACCAAACTGAACAAACTACACTCTACAGAACAGCTTGGAAAACTGTACAGGATTTACCATCCCAAAAGGAAGAGTCCCTCCCAATGACTGAACTTCTAACACACATTCCAGAAAACCAATTGCACCACATACGATAAGAAGAACTGTTTGAAACCGGGCCAATGTACCAAATCCAGCTCCAGCCAGAACAAATGCTCAGCATTTAGACTTGCTAACCAACTGCAAAAAGCAACAGGAAAAGGCTCACACTTGGAAAATGAAAGGAAAAGCAATGTCTGTGTATTGATAAGAACAGTAGGAACAATGGGATAATAAGGATACTGGCAGGATGCGATTTATTTCCCTAAAGAAGAAAATATTAAGAAACATTTATTCTTTAAATGAGTACAGAGAGATCCAACACATTTTTCAGTTAATGAACAAACCCCAGCAAATGGCAGGGCTCCTCCTCTACCTGCTTAATGAAGCTCAATCCACAAAGGAAGAGGGGATCTAAAGCTGAACTCAAGGATCCTCCGTTCCCCAATCAACACACAACTTTCAGGAGTAGAAATCATCACCAGTTGCGTTTTAAACCTAGTTAAACAGGCTGCTGTGGACACACGTATGAAGAGACAAACTTCCTAGGACTGAAACAAGTTTGCAGGCTTGAACAATCGTATGGAATAAAACCACACAGATATCTAATCTTCCCTGCGATTTACACAAAGGAGAACAAAAACCTAAGAATAAAGTGTTCCTGTAAGTGTTTCTACAGAACCATCAGCATTTTCCTTTACATCTTGACTTACAGTTCTCTCTCCTTTTGGTTAACTGCACATGTCACATTTGTTTTTCACAGAAAGAAAGCTCCATGTCATAAAAACTAGAGCCAGTCTCATTATTCCATTTCATTCCACAGACAACTCGAGTAGGAAGAACAGGGAGAGTATTATAGGAGAAGAAAGCTGGAAACATGTATTGGTGTTTTATATGGCAACAAGCAACAATTACACGTTTCTAAATATTCTCATTTCATCATAACCCCGGCTCACCTCCTACCACCGGCTATAACTGGCCTGGCCTTAAAGCTGAACAGTAAGTCATTGTGTTTCTGGAGAAGTCTCCCTTCATTTTGACCTCTGCTGAGCAGTGTTATGAGCCTTACAAAGCTTGTCAGGATTCTTTGGGCTGGATTTTGGCCCAGCCGTGAACATTTATATGCAGAATCTATCATTCTTTTTCCCCATCACTGCCAACAGGCAGTTCACTTGCATAAAAGAAAGGGTATTTATCAAACTTAATAAAGCACCCTTCCCCTTCTTCAATGCTAGTAAACTAGAATCGGAGAGCTCAATTATGTGAAAAGGAAAAGCAGCACAGTTCAGGATTCTGCAGATTATGCCCTTTAGAATGCTTCAGAATTTCCATTTTTACCTCTCTCTTCAAAAAGCAGAGGCTAATATATCCATTGTAAGGAAATGATAAGGAAACATTCAGAATTATCAAATACACTGTTAACTTACATTAAACAAGGCCTCTGATTGTTAAGTATTTTCTTCAAACAGAACGGCATTTTAAATATTATTTACGCCACTTAAATTTATTTAAGAGCACTGCTGCACTCTTCTCTGGTTTTCTGCAGTCCGACTCAAGATCTTAACCCGAAGAACGGGAACAGGAGATGCTTCCAGTCAACCCTGACCCCTATGTGCTAGACCCAGCAACAAAAGAAGTAAAGACACAACCTAGTGGGAGAAATAAGGGGGGGGGGCCACTACGAGTGACTACAGAGGTCGGTTACAAGGGCTCAAGAATCAGAGGAGAACACCAGTCTACATGGAGGGGCCTTGGACAGTTTAATTAAGAGCATGCCACCTGAGCTTGCAGGCTGGGCAGAAGTCTGGTAGAGCGGAAGGGACCCCCACACCCGTGCTGAGCAAGGGATCCTCGGCCGTGGGTATCTGCACCCATCTCGCCTTGTTCCCCACGCACAACTCCTCGTAGAACGGATCCAAAGAACCCTGGGGTGTTTGTGGGGGTGACAGCTTTTTGCAGCCATCCACTCCGAGAGGCTTGCCTAGGCCTCAGCGGTCTTTCTTGGGGACAGTCCCCTGATAACGTCGTGTGGGCTTTCGTCGTGTGGGCTTTCCTCAGCCTGAAACGATCATCTCAAATACCCCGCACACCAAAAACTGTCCATTTTAGAAAATGAATGGGGTGGGGGTGTCAAAGTTTAGAATGCAAATGGACTTGACAGTGGCCACAGATGATCACAAAAGCAAAGCTGATGACTCCTCCCACACCCTCCTTCCCTGATCCGTGGAGGGCAGCCCCAGAGCCCGAGCGCACAGCCCGCTACAGAGCCTCTCCATGCAGTCCACCTTGATTGTCTAATTCAAGTGTTTTACACTGTTTTCAAGACCTCCAATGTATCATTCTGTTTGCTGAGCCAGCGGTCACAATTCCAGAACTGAAAAAGGTCAGCAGTAAATTTAAAAGAACGTTTAATTGAATATCTCCACCTGAAACTGTTCCTTAACTTCCCGACATGATTGGGCCAGAAATTTCAGAGTTGTGAGTAAAATTAGTTAGAGAATAAGGCTACCAGTGCCAAAGAAGGGAAAAAAAATTTTTTTAACATTCTTATTTGACTTAACATTGATCAATATTCACGCTTCCACCTGTAAATGTGCACTGAACAAAGTTAGCAGAAACAAAAAGAGGGACGGGAACAGGGGTTGGCCAGCTATGGCTTACGGGCCAAGTCTGGCCCAGCTGCCTGTTTTTGTGAACACTGATTCGAACACAACCGTGCCCGTTTGTTTACATACTGTCCACGGCTGCTGCGGCCCTAGGACAGCAGGGGTGAGGAGCTGCCAAGTTGAGTGGTGGCAGCGAAGAATGGAAAGATATACAAAATCTCTACTCTTATCTCTAATTATCCAATTTTAATGCCTTACTCTCTTATTCCAAAAGATCTGGATAATGCAGTGTGTGGTGAGACATGTCCTAAGCTGCCAAGCCTTCGGGTTCCAGCGCCACCCACAACGTGTCACTCACACTAGGATGCTATCCGCCATCTCCAGGACTCAGCTTCCCCGTCTCAATACCTTGTCTGGCCTAACAGTCAAAAGCCTCAAAGAGTTGAAAAAAAAAAAAAAGTATGCTGGTGGAAGTCAGGGAGATGCATGAAGCATAAAAACCATGCCAGTCACTGGTTCCAGCTGCATCTTCAACAGAATAATGGCCTTCACACTACAACTCTTAACAATTTTATGATGAAATAAATGGAAAAGGACAGGATGTAAGGGAGATGGCAGAGCAAAAGAAAAAACATTAAGGGAAGCTCTGGGATTAAAAACTCCCAAGGCACAGTGAGTCCATCCAACTTCCCTGAGCTATCTACTCTGGCAGGCGGGTGTGGTTTTTGGAAAATATGAAGAATTAGGCCAGTGGCTGCTATTAAAGGTCAGAACTCACTGTTCCTCAAATGTCCTGGTTCTTCAGAAGTCTGGTGGGAGACTGCACCACTAGATTTGAGTACCTTTATTTAAATAAAAGGACAGCTGTTAGGTTGATGGTAGAAGGGAACTGGTTCACAGCCTTGATAAATTAAGCTGAGATCTTCCAATGGAGGTACAGTGAACCTCTTATTTGATGTCTTATTCCTTTGAATTTAAAACCTCCTAGGGGATCTCCCAGGAATTAAGGCTGCTACCCTCACCTCTGCTCTCAGGGGGACGCTGCCTCCCTCACAACTCTGGCCCAATCATAGTCTCAACTGTTTCCTTACACTCAAATAGCTGAGACATAACTGGAACATTCACATTAAACTTTACCAAAAGCTGGAGGATAACAGAACAGAAATAAGCAGGTAACATGCAACCAGATAATTTGATTGACAATTTACAACTTTTCTCGATTCAGCTTGGAGCCCTTGATTACGTATAGAACCACCGCCAGGGAAGACATGCCATCACCCCCAGACTTCTCTCATCCTGCCCAGGAGGGAGGCTCTGAGAGCCCTGTGCCCACCCACACGGGATGACAGAAGTCACCTATGCCTACCACTTTCGGGAGAGCCCCCACCTTCCTACCCCTGACTTTCACACATAACCCTGGAAGCACATAACCCAGTCAGCCTAGCATTCATTCCTCTAACTCACACACCCTTAACAAAGGAGCAAGGGGTGAGTTACTTACACTCTGTTCCAGGCATTTTACTGTTACCCCAAAACAGGGAGGTCTTAAAGAATGGGTGGAGCCTGTAGTCCTCGCAAAGTGTCTTCACTAGGGCAAGGGCTAATTCAAACCAAAAAAATGTATCTTTAATGATTCTGGAGTCAGACTCAAATGTTCAAAGTACTCTGTAAAGAAGAATTTGCTTATTTTAAGGAAAGCAGTCACCATATCCCTAGTCATGGACACAGAAGAAATTTCAGTTTCAGCAGTCATGGCAGAAGTCATTTTAAAACAATATTCAATATATCTTAGAAGGTGCTAAAATGCCAGAAACTTAATACAGCAATCCAAGAGAATTCTTAGCAAAAGAAATCTGGGTAAAGAAAAATGTACCTTAACCAAAGGTTTTAGTCTGAGACCTCTATAAACTAAGTAAATAATCTCTACAAAATGAGACACTACCAAGCACATACAACTCATCCTACAATTAAAAAAAAAAAAGAAAGAAATGACACCCTGGAAGGAGGAAAAATAAAACAGAAGAATGTCTGTTTACTCATCTTCTAATCATCCTCCCACATACACACCAAAAAAATAGCCCTAAGATTAGTTCTATAACGTATTCATAGTTTGAGTTACACAGATGTATGCCTTGTCAAAACATACCAGTGCACTCAAGGTTTGTACATTTTGAAGCATAGAAATTGTATGGCAGAAGGGGAAGGGGGGGTCACTGTAAATAAATACTTGAACATCAGTTAATGGCATACAAGCCTAAGTATTTAGGGGGAAGTACACTGATATCTGCAAATGATATAAAAAGCACAAAAGGCAGACTGCTGGACAGTTTCAGAGACGAAGAGATGAAGAGATACATGGTAACGCAAGTTCAATAAAGTGTTAACAATATAATCTGGGAATAAGGCTTTTTACTGCGGAATTCTTTCAACTCTTCTGATGGTTTGGAAATGTTCACATTACAACATTAAGAAAAACCACAAGAATAAACTAGTAAATATGATAGGAGCTGAGAGGCTGCCCCATGCTGGGAGCTCCCACAACTTTCCCTCAGACATATTCAGAGACTTCTGGTGAAATCTGAATTTTTATCAGAAAGGAAGAACTTGGAAGCACAAATTCACCTATCCAATAGCATGGTGGACCTTTGGAAGGAAAGGAAGGAACTAAGAGTGGCCCTGAACTTGTGAGACACACGATCACATCGGCTGTGAGCGGAACTGAAACAGCTTGATCGTCTGCGTGCATGGTGCGCATGAGTGGTCTCTGCACGAGCACACTGAGCAAAACCTTACCTCACTCCTTCAACGTCTTGCTCTGGCTTCTGCTTTTTGCCCTATTGAGAAACTACAAGCCATCAGGCAGAGATACATACAAACATTTGCAGGAGTCAGTTTCGGGCTCCCATCTGCAAAGCTTTCAGGGCAATCGCCTTAGCAACCACTGTGAAGACTTAATTCACCTTTTCCTCCTCCCTTCCTTCCCCATCTTCAACTTAAAAAAAAAAAAAGTTTTTCCCTATTTGAGAACTAGGTTGTTTGTGAGGTTTTGGAAAATTAATCTTCTTTGATTCTTGTCCTATTTCTTCATGTACTGATTTAGTGCCTATAAAGGAAGCACCAGAATCACATTTCCTTCTTCATATTTCAAAGTGTTTTTCCTGCAAGCCTTCCCTACAAAATTACCAAGCAAGAAAGCTTTGGGCTTTAAGGAGGGCCTAATTCTATGGTTCCGTTTTCCCTAGTTTGAGCTACATCTGATATCTAACATACGAGAGGCCCAGATTTTAGAAATGCATTTTACACAAGTAAATCTGTAATACAATAGGTGGTTACCTTATACCTACCAATCTCCGTTTCTGCATAATTTTTTCCCTCAAACTAGTTCAAAATGCTGCTGCAATCAACCTCTTCCCTGGCAGATATGTTGAGGCCCACCTCACTCAGGGTTCTCTCCTTGCTCCTTTAGAAAGCTCGCCCTCGTTCTCTGCTAATGCGCCCTCGCCACCTCCAACCCCTCGACCACCTCCTGCTACTGAGCAGCTGGATGGCCACTCAAGGTCTCCAAATGGAGACCTTCTTTGGTTGAATCTGGAGAAGACAGAGAGGAGGCTGAGCAATATAGGGCAGGGTGGAACATGCTGGTTACCAGCATACTAAGCTGGGTAAGAGCATGGTCTCTGGAGTTAGCAAGGGGTCAAACTGGGCTCTGCCACTTGCCAGCTGTGATCCTCTGGGCAAGTCATTTAACCTGAGTCTCAGTTACATCAGCCATAAAAGGGGGGGGGTGCTAATAATAGCCCCAAGTCCCTAAGATTAATATGAGGATTAAGTGAGCTAATGACTGCTAAACTGCACAGTCAACAGAGCACTGAAGTGGGTAAGCAAGAAGTCTAAAAATGCCCCCCAGATGCAACTCCAGCCCTAAAAACTATACCCAGCTCTTCACCCACTCAGGTTTGACACTTTCCTAATTCACAGCTTGTATCCATTCAAGCTGGTGCCCACACCACGGCCCTTCTGCTTCAACAAATCCTTCCCTCACCACACTCAGAAGTGTTTCTTCCATTTTCTGAGTTTCTATGAGAAGTCTGACCACTTCTCCCTTTTCTATAGGGCTGTGTAATCCCCACGGTACCCAGCAATGTCTTGTGTACTGTGTCCCAAAAGGCTAAGTAACTCATATTTGGGGCCAGCACTGATTAACTGGAAGTCTGATGACAAGGTACAGGTGCTCTCTGAAGCACACCTATGATGAAGGGGACCTGGAGAGCAGAGGTCCGCAATCATGGCACTGCTGATGTTCTGAGCCAAATCGTTCTCTGCGGTGGTGGCTGTCCTGTGCATTTCCAGGATGTTTAGCAGTATGGCCTCTATCTTAAATGATGGTAGCACACCCTCCTCCCCACTGTAACAATCAAATACGCGTGGTGGGAAGTGGAGTTGGAGGGTACAGCTCAGCGGTAGAGTGCAGTGCTTAGCAAGCACGAGGTCCTGGGTTCAAACCCCAGTACTTCCATTGAAATAAATAAATTAAAATGTTTCTAGACATTGCCAAATATCCCTGGGGATGGGGGGGGGTGGTAATATATACTCTCTTCCTTTTTTCCCTTTCTCCCCCATGTTGAGAGCCACTACTGGAGAATGAGAAATAGTCCCCAAGTCACTGAATTCCTTTTCTACCGAGAAAGCAGATTGAAGACAAACATGGAGATCTTTCCTAATAGCTACTTTTGTGACAGGCACCTTCCAGACTATCTTTACCAAGCTATGGCTAACAGGGTAAGTCACAAACCCTAAGCTCTAGTTTCCCCTTCTCTAAAATAGAGACATTGTACCAAAGGTTTCGGACTGTTGTGACAATTGAATTACCTAATGCATACATAATGCTTAGCCCAGTGCCTGGCACACAGTTAAGTATTCAGTAGCTGTGAGTTATTATTAACACATACAGCTGGAGTCCAAGAGCTGAGCAAAGCAGCACAGATGTTGCCTCCATTCTTTCTCTGCTCTTCCCATTCCTTTCCTCCCCAAGGAGAAAGTAAAATAATTCAATACTAAACACAATGCAATGGTTTTTTAGAGCTGACAGCATTCAGAACAGGTGAGAGAACAGCAGGAAAAAAAGGGAGAATCGAAGGATGGCATGAAAAGTGTGGTGTCCTGCATGGGAGGCAAAGAGGTACGTACATTTCATACTAAAAAGGAAGAGGCAGAAATATGCCTGTTTCATTCCACAAAGAGTTTCTTATAAGGAAGTGGCATCCTTGTAAGAAGGAAGATGAGGGGTCAGAAGGATTTACATCTTTCATCCAGAAAGGTTCTACCCATGTGTATCTCCCCTTCCAGATATTACAGCAGTTGCCTGAATTACAAATACCTTACAACTTCAAATAGTTCCATCGTTTCTCCCTAATTCACCATGTGGCGACCAAGCTGCAGGGGAAAAGGCACTTCCCAGTGCTGGGCATTAGGAAAGACTGACCTCACATTTCTTCTGCACATTTCTTCACCCTAAGAGGAATTTTATAAATACCAGGTTTCCCTATTCTCCCTCCCTTTCCTCGTTTCACAGTCACAGTTCAAAGACAGACAGACATACACATACAATCATGTTCCATTTTCTCCATCCTTCCTTCGCTCCATTAGTAAACCAAGGAACACAGGCCATATGGATAGTGTATACAGGACAAAGACATTTAAATAAAAGTCTGGAGTAGCTTAATAGAGGCTTGTGTCAGCTGTCACTTGCTGTGTAACCCGGGTCAATTAATCTTCACAAGCCTCAGTTTTTTCATCTGTACAATGGAAGTGACCATCTCTGCCTTACAGATCCAATATCAAACATGCAAAGCTCCTGGCTCAGGACTCAGAATATAACAGAATGCTCAATAAGTAACTGCTATTATCATATACCAAAATTATACATAAAGCCTCTGTCCTTCAAAGCGCCCAGGTTTACCAACAGAAATACTGCCCCAAAAATTCATTTTCTCCTACAATTTCCTTCTACTAAGCCTAAAGACTCCTCACACCACTCCTCCCTCCCTCCTGCCAAACAAAAACTAACTTAAGTATAGGATAACCCATCTTACTCAAGCATGGTTTGTAAACTTTGTTTCATCACCATTATTGTTTCAAATATTTGACATTTTGACAGCAAAAGTGAGAAAACATTCTGGGTTCAGTCTGGGGGCGGAAACCTTCATCACATGAATCTCATTGCTGCTTCTGCAAAACACTTTCTGTGTTCCAAACCCATTTTGGGGAGAAAAGCAATTAGTAATCAGGAAACTAGCTATGCTTTTTTTTTTTTTTAATTCCCAACACCTATTGAAATAACTACCCACTCTTACCAGCTCAACTATGAAAACATAATGGTGGTGAAAAATTTTTCAATTAAATCAGAAATGTTTCCCTCAAGTAAACGAATAATTCAGGGACCCTTGTCATCCTACAGTTTGGGCACAATTTTTAAAGGAATTCTATAAAAATCTAAGTATCTGAATTTTCTATTCCTGGTAATTTAAACAAACATAATTCAGATTAAGATTTACAAAGTTAAAGGCAACTGCCAAAAATCTGTTTATTTTCTTGTCAATTTTAAAGTGAGACTGATAGCAAGAAACAAAACAGCAACTTTTCAAACTAATATTTAAAGGCATGGCTAGAAATTATGATTTCAGTCTCTGTATGATTCCAACTTCTACTGAGGCAACGTGAGCATGCCTGTACATTATCTGCACGTGTGAATAGAAAAGAAAAAATCCTACAAGGAATCTTCAATTATTACAAGTCTGTGGGCCATATTAGCTCTTCAACTATGAAAATCTTACAAGCAAAAGTGAGGTTCATAAGTATGGTGTTCAGTGTACGTTTCCACAATCAGAACTAGGAATAGACGGTAACATCTATTAAATCCAAGTGGTGGTGTGTTAATTTCTCCATTCCTACCTTGGCTCCTAGATGTTTTATAAAGTAACTTCTTGTTTCAGTCAATATTAACTGGACTCGTTTGGCTTTTAAAATTATTCTTAGCACGACATTTCTAAGTATAAAAGTTCTGAAAATCTTATCTATTCCTTTTCAAATTTAAGAGAAAAACAACAATCTCAAAAATTACAACAGTCTAAAGTAAGTAAATCACTTATCAAACATATATAAAGAAAAATTCAACTGGCCCTCTCCCTCTTCAGAGTCGGCCCACATTCTGTCTATGGAGTGTGTACCTAACTTTTAATCTGAGCACCCAACACCCACACCGCATGGCCTTTCTCTTGCCTTTCAGTGTATCTCTCTGAATAAATCTACTTTTACTCAAAAAATTAAAAAAAAGAATAATTCAACTATGTGAAAATATTTAATGTGTAAAGAAAAGCTGAAAAGGAAACAAACCTCTGGTCAAGCTGTTGAGATTTAAGGAAGATATTTATCTTTCACTGTAATTACAATTAACTTTAATATAGTGTTACTTTCATTTTACTGAACTACAAAAAGATTTTAAAGAGCCTAAGCCATATCTATTATGGTCAAGGAAAAGTGAATGACCAAGCAAGTGAGATATTATCCCCAGCAATAGAGTCTACAAAATGCTCCTTCTGCCAAAAGCTAGTCAGACATCACTTAGAGAAACATGATCCCACTTAGAGAATTAATAACACATTCACTCATGACAAAAGCAAATGTACATTTTTCTCTTTTGGAGAAACTGAGGCAAACAGCATTTCTCAAATGTCTCCAAGATAAAGGAGTGGCATCTGGCTGGTGATTCAGCCCATGGCACTCTAACTTACCCTTTTCCATTCCATGAAAATCTACAGAGAACACAGTAATCCCATTTAAAACTCTTAAATACTTCTGAAAAACAGGATGAGGTTTTACAAGTTTGTTAGGAAGTCATTCTATTAAAAGCCACCACTTTTTGACAAAATACTCAAGTTGATTTTGAAAAATATACATGAGAAAATATCCATGGAAATTCTGAAAGCACAAAGGGTAAAGAAGAGAGGTTGGCTCAGCCACATATCAAAACACATTATAAAGCGACAGCGATTCAGTCTGATGATGGCTCTTGAACGGAGAACAGAATGCCTAGTTTTTGAGTGGGAAGGTGGGGGTGGGGGGGCTGGACCCCCTCTGCCACTCCTTAAACCAAAATAAAATCCACATGGATGAAAAATGTGAAGATAGATCTTTTATTTTAGACATGTACATCACCAGTACTCCTGACACTTCCTGGGAGTATATGTAAGCAACTAGTACCTTCAAGGGGAGTGACCTAAAACTCACAACTATGAGTATCTCTGCACCAAAGTCATCGTATCACCATTCATAAAGCAAAAACTTCAGCAGTTAGTAGGAGAGATAGAAACTCTTTAATTGTATGAGACTTTTATTCACGTCTTGGTCCAGGGCAGAATAAGTGGACAAAAATAAGAATATAGAAATAATGCAAAATAGGTCTAAGGTACAAACCCACATTTAACTGTGGACCCTGAAAATAAAGAATATACCTTCTTTTCACATATTCACAATATGGTCATAAAAGTACCATATATTATGCCACAGAAGGTCTACAACTTAGTACATTTATTTGAAAATAACTGTAAAATAGTGGTACGAAAGAGAAGCGGTGATAACGAACACAGGATCCTTGAAGCAACTCTGTGATCAAATACAGCTGTGATGCATGCAGAGGGTAAGAACTTTCAGTTCCTACAGTAGTTTGTTGTGATCACATTTTTCAAGAAGCCACAGAATCCCTTGAGAAAAAGGTAGTTAAAACCATCTGCTACCTCCTAAAATACCCAAGGTAGGAGACTATCTATGTTCTATTTCTATATACACTAAAAGACCACCACCTTCTACTGCATTTTCATGCTTCACTATCTTCAACAAGAAGTTCATTCCTGGGCACTGCTTAAGCCTCTTAACACTTATAAATTATTTATTTCTTCAAGATCTGTTTTTGGCAGAGGTGGAGGCCATCCTTCACCCCACTCCCCACAGCAGTCTTACACGTGTATAGGAAGATGCCATGCAGACTACTGACCGTTTTAAATCGCCAGGCTTAAATATCCTCCTCACAGTCTAAATCTTCATTCCCTTATGACTGTCCTCACTGAGCTGTGACTTCTCTAATTCCATCACATCCAAACTAAGAAAAATGTCCTCTCAAATTTCTTTTCCACATGGCTAACTTGTTTATATTTATGCACCCATCAAAGCAAACGCTTAGAAAATATAGTCTCCACTTTAAAAGTTCAAGTTACACTGTTACGGAACACATTATGCCTTCATTAAAATTTTTTTTAAAAAACAGGTCTGAGTTTTGGTAGAATTAATCCACAGGAATAATTAAAATTTTATTTTAAGAAACGGACCCACAATGCTTATTTCCTAAAACTGTATTTGCCCTGTTTAAAATGCCGGTCCTCCCCCTTCAGCATCACTGATTCCTATGCAAATTCTGAAAGGACAATTCATTCTAACACGTTACGACTTGCTTTTTCTCCATTTCAAGTCAACTTCCTCGAAGGTCCTCATGCCCACATGAGACCAAGTTCCCCGCACTCCCTTCTCTGCCACCGCCCCGTTGGGTTTTCGCTGAAGCACTTAACAGTTTTCAGCTGCTTTGCCGCCCGTTTGCTGATTTTGTCTCCTTGCAGGAAGGGGGACTCTGCCTGAAGCAGCTCAGAGCCTTGCATGTGCTGCGGCTGGACCCATCAATGCAGGACGTGGAGAACCAATATTAAAAGCACTGTCCATGCCTGTGGATAGACCACAGTCATAAAGCTATTAATACTTGATATGTAATCTTTAAGTAGGTAAATTAATACCAGAAGTGGTAAATTCCGATAACACACCATAACACACCAAAGCCTCCAATGCAGAAAGCATGCTGGGCAAATTTACTCAAGACAGGCCAAACAGTGGACAACAAACCAGGGCCTCACTGCATTTAAGGAAGAAAAAAAAAAAAAAAAAAAACAGAATAGCAAGGGGGTGCTGAAAAGATGACCTGCTTTTATTACCATCACACATGCACCAACAGACAATTTCAGAGCATTTAATGAAACCTTTGTTTTTAAAATAGATCTTTGTTTTCCTGAAGTTTGGAGCACACCACTGACTGAGGACATGTGATCACCACCTTCCCCTGGCAGGACCCAAGTTTTAACGATAATTTCCAGAAGCTTCACTTAGATAACATAGCTGTGTGTGTGAGGCTGTAGTGAATGAGAACAGTTAATTTTTGCCTGAATGCTTTTTATTAAAAAGTACACTGCAGTGACAATTTCTAGGGCCATTCTGCAGTTATGAAATAAAAGATTTATATTTAATAATATATTTGTGGTATCCGAATTGTGGGCTGGAAGTTTCTTTTGCAACTTGGACAACAGTTAGCATGCACTGATATTTTAAATTTTAACTTGGTTTTCTTTAAACAGTCTTTAATAAGTTTCTTCATCAAAAAGCCCAACTAATTTAAGAAATACTGTGAAGAATTTTCTATGAGAGGAAAAAAAAGAGTTGCATTTTTAAGTCATATATAAATTTAAAACATTTCCTAATAATCAAATGCAAAATGGATCACATCTCAGAACCACTATTTTCACAGCCCAACTATTTTATGGACATAGTACATAACACAAGAAACCAAGTGAATCAGACTGGTTTGTCATACTGAATATGATTTTAGAAGATAAGCCTTGGGTGAGCATGTATTTTGGAAAACAGCTTGGTGGTTTCTCAAAAAGTTAAGCATAAAACTGTCGTTAAGACCCAGCAAATTCCACTCCTAGGTACCTAGCTAAGAAAAAGAAAAATACATCTACATAAAGACTTGCATGCAAATGTTCATAGCATCATTATTCAAATGCTAACTGCCCCTCCAAAAAAGCTGGAAACAACCAGTCTGCCCTATCCAGACAATGGAATTAATTACTCAGCAACTAAAAGAACAGAGCTACTGACACAGGATATGCCATAGATGAACCTCAAAAAATTATGTGAGTGAAAAAAGACAGATGTAACAAACTACAAGGTCCTGTGTACATGAAGTGCCCACCAAAGGCAACTTTACACCCAGACAGAAAGTAGATTAATGGTAGGATGGGGCATGAGGGATCTTATTGGAGGGATAAAATGTTCTAAAACAGATGAATGGTGATGGTTGCATCAGTCAGTAAAGTAACTAAAAACCACTAAATTGTACACTTGAAATGGTCAACTTTATGATATGTAAAATAGACCTCAAAGCTATAGAGGGAAAAAATTAAGAACTTAGGCTGGAAAGAAGCATTCATAAAACAAGAAGTAACACAGGAGATAAAAGATCTGCGTGATGGTGAATGGACCTTGACTAAAGCTAATCACTCTTCTTCTCCTTTACAAAAAAAGTCATTTACTGAGCTACCAAAAGACCAACCAGGGGTAAGCTTCTACTTCACTCTTTAAAATAATCAATAATACCAATACCTTACGGGTGTCACACAGAACTATGGGTGACCTCAGAAACCAAGTTCTGTTCTAGGCTTGTCGTGAGAACTGTCATGATTTTTAAGACTAAATTAAACTCACATTAAGTAAATCTAAAGATTTTCACTCTCTCCTTAGAAAAGTATGAGTGTTAAAATAAACATATGAAGAAGTTTCTGTTTTTAAGACTAGGCCCCTATCATGAGGATTAAAACAAAAAACCCTAACACTATGAGGAAAATGATAGAATTTATCAAATTCATTCTTTTACAACTTCCAATCTAGGGCTTTTTGTCTTCTGGGCACAATTCCCATTTAAAAACAAAAACTAAGTTTAATTGGTTTACTTTAAATTTTGCTAAAACCAAGTGACACAGACATTAATGTGCTTATTCTTTCCAACATCTTCAGGGAGCAGAACTTCACTCTGAAACAAATGTAACACACTGGGTTTCATTATACCCTTTTACTATCCTAATGTTAGTAAATGCTGCTGCCTAATTTTTTCCATGTGGTACAAAGTTTGTATTTACACAGTTTTTTTTTTTTAAATGAAGAGTTAGCACAAGAATGGTTTAACTCTAAAAGGGAACTAAGGGCGGGGTTGGGGGGGAGTGGGAAATACACAGACTATAAAAGAAAAAAACAGAAAAACAGAATTTCTAGAGGCATAAATGCTAGGTCAAAGTTACTTGGGAAAAAAACATAAAATGAGAGCTTTACCTTGGTTTACTGTCTAGAACGCTGTACAAAAAATATCTGCCTTTAACAACAACGCAAAAAAACCTACTTAAAACAGCTTATTCAGTCATTGAGAGGTTATTTTCTTTTACACTTGACCTTAGTCAAAAGGCTGAGAAGCGATGAGGTTATTTTCCTTTAAAGAACAAAATTAAAATCCTAATATCATGGACTCAAATCTTTATCAATGTTTTGGCAGCTAAAGTTACCAACTTATTAGACAGGTACTTAGAAATTTCTATGGTCAAATATTAATTTGTCAATCATGAGATAAAAATATCTTAAGTTCTGCAAAGCTGGACAGAAAACAGGTTTCATACTTTTGCACAGAACAGTGGGAACTGGTTAATTTTATATCACTTTCCATAAATTCACATGCAGAGTAAATCAGATACACCTGTATTTTTAAAGCAACAAGAATGGGGAGAGGGAGAAAAGCAATTTAACAAGTTATCCAGATGCACGTCATCCAGGATGAAAGTCACATGATAGCCTCTGCTCTATCGACCACAAAAACATATGCCCCAAATCAAAATTTAATTACACTGCACGACAGTCTGTGAACTGTGCTTCATATTTTATCTACTGCTCTGCTTTTGACAGGACAGTTTCCTGAAGGAAAAGTTCCAAGAATTGAAAAGTTACAACACCCACATACCAAAAAGTGTTTCCTGAATTTTGTTACAGGAACTGACATCTGCTATAATTTTAACATTTACTTCCCATAGGAGTCCCATTTAAAAACTTTGTTGCACAGCATTTGTTCGACGACAGTATATCTAGTCGATGCTTTTGTTTAAAACAAGAAAAAAACACCCAACTTTCATTTCAGCTCCAAAAGTCTGGATATAACTGACCAACTCGCAATTAGTTATAACTTTTCCCTGTGAACAAAAACAACTGTCACCTGATAAACGGGGGGGGGGGGGGCGGTCACGTGTAGAGCATGAGTTAATAGTTTTGTGAGGAAGCCCAGAGTGGATAGGAAAGGGTAAATTAAGTATCCAGCTTCTTGGGGAAGCGCTGCTTGATCAAACAGTGGACATTACTTCTTGGTACCTTCCTTTTCTTTTTACTTTTAAAATACAGGTGCATTTGGACATTTCAGCTAATACAGGCAGTAACAGGTGCGTCTACCTTCTCTACCGATCTCTTACTTGAATTGAATGGGGGAAACACGTGTATATATGAATAAATATTAAATCAAAATGGGACTGCATTACACGATATCGTGTATACGCTACTGCATCTCTCTCGCACACTCCCCATTTCACACTGTGGTCGCTGGGCCTCGGGCCTCAGACCCAGCAGGGCTCCACCCAAGCACCACCCCGGACCTGCCCAGTAGGAATCTCTAGGGGGAGTGGAGAGCAGAATCTGCACGTGAAGCAGTACTCATGGGGTTTCTTGTGTCTAATCAAGTTTGAGAACCTTGAGCTTAATATAAACACATTGGCTCCTAACATATTCCATTACTTGTATTTGCTTAATTGCCAATCCAGCAGCAAGCAATACTGAAAAGAAAGACAAGATCCTTCCGGGCAAAATAAAGACCAAGCCAGCGACTCAAGAGCCGCATCCTTAACTCTCCTCAGTCCACCCAAACGAGGGATCGTGTGGTCCGCAGGGCTCCAAGGAGAAAGAACAATCCGTGGTCCTTTTAGAACGTGGTGGAACTGTGGGTGCCCTTTGGAAACAGTACCTAATACCGAATAAAAGACAATTTAGCTGTCAATAGAAATATAATATATTTCCCCCTTCTGTTTGCTTCAGTTCCTTTTGACAAGATGTCACTACTGGGATTTCCTCTTAATATATTAAGTCTGACATCACATTACTGCTTTGGCTAATAGCTTTAAGAACCTGATAGGAGTCCAATCTAGTTAAATTAAAAACGAAGCCAATAAACCAATGCTAGAAAACAACAGACGTTCACCAGAGAAAAAAGACTTTCAGGATATTAAGTCTGCCAGCTTTGTGACCATCAAGTTAAGCTTTAACTCACTGTGGATAGATAGGAAAAGGGAAAAGTTTGCACAGGGGCAGGATTCTCAACACTGTTCACTGCCAAGACACAAAAAGTCAGCACTGGGATGGTTATTAAAGTTAATTTTTACTTTTGGGTCTCCAAGGGCATTAACATTAAGTTATAAATCTTATCCCCCCACCCCAGGTGTAAAGCTAAACTTCATCTGGTACATTTATATTTGAGCAAGACATTATTCTGCATTCTACTTGCTGTATTATTTTAAGCAAATGAATATTCATACTAAAGTGAATTAAGAATAATCTGAAGCAGAACTTAAAGGACCACAACTTTAGCTTTCCCCATTTTTTTTTTACTTGAGTAAAAAAGACAGGCAATCATTTAAGAGGTAACTCATGCACCCACCCCTATCAATAAAATGTAACTGAACCGCAACAAAGAGATTATGACACCCAAGCTTGCTATGTTTGTACTTCTAAGCCAAGAAACTTTGTCCTGAAGGTGCAGATTGTATTTCCAAGTAGTCCGGAGGGAAAGTCAGGATACACTGGTGTTCATAGTCCTCCTCACCACATCTCGCATACAGGATTTTCCCTTTCAGAAGACAGATTTTGGAAATATGTTTATTTTCCTACCTTAGAAAATGAATGAAAGAGAAATTTGCAAATAGAAAAACCTAGTTTATATATTTAAAAGCAAACCAGTTGACTGTTAACTCTCAAAGCAGTAATGAAGTTACTCAGCTTTATAATTCCTCCATTTTACAGCTATTAAGTAATACAAAGATTTGGATGCTCAAAACAAGTGACAGTACCAAGATGAGAGTTTCCTCTTATCCATGATTAAGATAATATTAAATATATTATATTTAAAATTTAAATTACTTAAATGTAGCATTCACTAAATTCCATTTTCAAAGAGTATAGAACCAGCTACTGAATGCCTTTTCATGGTGCAGCATGGAATCCTCTAACTCTCCTGAGACCACTTGTATTAATTTTGCCAAAGACCATCCCCACAAACCAGCTGACTCAAAAAAAGACGACTCAATCCTCTTTCCATCTTTATCATGCAAGAAGCTCTAGTCCAAGTCAGGAAGCTCAGCTGGGCTCTCAGGATGAACTAGAAGGAAACCACTTAAGAGACCTGTCTGTGTTTCTCTTCTGTCAAGGACACTATTTACAATGGTGTCATAAGGGAAAAACTGAAGACATTCACTGGGTCGAAACACTGCATAAATTATTTCCCTCTTGAAATCACTTCCTTGAACTGCACTTTCCAAAACACCAGTGTTCTTCTTTGATATTTGCTCATATTTAATCAGAGCTTCTTTGCTTTTGCAAATTTTCTTCCAAGGTAATCTTTATAGAGCTCATAAATCAGGGGTGGGGGCAGAGGGGGGAGCAAACTGGTTCCAGACCAGTTTAAGAGTACTGCTCTTTGCAATGGAAAATGTCCCCCACCAGAGTCACATCCACCAAAAACCGGCTTCATAATAATCTTGGGAACAATCTGACTTTGCTCTATTATTATTTCTTTAAACTTCATTAACTTTAGTCAAATTCAAACAAAAACACTGTGGGAGAGTTGACTAAACCGAATTTCCACATCTTCCTCAAAAGATGTGCTCAGCCACCAGAAGCTACTCTCCTAAAGAAGCAAGTTCAACTCCCCCATTCCCATTCAGGCACCCCTCCCTACAAGGTGGGGGCGGGCCAGGGCTTCTCCAATAGCACAAGGTGCATTTTAAACCGGTTAATCCCTGTCCATAGTGTAAAATACGTATGTGTTCCTTTCTAGAATCCAGAAATTGCTTCAATGAAGGGGTCAGCAGAGATGGAGTACCAAAGCCCTCCTTTCTATTTCATCCATCAACACACTCCTCAATATAAAGCAAGCTAATCCTCATAGAAAAGGAAAGACCTACAAACTGATGGGACTCCATGTCTACCCCTACCCATCATACAGGCTTACTCGTCCACAAAAAAGGGCGTACCAGGTTGTATATACTTCCAAGAAAGTACAGTCTCCAAGTGCTTTAGATCAGGATTTAGAAACTAAAGCCATAATCTGTAAGTATTTCACATTAAAAAAAGCAAGTCTGTTACAATTTCCACAAAGACTAGTCAATGTATCTGTTGTGCTTACAGATTCCAAAGGAAGCACACACTGATCTGAGTGGAGGGATAGCATATGCCCTGTTTTAACTGATGTTGCATTTTTAAGTGATTGCCTCTTTCTCCCCATCTCTGAAAACACAAACCAAATATTCACTGTTTTCAAAATATTTACCCAAAATCTAATTTGTAAAACTTAGGCAACTGACCTTTCAATTCAATGTCTTCCATATCTAGCAGAAGAAAGCAACCACAAATCAAAACAAAATTATCAATCTTCTACTTTTAGGTTTTACAATGAAGGAGTGAAATATGCAGCCTCAATTTATGAAAGTTCACAAGCCAAGAAACACTTAAGTAGTCCCTCCCACATTCAAAGTACTTCTAGCTCATGCAGGAGATACTAAAAATGTGACACAATTATCTTAAGGAACCAACTACAGAGAAGAAATACACATGAAAAATTAGTCATACACCACTCATCAATATCAAATGAAGAATATCACCTTATAACAATACCAAATAATGAGAGAATAGTGCCATGGTCAGCTCATGTATTCACTCTCAGTGCTACAAAATTCAGTTTCATTTAAGTTCCCCTCTACCTTTTTCACTAAAAAAAAAAAAAAAAAAAAAAGTAAACAATGCACAAGGAAACTCCTGTGGTTAGAACAGACTGACTTATGAATCCACTGAGTCCAACAATTTAAATTAATTTTTCCAAGAGCAGAGAGATGCTACCTCTCTGCTCTTGAAACAATGAGGGACATGTGGGCAAGATTTTACTAACCTTGATTATATATCATAGGTGATGGTCCCATTTCTCTTAGCACTACTCAGAGTAACATGGCCCAGCTTTGAGATTTCCCTGAAATCCAAAAATATCTGCAATCTTCTCCATACATTCTTTCTTTGGATCTCAAAGGTTACCTACTCTCCCACAAACACAATGTCTGAATGAACATGGACCATAGTCCAGCTACACCTAAAGAAAATGGGCACTTGTGAGATACACTCCCAGAATGCAGACTTGGAAAACAACAGACTACCATGGCCTTGTGGCTTTGTTCCTAGTTCAAGGGCACATATGAAGGCCAGGTAAAAGAGCGGAATATGTATGGTCCTTCAATTTCAATTACTGGCAAATTGAATTACCACACACCTGATAACTCAGATTTTTACATCTTGTAGCCAAGTCCTTTTAGCAGAAATTGCTTTTCGTGCATTTATATGGAGGCTTTGCAGCTCCCTCTTAACACCCCATCTCAGCATTAAAGAGGCAGCCTGGAAGTAAGGAAATGCTGCAGAGCAGCTCAGGACTCAAGCACTGCTCTACCCTTGTGACCTCAGGCAAGAACAAGGCTGGCTGGGCCTCAGTTTCCTTTAAAAAAAAAAAAGTGAAAAACAAAAGTACTTACCTATTTAAGTGACTGAGAATAGTCAAAGAGGTAATTCAATTACAGCCGCTGTGCCTGGCACACAGCAGTGTCCAATTTAGCTATTACCTCATTTGAGTCTTAATTAGTTTAAGGGCGAAGACATTGAAATCACTCACACCTGAGTTCAAATCTCAGCCTTATATTACTGAGCTCTGTTGTATAGTCTTTAATTTCTTAGATCGTGGTATTTTAATCTGTGGTTTTGATGCCATGGATCCCTTTGGCAGTTAAATTTCAGTAAAGCTTAGCAAAAAATAAAGATGCAACTTTTGTTTCTCATCCTAGTTTTCCTACTACCTGGTTCCAAGAACCTTTTAGAGCAACCAGTAAAACAGGGGCAGGGATAAACCACTGAGTTCAGAGGATTAAATATATACATAGAAGGTGCTATACAGTGAAGTTCTTTTTCTTCCTAGAAAGTTCTATACCTTAGGAAAAAATTTCAAAGTCTCATCAAGTTCAAGCTTCAACATTAAAGCATTGATTTCTTTGAGTGATCCATCTAGGTCTTCAGATGTGAAATGTGTTTAGCCTTATAAGATTTCCCCCAAATCACTATGTTACATCAGAGAGCAAAACTGAGGAGCCCTATTATTTTAAATGTAACACCAAAGTGCTTTCTAGTAAAATTTAAAGTTAAAGAACGTATAGGCAAGTTCTAAGCTTCCCTTAGCACCAACTGCTGTCACGACTAACATTCAATTACACACAACAGTCTGAATCTCATAAGAATCACGACAAATGCCTTGTCATCACTCTTAAGCGCTCATTACCATAAAAAAATAATAATAATAAAGCAACAAACCATGGAAAGCCAGGGCTCGAGGTTCTTATAACAGCGTTCCTGACAGCAACTGCAGTTCATTATCCTCTCCCTTCACCAACCCCAGTACGTTCCTGGTCTTTGCCTACTCAGCAAATTCAGGCAAGCTGTGCCGTTTTATGTGCAATCGTACATTTTGGCAGTAAAATTTCCAGTCACTTACCAGGCAAATTCCCAGTCACCTCCGTCGAGGCGAACTGTTTTACATTAATTAATTTCTAAAATTCTGCTCAAGGCGTTAGCGGGAAAAAAAAATCAAGAGAACCAAAGGAAAGTGCACAAAGAAACTAAAGGACAATTTGGGTAAAGGCAGACAAGTTAAGTCAACTTGATTACTCTGAAAATAATTATTTTTGGAAGACAAGAGAAATTTAACTTTAATCTGAACTTGAACTCAACCCCTCTCCTCTCCTCTGCAGAAAACTGTCTCGGATGTTCTCCAAACTGTTTTTTATCTGACATAATGAACCACAGCATCAGGAATGACGAGAAAGCAATGACAAAGCTGCTTCCTGCCCGTCTTCTTCGCAGCACCCCAAGCCTTCGCCCGCAACCTTCAATCTCCCCGAGCCACTAACACATTCTAAAAGTTTCTCTCGGTGCCTGCCTTACCTTGACTGGGCTGCCATCATTCAGTTTATAGAGCTCAAGGTCTCCTGTCCATGAGCGCCTTCAACCCGCGGCCCTTGTGCCAGCGCCGCGCTCACCATTTGCCGGGGCCGGGCGGGGACGCTTCCCCAGCGCGACTCCCCGATGTTACGGGACTACCTGCTCCCGAGCCCGGGCGTCCTCAGCGCAGCCTCCGGCTCCGACCGTATTGGCTCACGCTAATCCTGATGGACATCCGGGCACTGGGGCCTCTGCGGGCGAACTACACTTTGGACGGCCCCGGGTAGCGTCGCGTCCGAAACCAGAGTGAGCGCGATCCCTCCGGGCGATTCCAGAGAAGGGAAACCAAAGGGGTCCGCGCGCAAAGCCCACCAGCGCACAGCTCCCGCCGAGCGGCACTTGAACTCAGGTCCGCGTCAGAAGAGAAAAGAAATCGTCCTCTGGCTGACATAAAGTTGCCCGAGTTCGCCTAAACACCCCCGTCAAGAAAGTTCTGGTGGTACGGTCCGCCTCCTTAAAAGGGCACGGCGCTCGGCTGGCCTGGGCCGGAGGCTGCGCCGGGCGGGGGCGCCGACGCAGCCCAGCTGGCTCGATCGCGGCCCGGCCCCGCCTGCAGGCTCCTGGCTAAGGCTCTCTTGCCAGGTTTTAACAATGTACAAACACACACCGCCGGAACACACAGTACCCGGCTGCTCAGAACTCCAGCTCCAATTTGATTATTTGTTGAATATTGGGCCCCGAGAGGCTGCAGGGAACAAGGAATAAAACCAACGCAGGAAACCACGTTTGCTACTTTTGACCATTCCAAAGCTTGCAGTCAGGAAATGTGCAACTAACGCACACTTGTTTGACTTTGTTCGCTTTCAGTTTTGATTTCGTTACACTGAAGCAAGTATTTACAAAACGCCCTCTCCTTTATTGGACAACATGCAGATTACAAAGGGAACAGTAACTCATGTGGTACTTAAAGAAGTAAATAAGGAACTGACAAATTCTTAGAACATTACCAAGGATGCAAACCAACAAAATATTAAACACAGTAAAGTACAAACGAAATCGTGTCCTACTAAGGGGACCAGGGAAGGCATTTAAATTTAAACTGTGCCTAAGGCTAAGCAAGAAAAAACGTAGGTGGACAGGAAGGAGGTTGTGCTTCAGCATCTCAAGGGGACCAGTACCACACTCTAGGAGCTGAGAACTCCTTTTTTTAATATATTTTTTAAACTTTTTTTTTTAAATTGAGTTAATAGTCAGGAGCTGAGAACTCTTAAATGAATGCTGAGTGAATGTCTGCCCTGTGGACTCCCCATTCTACCTACAATCATGACAATGTCACCATCTCACAGAGATACTCCAGACCTTATTACTAAGAAGCCAAGGGATACAGACAAGCTGACGTCTGCAAGAAAACTGCAAAGCTGTGAGGTTGGGGGCTGGAGGGTAGGAGGAAGGCCCAAAGCATCTCTATCAGTGGTTCTCAAAGTGTGATTGGTGGACTCCTGGGAGTTCCCAAGACCTTCTTAGAGGTCAGAACTATTTTTAGGATAACACAAAGACATTATTTGTCTTTTTCACTGTGCTGACATTTGCACTGATGGTGCAAAAGCAATCGTGGGCAAACTGCTGGCGCCTTAGCACTAATCAAGGCAGTGGCAGCAAAAAGAACTAGTGGTCACTGCACTCTTCACTACCACACATTAGCAGTTAAAAACAAAAGAGCCAATTTCCTTTATGAATGTCCTTAATGAAGCGAGAAGTAGGAATTACTACTTTATTAAATCTTGACCCTTGAGGGCAGGTCATTTTGATGTTCTCTGTGACAAAATGGGAAGTACACAAGAGGCACTCTACTGTCAGAGTGAAGTACAGTGGTTGTGTAGAAGAAAACACTTGTGTAATTGAGTTGCAAGCTGAACTAGCTATTTTTTCATGGACTACCATTTCTACTTGAAAGAACAATTGACGAACTGTGGTTATTCTGACTTGGGTATTTGGCAGTCATTTTCTCAAAAATGAACAAAGTAAGTCTGTTTCTTCAAGGAAAACTGACCGTATTTATTGCCAATGATAAAATTTGAGGTTTCAGGCATTTTGGAAAATTTGACATCTGCCACCCTGAGCTTGACAGCTTCCCAATTCTTAACAACTTTCCTGATGAGGTAAGTACGGTAATGAATATGCTTTTAGAAGATCTGCATAACTTAGTAACCAATATTTTCAAAACAGTACAAAATCATGCATGGGTAAAAAGATCCATCCAAAGTGCAAGACAGACCAAAGGATTTTAATATGTCAAATTAAAAAAAAAAAAAACCTCAAGATATGATTTCAGATTCCACATTGCAACTAACCTTTAAGAAACTATGACTTGTGGAGTTTTGATACAATATCCCAAAAAGGTATTAAAATACTCTCCTCTTTTTTGTATGAGTCTGGATTTTCATCACAGATTTCAGCCAAAATAACATTGCAACAGATTGAATACAGAAGCAGATATGAGAATCCAGCTGTCTTTTATTAAGCTAGACAGTAAAGAGATTTGCATAAATGTAAAACTACCACTCCTCTAATTTTTTTTTTTTTTTTTTTTTGGTGGGGGAGGTAGTTAGGCTTATTTATTTATTTAATGGAGGTACTGGGGATTGAACCTAGGACCTCATGCATGCTAAGCATGTGCTCTACCACTGAGCTATACCCTCTCCTCTTCCTCTAATTTTTTTTTTTTTTGGAAAGTTTTTTTTTAAGTAAAAATATAATTTATGTTAACAGGGAATAGGTTTCTTATTTTAAAGAATTCAATATTTTAGATATCTCAATTTTCATTTCTAATACAGCAAGTATCAATAGATAAAACCAACATATACAAAAACTCTTTGGGGTCCTCAATAATTTGGAAATGCAGAATCAGTCCATGTCACTTGCTGATATTTCCACATCTCCCTGACCTCTTCACATTCATCACGGCTTCCCTTATATTAAAATGTAGCATTATAATATCAGCTATTCCTGTATAACCTATTAGCTCCTAGATCAGCTTTGGCAAAATGTCAGATCACCTGTGGCATGTATTAAAAACAGACTCCAAAACTACTGAATCAAAATCCTTGTGGGGTGAGGTCTCAGGGATACACACTTCAACAAACTCTCCAGCTAATACCTGTCTGCTTAAATGTGAGAACCACTTTCCTAGAGTATGTGTATTTAGATAATAATGTTGAACTTTTGATTCAGTATTGGTTTATAATCCTTCAATCATTTTAAGGATCATGGTTGGAAAGCATTTATTTTTAAACATTAAGAGATCTCTATCAGACAATAAAATATCACTGCACGTATATATTCTTTTGCAATAAGAGAGTAATAAATCTTGAACGAAACAAACTATAAATTTAGGCAAAATCTACTCCCCCCAAATTTTTGCTTGCCATTTCCCCCATCTTTCTCTTGTTGTTCTAAATACCAACTATGATCATTTATGCTTTAAATTGATATCAGACATATAAGTAAGCTGAAACAATATTGCACAATAGCATTTATCATAAATTTTCCAGGTTAGAAATGTAACATCACTTACATTAAAAATACAGTTTTCCCTCTGTGAACTGTGTTAATGGTTCTGACACCAAAGATAGGAAAGAATACAGCAAATATTTACACAAAAGGAAGTAAGAAATCAACTGCAGATCAAGATTACACCTGAGATTCCCCAGGCTCTTAAGATCATTTGTAATGTAAATTAGTGAAGGTAATTTGAAACAGAAGTGGGATTACACTCGATTTGTCACAGATCTAAAAATACTAGAGGAAAGTGCTGGAGAAATTACTCTGGAACTGGATACCGCATGTGGCTGCAGAGAGAGGTACAGCAGGATACACATGGGCGTTATTATCTCCGAGTGTTTTGAAAACATCAAGGTATCCGACCCAGTCTTGTTCAGCAAAGAAACTGAACAAAAAGACATTCTTAACCTTTTGGGGGCACCTAATTTTTTGGCTTTCTGATGAAATTTGAGGATAAAGGCCCATGCACATAACATTTGCTCTACTTGGATGTGATTCGTGATTCCCCTGCAGCCCACCTAGGAAGAACCTGAGGCTCTGTAGGCTTCAAATGGTAAATCTCTGGACCCTAGGGTATGTTCAAACTGGACCAGTAATGGACTCAACTTACCTTCCAAATAAGGGGTTGGTCTTCACTGCCCCTTTAAAAAGTTGGAACTGTCTTAGTAATTGCCCAGTTCAGTGAAGAATTTCTAACAAAAGCAATGGAAAGAGGCATACCTGTCTCGCTGCTAGATGGAACTCTGCCTAGTAAGGCCAATCTGAAATAAAATCTTCAAAAATTGGAAAGAATGGAAAGATACTACATGACAGCAAAACATCATCTACACATCCAAATCCCAAGTTTCTCAGAACAGTGATAATACGCTAATCAGTTCCCCATTTCCTGAATTCACTAATCCTTCCATGACCAAGTATGCTAACACCAAAAAAGTAAGGTATACAATTTAATAAATGGGGCAGAATTTATAAGGTGAGTGCGACAGACTAGTTTACTACCTGAAACGGGTTCCTGAATCACAAGAGTGCCTTTTTATTAGCTCTTTAAATTAATAAGCTTTACAAATGACACTTGCACACATGTAGTGGCAATAATACATGGCCTATGCAACAACACACCTTAAGTACAATTACGAATGTGCACTAGAATTGTTATCCAAGAGTGAAAACAGGATAGTCTTTCAAGTGCTCCATCATTTATTTGGCAAAATACAGACGGACATATGTTAAAAATATGTTTATATTTTTAAATTTTGGGGGGTGGGGGGAGGTAATTAGGTTTATTTAGTATTTATTTATTCTTAGAGGAGGTATTGGGGATTGAACCCATGTCCTCATACATACTAAGCATATACTCTACCCCTTGAGCTATACCCTCCTCCCAAATTTTTTTTAAGTGATAGGTGGCAAACTCTTTCTAACATACCTTAGTTTAAATTTAAAAGAAACATTTTTTTTCCAACAAGTTGTCTTAATCATAACTCTTAAATACCATTCAATGTATGCATTTGGTCTACAATAGTCACTCAATGATTCTACTCTTTAGTGGCATTTTTAGTCTAAAAATTACACAGGTCAAATCTAAGAATTTTTACTTCATCTCAATGGGATGTTGTTTGATGAGGACACTGCAAAAATGACTTCACCCAAAGAAAGGTGCTTAAGGTGCCACTGGATGAACTCAAATAAATCAGACACAGGAAAAGGGAGGCGAGATGAGCGGAGAGACAAAGGAGGAGAAATAAGATGAGGGAGGGCAGAGACAGCAGGGAAAACTGGGCAATAAGCATCGCTGGAAATTAACTGGCTTCCCCTTCAGCTGTGACCTCAACACAGAGCAGATGCTCCTTCACTGGTCCTGAGCAGGTCCTGTCTGTCCCCAGGCACTCTTCCGAGCTTTACTCCACACTTTTCAGGTCCTCTAACATGGCCTTCAAACTAGAGGAACATGGAAGTTCTCAAGAGGTAAGAGGGCAAAGGTTTGAAGTAAATTATTTCCAGGTCCTTCTTTCCCAAAACAAGGGCTCAGGCTTTCCTCCCACTTCCCGCTTGCCTTTCCCCACTTGAGTAAGACAAGCAGGCCTCTCACGCACCCCAAATCAGTCTTAGAAGCTTACACTGCTCCCGGGTGCAAGTGCCTCTGGGGCCCCAGAGGAACAGTTCTATGTGGAGGACAATCCCTGAGCTCAAATCAAGAAATACTCCTCATTAGAGACGTCCAGGTAACCAACCTGCAGCAAGGCCCGTGCCCCACTGATCCAGCTACAGGTTAGAATCAAGAAATGCGGTGGAAGGTTTTCTCTGATGGGATTCAGCTGATGGGTTGAGAATGCTGACTTGCAGTTTTTCAACATGCTTTTGGGGGAGCACACAAGCAAAAATGTTTAAAGACTTCTGCTCAATTTCACCTTTTCCTTCACGGCATGTCTTTATTTCTGGTCTACACCTTTCCACATCTTCCTCTATTTGTGCACAGACAAAACATCCCTCCTCCCCTCCCCATCCATACCAGTGACTTATTCTCAGCCTACAAACTCAAGTTTACCCAATCCTGCTCCCCCGTCCCAACAGACACTTTTTTAAAACAGTCTTTTTATCTTGGAATAATTTTAGATTTACAGAAAAGTTACAAAGAATTCTCATATACCACCCCAGCCAGTTTCCCCATTTTCACATCCTATAGTACCATTTGTCATTTGTCAAAACTGGGATATTCACATTGGTATATTACTATAAGCTAAACTCCAGACTTTATTTTGATTTCACCAGTTTTTCCATTAATGTCCTCTTTCTGTTCCAAGATCCAATGCAGGGTATCACACATTGCACTGTGTGACAGCTTCTCAGTCTTTCCTGGTTTTTTATGACCTGGATAGTTTCAAAGAGTTCAGGCCAGGTGTCCTATAAAATGTCCCTCATCTGGGTTTGTCTGATGTTTTTCCCTTCAGTGGAGGGAGGGAACTGTGTTCCACCTCCTGTAGGGTGGTAGTATCCACACATTGTATTTCTCTAAGAAAGATTTGCTTCTCCATTTATTATTCAGTCATTTATTTATACCAGTATGGCATATGCTTACATATGTATTTTACTCTTTGGGCTATAATTCAATACTACATGCTTTCTTTCGTTGTTCAGATTATTCCAGCCGTGGCCCCTGGGCACTCTCTCCCGTCAGTGCCTTGTCCCTTTGACTTGCTGTGGTCCTTCTGTCTTTTGAGCACTTCCTTACTTTCTGGTACAAGACGCTCCAGGCTCATCTTCTGTTTTCTCTACCACGGTTCTTGAAGCAGCTGTTTCTCCCACATATCACTCTTCTCTCCTTAGAAGCTACTGCCCAAACTCCTTCTGCCATCACAGCCAAAATTCCTAAATGAAGAGTGTCTGCCTCCTTTGCAACACCAGTGCCCACCTTCCTTGAAGCTCTTCTCTGTGGACTTCTATGACACTGATCTATTTTGGTCTGGGGTGGGGGGTCATTTTGTTTCGGAATTCTTTCTGCTCACACATACAGGATTCACTATAAAATGCTGGAAAACTTCCCTTATCTCTCAGTCCATATGCTGTCTCGGGCAACATCAGTAACCCTCTAGAAGTGTAACTCCAGCCCAAACCTCTCCCCACAACTCCAAGTCCCTTCTTTCCACCTGCCCAAAAACACATTCCTGGATGTGAAAAGGTACTTGGCGGTTGTCCAAAATGGATCATTTACTTAGTGAAAAGTATGTCACCCTGGAGATGCCAAGAGCCACACATCTCATTCACTCTCAGTTGCTGCTTGGGTCTGCAAAGGGTGGTTTCTCCATAGATGGAGGGGACAATGTCCAAAGGAGGAATGGGGGAGGGGGAGGTAAGCTGGTTCCATTCTTGGGAATAAAAGCAGAAGACAAAATTCAAAGAGGGCTTCCAATTAGCAGATCAGGAGGGGTGTGGGTAACACAAAACTAAAAAATTCCACTATCTTTATCATGTGTGCAACTGTAATGATCATTGATAAACCTCTTAAAATAAGATCTGCCGCCTTAAGTTTTTTACTAGTAAAAACCAGGGAGTGTGCACAATAATGAGTGTGCAGGTAAGTGTGCAGGGTAGTGATGCCTTTAAAATGGAAAGGCAAACAGGTTAGGAAAAGAGATAAAAAAAATCAGCCTGAGAAATGGCCCCAGGCCAGGCAGTAACCCCCAGCAACTCAAACTCAAGGGGCCAGAATTAATGTGGCTCCAACCAACTCCTCTCCCCGAGTCCCGGTCACCAATCACGAAAACTAAAGACCAGTCACTCCTTTTCCTGGCTCTTCCTGCACATGTAATCATCACCCAAATCCCTAAGGTCTCTTGAGATAGTAAAAGTGCAGGAGTGTGGGAGTTGGAGATCTTACTTGAAATACTTCTCTGTTTTTCTGAATTTATACAAATAGTCTCAAGTTGCTTTTTCTCTCCCCAGGTTGAATATGCTTTCACCCTCTTGTTACATAAAAATATTTTATGATATGGAAAGATATTACAGCATAAGTTTAAAAAAAAAAAGTAATTGCTATACAGTGCATTTGTTATGAACCCACTTCATCAAAATTGAATTAATTGTGTGTATTAAAGAAATTGACTGGACCTGTGTACCAAAGTGCTAGCCATAGATATTCTTGGAAAGAAGGATCAAGTGACTTATTCTGGGCATTTAAAAATGTTCTAAGTATTATAAAATGAACACTTGTCTGAAATTTACAATTTTTACAATTGTGATAATTTACAATTACTGTAGAAAATAAACTATAACCAAATCTTAGCTCTAGAAAGGAGACCAAGATCATCTAATCCGCTTCTCCATGCAAGAATGCTCTCTGCCTAGACTGGCCCGTTTGTGTATCTCCAGGGACATCTGTTGTAATTACAAGCCAGCCCCTTCCACCACTGGCCAGAGACAGAGCTCAAAAGTTCTGTACTCCATAGAGTTCAAACTGGCTTCCCTGCAGCCGTCATCCCTTGGTTCTACTTCTGCCCTCTTGTTGCTAACACAGCCGTCCCCCTTTCCTATGCTGTTTCATGGTGCACCCTGTACTATCCTTTCCCCTTATACCTATGCATGTTTTTATTTTTAAACACATCTATTGGAAGCAGATTATTGTGTTGGGTAAAACCCAGCCTGCTGGATCGCTGCCTGGTAGGTTTGATCATTTATTTTAATTATTGATATGGTCTGGGTTTAAGTTCCATCAAGTTGTTGTATGTTTTCCTTTTGTGTCTTTGGGTTCCTCAGTGGCTCCATTCCTGCATTCTTTTGCAGACTTTCAGGCCCCACCCAAACCTACAAAAGCAGAAACTTTCCGGGTGTGGTCCAACAATTAGAGTTTCAACAAGCCTTCCAGGTGATTCTGTTTTACAGTAAAGTTTAGAAACCACCGCTCTAGGGCTAACAGTATGCAACCTTAACTTACCAAATTGTATATAGAGTCAAAATTGTACCAATTCACTGACATTTCCAACATCTCATTCCTCTTGGAAATTAAAAATGATCATAAGGTCTTCCATTTTTTCTAGAACCCCTCCCATTCTCTGAATTCAGGTTCTTCTTCATACATCATTACACTTTTTCAATAGGTTAGTAAGAATTATTTCCCTTGCCAACTCTCCCCCAACTCAGCCTTCAACCCCACTGCCAGAACATAGAATATACTGTTCCTAAAATACACATCAGATGTTACTCTGAAAAGAAAAGGAAAGAAAAGAGGAAAGAAAAGAAAGAGGGAGGAAAGGAAGAAAAAGAAAAAAAATTGTGTATTTCCTGCCTCCAGGCTGAAGACTAAACCTCTTTCAGAGGCATTCAATACTCTCCCAAATTTGGCCCAACCTCAGGAGTTCTCTCACCCACCAACCTCCCTCCATCCCCTCCATCCCCTCCCCACCCCATCACCACAGACGCCCTCCCGCCAGACTCTTGTGCCACCAGGCTTTGCACAGAGGATTTTCTCCTTGTTGGAATGCCCCTTCCCCTCCTCTCCAGCGGAAGACTCCCTACCATTATTCAAATTCCAACCTCGAAGAAGCCTTCTCTGATATCTTAACCTTCACACTCTTTACCTACCACAAACTCTTAGCTCTTCCGTCTGTCAAGTCAAGAGGCTAGATGGGATTAAGGGGAATGTTTGCTCGTCTGAAGGGAAAAGCAGCCAAAAGATACTGCAGCTAACAGATGACCTCTGCAACACAGAACTGTGAAGAACTCTGCCGGCGGGGCGGCTGGCAAGATTTCCTCCTACCCGTGAGTGAGAGATCAGCCCCCAAACCAGCACCATCTGGGGAGGACTCTCATTATGCAACCATCGGATTCTGACCTGGGTTCACAAAATGCAAGTGGAGACCAGTCAACTGTTTTCAACATTTCAGAAAGTCCAAAGGAAATCACGTATTCGCCCATGGGAAGTGTGTGAAGGACTCCGCTTTGGGCCTTTCTAGAGCTGATGCCAACTCGGTGTGGTAATAACAGTTAGCTCATGCTGACCAGGAAGTCTCACAACTGCATGTGGTCTGATTAATTTAAATAGGAAAACAAACAAAATTATTTAAATGTAAGTTTGTCTGGTAGAGGGACTCTTTCAAAACATGAAATCCAAAGGAAAAGGGAAAAAATAGAAGAAAGTAAGAATTAAACACACAGACAGAAGACATCGTTTTGAAGGTACTCCCCCCTTGGATGTGAACTAATGAAAACAATGCAGATTCCTTCAGACTGAGCTGAGGTTCACAGCCTCGGCTACACAGGAGTATCCCCTAACCTGGGAGATTTACAAATTCCTGATACTCAGGCCACACCTCAGGCCAGTTAATCTCTGCAGGTGGGACTCATGCATCACTGTTTTTTAAATGTCCTCAGGGGACTTAACGTACAGCTAAATTAGAGAACCTCTGCTTTCAAGCTGGCCCCTCCCAGTGAGCTGACGGCATGCCTGGTAGAAATGCAGAATCTTAGGTTCCATTCCAGATCTACCAAATCAGAATTCATATTTTAACAAAATTCTTACGGGATTCATATGTCCATTAAAGTTTGAGAAACACTGCCTTGGAAAATACAGAACATTTAAGAATTGCTTAACCCAGCATTATTTATAACAGCCAAGATATGGAAGCAGCCTAAGTGTCCATCAACAGATGAATGGATTAATAAGATGTGGAATATATACACAATAGAATACCACTCAGCCATTAAAAAAAAAAAAGAAAGAAAGAAATTTTGCCATTTGCAACAACATGGATGGACTTGGAGGCCATTATGCTAAGTGAAGTAAGTCAAAGACATATGTTGTATAATAACACTTATATGTAGAATCTAAAAAATACAACAAAGCAGTGAATATAACAGGAAAAAAAGACACAGACAACAGTTACCAGTGGGGAGAAGGAAGGGGGAAGGGGCAATATAGGAGTAGGGGATTAAGATGTACAACCTGTTATGTATAAAATAAGCCACATAGATATATTATACAACACAAGGAATATAGCCAATATTTTATAGCTATAAACTCACAGATTATTTGAGTATAACCTTTAAAAACTGTGAATCATTTTACTGTACACCTGTAACATATAATAATTGTACATCAACTATGCTTCAAAAAATATTAAATTAGTATTCATTTAAACTATTATTTTATTAGAGTATTTAAGATTTTATTAAATTATAAAATCTTCCCTAAAATAATTGTTAGAATTAATTAGACTTACAAATAAAATAGTAAAATATATGTAAAACTCGACAACAAAAAGAGCAGCTTAACCTCTCAAAAACAAGTGACCAATATTCCCTGATATTCAGTCTAAAACACTGATCTGTAAACAATGCCTTGGGACAGTCCTCTCTGTTGTTGGAGGTTTTTCCATCCCTTCAAACTACCCTCAAATTTTCCTGATTACACATAAGAAAAGGGAAAGATTTAAGAATTGGAAGAAAGGGAATATTTCCCAGTCTTTCTTTGCAGGGCTGTTTTTTCCTTTTGTGAGGGGAAAAAAAACCACATACATAGACAAGCCACAATGATCAGTAAATTGCAATGTGTAAGTTACACAAGATCTGATCTCCACATACATAAAAGAAGTTAACTACTGACAGTTTTTTGTGATACCCGGGCCTGTCCTAACTGTGCGGTTTTTATTCCTAGCAAATGTTTAAATCCAAACAATTCAAAATCTAACTTGGGGTCTCAGTTTTACTTTCCACTGCAGGACTGAGGATTTCTTCCAAATTGTCAGAGGAGTTTTAGTTGAGATTTATTTGTCATGAGCTCTGTCTCCTTCAAGGTCACATGCAAAACAGGAAAATTCAAATGAAATGAAATCAACATTTATTAAGCACATACAATGTCCAAAGCCCTGTGCAACCTTTTAGAAGAGTTTGTGGGGTTTTTTTTTTAATCCTTGTCTTCTGAGCACTTACTGTAACTAAGAGACAGGGTACTCCATTTTCTAAGTCTTAAATATCTTGAAAATACAGCTGACCCTTGAACAATGCGAGGTTTAGGGGCACCAACCCTCTGCGGAGAAATAACTGCATACCATTTATGGTCCGCCCTCCATACCCAGGGTTCCTCCGTGTCTGGGGTTCTGCGTCCACAAATTCAACCCATGTGGGATTATGCAGTGCTGCAGGACATTTATTGAAAATGATTCTGAGTAGTCCCAACCTGTATTGTTCAAAGGTCAACTGTGTAACAAATTGAAAGAACCAAAAGTTGATTAATAACCTATTAAACCTTTTCCCGATCAAGGATCTATAGGTGATTGAGCTAATTAAATAATTAGTTTTAAGCATTATGTTGAAGAACGCATTTAAGAAAATGACAGCAGTTTCAGTTTACAGCACTGCCTATGTTCTCAGGAAGGAGGGGCCAAGGTAAGAATTCTCAGCTGGGAAGTTGTGAGTGTTTGAACACCTCAAAGCTAAAGCCACTGCTGGCCTCAGGCCTCAATGCTCAATAACATATCGGGCCCTACACTTCCACTTGGAAATTCACTGAAAGATGACTTTCCCTCCAATACGAGTATACTCCCTCAGTACACATGTTGGAGACACTCAGGAACAGTCTTAAATACCACAGCCTGAGCATAATGGCAAGCAGAGTGATCGGAATGGTTCTGTTAGTGATACGAATTGCCAGTGCTTGCTGATGGCCTATAATACGCCTGGCCTTGTCCTGAGTGCTTTGCTGGTATTAAGTTAATTCTCAACACAAGCTGTTAAGCCAAGTACAGTATTACCATCCTGCTTTACAGATAAGAAAAGTGAGGCCCAGGAAGCTGGTAATTTTCTCCAAGTCAGGGGTTTGTAAGTGGTGGGACAGAGCTATGACCCTAGGTCTCTGGCTCCAGGTTCCTGACTCCTAGTCACTACGCCACTCATGCAGCCTCTCTGGAGAAGCTACTGTCACTCTCTCAAGGAAACAGTCGCAGGGTTACTTCCATGTTTTCAGAAAATCATTTTTCGTGATATCTGTTTCATCACAACACTCCCAAATTTGACATGACTTTCGAGCCCAGCTAGATGGCTCCTGCGAAATGCAAACGGTGATTTATTATCATGGTTGGTTTGGTTTTCTTTAGGAGTGTTTGGGGTTGAAATTCAACATCTGGGACCAGAGCACCTACCATTTTTCAATGACTAAGCATAAGGATATTTTTTTTTAAAAGCAATTTGAAGTAAACATCGAACTCCAGTCCTGTTTTTCACCCGATATTTTGGTACCATGAACCCTACAGTCCCCCACAATGATTCACAAGTCACGTGAAAACGTCGTTTTCATCCTTCAGAAAAGATGGTGGTAGGAAGTTTGCAGAGCTACAGGTTAATGCTACTGCACAACATGACTGGGTCACAGTAATACAGTTACTGATGGTGGTGACATCAAGGACAATCATTTTATGACTAGGAAGTGATTTTAGAATACGAACTAACTTGGCTGAAACAATTTCAACTCACAGAATTTCTCTCTCCTCCCTCACTTTAACAAATGTATAGTTGCAAGGGGCCAACCATATATGTAGGTTATAGATTTCCAACAACCTCAGATAAGTGGGTCACAGCTGAGAGACCAAGATAAAATAATAAATCAAGAAACACTGTCGACCCAAACAATTTTCCTAACACTCATACATTTATTCTCAGAGTTAAGTCAAGGTCCTGGGAAATTCACTGGTTTTGGACAGCTTCCTACAGCCTACATGCGATACTTAAGCCCTAGGTTTTCAACCAACTTTGATGACGTCTATAGCACATTACCCAAGACATCTTTGGCAAGAACCTCCTTGCACTCTCCCCACTCATGGCTGGTGGCTAGCAGTTTTGTTTCATGGACAGCAGCCTCTCTGAGCCCAGCCTGAAACTGCTCTCGGGGAGCCTGGGGTTTCAAGAAATTGTGCTGTACACAAGCTCTCGTGTACAGTTCTCTGAAGATGGATCCTATGGCCGTGTGTTTTGTTCATACCTCTCTGATGTCAACAGCTAGCCAAGACTCTTTGGATATTACCAAAGCAGGGGTGCCAGTGCCCCCCAACCCCACCGCTGCCTTTCACAACTCATGCAGTCTAAAGGGCTAAATCTTTACTACACTACAACGGTTACTGCCTCCGGTTTCCACATGGGTATTAGTTATCCCCTCTTCAGGAATGAGGACTTCCACATGGAGGGCTGGCTCTCAGCCAAGTCTGACTCAGTCCTGTCTATAAATTGTTGTCAAGCCCCTGGCAGACCCCTGGCTCAAGGTTCAGAACTGTTGTGTTCAGACCCTGCTAGGGAGGGGGCAAGTGACCAGGAGAAAAGCACAGAGCAGCTTTCTAGGGTCAGTCAGGTCGATCGGCCCGAGCCCTGGAGTTCCTGCCCCCAGAGGTGCACAGATTAAATAAAGCCTTGTCCACAAGCAACACAACTGCTTGCACATAACAGTGTAAGACTAGGAGAAGGAAAACAAGAGGGAGTGGCTACGACATAAAGAGCAGAGAGCAAACAGAAAAGACATCTAATCCTCTTCCCTACCTCACATGTGAGAAATTCAAGTACCACCGTTTTACAGCTTTAAACAGACTTACAGATGAAGATTTAAAAAAAAAAAAAAAGAACATAACCACAATACTACTATCCCACCTAAAACTTTCCCTTTAATATTCATATTCATAAAATTTTCCTTTAATAATCTCAACTATCCAGTTAGTCTTCAAATTTAATTGATGTGCCCAGACCCAAACAAGGTCCTTTCATTACAGAGCTGATAGGCCTGTTCAGTCTTTTAATAATCTATGTATTTTTTTCTTGAGGTTTATTTGGGGGAAAATTATTTTCTACAGAGTTCTCACATTGTGGATTTTGCTGATAGCATGAAGTGTCCTGTAACACGTTTCTCAGTCCAGTGTATTTCCAATAAACTGGCTTGATCAGATTCCTGTCCAAACTTTTGGAAAGACTGTTTCATGGATGGTTTGTCTACATCCCACGGAATCCCGTCAGGATACACAATAGTTAACTCTTTAAAAAAAAAAATTAACATTAAATAATGGATTTGGGTAATAATAGCCATCCCAAACCATCCCATTAAAAAGTTTCTCACCATCTTTTAACATAATGATATTATCAGCTACTGGTAATCACTGCCTACCCAGTTTGAAAATGAATATTGGAATGATAATATTCCAATGCTATCACTGTATTTGCTATTTTTTCTTATTTTGTTATTTTTTTAAATAACTTTTCCTCATTAATTATTTGGTTACCCAAAGTATTCAGGAAATTAGGCTAAACACTTGATTCTTTGTTTCTTTTTTTGTTTTTTAAAAATTATATATTGGTTCTCTACCATTCTCCAAAGGTAACTAATGGATTTTGTTGTTTTAGTATCATTTTAAATCCATGGGTTTAAACATTTGATGTGTTTTTATCCACTGCAGTTTTTATTCGTTTGTGTCCCACTGGCTGATCTTTGGCTGCAAGAAACCCTTCAAGTTGTTTCTGGAGTCCTCCTGCTCTCACACCAATAATCTCTGATAGTGTTTGTTTTCTGGTGATGATGAGAAAAGGTAGGCTCATCTTGTACATTTCCAGACCCAGATCTAGAATCTAATTCCAGTCTTTACTGCAAAAAGCCCCGATTCCTTTTAGTGAGAAATGGTGTGTAAAATCTATACCGTGGGGTCTGGGAGAGTGCCCTGCCGCTGCGTTGGCCATTTTTATGTTTCTCTCCTCAAGGGCCAGAAGAAGGAAATGCAATTTTTGAAAACATACTAGGCAGCGTTAGTTTCCATTGATATTTTCAATTAAATTTAGGGTTATAGTGTTTTTACTTAGCCTCTTTGATTCTGTTTGTATCTCTTTTCTCTCACACTGAAAATTTTGTTTCCTAACCAGTGCAATAATGATAGCTACGTCGTTACTAAACATGTTTGCTGAGAACAGTTTAAGGTTTCTCTGTCATTAAAAGTTACTTAAAGTACAGACGATCCTCACTGGCAGAGGAGTGCAGGACATAAAAAGGACTGCCCAGGCTAAAACTCCACAAAACAATCGTTAATAATCAATGGGGTAAATTACAGTTGTTTCATGTCTTTAACCAATTTTTTTCAAAACACTAAAAGTTCATAAGTTTATAGGCAAAAAAACTAATATATATATAAGGAATATGTTACATATAAATAGTATATACAAAATGATACATATAAGTACTTAATATAGTTACCAGTTTACGGGGAAATGAACAAAATAGGAAAACTAACATTTCATTTAGTGTACTGTGATCTAAGACATTAGACACATTTGAGAATTGAGGGGTTTCATTTGTTTAAAAAAAGAGTTCTTTGAGCAGTGCCTGCTTCTCCTTATCACGTAACTTATGACACAAGCGGACATCTTTTCCATGCCCTAGCCAAGTGTCACAATGGATCAACTTTAAAGGTGGTGAAATATCTCTGGGAGTTCTTTTAATGTGAGCACTTTGAGGCACCACTTCCTCTGAGACGTCGTCATCCTTTCCATCTCAACCACTTGGCTTATTTATTTCAGTGTTACTTCCACTCCGCTCCCCTGGCAGCACATGCCCACAGTCAGCTATTTCTTCTCTAACTTCACTCAGGCGCTATTTGAATTTCACTCCCAGCATTGTCACTTATTGTTTCTGTCCTGCACTTTGGTCTTTGTTGGCCAATTCTCTCTTTCGACTATGCATCTGTGTGAAAGGTCACACGGGTTTATAACTGGGAGACAAGGAGGCAACACAGTGACAGGCTTTGCTATCTGTGCATGAGCTAAATGACCACCTCAGCGACCAATCACCAAAAGGCTTTAAAAGCAGTGACATGACTGGTCACTGATCATGATGCTGTCTGTTATTTAAACAGTGATTTGTGGAGTAATGAGCTGGCAGCAAAGTTTGTGCTTTATGAAACTGCTGTGCTCACTGAAATTTGAATCACTGTGTTGGAGGACTGGTGTCATTTAAACCATGACAACTGAAGTGTGTGTGTACTGGAACTGTGCAAAATAAGGACTGACTGCGATTCCTCTCAGTAAATATAAACCACCAATTACAGAAACTATTAATTTCACTTGCTCATTGTTGCTTTCAATTTTTAACGGATCGTTTTCCCCTCTTTGATTTTGTTTTGTAATTGTGTGTAACATTTAGTAGTTCCAAAGTGAGCCACAAAGCAAGGTACATTCAGGTGCATCTAGCTTGTTTTTGTTCCCCCATCAGTTTTTGGTTTATCCTCTTATTACATATTTTTTAATACAAGCAAATACATATACATTTTCATAGTCTTCTTCCCTTACTAAATAAAAGATAGCATAACTATACATAATATTCTGCACCTTATTTTTTAAAATTATATATCTTAGAGAAAATTTAGGCTCATCTTAAAGGTATAGCTATGTGTTAAAGTAGCGCCTAGCATGCACAAGGTCCCAGGTTCATTCCCCAGTACCTCCACTAAAATAAATAAATACCTAATTACCTTCCCCAAAACACACAAAAATTTTTTTAAATAAAATAAAATATCTTAGAGATCACACAACAGCAGAAAACAGTCCCCATTTCTTTTTATAGTTGTGTAGCGCTCCACTGTGTTGCAGGACCTGATTTTTAAACACCAACTCCCTGTTGACATTTGGGTTGTTCCCAGTCTTTTGCTATCACACACAGTCCGTAATAAATAAACTTACAGATATCTTTTTCTTATTTTTGCCAGTGTATCTTGAGGATAAATTCCTAGAAGGGAGCTGGCTAGATCAAAAGGTAAATGCAAATGTAACTCTGCTCCCTACCGCCAATTCCCCTCCGAGGGCTCTGCATGCTGCGTTCCCACCACTCTGAGTGGGAGCGCAGTACCGTCCCCCCTACAGTCTTATCAACAAAACGTGCTGTTGAACTTTTGCTTTTTACCACCCCTGATAGACAAGATCTGATAGTGCTGTGTAGTTTTCATTTGCATCCCTCTTAGTATGCATGACTGAGCATCTTTTCATATCAAAGGGACATTTTAAAACCATAACTGTTTTGACAGGTTTGATATTGTAGAGTAAGAGTTTTCATACAAACTTTCCACAAAGATAAAAAAAGAACTATTAAACACATTCCTTAAAAAATCTGAGTAATTTAAATACACTCCCCCCCAACACACACACAGACTTTATTCATATCAGTTCATCTAATCAATACATATTTGAGGGGTTTGTTGCACCAGGACCTGCCCCTGATGTGCTAACACAGGCTGGGCAGAGGGGCGTGGGAAGGCCATGGAAGAAGTTAAGTGTTTAGTGGGCACCCCAGTCATCGGCACATCACTGGAGTAGAGAGTATCTGAGGCAAACTTTCAACAACAGTTCACTGGGTCAAAAGAGAAAGGGTTTTCTAGGCTTTAGAGATGGTCTGAGCCACGAGTAATAAATGGTCACAACAGAACAAACCTGCCTTTTCTATTTTAAAAATAAAAATCTTAAAGAGGTGGTGGGATAGGCCACAGGTGCCAGAATTATGGTGAGAAAAGCAGAAAGAGATACAACCAAAAGTTTAAACTACTATAATTAAACCCTGTAACTAGGTACCTCTAACCTGATGTAATGTCCAGCACTGATTATGGAGTCCACAAAAAGTAATCCAAGAAGAGAGTCCAGGGAGGTATTCTGTTGAAGGACAAGGATACAACCCCTATTCCACATGGGTGGAATCCTTTCCACTCAGGATTAGAATCTGAGAAGCCAGCAGGCTTACAATGAAACTTTTTATACTGTGCAATTTACTAGACAGAGTCTGTCATGATACAAGCATGAAATGTAGCAACGAGAAAGAAGCTACCACCACCAATAAGACAGTATTAAAAAGTAATTCTGAGATTCTTTGATTGAAGTAATTACACATCTAAACAAAAACCCCAATATAACTAAACCACTTCATAGCTTACTTCTCACTAAACCTATCAGCAACCATTTACCTTTCCCCTCACACCCACAATTAAGACTGTAAGAGTCAACACAACCCAGGGCAGAGTACACGGCTGATTCATCTCTGTATCCCCCACAGCACCATGTGAAGTAGGCATTCAATAAATATTTGGTGTATGAAAGAATGAAAACACCCTCCCATAGTAACAAGCCCAGACTTTTCCATGGGAGGACCTTTCTCCTGAATTATACGTTAGGGCAACTCCCTAGTAAACCTTCCAAATAAATTCAACAAACACTTACCGGGTACCCAGTAAGCTCAGTATTAGGCACTATTCTTGGCAGTGGCCTGAAAAGATGAGTAACCCCTAGTCCCTAACACCTGGAGGGAACTCAGTCTACTGCGTGAGAAACACGAACTATAAAATACAATGGGAAAATGCCACTGTGGAGAGAAAATGATGTGGGAACACAGGTGAAGGAACAAGTCATTATGCAGGGACTGAGGGGGAAAGGTGAGCTCAGAGAATCCACAAAACTTCAATCCCAGCCCCCTCCTCCCCAACACTCATACATGCTCATATCCACTCTAAAACAGTATTTGAAAAAACAGACGATCAAATCGTTCCACCGCAAAGAACCCTTCAAGGGTCTACAATAGGTCAAAGCTTATCTCCACTCAACGCAAAAGCCACGACCACCACCACCTGCAGCTAGTGGGCGCCTGCCGTTTTCAATCCTTACAGTAACCTGAGGTTGCTGCTGCCATTTCAGTTTGACAGACCAGGAAACTGAGGGCACAGAATGATTATTTTTTTTTAATTTTGTCCTAGATGTCGGACATGGGAAAGCCAGAGCCCAGTTCTGGCACAGAGCTCCTTTTGTGATCACCCACTTCTCAGCCTCATCTCCTGCCTCTGGGCTCCTTGCACCATAAAACTTCAGTAATATCAAACTACTTTAAATTCTGTGAACACAACTCAAGTTGTTTCAAACCTCTGTGCTCCTACGTGGAAAGCCCCTCAGCCACCCCTCACCAAAGCCTTCCTCGGCATGGCAATAAAAACTGTGTGCCCCTCCCATGATCAAGTATCCTTTGTCACAACCCACCATCCTTGAGCTTATCACACTGTATTATAACTCCTCGTTTGCATTTACATTTCTACACTTAGTTCTCCTGTACTTACCCTATGACAATCAACCTTTATCATGCTTCACTGTAATTACTTGTTTAAATGTCTTTGAAGACTTTTAAGTCTTTTAAGACTGTCTTAAGGAGTTTTGTATCCCCAGCACACGGTGCACAGGAAGCCCTAAATAAATGTTTGTTGAACTGAAACCAAATAAAGGTGAAGGTAGGATAAACAGGCTTTTCCCAGGAAAACAAAGTAGTGTTGGAAGACCATTCCAGGCCTGGGACCAACAGGGTCAGGAACACAGAAGTACAGGAAGACATGGCTTTCGGAGGGGAAGCAATGAAAACTCATGTTGCTCTGCAGGGAGCCCAGGAGACACACAGGGCAAGCACCAAAGAGGTGAGTGCCTATCAGGCTGCATACACCCTCAACATGCTCCTTAGGCAACAGTGATCCAGCAGAGTTTTTTAAACAGTTGTGGGTTAGAAAGACCACTCCAGGAGGGGAGGGTATAGCTCAAGTGGTAGAGCACACACTTAGCATGCACAAGGTCCTGGGTCAAATCCCCAGTACCTCCTCTAAAAATAAATAACTAAATAAACCTAATTACCTCCCCCACCAACAAAAAAAATTTTTTAATAATAATAGTCTTTAAAAAAAGAAGAAGAAGAAAGTTCACTCCAGCAGACACGGGGGATGGAGGAGGCAGCAGCTGGCTAGAGGAACAGGGAACTGGAGTCAGCTGGAGAAGTCCAGGCAGTTACTGTCAATAGTATTTACAAGACAACAGGGAAAGAAAGAGGGCCTGGAATCTGAGACCAGAAAGGGACAGCAGAACCTTCTAAACCACGAGCTGAGAGTTGTTCTTGGTGTCATGACCCCCAACCTTAGCTAGTCACCAAAGTTCTTTTCTGAATTTAACTGATGTGAGCAAAACATTACATTCAACTTCTTAAAAGTGTATGTGAAAAGCTTCCTTGTGGTTGTTTCCAATTGTTAGCCTCTGAGATACTTGATTTGCATACTGTTAATTAGAAGAAATATCATCCTTTCAGGAAATCATAAGTTAGCGATTCTTGATGGCATTTCCTGTCTGATTCCCTTCATTTGCACTTAAAACCTTGGAAGAAAAGCAAATTCACAGCAACCAAAATGATAATGGTGGAACAGCCTTTAGAAGGAGACCATATTTAATATAGAAATCACTGCATTTCTAAAAACTCTAAAGTTTAGGTAGGACTAAGTTGAACTCTGCCACAGCGATGCTACAAGCGAGATGGCATGACCCCAAAGCCCCCCAAAGAAAGTAAAAATGAATCAGAGTAACCGTGGTTCTCAGTGGGGAGCTCTTACACAGGACATGTCACCTCCTTCCACGACCCTGCAACACCTTATTGACACTTCCATTAGAATACTTATATCACACAGTTTCATTATTTATCCGTGTGCCTTATCTCTCTGGTTAAAGGGACCCCTTATATCTTGATCCTCTTTAGACACCAGATTTTAACGTACCATCTGACATAGTAAACGTTCAATAAATACTAAATGAATGAATGAACAAAAAAACTCTAAAAGTGGGGGTGGGGCTTTCATAATAAAAGCTTTCTTGGTCATCATTCTAATTCCAGGAAATAAAGCTGAGCAAATCTGTTATTTGGTACTTCCTATCTCTCTACCAAATCAATCTGCTTCCAGAAATAAGGAAAAAGGTAAGCTGCTATTCTAGTCTAAATATTTGCATTAAAATTTGAAGGCCACACCGTAATTTGCACACTTCCTTTTTTTTCCTACTATAAAGGGTGATTTTAAGCACAAAAAAAAAAAAAAAAAAGAGGTGGGGGGATTGTCTGAGGCAGAATTGGGAAGCCCAATGTAAAATTCAGCATAACCTACTAAGCAATTCTGTAGATTACTTCTCAGTGTATCACTCTCTCACCCTGCCCCCTCCAAGAGGCTGCAGCAACCAGGTGTGATGGGCATGAGACCCAGCCTAACTGGTCTTCCCACCTCCAGCCTCTGCCAGCTCCATATTTTGCTGCCAAATTAACCTCCCTACAGTACAGCCTGTGATTAACAGAACCAAAATGAAATCACTGTCCTCTGCCTTCCAACGCCTCTGTGCAGCAGTGCACGCACTCATTCAAGTCCATTGCAACATCAAGGCCAGAAGCCTCAGGGATGTCTCTGACCTCCCAAACCAACTAGCATAAATCCTAGAGCTTCACTGGTCCCGGTTTTCATCTTTCCCTCCCTCTCCTTTCCATTCAACCTGCTTTCACTCCCCCTTCTGGTGCTACCAGGCCCAGGTTAGATCAGCTATGACCAAGAAAAACAGAATGGGGGCTACAAAGACTAATTTTAAATTTGCCAGTAGCCATATTAAAACGGTAAAAAACAAAAACAAAAACAAAGAAACCAGTGCAATACATTTTATTTAAACCAGTATATACAAAAAGTGTTTTCACTGTTTAACTTATAATCAATATGAAGTTACTGATGAGATCTTTTACATTTTTCTCCAGACCAAGTCTTTGAAATCTGTGTGTATTATGCATTTCCAGGACATCTCAATCCAGGCCAGCCACATTTCAAGGGCTCAACAGCCACGTATGGCCAGTGGCTGCTTCACTGAACTCTAACAGTGCAGGCTTAGGAATGACCCCACTGCATCCACTGCCTCCTTCTTTTTCTCCTTTTGAAAATACTTTAATCCAGCTCTAATAGACCATTCCCTAAACCCATTTTCTTCCATGTCACTCCTCTGGCTGTCCCTTAAGCATGTCTTTTCTGCTTCTCTCCAAACTTCAATATCCAGCTCAAGTGCTACCTCATCCATGAAGCCGTTCCCTTACCCTCCCCTCATAATTCATCTCTATCTCCTTTGTGCTTCCATGTCCTCTTTGCAACTCTAATAACATTGGTGCTTTTGCCCGTTGTACCCAGCAGACTGTAAACTCCCTAAAGACATAGCATTGCTGTTTATATGATGGCTCTCAAAGAACACAGGGCAGTGCTTTGCATGCAGCAGACTCTTGATGAACTTCTGATGAAATGAATTCTTTGATTTACCAGCCTCACCTGGGACGAGTGTACTTTTAACATGAATGCACACCCAAGATACGGGTGGTTCCAAGTAAGCTCAACTATTGCTCAATACCCGTTGGCAACACAAGAACTGAATGTTGGGTGCGTCCCAACCCTGTCGTGGAAATAGTGACACTAACTCACACTCTGACCCAGAATTTTAGCAAATGTCAGACATCAGAAGCATCATCTTCACGTAAGAAGAGGACTGAGGCCAGAATCCCTGGACATTCTACACAGCATCGTAGGCCATATTCATGAGACTTAGTCACAGATCTAACTATTACAAATAACATGCTCTAACAACATGCTAGAAAATGGAAATTCCAAGATTAGATACCCTCATCTGTGTAACAGAGTGCTGAAGTCAGTAACAACCAGGAGTAGTCGGGACCTGGTCCCTACCCTGTAACGTTTCATGTTCATGTACCTAACCTTTGGCTTTCTCTCTTTGTGAAATGAGGGGAAAGGATACTTTCCGTCCCTGGCAGAGACAGTTGCCCCTAAACCACTTTTGCTGATGCCCACCACAGTGTAGACATTAGTGCTACTCCTCTGGTCAAAACTCCCAAATGGCTTTCCATCTCACTCCAACAACTTTCTAACAGCCTACAAGGCCCTCTACAGCCTAGCCTCCTGCTAGCTCTCTCAGACCTCATCCAACCACTCTCCCTCCCATCACTGCTCCAACCTCACTGACTGCCTACTGCCTCCAGGGTCTTTACACATGCTCCCTCTGCCTGAAAAATTTCCCCCACCCCAGCTCTAGTCATGTGTCTGGCTCCTACTCCTTCTGGTCTCTGCTCAAATATTTACCTTATCAGTGAGGACTTTCCCGATAACTTGAGATAAAATAGCACACCTTTCCCTCATGCACCTGACACTGTTTACCCCCACCAGTCCTGCTTTATAACGCTGACGTGTTACATTTGCTCTTTGTCTGCAGTGGACATGCGCTCCAGGAAAGCAGGATCATGATGGTTTTATTTGCTGCTATATCCTCACTGCATAGACCAATGCCTGGAATGCAACGAGATCACAAATACTTATTGGCTGAGTAAGGGAATGTGCAATATTTTAATTTTCTTAAGGAAATGGCAGAATAAGGGATCGTTTCTTCGCTTTTTCAAATAATATTTCAGAAAACATTTTCATTTTAATATCTTAAACCTAACTATAAAATTAATACATATGCATCATGGAAAAAATTTACTCTAAAGTGTATAAATTTTTTTTAGTCATTCCACTAAGCAACCTGAATAATTCTATTCCTAAGAAAATTAATGTTGCAAGGGTTAGGACGTGTCCTTTCAGACCCATTTTAAGACATGTTTGTCTAGATAGAGCTCTATATACCTAGCCATAAAAATAGATCATGCCTTTGATTCTATTCCATAATTTGTATATTATACCATGCTATGTTGACACACATAGAATTATCTTATTCCTTTTAATAGCTATTTAGTGTTCTATTTTGTTGGTAGACTCTAACGCCCTGTTGATGGACAGATTCTAGCATCTTTCATTTGAAAAGGACCCCCCCAAACAAACGAACGAACAAAATCTCAGGTCAAATAATTCACTGTGTGGCCAAGACATTAGGACCTCACCTACACATCCCGAATTAGAGCAGGAACCAATGCACATTCATGAAGCAACAGGGAGGCACTCGGTGCAGAGGGCACCCTGTGAGACCTGGGACCAATGAATGCAATCCTCCGCTCCCTACAAATGGCCCCTTCTCTCTCTTTTGTTCTTCACAATCCAGCAAGCATTTATAAAACTACAGATGCTTCTGGGGCCCGCTGTGCCAGCTCTCTGGCTTTCCTGTTCTCCTGCTCCTATTTTCCCCCTTCTGAAAGACGGATTATCTCACCCCAGACTCACCCCAACACAGACTTATACCTATCCATTCTCCTTCACCCATGTGCTATGCAAAAGATATCCATAAGGGTCCCCCTGAGACCCTCCAGGGCAGACTTTATTTCCTGAGCTGCCTTCGTGATTTATACAGCAGTTTCGCCCCCTCTTCTGTCCCCAGCAGTGATCCCAGAACAGGATGTTGCTCATAAATCTTTTCCCTCGGCTTACCTACCACCCACTGACTAGCTTATTTTTACAAGAGTTGCCATTTCCCATAGTCCCCTAGTGTAAGCCCCCTGTGTAAGGTCACAAAAGTGTGGTTCCTAAGACAAACCTTCTATGTTATCGCTTATATGTGGAACCTAAAAAGCAAAACAAATGAATGTATATAACAAAACAGAAACAGAGTCACAGATGTATTTAACAAACTAGTGGTCACCACTAGAGAGGGAAGGGGGCGGGGCAAGATAGGGATAGGGGATTTAGACATACAAACTACTATGTATAAAATAGATAAGCAACAAAGATACACTGTACAGCATAGGGAAATATAGCCACTGTTTTGTACTAACTTTAAATGGAGTATAGTCTATAAAAATATTGAATTACTATGTTATACAACTGAAACTAACATTATAAATCAATCATATTTCAATTTAAAAAAAAAAGTGTGGTTCCTGAGGTCTTTGTCCATCACAAGAACCAGACAGTCAAAATGTCATCCTTCTGCCATTGCAAGTGCAGAAAATTCTACAAGGGGCTAGGAAGGAATGTTGATATATTTAAAAGTACATCCTAAACCCAGAGACAAAACTCAGGCAAAATCGCTAAGAGGGCATTACCGTTTGGTTATAGAAGCCAATTCTCATTCCATCTTTAAATTATTTAACTAATTAATTTACTGAGTATCTTCCAAGTCTAGGTACAATGCCAGCCCTTGGAGACACCAAGATGACAGCTCTTAAACAACTGTCTGATGACAGAATCTTGCAAGGAAGGGAGGAGGGTATAGCTCAGTGGTAGAGTATCTGCGTAGCATGTACAAGGTCCTGGGTTCAATCCCCAGTACCTCCATTAAAAAAAAAAAAAACACTTAATTAATAAAAATCTAATTTCCTCTCCCCCCAAAAAATAAAATAATAAATAATTAAAAATTAAAAAGTGTATCAATAAATGAAATCTTCCTACTCTATTACAGTAAAAAAAAAAGAATTTTGCAAGAAAGATAAACATAAAAGTAACTTAAGGAATAAATGCTGTAATAAAGGACGGCACCTTTGAGAGGCAGGGGTCCACTGCTGCCTGAGAGTGAGTGGGGAAACTGCACAGAAGAGGTGACTGAACAAGTAATCGAACAGCACTGGCTGCTCTGAACCACTCCTTCCTACCTTCTCTTCTCCTGGTCCCCAAGATAGCACTCTCCTGTTTCTCCTCCCACTTCTTTGGCAGTGCCTTTTCAGTCTCCTTGAGCCTTCTTGCTACTTAGTTGTCACTTAGTTTCCTGTTCTTAGACATCTTCATCCTCTTTCTCTCCTTAGGAATCTCACGTACAATTGTGATTCAGTTTCTTCTGAATAAACGTGTCACTTGAGCCCAAACCTTCCCCCAATGAGCTCCGTTCTTACATAACCAGTTGTCCACTTGACAGCTCCTCTTACAAGCATTTTCACAGGCATCTCAAATTAAACATTCCTCTGAAGGACGTGTACCATCTTCAGTCTTCCTCCTCTTGAAAAACAGCATCTCCCAGTGACATAGCATCTCCCCACCCAGTGACATAGCATCTCCCCACAACAAAGGTAAGTAGGTAGAAGTTCTTTTTTTTTTTTTTTTTTTTTTTGGTTGGGGGAGGTAATTAGATTTATTTATTATTCTTAGAGGAGGTACCAGGGATTGAACCTGGGACCTCATGCTTGCTAAGCATGTGCTCTACCACTTGAGCTATTCCTCCCCCTTAGGAATTCTTGATCTTTCTTTTATACATCCTTTGCAACCAACCAACCTACCTACAAACATCCCCCCATTTTTCGCCATTTCTCCCCAGTTATCCAGAATCCATGGGGGTCTCCCAAGCTCTCCCATGGACTATTAATAGGCCTCTAACTGGTTTCTGAGCTTCCACATTTGTCCCACTGTACTCCACTCCCCACTTGACAAGCGACCTTTTAAAATCACATCAAACATTAACCTACTTAAATTTCTTTGATGGCTTCCCATCCCCCTAAATATAAAGTCAAATTTCTTACTATGCCCTCAGATCATTTCCTGGTCTGGTGCTCTATGTTCCAGCTCTACTGAAGTTCACTCAGTTCCTCAAAGGGGCCCTATCGTTTTTTTCCACCCAAATCTTTAGAAGTATGTTTCCTTTTATCTAGACTACATTTCTCTTCTCCTCATTCCACTACTCAACTTTTTCAGTTAATTCCTCAATATACATTAATTTTCTGCCCAGCTACCTCTTCCTCCAAGAAGCCTTCCCTGACTATTCCCTAACTCTATGTTTAGGTGTCCTTCCTGTATGTTCCTGTAAAGCTCTGCTAGCGCTTACATATGAAGGAATGAATGAATCAAGCAGAGATGGGAGGAAGGCATAGCATGTGCCAAGGCACGGTATTTGAAACACAAAGGCCTGTATATGGAATTGTGAGAACTCCTGCAGGCACCAGGGCAGGTGGAAGGACAGGAGTGATGGGAGATGAGATGAAGACAAGGCTGAGGCCCAGGGAATGGAGGGTTTGAGAGCCACATGAAGGGACTCAATCTCTAAACTGTGAGTGACAGGGAGCCCTGGAAGTTTTTTAAGTAGAGGAGCAAATGAACACAGGGGAAACCTCGAAGGAACAATTAAGTTAGGCTGAGAGATGATGACAAACAGTTAAGGGCATGTAAGAATATGTGGAGGGCAGTGATGGCATTCTGGAAGCAGTTCTGGCTTAGCAATCCAGATGTGGGAGTCATCTCTGAAGCTGTGATGAGAGACTGTTTGCAGAAAATCTGCAGTGTAAGAAAGGAAGGCAGTAGGGGATAGAGGTCTGAGAAATGACAACTTTTATCAGGTAGGAAAAAAGGAAGTCGAACATGAAAGTGAAAGGGGCCAATTAGAACAAACAATAAGGAGCTTAAAAGCCAGGATAGGTGTCCCAGGGCAGGGTCAGGGAGGAGGAAGGCATGCCCACATCGTGTGTCCAACCCACTACGCAGCGCTCTGCACACAATGGGTGTGGAGCATCTGCTGCCGTGTAAGCTGATACACCGGAGATCTCTGCTCAGGCTTCCGCTATTCCAGAGAAGCCGCGTGGATTTCCCAGATTATCAAGACTCTCTCTCACTAGAGAAATCGTCCCCTTGGGGAGTTGGGGAGGATAAAGAGCACACCCACCAAAACGTAGCTTTTTGACTACATTTCAAAAAACCACACCTGCTCCCTGATTCAAAGGATGACAGAGGTGAATCTCTTTGAACAGAAACAATAAATTTGTCTTCATACAAAATACTACTTACTACTTTTTCAAATTGGGAGTTTTAATGTATCCTCTAACTTCATAAGGGAGAAAAATCTTGCTGTTGTGGGAAAAGGTCATCTGAGTGGGTGCAAGTTGGGGAGGGGTGCAAAGAATCGGACAATGTCAGACACACTGATGGGGAAGAACTGTGTGTGCAAGTCTCCACAGGCTGAAATCAGCACATCTTAGAGGGTCAAATCAGCAGACTGGCTGAACCAAGTAGTTCTTACGGATTCCCAAATGAGCACTGGCCTCACAATGATGCCAAATATCAGTATTTCCTTTCTGTGAGCCATCATGGAACACCTATCTTCAAAATGCAGGCAATATTCCTGTCTCCTGGCCATACTCCTCTCCTGGACATAGGCTTAGAATGCCAAAGGAGAAGAGAAAATGTTCCAACTCTGGGCTACACCCTTCATCCCTCCCCTCTGGCCCCGGGATTGGTGACAGAACAGGCTTAGCAAAAGTGTGTGTGGAGCTTAAACACTACGTGAGCTGCAAGCCCCGCTTAACAGACAACAATGCTGCTGCAAGATGACACAGACAGATGAGCCTGAGGAGTGAAATCCAGGTGACTTTGAAGCAGCACTGGTTGTAAGGCTTGCTGGGCTTTGAAGCAATTTGTTTTTAAAAGGTCGATGAAGACAAATAGGCAGCAGTAAACTACTGTTTACACAATCCTGAAGACTATACACAGGCCTTAAAATGTAGTTTTCAACAGTTGGGTCAACAAGCAATTGCCTCAACAGCTACAGGATTGCACAGAAGCACCAAGTTAACCCGAAAGTAATAGAGCAAGAACTTTGGGCTGTTTTTTCCAAGAAAGGGCAAATAAATACCCATTACAACCATCCTCCATCCTCGATCCTCCATGACAGCAACAACTGTAACAGCAGCAAACTCAATCACTCATTAATGACTGGTTTTGCAAAGCACAGAGATAATGCTGAAAGATCAAACAGACCTCCAGCGTAAAAGAAATACACAAGTTACACAGATGTGTGATGTGACACTGAGACTGAGGGAGATAAGCACCAGAGGTCGTGTTAGTCCAGGTCTAGTCAGGAACAGAGAAACCACACAATAATGTGAACAGCGGTGTAACACGAAAAATGTTAAACTATGAAGGGGAAAAACTATAAAGACATAAAGAGAGACTCTAAGGGATACCCTCAGCTGAGACAGGGTACCCTAGGAAGGACAGACTTCAAAGGGTGGGGGGTCACCCCCCAAAGCGGATATTGAGATGTCACTGGCGAGGGTATGACTGCAGCCCACGGATGGCAGAGAAGTTCACTGGAACTGGTCCACACTAGCCAAGCAGCAGGAAACAACTCTCCGGATGCAGGCAAACCAAGGCTGATGAGGTACACAGAGAGAGCTGGGAGCCTCTGCTGGAGCAGTGTGCCAGTGTCTGCACTGAGGGCCCAGGCAAGAGCTGCAAAGTCGCCAAGAGACTGCAAGCTCTGGGGCGCCTGGCTGGGGCAGAGCACCACTGGATGTGCGCACGTGTACACACACAGACGCAGTGTGCATGCTCGCACTGACAGACTGTACAGCATGAGTAAGAAAGAACAGCAACCACAACCAGAAAAAGAATCTAACTGCAGCTGTGTCCCTCCAGCACCCCCTACTGACCAAGTGTAACACCACGCTCACTGTAAAGGAGAAAAGCTGAGAGTCCGTTACATACAGTACAGCAGGTACTGAAGGGTGAATCTGGAGAAAAGAGACATTAATTCAAATCTGGCACAGACGTAAAGGAAAGGATGGGAGTGCATAAAAAGAGTAATGAATTTCTTGGATGATTACAGTTTTAGAAGAGGTGATACTTCAGCTGAATACTAAAGGATGGGTAAGATGTCAACAGGAGGAATAAGAGGAAACTCATTCCAAGTTGAGAAGTCAGTTTTATTATAATTCTGGGATCTTGAGCAAACCTCTTAACCTCTTCAAGCCTATGTGTCTTATAATCCCTATGAGATAAAAATGCAACAGCTGGGGAAGAGAGTATAGCTCAGTGGTAGAGCACATGCCTAGTATACATGTGGTCCTGGGTTCGATTCCCAGTACCTCTATTAAAATAAATAGATAATGTAATTATCTCCCCCCAAAAATGAAGATTTAAAAATGCAAGAGCTAACTGTGAATAAACTTGGAAAAAAATTTAAAGCACTAGATGAAAACCACTTGATAATACTTTTACATAGCAACTAGAATGCAAGCTCTAGTAGGAGCTCCTGCAAGAATGATCTACCCCCAGCCCAGTTCCTTCCCTCCCCAGCCTTACCTCCTAGCAGACCCTTGTAGTATCAAGGGTCTCCACAAGTCTTTGCTGAATGGATGAGTGAATCTTGGATTATCGTAACAGAGAAGACCCTCCATTTAAAATCAAACAAAAAATAAATAAGTAAGTAATAAATAAATAAAATCAAACAAACTGAAGGAAATGCATGATTTCTTATTTACTTAACATAAAAGGGTAAAAAGGATTATTAATTAAATAGCTACTTTCTCTACACATTAGACACACTTATCTTGATGTTCACCCTAAACTATATCTTAATGCAATACTGTAATAAGGAAATACGAAATGAAGGTTTCACTGAGAAATGAATTCATAGCATCATCTACCATTTTAAATTACACAAATTCTTAATAATATAAATTCCAAGATGACAAACAAAAACCCGCCTCATAACCACCTGAATCCACAGCCAGCAGGAACATTTGATTAAGCAGCTCACACACTGCCAGACCGTGGTCACAGCCCGGGATCTCTGAGCTGGGTCTCAGAGCAGGGGTAGAAGGTTGGGGGGTTGCTTCCCTGTACTACTCAATGGAGCCCAAACTTTTAAACCTCCTAGGGGCTTTAAAGACATCGTTGAATTCAAATTCTCCAGGCCCCAAACACTGAAACTGTCAAAGGAAGGTCAACAGAAAGAGAAGAAAATTAGTATTTATTAAATACAGACTCAGTGCAGGCAATGGGTTTTTAAAAATACCTTATCTCACGTAGTTCTTATTATTCTTATTTCACAAATGAAGGAAGTGCAGTTTGGAAAGGTTAAATACATTGCCCAGCAGCCCAGCATTACACATCTAGTTGGGACTAGAATTCAAGCCGAAGTCTCACTATTTCAAAGCAAACGCACTTTCCCGTCAACTCAGGCTGCCTAGGATGAAAATTTTTCAGCAGAGTCTCAGCGAGCCTGTAAGAAGCATTCTGCTCACCTGATCAGCGAGCCTGTAAGAAGCATTCTGCTCACCTGAGTCACTGCCGTGGGTTAACAACACGATGACAGAAAGGGACAATAACAACGACATTAAGAACTGTTCCAAGTATCCTCCCATCTCACCCTATTTATTGCCTTTGCTCTCCACTCTGTCCTTTACAAGGAACACATATTTTAAAATACATTTTTTTAGACAAGTAAGATTAATATTCCCTGCTCTCATTTATTAAATACTCTGTTCTATTTGAAAATCAACACTTCCATTCTTAAATTAAGGACGATTTCATATCTCAGTTATCAAGTGCTCACTAGGGGAAAGTAAATTTCTGCCGGATGTTGAAAGATAATCTAAAATGAGAGCGCCTACAACTTCTAACCGTTGAGAGCTTGATTTATTAAAAGGGCCACCACCTGACATCTGTGCGATGCTCCACGGACTGCAAAGTGCTCTCGAGGAGACAGCACACAGCACCTCACCGCGAGCATGAAAACAGCTCTCACTTATCTTAGGATGGGCACCACCTCCATCCCTCAATTTTAAAATTAATTCAGCCTTTTCCTGCCAGCAACTCCATTAGTCACCCCTTCCATCCTTTCTTATCCCCACCCCACCTTCCACACCCCAGTGTAAGGATATCCACTTTGTTCCTGCAGTAGAAAAAGATGCATGTTTCTCTGGCTGCTGGAGCCACGCTGAATCCATCTCCCAGGAACAATCTTTTATCTAGTACTCCTTTCCAACGTCAGAAAAGAAAGTCAACCACGAAGGATTTCTGGTCCAAGCCTCAGTTTTTCAAACTGGAGCTCAGAAAGGATTTCCCTGCCGCTGGCTTCCACCAAGTCAATGTGGAATAGACTTGGGGTCTGGTGACAGAAGGAAGGTAGCTTCTTCTGTATCTGTCACTGATCCTTTTTCCCCTCTTTTTCATCTGTAAAATATAGCCTCTTAAGGAGCTGTGAGTCTGAAATGAAATCGCACCTATCAAATACTCATTAGTACAAAATCTGGTCACTGTGCTCATTAAATATTAGCTGCTTTTGGTATCTGAACTCCTAAAAGCCGTTTTAACCAGGAGTGTCTCCCACATCTTGCCATTCCAGTATATCTCCAGAAAAGAAGGCCTTGGAGACTCTCTTATCTAGAGTTGAAAACACCTCGGCTTGGAGGACAGCTTCTCTCTACCCACCATCCAGGGGTGCACTCCCCTCCTGCTGTGACCTCTGCTCCTTCCTCAAATCTCACAACTTGTTTGGAAGATACACTCGGAAGGTGATTACCAAACACGTGGGAAGGCAGTAAACACATTAGAATTCTTGGGTGCCCAGCGCCTTACTGGTTGCACTCGGGTTACAAAGGGCAGTCTCTGACCTCCAGCTGTTTAAAATCTGGTGGAGGCTTGGCCGGATGGCAACAAAGGAGCAAGCGAAAAAACAGCGCACACGAGATAAGCGTGATGGGGAGCTGGGCACACCATGATGGGAGTTTACTGAAGGTGGACCTTCAGCTGCAGGGTTGAGTTTAGAGAGCAGTTTTCAAGTCTTGGTTCCAAAAAACGCTAGATTATTAGTGCTAATAATAGTGTTTTAACGGTGTTGCTTTCAACATAAACATTGAACATAAAATGTTCAAATACTGTGATTTTGGTTAAGGGTTTTAATCCAAGGCAAAGCCCTGTACTCCATAAATAAAAGGAGTATTAACTTTAAATGTAAATTTGAAAACAACATCCTGTGGACTTCTTTACAAAGTTCTAAGAATTTACTTAAAAATTGACCTCCTTCTGTGTTGCATGGGAGTCAGGGAGTTTTTCTCTTTTTGTTGGGCAGGAAATGGGAACAGAGAGGGATCTAAGCCCTCAGTCTCCCTAGAGGAACAGGGCTCAGAAATTCTGCCCTGTTCTCCCTTCTTGCAACGAAAACACCGCTGAACCCAGGACACTTCAATTCTCAGTCTAGCAGGAGTACCTGTGGGGCCACCCCGGGCAGAGCCATTTACCCAGGATTTGAGAGTCAGGGCAACCCGGGTAACAGAGGCTGCCTCCCTGTCACCCTAACAAAGATCTTCTCCAGGGTGAGCAGTCAAAATTCAAACGAAGAGCAGCCCCGCGCTCTCCACTAGGAAACCCTGTTTTCTTTTAATTAAAAAAAATGTAGAGGTCACCCCTCAGCTTTGTTTACCAGTAATGAGTCCAGCAGCCCCCATTTATCACCCCTGGAGATTCTTTTACACTTTGATGTGAAAAGAGTCAGGGCTCATTGTAATTTCAAATACTCCAACAGCAGCCTTTTCACTTGCAAACGAAGCTTGGGCCCCCAGTAAGAACTGACTGTCAGAAAAAATTCATTGCCTTTCCTTCCGATGATTTATCAGAGATGGGGAAAGAAGCTGGTTGTAAGACAACTTTCCAGGAAGGGTTCCCAGCACACCCCTACTGCATCGCCGCCTTCACTGGCTCTTTCTGCCCAAGTGCCCCTTTCCCACTGCTCCGAAAGGCCTAACATTACTTACTGTTTCCGTGCTCCCTCCCTTAGGGCAATGCACCAGGGCAAGGAAGACAGCAGCACCCCAGCTTGTCCCTAACCGACCCATAATCGTCCCAATAATTAAGTCACAAGTCACCCGTTTTCCCCGTCTTTACCAGCCTCTTACGTTAAAGGGGATTGAGTATTAAGGAAGTTTAAAAGGAAAGAGGATTTAAAGATTGCCTGACACATGTAAGAATTTGAAGTGGGAGTCAAAAAGAGGAAGGGCCCAGCAGGACTAAGATTGTTTTTCAAGTAAACTTTAAAAATGAGAATACAACATACATTTAAAAAGGGCATGGCTCAGAAGTGCATTTCCACAAAGCGACACACTCCTGCAACCAGCACCCAGACCAAATCATGGAGCAGTACCAGCACTCTTGGGCTATTAAACTATTTTTAGCAAAAAGACTTAAGTCAAATTTAACCGAACTTGAGTGCTAACTTCCATTCTACAGGAAATACCTGGGACAGAACTACAGGGATCCCCAACCTCTGCACTAGTGACATTTGGAGCCAGAAAATTCTTGGCGGTGGGGGCCGTCCTGGGCATTACAGGATGTTTAGCAGCATCCCTGGGCTCCACCCGCCAGATTATGACGAAGAAAAATCTCTCCAGACATTGTCAGATTCTCCCTGCTCTGGGGAGGGGGGGATTATTCCAGGCTGAGAACCACTGGTACATAAGAATAAAAACATATTAAGAGGAAGCAACCACACAAATCCACAAAGTAGGACATACATTCAACTCAGCTTCCTCCACCAGTCAACCCCCTCCCCCATCACATAAGGAGGGTAAATGCTTTAGGTTAAGACTTAATTGACAAAACCTAACGCAATGTATGCACTTTGGTTTGCTTCAATCAGGATGTAAATAACTTTAACAGACATTTTAAAACAATCTGGGCAGCTTGGATATGGGATAATTAATAGATGACTCTAAAATGTTAGTTTATTAGGCATGAGACTGGTATGCAATTCTGCAGGGAAATATCCTTTTTTTTTTTTAATGAGATGCACATAAGGTACGCTGGAGTGAAAAAGCAGATGTCTGGGATTTGCCTTAAAGCACTTCAGTGAAGAACAAAAGCAAAAGGATAGATTTTTTTTTTAAGTGTGGCAAAATACTGAGAAACGTTAAATCTGGGGGAAAGGGTATTTGAAAGTTAATGAACTATTCTCTCTACTTGTATTAATGTCCAAATGTGTCTATGATAAAATTTATTCTTTTAACGTGAAGAAAAGAAAAAAGAGTAGGCAAGAACTATGATAAAGTCTATACTAAATTAGGTTATCGTGCCCAATCAGGGCCAATATTAATTGTTCACTGCTGCTACAGTGCACACGATTTCCTTCTGTCTTTCCCTTGTCCACACCCCCTCCTTTCCTTTCCCTCATTTTCTCCCTTTAGACTGTCTTCCTTGTAACAAGAAGTCTTGGACCACCCCAAGCTTTCAGTAACTGAGCTTTCACAAAATCTGTTCACTTAACCATATCTATTAACATCTTACCTACGTAAACACATACAATCCAACGTCTACCATTTTAAAGTCATTTTAAATCAACAAAAACGGTGGCACTTTGCACTACAGGTTAGGAAGACGGCACCATCAAATGAAGCATCCGAACTTGTTTGCCTAAGGCAGAAATGAAACTGCACAGCGCCTCACGTTGTTAAATTGTTTAGTATAGTCATTTAAAAATTTCCCACCAAAACAAACTTGTTGCCCCAGCATTCCCTACAGTCTTTTTCCTTCTTTAAATTACCTCAAATGTTTTTATTTATTAGTCTCATTATATAGCATTTTAAAGAGCTGTCAAAAATTTTTTTATTGACTACAGTTGATTTACAATGTTGTGTTAGTTTCTAGTGTAGGGCATAGTGATTCAGATATATATATATTTTACATATACATATTCTTTTTCATAATAGATTGTTACAAGCTATTGAATATAGCTCCCTGGGCTATACAGCAGAGTCTTGTTTATCAGCATTCCCTATGGTCTGATTCACACATTCAACTGCTAACTCCTCCAGGTCTTTGCTTCCTCCAGCACAATGAGGCAGAACACCACCTGATCTGACCACATTACAGGGTTATCATGAGGTACAGAAAACAAGACTCAGGTTCTGAAATAACGTCCTCCAGGCTTCTGAAAAACAGAGGAAACTGGAAGGAACTCAAATTCTTTCTTCCTAAACCTGTTCCACAGATTCCAAAGGAAGTTAGCTTTAGAAGAAAAGGATTCTGAACCCTCCAAAAAGAAAAGGGTTCTTCCCCAAATCAGGATAGTATAAAATTGTCATTCCTACAAAGATGGTATAATCCTTAACAATTCAACTTATTGGCCATCTTATCCACCACCAAGGACCAAACTGTCACCTAAAATGATATAATGCCAACTCCCTGGACTAGAATCCATTCTGTGGAAGGCACTGAATAAATATTAGTTTGTTCTGCTCCAACTCTACAGCATTAGTAGAGCATTCAGGGCTGAAGGTAAAGAGAAAAAACATACACAAATATACCTGAAACTGACCATGGGCACACTGACTTGTGAACTTAGAATAATCTAAAGATGACTCTAAACATAAATCTACCATACAAGAAAGCAATTGCACCCCTAAATATCTACCCGAAACAAAACATACATGCAACATTATTCATAATAGCCAAAAAGTGGATACAACTCAAATGTCCATCAATTTGGTGAACAGTAAAACATTGGTATATATCCATATAATGAAATATTATTTGACACAATAAAAAAGAATGAACTATTGATATATGCTACAACATGGATCAATCTTGAAAACCTTATGTTAAGTGAAAGAAGTCAATCACACACACAAAAAAACCCCACATACTGTATGACTGCATTTATATGAAGTGTCCAGAATAGGCAAAAGTATCAAGTAGATTAATGGTTGCCTGGGGTCGGGGGTGAGACACAGGCAGTTGCATCCATCGAGGGTGCAATTCTGAATCTGGATTGTAGAGAGGACTACACAACTCAGTAACTTTACTAAAAATCATTAAATTGTATATATAATGGCATGTAAATTATACCTCAATGAGTGATTTTTTTTTAACACTTGCTACTTGTAAAAAAGAAAATACTATGCAGCAGTGTTCTTACAGTTCGTGTAATTCAGGACAGTCTCACAGCCAATATTAAATGTAAAACAGACCACAGTAAAACCTGTAAGTGTATCCACATGCCCCGCAAATAAACAAACGCTTTGTGTTTTGTTTCTAAAGATCTGTTTCCTCTATCATGCGCCTTCCGATGAATACTATTCTTGGAGTTGCTCACAAAGGAATCCCTTCCATTCAAAGAGTTGCCTCTAAAAAAAGCCTTTCTCCTTGAGGTGAACTGAGGAAGGTACTCACTATCCTGAAACCCACCAACCACTCTAACATTGTCACCAGAGCAATAGAACTAATAACTTATCGAGAATTCATGATCTACCAGGCAGGAAGTGTGATAAGCACTTACATACATTATTCTCCTTATCCTCATTCTAATGAGGCTTTAAAAGCTGACCAATTCATCCAAGTAACCAATGTGTCAGGGAACTGAACACACGCTGTCTGGCTCCAGAGTCCCACACTCAAGCTCACAGCACCACACGTGCAGCAACAGGTCAACCAGATCTTACGGGTGGAATTACTCAATACTTCTACAGTTTAGTCTTTGCCCCCCAAATTTAACTGTCTCTTGGGGAAATAACTAATTCTGAAAACGATTTCCTCTTCTAAACCCATCACACTGAGTGACTCATCTTCAACCACATATGACAGTGACACACACTTAAGAGTTAGGAACTATTTTCTGAAATAAAGGGAAACAATGTGCTCTGTATAAGAAACATTATTGCACTTGTAAATCAAACCTAAAACAACTTGCTTGGGGAACACAGGAAATTTCACCATTCCAGGTGTGGATTATTTACAACGTCCAGGCCAATCACTGTTTCAGGAAAACACGGCCTGCAGCTATTAATCTCTCTGGTAAGCATCTGGAAGTTAGGCCCCTGATTTACTCACACAAAGAAAATCTGTCCGTATAATAGGTGCTAATCAGCTTAACACCTTGTAGCTTCCTCACTAATTGAGGACTCTTCTCAATTAGGAGAGTTAAATGGTGTTTCAGACCCTCGGGAGGGGGGTGGAGCTTTCAGGACCACAGTACTATGAATCAGGGTTCACAATATTCAACCCCTCAAATCTTCCCCCAAACAGGGAAACACATCAGCAGATCTCCTAACACAAACAGAGGGTGAGAAGGGGACACATTAGTGAAATAGCAAAGACTCATGTTCTCTCTTACAACAAGGGAAAAAAAGTAACTAAAAACTCCAAGAAAAATAAAAACACCATCCAAAGATGAAGCAATTCAAAATGTGGCACGAATTTGAACAATTTTATTCAGCTTAAGAGTTCATTTGTCCTGGTCAATATGAATCTTCTCTTTCAAGTGGTACTTGGGTTGACTCTGAACCCAAAGAGGAGAAATGAAACCCTAAACACTACTTTGCTTCCCAGTCAGAATAATGTAATAAAGTTTATTGGGTTTTCAAGCTTTTATTATAAATTAAAAGACAAAGCTTGCAAGGGTACAGATAATTATAAAATAAAATGGGCTATCAATCTGGACAATTTAAAACTAAAAGCAGAGCTAACAGCTGGAGCATAGAGAGAAAAATGGAAAAAAGTAAGGATAATTATATTCTCATACTAGACTATGGAAAGTTGATGAAAAAAATTTTTAATTTAATGTTGATTCTATAATCTACAATAGTATGCTAATTTAAAATACATTATTATAAAGGCATTTAAATGTTAAAGATATTTAAGTTTATGAAATAAAAAACATAAACATCAAAACTGAATAGACAACACACAAGAATATATGATATTACTTTTAAATAAAAATTCAAAAGTAGGCAAAGCAAATCTACGGTGTTAGAAGTCAGAACAGTGGCAGGCTTTGAGGGAGATCATAGCCGAAGGGAAGACACAGGGGGGCTTCTGGAGAGCTGGTATTGTTGTGGTATGATCGGTTACACAAGTGTGTTCACTTTGTGAAAATGCACTGAACTGTACTAACAACGTCTGCCCTTTTCAGATTGTTATACTCCAATAACAATTTTTAAAAAGAAGAAGAAACAGGAGGAGAAGAAGGGTGAGAGGGAAAAAAGAAAGGTTCAGCAGTGTCCAATGTCGATAAATCTGGAAACCAAGGAACAAGCCTATTACTTATAAGAATTAAAACAAACACTGTCTTTAGGCATGACATTAATATTCTGTCCAACATTTATGACTTTTGATAGCCCTGAGCAAAGTAAGGATTCACACTCAGACTTCTATTCAGTATGAGAAAGCGGAGCTGCTGACTCAACACACGTTTCCTTTAAAATATGTGCTAGTCCTGGACTAGTTTTACATGAACTTGATGATTTTTTTTTTTCTGGACTACTGAAAGATTAAACTACCATGATTAAACATTTAAACAAGTGAGCTATTGGTATATATTAAAAATAGAGCTCCACTTAGGATTTCCCCTAGCTTATCACTTGTACTGGGTATCAGAATTAAAAGAAGCACATCAGGGAGGTAAGGAGCTGGAAAGAGAAAATGTAACAAACAACAAAAACAGCTCTGTAATTGCTAGAGAGTTACTACAAAGCACAGTTATCTATCCTAACTTAATAATTAGCAACAATGGAAAATGTATGTAAATAACAGACTACAAAATATCTTTTTAATCTTGCCACTGATAATACTGTTAACTATTATAATTGATTCTTCTACCAGAAATTATCCTGGATGCAATATCAGTAACTAGAAAACAGCCAAAAAATCATACCTCCAAAACATCTTGGAAGTGAAATTAAAAATTTTTTCATCCTCTCAAATTTTCACTTATCTGGTATTTAGATTTCTTTGTAGAAAGACTCAGATTTAATATTCTACAGAATTTCATCCAATTGATTAAATCAAAGGGGCTTCAATTCAACTGCCAACAATAATTTTTCGGGAAAATGACTAGTGACTTCAGAGCACACATGGAAATGTAATCAGATGTGAACAGCCATAAAAATTCTAAATGAAAATGACAAAGAATCTGCGTGAATATTAAGATCTATAAAAATACAATGAAATATATAGCACCATTGCCAGAAGAGACAATCAAAGGAACAAAAGAGTCCAACAATAAACTCAAAAATGTGATGTAATTTGGACATAGCACTCAAATCAGTAAAGACAGATGATTTAATAAATCAAGTTGAAACAACTGGCTAGCCTTTTGCTTAAAAAACAGAGGGCTCCCTAACATCCCTAGACCTTTTCATTTTCTTATTAACATGGAGATTTATAACACACGCTTTACACTGAAATTAATTACAGATAGATCAAAATACTAAAAAGTCAAAGATCTAAAATGGGTCTCAAGAGGGCGAAGCAGCTGAGGTGTGTAAATCCGGCTGTGTGGGAAAAAATGTGGTGAACTAGAAGGCATCCGTGCTTTCCCAGCCTTTCTTTAAATCAGGTCTCTCTGGGGCAAGCTGACAAAGCAGGTGTCTGCAAGAGGGAATGAGTTGGAAGATTGGGAGTTCTGGCTGGAGAGAGCAACATCTCTGCTCACCTGAAAAGAACGGATGGCACACCACTTGACAAGTTCTGAAATTAGAAAGCTCACACCTTCTCTCAAAGAGCAGTAACTACTCAATTCCATCCGAGTGCTCCCCAACACTGTTCAACCTTAAATTTTTCAAGAGAAGATAGGAGTCTAGATTGTCACGTAAAAATCCTTGGCAGATATATATTTTTTAGAGCACTGTGAGGGGCCCAATGAAACCCATCTGTTGACCAGATCTGTCCCATTGGCCACCCGCTTACAAGTTCTGACTGAAATGCAAAAAACGAAACCTTTCAAGTGCCAGCAGAGAACACATGACATTATTTTCACAATCTTGAAGTAGGAAAGACCTTTCTAAGCACAATCAAAACCAGAATCCATAAAAGACAAGACATTTAACTACATAAAAATGTAAAACTTATGTGGAACCGAATATTATGAACAAGCCTAAAAAAAAGAAAAAAAAAAAAAACATGAATGATAACAGATTCCTCTCTGGCTCTAGCAGAATGTGGACTGCCGCAGCCTGGATTACACGCTTTCCTCTGTGAGGGAGGAGAGTGTACCAAGTTGAACAACAGGATCACCAGGACCACCTGGAATACAGGAAGGATTTCCGAAATGAACCAGAAAGGAAGAGGCAGTAGGAGAGCATCAGGATGGTCCAGAATTACAGTCTCCATCATCTATTACTCGATAAAAATGTCTCCTACTTTCATATGTATTTGAATATCTCATAGTATAAATAAAAACTGGTCAGTGATATTAAGAATTCCTTCTGGGTATCAAACGAGTTATTCTTAATAACTGCTTCAGAATGTAAATACACTCCCCTCAACCAACCCTGACTGTGTACTATATGCAAGGCAGTTAACTTTATGTACAGAGTTGGAGGGAAAGACGTGAAAGTCATAAAATGTAACTGACAGAATTCCCTGATTCAAGGCTCTCATGCGACAGATTTCATCATGACATTTGTTTCAGCACAAGCTGAATTGTGAACATTTTCCCAATCAGTGTGATATGGACCAGTACCTTGAACACAGAATTAGGATGCTAATCTAACATCCACATGTTAAGAAACTAGTTAAGAGACTCAGCGAGCACTAGATTGAAAGAAAGTATACAGCCAGTCTAACAGGTTTGATTTAACATAGAGAAAACAAATTTTCATGTTTTCCTGCACCAGAGAGTTCATAAGTCACAAAAATTAAAAGGACCAAACTTATTCTCTGAAAAACAGATTATAAAATTAAATATTATCACATCTTTGAATCATGGATTTCATGGTTACCTGTTGCCGCTGCTGTTGACCCTTTCGGTAAATGCCATTGCTGCCAGTCAGTGGAAAGCGATGAGTCTATTCATCTGAAAGAGAAACAGCAGCCTGTGAAGATCAGCCCTTAAGTAAGCTCACCGGTACACCTGACCTGCAAGAAATCTTACTGGAGACAGAATTCAGAGTTCTTATTTGAATAAGAGAATGTTTCTTACCAAGTTGCATGTACACACTGACTAGCATATAGCAAAGGGCAAATGCACTTTTAATTTTAAGGCTGCTACTCAAAGCAATTTCAGCAAGGGAAAAATGTGCACAAATTTATCATGAGGAGGAAGAAAGGAAGTGACATTTCCCCAGTGTCTACTTTGTGCCAAGCATTGTGTAAAGCCCTTTTGAAAACGACATTTCATGTAAACATTAAAGTTGCAAGGTACATAAGAATACCACGTATACTAAATAGTCCATTTTATATATAAGTATATATATGCAGTTTGCCTAACGTAACAAGTGGTCTTAACAACCTCACTACAATCAAAAGGAAAAAAGGTAAAATAATATGGATGAGAAAGAAAATGAACAGTTAATCATCACATAAGAATTCAACACTGAATTTAAAAAGTGGGCCAAATTTTTGATGAGGCAAGTTTTCGATTTTATTTCCACTCATAAAAGATATTTAATCCCCAAAGCAATTCTGGAGCATTCTCTCAAAACAGTACTGGTTAAAAAACGTTGTTATCCAACCTGGGCAGATGGCCTTGGTACTATCTTGTATATCTCTAGAAACCAGCTCTCTATGGTCAACACTATCAACAGCTGTTTCCTTTTCCCTTCCTTGTATGTATTTGTGAATTTACTGCTCTTATCCTAACTTGCTTTAAATAGTTCCTATTTTTTCAAACATCCTTAAGGCAAAGGGTATGTTACTAAATTATCTTAGCACAGATTTAATAAACTAATTGATACAAATGGAAACATGACATTTAATTTGTAGCAATTTTAGCTAGCCTGCTATGTTTAAGAGGCTAACTGTTACACTTTTTGCCTAACGCTGGAGAAAAACCAAATGAGAGTCCTTCAGCTCTACTGGGACTCCTGATACCGTCTTTTATCTCTCTCTTTCCATGAAATTAAAATTGCTGACTTGCTGACCACAATGTTTTCATAATAGTAGATTTCATTTGTCACTATCTCCTCCCCCAAAAGAATGCAACATGGATGTTACAAACATTTTAATTAACCTCACACTAGAGCTCTGAAATTTTCAGGGCCAAACATGCTTCGGAGTAGGATACTCCTCCAGCCAGCTGTAGTGGCCCTAGACAAGTTTCCTAAGCTCTCCAATTCAAACCCAAATTGTCTCCCTCCCACCCCCACCCTGTTACTGTCTCACCTTCCCTCTCTCGAACACTTTTGTTTCTCTTCCTGCTCTTCTTTTCCTACCCTCCTTTCACCCCGCCTTCCTCCCCAACTTCACTTTCTCTCTCTCTCCTCCTACCCTTCTATCTCACTGTTCCCCGCCCCCACCTCCATGCTCTCTCGCTTTGCCTCTTGACTTGCAGGGCTGGCACACAACAAGTGATCGATAAAATAGTAGGCATTCATTTTGGCATTAATCTTCCTAACACTGTAAAGTCTTCTCAAGAGTCCACGATGGCTGTCCCCAGCACAACCCTTCCAATGAAGATGCCCCATCTCCTTGCAGCCCAACAGCAGCCTCCCCGGGGCCCACTGGTGGAGAATGAGAAAGTACTATGGGAGGAGGCAGGCTGGGCTGTTGCGGGATGCCAACCTGAGAGAGTGGTCCTGAGTTCACTTGTTCTGCTCATTTACTCACTGAACCAACAAATATTTCCTGAGCATCTACTGTGAGAGAGAAGGAAACAAGCACTTGCCATCACTGAGTTTACAAACTAAAGGAGGTGAACAAAGATGACATATAATATATAGACGTTAGATTTTAAAAGGTATTATAGAGAAAAACAAAGTGAAAAGCGAAGAGTGCCAGAGAGGAAAGGAGGTAAGGTGTTGCAATTTTACAGAGTGGTCAGAGAAGGAAACATTTCAGCAAAGGCTTAAAGGAAGGGAGGAGCAAGCCATGCAGAGAATAGTAAACGAGGGTCTAGCACTCTGGGTGTCGACGTTCATCAACTGTAACAAATGAACCGCTCTAGTGGGAGATGCTTATTACAGGGGAGCCCGGGGGAGGGCAGTGAGGTCTACCGGAAAGCCCTGTACCTTCCATTCAATTTTGCTGAAAGAATGGAGGGAGGGAGGAAGAGAAAGAAAGACAGGAAGGAAGGAAGAGAGGGATGGAGGAAAGAAAAAAAAGGAAGGAAGGCAGGCAGGCAGGCAGACAGACAGACAGCCTATTTTTTTTTAATGGTCCTAGAAACTGATGAGTCCAAGACTAAAGGAGTCAGCTGAATCCCTGGGTCTCTCTACTGGTTTCTTGGGTAGATGAGTTAAGTACAAAGTGAAAGACATATTCTCTGAGGAATCTGGCCCCTCCATGCAGCCAGTGCCTCGTCTGCACAATTCAAATTCGTAACTTTGCATGGAGGCTTGATCCTTTCCCACAGTCAGGGGCAAGGAGGCAGCATTGCCAGATTACTGACTCTTTAAGTCTCGCAGGAACAACCAGATTCAGCCTATGGAAGTTTGCTTGGGTGATGATGTACATATGATTTGCACAGCTGCATGGAGTGCAACCCAGATACAAGGTTAGTTAGGCTAGAATGGAGATCTTTTGTAGCCAGGAAGTTACTACCCTAAACCGCTGCTAAGAAAGGCAACTAGTATATGCTTCAGTTAATGTCTCCTTCAAAGACTTTCTTAAAAATACTCACATTTGTACAAGATTTGTGCAATAAAATGTTTATAATAGCAAGAAAACCGGTAACCACCTAACACCTACTGACACAGAAATAGTTAATAAATTATGATACATCATAATGAGATGCAATATAGCATCAAAAAGAATAGGTTTCTCCAAACAAGATGAACAAAATGTACAATGTGAGCCAATTTGTTTAAAAAGAAAATGCTTTCTTTTTATATTTATGCATAACACATACCCATATAACACACACGCACACAACCACTCTCTGGAAAGGGGCACTTTCATCTTTTATTATGCATACTATGAATCCTTTATTACCTGTGTAAACATTTTTCTTTCTAAATATGGAGATGGGGGGGAATGGATGTCCCAGATCATAAATATTGAAACCAGAAGTTCTTCCCAATGTTTTCATACATTTTTATATCACTGTCACAAGATTATAAAGACAAAGTAGAATAATAAATGAGGGGGCAGTTTAAAGTCCTTCCATTAAAACAAGCAGGGAAGATACGAACTCGGCTCTATTTAAAAGACAGAGCAGGGCTGTATAACACACAGAAAGTAAGTTCAAGGGAGACAGGTGACCACTTTGGGCAAATTAAGCCCTACCAGCCTCAGTGATGCTCCCATCTGTAAAATGGAAAACAGCCTCTTTTACAGAGTTACTGAGGAGAGTGCTTTGTAACAGCTAGCTAAAACGTCCAGCACACTGACATATGAAAAGCACTCAATACACAGCAGTTCTTATTTAAGTCAGCAATGTCTATCTTACATTTTATGTAACTGAAGCAGACTAAATTTCATGTAGGCATGCACCCTGCCAGATTTATCTAAGTGACCCTTCTATAGTCCTTCCAGCCTCTTGCAATGCAAATTTATTCAGAAATTAAAATGTCATGTATATCAAACTACTTTTCCTCCCAAAATAGCAGGTAAAACATTTCAAGTAAATTTTTTTCTTGTTTTTTTAAGTCTTACACTCACACCATACACATATATAATTATATAATTACAATTAAAAAAAAAAAAAGGAGGAAGAATACCAAGAAATGATTCAGGATATTTTCAAATATTCTGTTCTAGGTCATTAAGTGCTGCCAACCCTGTATTTCTGGGGAACCTGCTCTTAGGAATCTTTGTGATATGCTGGTTAAAAGGCCTGCTTTACAACCTATCAGCTATACGAAAATCAAGAAATCACTGTTCTTCCCCAAGGTCTCAGCCTCTCATCAGTGATATGGGGCTTCATGGGGTTGTCAGAGGGTTCAATAAAATGTGTGCAAGATTTTTAGCACAATGCCTGGCTCATGGTAAGCACTCAATAAATGGTTGTAGTGGTTGTTCTGGTTATTTTTCTGCCAACCAAAGCACATATTTGAGACAAGCCATACATTAGAGAAGCTTTTCAACTGGACAAACAGTGCTAAGCAGATCTCAAAGCCCCATGACCACGACCCAGTTTCCAAAGGGGAGTATGAGGAAAATAACGATCCAGAGGCCAGAAGATGCCCCGCCTGGTCAGTAGTCGCTAGTCAGATCCACTTCCCCTTCTCCACACATACCCTTCAGGAATAACAGTCTCTTGGTAACTGGCAAAGTGTCAGGAATGAGTCATGGGTCATACACTGTTTTCATCTGAATTCTCCAGAAATTTACCGCAAGCAGCTCATAATCTCCCAGGGCCCCAAAATGACTTGATCACCTCCAATTCCTTTAGCTCTCCAGTGCCACACGAAGTCCACAAGCTTAGAAATCCACAATGGAATGTGATTTCTCCAACTATCTCTTCTCTACTTCAAATCCTCTCTCTAGGGGGCTCTGATGTTGCCCCCAAACTCAAGTACGCATCCCCCATCTCATCAGCTCCCTCCCATCATTCAGGTCTCAGATCAATGACACATTCTCAGAGCAGCTTCCCCTGAATACAGCTGCCAGCGTAGCAGCGCTGTGCCCTCCAGCCAACCCATGCTCACTCCATTGTACTCCATGTGTGTCTAGCTGCAAGAACCACCACTTAATTATCAGAGGTTTACACTTCTCCCACAGCAAGTCTAGAGGAGGGTGGCTAGTGGTATAATTTTAGCTGTTCAGTGAGGCCGTTGGGAACGCTGGCTCTTTTTGCTCCACCATCTTTAGCATGTTGCCTTTGTGCTTGTCATCTCATGGCACAAAAAGGTTGCTGCCATAACCAGACATCTAATCAACACTCCAGGCTGGTAGATGAGAGGAGAAAGGTGCGGCTGTGTCAGCCACCTCTGTCTCCTTTTGTCAGGGAAGGAAAATCCTTCCCCAAACCTTTGCTATCTAAACACCAGAACTAGGTCACATGGCCTCCTCCAGCTGCAGGGGAAGCAGGTAAATCAGGATACAAATTGTTACCACTGACCGAGAACAAACATGATCTATCACCTAAGGCTGGGCACGGTGTCATTCCACACACACAATCAAGGTTCTCTTAGCAACAAAAAAATGGGAATGCACATCAGGGAGGAAAAATAACAGTGCCGGCCACCCTTATCTTTCCATGGTATGTACTACCATCTGCAATTACCTTGTGCTAAATAAATAAATACATACAAACATAAATAGGTGTTAATTGCTTATATCCCCTTAACAGAATGCAAGCTCCAGGTCTAGCTTTACATATGTAGACCCAGAGCTTATGTTTTAAAATAACTGACTGTCAAATTTCTCACGGTAGGCAGATATTATAGGTACTGGAAATATAGTAAGGATAGTCTAAGTAACGCTACAGTAGCAAATTAACCCCAAAGTTTCAGCGGGGGCTTGACAGAACAGAAACTTATTTCATGCTTATTCTTTGTGTCTACTGTATATGGGGGAGGGGGTAGGCAGGGAGCTTTTCTCTGTATCGAGAAACCTAAGCTGGAAAAAACTCAAGTTGGAAGCTCCACTATCTCCAAATGTGGCTAAAAGGTTTACTACAGTAAAAAAGAAAGGTGGAGGGTCTCACAGAGCCACTTAAATGCGTCAGTCCAGAAATACCCGTACGTAACTCCCATAGACAGCCCACTGGACAGAATTAGTCAGTGATTCTGTGTAACCTGAGGAGGCAAAGACACATGCGAGAGCACATGAATGTTGGTAGTGTTTCTGCCTCATTCCCCAATGGACTGGTAAAATATCACACAATGTATTATCCCCATTTTAGAATTTAGACCCATTAAATAAATTTCTCAGAACAAAATCAAACTTAGGGATCCTCAGTAAAGCAATTATTTCATCTTATAAGACAATACTTACCATTATAAAAAGGGAAAAATTTTTTTCAGGAGTAATGGTAAATATTTATACAGCACTTCTCATATTCTGCTCCAAGTACTTGCCAAATCTCAGTACCTTTAATCTACCCAACTACCCAGTAAAGGAGAAACCACAGTATTGTTAACCCCATTTTATAAGGGAACGGAAAAGTGTTGGAAGCCCGTCATCCCCGGGCCTGTGGTATTTCTGCGTGTCTACGCAGAGGCACTAACCGCCTTCATTCTAGACAATCCTTCAGGATGCTTTTTTAGAGAAGAGCCTTAAGAAAACATACGTGTCTTTCTGGAGCAAAGGGCAGCATGTTTACTGTCCAGTATAATCAAAATAATGTCTCCCTCTGAAGCAAAGGGCAGGAAGGCATGCTTACTGCCCATTATAAAAGATTAGGATTCCCTAAACTCAGGATTCCTCTCCTTAATACAGCTGTGTTTATAGGTGTCATCTGGTTCTCTTCGCACCTCTCCTCTTTAGAAACTAGGGCTGAGGGGACCAGTGTAAGAAAACAATGATACTCTGGCTATAGCCATTATTATGAATAATAAAGCCTTTCCCAGGAGTACATGAAACTGAAGATTAGCTTGTTGGCTTAAAAGTAGGGTGAAATCTCAGAGCTTTCACAGTTCTTGACAAGAAGTTAAGTAATTTGCCTAAGGTCTGACAGCTAGTAGGTGGCATATCCAAGATTCAAGCCCAAGCTGTCTGGTTCAGAAATCAAACTTTAAAATTCTTTGCTATACTGAAGCAGCTCTCAAAAAAAAGTGTAATTCCAAAACTAGCAGTATTGAATCACCCTTGAACATGGTACAAGAGCAAATTCTTGGGCATCACCCCAGACCTATTGAATCAAAACCTCAGGGTGGGGGGAGGGGGAGGGAGAGAAATAAATGTGCTTTAAAAGCCTTCCAGGAGACTCTGATGCTTATTAAGTTTGAAAAACACTGCTAAATTGCATGTATTCACTGTATCTATGAGATTGAAGGAAATGGTATGGATATATCCTGATTTCCATAGGGATGTGAACTGACCTTTCATAACCTGAATAATGGATTTGAAGTACTAAGGGAGATGATTCCTCAGCCCTTGTATTTAGTTTTTAGGAAGGTAAGAATCTTTATTTGGAGCAAAACAAACACCACATGTCTGTTTAACAGGTCTGCACATTTTCCTTTGGAGTCACGAATATATGTCCGGAATGTTAAATGAAAATACCTGCTTTTTATTCCCATAATGATTAGAAAGAATTACTTAGCCAAAGAGAAACACTATTTATATTTGAGAGTCAAGCTGTAATTCTTGAAAAACAGGAAACCACATATCAACAGTGTACCATAGTAGAAAGGGCACCAGGCTTTGAGTCAGAGAGTCAAGTCACTTAACTTCTTCAACTCAATTTCCTGATTTTAAAATGGAAAATGAACTCCAACTTCAGAGTTGCAATTAGGTTTAAATGATATGTCATGTGAAAGCCATGGGTAAACAGCTTTTGTGCTACATGAATGTAAACTCTACCTTCATGGGCTCTTTCTCTTTCTTGATCTGGTGTTATCAGTTCCTCCAGTGCTTAGAGTACTGCCTGGCACATAGAAGATGCCCCATACTTATAAGGTATTAGAAATGAATATGAGATATTATATTAATGATGTAATTGATGCCTCTGGGCTCCATGTGTCACAATCATCTCAGTCTTTTAATAAGAAAAAGTCACTCCAACTAGAAATCCTTAGTCATGTTTAAAATGGGCCAGATAATTTAAGAAAATCAGCTGATTTTCTTCCCCTGGAGAACACTACTGACGGAGCTCTGTCCTCAGGCATAAGACAGAAACTCCTATTAACAACCCTGATGGCCCTTGAGTCTCCTGGTCTGAAGTCTATCATAATTTCTTGTGCGTATACAGTCAAAAATAAAGGATATGTACCTACAAAGAACAAATACTTTATATTTACATCTGCAATGAGATAGAATTTTAGTAAATGGATTTACAGGGTTTATGTAATCGATTTTAATAAAATGTAAGATTCAATATAGCAAATATTAAATAAGCTACTACTGTGCATAAAAAAGTGACTGATAGAAAACCACTGTCAATATAATTTGGGAACAGAAATCACTGTTGAATTTATAATTTAATGAAAAAATATAATTTATTTACTAAACTTTTTATATTTATGGTAAAAGTGGTTCCTTAATTTGTACTCTCTCCAACACACTTTCTCAATCTCCTGAAAAATTAGTTAATGGTCTAGTCTTGAAATAGGGGAACTTTGGGCTTGTAGCTTCAACAAACATATCTAAGTCAGCAAATGAATTCAAGCTGAAGGGCTGCTTTCAGTGCAGAGCTTCAACAGTAAAGAGAATATCCCAGCTATGTTGCCTATATCCTAAGGGACCTGGGCAGGGTATACTGCCCCCTATGTATGCTGTAACAATCCAGGTACTTATATATACATTAGTTCTACCTTTTATTTTTATTTATGTATTTTTTTTTGGTGAGGGGAGGTAATTAGGTTTTATTTTTGTTTTTGGAGCAGGTACTGGGGATTGAACCCAGGACCTTGTGTAGGCTAAGCATGCGCTCTACCACTTGAGCTATACCCTCCCCCCTAGTTCTACCTTTTAACAAGTGAAAGCATTAAGGCCATTTCAAGACTTGGAATTTTACCAGTCAACTAACTTCCTAAAAGAATATGCAAGTATGTTTGATGAAAAAGCACAAATTACAGAGTTGAGTAGGAAACTTTCATTTGCTTCTTTAAAAATATGGAAAACAAGTTTGCCCTTTTTTCTTTTCTTTTCTTTTCTTTTTTTTTTTTTTTTTGAGAGGGGGTAAGGGAGAGAAGGTAATTAGGCTTTTTTTTTTTTTTAATGAAGGTACTGGGGATGTTGAATCCAGGACCTTGTGCTTGCTACGCACACGCTCTGCCACTGAGCTATACTCTCCCCTGAAGTTTGCCTTTTCTAAGCTTATTTTTTATCCATCTTTTCAACTCCCAAGGCAATATAACTTCCACTAAACAATCACGTGGCTACAGTGATTTGTAGAGGTTCCTAATAAAGATGCAACTCCTATATGTATCTTGATTAAACAGTACTCTTCAAATGTAATTCAAAACCAAATTAAGCAAATATCTTAATCAATAAAAAAGGTAGCTATTAGTTCCACCAACTCGTTGCAAAATTTGGTTAACCAATAGGAAACAGAAGAGAAAGCCAGTTTTGATGTAGTCTAACTACATACTGGCTTATAGCCCCACAGTGAAATACTGACTTCTGGTGGCAAAAAATGCATGTGTACTCTGCATCTGGCAGGAGAAAGCAATGTTGAAAAATCACCTGGATTTTACTGTTGCCATAAATTCTCAGTCTCTTGATGATTTTTGTATTCTAAATTAACACATTATGAGTCTTCAAAATCACATTTTTACACAGTTAAGTAAATACCAAATGCCAAAGACTACAGAAATTCAATTGCTACAGTGAATAAAACATATTAACTCTGATGTATAGCAGTTCATTTTCTTCCTGTAAGTAGAAAGGAAAGAGTTCACATCCCCAGCCTCATCATTCCTGCAAGTTCTATTTAGAAATGGAAGGAGGGGGAGGGAAGTCCCCAATATCTTTTTTTTTTCACAGCGTTGTGTCCCACTCTTCAATACCTCTTCGTCTTAAAGCGACCAAATCTGTTCCAAATACTTTCTTTGGTACCCTCCCTCCTAAATTAGCTGAATTCAGATTAGTCTTCTCAGTTTTAAGTACTAGTTATCTATTTTCCGGCTTTCTCTTAGTCTCTTTTCATATTCTCTTGGGTAATTATCCTTCAGTTCTCTCCATCCACTTAGGCATATTTATCTTCAAATACAATTCTTTCCAACACTGGCAAGAGACACCATCTTTAAATAAAACAGGCGAATCATCCAGAATTTTCAACCCTCCTGTGAATTCATTTCCAGAGTATTCACTCAAGGAATCCTTTCCACTAAAGATGAAAGGCAAGCTAAGGAAATACATTAGACAGAGGAAGTAAACATTGAAACAGGGCCATGCCTAGGTATTCTTAAGTCTCTGAGCAGAATTAGACTCTCAAGTCCAAAGGTTTTCTCGTGTCTTCCATCCTCACTAAGTCTAACCCCACGTAGGTTCAGGAGAGATGTTCCACTACAGACCCTACCATCTACCACTTCTGCATGACCTTGCTCTGATATAATCTGGCACAAGCAAAATCCCCCAAACTCTCAGGCCGGTCCCTTGCCTGAGGTTTCTGTGCCTCAATTACTAAGCTCACCTTGCAACCGTCCCAGGGGACACTGGATCTTCGCCTTAACGTGCGCTTTCGCCTTTAAAAGTTTTAAATGTCTGGCTTCTCGATGGTACGTAATCCCCCACCCACCCCCGCCTCCAACGTGCACCAACACAGCTAAAAGGACCCTATCCCACCCTTTAAAAAACAAAATTTCGTCTGCAAGACCTTCCCCCACCGCCCACCTTCATCGCCCCCTCCTCAATAGAGAAGGGCTCCCGGAAGATTCGGACACAACTCCACCTCCAAAGCCAAGGGTCTTCCTGAGAAATTTGCACAACAATACGGGGTCTGTGTGTAAACTCCGAGAAGACTAACCTAGGAGGAAATTATCAAGACCCTCGAAGGTCCCTCGCAGCTTCATTAACGTAACCACCGTTACAGTGAAGTAAAGTATGATTCCTGTAACCCTCCAATTCCTCTCCCTTTTAAATTGCCGACCCCTGCGCTCGCAAAGTCGGAGGGCCGGCGTGCGGCAGAGGATCAGTCACCAAGAAAAAAATTATCATCAAGGGAAATTAACCAGTTCCACGTTCTGCAGATGCCGTCTCCCTCTGCGCCAGGAACAAGTCCCAGAAGGTGCCGCCAACTTTTCCCCTCCCTCTCTAGAGGCTGCGGACCACCGACGGACGCCTCCATCTGAGTTACAGTTTGATAGGATTGGAATCACTAATCTCTCTCTATAAGACGCAAGGGGGAGGGGTGACCGTGTTGTGGGGGAGGTGATTCGGAATGGGGGAAAGAAAAGCACCATTTTATCCCCCCGGAGAAACTTCTGGGATTCTTCTATTATGCAACCTGGGGACCAGGTTCCAACAACAGAACATTTTTCCGCAAAACGCCGGGCGCACAGGCAGACGTTTGATTTTGGGAAGGGGCAGAGTGGGAGGAGGATGGGTCTCTTCCTGTGTTCCCCTCCCCAGTTTTTCTAGACGCTACCTGCAGCGGATTTGTAAGTGAGGGCGGTACGAGCTCTGCGTTTCCTTCGCCGGTTCTCCCCGAAGGTTCCCACCGGAAAAGTGGGAACGCCAGCGACTTGAGTCAGCGTGCTGGGAAGCCGGCAGCTAGGCGGGAGAGCCTGGGCTTCCCAGAAGTCAGCGGCCGCGGCGCCTGGGCCAGGGCTGACCCCCAACCCGAGGCTGGGCGCAGGACTCCACTTACCTTCCAGACCCTTAGTCCTCCAGTCTCGGCTCGTGCGCCCTCGCCGCCTCCGCCCGCCCCAGACCTGTTGCGGTGGGGAAGGGGCGCGGGTGCGGAGAGCGCAGGGGAGCGCGTGCTCCCGAGGCTCAGCGGCGGCTCGCGCGGGACTCGGCTTCCAGCCGCGGAGGCGAGAACGCAGCTGTGCCAGCGACGCGCGCAGGCGGCGGCCGAGTGCGCAGGGGCCGCGCGCTCGTCCGCTTGCTGGTTGGCAAGCTCCGCGCGCCGGCGGCCCCGGAACGCCCGGTAGGCGAGGCCACACCCTCCCCCAGGAGGCCACGCCCCCTCCCGCTCTTCCCCGGCCACGCCCTCTAGCTGGCGCCACCCAGATGGAGAGGAACAGCGCGGCCCTCCCCGGGAGACCAGTGGGAGGATCGAGGGCGAGCAGCCGCTCCGGATGGAATACTGCAGTGACCGCACCGACAGCGTGGGTGACCCTGCCCCGGGCTGCTGTGGGGCACAAGAACCCTTTCGCTTTACAGAGAGATTAAGCTCAGGGTCAAGTTCTGACTAAAAGTGTCAAGAAGTCTTTTTGCAATCTCCTACACAGTTGAAGGAGATTCTGTGCCCTTTAAAGGAGATAGTAACTAACATTATAGAGAGCTATACGTTTTATAAAGGGCTTTTACACACAGGCTCATCTCATCTTCACAGTAACTTTCTAAAACAGACAAATTATTGCGACCATTTCCCAAATAATGAAACGGAAGAGCTGAAAATAACTATAAAGTATTTTGCCCAATATCACAGGCTAAAAAAAATGGCATGGGAAACCAGGTCTCCTGAATCCAGCCTTCCGGTTCTTTCTCTTCACCAGCCCAACCCTAGAAAATTCTAGTGGGTATATGGGCTTTGGCAAACAGATCCAAAAGAGGAAGGGAAACCTAATGTCTGGTTAAGTTGCTACCCGATCCCTTTTACCAACATACCAGGAAAGCACCATGCTGAGTTCTTTGCCTCTCTCACCTCGTCCCCCGAAAGAGATGCAGAAAGATTGCATCAAATGGCCCAGACAGGCTTTTCCCCCCAACATCTAAATGGTTTAAAATGGGTGAAATTATTTGGATGAAGAAAATCACCTTACTCAAATGCAATGTAAATGTAAATAAATGTAGTATATGAAAATAACCTCCTTCCGTGCCCTTTATGTTCTTTCTCCTTCATTTTTTACTTTTTTGTTGTTGTTGCTGTTGCTTTGCCCCTCAAGACTCCTTCATTGTCTACATGAATATTGTTTGAAAACCCAATCGATAGATCTTTGCATTTCCAAATTAAACTCTTGGCTACTTGACTTAATTTCCCATGGATTGTTTTCCAAAATATAACTTCTCTCTAAGCTTCTGTGATGATAGCGATTTGATTTACCTTAACGTGTAAAATAATTAAGGTGCCCCTGATGAGGTCTGGTGTGCCTCCAGATGAAACCTTTGGCGGTCTTCCCTGGACAGGGTGGGACAGGAGTCACCCCTGACAGATGTATGTTTGCACATTTCTTAAAGGTTTCTAACAGATTGATATCTATTCTAATCATAACAAATATTTTAATCTTCTTGTTATGGAATTAATGCATCTCACTGTAAAATATACATCAGCCTAGTCATCATTTATAATCTGAAGGTTTTGAACTATATTCAATATCTTGTAATAACCTATAATGGAAAAGAATCTGAAAAAGAATATATATTGGGAAAACTGGACAGCAGCATGTAAATCAATGTAGCTAGAACACTCCCTTCCACCATACACAAAAATAAACTCAAAATGGATCAAAGAATATATATACATATAAATCACTTTCTTGTACACCTGAAACTAACACATTGTAAATCAAATATACTTCAATTTTTTTTTAATCTGAAGGTTTTTACCTCTCCTATCTGAAACTTTTTCCTATCTTCTGTTCCTTATCCTATAATACCTCCTGATACATTCAAACTGTAGTCAATTTAGTAAATGATGTCGACAGTCAAAGTTTGATCATTTTATGTTACTGCTTTTGGAACTGAGGGATGTAATTTTGTAAAACTTTTTAGTTGAAGATGGTGCAGCTTTGGTTCAAAGAAGAGATCATTCCATTTATAGGAATATTTTTAAGGCAATGTGCTGGGTGACGGGCCATATCAGTGACAAAGACAGAACTCCTGTTCTCCTGAGATTCCAGTGCCTTGTGGAATCAGGTGAATAAATAATTTGAATGCACACGTCTATTGATTAATTTCCAGAAAGGTGCTAAGTTATTTTAAAACATGTAAATTAAAACTAATTTTCTTATACTAAGTAAAGAAAAAGCAGATAGTCATTCCAGTGAGGTTTTTTTTTAAGATGCTTTTCTGCCTTTTCTCCAGGTTACATTATATAAGCGGTTAATAAGCAGGCTACTTTAAATAATGATTATACCATATGTAAATTTTCAAAAAAAAATGACAAAAAAGAAAAGTAATCATGCAATAGAGATGCAGAGATATTTCACTTTATTAGCTATAATTTCCTCTATCTTCTTTATTATAAGAATTCTTAAATTACATTTTTAGCTCACTCAATGAAATTCTAGCACTTTCTTAATCCTGACAACCTGGTCACTTATTTCTGATTATGTTTCCTGCTGAGGTGAAGCATGTCTCTGACATCAGTGATCTTTTCCACAACAGAACTGGAAAAAAAATTTTTTCCCCTTAATACAGCTATGGTACTTTTTCAGCTGCCTCTTCATGTAAGGACTCCTGGGATGTTAGTTACCTGGCAATTTTCAGCCATGATTTTACTTAAATTTTGAAGACAAACAAGTGAATCCCCTGGGTCTCATAGACACTCATGGACTGTATTCTCAGAGCTCCTGAACTGTACAAGGGGGCAGGAACACATGTTAAGATTGAGACTCGGGGGCGGGGGGGAATGTGCCTGCATCACCACCCTGACAACCTCTTGTTTGGCCAGCCTGAAGTACTCCTAAATTCTGCAGTCAGCAAGACCTGAGTATTTTAAACCAGCAGTTTAAATTATTTTATTCCGAAACTACTGCATGTATGTTTCAAAGAGAATGAATTTCTTCAAAGTGTAAAAAAATCCTTACCAAGTTGGTAAATAAAACCTAATCAAATTCTAATCAGAGCATAAAACTTGTGGGAAAAAAAAAAAAAAAAAAGCAACCAACCCAGAGTTGGGATAAAGAGGTGTAGATGAGGAGAGGAGGCCAGTGAGGAGAGAGGAGGAAGGATTGGCCTAAGCCAGGTAAAGGGCAGTGGAGGAAGGGCCACTTCCCAAAAAAGAACACAAAGAGAGAGGGGGAGTAGGACCTCCAGGCAAAGATTACGATAAGAAATAAGACAGGAAAGGGCAACTGGAAATCGATGGTGAAGGGCCCTATGTGCCAACCTAGGGAGTTTTCTTTTCATCCTAAGTGCACTGGGTAGGAGACTGATTTGATCAGGTTGCATTTAGGACTACTGTGGCTGCCATATGAAAATCAACAGGAGACAGGAAGGCTATGGAAGAAGTGTGGAGAACTGGGCAGAGACTGTAGGCAGACACAGAAACTCCTAGTTTTACATCTTTCTTTGGGAGGCAGATAAGCAAATGTAAACCTGCTATCTTTTGCTGCAAGAAGAACTAAATGCACAATTATTATAATTAAAATTCATGTATTTTATCATGAACACTTTGTGGAAAACATGGTTCCTAGTGACCTGACATCACTTTTTCAGTACAATATGTTTCAGATTGTGTGTGAGTTTTTACTTATTGCTACTACACACCACTTCCCAATCCCAGTGGAGATTATGAATATTTTTTAGTCATGTGATAGTACTGTTAAATTAATTTCATATTTAAAGTAGTAACTTGGAAAATTGCAGTGAATCTGGAGCAAAAGAACATGAGTACAAATCCATATTTTTCTCTAAAGAAATGAACTTAGGGGTTTAACTGAATGTCTACAATTTACCAGACATTTCACACATATATATTTTTTAATCCCCTTGAAAACATTTGCATAGTTCTAGTTAATGTATAAAGGAGGAATCAACTCAGAGAGATAATTCACCTCTATTATGATTATATAGCAAATAAATAGCAGTGACAGTATTTGAACTTAGCTCTTTTGTGGCTCAAGGTTATGTTTTCACCACTATCAGCATTAGATTAGTATAAATACCCAAACTATATCCCAACCGTAATGTCTATTACACTTAAATCCACATCAGCAAGCCCAAGGGAGTTAGCAATGGGTTTTCATTCTGACAGTTACATCTGGAGGGTTAAATAGGAAGATGATAAATAAACTGAGGGATTATGGGAAAGCCAAATAGTTGGAAAATGAAAAAGAGAAAGAAATAACATGCAGAGCCAGAATATAAGAGCCAAGTTATGGTCCCCCAGTGGGAGCAGGACTGGGGGTAAAAGCACCCTACTGAATGTCTCAAAGAGGCAGAAAAAATGGCTACAGTAGTTTATCAAAGTGTCACCAGAAATAACTAGAGCTTTGAAAAAATCTGTTTCTTCAGGCAAAGACTTTGTTTAAAGGAGGCACTACAGGCTGAAAGAGCAACCTCAGGAACAGTTTTGGGGTGGACCTGCAAACTCAGGGCGATTGCTAGGAAAGGAGAATTTAATAAGTAGTTTTTTAAAATACGAAGTACTACAAGTAAAACACCAATGATTAATATGTATAAAAGTTAAATGATATTAAATATGAATGCCAAAAAAAAAAAAAGAAAATCTCCCTAAAGACTATGGCACAACTTTAAGAATTTAATACTATGGTTCACTCAATCCATATCACTCTTCTAAGTTCTAGACTATCACCCTCATTTGTTTGCAGGAAATTTCACCAGGGTCGTCACACAGGCAGAGCAAACTCAGCATATGTAGTAAGAAACTCATAGTTTTTCACTCTGTCCATTTATTCTTCCAAAACCCACCCAATGCAATTCCTCCTATTTTGTTATGAACTTTTGCTGCTGGTACCATTATAGACCCAGGATTCAGGTTCAAATGTCCATTTCCAAGGGAACCCTCCTACATCATTGGTGGGAATGTAAATTGGTGTAGCCACTATGGAGAACAGTATGGAGGTTCCTTAAAAAATTAAAAATAGGGTTAGTATATGATCCAGCAATCCCACTCCTGGGCATATATCTGGAAAAGATGAAAACTCTAATTCAAAAAGATACATGCACCTCAATGTTCATAACAGCACAATTTATAATAGCCAACACATGAAAACAACCTAAATGTCCATTGACAGGTGAATACATAAAGATGTGGTATATATATATTACTCAGCCACAAAAAAGAATGAAATAATGCCATTAGCAGCAACATGGATGGACCTAGAGATTATCATACTAAGTGAAGTAAGTCAGACAGAGAAAGACAAATATCATATTATATCACTTATATGTGAAATCTGAAAAAATGACACAGATGAACTTATTTACAAAATAAATATAGACTCAAACGTAGAAAACAAACTTATGGTTAACAAAGGGGAAAGAGGTGATAAATTAGGAATTTGGGATTAACAGATACACACTGCTATATATAAAACAGATAAGCAAGGGCCTACGCATAGCACAGGGAATGATATTCAACATCTTGTAATAACCTATAATGGAAAAAGAATCTGAAGAAGAATACAAATATACACACATATATATATAAATCACTTTGCTGCACACCTGAAACTAACAACATTGTAAATTAACTATACTTCTGTTACTGGGAAAAGGGAAATAAGAACTACCTCGGTTCTTAGTCACCCAAAAAAAAGATTTTTGACGAGAGACAAAAAGTGTGATATAAGCAAGATTCTTATTAGTGAAGTTAAAAAAATAGTGGAAGATAGTCCACTCCTGGGAATTGGAAGCAGGCTGATCCAAGAGAGGAAAAATGGCACTGTTCCTTTGTTTTTCCTGTTTTTATATTCTGGTTTCTTGATTGACTGACTGATTAATTGATTGATTGACAATCCAGGTTCCCTGTGCTCTGGTTGATTGACAGCTCAGGTTCCTTGTGTTCTGGATTGTTCCTTTCCCCTTCCTCTCCCCCTGCCCAGTGCTCATTTCTATCTCAACTACCTAACACTTCCATTTAAGAAGTAAATAAAAATAAATAAACACATAAAAAAATAAAATAAAACACAAAATATAGAAAACTAACTTTATTACATTAATGAAATTGAAGTTTATCAATTATCAAAAAAAGTCCATTACTTACCAAGTCATGGTTAACTTTGCTTTTAAATATCCCCCTTTCCTACAAGTTCCCTTCCTGTTTTTGTTTCATTTCTCCATTCTTTCACTTAATAGCTACTAAGTGTCAGGTACTAATTCTGTTCAATTCTGGGGCTATAAAGACAAGTAAGAGACGGTCCTTGTTCTTGGAGATTTCACATCTAGAAGGAGAGTGTCGAAGGCAGAATTCTAAGATGGCCCAGAAGATTCCCACTTCTGGTGTGTATTTGCAATTTAATTTCCTCTCTGCGTGTGAGTGAGTCTGACCTAATCGAGTGAGTTCTTTTTAAATGGAAACTCTAGGGGCCAAAGAAGGAGGAAGTCAGAGAGATTTGAAGCTATAGCAGATACTCTCCTTTGGCCTTGAAGGACCAAATCGTACGTTGTACGAGGGCCACATAACAAGGATCTGAGAGTGGCCTCTAGATACTGAGAGGTCTTTGGCTACCACTTGGCAAAGAAATAGGAACCTCAGTCATACAACTGCCAGGAAATGAATTCTGTCAAGGGAACTTGGAAATAGATCTTTCCCAGTAAAGCCTCCAAATGAGGGAAGATACAGCTGGACATCTCGATTTCAGCCTGGTGACATCCTGAGCAGTGGACTCAGGTGAAGCTCGCTGGCCTTCTGTCTTACAGAAACTGTGAGGTACTAAATGGGTGTCGTTTTAGGCTGTAAGGCTTATGGTGCTTTGTTACGCAGTGATAGAAAACTAATACGGAGAGATAAACGAATAAACAGATCATTGTTACTCAGTCTGCTTACTGCTTTGGTAGAGGCATGCATAAGGATGCTATTAGAATCTAGCCAGGGGCATCTAACAAACACTGATGGACTACGGAAAGGCATCCTGCCAGAAGCAGACCCCAAGATGAATCATGAAGGGAAAGACAGAGTGGGGGGAATGTGTATGACTGGGGAGGAAACAATGCTATGTGCGCAGAGGGAGCTAAATATGCACAGGTCCTGGAGTAATAGAGTTCATGGTGAATTTCAGAAACTAGAAATACTTCAATATGTCTACAGTTAAAGGAAGGATAGTAAAAGATAAAGATAGAGATGTGAGAAAGTGTAATTTAAAAAAGCAGCACGAGGGGGACGGTATAGCTCAGTGGTAGAGCGTGTGCTTAGCATACATGCAGTCCTGGGTTCAATTCCCAGTACCTCCATTAAACAAATAAATAAATAAATCTAATTACACCCCCCCCCCATTTTTTTTTAATAGCGCTTACCATTTACAGGTTGTATACTATGTCCAGTGTGTAATCTCAACCAAGATGTTCACAGTAACCCTGAGTGATGTACCCAAGTGTGCTGGTTAGTTGCTCGTTTGCCTCAAATCCAGTCTCTGCTCTTCTTCTACTCTGCTGTGAGTCACAAGGGGTTGATTCTTGCAAACCACCTTTCCCAGGCTTTTTGCGGGAAACCAGCTTCTGGCGGGGTTTGGCCAATGAATGGCACTGGGAGGAGACTCCTGGGTACTACTCTTCTGTCTCTGCTCTGAGCAATGGCTCTGACCCAGTGGCTGCCCCACCTCCCTAAGCGCTAGCTCTCACAGACCCTGAGGCTTGGCTTTGTCTCCTGAGCTCCAGTAACACTGTGTCTTCCCTTGGTCACAGCCTTGGGTGTGGCTGTTCGTGGCTTCCTGTAGTTGCTTAATCCCTGGGTAACCTCACCTTTCCCTGTTGGGTCTAAGTATGTACCTTTTAACTAGTTCCCTTGCTGCAGAAAAATGTGTTACAGCTCGGTGTTACAGCTCAATTGTGACAGCAACCCGGATCCGGGCGAGAGACCAAGCAGCACTCACAGAGTTGGAGAACTCAGGTTTATCACACCACCAGACCCAAAGGAGAAAACACTCCAAGCTCTGGACCCAGTTGGTAGGTTTACACAGGCCTTTATAGGCTTCAAGTTTTACACTTTGTAACATCATATGCAAATAAAGTATAACAGAAGTTGACCAACCATGAACAAGCTTTGTAGAAATAGACGATTCAGGAGTGAGAGAAATGACCAATCAGGAATGAGCTCCATGCAAATGAAGTACTACAAATGGACCAATCAGAAGTTAGGGAAGTGGACCAATCAGAAGTGAGAGTAATAACCAATCAGTAGTGAAGGAAATAACCAATCAGAAGTGAGCTCAGGGAACCAATAAAATTTTAGGGGTAAGTAAGCTGTTTCAGAGGCAGAAAGTGAGATAGAGCCTCTGGGCCAGGGAACTGGATGATGCCAGCATGAGAGTAATGGCCCTGCTTGGGGGCCCTGCTGGGTTTCTTATGGGGCTTTCAGCCTCACCCTTAGTCAATTCTCTGTTGAATTACCACCTGGCATGAGGGTTATTCCTAACTGCATCCTTACTAAATCAACATGTTTTACAGATGAGGAAACTCAGAAAGACTGAACAACTTGCCTAATTACTCACAGTTAGTATATTATGGGGGCTCGATGTAGACCACGACTGTGAAGTCTATCGAGGTCTATCAAGCTCTCTTGTCTCCCTGAATTTACCATTGCCATATTGAGTCAGCTGCTTTTCGTTTCACAATTATAGGAGCCTCTGAACTGTTCTCCGTCTCTCTTCTCTCTAATCTGTTCTCCACAGTGCTGCCGTCTGAGTCCTTCTTAAGCATATCTCTGGTCATGAGACATATCTGGCAACTGCAAAGAGAATTAAGCTCCGACTCCCCATTCTAGAGTCAAGACTCCCTAGAATAGTTGTTTTTTTTTTTTTTTGAGGGGGAGGTAATTAGGTTATTTATTTTAATAGAGGTACAGGGGATTGAACCCAGCACCACCTGCATGTTAAGCACATGCGCTACCACTGAGCTGCACCACCACCCACCCAGAATACTTCTTAAATCAGTCTTTTTGCCTTCACTTTTGTTAAATATTTGCTCTGCTGAAAATCTACCCTTGATTTTCACTTCTGTGTCTTTGCTCATACTGTTTCTGTTGCCTTTAGCTGGAATGCTCTATTTCTACCTTCTGAAATAATCTCTCACTTCTACCTTGTGAAATAATATCTGCCTTTCAAAGGTTATTTATTTATTCATTCATTCAACAAACCTGGGAAAGGTACATTCAAGGTCTTCAGGATAGAAAGAAAAACAAATTGTTCTTATCTGAGGAAGGGAAATAGCTCAGTGATAGAGTACATGCTTAGCATGCATGAGGTCCTGGGTTCAATTCCCAGTACCTCCATTAAAAAAAAAGTAGGAGTTTGGGATTAGCAGATACATATTCCTATATATAAAATAGATAAAAACAACAACAACAACAACAAAGACCTATCATATAGCACATGGAACTGTATTCAATTTCTTGAAATGAGCTGTAATGGAAAAGAAACTTAAGAGATATGTATTTATGTACATGTAAAACTGAATCACTTTGCTGTCCACCTGAAACTAACATTGTAAATTGAGTACACTTCAACAAAAAATAAGAATTAAAAAAAAGTAGGCCTGTCAAAATAAAATCTTTGGTGCATAGAATTTTTTTTTTAAGTATTAAAAATTGTTCTTATCCTCTATGTGTTGACAGATTTTTTTCTGTGAGGGGCTAGATGGTAAGCATTTTAAGCTTTGTGAATCACACGGCCTCTGTTGTAACTACTCAACTGCCCTTGTAGCACAAAAGCAGCTATAGCTTCTAAATAAATGAGTAAGTACGACTAACCAACAAAACTTTTTTTTACGAAAACAAGTGGCAAGCTAGATTTGACCCATGGGCTGTAGTTTGCTGACCTGTCCTCTGGAAACTCACATCAAAACAAATGGAAAAGCTAACAGGGAATAATAATGAATAAAACACAGAAAAGAGATGTGGAGAATAAAAGTAGAATTGCCAGCATTTATGTAAAAGGAGTCTCAAAAGACAAAATTAGAAAGAATAAGGAAGAGGAGAATATTTTTGAAGAAAAGAGTAAAGTTAAATTTCTCACAACTAATAAAAAGTGAATGCTTTCAGATCATAAAGTGCCAAAGAGGAGATCAGGAAAAGCCAGACCTAAACCTAAAGAGAAAAATCTGAAACTTTCTAGAAAAAGAGAGGACACGTGACCTACAAAGGAACAAGAATCATATTGATATTGGACCTCTCGACAGCACACTGGCTGCTGGAAGACAAAGGAGTAATATATGTTAAGTACTAAAAAAACTTGAGCCTAGAATCTTGTATTCAGTCAAAGTGTCATTCCAATATGAAAGCATAGGAAAAGTGATACTCAGCCTCAGGCATATATGTTCTCAGAAAATATTCCACAAAAAGATCCACATTGATAACATTTTTGAGGAAGTACAGAAATGAGAAGAAAAATAAAAAGTCCAATTGCGCTTCAACAGTTACCATAAGTAAGGTATAGCTCAAGCAGTAGAGCACATCCTTAGCATGCACGAGGTCCTGGGTTCAATCCCCAGTACCTCCTCTAAAAATAAATAAATAAATATAATTACCTTTCTCCCCTGCCTTGAAAAAAAAGAGAGAGAGATCAGAAGTAAGAGTAGTATATATTTAAGTAAAGCTTGTTGTAGCCTTAAAAAAGAAAAAGCAACTGGGGCCAAAGAAAAGAGAGAGAAAATATATCCACTTAAATGCAAAACTAAAATCCTAGATATTATTAATATGATGGATGCCTTGAGGGGAAATGAAAGGGACAGAAGGACATGCCAGTATATATTTCTTTTGTTAAGGTAATAATATGACAAGTTTAGAAAATAAATAGGGAGAAAATAACTAAGGTTATAGTTGTATCAGTCAGGACACAGAAAACACACTGATAATTTATCAGGGAAAATTTAATGTTAAGAGTTGGTTATGCACTAACAAAAAGGTGGTTCAACTTTTCACAAAGTTAATACAGCTATTGAGAGAGGTAAAAGAAAACCGTAGACTAGCAAATGCAAGCAGCACTCCTACGTCTAAGGTTTAGGGAGAATACCCACTGGAGGAACAAACTCGAAACAGGTCCCATCTTCAAGGCAGAGATTCAGACCTCCTTGCAGTGCAGAGCTGGGGTGCAGCCCGCAGCCCAGGGCTGGTCAGCTGGAAGCCCTCCTCTAGGGTGGTGATAAAATTTGCTGGAGAGTGAGTGCCCCCGGATCCCCATAAGAGACATCACAGAAACAGGAAGATCCAGGAAGAAAAGCCACTGTTTCTGCCATGCCTTGAGGTGTCCCTCCAGTGCCCTCTGCTGATAAGGCTTAACATCATACCAGCTGGCAAAAGACAGTTGTTCACAGGTCCCACTCCAGGTGGCTTTGGAGCTGATAAACAGTAAACTGGTAACTGGCATAGTCCTCCTCCATTTTTTTCCCCTACTCAGTACTATTTTGTCAATATTCATCCATGTTCTGTGTGTATAGTTATCGAATATTCTGCCCAGAGCACACTTCCTTGTTATCTTTTTCTTTTCCTGTTTTTGGGTTGTTTTTACAATTCCGTAAGATGTAGAAAATGAGTAATAATGCAAACAGTTTTAGCCCATAGAAATGGAAATGAATTGTGTCCAGTGAAATATAATTGATTATTTCCTTATGGTTAGATCATCTTGTATCTTTTTGTAAATTCATTCTAGTATTCATCGTTGCTTATGTATGTGTGGTTGTTTGAATTCTTTGATCTGCTTGTAACATCTTACTGGTTTCCTCATTAATGAGTGAGTTAAGTAAAACCTCTGACACGTATTCATTTTATATTTGTATTAGTTAAAATCTTAACTTTCGAAAATTTATACCTTAAATAAGCCAGTCCTAGAGTAGTCAAGGTCATAGAGGTTGAAAGAATACTGATTGCCTATGGCCTGGGGGTAGGGGGAGCATGGGGAGTTACTATTTAATGGGTACCAATTGTCAGTTTGGAAGGTGAAAAAGTTCAGGAGATGGATGGTGGTGATGGTTGCACAAAAATGTGAATGTGCTTAATGCCAGTTAGCTGTACATTTAAAAATGGTTAAAGTGGTAAATTTTGTGTTATATATATTTTACCACAATTTTAAAAAATAAAAATTAAAAAAATTATACTGTAACACTGGCTGTATTAGTTACTTCTCAAATTCAGTCACAATTCTACTAAATATTCTATTGCCTAAAGACCACATACTAAATTGTAAAGTTAGCTGACAATAATTTGTATGGGAAATAATGGGAAAAAGAAGGAAACATTTAATATTTACAAATAAACACATACACATAACAAGCAAAGAGAAAATATGCAAAGCTATTACCATCCTTATTTCTGTAACTGGTCATGAGCCACAGTTGGCCCCCATCTTTTATCACCTATTCTGCATTTCTTTTGCTCTCAGCTGGACGCTTAGGTGGTCAGTTTCCTAATAGAGTGACCTAATTTTCATTCTGGAAGCATATCAGTCTTTGATATTCCTGCCTCTTTTTCGTTACATTTCCTTAATTAGTACTTACTGTTGGGCATGGAAGTACTAAGGGATGCCCCAGGAAATGCCCTGGGTTCCAAATATAGACCTACTGGTCCTCATGGGCTAGCTGCAATCTAAGTTTCTCCTTGGTAGTTGGGATCAATCACTGTATCAGTACAGAGACCCTTTTTACTACCTGTTACTTTGTGACATAATAAGTCCAAGATGGCCAGGTAGCAGCCTCATCTTCCCATTCAGGGCACTCATTGTCGTGTCCCCTGGTGGAAGAGTTTCTCCCTTGGGAACAAAGACCTTTAAAGCAGCAAATCTCAGAGTCGCCAGGGTGGGAAGCAAAAATTTGTGAGTGGGTTATTTGATACAGTAGAGAGAGATGCCACTCCTATTTACACCCCTTGGTTCTGAATCCATGTGTTCTGGGATGTGGAGGCGATACCACAACATAATAGTCTCTGATTCAAAGCACATGCAGCCCTAATTACTTCCCCTTGCAAAATAAATAAATAAATAAATAAATAAATAAATAAATAAATAAATAAATAAATAAATAAATAAATAAATAAAATAAAATAAATAAGTGAAAAAAGCACACGCAGCATCTTGCAAAACAGAACCTGTCTTTAAAGGTGTTTTCTCGCAACTGGCACCATCACTGAGTTTTCAGTAAGCAATTCCACCTTTACAGCAACCACTTCTAGATGATGGAGTGTGGTAAGACCAGTTTATTCTATAGGTGTCAGTTCACTACTGCGTTTCTATGGCTGTGAAATGAATTTTCTAATTAGGTTTATTTATTTATTTATTTTTAGCGGAGTTACTGGGAATTGAACCTAGGACCTCAGGCATGCTAAGCACATGCTCTACCACTGAGATACACCCTCCCCTTGAAATCAGTTTCTTGATCAGAAGCAATGCCCTGTGGGATACCATGATGGTGGATAGGGCATTCTGTGACTCTACTGATGGATGTCCTGGCAGAATGATTATGGGTAGACAAGGCATTTGTACCCAGAATATGTGTCTATTCTAATGAGGATGTTTTTTCTGTCCTCTCAACAATGGAAAAGTTCCAATGTAATCGGCCTGCTGCTGATCAGGGTGGCTGCTGATCACCCTGAGCAATGGTGCCTTATCAGGGGGCCAGTGATGGTCTCTGCTGTTGGCAGATAAGGCACTCAGCAGTAGCATTAGCCAGACCAGCCTTGGTAAGGAGAAGTCCATGTTGTGGACTCCATGGCTAGCCTCCATCCCTGACATGACCATTTTGTTCACGGGCCACTGAGTAAGCATTGCATGTCTGCAGAAAGAGGTTGTTTGACATCCACAGAGCATGTCATTTGTCCTCTGGATTATTAACAGCCTCCTTTGCAGTGAATCTCCTTTGGGGAGCATTCACTTAGGTAGACACAAATATCTTTATGATCTGTCCTTTACAAGAAGACCATCAACATTCCTCTTCTCCATATGTCTTTGTCACCAACCTTTCAATCCGTTTCCTTTCCTAACTATCCAAACAGTTAGCAACCACACATGAATTAGTGTACATACATCTGTCTTCTCACATCAGACAAAGCAGATATATTAGCTTCCTAGGGCTGCCAAAACAAATGACCACAAATCAGGTGGCTGGGAACAACAGAAGTTTATAGTCTCATAGCTCTGGAGGCTAGGAGTCCGAAAACAAAGTGTCAGAGGGCTATGCTCTCTCTGAAGGTTCTAGGGAAGGATTATGTCTCACCTCTTCCTAGCTTCTGGTGTCTGCTGGAAATCCTTGTGTTCCTCGACTCATAGATGTATCACTCCAGTCTCTGCCTCTGTCATCACGTGGCAATTTCCCTGTGTATCACATCTAAATGTCCCTCTTATAAGGACACCAGTCATTGGGTTAGGGCCCACCTTAATCCAATAGGACCTCATCCTAACTTGATTACATCTGCAAAGATGCTATTTCCAAGTAAGGCCACGTTCACAGGTTCTGGGTAGACATGCATTTTGGGGGAGAACACTATTCAACCCAGTACAGCAGACAGTCCTACTGGGAGGGTTTTCCTTCACCACTGTCCCTTAGAGTCATTTCTGTGAGGAGCTTTGTCTAAGCACATTACCATGAAGTTAAAATTTAATTACAAAAGGATAGATGCAATTTTACATATTTGAAACATGTATTTCTGAATAACCTTCATGTTAAAAAGGAAAATGCAAAGTAAATTAATACTTGGAAATCAGTAGCAATGAAAATAATACATGTAAGTATATATATTTATTAAGAAATAAGATAGCTTTAAAATGAAGCAGCTAAGCATTTAACTATGATATTTGAATAAAAGTAATATCCAAGGAAACAGAAAGGAAGCAAAAAATAAAAATAAATAATACAAATAAAGGGAAGAAATAAAAGCAACAATATTTTTTAAAAGACAGAAAATATTAAAGAAATATTAAATGAGAGGCAAGTCCATGGCAAAATTGATGAAGAGAGAGAGAAAGAAACCACAAATAAATAATAATATGAAAAAATGGAATTAACCACAGTCTCAACAGAAATTAAAACTTAGCAAAGCAGTATTATGAATAATATAATATGAAAATAAATATGAAAACCTAAATGAAATGGACAAAACTGAAGAAGAAACACAAAACTGCAAAAATATTGCAAGGAGAAAAAAACTTGACTCGATCAATAAATATTAAACAAAACAGAATAAAACCTCCAGGCCTAAATGTTTATACAGAAAATTTCTACCCAAGTTTTAAGGTATAATTAATGTGTAGTTTATTCTTATCAGCAAACATGAAAACAAATGGAGAAATCTTAAATATATTCCTTTGAGATCAGGAAAAGGGAAAGAGTGTTCAATATTCCTGGTAATATTTAGTATAGAATTACTGGTCTTGACCAATGCTATTAGGAAATTTTGTAAAAGGTGAAGAGATATAAGAGAAAAGACTAAAATGTCATTTTTCCAGATAATATGATTATTTATAGAGAACAACCAACAGAAACAAATCATAAACTTATTAGAATAGGAAAGTTGAACAATATTTTTGATACCAGCACAACAGACACAAATTAATTGCTTTTCTCTACAGCAGCAATAATGAACTAGACAATGTAATTTAAGGAAAGATATCATTTAAAATAGCAGCAATACATCTATGAAGAAAAATGTAAAACTGCAGTAGAGGACCCAGAGGATGACCGGAACAAGCGAGAGGACATTTCATGCTTTGGGGTGAGATAACAATATCACAGATATTAATGTTCCCCAATTAGCCTATAAATCCAATATAAACCCAATCAAAATTGTAGTTGAAAATTTAAGGAACTTGATAAACTCACAGGGAGGAGTAAAAATTTATAAATACCCCCTCTCCCATCACGCACTGCACGTTCGTGGGGAACCTGGCGCTAAACCATTCCTAGACTACCTGCTTCTGGGCTGGGGTTTCTTACATAGCAGAGCATCTCCCTCAGCCCTTGACACAAGGGTTTGAAAAAGAAAAAAAAAAAGAAAAAGAAGAAGGGGAAGGGGAAGGAGGAGAAGAAGAAGAAGGGGAAGGGGAAGGAAGAGAAGGGGAAGGGGAAGGAAGAGAAGGAGAAGAAGAAGAAAGAAAAAAAGTCAATTTAAAAAATATTTTAAAAATTAAAAAGGAAAAAAATTAAAGTAAAAAACAAAAAAACAAAAAAAAGAAACAACAAGGTTCATAAATAGCTAAGTCAACTTTGGAAAAGTAGAATAAACAGTAGGTTTTGCCCCGTCAGATATTAGGGCATATTACAAAGCTATAGTAATAAATACTGGGTATTGTTGGTGTTGGAATAGACAGACAGATAAATGGGCAACTAGACCACCATGTGGAGACAATAAAACTGGATTCCTTCTTAATACTATGTACAAAGGTAAACTGCAGACGATTTATGAGCTTAAATGTGAAAGACAAAACTGTATATTAATGGAAGAATATGTAGGGGAATTTTATTTTTTGAGCAGGGAACTTGGAGGGTGACAGCCAAACATAAACAGTGATGGTGAGGATGAATGGTCAGAAGGAAGCTATTAAGGAAGTTACCACTGACAGACTCCTTAACCTTCCCTTCCCACGTTTAGAGGAGACAGGTGAAGGGGTATAAAATGCACACACATTGCTATATATTATGTAGTTACGTGTCATAGATTTGTGGCACAGTGTTATAAAGGGGACAAAATTTGGAGCCAAAACCCAAGTTTAAGTCATGGCTCTTTCACTTACTAAGTGTGACCATGAGCCTTAGTTTTCTTATCTCCATAGAGTGCATGGTCAAAAAAGATAAAACTTGCAATATACAGTATGAATGTAGTGCCCAGCACCCCCCCCCTTTCTTTTTTTTACTAGCACATCCTCCTTCCTGTTACAGTTGATCGTTGGTCTATGTATCTGGGAGTCTGCTTTCTCACTTGCTGTAGATAGGCCAGTTCAAACAGGATTAAACAAAACAAAACAAGAAGAGAAAGGGGGAATTACTAGCTCTTGTAAATGTCAAGTCCATGAGTAAATCTAACTTCTGGCGGGGCTGAATTCAGGTGCTCAAACGTGTTTCAGGAGGCTGTCCCTCTCCATCTCTTGGCTCTATCCATCATAGGTCTGGTGTGCCCTGTCTGGTGTTCCCAGCAGTTTCATGATATTATCTTCACAGTTTCAAGAAGAGCCTCTTTTCTGTAAATTCTCACAGAAGTTCTGGGATACGTAAGCTGGTTGGGTTAATGTGTTTCCTTTTTCATCCTTGAGCCGATCGCTGCAGCCAGGCAAGCGGCACTTGTTTTGATTAGCTTAAGTCAGTATCACGTGGCCATTCTTAGAATTTAGAATGGAGTCAGGTGCACCCAAACTATGAGTACTAAATGTGGGTTGGGGTAGTTTCCCAAGGAAACACAGGCTTCTGTAATAAAAGAGGAGAGGAGGAGGTGCTTGGCAAAGAAAAATAAGATATTTATTGTAATATTGCTTCTCTTTCCTTTGTCTTTATTGTTCATTTTGACAAGAGAACCAGAAACCTGGTGATTAGTTCCTCAGGGAGGAACTTGACTTGAATTCAAGGATGGCTGAGTACATAAGACACCAGGTTGTGTAGAAGAGTAACTTGGAAACTGGCAAAGTCACTTCCTTGCCTCCTTATTACACAATCAGAGGACTTAAAATTTTTTTATTGAGATACAGTTTATAACATACAATTCACCCATTTACAATGCACAATTCAATAGTTTTTTGTAATTCAGAGTTGTGCCACCATCATCACGATCAATTTTAGAACATTTCATCATCTATGTACCCTTTAGGAATCACTTCTCCCCTTAATTCCCCCACCCCCACCAGCCTTAGACAGCCATTAATTTACTTTTTGCCTCTATAGATTTTCCTATTCTGGATATTTAACATAAATGGAATAATGTAACATGTGATCTTTTGTGACAATATCTTTCACTTAGCACAATATTTTCAAGGTTCATCTGTATTGTAGGACATATCAGTACTTCATTCCATTTTATGGCTGAATAATATTCCATTGTGTAGATATACCACATTTTAAAAAGTCCCATTCATTAGTTTATGGACATGTGTGTTATTTCCACATTTGGGAGTTGTTTTTAAGTGAAAATAAGTTTTCATTTCTAAGGGTAGACTTTCTGGGTCAAATGGTAACATTATGATTAATTTTTTGAGGAACTGCCAGACTGTTTTCAGCAAGGGTGTATAAAGGTTCCAACTTCTCTACATCCTAGACAGATCTTTCTATCACCTGTCCTTTTAAAAATTACAGCCATGTAAGTAAATGTTAGGTAGTATCTTGTGGTTTTGATTTGTATTTCCTTAATGGCTAATGATGTTGAGCATCCTTTCCTGTACTTTACTGGCCATTTGTTTATCTTCATTGGAAGAAGGTCTTTGTGGATATATATATAATTTTCAATAATTTTTTCCCATTCTGTGGGTTGTCTTTTCGTTTTCTTGACAGTGTCATTTGAAGTACAAATATAAAATTTTGATGAAGTCCAATTTATCTATTTTTTTTTATTACCTGATTTTTTTAAAATGCCACCCTTGCTGCTTCTAAACCTGGTACTTTATACAAAAGCTTATCTCTGTTTATTTTATACATAAGCTCTCACAAACACTTTAGGCAAATCCTAAGAATATTATTTAAAAAATATGACTCACCAGCACGGGACAGCAGAGCCTGAATAAGGTGAGGAGGACATCCATCTGGAAGTGGCCAGATGTGAGGTGAAGGCTCAGAACCCACAAAGGGCTAGGAGGACATCCATGCATGAGGAAGGCCCAGCTCTGAGTGCTGGAGCCCAGAAAAGGGAAGAAAGCATCCACGTAAAGGAGCAGCCTGACATAGGGAATCAGAACTTGACTGAGCTGTGAGTTCATGCAGGGGACAGCTCAGCGCATGTGAGAGGCCAAAAGGAGAGAGAGGCTCTCACACAGGGTGTGGGGTGGCCTGGCATCGAGTACTGGAACACAAGTGAGATGAGAAGGGTTTCTGCATGAGGAAGAGGATGGCGTTGGTGATGGGAGATTGATTATATTCAGGAAGAATTATCAAATATTAAGGATAATGAAGGCCAAGTTTGTCACTACTGGAGAAAGGACTAAAAGTATAGAAAGGAAGAAAAGTATAGAATGAACCTTATGGTGTGAATTAGAATTGGAGTTATTGGTGAGAACTCATGGTTTTTAATATTTAGAGATATAGAAATAAAGATGTAATTAGGTATATATACACTTACACATATGTATTCTTATATACATATTCATACATACATAAATACATACATACACTCGTGTTGATTAGATCTGTCCTCTGCAAGAACCCGGAAGCAGTGACATCTCAATAGCAATGAGCAACACTTGTACCCAGATATTGGTTTCTAAATACCGTCTGAGAGCAGGCAAAGCAGCTGGCTTGTAGATGAAGGAAGAAACCCGTTCATTCCAGGACGGCAGAGAGTGAAGTCACAGTGAGAGGCCAGGGGCCTGCAGTGGTTTGGGGACCAAGCTTTGGGTCCACACCAAGAGAGAGGAGGATCCTGGCCCTGGATTTGCAAAGTGATGTATCGGCATCAAGTTCTTAACATTTCTGAGCTGCAGCTCCTCATCTATAAATAGAATAGCATAAGGGTAGGAAGGGAGGATGTGAGTGAAATGCCTGGCATGCTGTGAGCACTCAGCATTCTCGCTGGGAACACCGGGAAGGTATACTGTAGCTGCAAAAGTCAATCAAAGACATAAACAAAAAAGCAGAAACTCTGTGAAAACTTTCCAAAATCTTCATCTAAGTTCAGGCCAGGAAACGGGTGCAGTTCCAGGGGCTTTCCAGTCCTGTATACCAGCCTTGAAATTAGTATGTATAATTGCTATTAATCCTTTCATGTTAATTAAGCCTATTAATACAACTTGTCACAAGGCACCTCACCGGTGTGGTGGAGAGTCCCAAGAGTGGGGAGTTGGACAGGGGTGGGATGGGAGGAGTCATGCCAATTTGATTTCATTCCACGAAACTAATGCGCTGGGGAAATTCCTGTGAAAACGGGCTGCCGCTGGGATCTCACCACTGCTCAAACCAGAGTCTTCTCAGTTTCCTGCCTCTCCCAGCAGTGCTTACATCCAGTGAGTCACCAAGACTTCCTTCCCAGTTTCCCCACAGCTGTCCTGTTTCTCTTCACCTCCACTCTTTGGTTCCAGCCCTCAGCTCTGACTTACGTTGTGCAAAACTTTCCAATTGGTCTTCCTGCCCCTAGTTTTGATGTTCCCCAAACCATTCTCTTTCCCCCCATGTAATGATTTCCTTTTTTCCAAGGATTAATCGGATCATGTCACACCCACATGGAAACTCCCCAAATCCTATTTCTTCCAGAATAAATGTTGCACTTCTTAGATATCATTCAAGGCCCTCCTTCCATACAATCAGCTAAAACCAAGGTCCTCCCTGTCTGTTCTTCATGATGTTTTCACATTTCCACCTCAACTCTACCTATCTTCCTTCCTTTTCCTTTTTGCAATGACAATTCCTTTTTATATCCTGCTGTCAAATATCTTTAATCACAGTTTAAAGTGCCCATAGGAAAACAAAGAGTCTAAGAGACTGTGATGTAAGCACAGGCCCCTGCCCCTGCCCATCACATTCTCCCCCTCCTCAGGGTTTGCAGCTTTTACTCTTGTTGGTTTTTTTTTCATGCTTCTTCCATATCGCTAAATAAAATGCTTATGTTGCTACTCCATTTTAAAATTTAAACTTTCTATTTCAGAAAATTTTGCTCTTTTACACACACACACTCTCACCCTTCCTGACCACACATTTTGCCAGTAAAATTATATTACAATTTTGCAGAAATAAATATTCATGTAAATGCTAATCCAAGTTGAGACGTACTATATTATGACAACTTTTCCTTTTCTGCTTAATTTCTCCCTTTCCTCAGTTTTCTGTCAGTTCTGTAAAACTCCTCCCACTATATTCAGAGGCATCACTTTTCTTTTTGGTTTGTTTTAAATCATTTCATCTCCTTGTGCTTTGCCTCTTACAGAAGTGCCCTCAAAGTTTGTCTGCAGGTCTCTCGATTTATTGGCCTGTCGTGCAGTGAGCAAAATAAGAGCTTGGACTTGGTAGCATGTTGATCTTAGGCCTTTGTTACAGGCCATTCATGATGGTCTCTGGGAAGGAATCAATAAGATGAAGGGGCCAGTTTCACTAGGGGTGGCTCATTCACATCCACGTTCCCCGGAAAAACATGGACCCTGAATTATCAAATTCAATAGTCTGTGAATGAGCATCAGGGAGGTGCAGAGGGGAAACTCTGACATGACTCATCAGGCTTATTATGGTCGGGGTGCTCATTTGTAGATAGGCCACAGTGGCTTATAGGAAAGAATGCTCTACCACCTGACCGTGAACAGAGCAGGGACATTAAGGGACTGGGTTTTTCATGGGAGGAGAGTGACAGGTCACTAGGGACTGATTATCCAGGAGAAATAATGCAGGGGGCAAGTTGGTCACTTTCTCCATTGGATGGCAATAGCGGTTGTATATATTTATGTTCAGAGAAAAAATTAGTCTTATTCTTGGAAACTGAAGAGAGTCCATTTATCTTGAGAGGCAAGTTTAATCAGAAGAAGCAGAATAGCATGTGTATGTGTATGATTCACGTAAAACTACTGCTATCAGCTTTTGCTACTGTGGTATCCAGAATGTATCATACGGCTCCTGCTTTAATTAATAACATTTAATCAATTTTGTCACCCCCCAAAAAAGTTTGTCTACAGCTATTATCCTGGGACCTCTCTTCGCTTCTCATGATGGAGGGCTTGTCTAGTAGATCACATGTCATCTTCTTTTTTGGTTTACTCCCTCCTTTTGGAAAAGCACATTATTTTTCGTTTCCTAGAGAGAATTCAGTGTAGGTATATATTTTTTAAACAATTGATTTTTGGGGTTGGGGGTAATTTATTTATTTATTTTTAAATGGAATTACTGGGGATTGAACCCAGGTCCTCATGCATGCTAAGTATGCGCTCTACCACCGAGCTGTGCCCAACTCCACAGTGTAGGTATATTTTTTGAAACCTTGTGTGTATTAATATATTCTCATTCCACTTTCATGCTTGAATGATCATTTCACTGGGCAGGAAAATTTTATATTAAAAATATTTTCCTTCATAATCTCATCATCTAGCTTTCAGGGTTGTTGCTGAGAAGTCTGATTCCATTCTGACTCCTGATTCTGTATGTAGGGTCAGCTTACTTGACTTTGAAGCCTTAATTCCCTCCATAGCCTGTTTCAGTTAGGATGCCTTCAGCAGTAAGTGAGTGAAAATCAACTCAAGGTGGCTTAAAAAATAAGAAAATGTATCTCATATAAGAAATCCAAAGTAGGATGGCTCCCAAGATAGTTGATTCATTGATAAACAGCATTATCCTTAAGCCTAATCTTCCCATTTTCTAGCTTTTCCCTCCTGTGTTTTCTCCTTAGATTTACTCTCCTTCTGGTCATGAGGTGGCTCCACCAGTTCCAGGTGTAGCAAATGTCCAGACATGAGAGGATGTATAGGAGGAAAAGATAATCCCTTCACAGTATCCTTTCTAGGAGTGAGGAAACCTTTCCCAGAAACTCCTAGTCAATTTTACTTCATGTCTCATTGGTGAGAATGTTATCACCTGCCCAAGGGAAAATCAGTCAGTGACAAAGTGAACGGAATTACCTTGATTGATTTTGATTAAATCAGGATTCACTCTCAGGAGCTGACGGAGTAGCCAGCATCCACACAAGACATGACCAAGTGGAGGAGGGTAGACGCCCCACCAGAACTGGAGCTGCAACAGCAAGGAACAAGGGGAAATGGTTTCGGAAGACAATGTCTACTACACTCCGGGATGCACTTTGTTTCATTGATCCTGATGTGATTACAGTTCCTCCCGTGCTCATGTTTTTAGGCTCTGATTCTGCATTGGCTCTTGCTGTTTCTGTCACTGTCTTCAGAAAGCTGAGGGGTAGGCTTGATATTTGGAGTCTCCCTAGGAAGGCATTTATCTCCATGCACTTCACCGGCATTAGTCTTATGTCCCCTGTGAGTGTTGATATTGGGTGCTTCCCTATTCACTGAGTTGGGGCCCTGGCTGCAGGTTTGCACTGAAGCTCCTCCAATCACTACCAAAGCTAACTGGTTCAAGGCGAGGACAGGGAACTCAAATTTAACCAATCAGATTCTCTCCATACTTGGTTTTAGAACTGAAGTCTCCATTTGCTTCAAACTTTAACTTCAAACTCAAGAGGGGCAGCTGTATTCCATCTTGTGCTTTGAGGGGTACAAAAATCAGCTTGCAGGGAAGGGTGCGAATGCACAGAGAGAAGCAGAAACGCGATGGAGTGGAGTGCTCCTGGCTTTCCACTTCTTAATTTCAGTCCTCGTCTGAGGGCTCGCTGCATTCCTACACTTGGGTCTCATGAGATAAGCCAATATCTTCATTACAAATCCCCCTTTCAATTTAAACTAGTTCCCTGGAAGTTCTGCTATTTTTAACCAAATTACAACTAACAGGATGTCCAGTCTTTCTGAATTAAGGCTAAAAAACCTCAGAGCTTGTGACTTTATCATGTGGCTCAGGGCCTCTCTCTGCCTTATCACCAGGTTTAATTTATTGTTACACTTTGTGGGGACTCTGGTATGGTTGGGAAGGGGATCTGAGATTTTGTAGGCAAGATCTGGTAGAAAGGGTGTGTGTCTGGTTCATGCAGAGACTAGTAGATGTTTCCTTTTTCCTTTCACGCGGCACACAGTAAACATTAATACATATTTGAACAGACGAGCATTCTATACCTCATAAATCTGAATCTGATGAAAGATTAAATTTTGAAGCGATTGTTAACAGCTGTTGTGTTACATGATCTAAAAGCTCAGCAATTATTCTTACCTGTTGCACCTGTGGTCTCTGTGTTGTGGTATTGGCCTTGCACCCTTGGGTTATGCAGCCAATTTGCCGTGGGGGGGACAATCCTAGGGCTGACACAGGAGACCACTGAGAGAAGGCCTGAGGAGTTACGAACAGCTTGGCACCCATCTGAACAAGCACTTTGGTTCAGAATCTTGACATAGATTTTGCCACCTCTGATCATGTGTTTGCCTTCTGGCGAACTTCCATTACTTTTTGACCCAACTCTTTATCTACATAGTGTTTTGGACAAGTTACAACTATGGTCCCAGGATCCCTTTCCTTGTGTGATCTGTGTTAGAATTAGAAAAAAAAAAAAGCTGGCATGAGATTTGGGATGTAGCAGTGAAACCAGAGCCATGCTCTGGGAGAAGTATGCAGAGAGGCTAGCACATCCCAGCTGGTCGCCATCCTCCACTAGACTGGTGGCAGGTCCAGAGGTCCTTGTTATCCCCTGCTCCACACCCCAGTCTTCTCTCAAGTGCAGACCTTGCTGGCCAGCAATGACTCCAGGCCAGGTGGTTTCACTCTGACAGCTGAAGTGCCTGGCTTTCCAAATGAATTTGCAAGCTCCATCCTGCCCACCTGTACCAGCACTAACGAAGGCTGGTTAGTGACTTTTCCCTGATCCTTCAACTTCTGCTTTCAGACTCTTCATTTCCCAGCTTCTCCAATAATGTGGGTAGTAACTATGTCTTGTTTGCTATCTGTGAGCTGGTCTTGAGATGAGTTAAGGCCGTGGGACCCAAGGCCACGATCGGAGCATGTTTGTAGGATGCAGTAAATAGTTGCTCCACGCATGCGTCAATTATATAAGATTTAGAACAAAGAAAATAGAAGTACGCATGTGCTAGAGATGTTCTGTAAGCCTAATGAACAAAGAAACTCAGACCACGCATGTGCTGACAGAAAACAGATAAAAGCAGGACAGGTGCATCAGAGAGGCACCTCCCTGTGGCAATAAAGTGTTGTTAACCCCATGGTGTCTCCGGCTGAAGTCTGTCTGGCAGTATGGCAACTCCTCCTGCATTTTTTCTTTTGGGCCGCTCACCTCTTAGAACCCCACATCAGCCTCCCTCAGCTGACACTATCCCACAAGTCATTCTAGCGTCTAGTATATAATGAACCCTCAGTGTACATCTGCTAAATAAATGATCTTTAGTTTGTAGGAAGAAGGAAATAAAAAAAAGAAGGAAAGAAAAGGAAATTACTTCTCTCATTGAACTGGCCCAGATGGTGGAGATTCTCTTCTGAATAATTTTGGCTAGGAGGAAAAGGGGCTTTCCAATCTCTTCTTACTTCTTAAAATAATTCCACAAGGCATATTCCTTAGGAAAAAAAAAAAGGCACAGTTGAAAGAGAGAAATGAAAGTAGCTTGCTTGAGATCCTGGGGCCAGAGAGGAAGTAAACCAAAATTAGAACTTGTACTTACGTCTTTCCTAACTACGGCTGAAGTCTACTCAGGAACCCTTTAAGTTTTATCTCCCTGCCTTTATCAAACCCACTTTTGTTCACCACCCTTTCCACCCCCTTGCCCACATACACAAGTAGACATGTTCAAACACCACCACTAAAAAGCCTACGAAAGTATGACTCTCCCAAGTGGAATACATTCAAGTCATTTTCATGGGTATTTATTAAGCATCTTGAAGTGGGGAACCTGTGCTGCAGGCAAAGCAATGAAGCATAGAGGGCAAATGTGGTGTGCTGCTCCTGCTGGAGAAATTTGACAAAAAAATCTTTGATGTGGAAACATTGTCGGTTGTTACTTAATTCCTGTTCTCAGCACCGTGTCTCTTTCTCATTCCTCACTTGAGTCTTGGGGTTGTGGTTTCCTCATGAACAGACATCCAAAGCAGCTTAATAAGATTTGGCAGAAAGAGGTCCTCCAGCCTGAGAGAACACTTCGTTATTCCCTAGGCAAGTGGTTCTTAAAACAAGGTACCAGTAAACCTTCACCTGGGGAGCCTCTTTAAAATGCAGATGACTGGCTTCCTTCCTCGTTTTCCTCCTCTAACTCTGTCCCTGCAGATTAAAAATTCAGGATATTCATGACATTTGTATTTTTCACAGGACTCCAGGTGCTTACCTGATGCAGTGGTCCTCAGGCCACTCTTTGAGAAATGTCCAAAAGCACATGAAAGAGAATCACCTGAGCGTTTATTTTTGAAAAGATGATTCTTGACCATCTGAATTAGAATTTTGGCACCAAGGCCTGGGAATTTGCATTTTGAATTAATTACTCTCTTGATTCTTAAGGGTCCACAGATCCCCCTTTGAGGAGTATCACCGGGTCTCCTACTCTACATTGAAAGTGCAGTTTAGACACAAAGCCCTTTGGAGAGAGAAAAAGGTAAAAAGGGAAGGTCTTTCTCTCCAACAAACATTGATTTTGGATTCATCCTTTCCTAACTCTTAGAATCCGTCGCCAGTTTACTGCCGATCCGAGCATTTCCTGGGAAGTGGCTGGGTTCCCAAGGCCAGGCAGCCCTCACAGCCTCTGGGGTGGTCAGGACTGCTGATGGGCCCATCCCAGCTAGTCCTGATTTGCAGACCAAATATTATCTGCAGCCCCATCAAATAGTAATGGGAACCTCAGAAGCCTAGTAGGTGTGGGGAAGTCAGGAGAGCACTGAAGAGGTACTTTTCTGTCCTCCTGACTCACACTTCCTTTCAAGCGCATTCCTGCCTCTTCACTCCACCCCTCCCCCTCCCGGCTCCCGGACCCATCTGCAAATTTGAGGAGGCTTTCCTGAGCCACCCCGCCCCGCTCCCCGCTTTGTGGAGGACACTCTGCTCCATAAGGCACTACTTTTTCTCACTAGCTTCTCATAACCAGAGCTGCCACTCCGTCAACTTTACTAACTATAAAACCTGCTTCTAGGACTGAACGGAGCTAAGCACTGGGAATGCGACAAATGCCTGGACTAAAGCTAATGCAGGAAAAGTGCTTACGGCAGTGCTTGGCTGGTTTAGTAATTAGAGCCATTACTCACCATCGCTTTGCTGTTTATCTCTCAGACCCTGGAGAACGCGTCCTGACTGCTGAGCTGCTGCTCTTTGCAGGTGAAAACCTGAGGCTCCAAGAAAGTTTAGTCACTTGCTTCTGATCACACGGCTACCAAGTGGTGGAAGTGGAATTTTCACCCAGTTTACAGACCGCTCCAAAGCCATGCTTTTTCAACTGCAATTATTAAAACCTCAGTCTGAGGACTTACATTCAGAATAAACATAGGAAAACTTTAAAAAAGTTAGCTGGAGATATATACACATTTGTGTGTGTGTGTGTGTGAAATTAAAATAACTTATCAACGACTTCAAAAAAATTACCCACTTTATATGGGGAAAGCAACAGATTAAACAAGATTGGAAATGTGTTGATAGCTCCTGACTATCACTGGATATGGAGATTCAGTACATGAATCTCTTTGCTTTTGTATCCGTTTGAATTTTTCTTCACTGAAGAGTTAAGAACTAAATGCACTTTATATCTGTCCAAGATCTTGTGATTACAGTAGCAGATTATCTGTAGGCCCTAAATTGGTAGTTGATAGACTTCCCAGTTAGTGAGGATTCTCTTGTTTTGAAAGATTTTGAATACTAGGTTTTTATTTTTTAACTAACAGCCATGAGAGTCCTGCGATGAAGGTAATGCTCCCTTTCAGGTGGAAAACCAAGGCAGTGAGGTACCTTCTTGAGGGCTCCTCGCTGCCATGGGAGGAGATTTTGAACTCAGTTTGTCTCATGTGCACACATATTATCTTGCCCTGTTTGAGGGCACCACCTTGAAGCAAATATTCATCTTACATATCAGTTAGGAATGATTTTACCACAAATAACAGAAAACCATACTAATCATAGTGTACATGGCTTACGCAGTAAGGAATGTTAATACTGTCCTAACCAGAAGGTTGGAACAAAGCAATTCAGGTTTGATGCAGTCACTCAGTCACGGCTCCCAGGTTCCAGGCACTTTCTGTCCTGAGGCTCAGACACCCCCTGCACCATACCTTTCCATCTTTAGGCTTGTCTTCTCATTGGCATAAGACGCTGGCCTCACACAACCTTTCAAGACACGTAAGAGTGGAAGGAAAGTCAGGGGCAGTGCTGGCAAATTCTTAAATGTGTTTCTTTCCTCAGCGGGAAACAAAATATTTCTCGAAGCTCCCAGGAGACTTCCTCTGTGTCTCCCTGGCACAGTGCTTTGTTTGTGGCCACCTCAGTTATAAGAAAAACTGGGAAGTTGAGTAAAAAAGGATAAAATGACTAGGGTTGACTTAGATAAGTGGTCCATAAGCTTGGGACACATCGAATCACTTGGCAGTGTTAGATTACTATTATTTATTATTATTTAAAAAATGAATTTTTACTTAGTTTTTCAGGAACACTGGGGAGAGATTTGTAACACATAGCCCAGCAAAGTTTCCTAAATATACCTTTGAGCATCTCTCTGTCCCCAAAGTCCCACTTCTTGTATCAGTTGCCTTAATCTCACCCTGTCTTTCCAAAAAAGTGAAAGCCTTCGAAATTCTCCTCACTGCACCCTTTCTACTTCTTTCTCCTAAATCCTCATTTCCAGACCTTTCCTTCTGTGTCTCTTTATTTCTTCCTCATGTAAGAGAAATCTAGCCCCTTGTGTTAGTTACCTATTGGAGTAACAAATCACTCCAAATTTAGCAGCTTAGCAATAAACATGTTCTTTCAGGATTGCTGTGGGTCTGGAGCTTGAGAGCAGCTGAGTCGGATATTCTGGCCCAGCGTCTCTCCTGAGGTTGCAGGCAAGATGCTGGCAAGGGCTGTGGTCATCTGAAGGCTTGGCTGGGGCTGGAGGACTCACTTCTGAGATGGCTCACTCATGTGGCTGTTGACTTGAGGCCTCAGTTTCTCACTCCATAGGACTGCTCAACATGGCAGCTGGCTTCCCCCAAGGCAAGTGGTCTGAGAGAAGGAACATGCAGGGAGCCCAGGGCCTCTGATGGTGGAGTCTCTGAGTCACACACAGTCACTTCTACTCTGTTCCTTTTGCTAGAAGACAGTCACCAAGTCCAGCCCATACTCAAGTGGAGGGAAATTAAGCTCTTCTTCTTGAAGGGGGGTGTGTCAAAGGATTTGTGGTTATGTTTTTTTAAACAACCACATCCACATATCATTTAACTTCTTTATCACACTGCAGTGAGTTTTTTGAGGGGAGAGGGACAAGGGAAAAAAGGTACAAAGGAATGGGAACATGAGTTGGTAGCTGTGTTAATCTCCTGGGACTGCCATCACGGAATGCCACACACTAGGTGGCTTAACAACAGAAAGTTATTTTCTCATAGTTCTGGAGGCTGGAAGTTCAAGATCAAGGTGCTGCCAAGCCTGCTTTTCGGTGAGGCCTCTCTCCTCGGCTTGCAGACGGCTGCTTTCTTACTGTGTCCTCACATGCCCTTTCCTCTGTGTGCATGCACTTCTGGCGTCTCTTCCTTTTATGAGGACACCAGTCCTATTGGATCAGGGCCCCACCCTTGATCTCATTTCACTTAATGATCTCCTTGAAGTCCCTTTCTCCTAATACCGTCACATTTGGGGGAGTTAGGGCTTCAATATATGAATTTGGGGGACACAGTTCAGTCCATGACAGTAGCCACGTGTGGCATGTTGCTGCTTTGCCCATTACTGCCACTAAGATCATTTTAAAATAAAATGGCTTTGTGGCTTTTTTGGGCATTATGAATATATTGTACAGTTTAATATAATCGTAAAGTTACAACAGTTTTATAAACAGTATTTTAAAGTAACATCTTTCCCTGTAGGAAAACCATGAAAGAAATTCTTAAAGCTTTTTATTGTAGAAAAATAGTTTTTGCAGAAAGATGCATAAAACACAAATGTACAATTTAACAAGTTACAAGGAAGAATCATCCCTTTAACGGCTAACCAAGTTAAGAAATAGAACACTGCCTGCAAGTCAGAAGTGCCCTGCACGTACTTCACAGTTACCTCCCTTCTCCCTCCAAGCGTAACCGCTGTCTTGCATGATACTCACTTTGTTGCCATTCTTTATGTTTTTACTACCTAAATATTCATCCCTATGGAGTGTTCAAGGGTCTAGGGATACAGTAGTGAAAGAAATAGAAATCCCCCCCCCGAAGGAGTTTATATTCTGACACTAAATAATAATAAATAAAATGTATAAACTGTGTGGTATGTTAGAAGGTACGAAATGCAAAAAAAAAAAAAAAAACCAAAAAAAAAAACCCCCCAAAAAAAACCCAGAAAACAAAACAAAACGCAGAGCTGGAATTTGCTTGGCTCTCTCAGCAGGTAATGATTTCAACATCAGAAGGGAGATAAAGGGAGAATTAAAAGTATGGAGGGAAAAAAATAAATGCAAAGAAGGAGAAAGGAATAAAGGGGAAAAAGAGAAGAGGGAACAACAGAAGAAGGAGAAATAGAATGTCAATGGGGAAGAAAACATAACAGATGTTAAGAAGAGGGAAGGAAGGGAAGTAAGAATGAGGCAGAGAAAGAAAGCTGTGAGGTTAAAAGTTCTCCCTCATCTGGAGAGTTACAGAAAAGACCCTGAGCTGGAACCACTTTATTTACATTTTGGTGAAGCTAAATTCTTAATCCGAGAGGGCAATTTCCTATATTTTCCATTGCTTCCATTTGTTTAATATAAATTTATTCTTTGTCAGCTAAAACTTAGCTTTCGTGAAAGCACTCTTTAATACTTTACAAAATTCAAGCGGCTATTTTAGAGATGGATGTTTTACAGCCCATAATAGATGACTGGGCTGAGCAGAGGCTATGCAACATGCCTGGACTTTGTAAGAATTGACAACTATTAATAAAGCATTTTTCTTAAAAAAAAAAAAAAAAAAAGCAGAGCAAGGTAAGGGGATTGGCAATGCAGGGGCGAGGGTAGGGAACACTAGAGTGTTAGGGAAAGTCTCCTGGAGCAAAGGCTTGATGGAGGGGAGTGCCATCCTGTCTGGAGAAAGTCTGTTTAAAAGCCTCAGGTGGTGTATTTTGTTTCGTAGGGCTGTTCTAACAAAGTACCACAAGCAGGGTGGCTTAAAACAACAGGCATTTTATTCCTTCATGCCTTGAAGGGCCAGAAGTCTGAAATCAAGGCGTTGGCAAGCTTAAGTTCTCTTTGGAGGCTCTGAGGGAGAACCTGTTCCTTGCTTCTTTAACTTCTGATCCTTGCTGGAAAACCTTGGCCTTCCTGGGCTTACAGACACATCACTCCGTTCTTTGCCTCTCTTGTCATGTGGAGATCTTCCTTTAGGTCCCTGTCTTTTTTGTAAGGACACAGTGATTGTATTTAGGACCCATGCTAATCCAATAAGACCTCATCTTTTTTAAAGAAAATTTTTATTGAAGTGTCATTGATTTACAATGTTGTGTTAGTTTCAGGTGTACAGCAAAGTAATTCAGTTATACATATTGTGTGTATATATATATATTACATATATATAATATAGATGTATATATTCTTTTTCAGATTCTTTTCCATTACAGGTTATTACAAGATATTGAATATAGTTCCCTGTGCTCTACAGTAGGTCCTTGTTGATCTATTTTATACATAGTAGTGTGTATCTGTTAATCCCAAACTCCAGTGTATCCCTCCAGTACAATCTCATCTTAACTTCATTACATCTGCAAAGACTCTAAATAAGGTCCAAACAAGGTCACATTCATACGTACTGGGAGTTAGGACCTCACCACATCTTCAGGGGACACAATTCAACCCGAGACTTGAATACACCCTGCGGGCTTGGGAAACAGCAAGGAAGCCAGGGAGGCTAGAGCTGCTTAGATACATTTGAGAGAGACTTTGCTTAACTGTAGGGTAGAGAGGAGTTCGTTTTAGCATTGCTTTACCTCTATTTCTTTCTCGAGTATATAGTATATATGGGATCAACCTTAAAATTTAAAAGCATATTAGTTTGCAGGGCCTACTAATGAGCTGCAGGGGGTGTCCGTTGATTTATTGTTGGTACCGTGAAAGTAGAAATGGAACCTGAGAGACAGTTAAGAATTGGTGACTCTGGCTGATCATTCAGGATTGATTTTAAGCAGATCACTCTGGCTGCTGTGTTGAGAACTGTAATGTCCAAGATTCATAGGTCTGATGCTAGTTAACCTAGTAAAGTTGACCGATACCCAGCTAATCAGAGGCACGGCAGGGATTCAGACCCACGCAGTCTGGCACCAGGACCCATGCATTGGACTTCCACCGCACTGCTACCTGCAGGGTGCCTCCACTCCTGGTGTTAACCCCCTGTGTTATCTCAGGCACCACTGGCAGAATAATACTCTCCTTGCTGCTTTCAATTACTTGCTTTTGACGCCAAAACCCAGGAGGGAGCCAAGAACAGGGGAGAGCCTGTGTTCTGGCCAGTGGAGCCAGAGAAAGAGGAGTCTGGTCTTTCTGTCAAGCACAGTAAATCCTATTTCCTCTCAAAACTCACACAGGTACATTGTTCAGTAAAGGAAGTAGAGCAGATCTTGGGCAGCCAAAAAAAGAAAAGGGAAAGAAGAAAAAGAAAACACACACACACAAAGTTAACTGTGTTAACTATGTGGAGTGATGGATGTGTTTATTACCTTGATCCTGGCAATCATTTTATAATGTATATGCATACCAAAATCATCACTTTGTACACTTTAAATACATACAATTATATTTGTCAATTACCCTTTGATAAAATTGAAGAAAAAGAATTTGTCTTAGGGGTTTAGGCAGACAAAACAATTAAGGAGTTAAATTCACAGACAGGTTTAACATTAGGAAGTCAGTGTTTGAGCATGTATAACAGATCCTACACTTCGAAATAATTCCTTTTTTAAAGATCCTGAATTTTGGTAGATTGATATTTATTGCCTATGGGGGCTTATATGAATTCTAATTTTAGATTTTGGCTTAAAAAAAGAAACTTAATTGTTTTAAGACAACTTTTACAACTGACAAAAAGAGAGGCAATAACTTCTTTTTCCACATTTCTCCAAGCTGAGAATGTATACTTTTCATAATTGACTTAACTCTTCGAAGGAAAAGAGCTTTTCTTACACATGGGGGGAGGGGGGAAAAGGGGGAAGTTTAGACTGCAGGGGCTGATCACAGAAACTTGCATACAGAAAAGTGCTCAATAGATATGTGTTAATTGGCTTAAATTTAATTGAATTAAAGCTCAGGATGGAATATGGATCTCTGAAATGAATAAAATTAAGAACATATGAAAGATGTTTTGAACAGGACAGAATATCAAAGCCAATTATCAAGGACCTTCTGGTATGGACCAAATGTCTCAATGGACACTTTGGATATGATCAAAGGTCCTGCAAAGTTAATGAATGTTTCATGTAAGTGGGTAATATAAAAGCTTTAAGTTGTAAAAAAGAAAAAAAAAAGAACATATCATATGGATATGGTAAACCTGGGATATATATCTCCAAAAGAAAAGATTTTAGGATTAAAAAAAATGGTATCCTTTTGTACATTAACTATAAAGAATTCTTTACATAAATATACCAAAACACAAAATAGGTAAAATTATTATCATTTACTAACTTATTAAAGACTTAGTGCTGTAATATTTATATATAGGATTTAGACAAATTCATGGAACCAAGCATAAAAACATTTCTGAGATCTATATATTAGGTTTCATAAATGATACAAAGGCTTAGAAATCGTTCATATTTACGGAGTCTCCAGCCCAGGTGTTTTGGCTTCCTAGTTAGACTCTTCCTATCAGAGCACATCACCTCTTCACATGGTCTTTCTCCTCAGGAAAAGAGTTCAACTGATGTGATTTATAATGTATTTGAAGAGTCAGTAAAATGTGACTCATTTTAACAAATGAATAACTAGACATCTATTGTTTTCTGATTGCTCCTTCTTTCCTACCTACTCTTAAAGTAACACTATAAATAAGCATGAAATTGAAATGTCAATCGGGCTGAAGCAGATAAATCCTTTCATTAGAACTTTATAGGACGACACTGTTACACTGCCAGAGGCCTCATATACTAAGCTGGGTAAAGACCTTTCTTCCTATTCTTACAACAAATGCTTTATGCTTGTGCAATGGAGGAATTCAAGTGTCACTGTCAGGGGCTGAGTCCTCCTGATGTAAACAACTGCATGGCAGATGCAGGATAGTGGTGCTGTCCTGAGACCAGCCAGGGATCCCCACCAGGGATCCAGGTTTTGTACTGGGGAGAATCCTAGGCTGTAAATCACATGCCATAGTCTTGGATCAGGATAATGGATTCTCATCTGCTTTGCCTCCCGAAGAACAGAATGGGTACCTGAGAAACTGTAACTTCTGCCTCTAAGGGGAGCAGCGAAGACTGGACACTAGCTGTGGCTATTAATTTCTGTTCTGGTCAGAAAATAATGTGTTTAAGGTACAGAAACCTACCCAATTGACCTCAAATAAAATGGATGTGTAGTGAATGTTGTTGCTAGGATGCAATGGAAATCTCACGGACAAAGGGACATATAGTCCACCCAGAAGATCCAGAGAACTCAAAGGAGGTAGGTCAGGAGTGAAACTGACCTGGGTTAAATTTGGCTCTGCAACTTACTAGTTGTATAATTGTATGTAAGTCATTCTGTAATCCTATAAACTCTTTTCCCCTTAACTGTACTAGGGAAACCATTGTCTTCTTTCCTCCTAAGCTGTGAGGGTCAGATGTCATGTCAGATGGCCAAGAATGATGGCTGGCATGGAGTAGGCGCCCAATAATATGCTTTAAAATGATTCAGTGCTCTAAGTGTGGCTCATGGGAGAGTCATGGGGCAACCCTGGAAATAGAAGAGATGGTTTAGGGAGTAGGTGATGAATTATATTTTGGATATGTTGAAATTTTCACTGAACAGGATATTCAGGTAGGAAGTTCCCACAAACCATGCAAATGCAGGATATGAATTCAGGAAAGAAGGCAAGGCTGGCTAGAGAATCAGATTTGGGGCCCATGCAAAGAGAAGTGAGTTACATCAGCAAGAGGAGAGCTGCTGAGAGCACTGGTGTAGAATAAATAGGGGAAGATGGGCATGCACAAAATTAAGGGGAAGAAGAAGAGGAGGGAAACCAGGGAAGGAGTGGTTAGAGAGGTAAGAGAATTAAGAAGTTGCTTGTACAAAGGGGTTGAGAATATTTAGGGCTTTCAGTGCTGTTAAGTTCTTTGGTGATTTTTTAAAAAGTACATTAAATCTTCATTAATTAATTAGGATGTTAAATGGGCAATTACTGTTTTCTAAGAATTTTTTTTATTGAAGTATAGTCAATTTACAATATTGTGTCAATGTCTGGTGTACAGCATAATAGTTCAGTCATACATATATATACATACATTTGTTTTCATATTCTTTTTCAGTATAGGTTATTACAAGATATTGAGTATAGTTTCCTGTGCTATACAGTGTAAACTTGTTTATCTATTTTATATATGTATCTTTGATGATTTAAACACTTTTGCAGATGAATTGCTTTATCATTGTCTTAGAGCTGGTGTCATTCCTACAGAAGTTTTGGGGGTAGCCATGAAAAAGTGTATGCTGCATCTGTAATTTATATATTAAAAGAAATAAAACATTGCTCTTTTAAATTAAAAGAGAATACATGAGAAATTAATAGAATGTTTGAAAAGGGGAGTTGTAATAATATTTACAAGTATATACTCTAAAACCTTGCCCTAATTACTAATTACAATCTTGGAGGAATGTATAGTGTGGTAGAGAAAGCAAAATATCAGATAGTGTTGGGTCAAATCCTGTGATCTGCTTGAGGTGCCTGTTTTTTCCTTCTCTAATAACGCAAAAATCACATCACTAAATTAATAATAGCATCTACTGATGTGATAATTACATGAGACAATGTATATGAAGTACCTTAAACAGTGCCCAATGCATAGTTAATGTTATCACACAAGTATTGTTTTTGTATTATGATTATTACACCTCCTTGGCAGTCCTCCTTGTACTTTAGTTTTACCACTAGGTGGCAGCAATGCTCTCTTAACCAATTTAAATGAAAGGTGGCAACTTTCTAAAATAGTTGAGATCAGTGAAGATCTTTCCTTATTCAATAGGAAGATGTGTGTAGGGCACCAGAAAAACAGGGGGAGAGAGATTAGAGATCGAGATCGAGATAGAGAAAAAAGGAGAGAAGGGAGAAAGGGAATGAAGGGAGAGGGAGGGGAGGAGAGAGGAGAGATGTTTAGAAATAATTTCATATTTCATAAGAAAATACTGAAGTAGTGATTATGGGCAGGGGGAACAAGACCCATATTGGATACCCTTCCACATTCTGTAGAATTTAGTGTTATTTTTGTTTACAAATACACATGGGGGAATGATGGTTATCATATACTGCTGACCCTTGAAAAATGAAGGTTATACATACCACATCTTCTTTTTCCAGTCATTTGTCAATGGACATTTAGGTTGTTTCCATATCTTGACTATTACAAATAGTGCTGCTGTGAACATTGGGGTGCATATATCTTCTTGAATTAGAGTCTTCTCCAGATATATGCCCAGGAGTGGGATTGCTATATCATAGGGTACGTCTATTTAAATGATGAACATTTATAATCTTATATTTTCTGAGGGCCGTGAATCATGCAGTGTCTTACCATGTGAATTTCTCCATAAGTTGGTTTGTGTCCTCCCCACATGGCAGCTGACCTCTTCCAGGGTTAGTGATCCAAGAGAGACGACAAGAAGGTTAAGCCACAATACCTTTGATGACCAAGTTTCAAAAGTCATACTCTAACTGCCACCATTTTTGTTTGAAGTGAGTCACATAGGAAATAACTAAACACAAGTGTCAGGAATAATATAAGTATACAGAAATGAAGTTCCCATGTAGACAAATTAGACTATCTGGTCTCTCTCAGTGTGATCCTGAACCCACTGCATTCTTTCTCTGCATCTTGATTTCTTCATCTATAAAAAGAGAACAGGTCACGACACCATGGCTACTTCAACTCTAAGGTGGCCTATCTCTGCCCCATCTGAGTGTGACTTCAGTTAATAACTTGGTCTCAGTTTTTTCATTTCTAAAACGAAATGATCCTAGAAGTGGCTTTCAAACTTTTTAGATCCACTGTAAGAACTACAGTTATATTGAAACAGCGCATACACACAGGCATGTGTATGAGAAATGAAAGTTCCACAAAACAATTCTTAAAAATACTTATTTGCATGTTGTACTCTCATTCCCCTCCCCCAGGCTATGCTAATTAATTTAAAAAATTCAGGTCAAATCCTACTATGTTGATTTCACAATCCAAAGATAGCGTCACCATTCTTTGTGTTAAAATACTAACAGCCCCTTTCACTCCTGGCTTCTCAGGGGAGTCCTCATCTTCCAGTTTCTTGGAGGCACAAAAGTACCCTCTACAGGTGGGTCAACCCTGCCAGCCTGTTCTAATTAGGCAGGAGCTAGTATCAGAAGTAGCTTGTCAGGGTGGAAAGGGTATTGCGTTTACCTTCAAAAGTTGGCCCTGTAACTCACCACTATCTGACCTTGGGCAGTCCTTTAGCCTCTCTTAGCGGAATCCTCCTCTCTACAATTCAAATAGTAAGTACTCCCTTGCCCATCCCGTAAAGTTTTCCTAGGTTCAAAATTAGATAATTGGGCACTTATCCTGTGGCAGAGAATATTTACAGACCCCATCTTTGACCCACACAACCACCCTGTAAGATAATAGAGTAGTTTACTTGCTTTATAGGTGAAGAAATGTAGGCCTAGAGAACTTACGTAGGCAAGATCTTAAAGTTAGCAAGTGGCAGACCTAGAATTCCAAACCAGTCCTTACTCCAAAACCCTCATGCAAAATGGAGGCAAACTATTTTCACCTGACGTTAAGTCGTGATCATCTGACATATCAAAATAGCAACACATTCTGAATCCCCCCGGTGTAATGACTTCAGAAAGGAGTCCGTCAGGCCTTGTTTTCTGATCCTATTTTGCTCTTAACGCGGGCCACGAGTTTCGAGATTTAGCGTTTAAAACGCCTTGACGCACCAGGACGTGTGACCTCTAACAACGCTTCCGCTCCTCCAGAGGCACCCGTGAGACTCGCTCCCGGTCAACACGTCGGGATTGGGCACATTTCTGTAAGTGGTGCCCTCAGACCTCTTCTCACAGCCCCCTCACATCTGGAAGTGTGGTTTTCATGCAAAGGCCTCGCTTACAGCCCTCTCTTTCGCTGTGGGCTTTGCTCCGTCAAGCGTGACCCGGTCCTCGGCCGTGGGACACGGAGCACCCCGCCCCCGGCACCGAGGGGACCCCGCGGGGGCCTTATCCCGGGCCCGGCGCCCAGGCTCTCTCGCGGGCGGGACCCGCACCACAAAGCCCTTTATTGAGGCCCGGCCTTGACGCGGGGCCGCCCGCGGCTCCGGGCGCGAGCAGAAAAGAGGCGTGTGCGCGGCCATGTGCGCCTAGATGGGCGCGCGCTCTGCCCTGGATCCGCGCGGCACCGCCGCCCCCCAACTCCCCCAACCCGCCAGACCCCCTAGTGCCGGTAATCAGGCGCCGGCCCTTTCTGCGGGGGTCCTGTCTCGCGAGGCCCGAGGCGCACCCCCCTCCCCGGCGTGTGGGGTGCGGGTGGGAGGAGGAGCGAGGCGGGACGGCGCGCTGGACGGCCCTCCCCTCTCTCCTTCTTTTCCTCCCTCTCCTCCTCTCCCCTCCCCCTCCTTTCTTTCTCCCTTCCCCCCTCCTCCCCCTCCCTTCCCCCCTCCTTTCCCCCCTCCCCTCTCCCTCCCCCCCTCCCCTCTCCCTCCCCCCCTCCCCTCCCCTCTCCCTTCCCCCCTCCTCCCGTCTCCCTTCCCCCCTCCTCCCCTCCCCTCTCCCTTCCTCTCCCCACCTCCGGCCCTGCGGCGGCCGCCGACTCCCCCGAGCCGGTTTTTACTGGAATTTGCGCATCCCGCGGGGAGGAGACTCCGAAGAAGCATGCTCATGAGGGGAAGTGGTAGTGGTACTTAAAGTGGGCCAATTTTCAAGTTCAGATTTTTGAAAAAGGGAAAACCTGGGAAGGTTTGTATCCTTTAAAAGGCTCGGGCGGGGGACGGGAAGTTCCTGGGCCCTGAGAGCTATTTGTCGCTTAAGATTGCTCCAGTCAGACACGTTTTGGTGGTAAGGTGTTGAGCCAGTTTGGCTGGCTTAGGCAGTGACAGAGTATCAGGACGGAATGCCGATGTATTAACCTGGCATTTTCTTCTTACTTGGGAAGAAATGATAAAATGAGTTCGTGGAAAGTAAACGAGAACACAGTTCTACATTAGGAGTTCTGTTCAATGAACATTGATTAGGGACGTTCTGACATTTAGAAGTTTTGGGGGGAATCTTTTTATTATTTGAATATAAAACATAGTCAAGTGCATATTTTATTTTAATAGTAATTAGATGTGTTGCAATCATTTCAGGCAAAGTGAACGGAAGATCTGAGTCATTACATCAGGCACCTGTGTTAGGAAATTGGACTGTAACAATTCACCATGGCTTGTGGTTTGCCAAGAAGGAATACAGTGAAAACCATTTTACGGAGCAGTTGTTACGAAGTGTAAGTATTTTTTTCACAGTAAAAGTAAACACTGACCGTCGTGGAGAGTGTTCTTGTTAAAATAAAAGTACTGGGCATGTTTACACTAGGCTATGTGTGGCATTTTCAGGGGTTGGGGTATTGATTTTTTTTTTTTAAAGAAGATGCTTTTGTAAGGATATATAAATTTTCTTAGTTGGTCTTTACAACAAAACAACACTTTAAAATGAGGAAACTGAGGTTTGGAGAAGTGATTTGATCAAAGTCCCACAGTCATGTAGTAAGGAAGTGACTGGTTTAGAAGTCTGAGTCTTCTTACTCCAAAGCAACATTTTCTGCTGTAGACAACCACCTTAAAATACCTCTTTAGATAGTGTAAATCTACCTAAAATGCGTTGGTGCCAGGTACATCTTAACAGGACACTTAATTAGCAGATATAGACAGTTTTGCATTCTGTAAGCTTGGGCAGGCAATGTATGGACAACATGGGCTTTGCAGTTAAGAAGACCTGGGCTCAAATCCTGGCCTTACCCGGGCTCCCTCTGTGGCCTTGATTAAATTACTTAACTTCTCCGTGCCTTGGCCTCCGTGCCTGTGACGGAGGCCTATCAATACCTGCCTATGCGGTGTGGACTACAAATGAAGTGATGTATGTAGAGTACTTGCACGTTGCCTGAGGTATAGCAGGCCCGTAATGAACATGGTTTGCTGCCATATAGTAGTATCACTCTGTAGTATTGTCGTGCTACTTTGTTTTTAATTTTTGGATTTTTTTTTTTAACGTCTCTGCCACAGTCAATGACATATTCATTGATGTGAGTCAATTAAATGTTACTTTTTGACAGCGTTCTAAGAAGTATATGGATACACCTCACGGAGTTGGAAAACCAGAGAAAACTCACCATCATATTCTATTAAGATTTATCAGTTCAGTATGTGATTAGACCTTCAGCTGTAGGCAGGTACCACTATAGTCATCATTATAAACGTAATTTTTATAACAAAGATATTCCTGTGTCTGAAGAATGATTTAAAGCTCTGATTCTGTGGTTTTGGTTATACAGAAATTTGTATCATAAATAATATCTTCAAAACCAGTGTCGTCTTTATCATTCTCACAGGAAGGTATTTGATATCATACTATTTACAAGAGCAGCTAAATTAAGAGGAGAACAGTAGTAGCACTCTTTGGAGTTCGTTTGCTAAAGCAGCTCATCACCTTGGACTTTTCTTGGTTGAGTGTTTTTAAAAGATTAGTAAACAAATACACTAAAAACATTCAAACAGTATAGAAGCATTTGGAAGGAAAATAAAAATGTTATCTCTCATATCCCTATTCCCATCCCCCCTCAGTCCCACTCAGGTAAGATGTTTTATATTTTTCTAGAATTTCTGTCTGTTATACAAGATACAACACACTGACACGTACACACATGTGTATGTACACATGTATTTACTTGTGGGATTATATTGAACTTTGCTCCCTCTCCCCACTACATATCCTGCACAGCCTAGTGGTTAAGAGCACAGATTCTAAAGTCTGACTTTCTGGGTTCAAATTCCAAAGCCACGATCAACAGCCTTATGATCTTGAGCAAGTTCTCTGTTCTTGTTTCCTAATCTGTAAAATGAGTATAATAACAGCACCTGCCTACTTCACGGGGTTACTGTGGCAATTAAAAGTATTTATACGTGTAAACTGATTAAAGCAGCATCTAGCAGATAGTAGGTGTTAGGTAAGCATTAGCTGTTTTATTGCTTATCTTTCCAAGTCAGTATATAAGGATGAACCTCATTCTTTGATTATGTGTAATACAGTTTGTTTAATAACCAGGCTCTTCTTGATAGACATTAAAGCTATTTTGTGGGTTTTGGGAGGACAAACAATGTTACATTGAGCATTCTTATAAACACATCTTTGTGTGTTTGTTCAAGTGCATGTATAATTGTAGACTTCAAGTCAGTCATTAAGATTGGATGATAACGTAACAAGGAAGCTGGAGGAGGAAAGCAGACGGCATGTGTGCAATACCCTCACTTCCCCTACTTGTACCAAAGCAGGTCGTCCACCTTTCCTCATGCCTGCAGATGAGAAATGTAGCTGATAAGTTAAATTTCCAAATTAGGATACATAAACAAATCCATTAAGATTTCATTGATTATTTTAAAATATTGTAGCTTAGGATTTCATTCCCTTCTCTGGTTTTCCAAGGCTTCTCTTGGTACTAGTGCTTCTAAATATACCTTGGGTTCATACCAGCTCTGGTTCTCAGTTAACTTCTGAGTCTCTGTTTCTTTGTCTACCTCCATGGTGGTTGTAAAGATTAAAATCAGATCACACACTCGAAGACTTAGTGTGTGCCAAGCATCCTGCTCAGTGCATGATTATTCCCTTTGTTCCTTCTGTAATGTGACCATATTTTTGATCAGCCAAAAAGGACTTGGAGCTTATAGTTCTTAACTACATCCTATTTAAAGACATGGAAAGATTGGATTGACTCCCAAGGAGGCTGTTTTTTGAGCAAATGTTCCTGTCATTTTAACTTATGTTCATTTTTTTAGTATATCTCTACATTAGTTAATATAAAGCTCCTTCTCCTGACTTGATTTGCAACTCTGGGAAATCCTGAATACTCTCCTGTAAATAAACCAAAATGTGTAATGGAAAATGGAACTGAAAATTAAGATGTCATCTCTATATCCTGCAGTAGATGTCAATAAATATTTATTGACTGAATTAATGAACTTTTGCTTCAGACAGGAACCCTGGGAACTTGCACTGCTTACGAAGACCTGGCACACAAACCTAGCCAACATCAAGTTGCCTTTCTTGGAAGAAATTGCATTTGGTGGTTCCATACGCCTCAAAAAATGTAAAACCACTAAGGATGGTCTGGTCCCTTCAGCAGAATGTAAGTTCTGTTAAAACTACTTTAATAAATTGCAAATTTTGTGTGCATTATTTTGATTAGAGAAATGTTCAAATCTGCTCATTCACACCCGTACTCCCTTTCTATGTAGCCCTGTCTCCTTGTTTCAGATTCAAGAATGTGAGTTTTGCTGTGTGGTAAATATTCATTTTTGACTGAATTATGCTTGGTAAAAAATGTCAGTTGGATTGCTTCATATATTTTATTTTTCAGCCATCAAACTTGAAAGGGAGTATGAAATGAAGCGCCTGGATAACCTGAAACGTCAGGAAAATGCGGCTGAGGAAATTAGGTTTTCCCTGAGGGAAAAGCAGATTGGTTTGAGAAGACCTCTTCCACCTAAGTGACAGTCATCTTGTAATTGAATCTGTACTCTCTGCTTCCTACACCCAAAGAGGATGAAGGGCCCCGACCTTTCACTGTGTGAAGTTTGGTGCAGACGTCCGAATACCCGCTGGTGGATGGGCCAGCTCCCGCCGGTTAGCAGACAGCTCTGACAGATCTTCTGGGGTCCTGCCATGTGCTTGTACCTTTGTATCACAAGCGACAGCACTGTAAGTAGATGAAAATGTAGCCGGCATTGAGTAGTCATTTGTGTTCTTGATTTTGGTTTTTGTAAAATTGTACTAGGGAAAGAGGAAACTCCTTGTCAGAGACATTATTTTAAAGAATATCTTGAGTGTGCATCTTTGAGGCCCCCAAGGGGGTACCAGAAAAGAGAGAAAGAAATTGCTTTTAAAATTTTAAACTGTGAAAATTTTTAATGAAACATTGTAGGTTTCATTTAGTAACTCTCCAGTTTCTAGTTTTCAGTGAAACATCCTTTACTATTCTCTTGTGGTACTTTAAAGTGGCAACTAGAACTTACTTTGTTTTTGTTCTCCAAAAAAAATTGTCTTTTTCCATTTGCCTAATTTCATATTGTCTCCCTGAGATGCCTCTTGGAGCATGTGGAACACATATACGTATGTGATAATGATACAAAAATACAAAGACTGCATTTGTGAGACCTGTTCCTTGTACAGAGGGGTTGGAGAATGGAGAATTGATTAACTGGAAAGAATTGGATTTGCATCAACCAATTTTCCTAGAATTTGAATCCAGGAAAGCACACTTGGATATGAAAGTTACATTTAAGCACAGTTTAGTGTTTGTTCGATGATTCAGCAGGCATTTTACGATCTTCTGGTATTTTCGCCTCATTATGAAAGTCATAATGGCACAGTATTTAAGAGTCCATACTTTTGACCTGGCTGCTGCCTTCTTCAGATCCCAGCTTGGCTGCTTAGAGTGGTGTGACCTGGAGTGAGTTTCATTTTTCTTGCATGTGAGATAGAGAGAATACTGGTATTTACTTCCTTGACTTGTCACGAGGATTAAGTGGAAACCACCTGGCACACAATGGGAATCACTGTAGTTTTAGCTGTCACTGTGAGCATCCCTTTGTGTGGCTGCGATCTCAGTACTGAAGAGGATGATATCAGGCTGACTTTGTAGACCTTTGTGAGACCAGAAGTCTTGAGTTTTCAAAAATTTGTTTTTTTAAAATATATTTTTATTGAAGCACGGTCAGTTTACAATGTTGTGTCAGTTTCTGGTGTACAGCACAATGCTTCAGTCACCTTGGAACATATATTCATTCATTCTCATATTCTTCTTCATCATAGATTACAGGGTATTGAATATGGTTCCCTGTGCTATACAGTATAAACTTGTTTATCGGATTTATAAGAATCCTCCCCTGTTTTGAAACGAGAGCCACTCTGCCAGAGTTCAGTAGGTGTTCTGTGCGATTCAGTGGGTTTGTAGATGTAATTCTTGGTATATTTGTGGGAGAGGGTGAGCTGTGAGTCTCTCTACTCTGCCATCTTGGCTTCACCTCCTCAAAAGTTTGGTTTTATTCTTGTCAGTGTATATGTCCCTGCCAGACCATATGACCTGATTTTTTAGTTCAAAATCTGGCCACAGTACCTATGGCACGTCCTGATCATTTCTGTTTATGAACAATAATCTCTGATAATTAGCTTGTCACTTATGCCCTTCTCTTGAAAGGAGCTTGGAACATTTGTGTGCACAAAGTCACTTTTTAACTCAGAAACATACATAATGGTTTATGTCTGCTCTTGGGAGTCACCAGGGAACCTTAAGCATCTTGCTCATCCCCTCAGAGCCGTTCACCTCTAGTTAGTGACATTAATTGAAGGTGTGAATTATATGCTTCCATCCTTCTTCAGAGCTGTTGTGCAAATGAATGAAATATGTATCTGTTTGCAAAAAAGGTTTCCAGAATTCAACATTTTAATATTCCTTGGGAAAAGGTGATATTCGAAAAAATTTTAGTTTCCTGTCTTTCTCTTGGTAGAAAAATGCCTGCTTGCAGCTTTAGGGTTCTTCTAAATTCTAGGATTCTTATGTTTTCAGGCAGATATTTATGAACTGGCTTTAACCTGCACATATTGAAGTAAAATGACATCACAAAATAAATGTAATATGTTGTGCGTATGTCTCTCTCCTCACATGACACAGGACTAGGAATAATTTCCCGCTTATGTTAGCGCTCCAGTGCCTTTTCTCCATGCTGAACTCATGGAGCCCCTCAGTGTACATTTATTGATTATTGATTGAAAGTTTCCTATGGTCAGAGGTTTATAATGGAAAGTACTTCATGGTTGTGTCCCTACTTTTTGTGTTGGGTTAGTTTTTATGGAGGGGTGGCCATAATGTGATTGAACATGGGCTCAAACAGTTCAAGGCAAAAATAAGAATGAACAAATACACAATTTTACATAAACCGTCTTAAAGTTACACAAATTTATTTTAAGCTGTAACAATTAGCATTTCTTACAGGGCAGGTCTAGTGGTGATGAGCTCCCTCAGTTTTGTTTATCTGGGAAAGTCTTAATTTCTCCTTAATTTTTGAAGGTCACTTTTGCCAGATGTCGTATTCCCAGTTGGCAGTTTTTTTTACTTTGACACTGAATATATTATCCCACTCCCCTCTGGCCTGCTCAGTTAAGGAGGTTTGCCCACCCTTCACTGGGGTCTGCAGTCTCTTGTTCCCACTGCGGTCTGCCTGTAATGGTGCAGTGTCTCTGTGCTGTAACGAGCTGCCGTGCTTTTGTGTGTTCTCTGTGGCCCCCAACCTGTATCCAAACCAGTGTTCCATCAGTGTTCTGAGTCAGGTAAGACAGAAACCAGGTTTTTGAGGAGCCCCTGAAAAGAACATTGGATGTACACTTTACTTTTCTCTTCCCTTCCTGAGGGAGAAGCTGGGGGTTGGGATTTTTCTTTTCATCATGCCAGACTGTGCCGGGGACACGGAGTAGCTAGATCCCAGAATTCTGATAGGAATCAAGGCGGAAGACTATTTACATCTAATATAGCATAGTGATTTAGAGCACTGGGTGTAAAGCATGGGCCATCGGGGACTGAATGCCAGTTTTATCACTTATTAGCTGTGTCATCTCAGACAGATTATTTAACTTCCCTGTGCTTTAGCTTCTACGTCTGTAGAAAGTGGATAGTGATAGTTGTGACAAGTGAGTGAGTTAATATGTACAGCACTTACAGCAGTGCCTGGCGTAGAGTGAGCGCGAACACTGAACATTAGCTCCTCCACCGTCACCCACTGTGCTTGGTACTCTGCAGGCTTTTGCAGTTTGGAAGTTCATGTCCCTCAGTTCTGGGAAATTACTTTAAATTATTCCATGGCTATTTCCAGCTTTGCATTTTCTATATACTTTCTAGAGTATTGTCATTCGTATACTGTAACTTCTGTACCAGCTTTCTAATTTTTTATCTTTCTTCCTCCTGTCTTCCATCCCTTTGTCTTTTGCTCCAGTTCTGAGAGAAACTCTCGGTTTTATCTGCTAATCATTACAAGCTTTTCATTTCTGCTATCATGTTTTTTCCCTCTGAAGACGTACTCCTCTCCTTTAAAAAAAAAAAAAAAAAGGAACCTGTTTTATTCATAATTGCTTAGCTTATCTTTCTGAGAACACAAAATAGATTTCTTCTCCCTGTATTGTATGCATCTCCTCAACATTATTTTTGTTTATTTTTATTTCTTTTATGTTAAAAGCTCTCACAGTAATCCAGGTGTGACAAAGTGCATAACTTAAGGAAATAATGGTGGAATGTAATACAGGTCTGACTCAGGAGTCATGGAAGAAGTAGAAACCATAGGATAATGTCGTCAATTGGATGTGTCTGAGTTAAGAAATGTGGGAATTTAGGATGACTTCCAGATTGTGAGCTTAGGGAAGGAAAAATTGTCTTAGGTGTGTAGGAGATACATTTAGTTTTAGATATGTTGGTGTTTGAAGTTCTTGGGAGACACTTGAGTGACGATCACCAGTAGTAGTGGGCTTTATGGGGGGGCTGCTCAGGAAGGAGACTGTGTAGAGATGAAAGATGAAACCACAGGTGTCTTTGAGCTCATCCAGGGGGAGCAGACAGAATGAAAGAGGAGAGATAGTGAACATCCTGAAACTTTGGTTGGCAGTGTAGAAGAGGCAGATATTTAGGGCAGAAATGGATTAGATACCTAAATCCTAAGTGAATTGCATACTGCATTTTATTTTTAATGAAAAATATTCTGGCATAGAAATTTAATAGTAAATAATAGAAATTTTTGGAGAGAATCTTTCTTTTTTTCAGCTGACAGATCTTCCTCAATGGAAACATTTTATCATGGGTCAGAGGAGGAAGATGGAAAGGAAGAGGAGAGAGAAAAAAACCATTTGCTAAGAACTTAGATGCAAAAACTCTTCTAGGTGCTCTATTCATGTCCTGTAGTCCTCACAACAGTCCTCTGACATCAGGGAACTAAGTCTGGGGACAGGCCTGGGCCAGGGCCTTGGCGAGGCAGAGCTTATGCCCTAGTTGACAGGGCAGCAAGTATGGAGGAGAAAAAAAAGTCTTCTTTTGCTTACTGTCTCTAGGTACCTTAGGGCCTTGCTTTCACTCAGTTTCTCTGGCCTCTTTTCCTCATGGTCTTAAGAACAGTTATCTCTTTTCTATTCCAGGAAATGGCACCATTTCCATTCCATTTTTGTAGTCCAGAAACCTACGAGTCGTCTGTCCTTCCTCTGTGTCCTCATCTCCTCTTCCCTCCCAGTCCAGTCCGTCAGCAGCTCTTGCTGGCGCTGCCTTCAGAGTGAATCCCAGATGCACTGCTTTTCTCAGCCTCTTTCATCCTTGTCCAGACCTCCATCATCTCTTACTTGGAATATGGAGAAAGCTGCTTAACTGACTTCACTGCTTTCATTCTGGCCTTCCTACTGTAGTCTATTCCCAGCTGCCAGAGCGATTTTTAAAAAATGGCAACCATGTCATTGCCAAAAAGATCATGTCCCTCCCCTGAGTAACACCCTTTCCCATGGCCTGCGAGGCCCTGCGTTATCTGACACTTGACTCCTTCCTTGACCTCATTTCTCCCACTCATCATCCAGCCCCGCTGGGTGCAAGCGTGCTAACCTGCTTCTTGTTCTCTCACAGATCAGACTCGTTTCTGCCTTGGAACCTTTGACCTTGCTGTTTACTTTTCCCCAGATTCTCTTCCCTCAGATTTTCAGTGATGTTTCCTAATTGTTTAGGATTTAGTTCAAATGACATCTCCTGAGGGAGACCTGTGACCACCCTCGATAAATAGGTCTTTCCTTTTACTTGCTGTCCGTAATAGCATTCTGCTATTAATTCCTTTATAGCACTCATATCATTATCCACAGTGATTTATTTCCTTACTTATTTGCCTATGTTATTTTCTGTGGTGTCTCTACTGTCTATTTATAATAGTACCTACCCATAGATGCCACTCTGTCAGTATTTGTTGATTGAATGAGTGTATTACCTTAAAAATTGTTGAAAGGGTACTGCTTTTTAAAATCAATGTTTCTAATGCTTTAAACAAAAAATTTCTTTTTATTGAGGTATAGTTGATTGAAAAGGTGCCACTTTTGTAGGGTGATCGGGGGATTTGATTTTTGCTGTCTCTTGCCTATATATGCTTAGATACATATTTTTCAGTTTTATTGGGGTGTGATTGGCTATACCATAAACTGCACATATTTAAAATACAGTCTGATGAGTTTTGACGCCTGTAGAATTGTCATCACAATCAAGATAATGAATATATCCACCCCCTCAAGAGTTTTTCTGTGCCTCTTGTAATCCATCCCTTCTCGCTGCTCCTCTCCCTCCCCCAGGCAACCACTGATTTAGCTGCTTCCTGGCACTATAGATTGATTTGTGTTTTTGAGAATTTTATATAAATGGAATCATACAATATGTCCTTTTTTTTTGGGTCAGGCTTCTTTTCCTCAGCACAATTATTTTGAGATTCATCCGTGTTGTTGTGTATGTGTTCCTGTTTATTGCTGAGTGTATGGATATACTGCACTTTGTTTATCTGAGAACTTGCTGATAAACATGTTGAGTTGTTTCCAGTTCTGCGTGCTTACAAATAAAGCTGCTGTGAGCATTGTGTGGGCACATGCTTTCATTTCTCTTGGGTGTGTACTTCAAGGAGAGGAATGACTGAGTTGTATAGTAGGTGTATGTTTAACCTGACCCATTTTCTTTCTTTTTTTGTAATTGAAGTAGAGTTGGTTTACAATGTTGTGTTAATTTCTGCTGTACAACACAGTGATTCAGTTATATATGTATATTCCTTTTCATACTCTTTTTCATTATAGCGTATTACAAGATGTTGAATATAGTTCCCTGTGCTATACAGTAGGACCTTCTTGCTGACCTATTACATATAGAGTAGTTAGTGTCTGCTAATCCTGAAATCCCAATTTATCCCTCAACTCCCCCTTTCCCCTCTGGTCATCTTAAGTTTGTTTTCTGTGTCTGTGAGTCTGTTTCTGTTTTGTAAATAAGTTCATTTGTGTCATTTTTTTAGATACCACATATAAACGATATCATATGGTATTTTTCTTTCTCTTTCTGGCTTACTTGACTTAATATGACCATCTCTAATTGACCCATTATCTGATCCTTGTTTTAGTTCTGGAGGAATCTGGGGCTAGATGAAGGACTTGTAACTCCCCCAAGGTGACACAGCTTTGAAAGAAATGGACCATATGCTGTGCCACAGAGCACGTGCTGAATTACAGAGAGCGCGAGCTCTCTCACTCAGAGATTAAGCTACGAGTGTGGACATACCTCAGAGATATTGTGGGTTTGGTTCCAGACCACTGCAATAAAGCGAGTATCACAATAAAATGAGTCACGAATGCTTTGGTTTCTCAGTGCATGTAGAAGTTCTGTTTACACTATACTATAGTCTGTTAAGTGTGCAATAGCATTGTGTCTAAAAAATGTTCATACCTTAATTAAAAACACTTTATTGCTTAAAAATGCTAACTATGAGCCTTCAGCAAATCAGTCTTTTTGCTAGTGGGGTTGTGCCTTAATGTTGATGGCTGCTGATTGATCAGGGTGGTGGTTGCTGAAGGTTGGGGTCACTGTATCAATTTCTTTTTTTTTTTAATTGAAGTACAGTCAGTTTACAATGTTGTTTCAATTTCTAGTGCACAGCATAATGTTTCAGTCATACATATACATACATAAATTCCTTTTCATTATAGGTTACTGCGAGATACTGAGTATGGTTCCCTGTGTTATACAGAAGAAACTTTTTTTTTTTAACTCTATTTTATATATAGTAGTTAGTAGCTGCAAATCTTGAACTCCCAATTTATCCCTTCCCACCCCATTTGGCAGTTTCTTAAGATAAGACAACAAGGAAGTTTGCTGCACTTGGCACTTCCCTTCACAAACAATTCTCTGTAGCATGCAGTGATGTTTGGTAGCATTTTACCCACAGTGGAACTTCTTTCAAAATTGGAGTCAGTTCTCTCAAACTGCTTCAACAACCACGTTTATGTAATACTCTAAATCCTTTGTTGTCATTTCAACAGTCCTCACAGCATCTTCATTATTTTTATTATAGACAGTGCTTCAGTGAACATACTTAAGCATGTCTCTTTATGCACATTGTATGGGAATTTCAATCTAGACTGTATGGCTAGAAGTGGAATTTCTGTGTCACAGGATACATATTTTCATTTACAAAACGCCAAATTGCCCTCCAAAGTGGCTGCACAGTTTATGCTTCTTCCAGTGGTTTATGAGTATATTGGACATTTGCCTTTTTGTTTGTTTGTCTGTTCATTTTTGGGCTGCCCAGAATCTAACCTCATTTCTGTGGTTTTGTGAGTTGGAAAGCCAGATTCTTGCTCTGCCTGATCCCTAAAGCCTTGGCACAAGCCAAGATATGCCCGCTGGATACTTCTTCCTGGGACGTTGAATCTGGACTGAGAGAGACGCAGAAGCCAAGCTGGCTTGGCGTTCATTTCAGTGACAGTGTCACGGCATCCGGTGTCTGGTGGCAGAGGTAGGAGTAACATCAAGTTACTAGTGCATCTTAACAGACCCCGTCCCATGTCAAAATTTTAGCTGTGATTCTGTTTCCTGAAGTCCTTGAGCCTGTTTTCTGAATCTTACTCTCTTCTTATTCATGCAGTGCACACTGTGACCTCTCCAGTAGCCTTCCAACAAATTCCCTTTCTCCTGCTAGAATTGAGTGTAGTACACTGTTTTCATATGTGAATCACAATACATTGGAGGGTTGTGAAATCAATTTACTAGGTATGACCAACATTTAAAAAATGAAATAGTATAGAATAGAAAATTGGAGTTCACTGACTGTGGTAAGGGTAGGGATTGTTTCATAAAACATACACATATAAACATGTATGTGAGTGAGGGTATAGCCCAGTGGTAGTGTGTGTGCTTCACATGCATGAGGTCCTGGGTTCAATCCTCAGTACCTCCACTAAAGCAAAACAGAACAAAAAATGTGTACAGATACATACATTTGTGTACTAAGTTGCTAAGTGAAATGCTTTTCTTATTTTAGTTTATGGTTCAAACATTTGAAAAAGTAGTGATTTGGTGGTTAAGATCTTGGGCTCTGAAATCAGCTTGTGTTCCAATCCTACTTGCCAGCCCTGTGACATTGGACAAGTTACTTTAGCTCTGAACCTTGCTTTCCTCATTTGTAACATGGTGGAGACTGCTAGTTTTCTACCAGAATTATTTCCCCCTTCTTTCATAGCTATGATATTTTTTTAGTCAGTCCAGGCTGCTCTAACAGAATACCAGAGACTGGATGACTTAAACAACAAACAGTTATTTCTCACAGTTCTGGAGGCTGGAAGTCCAAGATCAGCGTGCCAGCATAGCCAGATTCTTGATGAAGGCCTACTTCCTGGCTTACAGATTGTTGTCTCTTGTTCTGTCCTCAGATCAGAGAGAGATCAACTCTCCTGTGTCTCATCTTATAAGGGCACTAGTCCCATTCATGAGGGCTCCACCCTCATGACCTAGATAACCTCCGGAAGGCCCTACCTCCAAATAACATCACAGTGGGGATTAGGGCTTCAACATGAATTTTGGGGACACAACATTCAGTCCATAGTAGTGTGGTAGCTGAGCACATGACTGTGCAGCTAGACCACATTTGCTGCTTGACTTAAAATTAAGTGTGGAGATGTGGCTAAATTTTTGCCAATGGAATGTGTGGCAGTAATGAACCTTGAAAAGCATCGTGCATACCTCCTCCATTACCTTTTTCCTTTCTTGGTGGGTAGAACCCTGATGTGATGGTCATCTGTCTTTGGCAATGTAGGCAATGATGATGCAGACCAAGTAGACAACAAAATGGGATGTGCCTGGGTCCTTGAATGACTGTAGAATTCTACCAACCTGGGCTACTCACATCAAGACTATTGAATATGAGAGAAATGTCTTTGTTCTCTAAGTCACTGCATTTTGGAATATCTTTGTTATATAAATCTCATCTTTACGTTAGCTAGTACTCTATCTTATGGAGCTGTTGAGGATTATTTATGAGCAATTCCTGGTGAATAATAAGTACTAAATAAGGTATACCTGTTTTGTTTTGTTTTTTAAATTAAAGCCTAGTCAGTTTACAATGTTGCATCAATTTCTGGTGCACAGCATCATGTTTCAGTCATATATACATGTACACATATTCATTTTCATATTTTTCATTATAGGTTACTACAAGATATTGAATATAGTACCCTGTGCTGTACAGTATAAACTTGTTGTTTATCTATTTTATATATGGTAGGTAGTATCTGTAAATCTTGAACTCCCAATTTATCCCTTCCCACTGTCTTCCCCCACTGGTAATCATGTTTGTTTTCTATGTCTGTGAGTCTGTAAGGTATACCTGTCATTAATTTTTTTGAAATCAAGTATTTTGATTAGTGAAATGAGGGATGAGTTTAGCTCAGTGGTTCTCTAGGAGGGGTAATTGTTCCTGCTCCCCCTCCCCCTCAGGGACATTTAGCAGTGCCTGGAAACATTTTTGGTTGTCTTAACTGTAGGGTATCATAAAGGCATCTAGTGGGTAGAGTCCAAGGATGCTGCTGAACATTCTACACTACACAGGACGGCCCCCCACAACATAGAGCCCCAGATGTCAGTAGTTCCAAGGCTGAAACCCTGATTTAGCTGATTGGTTTAAGCTCCTCAGGATATGTTGCTGAAACGGAAGTTTGGGTCAGACTGCATGGTTGAGAATCATGAGGTAGGGTATTTCCCCCAAAGAAATGCAGACCATTGTTACCATGACAATGGTAGAATGGATGCTGGGCAGCAATGGATAGATGTCTCCAGTGCCTTTTTGACTCCTCACATTCACTCACACCCTTTCCATATATGAACCCATTCACTTATTTCTCAAAATCATATCCAGCTGCTGCATCAGCTCCAAGTCCAAGATTTCAGGGTGATACACAGTCCTTTCTTTAGTTTGGATCTTGTGACCAGTGGCTGAATAATATGCCATTCACTCTAACACTGTTGTTACACCATAATGGAGAGAGAGCAGGGATAGACACATGCAAGACCATCTCTAGTTTTGCAGATAGATGGTCTCAGGTCACAGAGCTGGCATTCCTTTCTTGGTATTTGGGGGCAGATAGCAGGGGGGTTGCTGAATCTGTTCAGACTTCACTAAGCCATCAACCCACCATTATGGAGCCCAAGGTGAAATCCAATTACAATTTTCTTTTGCTTCACTTGGCAGTCAGAGGGGTAGGAGACAAGACAACAGAGGCATTGACATGGAGGCTTAGAGATGTTTTCATCGCCTTTCAGAGCAGATATAACCTATGAAAAGAACCTAGTGACCTTGGCTTGCTTTATTTACAATTATGGGCATAATCTATTGGTCTTAATTGATCCCTAGAGTAGGAAAAAGTTGCCTGTGTACCAGAGTCTCAGTCTATTTTGGAATTTTCTACTAATAGGCTCTTTCCCTCCATTCACATGCTCCTTTCAGTTTCATTCCCTCTCCTCTTCAGATCATCTACCTCCACTCTGAAGACTTGTTTTTCATTTTGAGACTTTCACAGTATTAGAATGTAGGTGTAATCTCTTTCATGTACTGCCATTTTATGTGCCATTTTTTTCCTACATCAGATCAACTCTCTGTCAAAGCAACTTCTTCCAAATGCCAGAAACAGACTCCCTCGCTCATTGTTTTAGAGAGTGCTCACCATATGGATATTTCCTGTTGGAATTTAGTCTCTTGTTCTTACCACACATGTAGAGCAGGTAAGATAGCATAACCTGAACCCAGCAAATGACCAAACATTTCCTGGGCTGCATTACCTGCACCACCTCCTTCCCCAGGAGCTCTGTTGCAGCAAAGCTCGGGTGTTTGCACGAGACTGCCTGTCAGAGCTCTAGCACTGCAGTTTAACAGTATCGAAATCACTTGACGTACGTAGTGGAAGTAGCTGACTTCATTTCCTTCAAGAGAAGAGGATTGTTTCACAGTGGTGGTCTCCTTTCATCACAGAATTGCATGACTGTTTTAGTATTTCAAAGAAATTACGAAATTTTACTAACAGAAGTCTTTGAAAAGCAAATCAGAAAATTGGAAGCAGGAGCAAAGGAGAATTTATTTTTGATACTGACCTAGTTATTTTTCTGGCTTAGATGCAACAGATGTTGTTAATAATAATAACTAACACAATAAGTAATATTTATCAAGCACTTAAAATGTCCCAGGCATAGTATCTAGAAATGGGCAGATCAAGAAGCTGGAATTTGTACCAGATGCTTGAGGTTGATCCCTGGTTTTCCTATGAAATGCTTGAGTTCAGCAGCACCCTCTATGTTGATGAATTTTGGCTACTGTACTAGGTACATGTCCTCCACCCAATTGAGGGTGGAGAAGAAATAGCCATGGCTTTAACGTTTACTGTTTTTTGTTTTGTGGAGGGGATAACTGAGGTTTATTTATTTTATTGGAGGTCCTGGGGGTTGAACCCAGGACCTCATGCATGCTAAGCACACACTCTACCACTGATCTGTACCCTCCCCTACAAGATTTCCTGTTGAAAGTATTTAAGGAAGGGATAAACAGCCACTTTTATCATGATTGTAAACTGTCTGACTTGCCTGGTTCCACCCAATTTTGGTAGTTGGTTGTTGAAAGGTCAAGGATCTATTTTGCTTACGTATGTTTTTAGGGAGGCCACTGTAAAGTAGCTTATAATCTACAATGAGTGGTACGAAATACTCTTTGTATTTAGGATAATGAACGTTTGAATCAGATAATTACTTCAAAATAAAAGAGTTATTCAGACATGTAAATTAGCATATTACCTTTTCAGCATGGCTATTATTCTTTTGTAATGTTAGTTAACAAGTTCACTGTGCACTTGTGTTCAGCACCTGGTAAGGCACACGAATTAAGGGTTTAGGAAGGTGAATAGTCGCGCCTAAGATGTGATGTTTAGTTTGAGTAGCAAGAATAATATTTTATACAAAGTGAAACTCATGAACTTTTACTATTTTATTTATTTTCATATGTAGTATGGACCCTGGAGTCAACCCCTATCATCCTGCCTTGTCATTTACTAGCTTAGCACATGGCAGGTTGTCTAACCTCTGTAAGCCTCTCTTCATTCATGGGTAAATGACGGTAATAGTGGTACCTGCATGACAGGGTCGTTGGGGGAATTAAGTGAGATGTGTGTAGGGGAGAAAAAAATGTTTCCTCTCCCCACCTTGGGTTCTCCAGCTGGGGCCTTGCAAATTAGACTAAAAGATTAACAAGAGAAAGACAAGTTTATCATCGTATGCATCTCACATACACAAGGGAGCGCTCATAAATGAGTGACTCAAAGAAGTGGTTAGAGCTTGTCCTTATATAGCATCTGACCAAAAGAACAGTACATTTTTTGGGAAGTGACAAGATAAAGGAAAAGGACTCTGAGCTTCTAGGGGTGAGAAGGCAAATGTGTGGGGAAACCAGGCTAGTTTAGCAGGGTCTGTTATGTGGGTTCCTCTGGGTTGATAAGGGTCTAGAGTTGTCTCCAGTGATTAAGTTCTGTCCTTCCTGGTAGAGAGCGGAGGGGAGACATCTTTACAAATTTATGTCCTACTTTTAGGCAAATAGGAGGAGGGCAGGGAGCTCTTCTTGTATCTGCTTTATTCTCAGTTGCCTTCTGCTCAAAATAGTCCTTGTGCCCAAGTGTCATATTTTGGGGCGGCGGGCTCTTACTAGCCTTCACACGTCAGGGGCCTGTCATAGGGCCTGGCACTTAGGAAGGACACAGTGCCTGGTAGTTGTTGCTGCTGTTACTGTTATTGTCATAGAAAATTAGGAACGCTCATGGTTGACAAACCCCGTTAATCTCATTTGTTACAATCTGTGGATTTTCTTTTCATAATTCTAAGACTCAAACTGGCGAGGAGAGTTTATGGTTATCTGATCTGATGAGCTGAAGTCGGAAAAGGTTGCTGGGAAAAGAACCGTGAGTACTATTATAAATAGCAAGGCACCAGTGCCGGATAAGCAGGTCTTTCCAGTTGGTTTTGTTGATGAGCTGCTGCATTTTCCCTACTGGTTATTTTGTCTTGAAGGTGGAGCAGGTGCTGTTTCAGGCTAACCCCTCTGCGAGCCCATCACCACCCTTTCCTGCTCCGACTCGGCCCATCAGTCCTTCTCACGCCCACACATTCCATCTTCTGCAGGTGTCTCTTACCTGGAGGTTTGGGTACTTGTTAGGCTTCCTAATAAAAACCGATGAACAAAGACAATGAGTGAGTCACCTCAGTAGTCTGGCTCGATAGTCTGGTTGTTATCAACTTTTAGGGAGCTTCTTGAAATAACCACAGCTTACTCTGTCTTTATTCCTTTTTTTTCAATTCCTTTTCCCTGACAATAAAAAAATAGTGATTCATAGCCGTTTCAAAGATGGTAGGTAGTACCAAAAATATAAAGAAGAGAAAAGTCATCCACAGTCCTATATACGGAAGCAATCCCCATGAAGATTGTGGAATCTTTCCCTTTGGTCTCTTTTCTGTGCTATTTTCACATGGCTGGGGGCACTCGATCTGGGCCATATGATCTTGATTTCTTTTGCTTAACCTTCTAACGTAAACATTTCTCACATTTTTAAAGAACTCTGTAATATCTCATTTTGCCATAATTTACTTAAATTAGATTCACTTTAGGCATTTGGGGTGTTCGCAGTTTTCTGCTTTTATAAGTAATAATGCTGTTGTAAATAAGAATGTGTTTATAAAGAACAATGCTGTTATAAACAGAAACATTTATAATAATAATAATAAATAACTTTTTTTGCCAGTACTGCAGCTGATTTTATTAAGACTACTTAGCCCTGTAATAGCAAGGCTGTTGGTACATATTGCCAGACGCTTTCCAGAAGGGTTGTGTGAATTTTCAGTGCTACCTGCAGCATGTGAGAATGTCTCTTTCACTCCGCTCTAACGAGGGATATTCACCTTAAAATTATTTTGTTCTTAGAAGAAACACATGTTATCTTAATGTCCTTAAAAATTGTTAGTAATGTTGATTACTATACTTAACTGTTTTGTGTATTTTCTATTCAAGTATTGGGTTCTTTTTTTTCTGTGAGGTGACAGTATTTTTATTTTTAAGATTTGATTTTTATGATTAGGCTTTTTATCTGGTGTTATGTAACAGTCTGTTTCCTCACCACCATTTCCCTTTAATTTTGGATTAAATAATTAATTTGGATTAAATAAGTAATTTTGTTTTGGATTTCTCTCTCTCATCAGTTTACCTAAATTCTTCTGGAATCTGTAGGATTATGTTCTTCAAGCTTCTAGAAGTTTCTTGTGCTGATTTTCAGAGTTTGGCAGTTTCTTAGCCATGTTTAATTACCTTTCTTTTTGGCACTTCCTCTTCAGCCGTTACATTCCCAAGGTGAAGAAGCCAGGCTTCTCAGTTGGTTTTTGTGAAGAGTGCCTTGACCTCTAATTCTGTCTGTAGAGAATAGAAATGCATGAGATAGCTCCTGTGATTTGTAGGGCTGGATCTCAGAATTAAGCTGCAGATATGTTGAACATACTCAGGTGCATTTTAAGCTTGTGAGCATAGGAAGTAAATTTAGAGATGAGGGGTTAGTTCGTTTTTTCCTCCATCTTTATGCCAGATAGCAGTGTTTACCCCTGAGGTGGGTCTGAGGATTGCCAGCATGATCCAGCATGATCATGCTGTTGACTCCGTTCATTGCTTCCACCTCTCTGTGCTCCGGGGAAATGAGGACAGGCTGAGAATTAGACTGGGATTTAAATCCCAGGGTTACAACTTGCTTAATAACCTCGGACAAATCACATAGGCCTGTCTAGGCCTTTGTTTCCTTATCTGTGAGGTGGGGAGTGATAGTCCTTACCTCTTAGTATGGATGTGAAGATTAAATGGGACCTCACTAGCTTGGGGTATGAGTTCGACTTTAAAAATTTTCTAATCAATCACTTGAATCCCTCCACGTCAGTAAGTGTAGGATCCCCTATTTAAAATCTCCTTTACAGTTGACCAAGAACTCTAGGGGCTTACTCTTCCAAAGGAGCCTCCTCCTCGACTCCAGATGGAGAGAAACTCAGAAAAGCCTGACCAGGCCACTGGTAGGCCCTGGTTTTCAGCTGCTGTTGTTTTGTGGGGACCTTTTGAATAAATCGGTTCTACCCAGTCCAGTGGGTCCTTACCCACTGCCGCTGTGCCCCTTCTGGTCCAGATCCGTGCACACAAAGCGGTGGTGCCAAGCTTGGCCTCTCAAGGTTACTTCTTTTCAGGTTACATCCACCTACTCAGGCACTGTGTGCTGTATCACTCTGTGCCAAGACAGCTGGTCCCAGAGGTACTTGCCACTAGTCCAGACACCCCTTCCTTTCATGATATGTAATTAGACTTTAGCATCTTTTCCTACCCAGTGGACCTCAGTTAGAATCATCCTAGGAATTCATTTGAGAAATTCTGATAACGCTGAATTTTAAAAGGCAAGTGGCCAAGGTCACCTTCCCCTTTGGAGACTCCTTAAATTCACTATGCAAATTTAGCCCCCTCCTCCCAGCTATCAGGGCTGAGTACCAGACAAGTCACCAAAGTTCCTAGCACATCCTCCTCTATCAGGAATGGAATATTAAACTTAAATTTGTACAACTGAGAAGGGCCATTCAGGTGATTCTTTCGAGAACAAAGAAGGTCTCCCAAGGGACTATTTGGCATTCTCCAGACAGAAAATAATCTGATACCTTCTTTCTAAAAAAGTTTTTTTAAAAAAAAGTTATGCTTCACCAGATGCAGCCACATATGTGTAAAACACCTAGCATGCTTCTGTCACAGAAAATGTTAGTTGTCTCCTTCCTCCGTTCCTCCTCAGCTCAACCGCACCTTGCATCATTCAGCTGGGGACACGTAGCCTTCCAGAGACCTAACCCACTCCTCAGTGTCCATTTCTCTGCTTGCCTCTGCATAAACCCAGTGCAGAGGGTTCTGCATTGCCTCCTGACAGGCTCACCAAGGGTAGTGTAAATGTTCGCTTGTTCTTGGGTATAAAACAAGAGTTGGGGGCAGCAGGTCCTCATAGTGACCTCTGATGGCCTCCAGCAAGGTTTCACTTTCAGAGCTGCTTTTGGGGGTGGGGGGTTTGCCTGAGGCAGTTCATACTTCCTGCAAATAGTTAGATTTCATTTTGCATATGTATTCAGCTTGTTTTTTATACAGCGAACATGGCCAGAGCATTTTGTCATGGAAAATAATTTGCTAATCCAAAACTAAACAATGCATAGCTGTTGTCCCTCTTAAGGCAGGTGGAGCGTTTATAAAGTGTGCCTTGTCCCAACCTTTGTCCCACAAATAAACTTCCTGCTTTCTGTGAGGAGGGGTGTGGCATCTGCTTTTTGGAGCTTTAGTTTCAGGGAACCGTATTTTCCTTGCCTGGTTTTGCCAACAAAACATGTGTCTGTGTAGTTAAGGCACATAGAGGGGCCCCAGGCCATTGCAGTCAGAGGCTGACCTCAGACTGTCTTCAGACTTCCAGACAAGCTCTTTACTGTGTTTCACTGCCGAATTCCCAGACCTCACCACGAGACCCAGGGGTGTGGCATCTCAAAGCCGACTCTATATTCTCCAAAAGAAAGGGACAGCTTCATTGAATTATTTTGGGTTCAGAAATGAGTTTCCACATGTTTCATGAGACAAATCAGGTGTTTAATATATTACTCTTACAGGTGTTTAATTAGGGCTTTAGACACAAATTCTCATAGAAATAGAAGAAAAAGGTGAGACTAATTTCAAAGCTCTCTTGAAATTATCCCTAGATCTTCCTGATATTTCCTTACCTGGAGTTCTTTTGCTTTAGTATCTTCACAGGAATGTTTTACTAATACCATGAGGTGTGGCTTTGGCTTAGCTGCCTTTGTTTTTTCCAGAGTTAGCCTTTTCTCTCCGCAAAACATTGCATCCTGGCGCTTTGAAATTCCCATTGAGTTCGGAGAAATTATGTCTTGGCAGCCAACTTGCTTTCCTGGAACACAATGTGTTGCTGACGACATACCAGTTGCTCCACTTGACAGTGGGTTTTCTTGTCTGTTTCACTTGGGTGTTCAGTGGTGAGTAAGAACTGAAGTGGAAAGCCGTACTTACCACAGTTTATTAGATGGTTCATGCCCACGGTAATTACTTTCATAATGCCACTCATGAATAGATGGATCAGATTAAGGTGAATCAGCTGGCCGGCCAGCAGCTCCTGGAATGATTCTCCATGCGTGATTTTGTTGTGTGGTTACAGAACGTGGCAGGATGGAGCTGCCCGGCTATCACGGCAGAGGCTCATTTGTAACGCTGCCTTAAGGAGATAAGAAGATGAGACCAAACTGTTCCAGCAGCTCAGCCTGCCCTGCCAACAGTTCGGAGGAGGAGTTGCCGGTGGGGCTGGAGGCGTATGGAAACCTGGAACTTGTGTTCACGGTGGTGCTGGCCGTGATGATGGGCCTGCTTATGTTCTCCCTGGGATGCTCCGTGGAGATCCGGAAGCTCTGGTCGCACATCAGGAGACCCTGGGGCATTGCTGTGGGACTGCTCTGCCAGTTTGGGCTCATGCCTCTTACAGCCTATCTCCTGGTCGTCAGCTTTTCTCTGAAGCCAGCCCAAGCGATTGCCATCCTCATCATGGGCTGCTGCCCAGGGGGGACCATCTCAAACATTTTCACCTTCTGGGTTGATGGAGATATGGATCTCAGGTGAGTTACACTAGGGGCGCTCATCTGCCTTCCCCTGGTAGCACTCTGCCTGGGAGGATGACTGATACTTCTGTGTCCATCTAGGTGGAGATTCCAGTGAGAAACATCTTACAGAGGCTTGTTCAGGCTTGGGAGCGCTTTCCTGGCTGAGCTTAAAATTTACTTTGCTGTCATTGTCCTCTGTTTCACTGGCAGCTCCTTTTCTGAGTTGAGGGGTTTGGTTCATTTGCAGCAGTGAAGGCAGGTCTCCTCCTCATCCAATGGCCCTTCCTAGGTGTGAACTCATTGTCACCCACACTGACAGCGTTCACAACAGTCCTGGTTTCACAGTCTCCCAGGATGGAGGTTCAGAATCCCAGAAAGAGAAGGATAGTGGTTGGCAGCCATGTGATGGTGGGGGTGGGGGTGGGCATAACCAATGAGGCTCTCGAAGCTCTAACCAGCAAGTGCTGCCTGAGGCCCTAGTTTATGAAATCAGTATTTTGGGGAACTGGATAAAGGAGCCTTTGGGGAATGCAATGAACGTCTCCTATTTTAAGTGGCCTATTGAGTTGACTTGGGGAATGACATAAAGACCATGACTAAAATTGTTTCTTGTTGCTTTGCAGATGTTTAACATTCATTACTAGAATCTCGTTTCTTTCACTTAAGCCAGTGACCTTATTCCCAGTTATGGTGTAGATAAATACCCCTGGGAGACATTAGGCTTTATCATTCATTTACATTTTAATGAGAGTGAATGCTTCAATGGGGGAGAAAGCATTTGAGGAAAGAATAGAGGAGTCACAATTGGAAAAATGAAAGGGCTAAAAACACAGTGGTCTTTCTAGAGTCTTTGCTTACTTATGACCAAACTGTTGCACCTTTTGCCCAGGGAAAGAACTACTTATAAATTTAATTCTTTGTTCGATGTGTATGTCATTTTGGTGAGATTTATTGTACAATGAATGAATGACTCAGGTGCTGACTGTGCTGGGAGTTGACATTTGTGACTCAGCTGCAGGTATGGGTTTCTAGTTTCCTGCATGTGCTGAATGTGTAGCATATGGAACTTATTTCACCTATAAATTTTAATGAGTTCGTGCCAAGCAGACCAATAATTAATTTTCATGTGGCTATGTTTTTAGTTCCCCACTTATCAAAGTGAAATGAAATGAATCACTTGCATTGCTAATTCAAAAAAACACCACGAATAGGTATTGCTGTTTCAAATTCAGTAAAGTTGATCACTAACGTAATAATTGGGAAATGATAAATATTCTTTACACAGAGTGCGTGTAACAGTGATAAATTCCAGGACCTGAAGGCTTTTGGAAAGAAAAGGAAATATAGGTATTAAATACCCCGACAGGCATGGGGTCGATGCTTTCATGTATTCTCATTCTCTTCTTTCTTGACTCTCATAATAACCTTGTAAATGACCTTTTATTATCCTGAACTTTACAGCTGAGAAAAGTTTGACTCGGATTGGCTAAGTAGGTTGCCAAATGCTACAGATGAGTATGGCAGGACACACATTTAAAGTCACATCTGTTTCTCATCAGTCTGCAATTTAGGCACTTTCTTCAATGCCATTTATTAACACAACTGGATCTTCTGTTCTGAGTAGGAGCATAAATCTTTAAACAGTGTTCTCCAGCACTTCTGTTCTGGGAAAGAGAACATTTATTATCTTCATCTCTTTTTGGCCAACATTATAGTAAAAATAGCAATTAATAGGAAGTCTATAAAAGATTAAGTTCATTTTACTTCTCTTAATACGCTTTTAACTTTGGTCAAATTATTTAACCTATAAACCTCATCTCCTCATTTGTAAAACAGGATTAAAATTACCTATTACAAGACTGTATTTTAAAGGAAGAATATATATGCAGAATAGCAGGCACATAGTAGGTACCCAATAGATATTAGCTATCATCCCCTTTCTCTTACAAAATTTTGATTTTGAACCTCAGAAAATAAAAACGAAAACCAAGCAAAAAATTAAATTCTAAGAAATGCAATTTAAAAATGACTAAATATTCAATTTTCAAAAGCTTATAGAGACAAGAGTAATAGATCTTAAATCTCAGTAAAAATTGCAAATAGGAGGAAACTGAATATTATTGAGTGAAATAATATCCAAGTTCATTATGTTTTTCTCACTTGATTACCAACAAAAATAACTTTTAAGCAAAACTCAGTAGATAGTCATTGATAGGAATTCTGTTTTTCATGCTGGATAAGATCCAGGAGGATTTAGTACAACATCTTCGTTTTACAAACGAGGAAATTTAGACTGAGAGCTCTTCAGACGACCCCAAATGTGTTTCATGCCTTAACTCCGTGCTTCATTCAGTTTACTTGTAGTTCTCCGTGTACTCACACAGAGAAAGCATTTTCGGAGTTTGCACGTGTGAACGAGTTCCTGCACTCTGCGTGTCCGACGCTGGCACCAGTCATCCTCCCACCAGTCACCAGGGCTCACCATCCCAGCAGCCCGTGTGCCTCCCATCAGGCTTCATGTCACCATAGCTGTTGCTTCCTATCTCTCCACTGCCATCACCTCAGCTCAAGTCCCACCATTTCTTTCTTGTCCAGTTGTGGTATCTTCACAGTGTTCTCCCTACCTTCAGTCTTTCCGTCGTGGTTTTGTGGTAGGTGAGTAAGGCAGGCTTTGGGGTCGGGTTGCCTGTCCTTGTATCCTGACTTAGGACCTCTTTTCTGTAACTGCAAATCATGGTACTTCCTTCATGGCATGGGGAAGAGAAAAGGAGCGTGTTATACATATACAGCTGCTCAACACCTGCTACATCGAGTAGAAGCTAAGCCGGGTCTGACAGACTTCTGCAGGTGTATTTCCCATTAACCCCTTGAGCACAACTGGTCTGTAGTCAAAATAGATGATTAACTGTTCTTTAAACATACCCCACACTTTCTCAACTTGCTTTTGCCCATTGTCCTCTCAGCCTGCAAAGACACCTGGCCTGGTCTGTCGCCTCCACTCATCCTTTGTTGTAACTGTTCTGGAAAGCTGTTGGTCCATGTGTATGAAGAGCCTAAAAATCATCCTTCCCTGGACTGAGCACAGCAGATCCTGGCAGGGTCCTCTCACATGTTTGGGGGCTGGCTAAGTGTAGACTGGGCTTGGATGGCCTCACTGGGGACAACTGGGGCCTCCTCCATGTGGGCTCTCATTCTCTGGCAGGCTAGCCTAGACCTAATTGGCTGGGTTCTGAAAAAGAGGAAGCATACAAGGTCTCTTGAGCCCTGAGCCTGAAACCGGCTCATTGTTACTTCCACCACATTCTACCGGCCAATGCGAATTGCAAAGCCAGCAAATTACGAGGACTGGAGAAGTCGATTCTGCCTCTTGATGGGATGAGCTGCAAGGTCACAGTGCAGATGTCATAGAAAAGAGAAAATATCTGGAGACATTTTTGCAATCTACTGTGCTAACGATGGACAGAACTCTTGTTTTGGACAGTAGGACATGAAAACGTGGCAGTACAGTGTCGTTAAGTGCACCACTCTGAAGAAACTAACCAACTATCACTTACCAACTGGGTCATCTTAGCAGGTTATGTAAATGCTCTGTGCCTTAGTTTCCTCCCCTCTAAAACAGGGAGAAGCATTAGCTACCTCACGGGTTGTTGCAAGGACTGAATGAGCTAATAATAATACATACACAATGCTTAGAGTGTTACCTGGCACAGCATGCTGTGTGAGTTACTACTACTATATGGAACAGGCAAAGGAGCCCTGCGCCAGGGGTCTGTTTTAGTCTCTGCTCAAGGAGCTGTGTGCCTTTGAGCAAGTTACCTCTCTGGACCTCAGTTTCCTCATTTGTAAAATCAGTAGGTGAGACTCTTGAGGTCCTTTTCTCTATTATGGTGCAATATATACATAACATAGCATTTCCCATTTTCCCGTTTTTAAGTGTATGGTTCAGTGGCATTAAGTACATTCACATTGTTGTGCAGTCATCACCACCCTCCATCTCTAGAACGTTTTCATCTTCCCAAATTGAAACTCCATCCATTAAACAATAATTGCTCCTTCCCTCCAGGCCCTGGCAACCGCCATCCTATTTTCTGTCTGTGAATTTGACTACTCTGGATATCTCATATTAGTGAAATCATGATAAAACACTTGTCCTTTTGTGTCTGGTGTATTTCACTTAGCATAGTGACTTCAAAGTGCATCTGTGTTGTAACGTGTCAGAATTTCCTTTCTTTTTAAGGCTGAATAATAATCCATTGCATGTATATAACACACTTTGTTTATCCATTCTTCAGTTGATGGACACTTGGGTTGCTTCCCCCTTTTGGCTGTTGTGAATCATGCTGCTGTGAACATGGGTATGCTGCTAGGAACTGTTGGAGTCCCTGCTTTCAATTCTTTTGGGTATAAACCACAAGTGGATCTGAAGTTCTTTTATGCTTTAAGTATTTTGTGACAGTAGGAAAATAAAGTAAAATTATGAAGTCTAAGTATGTGCCTCTCCCTCCCCAGTTTTTAGTGTTTCTCCTGAAACTATTCGACAGAGGTGCCCCTCCTTGCTGTCCCCAGAGCACTAAATATGCAGTGTTTTCCTGTCTATCGGAGGGGCCTCGCCCGCTAGGTCTCTGAGCTCCTCCATGGCTTGTTCGTCTTTGTGTGCTCAGTACCAGCCTGGTGGTGGCAGGCACTTGATAGACGTGAGTGAATGACTGAAGGAAAGTTTCTGATTGCCTGTGTGTGTTACAAAAACTCTTGAAATGCTGTCAGTTTATTGGTACAACTCAGGACAGCTCCCACTGTCTTTACTTTGATAACTTTTGGTGCACGAGGTCTTTTCCTCCCTAAGTATGCGTTTGTGTCTTCAGTGGCAGAGAAAGAATTCTGACCACTAGTGGTGGTGGAGCCTGAGGGGTTCAGTGGCCAGTTTTGAGTTTTGGACTTTAAAGAAGCTCTTGGTTCTTCAGCAGAGACCCTGGAAATAGGACTTGAGATTTTTCAGGTCCGTCTAACAGGGCCTGGTGGAGAACTGACCATCTTGAGAGACAGAACTTAGATTGAATCCATGTGACTTAGGGTACATTTTTTTTTTAAACTTTCTTTTATTGAGTAATAGTCATTTTACAATTAGGATACAATAATTCTATGTACCTTAGTTTTCTTGTCTATAAAATAGAAAGAATACCTACATGTAGGATTATTGTATAGACAAAAAGAGAAAAATGTATGTAGTGAGGTCTGATACTTAGCAGGTCGTGCTCAGTAAATGCTGGTTATTGTTCTTGAGAAGCAGCAGACAGGAATAACATTTACATTTGAGGATGAGAAACCTGGCCTTGAACTCTTCTCTAGGGCCAAATCTGTTGATCTGATCTTATAGCTTACTCCATGTCCATCTGACTAGCTAGATTTTTTTTTGAGTTAAAAAAAATTTTTTAATTGAAGTTGATTTACAATGTTAGTTTCAGGTATACAGCAAAGTGATTCAGTTATACATATATATATATATTTTTTCAGATTGTTTTTCATTATATGTTATAAGAAATTGAATATAGTTGCCTGTGCTATACAGTAGGTCCTTGTTGTTTATGTTTTATATATAGTAATATGTGTCTATTAATTCCAAACCCCTAATTTATCCCTCCCTGCCCTTTCCCCTTTGGTAACCATAGTTTGTTGTCTATGTCAGTGAGTCTGTTTTTGGTTTATAAAATAATTTGTATCCTTTTTTTTTAGATTCCATATATAAGTGATATCACATGTTATTTGTCTTTCTCCGTCTGACTTACTTCACTGAATATAATTTCTAGGTCTATCCATGTTGCTGCAAATGGCATTATTTCATTCTTTTTTATGGCTGAGTAATATTCCATTGTGTGGAATGAATATATACATATATATATACACCACATCTTCTTTATCTAGTCCTCTGTCAGTGGACATTTAGGTTGCTTCTCTGTCTTGGCTATTGTAAATAGTGCTGCTGTGAACATTGGGGTGCATGTGTCTTTTTGAATTATAGTTTTCTCTGGCTATATGCCCGGGAGTGGGATTGCTGGATCATATGGTAAGTCTATTTTTAGTTTTTTAAGGGGCCTCCTTGCTGTTTTCTATAGTAGCTGCACTAATTTTCATTCCTACCAATAGTGTAGGAGGGTTCTTTTTTCTCCACACCCTCTCCAGCATTTATTATTTGTAGACTTTTTAATGATGGCCATTCTGATTGATATGAGGTGATACCTCATTGTAATTTCAACTTACATTTCTCTAATAATTAGCAATATTGAGCATCTTATCATGTGATTGTTGGCCATCTGGCTGTCTTCTTTGGAGAGATGTCTGTTTAGGTCTTCTGATTGGGTTGCTTGTTTTCTTTTGATATTAAGCTGTATGAGCTGTTTGTATATTTTGGAAATTAGCCCCTTGTCAGTCATGTCATTTGCAAATATTTTCTCCCTTCTGTACATTGTCTTTTCATTTTGTTTGTGGTTTCCTTTGCTGTGCAAAAGCTTTTACATTTAACTAGGTCCCATTTGTTTATTTTTGTTCTTATTTCCATTACTCTAGGAGCTGGTTTGAAGAAAATATTGCTGAAATTTTGTTAAAATGTTCTGCCTATGTTTTCCTCTAGTTTTATAGTATATGTTCTTACAATTAGGTCTTTAACCTGTTTTGAGTTTATTTTTTGTATGGTGTTAGAGAATGCTCTAATTTTACTCTTTTACACGTAGCTGTCCAGTTTTCCATGCACCACTTATTGAAGAGGCTTTCTTTTCTCCATTGTATATTCTTGCCTCTTTTTTCATAGATTAATTTACCATAAGTGTGTGGGTTTATTTCTGGACTTTCTATTCTGTCCCATTGATCTCTGTGTCTGTTCTTATGCAGTACCTAGCTAGGTAATTTTTAATTTTTTTCCAGTGAGGAAGCTAGTGTGTACTTTCATAGTTTTGAGTGTTAGAGTTCCTGAGTTTACTGGTTACAAACCAAAACAGTATTTGATAATTTAAACTCCAGTTGCAAAATGGCATACTTATTGATGCTACATTTTACTGTAATGCATATATATGTAATTTCCATGTTTTAAAGGAGGTTCAGGATTTACCTGTTTGTCCAGACTTGCTGAATCTGTCTCATTATTCTCTGTAATAGTTGGGGGTGGGATGTCATTCTTCTTAGTGCAAGTGGAATCTTGTTATATTGAGGTCAGATTTTGCCAACAGTTTTCCTGCATGTGAGCAGCCGAGAGATCCAGCTAGCCACATCCTCTGTTTACGCTACATTGGAATTTCATGGCAGTAAAACAAAAGGTGTGACTTTCCAGTGCACGCACACGTTCACTGTGTGCTTTTCCAGCTTTGTTGGTATTTATAAAGTTGGCGAAGCACCAGGGTCATCTGTCCCCATCCTTGACCGTTGCTGTGAACATTACAGGCTTGAACAGTTGTATAAAGAATGGAAGTAGTAACCTATGTAATCAAAGATAGAGAATCAGTCTGAAATAAACCTCACACTTTGCTTCCTACTGTCATGGATCTTAGCTTTCTGCTGTTTGAGCCAAAGCCATACAGGAGGGAAACGCTGTTCATGAAGTTCAAGGTGAATGTGACGTCATACAAATTCCTTTCAGGATGTGGTGATGCGAGGAGCCAGGAACGTAGCACTGCCACAGACTAGGGGTTTGGAAAAGCTTCCCAGACACACTCTTCGTGGATACAGAGGTTTGAGAGCTGTGGCGAGCTGCTTTTCTTCCTTTATCTGCTCTCTAGTTAGGAAGAAAACTTTGCTCAAAGTAAGCATTCTTAATAGGACAAAATAATTTTAAATTTCTATGGAAAAAATCTATACAAGAAGTGCTCAGAATAGTTTGAAAAGAAAAACTTATGTGGAAGTATCTGCTCTGTCATATACAGAAATACTATGAAAACACTGTAATTAAAATAGTCTGGTATTTGCTTAGGGAAAAAGAACATTTTGAATACACTTGAACGTATATTTAATACATAATGAAGTTGGCACTTCAGTCTAGTGGAAAATTGTTTATTTGGGAAATTTAACACACTTGCCTCTCTATATAGAAGACAATAGATTAATTTCATACCTTATACAATATAAAATATAAATTTTAGATGAGTTAAAAATATAAATACAGAATATAAACCAATTAAAAAGTAAAAAGTGGGGGCAATATTTGAATAACCTCAGGAGAGGGGTAAGTCTTTAATAAGACAAGAAACTCAGAAGCCAGGAAACAAATGGACAGATTCAACTATCTCAGTGTTAATTATTTATTATGGCAAAAGTCATAAGCATAGTAAAAATATAAAGTAAGCCTGGTAGAAATATTTATGTTATATCTGATGACATATACTTTAAATTTAAAAGAGCTCCTACAAATTGAGAAAAGAAAAATCAGACAAGCAAAGCTGTTTAGAGGGGACACCCATGAAGCTAATAAACATGAGAGAAAGCACAACCTCGTAGACAGGTGTCTAACCAAAGAGGGAGATGCGTTTTCCAGTGTTCTCATGAGAAGTAAAAGGATTGATCACCTCCAGTGTGAGCAGGATTGTGAAATGCAATGAGCTTTTTAGAAGTGAATCTGGCAGTCTTTATTAAAATAAAAAACACAGACTTTTGACATAGTGATTCAAATTTGGCATATCTGCTCTACAGAAAGAAAAGAGTTATTTCAAGTGAAATATGTACAAGAATGTTTATTATAGCAGTGTTGATAATAGAAGAAAAAGCAATTTTTCATCATTAATGAAGTGATTGAAGATATTATGGCAAATTTATGTTGTACTTTGCAGTTCTTTAAAAAATGAATTTAAGTTACACGTATTGTCCTGAAAATATGTCTATGATATTAAGTGGAGAAAAAAACCAGAAGCATCCAAGCTGCAGAGTAGGTTGTCATGTGTGATTGTTTTAAAAAGAAAAAAAAAAAAACCCAAAAAATAAACCTCTATTCACTGAACAAACAAGTATAAAACAGGACTACTTAAATGAAAAAAAAAAGGGGAGGGATATATACAAATACTTATGAATTACCTAAGTCTGGTTTTGGGAAAGGGGCACCAATCAGCTAAATATTTGACAGCACATCTTTGGGATAGATTCCCAGATGTGGAATTGCAGGGTCAAAGGGCAAATGCATGTTTAATTTTGCAGATATTGCCAAACTCCCTCCAGGGGGTGTGCTGTTTTGCATTTTCACCAGCAGTGACTGAGAGTGCAGGAGTGTTTTTAATATTGGAGTATAATGTTTGCTGCCTTGCCGAGAGTATAAACATTCTTCTGAGAGAAAATGTCACAGCAATCGCAGATAGATTATTTTATAGGCAGGGTAAGTAGATGGAACATTGGTGATTCATATCATGAGGGGATGATGGGTGACTTGCAAGCCTGATAAAGTACTGGAGGACGCTTGCTGTCTCAGGTCTCAGCCCTGCGAGGGGTCTCCTTCCTGTCCTCCGTGGGCTGGGAGGTTGCGAGCCTCTCAGTCTCTCGGCCATTTGTGCCGTGGTCACAGAGTGGGCATATCCTGTGTGCAAGGCAGTCTGGTGTGAGAACTTAAAGAATGAATATTAAACAGTTCCCAGACTCTCGGGGCCTAGTGCTGCAGTGAGTAAACTCTTGCTTCATCCCGGGTTGTGCTGTATGATGGCCCCTTCGCCTCACCTCATCAGTAGAGCAGCATTAACCATGTCAATAAGCAGCCTGTACGCACTTAAACAGATTGTGTACCTTCCCCAGCAAGTTAAATTATTTTGTTGACCTGAAGGATATCTCATTTCCATTTACCTTATTTCCCCTAATTTTAATGATTCATTCTGTCGCTGGTTTTATTGCCCAGATGGGGACAAAATTCTTTAAAGACAGAGTAGATTACTGGTTGTCAGGGCTGAAGAAGGGAATGGGGAGGGGCTGCCAATGGGGTGGAGCTTCATTTTTCAGGGGATGAAAATATTCTGGAAACAGAATAGGATGGTATATTCACATATACTAAAGGCACTTTAAAATGGTGAATTTTATGGTCTATGAATTTTATCTCAATAAAGAAGAACTGTATAAGGAAAGAAAATGAATCCTTATAGTGACTAGCAGAACGTTTAGGACAAGTAAATGCTCATCAAATATGATTTAATTGATGGATGGCAAGAACTGCTGGAAATCTTTTTCTAGACCACGGATACAGCCATCATGTGTTGAATAATAAGACAGGAGGGAGTTTCAGGTAACTTAACTCTGCGTAATCTCTAGGATCTTGTGCCCAGGAATTGTTTTCAATAAGGACTAAATTCTTCATTTCAAATTCTCCCTCTTAAGTGTATCACTTTAATTCTACTTTCAGCATCAGTATGACAACCTGTTCCACAGTGGCTGCCCTGGGAATGATGCCACTCTGCCTTTATCTCTACACCTTGTCCTGGAATCTTGAGGAGAATCTCACCATTCCATATCAGAACATAGGTCTGTATTGGGCTTGTGAAATGAAATAGTAGCAGTAATGTGATAGTAATAATAATAGCTATTGTTTTTTATGTCTCCTACTTTATATAGGGTTTTTAAAATTATTATCTAATTTAATTTTCCAAATAACCCTAGGGTAGAGATTCTGTTACCAGTTCCATTTCCTATAGTTTCAGGATTAGGGAGGTTAAATAACTCGACCAAGGTCGTGCAGCTGGTAAGTGCAGAACTGAAATTCTGACTCAGCAATCTGACTGATTCAAAAAGAGTCCAAGCTTTTTTTGAAAATAAAGCCAGAAAACTTACTTATTAAGAAGAAAAAAAGAAAAAGACAAACCAACCCTTACATAATTCACTAGAAAGCGATTATACTCGACTCACAGGTTACCTGGGTCACGGTGGCTCTATTGAGACCTTAGTTCCCCCGACTCCACCTTTAAATTGCTTGTGAGCCTTGACTTCTTTACTAATCAACGTAAATGATTCCTGTTGACTGTGGAAGAGTACGCACACGTCACAGTTGCACCCACGTAAACTCTGCCCTTCTTCTAGAGATCTCTGTGGACTTACTAGGCTTGGAAGAAAGACTCGGTGAGATGATACACCCATGCTCGTTTGATCAGAGCCTGTGGAGAGGTGGTAGGCACTGTTACTCCTCAAACTACTGTGCCAATCTGGAGTCTTAAGTTATCACCTGGGGGGCTTACAACCCATGGCCCGTAGTTCAAAACCATGAGCCATGTCCTGAAGCTCATTATATCTGTAAAAAATTTGAGTGAAGTCTTAATTTAGAAATTGTGATTTTACGTGCAGTTTTTTTCTGATCACTAAATTATTTAATATACTGTTTTGATGATATATTCTAAAGGGCACTTGTAAACAGTTAAAGCTCAAAATGTTACGGGCAACTCATATATAACTTTGGAGCCAGTATTGCAAGTGGCCAGATTCGGAAAGTGGCCCTGGAAATTGTCAGTGTGTGAATCTGATTGGCAAGTAGACCTCTGCTCTGTTGAGCCTGCCTTCAGTGTCTTTACTGTGTTAGTTAAAAGGCATATTTCCCCACCTGCCTTTGGGTTACCTGGCTACACTTGGAAATATGAGAACTTGCTCTGGTTTCTGTAACGAATGCTACTTTTGTCCCGTAATAGACATTCTTTCCTTTGTGAAGCAAATCACCCACTGGCTTCCAATAGAGAAATAATAGCTGTAGCTGTAGAGGGGTGACCCAATACATAGCAACCAAAGAATTTCATAGACATAAAGGGGTCTCCTGTTTTCTAATGTTCTTGGTTGTCTCTGAAATTCCATGTGATTGTCAGAGGGATCTTAGAGAAATGGTAGACCATGTATGGTGACATTCAGTGGTATCGTAGACCCTTCAACGACTGTCTTCCAAAGATTAAGAATAATTTTCTTTTGGAGGAAGATGCAGAAATAAAATGCAGCTTTAATTAAAACTTTTATCTAGTTGAAATAGACATAAATTGTTGGGGACTGGGCAGTTAGGGTGAGAGGGGTCCTGTCTGACAGATTTTTCTTCTCTGCAGGAATTACCCTTGTGTGCCTGACCATTCCTGTGGCCTTCGGTGCCTATGTGAATTACAGGTGGCCAGAACAATCCAGACTTATTCTTAAGGTAAGCAAGATGGAACTTAAGGTAACTCCACAGGCCAGTTAGCACATTTCAGACTCAGAAACTTGACAAATAGATGCAGGCAATGACTAGAACAAAGGGGCCAGTCAAATACAGCCCCACACCCAGCAATTTTCCTTACATGTCCTGCATTTTTGGATCCAACCGCAATATATCCTCCACTTCTAAGCCTTGCTTTGTCACCCCTGTGGGCCCATACACTGAGGCTTATGACACCCTGCAAAGTGTGGAACTCCTGCTTGAGTAACAGAAAAGCTTAGGCCTACATGTGGCCAGTGAGAGCCCATTCATTCACCAGGCCCCACACAGGCGCTCTCAAGGGAAGGCTGTTCAAGTGTGCCGGAAACGGAGCCCAGTGGATGGAAGTACAGCTGGCTTCACAGAGCAGCAGGAGGAGAGGCAATCTTTTGGAAGCATTCCTAGGAGAGTTTTACACATGAGCAAGGGCTGCTGACACATGAGTAACTGTCAAAATGAAATCATCCAGAACGCATTGACCCTAAAAGAAGGGAACTGGAACCTTCCACCTCCTCTTAACTTTCCGGGGTTGTCCCTTGTCTGCTGGAGAAACAAGCAAATGTCCTCGTTCAATGGCTTTTAAAATTAATCTAGCTAGAGAGGAGGCCTTCTCAACAGTGGTATCAATCTCTTGGAGTGTCTTCCATTTTTCCAATTATGCATTGCTTTAGAAGATACACGTGTTTATTCTGTGCCGCTTTCATGAAGATTTAAAAAATGTTTCAGTTATTTTTTTACATTTATAAAGTGGGAAACATTTGGAGCTAATTGGAGGTTCAGCTAAGAAACTTCAGTTCACTTTAGTCTGGGGTTTATGGTTTGGTTGAGTTTAAGCTCTTGGCGTTTGGCTCTACCTGATGGAACACTCATTCCATTTGCTGCACGAATGGATGTTGCTTCCCCAGTTTGGCACCAGACTGAACAACTCTCGCTATTCCTCCAATGAGATGAAGAACAAGAGAAGAGGGGTTGACAAGTAGACAGATGAGCTGGGCACAGAGAGCTGGAGTAAGGACTAAACGCTGTACATTTGGATTGCACGTAGTGACTTTACTGTCATTTCAGTAGGAGGAAATTTCAACGTGTGGTTATAATTTTGTCTATAAAACAAGAGGAGAGAGCTTCATCACGGGAACCTCTTACTTTTCAAGTACTCTATCTTGGATTTCTTAAAAGGGCATCAACAAAAAAATGATTATTTTGGTATTTCTAGATCCTCTATTTGTCTTTCAGTGTCAATGGAGAAACCAGATAAATTTTCTATATGTCTGTAAAGAGCAAATTAAAAACCCTTTGGCAATTCCATAGGAGTTGTGGGAGAAAATATTTAATAATACAGATAAATATTCTAGAGCACCTTAGTTAAAACTAGGATAATTTAATCATTATTTTGGGATGTCTTCATTCTCTATTCCTAGTCCTCTTTTGGTTTTAGATCTGATTCATTTTCTGAACAAGTTGCTGTTGGTAAATTTTAAACTTTTAAATCCTTTTCTTGGTAGAAAGTTGGAGTAGGATTTTTACAATCGGAGGCCTTTGTGTGTTCCAGCATCTTCCCGTTAGGCAGAGGCCCAGTCTGTCCTCAGATTGAGCAATAAAAACAACCGCCAGAACACATCTGTGGTCCATTGAGTTGTTTTTATTTTGTTTTGGTTGCCCATGACCATCTTCCTCCATGCCCTGAATCATTTCAAATCAAGGGTGATGCTGTAACTGGGTGCATAGTTTGCTGCCGCATGGTGTGAATGGGAGCTTGCCAAGATCCTGATTTTCCCCAATATTCTGTATTTTGCTTCCTTGCTATTTGGTTTAAGACCCAGACCTTTGAGGGGAAAAATCATTGATTTTGTTTGTTTGTTTCTTGTTGTTTCTGTTTGTTCTGTTAAAAGTAAGGTACCTGTCTGTACTCCTCACATTACACTACATCTGTCTAATGAAGAATGGGCACATTTCATTTGGAGGAGACAAGGGCAAGGATCAAAGCGGTTAGAAGTCGTCGGTGGTTGAAGGGGTGGTGGGAAGAGAGTGGTGGATGGTCAGGCAGGGGAGATCTCAGACAAGAGGCTACCAGGGCACGGTCTGAGAGGCTGTGTGTAGAAGTGTTGGATGCTTATTATCAGATTTCAGTTATTTCACAAATTTGTCCTGTCTGTGAAAAACTCTACTGCCCAGTCCTTCTGGCACAATCCTCCACTTGAAAGGGAACCATACTGATCATAAAATAAGAAGGCTTAGATTTGTGTTGAGCTTCATCAGATTCTAGCTCAGCCACGTCACTTGACCGCTTTGGACCTGAGGATTTTTCTGTGTAAAATGAGATTGGGTCCGTTGGTCTCTAAGTCCTCTCTTTGTTCTAAAACTTATAGGTTCCAAGCCTTTTCGAGCAGTGATGGACTTTGCAAAAAGACGATGATGTTTACATGAACCTATTTTATTAATTCGCCTTAGGTTGGGGCCATTGTTGGCGGAGTCCTCCTCTTGGTGGTCGCGGTTGCTGGTGTGGTGCTGGCGAAAGGATCATGGAATTCAGATACCATGCTTCTGACCATCAGTTTCATCTTTCCTTTGATTGGCCATATCATGGGCTTTTTGCTGGCACTTCTTACCCACCAATCTTGGCAGAGGTACAGTTAAATTATCTATCAGCTTTTACAAGGAGGACAAGTTAAACACACTGCCATTGGCAGGCTTTGCTGCCTGGCTGTGTCTGGAAGCATGAAGAGTTTTGGCTTACAAGGTGGATGGAACAGGAAAACTCATCATAAAGAGAGTGGAAAGAGCACAGTAATTCTTTATGTAAAGGAAAACCAAGGCCAAACTGATGGGAAACTGTAATTTGTGAAACTGGAATATTAACACCACTTGTAATCTGGACATGCTTCTCTTATTCTAATAGTTAAATAGGAGGGCGAGGTGGTTTCACTAAGTAGAGATCACTATAGGGCATGAGCACGGTGCAAGAGATGAAGCAGGAATTTATCTTAAATATTATCATGACGAGTTGGGGCGTATGTTATATAAATACCGTGAAATGTTAAAAATGATGACACTCCGTGTTGCTGTGCCTGTAGATGCGGTGAGCATTACCATACAGGGTTGGAGGGAACATAGACTGGCACAGACCTCTGGAAGGCAATTTAGTCCTATCAGTCGCCTTATATTACTCCCTTCTGCATTTTCTTCAAGTGAGGTTTTTCCCCCCTTCCTCTCCTTCCTCTCCCTCTTCCTGTCTTTCTCTGTACCTTTCCCTTCCTTCTTTTTTCTTTCTTTTTTGCAAAGAAATGAATAAAATGTAGAAAAACAGTAGAAAAAATTGATTACTAAAACCTTCATTGATTGATGATTACTAAATCATTTTAGACATTTGGTTTTTACTTGGGTTTTTTATGTTTCTTTTCAAGCATTGTTTAGTTTATACTGTTTCACATCTCTGATTCAACTGTCCATTCTCATCTCCTCCAGTCCTCCACTCCGCGTGGGCAGGCTGGCCTACAGCATTTCCAGTGCTTACTGAACAGGCCAAGCTCATACCTGTCCCTGGAACTTTAATTTCAGTAATTCTCCCACATTCAATGCCTCTTCCCTTCTTCCATCCTCTAATGCCACTCTTCCTCTGAAGCCTTCTGTAACCATCTGCACCACTTTTCTGAATTTCTACGGTCTCCCTGACTCTCGATCATACTTTGTCTTGTGTTGTTACTGAGCCTTTCCTACGTGTGTATCTTGTCTTTTCACCCAGATTCCCAGGGCATGGTTTGTAGGCCCCTATTTGGAGGTGCCTCTCCAGAGACTATGCACAGAGTAGGCATTCAGCAAATAATTACTGAATGAGTAAACACTGTTAGTGGCCTAAGCTCATAGCTTACATTTATCACTATACATAAGAGAAAACTTAAGAGTAGTCCTTATTGCTAGTATGTTACTTGAACATTTTTTCCATTGCTAGGTGCTGGACCATTTCCTTGGAAACCGGAGCTCAGAACATTCAGATGTGCATCACCATGCTCCAGTTATCTTTCACTGCCGAGCAGTTGGTCCAGATGCTTAACTTCCCATTGGCCTATGGGCTCTTCCAGCTGTTGGATGGATTTCTCATTGTTGCAGGTGGGTAGAGCCCCCATTGGGTAGATTTGACTAAAAATTATTGACCCAACTTACCAGCTCTTTTTTCAGCCTGAATATGCATGTGCTGCCCTTGTGATACATTTTCAGTCTGACATTTCTGGGGAAAATAAAGGGCATAAACAAGATCCTTTGTCACAAGTGAAGTTTCACAGAAAAATATAAAAAAAGTAAAAATGAGCTTATAATTAATTATAAACAAATATGCTTTACAAAAAATGCTATCAGAATTCTCCATGAACACTTATCTCAAAAATGACATTTTTTATGTTTTATTAAGAGCTTTGAAGTCTTCCAAATGTTATTTCACAGTACTGTGACTAAAAATTGTGCTGAGTGGCTATGAAATACTTTTCAACTATGAAATATAATATATACACAGAAATTAAAAGTGTATATGTTTATATGCTTACCTATCTCTACAGCCAAAAATACATCATTTTGGAGTCATTCATTATGTAAGTTCATAGAAGGTAAATTTAAAAAATACAGACTGATAGGTATGTACACACACATGCATCTATTTTAATCTCAGCTGTTGTAAATTCTTACTGTTGTCGTAGAACAGGTTCTGAGTCAGGCTCAAGGATTACTGATGTACGATTATATACTGATTACTGATAGAACAGTCGTCAGTATAAGGGACACTTGGGGTTTAATGCTCCCATGGGATAAATCCCAGCAGAATAAAACTCCTGGTCTTGGATCCAAGCTTTACTTCCTTCTCATGGTGAGACTGATGGAAAGAACATGCTGGGCTTGTTCCCAGCTGTCCCCCAGCACCAGGAGAGCACTGCCCACAGAGTGCTGACTGCCTGACCTCATGACTGGATGGGTGAGCCATCAGCGACCTGATCCACGGCTCAGTCCCGAAAGGTCTGTTCCAGACAGAAATAGCCCTCCTGATACACTGAATTATTTGGCTCTGGAGTTTTGTCTTTACCTTTTACTTTTACCCTTCTTTTTCTTATGTGTTTATACACACATGATCCAAAGCAAACAAACCCCCAAAGTATTGACAAGTACACAATGTCACCAAATTATAATCTTCACTAAAGTGGTTTTTAATACTGCTGTGTTTTAACACCTAGTGTATAAGATGTACAAGAGGAGACTGAAAAACAAACACAGGAAAAAGCACCCGCATTGTGCAGAAGCCTGCTGTAAGAAGAAACCCAAAGAGACCAGTGCTTTCTTGGAGGTGATTGAAGAAGCTGCTCTCACTCCTGGGCCGTCAGGGCCCGTGGATCTCACGGTGCTCTCGAGCCAACTGGCCGCATCTCATGTGCCAAGTAGGGGCTTGCTGGCTTGACGGGTCCCTGTCCTCCTCAGCGGGCAGCAAAGACAGTGCAGAGCTGATGAGTGAATCTCGTTGTCAGGGCTGATGGGAATGTTTGAGTGTCAGATGTTAACGTATTTATATTTTTGTGTGCATTGTGAATTGTCATAGGATCCCTTTTTGAAAGTCTGTTCTGCCTATTTCAGGTTGTTCCTTTGTGGGTTTACACAACATAGCTACCAGCTGCTGTGTGTGTTCTATCTTCCCATACAGTGAAGAGTGACCCCCACTGTTACGTGAAGTCATCCTCAAGTTGAGAATTTTAATGTCACAAGAGTTAGGACTCTGTATAGAGGGGATGTCACCTCATACCGCAGGGCAAGGACAGAGTCTGGACCCACCTGACTTCTTGACTTTGGGCAAGTCCTTTGTGGCATTGGGGAGGAAGCATACAGCTCTTATTAAAAATGGGGTCTTTTTGCAAATGATTGTTATTTTTTAGAGCTTGAAAATCTTTTTGGATTATAGATGTAATACATGCCTAGAGGGAATTTAATGGACATTTAAGGTTAATATTTTTACTCCGTAGAGAGAGGCACACATATATTCTTTTAACATATATTTATATGTTGTGGCATTTTAAAAACATGGAGATCACTCCATATAAACTTATGTAAGTCACTTAATGACATATTACGGAGCATCTTTATGTGTCAGTCTTTGTTGAACTACCTCATTCTTTAGAACAGTGGCTCCATAGAAATATTCCAGTGCATGGAAGGACTGTAATTTATTTAACTGTTCCTTATTCACAGACATTTAAATAGCTTTCAACTTACTGGTATCACAAGTGCTACAAACACTTGTGCCTTCATGGAGGTATTTCTGTGGGATCACTTCCTAGGCTTGAATTGCCGGGTTGACTGCACATCGCAATGCTGGGCAGAGAGCTCTCTGGCACCGTTGTATAAAGTGCCTGGGAGCACCTGGTTTCCCACAGTCGCACCAGTCTTAAGAATGATCATTCTACTTTAGGAAAATATCTCGTCTAAAGTTGCATTGTTAAAATTGTGAGTGAAGTAGAGTATTTTTCATGATCACTTACCTGTTTGTGTTCTTTGCCTGCTTTTCTATTTTTTTATTTCCTTTTTGATGGATAAATTTTAACATATTAACATATTATATAGATCATGACCCTTTATCCTGTTTTGTCAGTATTTTACCTAGTGTTTTGTCTTTTGTTTTTGTGTGTCTTTTGCTGTATAGAAGTTTTATATTTTTTACATATTCAGCTTTATTAGTCTTTTAAAAAATGTTTTTTGCCCTCAGTGTTGGTCAAATGTTAGACTATTTATATTTTTGTATGGATTGTGAATTGTAAAAGGATCCCTTTTTGAGAATGCATTTGGCCCCTTTTCAGGGAGTTCTTTTTGGAGCTCTGCACACATGCTTATTAGCTGCTGTGTATACTGTCTGGCAGTAGGTAAGACCCATCCTCTTTCTCTATTCTTACAGTATTAAAATCCCATATATTTTTGTTACTTTTATGTATTAAATATGTACATGTTTATTCCATTTTGAATTTCTTTTTCCCTGTGTTAAGAATCTAATTAATTGTCCTAAGATCGTATATTGAATCATTCATCTTTACTGACATGAAGTGCCACTTTTATCACATAACTTCCTATATAGTGTGTTTTTGTTGGACTCTGGTTCTGTTTTTTTTTCTTATTTGTAAATTTTGAAATCTGTGAGAAACTGTATTGTCTGAGATTTAGTGCTTTACAATTTTATTTTGTAAGTATACTTAAGAACTTGCAGGTTTTATATATATAATGACAGTGATTACTATGGAAAGAGGTATGGTAGGACAGAAAGAGCCCCCTTAGGTGTCACAAGTATATTTATGTGGAGAAGAAGTAAACACATGTGTGCCATGATTGTTAATTCTCAGCTGCTGCAATGAACAGTCAGGAGAGTTGTATGTTTAGAGATCCTCAGTTCTAAAATGAGCTTTTAAAGAATCCTCAAAATAGGGATTTCTAAATTATTTCTCTATATAGGCACCTAACACGAAATGGTAAATTCCAGTGCACCATTCTGAAAGCATTAGCTGCATGGTCAGTATTTGCCAGTCAGGACAGGTCTGGAGACAGGTCTACCAAAAGCTATCCTTTAAGACAGAAACAATCACAAATCAATGTAAGGGTTTCAAAGTAGTCACATCAGAAGACTGCCATCTCCAGAGATGGTTTGTTAACATGTTACTAGAACAAGAAATGGTCAAGTTGTCCAGGAGGTCATCCATTATCTTTAAAAAGAATAATGTAATTTAAAAAAAGCTCTAATGGAATAAATTATAGTCTAGCTGATCTAAATAATCATACATTCATAGTAGCTGGGGCCTACATGCAGCTCAGAAGTGGGGCCAGAGAAATAATGTGAAGCAGAATGAGTCCAGTTCTGTGTCTGGAAAAGAGCCAGCTGGAGAGCTGAGGCAGCACAGCACAGTGGAAAGAACACGGGCACTGGCAGGGCTCCGTGTCGTCGTCCACTTAAAGAGCTAGAATGACTCAGGAGTTGTGGGTTGAAGTCAAGCAGTCCTAGAATTGAAACTCAGCTTTGTTATTTGGACAACCTTGAGCAAGTGACAGTCCTTCTGCACTTGTTTCCTTCCTTATAAAGGATGATACCCTGCCCACCTGTGGGTCAGTGCCAGCCCTGGGCCCCCTAGGTACTACCGTCAGCTGCCCGGGGGCCAGGCCCACCTCCCAGTGGGCTGGCACTGGCTCTGGGATGCCCTAGGCTGTGCAGCAAGCTGCACTGGGCCCCAGCGCTGCCCGCCAGTGGGTCAGCAGCCGCCGCAGTAGGCAGGGCTGGGCAGGCAAAGGCTGCGGTCAGCCCTGCCTGACAGTGTGCCCAGCGTCGCTGGCCCTGCCGCAGAGGAAGGGCCCCTGCAGCCCTTGTAGGGGGAACCCCTAGAGTATATGGCTCTGGTGACCTGGTGGGAGTGTGCTGCTGGGCCCCACAGTACATCTCCTACCTAAGGCCACTTCTCTTGAGATTGGGAAATGTAACCAACCTACCTAATGTATACAAATAAACATGGAGAATTAGGCAGAATGAAGAGAGAGGGACGAGTATGTTCCAAACAAGGAACAAGACAAAGTCCCAGAAGAACAAAGTGTAGATAAGCAGTTTACCCAATAGAGTTTAAGGTAATGACCATAAAGATGCTCAATAAACTCAGGAGAACAATGGATGACCCAGTGAGAAGTTTAACAAAGAGAATATATAAGGAACCAAACAGCTGAAGAATATAATAACAAAAATAAAATATATACTACAAGGAATCAATAGTAGATGAGATGATACAGAGGAATGGATTAGGGAACTGAAAGACCAGTAGTGGAAATCACTGAAACTGAACAGAAAAAAAATAATAGACAGTTTGAGACTTTCAGGACATCAAGTGTACTAACAGTCACATTATAGGGGTCATAGACGGAAGGGAGAGAGAACATACATACCTGAAGGCATTAATAGCTGAAAACTTCCCTAATCTGGGAAAAGAGACATCCAGGTCCAGGAATCATAGTTCCAAAGAGGTCCACATTAAGATACATTGTAATTAAAATGGCAAAAAATTAGACTCTTAAAAGGAGCCAGGGAAAAGCAACTTTTCCCTGTAACTACAACACACAAGGGAATTCCCATGAGTATCGGCTGACTTTTCAGTAGACACTCTGCAAGCCACAATGGTGTGGCATGAAATATTCAAAGTGATGAAAAAAACCTACAACAAAGAACACTCTATGCAGAAAGGCTATCATTCAGGTTTGAAGGAGAGAGAGTTTTACAAAGAAGTAAAAGCTAAGAGTTCAGCATAACTAAACCAGTTGTACAAGAAATGCTAAGGAGATGTCTCTAAGTGGGAAAGAAAAGGCCACACTAGAAATATGAAAATTATGAAAGGAAAAATGTCATTGGTAAAGGCAAATATACAGTAAAGATAGTAGATTAACCACTTATAAAGCTAGTAGGAAAGTTGAAAGACAAAAGTAGTAAAATCATCTATAGCCACAATTAAGGGATACACAAAATAAAAAGATGTAAATATGATGTCAAGCACGTTAAATGTGGGGAGGGAAGTAAAAACACATGGTGGTTACAATGCAAACTTAAGAGATCAACTTAAAATTATATACATATATGTTTGTTCCTATATGTGTGTTTATATATATATAGTGTATATAATTATATATACACTATATATATATACACTCATGGTAACTACAAACCAATAATCCGTAACAGATAGACACACACAAAAGAGAAGAGTCCAAACATAACAATAAAGCTAATCATCAAGTCATAAGTGAGCAAAAGAGGAATGTAACAAAAAAAAGAGCTTCAAAAACAATCAGAAAACAACGAAAAAAATGGCGATAAGTACATACCTGTTAATAATTACTTTAAATGGATTAAATGCTCCAATCAAAAGACACAAAGTGGCTGAATGGATTAAAAAAAAGACATATATGCTGCCTATAAGAGACTTATTTTAGATCTAAAGACACACAAACTGAATAGAGGACTGAAAAAGGCATGCCATGCAAATGGAAAACAAAAGCAAGCTGGGGTATCAATATTTATATCAGACAAGATAGACTTTAAAACAAAGATTGTAACAAGAGGGAAAGAAAGGCATTACATACTGATAAAGGATCAATTCAACAAGAAGATAAAACAATTGTAAAAATATTGCGCCCAACATAGGAACACCTAAATACTTACAGCAAATATTAACAAGCAAAAGGGAGAAATTGACAGTTACACAATAACAGTAGGGAACTTTTAACACCTCACATCAATGGATAGATCATCCAAGTGGAAAATCAATAAGGAAACACTGGCTTTAAACGATGCATTAGATAAGAGGGACATGCATATACACGCACACATACAGAACATTCCATCCAAAGGCAGCAGAATACACGTTTTTTTTTCAAGGGCACATGGAAAATTCTCCACCATAAATCACTTGCTATGCCACAAAACAAGTCTCAGTAAATTTAAGATTGAAATCATATCAAGCAAGTTTTCTGACCACAATGCTGTGAGACTAGAAATAACTACAAAACAAAAACTGCAAAAACCACAAACATGGCGATTAAACAACATGCCACTAAACAACCAATGGATCACTGAAGAAACCAAATAGGAAATAAAATAATACCTGGAGACAAATGAAAACAAAAATACAATAATCCAGAATCAATGGGATGCAGCAAAAATAGTTTTAAGAGGGAAGTTTATAGTGATACAAGCCTACCTCAGGAAACAGGAAAAATCTCAAACAACCTAATATTACAGTTAAGTAAATAAAAAAAGAAGACTAAACAAAACCCAAAATTAGTAGAAGGAAGGAAATAATAAAGATTAGAGCAGAAATAGAGACAAAAAAAAAAAAAAGGAAAGAAAAAAGATCAATGAAACTAAGAACTTGTTCATTGAAAAGATAAACAAAATTGATAAAACTTTAGCCAGATTTATGAAGAAAAAAAAAGGGCCCAAATAAAATCAGAAATGAAAAAGAAGTTACAACCAAAACCACAGAAATACAAGGATCATAAGGGATTACTAAGAACAATTATATGCCAATAAAGTGGACAACCTAGAAGAAATGGACAAAGTCCTAGAAATGCACAATGTCCCAAGAGGAAACAGTAATGAAATTGAATCAGTATTTTCAAAAATCCCAACAAAAGTCCAGGACCGCTTTACAGGTGAATTGTACTAAACATCTAAAAAAGAGTTAACACCTATCCTTCTCAAAACTGGTCCAAAAAATTAGAGGAAGGCATGCTTCTAAACTCATTCTATGAGGCCATCATCACCTTGTACTAAAACCAAAGACACCACATACACCCACACAAAAGAAAATTACTGGCCAATATCACTGATGAGCATCAATAAAAAAAATTCTCAAACAAATTCAACAGTACATTAAATGATTATATACCATGATCAAATGGGATTTAGTCCAGGGAAGCAAGAATGGTTCAAGATCCACAAATCAATGTGATCACCATATTAACAAACTGAAGGATAAAAATCATGTGATCATCTCAGTAAATGCAGAAAAAGCTTATGACAAAATCCAACATCTATTTATGATAAAAACTCTCCAGAAAGTGGGTATAGAGGGACCATACCTCAAAATAATAATGGCCAAATATGACAAGCCCAGAGCTGACATCATACTCAATGATAAAAAGCTGAAAGTATTTCCTCTAAGATTAGGAACAAGACAAGGATGCCCACTCTTGCCACTTCTATTCAACATAGTATTTGAAGTCTTCCCCATAGCAATCAGACAAAAACAAAACAAAACAACCCAGTTTGGAAAGGAAGAAGTAAAACTTTCACTGTTTGCAGATGACATGATGCTATACATAGAAAATCCTAACACACCACCAAAAAACTAAACTCATCAATGAATTTGGTAAAGTTGCAGGATATAAAATTAATATATAGAAATCTGTTTTGTTTCTATATACTAACAACAAACTATCAGAAAGAGAAAATTGACAGAACAACCCCATTTACAATCGCATCAAAAAAATAAAATACTTAGGAGTAAATCTAAGGAGGTAAAAGAACTGTAACTCGGAAAACTGTAAGACACTGATGAAAGAAGTGAAGATGACACAAACAAATAGAAAGATATTGTTAAAATGACTGTACTACCCAAGGCAATCCCTATCAAAATACCAATGGCATTTTTCACTGAACTAGAACAAATAATTCTAAAATTTGTATTGAAATTCAGAAGACCCCAAATAGTCAAAACAATCTTAAAAAAAACAAAGGTGGAAGCATCATGGCCCTTTATTTCAAATGATACTACAAATCTACAGTAATAAAAATTGTATGGTACTGGCACAAAAACAGATCAATGGAACAGAACAGACAGTGTAGAAATGAACCCACACTTCTATGTGCCATTAATCTATGACAAAGGAGGCGAGAATATATAATGTGGAAAAGACACTCTTCAATAAGTGGCATTGGGAAAACTGGACAGCTACATGCAAAAGATCAAGCTGGACTATTTCTCACACCATACACAAAAATAAACTCAAAATGAATTAAAGACTTAAATATAAGACCTGCAACCATGAAGCTTCTGGAAGAAGACACAGGTGGTATGTTCCTTGACATCAGTCTCAGCAATGTCGTTTTGGATCTGCCTCCTCAGGAAGGGAAAACAAAAGCAAAAATAAGCAAATGGGACCACAGCTGACATTCCTGAACTGCAGAATCAATTCCAGCGAAGTCTACTTCCAAACTGGTTTTCTTAAGGGAAGAAATCTCTAATCTGTGTAAGCCTGTTTGATTAGTTTTTGGTTACTTGCAGTCAAATGCAGTTCCAAGTTGATACATTAAATTTTAAACTGGCTTTAAAATCTTATGCAGGTTTGTTATATTTATCACCAGCATAACAAGTTACCTTGAATTATATAAAATAGGAACACATTTTCTTACTGTCTAGGTATCTGACTAAAGGACAGCTTTGGTGAATTGTTAATCTCTTGAATGTATCACATTGTGTGTAGATAACTAGTCATTTTAAAACCAAGAGCTCTAGCAGGCTAATGGAACCACAGTTGTGAACACCTTGCCCTTTCTCAGCAGTTACTTCCCTTTTTATCATAATTCAGAAATACTTCTACTAATGACATCTAACAAAGTTTTGATTTGGAGACAAGGTGATGTTTCCAATCCTGAGGTGCTCAGGACTGTTCTAAGGTACATTCTTCTAGAATATACAACTTTAGCTCAGTTTTATAAATAGACTCCATCACAACTCGTGCTTCTCCTTCTACAGCACAGAGTTGTCTGTCGCTGGGAAACAGCTGCTCAGCCAACTCACTTCCCAGCTTTCTTGTGCTCAGGGGCACTGTTTGAGTAATTCTTGCTGATGGAATGAATGGCAGTGATGCACTTCACTTCCAGGCCTGCCTGGTTCATAAAGTCCCCCACAGGTGGCCCTCCATACCCTTTCACCCCTTTCTGGCTGGAGAAATGGAGACAATTTCCGGGATGAAAAGCTATGTGTTGATTACAGAACCTCCATCAGCCTGGGTTCCTAACAGTTGGAGGGAGGAGAGCTGCCCTGTTGAGCTGTTCTCCTGCCCAGAACTGTTAGATACCTAGAAATAAGCTTCTATTATGTTTGAGCCATTCTATGTTTGGGTGTGTATTTTATGGTACTTAGCTAGCTAACGTGTGTTAGGAGCCAAGTCCTGTTTATTCATTCGCTACCTGGCACTGTGGCATCACCGTGCTTTCTAACCAGCGTGCCCCTAGCAAGTGGCTAACCCCGTTCCGAGGTAGTGGAGCCACCTCCCAGACGAGGAGGGCGACATGTTTACTATAATGAAGTTTCCATTCAGGGTTTGTAAACCGAAACCCGCATTTTCTTCCCCTAGTTTCCATTTCCTAGCTACATTCTTTCCAGAAAAAGGATCTTTCTCCAGCTTCCCCCCTCCCCTCTCTGTTGACTTCAGATGGTAGCTAATCACCTCCAGCTGTACTGGCTCCTGGAGCCCTGCTGGCCTGGTTTCCTGTCATTATGACAGGAAAACAAAGTCTCATGATTCCAACTCACTCGGACAGGAATTTCTAAATATCTTTTTAAAGCCATAGAACCCCCCCCTACCCAATGAAATCCTTAGCTATAACCCAGTCTGTAAAAACTCTTCTGATTGAAGTGGGAATGATGGTGGTGGTACTTCTCTTGCCAGATTCAGAGCTACTTCTGAGGAAGGAGTCACACCTGCTTCCTGTGAGGAGTCACACACACCGTTCTGGGGTTTTGTGCATTTCCTGGTACCGTCTTCTGCCCTCAGATAACCTCAGCTCTTCAGGAGCAGGTCCCAGCAAATCGTCGCACTCGGGTAACATCTGAAATTCCAGTTAACTAGCTCAGAATTGGTCGCTCCTATGAGGATGAGCCAAGCAGTTTCCTTGGTCTAGGGGTGGCGTCACTCACGGCGGGGTTCAGTAGCACTGTCAGAATTAGGAGTCCGGGACCCTTGCTCAGCGCTGAGCATCAGAAGCAGGTTCTTTGAAGCCATCTCTTTCCCTTCAGGCAGACCAAATATAAACCTCCCAGGTGGTGTGATCTTGTTTTCTTTCATTACCCCTTGTTAGCCAAGATAGAAAACTCTGAGTTTTATTACAACGAGGACTTGAAAACTCTGATTTATGTATCAGTTAGGCTCACAGGAAGGCGGTAGGAAGTGAGACTGAAGTTCTTAACCACTGTTGTCCAGTACCTGACCCTCACCATCAAATCAGACCTTGGCGAAGGTCTCCCAGGCTTTCTGACAACACTCCCGGTCCCTGGGGCTGGCACAGCTGGGACCAAGGGGGAAGATGGGGAGTTGGGGTCCAGAAGTTCCTGCCTTTCCAGGGGCCGGGATGTCGTTAAAAATAGCACACTGAAAATGTTTAATTTGTCTGCACACACTTTTGGCTTGTTCATGTTTTAAGGTGTATTTTTATTTACAAAGTGAGATGATATTGTATAACAGATGATGCAGTTACAAATGTATCTGATATCTCCATTTTCATGAAAAAGTATATAAATATATTACAGGAAGTTCTATATAGTAAACATTAGAACTGATACAGTAAACATTTGCTACCTGTTTTTCTATGCCAATATTACTGTCATTTAAAGCTTAAATACTGGTTTCAAGTATCCCCTATAAAATAACTCTAGTTTATTAAAATACTGGAAAATAATTTTGCTATAAACAAGATTGGTGCATTAAAAACAGACTTGGTGTGTCCTGGTAACAATGTCAACTATAATCAAATGCTGCCTTAATCATCCCTAAAATTTGCATTATTCAGTTAGTGTTAAAAAAATCTTTAATAATTATCACAGGTTAAAGTAGCTGTAAAAAAAATACAGCATTTCAACATTATTTATTGTTACTAAGAATGCCCCTCTAAGGTAGAGGAGAATAAGCCTAACGATGTTGTATGGACTTGATGCCCTGTGATCTTTGTTTTAAATAGAGAGCAGGAGTGTCTGCTGAAGTTAGGAGGGAAATGGACAGACATCAGAGGCTGTTCTGTCCATGTCATTTCAGGGGCTGGGGCTGCTCTCTTTGCTCTTCTTCTGCTTGAAGGCGTGTCAGGACGTAAAGGATGACTTGATAGCAGAAAATATATTGATCCTATAGCAAAACAAAACAAAACAAAGTAAAACAAAACAAAAAAACAGGGAGAGGGAAAGAAGACTTTAGATGTATAATGTGAATATTACATATATATGTATCTTCACTATAGGAAGTGATGTTTGAGTAATTTTGAAAATATGGAAAAATTATCTTATAGGGTTGAATGTAAGAAGCAGGATATTGAACTGTGCAGTGTCATAAAAACGGTAAGAGACAGAAACCAGATTGAGATAGAGGAGGGAAAGGGCCTTGGGGGTGGGTGGGTGAGTGCTAACTGAAATTGTCTCTGATTCATGGGCCACTTCTATTCTTTGTGCTTTGGTGATATTTATGATTTACTTTTATAATGGAAAAATAAACTTCCTAAAAAATTTCTTCTAGACTCTGAACTCATCTTGATGTTTTGAAATGTCAAGAAATTAATACCCAAGAAGCTACACAAAAGAATTGTCTTGAAATGTTAACAACTCTGAAGAAGAGGAATACACACAACTGTTTTATTGTTTCCTTTTTGCTAATCTGAATTCTAACTTGCCCACATTTATCCTTGACTCTCTCACACCACAAACAGCCCACCAGCCGACACTTGACGTAACGTCCTCCTCTCCCTGTATCCACACCCACCACTCCAGTCGGGGCCACCACAGCGTCCACCTGGCCCACCTCCCGCTTCTAACCCTGCACCCTCCTTCCCAAATCGGGTCATGTTTTTTTTTTTTTTAAAATAACATTTTAAATTTTTATTTTAATTTAAAACAATTTTTAAGGTTTTTGATTGAGTTATAATCATTTTACAATGTTGTGTCAAATTCCAGTGTAGAGCACAATTTTTCAGTTATACATGAACATACATATTCATTGTCATTTTTTTCTCTGTGAACTACCATAAGATCTTGTATATATTTCCCTGTGCTATACAGTACAATCTTGTTTATCTAGTCTAAACTTTGAAATCCCAGTCTGTCCCTTCCCACCCTCAGCCCCCTTGGCAACCACAAGTTTGTATTCTATGTCTATGAGTCTGTTTCTGTTTTGTATTTATGTTTTGTTTTTGTTTTTTTTTTAGATTCCACATATGAGCGATCTCATGTGGTATTTTTCTTTCTCTTTCCGGCTTACTTCACTTAGAATGACATTCTCCAGTAACATCCATGTTGCCGCAAATGGCGTTATGTTGTTGGTTGAATAGTATTTATACAATGGAATACTATTCAACCAACAACAAATGCCATTTGTGAGTTTCGTTTTAATACAGCAGCCAGAGCGGTCCTTGAAAATGTGTCAGGTCATGTCACTCATACTGACAATCCTGTGATGGCTCCATTTTTCTGAGGGGAAGGCCCATGCCCTGGACCTGTCACCTCCTCTCACAGCTCCCCTCCTCTCCTTCCACCTCAGCCACACTAGCCGGGACTATTCTGGAACACACAAGACCCACTCCCACCTTGGACTTCCTGAGAGGCTCTCACTCCCGGACATCTGCATGACCCCTTCCTTCAAATCTTAGCTCAAGGTTACCTCCTCAGTGCTGCCACCCTATTTAAAATAGCACCCCACCTGCCATGGCTCATCCTTTAGCGTACGCTTTGTTTCTCCTCTAAAGCATGTATCACTTTCAAAGATCCTAGACGATTTCCTTTTTAATGGGTTTATTACCTGCCTTCCTCATCACCATCCCCTAGAAGATCTTTGTTGTTCTAGCAGGGATCTTGTTCACTGATACGCTCCAAGCATGTAGAAAAGTGCCCGATACAAAGCAGGCACTCGATAAATATCTGCTGAATGAGTGAACTTCCCAAGTCTAAAAAACTGCTGACACAAATCAATGTTTTCTTTACTTACAAAATGTGACTGTCAATCAGCTTAATATTTAGGACACACATATATATATATATATGAAGGGAAAGAAGGCACATTCTAATTTTGATGACAGTAAACTTCCATATTCTTCAAGAGATAGAGAAATATGAATTTGTAGATATATGAAAAGAGCTTCTTCCACATTCTTCCCCCAACACATCACAGAAAGGGTAGTGAAACTACGCAGAGCAGACAGACACTGTAAGTAATGCAGTCCCTGTGAAGGACCCATGTCTGTAGGTTGGTGGCTGATATAACTCATGTTTTGACTTCAGGTCAGAGAAATGAAAATGATCAAAACAGGGTAAATGAACGCACCCATTCATTCTTCCCCAAGGGTGCCTTCTCCAAGCTAAGCAACTCCAGCCTCCCTTCCTGCCTTCTGGTCAATGCTGCTGATTCTACTCTCTCTCAGGAAGTTTCTGGAGCAAAAATTTTGCCTTCTATTTCTTTTTTATGTTGGAAATGGGGAAGGAGTGCCACTAATTACGTGTTATTTTGTACTACTCCAAATTTTTGCCCCAATTCTCTGTAATCTATTCATTGTGGATTTTGAATTTCCTCATTTTTTAAACTATAAGGCAACATTAAAAAAAAAAAAAGCCTAGAAATACTTTCACAAAAACCCAATTCAATAGAAGTAAATAGCCAACACTCACCTCTGTCTGAACCATTCCATGTCTTTGTAGTCTCATGCAGCGCACTAAATCAGAGATGTCAAACTGCCAAAGGACACAGAATCTGATGTTATATAAAAAGGGTAACTGAATTTGACCCCCAAAGAGTGACCAAGGAGTGGCTTATAAGGATTTCTGCACCTCAATCTCCTTCCCCTTCTAGCAGTCCTGGGAAACTGTTCTGTTCACAGTAAGTTGGTGAGCTGACTTTGCTAACATTTGATAATTTTATTTATGATTTCTCTAAGAACTATGAAGGCTATTCTGTTGGAAAATCCCCAAAAGAAATTCTCTTCTCTCTGAAATTTGACTATTTTCTAATATCTTCATTAAAAAAAAAAAAAACACAAGGCAAATTATTTTCCCTACATTTTGCTATTCAGAATAAAATTCCTAATCTTTTCATTTTCACTGATATTTAACAGTTTGAGAACAACAGACTGTTTCATTTTGTCTTACTTAAATGATCATGGGAGATATGAATGTGAAGAGCAAGATAGCACTGTTTTTTTTTAAACAAATTCTTCAAGAGACAATGATTTTAATTACATATTATGTACAGTAAGATATTCTAACATTTTAAGTATGATTTATATTGATTTAGGTTTTAAGTAAGATTTGTCAATTTATCAATTTGTATAACAGAAATATATTTCCCAACTATAGGAAATAATAACAAGAATATAAGCTTTTCCATTTCAAAAATATTTTCTTTTGTGCTTCAATATTTCTATCCCTAAACAACAATGACTATCTTACACAAGCCTAAAGACTATATAGAGTAAAATGCAATACTGCATAAGGGGCTTTGAGCACATGGTTAATAAAACCCAGTAAAATACATATGTTTGAGGTATTACTTCTTCTTCATGATGGCGTATGTGGTTTTGAATGTTTTCTAAAAAACAATTTTATGTAGTAGGAAAATTAAGTCATTTATACATACTTTATAAATAAAATAAATTCTGAGATCACAACGCATTATTAAAAAATTGGACTCCATGTTATTTCTAGTCAAATACTTGTTTAGCCTATAACTTGTACTCACTTCAAGATCTTGACTGATTAATCCTAGAACCACATCTATGCATATCAGGGTCCCGGAACGTCCAATGCCAGCGCTGCAGTGTGTGATGATGGGGCCCGATCTGTGAATGTGTCTCATGTAAGAGATAAAAGTGAGCAGGTCGTCTGGCTGAGAAGGTGTATCGTGGTCTGGCCAGGCAGTGAAGTTCAGATGAGAAATATGTCGCACCTCTCCTGTCTGAAATTATGTGACAGAACAAGTAGATAAAGGCATATTATGTTGTCCACATATAACTGCCTCTTAATATTATTTTATCCTTTTAAATTCTGACTTGTCCATTGGACAAGTAGAAGAGACAAGAAGACTCCATCAAACAGCACACAGAGGGCCTTTATCAAGGAGGCTGCTAGGTCCACACTTTAAATATTGGTAAAAACTACTTTTTGGAAACTCTAAAAACAAACTACAGTTTGATATGAACAACCACCTTTTTGTAATGATCCCATTTCAAATTCACCTCAGATAAAAGCCCCAATCATTGCAGTGGCTTGTAAGCCACACACGATGTGGCCAGGCTACCTCTCAGACCTACTGTCTTCGTCCTGGCCATGTCACTCCAGCTGTAGGGACCTTGAAAAATACGGGGCACAGTTCAGTCTCAGGGCCTTTGCACTTGCTCTTTTGGACTGAAATGCTCCCCTCCCCCTCAGATATCCCTGTGGCTCACTCAAGTCCTTCGTGGTTCTTCCACAGCATCATCAACAGCAGTATCTTCTCATTAGGAAGTAAGCTCTCTGAGGTCAGGGATTTCCTTTTGTTTGTGTCGTTAACTGCTGAACCCCTCGATTCCATAATAAGGCCTAAGCTCTATAAACATGTGTTGATTAAATAAACAAATCCTTTAAGGAATACTGAACCACTGTGCTGGCATCGGCAACGGGTAGGCTGGTATAAAGGAATGACGAGATGTAATCTTTAGTTCTTTGTAAAATCACAAATCAAAAATGATAAAGGAAATTCTCAGGCTATGTTGACATGCCACCAGTAAAACTGAGTCAGAATGCTTTGTTTCTATGTAAGTAAAATTATTCTGTTTCTTTAAGAAAGCTAAAACTCCAATAGGGAACACGTTACTCACACAGAGCTAGTGTTACTGGGCGGGGGAGGAAGTAAGGTGAGGGGTGTGGAGATGCGGAGACGGCAGCAGCTTCACCCTCTCATCTAATTCAGGCTACATGTACTCAGTGCTTAGGGGCTGCAATAGGAATTGCAACAAACATTTATGCTACAATTGTCCACGTATTAACAACTTATGTTGTCTTTATGGGGGGATATTTCCCACTTAGAATTAAAAAAATAAAAGTTTATTGAGTCTACTTAGAGATTTGACCTTAAAAAGTGAGTTTCCAGCAGATGGCTTCTGAGCCATTCTGTGCCATCATTAAGCACAGGATGATGGCTGATCCTATTAAAGTCCTGTATTCTCATTTTCATTTTAATACAGTACATACTGGAGGAAACTGTTTGGCCGGATTCATCAAGAGGGTCATATCTGAGCTTATATTAGATTAAAAATAGGTGGCATTCGTTCCACTGAAATGGGAACCAGGAAGTCATTGGCTTTTACTTAGAAATAAACTGATGCAATCATGGAAGGATGTGGTGCACGTACCTGAATATCTTCGAGGGTCATTGCTCTTACTACGAAGCCCTTCAGCTGCTGCATTCTCACGAGAGCCAGTCGGAGCCTGTCACTGACCATGGTCGTTCTGCCTAGGATGTTAGGCCAGTAGCGCTGGCATTTGATTTTTTCTCCTTCTACTTCTTGGGTCATCATGGCTATCACTGTGGATTTTTGTTCCCAAATCATCTGCCAGAAATCTCCAACGGTTGTTGGGAGAGGTCCTTGGCAGGCAATGTAAACGAACTCTTCTTTGCCCACTGGTACCTTAATGAAGCTGGCGTTGATATAGCCACCTTCATCTCCAAGAGGCACTCTTGTAGCATCGTCTGTGAATTTCCCACCACAAAACAGAGCCATCCATATCATGCATTTTTAAACAAGAGCCTTATAAACAAGGTGAGTCGAAGATTATGAGATTTCCTCATAATCACAGATGAAATCACAAACATTTTAATAAAGGCGTATTTTCAAATTATAGTACAGTCAAATATTTTACATTTGCTCATTTCCCTCATGTTACAAGTATATTTAAGATGTCAACTCAGTGAGTTCCTGAGAAGATTCAGTACTGTTCACATAGATTTGGTTGAAGAAATTAAAATTAATAAATTAATAAAAGCATTTAGAACTTCTTAATAGAGAAACACAACTTGGCTACTTCTCCATTGTTATTTTAATAATGACAACAACAGTGAATTTAGTAAGAATGACAATGCCAAAAATTATTCATGAAAGAAAAATTAGTATTATAGTGAAACTACTAAAGTACTTATTATAAATGTAATTGGCACAAGTAAGTCTTGCTTATCTAATTAAATTATATTGTTTTAAATAAGTAGCCAAAATAATTAACACAATAAATAAAAAGGTAGCTCACTTTATTCTCCAGGCATTGTAATTTTATATAGTCAAAATATAAATTTTCAAACCAGACTGCCCCAGTGAAAAGTATATATAAACCATTTTATCCAAGAGGATTAATTTGTATGTACTTATTAGAAGTCATTTCTATTTCAAATATTTATAAATTTAATTTCTGTGATTACCAAATTATGACATTTAGTAATAGATTTCAAAATCCTCCATCAATTACCGTTCTATTACTTGACTTCTATCTCTTGGTCCACAGAAACAAATGCACTCAGTAGTTCTGGATTTATGGCTTATCCCATTCTGCCTTGAGATACTAGTCTGCCCTTTTTTTTTTTTGGCCTATATAGTTACCACCTACTTTATGTCAGACCATGACCCATTCCATTAAAAAAAATCCTGTCTAAAATTCAATTCTTAAAAGAAAGTTTTCCAAAATGAATTTTGTGTCTTCTATCTTGACTGAAAAAATTTAATTGTATTATTATTTACTGCATGATTTGTCACTATTGTTCCTGTTATCTATCTTTGAATTTACGACTTCCTTCCAAAGATAAGGTCAGTGTGTCATATGGTGTAATCTAATAGCTAATATGTGTAAATGTGGCTGGTGATTATTATAAGAGGTTGCTAGATGTTACTATTTTAGCTATATACATATATTCATATATATTTAAAAAAATCACATGTTGATTGGTGAAATGGGTAAAATATGGGTAAAAATAATTGTTATTTTTTCCTTCTGGTTCTGAAACAATTCAAAGTACAATGCAATTTGATAGTACCACTGTGGCCACATGCGTGTATACAGCTATTATGTACCACAGACATTTCTCTAAACTTTAAATGGTGGAATAAATAGACTATCACTGACACATGAACTCAGAAACTGCTTACCCAGAAGTCAACTTATATTTTTAAAAAGACTTTAAAAATTCGTGAATGTCTGAAGAAATGCTTAAGATTCCTCTAATCAATTTTCAGAAAACACAGATAATTTTAGAAGAATTAACACTGTATATCTAAATTTATTTGTTACTGATGTAAATCTCTGAGTGTGGGGGTGTGTGTGAGTGCACACTTACGTGAGAGACATAAAAGGTCAACTAGCACATAAGTTTTAAATTATATTGAACATACATTTGATTTGAAGCCAAATTAGAACTTACAGGGAAGTATATTTTTATATCGGTTCTTTCTTCTGTTTTCCTTAGTCTGTCCAATTAGACACTGATCCAAAGGTTTTAATTCTTGAAGATTCTGTAAGCAAAAATGGAAATAAAACGAAATTTGTTGAGATAAGTAGTAATTCAGTAATAATTGCAAATGCTTTAAATGTGCAGGGTGCAAAACTATTGATCAGGGCAAACTGTGAATGTTAAATAGATATGTCCTGTCAAGATAAATAAGCCTAAAATCCCAATACTAATTCAATATACCAGTTGTTGAAATATACTGTTGCAAATATCTTAAAAAATTTTTTCAAATTTTTAAAAAATTTGTTTGTTGGTTTGTTTTTGTGGGGGGAGGTAATTAGGTTTATTTATTTATTTAATGGAGGTGCTGAGGGTTGACGCATGCTAGGCATGCACTCTACCACTGGGCTCTACCCTGCTCCCCCCATTGTTGCAAGTATCTTTAACATAACATGTTGTAGCAACTAACTTTGTGAGGCAGCACTTTGTACCTTAATTTCAAATTTCAGTTTAAAGATGTCTATAATTTCATGTTAGAAAAAAAGCAGAACTTATATATAAAAAAATCTTTGGCTTAAAGTAATAAGCTGGAGCAGAATTTCCTGACCATATTGTTTCTGGGGTCACAGAATATTCCATGTAGTGGAGTTGTGGTTAGATAGTCCAAAGCCTCTAAAGTCAACACTTTCTCACTTTTCACTTGTTCATTAATCCAGCCAGCCAGCCAGCCAGCCAACTCAACAAACATATATTGAAAGTGCCTACTATATGCAAGGCACTGTAATAAATGCTGGGAATACACCAGTGAGAAAGAAGACATGATTTGGGCTCTCCTGGAGATTACAGCCTACTGGGAGAAACAGGCAGTAAAGAAGTAAACCACCAAATATTGCGATATATGCTTTGAAGAAATTAACAAGCTGCTGTGATTAAAAACAAACATCTACTTAGTAAAGGGTTGTGATGCAAGGTCTCCGAGACAGTGACATTTAAACTTCAGACCTTAAAAGAAGAGGTCTCTCCTGCAAAATGGAGAGGAAGAATATAGCTTAACTATCATGAACTTGTCTCCAAATCTATAAAATGGTATTTAACATACTGAAAGCATCAAATACAAAGCATCCAGCACACTGTAGAAGTTCCCATTAGAAGTTGGTTCCTTTCACTTCAGTGGCTATAAACAGTTCAGGAAGTAGACAAGTAAGCAGATGGTTTGAGGGAGACAGGCAAGGTAGACCCCCAAACCACAGTGGTGCTACATTACTCTTTGGCCTCTTGGTATATAATGGATGGGGCCAGCAGGACCACAGGAGCAAGGCCTCTGACCCATTGCTGCTTTCAACTAGGGGGCACATTCTTGGAGCTATAATAAATTAAAAACTGTTGCTAATGATGAATCACATGTATAGTGTATTAATTATGAAGTTAGTGGATGGTTGGAATTGTTACTTGATTTTTTAAAAAAACTCTTTATCCTTACATTATGAGGATAATCTGCAGGGAGATTTATCAATTTATCCAAAGTAGTTAGAGAGATCCCTTTAAATCCATACTATTAGGATCCTAATTAGAAAAATTAATTTACTGCTAGAAATAATAAGATGGTGCTTTTATAGTTGGAAGTAAAGTTGTAAAGTAATAGACATTTTTAAAATTTTCAAAATTTCTCCCAACTTTGCACAAAACTTTGTTTGAGAAAGAACCATTGTCAGAAGCTCCTTACCTCCAGCTCCTTAGATGGAATTCCTTGATCTAGTAAACCCCGTAACATTCGAATGACTGATTTCAACTCAGCACCAGTGTATTTACCCGAGGGAAGCACTTTGACGATGGGGAGTGTGGCGAGCTCCTCATTTGTCAGAAAAAGAGGATCTGACAAGAAGACAGAAGTTGATTTTTTTAAAAAAATTTCCCCCAGAACTGATTTAATCAAGTAAGAGAACTAATTTCATCTATTTTTACAAAACTGAGAGTCTTTCAATTAATAAGGCAATAGAATTAATAGGTAGGCAGATAACTACAAGCAACATAGGAAAATTCTGGCCACAGCAAGGTCCCTGTACCCAACTTTTAAGGGAACACTTCACTGACTGTTCAGAGTTCTTAAGGCTCCTGCCTTTCAATTACTTATAGTTTATAAAGGAGTTTAAATTGTTTGCTTTTGCTTCTCTGAAGTCAAATGGTACTGTTTACTTGATGAAAATGTATTTAGTCCTGTTTTTACTTTGCATTTAAATTGGTTTCTGAGCACATGGAGAAAAGATGAAGGGAGATGCTCCAGAAATGCTTTACAGGGGGCACTGCAGTGGAAACAGTGATTTCTCCCCTCTCTACCACCCATGGTACTCAGTGCCACAGTCTCTGGCATTTGATAGTTTTCTCCATGTAAATGAAATCCTAAGGGTCTGTGGGATTTTATCAAACAAGTGATATCAGTTTCTAAGAAGAGTTATGTGTCTAGCTAGTACCTGCTCTATCTATGGAAACTGCTGATAACAGAAGGCAACTACTATCCTGGAAAAAGTAGGAGAGACTTCTCGCTATCGTCTGCACAAGTGTAGCTTTAATTATGTCAATTGACTGATATAAGGATTTTGATGATGCAGCTACTATGCAGGCAAGAGTAATGCCCCACATTGTGTGAGATACTCAGGAAGTGTAATGGCTGGGGCAAAGCCTGGTTGTGAAAAAATCAATCACATGAAGTAACTGTAAACATTCACAGAACTGAGTGTAAATGCAACAGGAGCTGAGGCTGGAAAGATGAGCCTGGGCTACAGGATTTGACAAGAGCATCACTAACACTAATGGTCTTACCTGAATCAAAAAAGTGTTCTCTCAATGTCTCTAATATCTTTCAACAACTAAGACTTCAAATTACAAAACCATGTTCTTTCACTGCATTAGTATAACATTAAACACTGGAGAGAACTTCACTTCTCACCTGACTCAGAATAAAATGAGAGAGGCAATAATTGTGAGGACAGACCAACTGACTCTTACTCTTAAAAATGAGGTTGAGGAGGAGAGGCAAGATGGTGGAGTAGAGGGACGCTTGTAGTTCACCCTCTCCCACAAATACACCAAAACTCACATCTATGGACCCACTCAACCAACCAGAGCACCTGCTGAACTCCAACAGAACACCACCCTCTTCGAAGGACAAAGATGCCAAAAATCTGGTAGAAGAAAAGGAAAAAAGAAATAAGAAAAAATAAAACAGTGCGGGACCGGTCCCGCAGGGAGGGAGTGGCAAAGGAGGAACAGCGCTCGTTTGCTGGGTCTACCCTCTCCAACTGAGAGGCCAACGGGATGGAGGGGGAGCCTCCGAGGCTAAAATCTGCCCCGAGCACCCCTTGACCAACAGAACTAAGTTAAATGGGCACAAAGGGTCCCCACGACACCCAGCCTGAGATGCGAGGCGGCAGCTGGGGCTGGGACAGGCCGCCTGCACTGATGGAGGACTGAGGCGGCTGCACTAAGGCAGCCCTGGGGGACTGCAGGGTTCTGTGCACCGTGGCTGGGAGGGGATACGGAGCAGAACAACCTCGGTCCCCATACATCGTGAAAAAAGCAAAGAAACAAGGCTGGTGTGCCCTGCAGGGAGGGGCGCCGTAGCCTTTGGCTCCTCAGACCCATGGCGCCATTACTGGCACATCGCGTGAGAAGAGAGGCAGGGTGCAGCCACAGCCACCATCTCCTCCTGCGCGCAGAGCCCGGGCGGGGGTGGGGCCGAGACCTGAATCCTCACCCAGGGGCTCCGCAACCTCCTAGGCAGGACTGAGACTTGTTTACAGCCTGAGGCAGATAGGATCTTTCTGCCCTGGCACCTCAGAGAACTCGCGCTGCCAAGACAAACAAGGAGCTGAGATTTGGCACAGAGCAGGGGTGGGGCCGTTCCATGGTCTTCCTGGAGCCTGCCTACGGAATGCCTACCCAAGGTGGAGCAGGCAGCTGCACAGAGCAGCAGGGCAACTGGTGCCGGGAGAGGGCAGGGTGGCCACCTGCCTTCCTGGCAGGAACACAACACCTGACCACGGTGCTGGGAGGGGGCGTGATCCACCCACCTGCCTCGCCCAAGCGCAGCATCTAAGTGCAGCATTGGGAGGGGAGGAGAGTGACCCAACTGCCCACCGGCCACAGTGACAGAAAGATATTAGCAATATGAAGAAGCAGAGGAACCACCTCCAATGAAAAGATCAAGAGAAATCCCCTGAAAGCACGATCAAGGAAATGGACATTGATGGCCTACTAAATCAAGATTTCAAAAAAGGACTGATCAAAGTACTGAAGGAACTAAAAGAAATAGTGTTTAGAGATATAAAATATGTCAAAAATGAAATAGAAGCTATAAAGAACGAAGTAGAATTAGTAAACTCATTTGTTGAGATGAGAGCTGACCTAAAGGCTGTGCAAAGCAGACTAGATAATGCAGAGGAACGAATAAGTGACCTAGAAGACAGGACAACAGAAAGCACCCAATCAGAACAGCTGAGAGAAAAACAAATAAAAACAATGAAAACAGTATAAGGGACCTATGGGATAATATAAAGCGTGCCAATCTACGCATAATAGGGGTTCCAGAAGGGGAAGAAAGAACAAAGGGGATTGAAAAGGTATTGGAAGAAATCATGATTGAAAACTTCCCAAACCTAAAGAAGGAATCAGATATCCAAGTACAGGAGGCTCAGAGGGTCCCAACAGGAAGAACCTAGACAGATCCACACCAACATATCATAATCAAGATGGCCAGAGTCAAGGATAAAGAAATGATCCTAAAGGCAGCAAGAGAAAAACAGAGAGTGAGTTACAAGGGAACCCCCATAAGGCTCTCAGCTGATTTCTCTACACAAACTCTATAGGCCAGAAGGGACTGGCAAGATACATTCAAAGCCCTGAATGAAAACAAGATGCAGCCTAGGATACTCTATCCAGCAAGGCTATCCTTTAGAATAGAAGGAGAGATAAAGAACTTTACAGACAAGCAAAAACTAAAAGAGTTTAGCAACACTAAACCCATGCTAAAAGAAATACTGGCAGGTCTACTCTAAATACAAAAGAAGCAGGATGCTACAAAAATGAGAAACTCATAACTGGAAAGGAGATAACTGCCATGAATTACAAATAGAATAAACACAAAATTGTAAAAGAAGACATCTAAATCATTAAGAGTGGGAGAGGGAAGCAAAGAAAGCCACTGTGGAAAACAGTATGGAGATTCCTCAAAAGACTAGGAATAGACTTACCATATGACCCAGGAATCCTGCTCCTGGGCATATATCCAGAAGGAACCCTACTTCAAAATGACACCTGCACCTCAATGTTCATAGCAGCACTATTTACAATAGCCAAGACATGGAAACAGCCTAAATGTCCATCAACAGATGACTGGATAAAGAAGATGTGGTATATTTATACGATGGAATACTACTCAGCCATAAAAACCAACAACATAACACCATTTGCAGCAACATGGATGTTCCTGGAGAATGTCATTCTAAGTGAAGTAAGCCAGAAAGAGAAAGAAAAATACCATATGAGATCGCTGATATGTGGAATCTAAAAAAACAAAATAAAACATAAATACAAAACAGAAACAGACTCACAGACATAGAATACAAACTTGTGGTTGCCAAGGGGGCTGAGGGTGGGAAGGGACAGACTGGGATTTCAAAATGTAGAATAGATAAACAAGATTATACTGTATAGCACAGGGAAATATACACAAGATCTTGTGGTAGCTCACAGCGAAAAAAACAATGTGACAATGAATATATGTATGTTCATGTATAACTGAAAAATTGTGCTCTACACTGGAATTTGACACAACATTGTAAAATGACTATTACTCAATAAAAAAAATGTAAAAAAATGAGGTTGAGATTCAAAAGTAATAATTTCTTATCTTTGAGGTAGTCTCCTTATTTTACTACAAGTAAAATGTGCTCCTTGACTTCTTATTCTAAGATGGCAAAATTGTGTCTTTGTGTTTCCATTCAAAGCATTTATATGTTTATTTACATGTTTTGCTCCAAGCCACTGAGAATTTTAGCCTAGAACTCTGCAAAACCTGGTTGTATATGTGAGTGTTGATAGTCTGTCTACGTGATTCTTTATGTATAGAAGCTAATAATGTAGACCTAGGGTGAAATAACATATCCAAATATTTTGAAAACTTCTAATTCTGAAACACTTATTTTTTCTATCCACTGTTTTTGATTAAAAAAGTTGCTAACAATACTCTTGCCTTTATTGGAGTCTTCGTGGTTTGTTGTTTCTATTGGCAATTCATCGCTTCCCCATGTTATGTCATCATCATCAGTCTTCTTTTCTTCTGACTTTTGAACTAAGCTATGACAATAAAACATATTTATAATATTTTCTTCAGTTTTGTCTCCAAAATAAATTTAAATATTATGTATTTGAACTACATATGTTCACTACAGTTAAGGTATTTAAAAATAGATTACCTGATTGAAAAAACTCACATCCTCAATTGTTAAAATTTATTGGTAGATATAAATTAAACTGAGGTACAGAATTGTTTATTGTGGTTTAAATTTTGCCCTCAAACAAATCCCAAGTCTTTGAACCTTAGATTGAAGGAGTCCTCTTGGGGATGGAGAACATAGTGCTTTGCTTCCAACCTTCCACGTGGATAAGTAATTACAATTGTGTCAGATGGCTCTCTTTTGTTTTCTTTTAACAGCTGTCTACTATTGTTCTGTATGAAAGATTCTTAATTTAATTACAGAAATCCCTACTGATGGATATCAGTCTTTTGCTACAGTCAGGGCCTGGAAGGACATTCCTATATCTGGGACCTAACAATGTAATAAAACTCAGTACAAGTTCTCATTATTCTAGAGGTGCACAGCAGACGCCATCTCCTTGGTAGGGTGGTGGCTGGAAGAGAGAAACTAAGTAGGGGAGTAGTATTTAGTGATAAGACGAGATGAAAAAGGATCCCGCAGAGGCCTGAATACATTCTTTCACTTTCTGATATCCAGAGGCACAAAGCAAAGGACATTTGTCTGATGACACTGGTACACATCATTAAAGCACGACATGCACTAATGCTCCCAAAACATCATAACAGGACAGCAATTATGCTACTTTCATGGCGGAGGTTTTCCTCTGCACCAACTAATTGAGCACCATAATTAAAATGTACTTTGCAAGTTCTCTATCCATGAGGTCTGTCTGGTCTTCCCGTAAGCACACTTTGTCTGCAAGGATATGTTTTGGACCTCCTTCCATTAGCCATTTCCTTCTTTCTCATTCTTTTGAACAGCTGTTTAGTATTTCATTGTATAAGTACACTCTACTTTGTGAATATTACAGTTTTTTACTACTGTAAACAATGTTGCAATGAATATTCTTATAGAAAAGCCTTTGCATAAACATGGTAGTGGGACCAATTCTCAGAATTAAAAAAACCGCTAGGTTCAAGGGTATGTACCACAGTTCTTTGAGTCTATGGCACACATCATTGTAAGACCCACTATTACTTTATGTTAAGAAAGAAATAATATTGATTATTGTAATTGTATGACCTTTCATGATTTCAGAAATGTTAAAATTTTAAAAAAGTGTATCCAAGAATTAGTAACAGGCAAATATATTTTACATGTTAATTGGGTTTTCAATCACCACCCAAAGAAATTACTCTAACTTACCTCTCCTTCCTCCTCTCCTCCCCCTGCCCAACAGGGAAGAGTCTGTATCTTATAATTATTGGCAGCTGGCCCAGATATTTGCTAATCTTTTAAGTATAAAACTATGCATTTCTGCATTAATAATATGTATCCCCGAGTCTATCTTTACTTAGAAAAATTTACTGTTGATTTGCTTTTCTAGGAAAATGCAAATAGCTCCCTTTGACTGGTTGGTTATCATTTAATATGAAGCAAAATTTATGTATAACCACTTTGTTGGCCAACAATATATAAGTTTTCCTGATACATCATTTAGTGTCACAAAAAAATCATTTTACATTAGAAACTGTTTTCAAAAAGAAAAACATTTGTGGGAGTTAGAATGTTTCTTACCTTCTTTGGTTTTATTTTCTTATTAAAGAATAAAATTTGTGAAGTATAGAAAAATAGAGAAACAGAAAAATACATTACCTATAATCATACCGGGAGAAGATACTATCATCATTGTTGGCACATTTCCTTTTAGACTTTTCCTCTATTTTTTTCCAGTGGTCAAGAGCAGACTGCTTTTTTTCAGCAATGTTATAACAAATACATTGTCACATGTCACTAGAACCTCCTTGTAACAACATGCTTAAAACATTCTTCATATTCAACCATAGTTCCATATTTTACTCAAGAAGTCTCATTTTATTGGAAAAGAACATATTAATTTTAAAATCAGTATCTAAATGAAAATTTTCAGAGGACTTCTAAAAAAAGAATGAAATTGCTATAAGTATTTTAAAAGTTATTTTCTTACCTTTCACTTTTTACTTTTTCATCACAATATTCTTCACAGCCATTCATTTTGGTAGACTACAATAAACAGAAATCAAAATCAAATTAGCACATTGTAAAAAAAAATCAAATAATCTTATAGAATGTTCAGTTTTTTCCTGTATATTAGTTCCTATGTTCACTGTTACTGCTCATCCTTGTGTTACAAAGACACACATGATAGTCAATTACATGCCGAACTGTGGCTGAGGCATCTTCGAGTGGCCCGAGAGTTTTTGCTGGTTCCACTTATTCACCTTCACACTCATTTTGGCTTTTCATTTCTTATATTAAGGGATATGAATGTACAGAAGTAAGGAAAAAGCAAAATAAAAATCTAAAATGAAAGTTATTTATATGCACATTATAGCACATGTTTTTACATGGCTTCAGTTTTAAAATCTAAGATTTCCATGTGCTAACTTATCTTGCCCTTTTATTTTTAAAGTGAGGGTATCTCCCTAGGGAACACAGATCAATCAGTATGTCCTGGAACTGAGTACGGTGTCTCAGATGTGCAGGTCCTGCAGAAGCAGTTTGCTACCATCAGAAGGAGATGCCAAGTAGCATTTTTACATGGTTAATCTTACATTTCAATCTATCAGGACTAACTATCTTAAATGGGAAATTTCTTTCATTTCAAGGCCCTGTATTATCTAGCCTCTGTCTACCTCTACAGTCCAACTGGTTTTGCTCCCCCCTTCACTTACTAGGCTTCAAACTGACAGGTCTTTCTTTTAGTTCCTTAAAGTCTCTTTTCACTTTTTCTTTATTCAATCTAAGTGCCTTTTCCTTCTGAGAATGTTTCCTAACCACCCAGCCTAAAAGTAAGCCTTTTTGGTCATTCCCTTTTATAGCACTTTTTTTTTTTCAAAACCTTATCACAACTAACTGCATTTTTGTGTGTTCATTTGATCTTTCAGTTACAGGCTTCGCAGAGTTAAAAACTATAATTAAGTTACTTTGACATCAATTTCAATTTCTTTGAGAGAAATGCAGAACTTCTATGGAGGAAGAAAAAATGTAGGTTGTTTTTATCCATCGGTAACTTTTAAAGAGCTTCTTAGACCTTATCTGTTTTTCAAAGTTGATAGTTGATAAATTTTAGTCTGGGTTAAAACTTTTTTCCAAAGTCGTCTGGATTTCTTATTCCCCATCATAATCCTAGTCTAGGAATCTACCATGTGTGCAATCATTTTGCAAAGTATAAAGTCTTTTGCAAGTGCTAAGTGCTATTACTGACGTTAAAATAATGAGATAAAGCCCAGGTGGAAATACACTATAGTGATACTGTAGTAACCAATTTCTCACTGTTTTTGCAGAGTTCACTTGTGTATGGTTTAGGGTTGGGTCCTTCTCCCTTCTCACTCTGGATTATAGGCTCTTTGGAAGAGGAAGCAGCTATAGTACTGCCTCGAGGAAAAGATTTAAGATTTTTATCATGGCCAGTCCTTGGAAGGTTAGTTTGTAATCCTGCTGCCCAAAGAATCCAGAGGCAGCAACTTGAAGAGTAGAGGAGGCATCTCCTGGGTCCAGAACCAGCTACCTAATTTGTAGTGCCCAGTGCCAAATGAAAATATGGGCTCTTTCTTTGGCATGGCATGTAAGTCATTTCATGAACTCATCCCTGCCTATCTCTTCAGACTTAGCTTTCAAGACACCATGTGATACCCTACTTGCAAAGATTTAGTGCTCTGAATGTTCCAGGCTGATCCAGACCTTCACATCTTTGCTAAGAAGCTCCTTAGTAGGGAATGCTCTTTCCCATTTTATCTCACCGATCAAAATCTTTAAAATTAGGAAGCTGTAATAACCACTCCCACCTACTCCTGGGTAGCCCGTATCATTCCCTAATTCTTTATAACCCTCTCTAAACTCTATATAAACATTTAGCAGGACATGTTTTTAACTACAGCTTTTTGTAGAGTTGAAAGTATCTGTAATTAAGTTATTCTGATATCAATCTCATTTTATTTGAGCGAAATCAGAACTTCTGTGGAGGAAGAAAATTTACTTATTTGCATGTGTACAGCTCCCAAATTGACTGCTTGACTGCATAAGCAAAGTTAGGACAGAAACCCTGATGTCCCTTCTTATCCTGTTATCCCCAAAGTAATCAGAGTCAAACAAATTCAGTAACAGCCAAGTGAAGAGTTTTGAAACTTTAGACAATAATTTACAATCATGTATACGACTGGCATTCATTCTTCCATTCATAACTAAGACACAGACATTGGCCCAAAGTACTTCACTAAGAGGTACAGTAGTCCCCCTTTATCTGACGGGGTTTACGTTCCAAGATGCTCAGTGAATGTCTGAAACCTCGGATAGTACTGAATCTGTTTTCTGTTCACGTCTTCCACTCACACACTGAACGGCTTTTTCATCTTACCTAAGCACTTATGCATTGTGGCCATAACTTTTGCAGTTTGAGGTGCAATAGCAAAATTAGCACAAATTTCTTTTTCCTTTTCACAATTTCACAGATAGAAGATTTGTTCTTATTGTAGATCTTAGCAACCAACCTCAGCATACAATTTTTTTCTTCCCTTATGAAGTAGAAAACTTTCACCTTTTCACTCAAAGGAAGCACCTATGGCTTCTCTTTGGCATATCCAAATTGCCAGCATCACTATTCTTGCACTTCGGGGCCATTATTAAGTAAAATAAGGGTTACTTGCAATGATCGATCTGATAACCAAGATGGCTACTAAGTGACTAATGGGCAAGATATGCCGGACAAAGAGATGACTTATGTCCTGAGCGGGATGGAGTGAGATCTCATCTCACAGTACTTAGAAAGGTATGCAATTTAAAACTTGGAATTGTTTATTTCTGGAATTTTCCATTTAACACTTTCCAACTGAGGTTAACTGTAGGTAACTGAAACCTCGGAAGGTGAAACTGCAGATGGTGGTGGGGACTACTGCAGTCAAGTCTAGAGTTAATTACAACTGAGGGACAAATACAATGATTTGCACAGCTAGCTAACGGAGGGATAATCTTTCTTCTTAAAAAGGACATTCCTATACTCTTAACAATACCAGCGGTTAGCAGCTTAACTTTTGGTGCATGATAAAACATTCAGGGTTGTAGAATATACTGGTAAGAACCAACTCAGTAAATAATCTTCCATTCATTTAGGGTGATCCCAGAATGGCACTTTCAAAATTCTCAATTTTTTCAAAATTTCTAAGGGATTCTTAAAATCACTCAAATGTAGGCAATCTTCTAGAGATATAAGATGAAATAGAAAACACTTCCAGAATACTGGCTCACTCTTCCTCTCAGCAATGGAGATGAATTTGTCTTTTAAATTTGCCTTCTTATGAATATAATTTCTACTGGGATTTTAATTCATGGTTTTGAAACAAATGAAACTTTTTCATGTTTTTACTTTAGTAACTTGTTTTTTTGTTTTCTTTGTTTTGCTTACCATTAGTCAAAATCTCTTCTAAAGCAGAAGTCTCATCTATTCAAGTGCTGATGTATTATTTTTAAGGATGGACTGGCCTGAAGTATTTGGTCTTAAACATCTTGAATTCTCAAGGCACAAATTTGTGGGCTTAATCTGTACTTCGGTGGCAGGACAACTTATATGTTATTTATATAATATTTCCTGATAACTGGTAGGAATATTCTTCCCCCACGAATCTAAATTTTTAGATTTGTTCTGGATAGCTTTACACCCTAATTCGTCTATGTAAATTATTTTACAAAGCCATGCTGCCTCTTACTGGGGAAAAAAACCCCCAATACCCAAAATATTTTATTGGACTACATTTAATTTATGGGTAAATCTAGGGAGACTTTAAATTTTAGGGTTTTTTAAAAATCAAAGAACAAGGAATGTTTTTCTTTGATAACTTCTTGTATGCTTTGTAGAGTTTCAAAGTTTTCAATATAGATACGTATATTTTGTGTTGAATTTATGCCTAGAACTTTTATTTGTTTTGTAACTATTGTGAATATAATTTTATTTGACTATATTTTTTAAGTGGTTAAAGCAAAGACTGTGTTATGGACTGACCTGTGTTCCCCCAAATCCACAGGTTGAAGCCCTAACCCCCAATGTGACTATTTTTGGAAATAGGGTCTTTATGGAGATAACTGATGCTAAATGAGGTCATAAGTATGGGGCTCTTATCCAATAGGACTGATGTCCTTTTAAGAAGAGGAAGAGATCCCAGGAATGCACACACACACACAATGACCATATGAGGACACAGCAGGAAGGTGGCTGTCTGCAAGCCAAGGAAAGAGGTCCTGCCAGAAACCAAACCTGCTAACACCTTGATCTTGGACTTCCAGCCTCCAGAACTGTGTAAAGATAAATTTCTTTCTCTCTTTTAAAGACACTTGGGTTGTGGCAGCCCCAAAAGACTGGAAAAGACTACAAACTCAAATGCCTGTAGGAACCAGACAAATAACATAAACCTTTGAAATGCTGGCGGAGGAGGTGGGGCTTAATTCTGTCTTGTGAGACCTGAGAGTTTACATTATAAAGAAATAGGGATCTTGGCTGCATTGTTGTTTATAATAAATAAGAAATTTAATATTCATCAATAGGTAGCCAACTTAACAAATTATGGCATATCTATGCAATAGAGTAATAGGAAGGCATTAGAAAGTATGAGACAGATTTTTATGTACTTGTGGAAAGAAGGTACTAACCATTTTTTAAGTGAGAATCAAATTTAGAACCACGTGACAAAATATATATTAAAAAATTATATGTTTTCATATGCACAATGGAAGCATAAAATCAAAATTTTAACAATAGCTATCTCAGATGAAGATGAGGAATTGGTAAAAAATAAAAGTGTCATGCATTTTTAGACGATTCTATTTAAAATATGTTTTTTACAATGGGATATAATATTTTCATAATCAAAATAACAAGAAAGCAACTTGAATGAAGTTTTCTGCTGTCAACTTTTGTTATAATAGTTCAGTATAAATGAGACACTATAGTATGTTAACAAGCTCTTTTTTTTTAAGAAAAGGCATTGGATCTGACATTTTTGAAATGGAAATTAAAGATTTTTATTTATTGTCTTAGTTAAGAGACATCAGAATATACATTTCAAGGGGAATTTCAAATAGTAATATTAATAAAAAAAATAATAAAAATTAGTATGATTTAAAATGTTCAGAAAACCTTTTTCAAAGAGCTTATTGTTGTAATTATTAATATTCTGATAGTATGAAACAACATCTTAAGTAAAAAACACTGTAGTGTGACACATTGTGAGGTATCCAATATTTGTGTAATCATTTTTTTTAGATTAGGAAATACGTACTCAACAGATTTAAACGTCCTTGTATTTATACACATTAATTATTTATAAGTGTTTAATGAACATAATCGTGCGTATATGAGGTTGTGTGTGGATACCTGCATGGTAAGAATCCAAACTAGCTTAGTTTTGACAATTCTGAAGATGTTCAGTAGGAAGAGTAAGAAGAACTGTGAGGGAAATTATCCTAGAACAACGAGCAAGATCAGATTCACACAAATAGAGTGATGCCTAGTTTAAGCAGGCTTACATACTATTTATCCATCATTTCATGTTTTTTTCTTAGCTCACTGTCCCAGATCTGACATCTTAGTCTTAAATAAATCTATCATTACAATTTTGAAAATTAATCATTTCTCTCTCTCTTTTTTATTTTTGGTGGGGGGAGGTAATTAGGTTTATTTACTTAGCTTTTTTTTTTTTTTAATGGAGGTACTGAGGATTGAACCCAGGACCTCATGCATGCTAGGTATGCATTCTACCAGTGAGCTATAACATTCCCCACTCTTTTTTTTTTTTTTTGGACTTGAGGAAACTTGACTGATGATTCTTTCCCAGGCACAGGATGACTCTTGAATGCAACAAATAAAATTAACCATTATTTCCCCTAATGTAATTAATCCCTAAATGTAAATTTTCAGAAAAATAGGCAATAATCTCAGATGATTCCAACTTTGGGATTTAATTTTTTTAAGAATTTAGTAAATTTATATAACATACATTGAGTACTAATTTCTGTACAGCTTATTTTTACTAGTTTGGATCCAACTAGCCCAATGTATGGACTAGGAATCAGTCAGCTGTCCAAATCTTTTAAAACAAGTCTCAACTGAAACTGCACAGCAATCACAGCAAATGTCATGGAATAACTGAAAGAATGAGATGTTTCCACGATAATTAAGACAGGTATCCATGAGGGGCAGGAGAAAGCGTTCAAGGAGAAAACCAAGTTTTCTACCTAGGTTAGGTATTATGTGGAACGGGATCTTGGAATTCCCAACTTTTATTTGGTGTAAAAGTAACAAAGACACACATGACACACAAAAAATCAGGTTTGGGGGGCACTTTTTTCGTGAATGGAAACCTTCAACAAAAGAGGTTGTATGATTCAAAGGCAAGATCTTTCTCCAAACGGAGTTAAGAGACATCAGTTCTAATTCTTACTGAGGTTACTAACCAGTCATCAGGATATCATCTTTAATATTTACAAGGGAAACTGGCCAGTAGGGAGAGGTAAGGCCTCAGCAGAGAAAGTAAGTCTTAAGTAAGCAGATACGTAATTCTAACAAGACATAGCATCCTACAGTGTGTACGTAGGTGTTATTCTTACCTCCGTAAAATCTTCTGGTAAAGGTGAACCATCACAGTCGGTATCTTCTGCTCTCTCCTCAGGTAACTTCCCATTGGTTTTCAACGCACCTGGGAAAGAGAGAAACAGGCCAAGAGGAATTCAAATGATTCACAAAGGCCATCTTGTGCTGCTTTAGTGTACCAACTTACTCATTCTGGATCATCTACCTGGAACACAGGCATTAGTTTGGTTTAAAAGATTCTGAGCTTCTTCATCCACAACATCCAGCAGAGACTGGATAACTTCAGCTTCTTGAGGATCATCATAAATATCTTCTTCTTGTACATCAGATTCTTGAAAAACAGTAATTTACATGGGGTTTTACTTCATAAGTATCGATATGAGAAAGAAACAGTGTGTCAAATATAATATGCCAGGGCGTTCAAATTTTAAGCATCCACTTTGAAAAAGCAGCCATGACTGAAAGAATAGCTTATACTAAGGGGACCCAGGTATTTTTAGTTTTAGAGCTACTTTGGCTGTTGTGACAAAAGACCACACAAATGCAACTGAATAAACCAAAATCAATGTCTGTGATACACCTCTTTATGAGACATTAATGATTTAATGTTTATTTCCCTAAATTAATTGCAAATTATTGATTTATAAAAGAAACTAAGGAAGTTTCAACTAAATAGGTTTTGTTACAAGGATTAAGGATATAACAGGGCAGCCCAAACATCCCCAAGAAAAAATTTCTGAGTTATTAGGTAGCCTGAGAATTACTGCATCAAAGAATACAAGAAACATTATCAAACGAAACAGCTATCTCTTCAATCATTTAAAAATCATTTTGCTCTTAGAGATGAGAATGAATACTGGACATCTGTACAGTAATGCAGCTAATAACATGAATTTTACATTGTTCTTTTATTACTTTGAATATTAGTCTTTCCTTTTAAAGCTATAGGAATATGTAAGGAAAATAAGAGAGGCTACCAATATTTCTTATTACCTGAATTATTAGGGCATTTAGAGAAAATGGATGACTCATTTGGAAGACTACCTTTGGACACAATTAGATTTGCTGATTCCTTCATCTGATAAGTAGCGCATTTTCCTTCAGGGTACAAAACTTCAATGATTTCCTCCCCATTAACCTAAAGTATAGAACCAAAGCAAGTCATTAGATTACTGTTTTACTAACTTCTAGGATCAGGGAGGGACCGCACATTGCCCCTCCATGCCCTTCTTCCCTTCTTTCTTAGTACAAAATCCACTTTGTATCTCCCCATCTTAGATCACTGCTTCTAGGAAATAGCAGCACAATGAAATGTGAAAAGGGGATGGGGCTTTCCATCATTGAATACTTCTGGAAACACTAGATTAAAAAATATTAAATCAACATTTTTATTCCAAGAATTCTCACAATGCTTCATGATATAAATTTTGAGTTGTCAGAAGAGAAACGTATTATGTAGTATTTCCTAAACTTATTTAACTGCAGAAATCTCTTTTTAAGGCATATCTCATGGGACTTGTCTTCCATAGGAACTTTTCAGAAAAGTTAATTAGGACTAGGAAACTTAGAAGTTGAGGGAAAGGGGAAAAAAAAACCAATCTTTTAAGAATCTGTGAAATTGCTACATGGACATAGTCTTCATTTTAGCAACCTGATGAATTGTTAGCTGTAAAGATTTTCAAATCTAGTCTAAATCTCATATCAATTCAAGAAAAATAACAATGGATTCATAGTCATAAAGTAATTATTGAATGGACTGTAACTTTAATTCAATGGTTAACTGTGAAGCACTTCACAGCACAAAGCCTATTAAAAGAAAGTGATTTGGGCAAACATGCAAAATTAAATGATTAGAATAAATTAAAATAGTTTTATACAAATAAAAGACAGTTTGCTCTAAAGATTTGGATTAAATAAAAAGATTACTCATTTTATTAAGATAAAAAGTAGACATGGTAGATGCAATAAAATTATTTCTTCATAAATAGTGGTTACATAATGTCAAAAAATTTCACTAGACTGTAAAACTTAATCCTTCGTAAGAAATTCATAGTATAGACATTAGTATTCAAGGACAGAATATTGTTTGGGAGAATTTCTGGAAGATTTTAACTCCAACAAAAAATGTTTGCAACCATGAATAACAAAAGTCCTAATTTCTAGAGTTTTATGTTAATTTAAACAGAAAGTCTACCCTTCCTCCCTTTCAACAACGTGGTGATATTTACAAAGAAAATAAACACTATACAGCATGACTAATACTTGAAATACATGAAAATTCAGCTGCTTCAGCTATGTGAAATTGGAGAGCTTCTGAATAAACAGAACAAAATAGTGAGTGCAGCTCAATCCACAGATAACAAGAAATTTTTATTTTTGTGTCCAAATAATTTCTGCCTTATAATTCTTCTGATGCAGTATCTTTTCAAGACCTGTTAAACTTGTCAAGAGTTTGAGATAACATAGTGAGATGAAAGGCATAGACTTTGGGGCGTCTGGTCACTATGTTCATTTTCATCCTCCTACACTAAACCCAGCTCACATCCAGAAATCTTGTTGAGCTGATAAGATTTTCAGATTACTAGGAAGGAAATGCCTCAGCCCTGGATTTTATATGGAAAGACATTCAAATAGTAAGGTTCAGAACAGACTACATGGAATGTGTGTGATAGAAAAAAATTCCACAAAATGAAGATTCAGCTATGAGCTGTGTACATTACACGCCAGAAAGTAAAAAGAAACGTTAGCCACACAAATGGGCATTATATGTAGCCTTAAATTAACAGCTTGAAGTGGAATTTAGTTATGTATTAAAATAGTTTCGTTAAATCACCTCCAGATTTCTCTGTGCTAATCTTAAGTGATTTACGTTCTTTCATTTTATTTTGCAGTGAAGTATTTTCTATGTCTTTCAAAAAGCAAGTAAGCCAATTTCTTTTGCCATTACTCTTTTGCCTCACTAGTAGCAGAGATTTTTCATTTGAGAGTCACTGCTAGTCAACATTAAACCCACTTTTTTTTTTTACAGCAACTTTTTTTTTTATTACCATTGACAAAATTATTCACTAACACATACCCTAAAGCAGTCGGAATTGGTCAAGGTTAAGGAGATACTCTATGATATTCAGCACTAAAAACTGATGCTGTTTTAGAGACGTTTGGCCACATTGGACAAGCTGGCTAAACAGGTGAAAGGGAAAATGACACACATCTCTCACGACTTCTCTCCTTTTTATGCCTCTTTTACTGATTTCGGTGGGAGCTCTGCAGGTGGAGAGGAAGCCAGAACTCTGTGTTGGGGGCTCATCCGAGCCTGGCTATAGACACTAAATCCACTCTTAATGACATTCTTCTCTTCTGGCTATCTAAGAGACAACCAAAGGAGTTGTGCACATTAATAAAAAATTCCAGCACTAAAGGTATCTGTGTAAGCAATTAGCTTATTTAAGAGCTGAACGTGTGCCTGATGATGTAAGGTTACCCGTGCGGGGGCTTTTTGTTGTGCGTTTTACTTAGCAAGTTCTATTGGTTTGCTAAGTGCATGTATCTAAAACTGATACATGTATCTAAAAAAGGCAGATACTTAAATGTGAAGTCAGTTTGGCTCAAAATACAAATAAGCTGGTTATTAATAGCAAAGGAATAAGGACCTGAAGAAGGTGGCCCTTCACTTACTTACCTTGGAGAATGAATTATTTGGTGTGAGTGCAGGTTTGATACAAGGCTCCACAGTGTGATGACCTGAAGGAAGAACACAGAAGGAAAAGGATGAGCCACTCAGAACCACAACAGGGACAACTAAATAATGAAAGAAGACCCACATTTCTGTGCATGCTCTTATTTTTATTAGTACACTAAGAGAGGTCATATCACAAAGTAATTTAAAACCAACTAGATGTAATCAAGTATCAGAGAAGGGTTTATTTCAAGGACAAAGCCAATTCCTTAAAAGTAAATAGTCTGCATAAAAGCTCAGTTCAGGATGAATGTTTCCAGTGTGAGATTACTGAATATAGATTTTCCCAACTAACTGTGAGAGATATCACAAGTGCTGAACTATAATCACTGGACTTTTTAAGGAAAGATAGCAAGCCCTTCATCTCATTTCACAAAGACTAGCAATTTAACACAGGAAGATAAGTTGGATACAACTGGAGAGGACTTTTAGTAGATTTCTAAACCAAAGGCTGATTTTTAACTCAATCATTAGCATAACATGAGATTGTGTTTCCCCTACAGTTGAAAAATTTACATATTTAAAAAAAATTAGATTCATTACTTCCAGGAGATACAATACCTTATTAAACTGCTAGGAAAATTAATTAAAAAGTATAACAAAAATCAACCACTGGTTCAAAAAAATCATATTGGAATAGTATAAAACACAACAGTTTATTATTTGTAATCTCTCCCTCCTGTTCCCTGGCAACCACTGATCTGCTTTATCACTACAGATTAATTTGGATTTTTGTACAATCTTGTATAAATTGAATAATAATGAATTCTTTTTTTGGTCTAGCTTCTTTCATTCAGCATATCTATTTTGAGTTTTTTTAAATTATGCTGTTGCATGTGTCAACAGTCATTCACCTTTCTCTCTAAGCAGTATTCTGTTATGGGGATATACGACAAACGGCTATTCATTCAACAGTTTTTGGAAATTTGAGTGGTTTCTGATTTGGGTTATTACAAAGGAAGCTGCTAAAAACATTCCTGTACAAGTTTTTGTGTATGGATACATGCTTTCTTTTCTCTTGACTATACAGACAGGAGTGGAAAGGCTGGATTACATGGTGGGCACACGTTTAAATTTTTAAGAAACTGTCAAACTGTTTTCCAAAATGGTTGTAGTAGTTTACATTTTCATCACTATAAGAGAGTTCCTATTATTGACACTATATGATTTTCAGAATTCATAAAGAAATTAGATCAGAGAATCCCATAAACAGACGACTAGGCAGTTACTACAAGGGGGGCCGGGCCCAGCTACTCTCTGTGGCCTTGAAAGTTACAAACAGGAGTTTTCTCCGCGGTCACTGGGAAAGTGCTCTCCTGATTGCTCTGTGAGATAGTCTGCTCTAATGTGCACCAGAACTCTTAGAGAGCAGCAGGAAGGAAGGACCTCTGAGGCATTCAAGATAACAACAGAGGAGAGAAACAGATGTGCTTTTGCTTTTGCTTAGAGGATAATCAAACTCCTGCAAGTGACAGATTTCTCCTAGCTATCTGGTATTTAGGTTCTACTGCCGGTCCCTAAAAGTTTAGTTATATATGAAATACTAGATTTACATTCCAAATACTCTAACCACATTCCCCTGTGCCTCACATTCTTATATGAATACCATCAATAAAAGCTACATTTACTGAGCCTGATTAGGTAAATGAGAGCACAGAGTCAGACATCCTAGGTTTAAATTCTCGCTGGACCATTTATGAACCCTGTGAGCTTGGGCAAGTTATCACACTTTTCTGTACCTCAGTTTCCCTTTCTATAAAGGGGGATAATAGTAACACTAGTCTCATAGGGTTGTTGTGAGGATTTAAGCACCTAGAAGAATGCTTAGTCCAGAAAAAGCATTAAATTTATGTAAACGGCTGCCACCGCTGTTAACACTACAGTTTCTATTACTATGCTGGAATATAAGACACACACTTTGTTTACTCATTGCTATATTCACAATGCCCAGAACACTGCCCGGCACAGAGAAGAAATTTAGTTAACTGTCTGAATAAATTATTATGTGACAATCACCGTGATAAATGTTTGACATATATTATTGTATTTATGCCTCATTACAACCTTGCAAATTAGATACTGTTAATATTCTTACTTTACTGGTAGAAAATAGAGGCTTAGATATGGATCAAGTCACTTGCTACGGTTACACAGGACTTGTAAACAAATCCCAGGGTCCATGCTGCTCTATTTCCTATTATGCACTCAGTTTTAGAGATGCTCTTATTTAAATGTAATTTTTTTTTTTCACTTAAACCCTGCAAAACAGTCTGGAGGGGCATTAAAAACATTTTAATGATAGTATCGCAACTTGCTTTGGGGGAAAAAAGTTTCCTCTCCAGAGCTACTTGTGTTATAAAATGAATGTATCCTTACCATTGGCTTTGGTTGACTTTGGGGCTGAAACAGCTGACCTCTTGGAACTGGGAACCACTGGGTGACCGTCTCTGTGTTGTAAAGAATAAGAAAATGCAATTGCAAATTATTTAAGACATTTGTTTAAATATCTTTCAAGCCATCTGTTAACTATTTAACCTCAGGAGTTTTATTTTGGCTGGGCTTCAGGGGGCCTATGCATTTCCTGAAGCTATAGACAAATTTTATCAGCCTTTATCTATGTATGTGCTGGAGGGAGATATTCTTGACTGAAAAAAAGATTAAGAATCATTTCTGTACATAAGGTTTCTTTGTGTTTCAGTTCAACATACTGCCATACCTACCCTCTCATTTAAAACACTGGTAATATCCAGGATCTAATGACTTGCTTACTGACACTCAGGCGATAGATCAAAGATAACTTCACTCAGAAGTCACAGATCACTAAGTTTTATGTATCTAAAGCCCTTGATATGTGTGTTTCTTTTAAATTACTTAAAGGGAACATCTAGACAAAATATACATATTCAGAGAATTATAAGAAGAATAGTACCACCCAATATGTCAAATAGTCAAAAGACAGCACCTTGCAAGAGGATTGGTATGCAATTTTATTGTTGCTTTTACTTGAAAGGGAAAGGAGGGGGCCTCAGGTGTACAGTATGGGGAGAGGCAATCAGCCACAGGTCCTAAGCATTCCTGTATGTTCTTGCCAAGTACCCCAGAAATGCGAGACCCTGACCACTTTTTATCTAGGCCAATTCTCAAGGCCACGTTTACAGTGAGCAAGCTTGAAGACTTACGTAACCTCTCTCCCCAGACAAAAAGCAAGCCTTCTTACCGGCTGCCATAAAGTGGTGGGTTCCCTGGCTCTTCTCACAGTCCTCTTCTCCTGTACTACAGCCCACCGCAGACATAGAGAGCCACTAGGCCCACATGTGTCATCTCTATGGGGCTGAGAGGACATGTGGAGCCGACAGTAATACCACGCTCATGCTGCTTGCTGCGCCTTTAGTGAGAAAGTCTCTGGTCTCTGATCCGGGAGTTTCATATCTTCTACCAGCACCCATGGAACAATGACTGGCTAGTTTATTAGCTTGTAAGCAGGGTAAAATTATAGACACTCTACAGTTCTTGACAGACAATGATCACAAATATACACCCTTCCATTACAGTTACCCTGTGGACTTTAAAGAGGGCAGAAATAAATAACAGTGGAGAGGGAGTTGGAAGATTAAGGAAGGGGAAAGTAACTGTGAATATTACTACTGCATCTCCAGTGACTTCAGCAAAGATAAAAGCAGAAAGACAACAGAAAGTGATTTTAGGCCTGAGGTGAAGGGGTGCTCCAGAGATTCAGAGGCAAAAAATTCAACTAGATCTATGGTTAGCAGAGATGTTAATTTTCACAAAGACATTTTCCAGGTTGTTTGAACACTTTCCTCCTCCACTAATTAACATTCAGCTACACCTGTGAAAATAACCCTATGCCCATCTAATTTTTAGAAATATTGAGGGAAATAGGCGAGGGATTATATTCAAGGGAAAAAGTATACAATCCAACTTAAAGGTTCAGAAGGAAAAATAGATTTATGATCAAGTGATTTAATGAACAGTTTCTGTATTTTGGAAAACATACTATATAAAACTTACCATGTATCACAGATACCAATGTGATGCTTTCTGTTATGTAACTATAAAACCATAATTCAGAAAGCCCGGGTTCATGTACCTGTGGTAGGCGTAGTAATGTCCCCACTCCCACCAAAAATGTCTACATGGGAAACCTCAGAACCTCCGAATGTTACCTTGCATGGCAAAAGGGATTTTGCAGAGGTGAGTAAATTAAGGATCTAGAGATGAGATTATTCTGGGTTATCCAGCTGGGCCCAGTGTAATCACAGGGGTCCTTATAAGTGAAAAAAGTGAGGTAGGAATGTCAGAGAAAGATGTGAGGACAAAAGCAAAGAGTGCTGTGAATGCTGGCTTTACAGATGGAAGAGGGCTATGAGGCAAGGAATACGGGCAATCTCTCGAAGGTGGAAATGGCAAGGAGCCTACAGGAGGAATGCAGCTCTGTCAACATCTTGATTTTAGCCCAATGAGACCATTTCATTTTTCTGACTTCCAGGACTGTTAAGATAATAAACTTGAGTTGTTTTAAGCCACTAAATTTGTAGTAATTTGATAGTGGTAGGAAACTAATAGAAACATTTTTTTTCAATTTATTTCCATTATTAAGTGAAAGAAAAGTTGCCATTAGCATTTCTTATAATGTGAAACTATCTTGACATATAGTGAATATGATCACCTATGCCTCGTTGGTTGCAGACATGAGTTCAGGTAGGACTGATCTTGTCCCAGCTCTGGGAATGGGTCAGGACTGGCTTAGACCAACTGATATATTCTTACCCCTTTGCCTCATCAGGACTGGCCCTCATCTGGGTCTAAGGCAATCAGCACACAGTCTTTGCTTTACCAGGGTGATCAGTGAGACTTGTTTGAAGATTGCTCTGGATGGTATGTTATACAGATGTGAGGCATGAAACTGACATGGCCACTTGACTATCATGAAGGAAACACACAAACTTTACAAACCCCTGCCCATTTAGTCTGAATTACTAATTCAGAATTTTTTGGGGAGAACCTAATATCTTTTAACAGCCTGAAATGCATGTGCGCACACAAACAAAATAATTGCAGAGTACCTTGTTGCTTTCAGCACCACCGAAGGGAGTGACATGTCTAATGCTCTCTTAGCTTCTTCTAAAGTCATTCCTTGTGTGCTGACTCCATTCACATAGTGAATGATGTCCAAGAGCTGGAGATTACCCTCAGTGGCTGCGGCTGACCTTGGATTGATATCACTAACGTATACCACTTGATGAAGGCTGTCATGACCTCCAGATAAGGAAAAACCTTCAGGGAACAGAAAATATTTGTTTCCTTAGTCTTAGCAGTACTTACTTTTAATCTAGCCAAGAAAAACCACACTGCACAAAGCATGAGTCTGCATTACCCAGCTCCTCTTTGTTGCATGTAAATGCAATGTCAGGTAGCAAATGAGGCAGCACTGGCATCCTCGGTAGTTCTAAGACTCGGCCAAGAACCAATTGGACTGTCTTGGGTGCAGCTCGGAGTAAATTCACTGCATCTGTGTGAGTCATGTTTGTGACATCTGTATCATTAACCTACAAAAATGAGAAAGGGGCAAAGTAGGATTATAATTTTTGGAACACAGAAGTTGCCAAGAAAATACAGTCATCTCTCTCACTTTTTATATAATTTATATTAGCCAGTAGGAGATTCACCATAAAGGATGGTTTCTAGTTTATGGGTTTATCCTAGTTTATTCCCTTTACTGTGGAAATCATAAACACAATGACCAAGTAATCATAAATGAAATAATAATGTAAAATACCTAATAAATGTGTCATTATTTTGCTAATACAGAAAATTTATTCTTACAGCAATTTAAGAAACTTTCTGTCCCTGAGACTCAAGATGGCTTATTTAATGCCTTAACTGAAATTAAGCATTTTCCAAACTATTAACTATATAAAGGCCTGTACTTTTTACAAGGTGGAAACAGAGTCTTTTACTAACTCATCCTTCTTGCTTTTCATTCTTTAGCCCGGGCTTGATCTTTGGCCACATTTGCCCTAATCAAGTCTGCTTAAATGTCTCACCTTTATGAGCCGGTCCCCGGGTTTTAGCCTTCCATCACTTTTGGCTGGATCCTGAATGACATCATGAACGTAACAACCAATACTCTGATTGCCTTTGGTCACTGTAAAACCCAGGCTTCCTTTTTCTGACTTAATCAGGGTAATGAGGAGTTCTACCTCCTAAGGGAAGAAAACAGTGATTCTTTTAGGTTGTCTATTTTGCTGTATAGGCAAAGAGAAAGATAACTATAATTTCCATTGATTAACAGAGGACACTAAACCTTAGAAGGTTACTTAACCCAACGAAGTGAAGGAGCTAGGTATATCCAAGCTCTAGACAGACACCCACCCCCACCCCCTGCCCATGTTAAAGCTGGGTTTAAATTCAACATGTGTTTGTCTAGAGATGGCTGAGACAGAACTTACTCATGCTTCAGTTCAGAATAATGAGATATAAACATCCATGCCAAGAGCAACAAAAGATTTTTTTGGGGTAAAAACATGAAGTCTGGGTGATTAAGTATCACAACTTGATATATTTAGTTGTGTAAAAAAATATTTTTTAAGATTTCAACTGAGACATAAAGGTTGCTTACAGCTTACAGGAGAGATGACAGGTTTCTAAGAAAATTACTCAAAGATTATTTTCACTCTGTTGCTAAGAGTGAAATTGAAGAGGTAGATGCTACACACATTCACACACACACACACACACACACAATTATAGGGAAACAAAGTATCTGGAAAGATTAACTCCAAAATGCTTATGGTTTTTACGTGATGAGATTGTAAATGGTTTTAAATTTTTTCTTTGTTTTCTAATTTTCCTCCAATAAATATTTATTATTTAGATAGTAAAAAGCAGTATTGAAAAAGCATGACTTTGAACCAGTGTTAAGGATATTATTCTTGGAAATTTGGCTTTCAAACTGAATTTGTAGGTTTTGAAGTTTTAAGATTATTAGTACAATGAAAAGCATTCCATTTAGACATCCACAAAAAAAGTGTGGAGGAGGACAAAATTACATTCAAACTTGATTAAAAATTAAACAGGTAATCATCAGAATTTGGGAAACAGCAGGTACTATATTATGTGCTCCACACATGTAATTTCATTTAATCCTCACCACAATCCTATGAGGTTATCAGTCCCACTTTATAGCTAAAACTGCTAAGACTCAGAAGAATTAAGTAATTTGCCCACGGGCACCTGCCAAACTGCAGCATGTCAGTGGTAGAGTCAGAATTTATACCCGGGTTTTTTTGCCTTTTCCCCTAATTCTCAGCAGAGACATACCAGATATATTATCTACTTACTGGACACAGACATGAGGCTGATCTGAAAGATACCCTTTTCCCTGAAGGGAAATTGTGTGTGACTACATTTGACTTGAGAAAATATAGAATTTGCTTCATACAAAGGAAACAACTCACGAGCTCAAAGTCTTCAAGGTGGTTTTCCAAGTCATTTTTCAAAGATGTCAAGCTTTCTTGCCTAGCTGGCTCAGAAGTGTGACGTATCTGGTATCTATCCCCTGCATTAGTGGAAGCAGATCCCAACTGGGGTTGACAACCCTGCGCAGGAGCTCCCCCTGGGGGCCGAGGGGAAGGAGGAGCACTATGGAGACAAAGCAAGATTACTTTGAAATACACGGCAGTGTCAATATAGTAAGTTTGTGGCACAAACAGAAAAGGCTTAACAGATATCTATATCTGCTTTTGACTGAGATCCTAGCTACTTTCTGTCTGATTCTGGACTATGAATTTATCTCACATCTGTTATGTGCTAACATTACTGGTTTTTATTTTCTGTCCAGCTCTTTAAGCTGCATAAATTGGTAAGAAAAGTTAAATAAATATACTTCTGACTCTTAGTTGTTAATTCAAGGCTGAAGCTAATGTTATCAGAAGCCTAATGTGTGTTTCAGCATAGTAAGAAAAAGAAAAATTAAGAAAAGAATGAAAGTCTGACTCCTGTAGTTATTTTGGATGACACAATAGGGGGAAGAAACCCTCCCCAAACTGAACAAATACAGATGGACCTCAATATATACAAAGTTGTAATCAAACGATAAAATGTATGAATAAGCATCACAGGTATAGATGTAGTCTTTCCTTTTGTATTCATCTATGCTTTCAATCATTTCTTCTGTGCTCTTTTACGTCCTACCTTTTGCAAACTCTCTACCTCTTCCCTCCCTCCCGCTTCCTTTGTATTTCTACTCCCTAATCTCCCATCCCACCACTATCTAAACAGGTCTCTTCTCTTTCTGCTAAGAAATATGAATCATGGTGAAATACAAAAAACTTCCCTAATTACTAGTAAATATGCTCAAGAGAGCAGCACGGTTCAGGTCAAATGGCTGAAGAGTTTACCAGGGTTTGCTGACTAAAACTATCAGACCCAATGGCTAGATATCCAATAGAATCATCTTCTGCCTAACACTTGTGAAGTTCACATACAGACACATTTCATTCTTAGTGAAATGTAGGTTGTTGCTCATGTTACTAACAACAACTAGCTGCTTTGAGTGCTACACATAAGATTGACAATACCTGTCCTCAGGTTCTGGTTTATTAGGTATTTTCTGAGGATAGTAAAACATGGTGCAAATGGTGTCTTCTCGACTCCTGAGTGCTTCATGTTGACTGTGTGCCTGTGACACCATGTTGTTTAGAGTCTGATGCAAAGCTGAACTCCAGCTCAGGTTTGGTATCTTTGCTGGAGCTTTCAAAAGGTCGTCTTCTCCACTCCCACTGCTGTCGCTGTAGCTGTCTCTCCTGGATGGGGATGCGCACGGTTTCTTGCTTTTGTCAGACATTTCATTTTCATCTGAGCTGGTGCCTTGCTCCACACAGGCTGGGTGAGGAGGGTCTTTGGTGTTGTTTGGAGGTCCTTGTGCTGGAGAGTGCAGTGGGGTCTGGAACGGACACATTTAAAGAGATCAGGGTGTGACAACTTATATTAACTTTGGAACACTTAATTGAAAATGCACATGTTAAACAACAGCACTTCCTACTAAAATATTCAATTAATTTTTTGATAATAAAAATAAGTTATGCTCATTAGAGGAAATAATAATCTATAAAAGCAGTAACTGTTAATATTGTACAACTTGTACTTTCATTCAGAGTTACAGTATATATTGCACTTTGTATCCTGCTTGCAAAATTTAGATTTCTACCATGAGTAATTTCTGAGATCCTTAAATATACTTTGAAAACAACTGCATAAAACTGTATAATAATCTTACAGACGGCTATACCTTTAATTTATTTCAGAATTTTCCTTTTATTTGATACAGAGTTGTTTCTAGTTTTTCACTATTAATAGAAATCTAGGAGAACTTCTTTATATGTAGATTTTCACCTGAGTTTCTCATTGTTTCCTTGTAATTTTCTATAATAGAAATAGAATTTTCTATAATCAGCACATAGGATGTTTTTAAAGGCCTTGTTAAATATATCCAGATTGCTTTCCAGGAAGATTATATCAATTTATACACTCATCAAGAAAGTTCTTCCTATCTGGTGCCCAAAATCAATGTAGTCTCTTAAAATGCTATTTATAATGCACCTGACAGAAATGTTACTTTCCTATTAATGTCCTTATAGTACTACCTGCCTCTCCCTGACAGTGAGGTTAAAGTTTCCGGGGACAGACACTCCTGCATTTCACACCCAGGGATCATGTTCATTGGTAACAGAACACTATTTTAAGTAGATGGGCCAAAGGCTCTTTCAATTAGATGATTATTCATCTATGTATGGATTCTTACCTATTAGTATGCAATTTATAATTAACTACCAAAATAGATGTTGGATCCTTTTAGCTATTCCTTAACATAAGAAAGGGAAATGGACAGATTGTTTATTATGTGATTTCCAGTATTAAAAATGAAGGCAAAAAATCTTTTTCTTTTTTTTCAGGGGGAAGGTAATTATGTTTATTTATTTGGTTTTTCAATGGAGGTACTGGGGATTGAACCCAGGACCTCATGCATGCTAAGCATGCACTCTACCACTTGAGCTATACCCCGCCCCCCCCAATCTTAAATAATTCTTATTTTCATCTAAACTAGCTCAGAATGAGAATTACATTTCTGAGTCTGGCTCAATGAAGAAATGGACAAAAGATTTTTGTAACCATTGTTTTATGTCTTTTTCTATTTACATTTGGAATATAAATTCCTAAAATCCTAGAATCCTAGAATTCTAAAGTTGGAAGGGAGAGAAGAGAAAGTGAATTGAATTACCTTATATTACAAACACAGAATGTACTAAGAGGTTATGTGACCCACTCAAGATAATACCCCTAGCTAAACAAGCAACTGGGGTGAAACCCAGGAAATCAATCAATGATGAAACCACTATAGCTGAAGTAATCACTCAAATGACACTCTACACAAATGTAAGTTACGTCTCATAAGTCTCACCAGAAGAGCAGGATCGATTTCCGGTAGCACACCAGGTGGAGGTCTGCAGAGAAGTAAGGATACTTCTGGAGATGTTCCCCTGAGAGCGGATATGACTTCCTGGGGGTACCATGAATGACAAATGAAGATACAGTTAAACAGCATTATGAAATCATTCTCAAAGGCCAATCCATCCCATTAAAAATGCTACATTCCATATGCTGGGGGCTCACCTGCTGAGACAGTCCTTTCAAAGAGGCTCCGTTCACTTTCAAGATAACATCTCCCACATCTATTTTTCCACTTTCTGCTGCTGGCTGTCCAGGAAAGAGTTTTTTAACCCTTACTATGCTGGTATTCATTTGTTCAGGTATAAGGTTATCTTCTCGAGAAAAACTGAATCCGAGCCCTGAGCTGTTTTTAAACAATTTCACCTCAAATGTGTTCTCTGGAGAAAAAAAGATATCCAAAAAATTTAAATATTTTTAATGTGTTGTGTATACATATGAACATATACACATATATACTCAGATACATTTTAAAAAGCCCATTTCCACTCTATTTACAACTTTATATGTACTTGCTGTACCCTTATTCTACATTCAAATCCTACTTCATACTCTTTATCATTAAGAAAATTTAGTTTCAAAAGAAACTAAAAGAATAACCAAGAAAGGATGAAAAACACATATTTAAAGAAAGAGCAATAGAAGAAATAAAGGACATGGGGCAGTAGGACAGAGTGGATAAGCAGATTTTATTTTCATAATCAGCAAAGATAACATAGGTTGGGTTGTATTTTCTCCTTATTTGAGGGACTAATTCAGCACTATTAACATTTGTATAATGATATAAACATTTGAAATAAAAGCAAAACAATGACTATATACCACCACCAAGGACATTAATGCTCCTCAAAAGGAAGACAGATGGACTCTTAAAGTAAAAGGCACTTCTGTATTATCAACAAATTTAGCCTTATGAAAAACTCACTTCTACATCAGTCTTAATTTTCTGATTTGACTACCAGTTAGTGGTAGGTATATCCAAAGGCTGGCAAAGTTTGCAAGAAAGATCAGTATCTGTGAACTATTGGGTGAATTTCTACCCCGGGTTAGCTTCACAAGTCCATGAAATTTAACAGACAAATAGAAAATGTAAAAGCCAAGGTTTCATGTGGGTTTGAACCCATTCTAGGCAATTATTTGTATTTATTTTTTTCCCTTACAAATTTTATTTTGAATTTTACAACTATTTAAGGCACTATTAAATGTCTATAATTTGATTCATATATGATTTCATTATCCAAAGCCTTTCAGACTTTAAGAACTTAAAATGTGTCTGTTTCTTAAAACAAAAAAAAGGGAGGGGAGAAGATATAGGTCAGTGGTTCAGTGCCTGCCTAGCATGCACGAAGTCCTAGGTTCAATCTCAAGTACCTCTATTAACAATAAATAAATGAATAAACCCAGTTACCCCCCACCAAAGAAAACAAATTAAAAATAATTCAGTATAGTGCTGCATCAGATTATTATTTACACTTGACAAGAATAATTAAAGACACCCAGCCAGGCATGAATTGTGATCCAACATGTAAAACTCGTTTTGAATAATCCAGGAATAAGTTTAGGGTAAGATGACAGGCTCCCACGGTCTGACCTTCAGTAACAAAGCTGTAATCTTTGACAAGCGTTATTTTCTTCGTCATGTTTTCTAGGGCTGGGCCTTGGGCATCTGGATCTGAAAGGGTGCACTGTGGGGTTACGGGGACATGTTCTTTGGATGCTGGAGATTGTCCCTTTTCTAACAACAGATGAACCACCTGGACAAATAGAAGAGCACTTCATTAGCTATGAAGAATCATAAGAAAGTAGGTAAGTTTTCAGGACTTTGTACAGTTGAGGGTACAAAATCATTTAAGGTAACTACCTGGTCCACCAAAACACAGATGGAGAAAAAAACAGAGCAACAAAAGCAAGGGATTGAGAATTTCAAAATTAAGTTTTTATTATTTTCTGTATGAAAAGATAAATGGTTAGAAAGAAAAAATTCTATTATAAAAATAATATAACCATGTTAGAGAAAATTAGGGTATTAGGATAAAATCAGCACTACCCTTATAAAGACCATTATAAATAATTTGGTAAACATCTTAAATCAAAATGTATTAGAGCAATGTGAATTTAGACTTTGGGCTGAAGGATAACTAGAAATGAAAACCACTAGATGTCTGTAAATGTTTAAGAGAAGAATTATAAATGCAATCCATCCCCCTCCTCCTGTCAGATCTCTGGATATTAAAGGCTAATGTGAAATAGAAAGTCAGCTTCCTCAATGAAAATCCCTGTCATAATACTCACTTCCAAATTGTAAGAAAAACAATACGAGAATGTTTCCATGAGTCAGGCTTTGTTTCTTGATTAACAAATCTGGAGATAGTGAAACTGGTATTATTCGCACATTATTACATTCTGCTAAGGGATCTTAAAAGGGTGGTATAAGGATCTATTACCTGTCCTGTGTTTCTCAGGGTTTCCACAGCTTGCTTGTGAGTAGCTCCTTCCAGACTAACTCCATTGACAGCGAGGACACGATCACCTATAAATTAGGCAGTAATGTTGAAAGAAGCAAATCATAAAATGAAGATTTTACATGCTCTTTAATATCTTGTGGTCTTGTTTTGTACTCATTTGCTCGAGGAAAGACAAATTCTTGACAAAACCGTGTCACAGAGTTTCTTTAATACATATTTAATTTCTTTCCCAATTCTATGGCTCATCCTAGGTACCTTTTAGAAGAAGGTATTGTAAATAGTATAAAACCAATTTAAATCATGGAAAAAAGATAAGCTGTACTACAAATGCAGAGAGACTGGAGGGAACTAACCTAGTTAGTTCTTACTGGGCTGCAGATGTCAGTGCTTTGGCCAGGGCACTATCCCTTTCCCGTTTTGCTTCTTAGAAAGTACAAGACATGAACTAAAACACTGCAGATATTTTCTGATACTAGAGAATAAGCTAGAAAGAAGAGTTTTAGGAATTACATCAAGGAGCTTTTTAATGCTGCAGTCCTAATTGGTATATTCTTATTTTATATTATGAATCATTTGAAGGTCTGTATCGACATTCCAGTTTCTTCTGTACTTGTTGAAGTGATGATCCTGCATGTAATTCCCTTTATGTAATTACACACACAAACACTCTACCTTTGTGAATTCTGCCATCGGACTCTGCTGCTCCCTTGGGAATAACAGCTTTCACATAAATGCCACCATGTCTGACACTGGTATTCACACCTCCCTAAGTGGAAAAAGACAGAATATCATTTTGTAATGTGAAAAATGTCACACTTTATCTTTCAAATCTGAGACCTAGAAAGCATTCAATTTATCAAAGCCAAAAGCAGCAGAATCATATTAGCACATGCAATTACTGTAATTCCCATGAATATTTCTAGCTAAGTTTTCCAAATGTTAAAGCAATTACTTTTTAGGAAAACTCTTTATTCAGAAAATAACAACACGGCAGATCTTGAGTTGCTTTTCCTTTTTTAACCCTATACCATGCATTAGGCACAAGCAGAAAGCAAAATCCATCCATGCAAAATTAGTTTGCAAATAGAACTGTCAGAAAAAAACAACAGCATATGAAATAAAATATTTCAAGTCATATTTGCTAATCTGAAAGCAAATCTCATGAGTCAAGGAAAAATTGTCTTAGAGTTATGGTATTTTAAAAACTGCTAGAAAATTAGTTTTTCGTTTTGGTCTCTATATGTTAATAGTGCTGTTTCTGCGTTATTTCTAAATGGCTTTTTATAACTAACAATATCCTTCAAATGTCATAAATGATAATGTTCTACTTTAGGGTAAAATATATTCACTAACAGAATTCTAAAGTAATTTCACCAAATAGCTGATGCTTATATTTCAACTACTTTAAAAGTACTACATATATTCTTGGGAACCTCTAATTTTAAGATACTAATCATATTTATAAGATGTATTACAAAGAGAAAGGGCATATAAATATACATTCGACTTTAATTATTTATGATGTAGGTTAAAATGTATTATTCCATGCTTATGCAGAAGCTGTCAAATGTATACAAAGCATACTTATTAATTTTATAATTTTATATTTTCTGAGTCTTGTATTCAGATTAAGCAAGTATGAAAACTATGGAGGAAAAAAATAGCATTTGTCTAATTTCTTTCAAACCACAGGAAAAAGTGACCAGCACACTTAAGTTTTCAGAAAAAGTTTTAAGTTATAATTCAATGCTTAATTTTGGGAATATTTGACAAGTTTCCCTTTTGAAGCAAAATTATTCAGTGAATAAACTGGCACACAATAGGCTGCTGGAAATGGAGAAGAGAAAACATTTGAAAACCTTGTCAAACAGTACCGTGACACTTATCCCCAAGCTGTTATTATTTTTAGCCAGTTCAACCTCAAAGATATCTCCAGGTTTAGGAGGTGATGATGGAAAAGTTTTAAAATTCATTTTGTTGGATGTATTCATTGAGGAGGAAGATTCCTTAACAAAGAAAAACAAACAGAAGGATTTCTTGTTAGAGTCAAACTGAATTATTAATGGAAGATCAATATGTGTTTTTTGGAAAAATTAAGAAAAAACAAGATATTAAGACTGGATTCAAAGATCATGAGGGTTGGAAGCAATCTTAGGGATCATCTAATCCAATGACTTCACAGTTTATGGTTGAGGAATTTGAGGTCTAGAGATTAAAGGGTTTGCTTTAGGTCAAACGTTTATGGCAGAGGGAAGCCCAGAAAACAGCTCAACTCTGGCATTCACACTATCCTCATCCAATGCTTTTTATACACTCAAATTTAAAGTATTTCCATTTGCTTTAAAAATCAATATATATCAAACAACAGCTTTTAACTTGGGCCTTTAAGGTGAGAAGCCTTCATGTTTACTTTGCTAATGTTTATAAATCCAGTATAAACATAGGCACAACAGCTAAGCCCCGTTTATAAGGGCATAACTCTCTTACGAGGAGGAATGCTGGCTTTTCAGTTAACAAAGGGTTTAAGGTCCTCTTCTGAATCTGCTTGTGAATATGAGTTCAAACTTACATCATTTCTAAAATTTCTAGGAAACGAGCAATTTTCTATGTTGTCCTTATGATCATACATTCAGAACTTCAGAATAGTAGGCCATCAATAGTAAAGTCAACCTCCCACTATATGAATTATTTAGGAACAATTTTTTTCAGATATTAAATTCTCTTATTAATATAAATAGTAAGTATGAAAGAGATAAACAATTTGTAGAAAACAATCATAATCATTGCTTTGTGTAATCATATAGCCAAGTTCCCAGAATAATAGCCATTTTGGAGTTAGTATTTGAAGCTGCTAATTTCTCTGAAAGTTAGCATCAAATGCAGCAGTAGTTAGTAGCAATGTATAAACGATTCCTCCTTTCCAGAATAATGTACTCAGTTTAGAGTGGATTATTCTGCTCTGTAATATATTTGCTGTTCTTTGCTTTGTTAAATCAAAAAAAAAAAAAAAAAAAAAAGACTCAAATAAACGATGCCTTTTTTAGCGTGTGATGATCCTGACTGCTGGAGTAAGTGGCTTCATCCATGTCGGAATCTCCACGATCAGAGTGATCTGCTGCGTCAGATAGGCTGGTGTTTTTAGCTTTGCTTCGGTTACTGTCAGTAGAAGTCCGCTTTTTCTCAGTGGCTTTGGATACTACAGATGGGGAAGGGCTGCCATGCTGTGATTCCTGCCAGCTTCGGTCACCTACATGGCTGGCAAAGAAACCATTGACCTGGCTCTGGGACAAGCTGGCACTCTCAGTCCTGGAATCTTGAGAACTCAGGCTTCCTTCCCGCAGGCCCCCAGACAGCACAAATGAGCTCTCTGAGATGTGCCTCGGGGTGCCATGTTGCCAGCAGTGATCCTCAGAAGAATCTACAGCACTGTCTTGCATGTGAGAAGGTTTCTTCATGTAGTTTTTCATGCCATTGGCAATGCGCACAGGGGTAGAAGGCACTAAAAAGTCAAAATCCACCAATGAGTAAAACAGGTTAGTGACACACGTCTGTGCTTATATTCACACACAATGTTCCCTGATGATCGTTGAAAAGATTTTACACAGGATAACACATGCACAACACCTGACCCGGGGCCTGGAACCATGACAAGGACCCAACAGATGTAGCACATGCTTTCTGTTTCCTTGGCTCCCTCTTTTGGTCATTCTTTCTGCAACTTCTAATGAAATGCACACCCCCTTAGCCTTAACTCCCCATTTTCATTCTCCAAGACCTATTTCAAGTGAGTCCCCTGTGAAGACTTTCTTAATTCCCTAACTAGAGATAATCTAAGTCTCCAAAAATCCTTGACCCTTATTTAATGGTTATTTATATACTTGTTTTATATTGTCCTACCAGACTGCAATTTTGGTCTCCAAGGAATTATCAAGGACGGCAACTCCATACTCCTTACGTACACAGTTCTTTAAAAAAGCCACTTGGGGACACTCTCCTAAGACACAAACCACAGGTGATATGTGTAAAAGAATTTACACACTGCAAATTTATTAGAAATGAAGAGCTTTAAATGGCAAGCAAAACCAAGGAAAACTTAAATAATATACACAGAGTTCCTAGATGTCAATAACGAAGTGTACAGTGTTAGGCAGTGAGACAGAGTCTGACCCCAGACTCTGAGCCCTTCCCACTGGCCGCTGCACTGCACGTCCCATGTGTGCTTCTTTCAAACACTGCCCCCAGCTTGATCCTCATGACAACACTGTGCAAGACAGACAAGGCAGGGCTGAGGTCACGGTATCCTCTTAAAGAAAGAAAAATAACCATAGCTCAAGAGAACTTAAGTCATATAGCTAATAAGTGGCCCAGGCATGGCTCAAACTCAAGTCATCTGATCACTGTCAAGTGTCGTTTTTCCAACAACATGCTAATGGCAGGGATTATGAGACAAAATGATATGGTCTTGCTTTTAAATTTCTGGTATACTGGTACCCTTTCCTTTTATAATTGGGTTCAGGCCAGGACTTCAAAGATAATGATTATATAACTATATTAATTAGGCAATGATTAAGAATTTTATTTCTGATTTGGCCTAAGAAGTGATGGAATGCACTGACTATTCAAAATTTACTGAAGTGACATTGATTTTGCACAACAAATCCATTTTTATGCGTATGTTACTAAAGAGGAATGAGACAGAATCCTAGAAGTGATGAATGAAAGTTATACCAATGTATAGAATTAAAGCAATCAGAACTGCACATACCACATTTCCTGAAAGAATATAAGAAGCTTAAACCCAATTTATTGTCCAAGGTATTGAAGTTCTTGTGGAAAGTGAGATAGAACATACAGCTAAGAGACAGTCACAACATTACCTTTGGATATCTTTTCTTTTGGCTGAGAGATAACAAGTGTCACGTCTTCGGGTGCATTTTGCAAAATTTCAATTGCAGCATGGTGGCTGACCCCTTCCAGACTGACACTATTCACAGATATCAAACGGTCTCCTGTAACAACAGACAGTCCAGTATTTTCAACAACAAAGAGAAATTCACGCTAAATCTTAGAAATGTCACCTCCCCTTCATTATTTTTGTTTTGCCAAAGTTCTACTTTCACTGTCTTGCAAATTCATGCCTGTCAGTAAGTATCTAGAAATTTCCTAAATTTAAAGTACCTGGCTTTAAGCACCCATCCAAGTCAGCTGGTCCTCCAGGGGTGATTGAACTAATAAATACACCGAGATCCAGTCTTCCCATCTTCTCTCCACCAATAATTTGAAATCCTGTGAAACAGCACATTTTAAAAAGATCTTCACGGGGAGAGGTAACATAGGGATAGGAGGTTATGACGTACAAACTGGTATATATAAAATAAATAAGCTACAAGAATATACTGTACAGCATAGGAACATAGCCAGTATTTTATAACTATAAATGGAGTATAACCTTTAAAAATTATGAATCATCACAGTGAAAAAAAATGTGACAATGAATATATGTATGTTCATGTATAACTGAAAAATTGTGCTCTACACTGGAATTTGACACAACATTGTAAAGTGACTATAACTCAATAAAAGAATGTTTAAAAAAATTGTGAATCACTATGTTATATACCTGGAACTTATGTATTGTTGTAAATCAACTATACCTCAATAAAAAATAAGTAAAAAAAAAAAAAAAAAAAAGATCTTCGTGCTATTGGTGCTTTCAAGGACTAATGACTACCCTGCTTGAGACACAGATGTGTAGACTCGTATCAAACACGATTTAGTAGGTAATGCTTGTGAGATGGGACTTAAATTTGGTGGAAATATTGCTTGTAAGCATTTCATCTTTGGCATTTCCTGGCTGGCCGTGTGGGTTTAGGGGATGCAGATGGGCAGAGTGGGCCGGTGCCTCAACGCCAACGCTACACGATCCACTTTTTCTCTTTCAATTCTCAGATCTTTAACAATCTTAGTGACTTACCTAAGCCATACTTTGCATCTTTTTTCAGGTTCACCAGGGTGATCTCCCTTTCTGGTGAAGACACTGTGCTCCATCTTTTGTGTAGCACATCTATTGGAAATGAACAATTTTAAGATAAAGTAAACATAATATACTTAGGCATTGACACTGCTCATTTCAATTTAAATAACAGCTCATTAATGGATTGCTGCATCACTTCAACATTATATTTTAAATAATATAATGCCATTATTTTATATTTTGATAGTGATTTATAGTTTACCAAATGACTATATGCTATCATATTTATTCCTTATAAATAGTAACTTGTGAAATGAGTATATTTCAGTTACAAATGAGTAAATAAATCTTGAGGTTAAATGATTTGCGCAGGTTTCCTCAGCTAGTACAGGCAAGAGGTGAATCCTAAACTAAGGTGGTCAGACCCCATGTCTTTGTTACAACAGAGTTGATGTCATGAATTTGACAACACTCAATATGTTAAGAATTTCCCACTGAGGGGGAGGGTATAGCTCAGTGGTAGAGTGCCCGCCTAGCATATAGGCCAGGACCTTCCTTAAAACAAATAAATAAATAAACCTAGGCACCCTCCTCCCTGAAAAAAGGGGAAAAAAAAAGAATTCCCCACTAATAAGTGGCTGGCACTTCTACTTATGAAGAGTAAAATGTTCATAGTAAGTTGTAGGGTGAAACAAAAAGAAAAAATAGGATTTATTCTTTTAAATCCCATTAATAATGACTTGGCTAGCACATTTACACTCTCAAAGGACTTTCATTTATTTCTTATTTTATTTGTGGAACAATCTCATGAGGTAAGTTAAAGAGATTTCTAATCATTGTCTTGCAGATGAGAAATAATAGTTCAGGGCTTGCTCAACATTATAGCTAGTATCACTGCCCAGCAAAATGCCTTAAGTAAGTACTCAATAAATCCTAGTCAAATAAATTCAGTGAATGTTGGCATCAGAACTACAATTCACTTTTTCTTATTTCCACTTAGGTTTTTTTTTTTTTTTTAAAGTAAACTGATCATTCAAATATCTCCTAAATTAAACCAATAAATATGCCATTTGTCATGTTAAAATTACTTCATTTACTTAATAATCAAGAGCATTTAAACACACACACACACACACACACAATGAACCTAGAACTTACCACTTAGTTCTTGTTATGAACTAAACAGGGTTCCTCCTCCCTTTCCTCAGAATACATATATATTGAAGCCCTAACTCTCTGTACCTCAGAATTTAACGATATATGGAGATAGGTTTTTAAAAAAATATTTAAGTTAAAATGAGGTCTTTAGGATGGGCCTAATGCAATATGACTGGTGTCCTTATAAGAAGAGGGAATTTGGATACAGACATGTGTGCACAGAGGGAAGACCACCACCTACAAAGCCAAGGAGAGTGGTTTCAGAAGAACTCAACGCAGCCATCACCCCGATCGCTTGTGTGCGTGTGTGTGTGTGTATTAAAATGTTTCCCACACAGAGACACACACGCAGAGAGACACACGCAAATTGTAACTGTGCAATATTTTTGTGTATTTACTTCCCTAACTAGAAGCAACAGATTGGGCTCTCTGTATTCAAGGATTCATCAGTAAGATTCAAACATTAATTAATTTAATTTTTTTTCATCTTTCAAATATTTACTTAACAATTGTCCTGTGAAAGTCCCTCATTAGGCAATTGGGGAAAATAGAGACAATGTATAAGAAAGCTGCTAGCATAATACATGTGAGCCTGACTGATAAATAGAATGTTAAGATTTTAAAGAAATAGCTGTATTATGAAGCCATGAGTCAGACCTGAAAGGAGAGGTTTCTTCCTGCCAGAAATAAAGAGTTCAAGGAAACGAGGTAGCGTTTTAATAAGTGGATTATGGAGAGGGTTGTACGTAAAAAGTAAGGCAGTAACAAAAGCTGAGGTGGAAAAAAGGCAGAAAAGGTTCTGGGAAAACATCACAGATTAGCATGGCTGGAGTACAAGATTTGAGTAGATGGAACTGAATATTCTTTTGGAAAGGGGAAGCTTTGCTAACCTCCTCTTTTTAACAGGATCCTCCCCCAGTGCCCCCCTCCCCCCTTCCCACTCCAATATAAAGTGACTTATTCGTGTTGGGAAAGAAGGAAGGATGTTGGTGTGGAGCTACGTGTTACTAGACAGTACTGTGTACATGTCGAGTTCCTATTTGTCTTGTCTTGTATCTCTGTTGTATTCACAGAGATAGTCAAAATACTTTACCACTGGTTAAAAAAAAATCAGTAAGTATCTGAGGTACAGGAGAATCCAAGTAAATTTAAAAGTACAGAATTTATGAATCACTGAAAGTGAGGAGCTAGATATCTCAAGTACCAATACATTTCTGAGTTAAATTACCTCACAGAAACAAGCAGTAACATTCAAGGAATACATATTTTTATATTTAAAAGAATTCTTTTCCCATTAATACACTTCATGACCACAGCAAATTCTGCAAATATTTTAACGTTAAAAAGAGGCTGAAATCAACTTCTTTAAGTAATAACACTTCTTATATGCTGGTGTCGTTCTCAATAATGTTTACCTGGGAAATATCTTAAGAATAATTGATAAATATGTAAGTTAGAAATTAAATGTACACCGTCTCTGCATTAGAGACTGTTGTTCCAATGTTGCCTTTCTCATCTCTCATAAGGTTCATGTGGACATATTCAGTCTCTAACTAGAATAACTATGGATACTAATTATAGACGTTATCTATGAGTAAACTACTTGAATTTCTTAGTAAAAGTATATTTGTGATAAGGCCAAAACCATATGATCAATTTAAGTGAAATCAATGATTCTTTTTGCAAGACAAACTAGTTTCTTGGTTATAGATGCAGACCCTTGTCAACTATCAGGCAACTCCATGCCACTGATTCTAAGAGGAACTGGAATACTGGTAGAGGAGGCTGGATAAATTCATCACTAACTCTAGGGATAAAAAGACCCGTTTCAAACCTTGGGGAGGATGGGTCAGTAACACCATACTGATATAAAAACAAAGAGAGGTATTTTTCATTGTTATATTACCTAATATACTAACTGCTCCTGAGGCAGGTAAGGGGGATCATAATGGGAACTTTGGCACAAATTAGCTGAGTGCACTGCAGACACATAACATTTCTGGGACTCATTTAACTCAATGATAGAATGAAAAGGCTTGGTTTAGATAAACTTTAATTTCCTCTTTGTTTTTAAATTATTTGACTCTATCTTGTTTCTGGCTGATTTCTGTATCTGTTGAATCCTTTGTGAGCACTCTCAATTTCAACTTTGTATGTATTATAATTAAACCTTAGATTAAAAAAGCCTCAAAACAAAAGCCACTAGCATTTAAAATTACACTGGTACTTGACATCCAACTAAACAAAGTGTGTTTTAAAATCTTCTGCATAATGTTTTATAAGTAGGAATTAAGAGTACTCAAAAAGACAATAATCAGTTTTAATACTGAGGAAAAAGCTTCTTTAACTATCTGTACCAAGTTACTTTGCACCTGAACAAGCTTTTTCACACGAGGTTTTTTTATGTTTTGTTTTGTTTTGTTTTTTCATTTTGTTTTTGTTAAGAATCTGGTGCTTGATCTTATTTTGTGGTTTGGACAGGGAAGAAGGTGGCAAATCCAACTAATAGTCAATTTTCAATTATATAGTAATCCTAAATTATAATAAAACAAGAAACACTGTAAACCAATTTTACATAATTCTGTGCTCCTGGAAGAGAGGACTCAGAAGAAAAGTGAGAATACATGTGCAGAGACCCATTCTGAGGAAAAAGTGGTAAGAGCCAGAGATTGGGTGCTCCAGTCCTGGGGGTCCTACACAGGGGAGATGAGCCCCCTTGTCTGATTAGAGAATTTTAACACCCCACAGACATCAATGGATAGATCATCCAGACAGGAAATCAACAAGGCAACAGTAGTCTTAAATGATACAACAGACCAATTGGATTTAATAAATATATATAGGACATTACATTCCCCAAACAGTAAAATACACATTCCTTTCAAGAGCACATGGAGCAGCCTCCAGGACAGATCACATGCTAGGCCACAAAACAATTCTCAGCAAATTTAAGAGGTGAGAAATTATATCAAGCATGTTTTCCTACCACAATGGTATGAAACTAGAAATCAATTACAGAAAGAAAAATGGGAAAAGAACAAGCACGTGGAGACTAAACAACATGCTACTAAAAAAACCCAATGGATCAGTGAAGAAATCAAAGAGAAAATCTGAAAATATCTCAAGACAAATGAAAATGGAAACAGAATTCTCTAAAATTATGAGACATAGCAAAAGCAATTCTAAGAGGGAAGTTTACAGTAGTGCAGGCCTTCATTAAGAACAAGAAAAATCTCAAATAAACAACCTAACCTACCAATTAAAGGAAACAGAAAAAGAAGAACAAACCCCAAAGTCAGCTGAAGGAAGGAAATAATAAAGATCAGAGAGGGAATAAATAAAATAGAGACCAAAACAACAACAACAACAACAACAAAACTAAAAAAAACAAAACAAAACAAAAAACGAAACCAAACCAAAACAAACAAACCAATAGAAAAGATCAATGAAACCAAGAGCTAGTTTTTGGAAAGATAAACAAAATTGATAAACTTTTAGCCAGGCTTACTAAGAAGAGAGAACCTAATAAAATAAGAAATGAAAGAGGAGAAACAACAACCAATAGACATACAAAAAATCATAAGAGAATATTACAGTTATCTGTCAACAAACTGGACAACCTAGAAGAAATCGACAAATTTCTAGAAACATACAGCCTACCAAGACTAAGTCAAGAAGAAATGGACTGATCAGTAGTAGAGAAATTGAATCTGTTAAAAAGAAAAAGAAAAAAAAATAAAACCAAAAACTTCTAGCACACAAAAATCCAGGCCTGGACAGTTCACAGGGGGAGTCTACCAGATATATAAAGAAGAGCTAAGACCTATCCTTCTCAAATTATTCCCCAAAATTGAAGAGGACAAAACACTCCCAAATTCAATCTATGAGGCCACCATCTATTACTCTGGTACCAAAGTCAGACAAAGACATTACAAAAAAAAAAAAATTACAAGACAGTATCTTTGATGAATATAGATGCAAAATTCCTCAACAAAATATCAGCAAACCAAATGCAACAATATACAGAAATGATCATACACCATGTCAAGTTGGATTTATTCTAGGGACGCCAGGATGGTTCAACTTTGGCAAATTAATCAATGTGATACACCACATAACAAAAGGAAGAAAAAATTACACGATCATCTCAATAGACACAGAAAAGGCATTTGTCAAAATTCAATATCCAGCCATGATAAAAACTCTTAACAAAATTGGTATAGAGGGAACATATCTCAACATAATAAAAGCCATTTATGACAAACCTACAACTAACATCATACTTAATGGTAAAAAGCTGAAAGCCTTTCCTCTAAATTCAGGAACAAGACAAGAAGGCTCAGTCTCGCCACTTCTATTCAACATAGTATTAGAAGTCGTAGCCACAACAATCAAACAGGAAAAAGAAATAAAAGGCATCTAAATTGGAAGAGAAGAAGTAAATTGTCACTATGTGCAGATGACATGATACTTTATATGGAAAACTCTGAAGTCTCCACCAAAAAACTATTAAAACCAATAAATGAATTCAGTAAAGTTGCAGGACACAAGATTAATATATAGAAATCTGCTGTTTTTCTGTACACTAATAATGAACTATCAAAAGAGAAAGTAAAAAAAAATATATTGATTAAAATCGCATCAAAAACAATGAAGTACCTAGGAGCAAACTTAACCAACAAATTGAAAGACCTATTCACTGAAAACTAGAAATCACTGAAAAAAGGAAATTAAAGATGATACAAAGAAATGGAAAGATATTCCATGCTCTTGGATTAGAAGAATACATACTACTAAAATGGCCTTACTACCCAAAGGAATCTACAAATGTAACGCAATCGCTATCAAAATACCCCGGACATTTTTCACAGAAATAGGAGAAATAGTCCTAAAATTAATGTGGAACCACAGAAGACCCTGAATTCCCAAAGCAAGCTTGAGAGAAAAACAAAACAAAACAAAACAAAACGAAAAACAACACAACTAGAGGTCACCCTCTCTGACTTCAGACTATATACTACAAAGCTATAGTAGTCAAAACAGCACAGTAATGGCACAAAAGTAGACACAGATCAATGGAACAGGATAGAAAGCCCAGAAATAAACCAGCACACCTATGGTTAATTAATCTATGACAAAGGAGGCAAGACTATACAATGGAGAGAAGACAGTGTCTTCAATAAGTGGTGCTGAAAGAACTCTACAGCTGCATGTAAAATAGTAAGATTAGAGCATTTCCTTGTAACATATACAGACATAACCCCAAAATAGATGAAAGAACTAAATGTAAAACCTGAAACCATAAAACTCCTAGACAACAACGTACGCAGAACACTCTTTGACAAATCGTAGCACTATTTTACTGGATCTGTCTCCTAAGGCAGCAAAAATAAACAAATAAGACTTAATTAAACTTAAAAGATTCTGCACAGCAAAGGCAACTATTGACAAAATGAAGACAACCTACTGAATGGGAGAAAATATTTGCAAATGATATGACCAACAAGGGGTAATATCCAAAATACATAAACAATTCATACAACTGAATATTAAAATACAAAACAAAACACAACCAAATCAAAAAATGGGCAGAAGATCTGAACAGACATTTTTCCAAAGAAGACATACAGATAGCCAATAGGCACATGAAAAGATGCTCAAAACTGGTAATCATTAGAAATGTAAATTAAAACCACATGAGAAATCACCTCACACCTATCAGAATGGCTACCATCAAAAAGTCTACAAATAACAAATGTTGTCAAGGATGTGGAGAAAAGGGAATTCTCATACACTGTTGGTGGCAATGTAAAATGGTGCAGCCATTATGGAAAGCAGGATGAATACTCCTCAAAAAACTAAAAATAGAACTACCATATGACCCAGCAATTCCACTCCTAGGTATATATCTAGAAAACACAAAAACACTCCCTAGTGTTCATAGCACCACTATTTACAATATCCAAGATATGAAAGCAACCCAAGTGTTCAACATACGAAAGGATAAAGAAAATGTGGTATACATATACGATGGAATATTGCTCCTTCAAGTTTGACCTCCTTACGGGTCTCTGAAAGTCATAAAAGGTTAAGATTTAATTTTATTCCTTCGGACCTTGTATTGTGATAAATAACTTATAATTAAAAAGTCCTATATTTGACTAATGGGCAAGTAATTTAACTTTCTGATCTCAGTCATCTTATTTAGAACAACAAATTTGCCATGCTCTATTATGTCAAACTCAATTCTCAACAGAGCACTAATTTAGGGGTCTTTGGACAGATTCAAAGAGAATTTTGAAGCACGCATAAACTTGTCTGCAAGCCAACTGGGGAACACCTCCATGGGAAGGTAGGTTGGCCCCTCTGTAGGTTGCGGGGCAGCTGGGAAGAGGTGTCTAAGGTTTAAACACAGACCGTAACCTGCACATAACTGCTCATTTGGTATCCAGTGTAAATTCATATTCTTTTCCACTAGAACCTAGGTAAAAACACATTTTAGGTTCTTACCCTTAAATAGATTATAATCTAGCTTATTTCAAAAGTCTAGCTGGGAGCAACAATCTCATGAATCATTAGGCATTACTATGCTGGGAGACAGTCTAAAGAGTGGATTAGAATGGGGCGCTGGAAACACATCTGCATTCAAGTCATGGCTCCGGCACTTGCCAGCTCCACGACCTACTGCACAACTCAACCTCTCTGTGCTTTGGCTTCTCATTTGTGAAAAGGAAGTAACATTAGTTCTGCCTCATAGGATCGTTGTGCGGACTGAGTGGGAGATGAACATGAAGTGCTTGGAACAGTGTTTGGCACACAGTAAGCACTCAATAGCTGCTAGCCAGTAAGTACGACCACTGTGGGCATGTTAATAACTGACCTGCTTCAGGGACAGACATATTCTAACTTCCCTGCATGTAAGACATTCGGTCATCATGAAAATATATTTATATATAAAGCTATATTCCAAGGTCTTAGCAATTTAGGCCCAAGTATAAGCTGACTTTTTCTTTAATAGTATGCCTTCAGATTTTTTTGAGGAAATAGTAAAAATATGAGATGAAAAAAATCCTTCATTTGTTGAGTATTTAAGATGTTGTAAAAGTAAAAAGATTTACTTTCTGACACAATTTTGCTTCTAAACAAAATTTTCCTCTCTTGAACGACTGGTATGTATATTTCCACTAGAGAATGAGAAAAATACAAAATTGACAGTTCTGACCTAAAAAAAGAGCAGTTTCATACAGTGTAACCAATTTTCATGCCTTCCTTTTTGCCTTGGCTCTCAGGAAAATGAGAACTAAACTTAAAGCTTCATCAAGCTTAATTATGTTAATACTTTTGATTCTTATATATACTTCTTTCTCATCAGGCTCCTGATTATTTCAACTTTAAGAATTTGAGGGTAAAACAAACATTTTGGAGGTAAGTATTAGTAATATATAATAATATTCTTCCTACCCATTAAAGTTGGAAAAGTTACATAAGATAATGTATATGAAAGTATTCTGTAACCTAAATTCTAAAAATTTTGAATCCACTGACTTTCAAATCACTGCCCAAAGTTTTTTCCTACGATTTTTTTCCTCTTAGTCTCTTTCCTATACTACAAATCTCAATATTTAAAATCTCTAAATTCTCCCCAAAAGATTTAGGATAAGACTCAAAGCTAGTTCCCATTTAGTTCCTGAGCTTCATCCTGGCCCCACAATCCTCCACACTGAGACTCTTGCATTTCCCGGAATCTGTTGTCTTCCCATATGTCTCCATGTCTCCGATCACACCATGCCCTTGGTCTAGAATACTTATCCACCCCATTAGGCCTGAATAAATCCTCCTTTTATTTCAAGATTCAGCTCAAGCATCCCTTTAAAATAACAGCCTCAGCTAAAACTCTTTTCAGTAAAACTATCTCCTACCTACACTATCTTAGCCTCCCAATTAGTGTCCTCATCTCAAATGCATCATTTCTCTACTTCATCAACATTAGTCTAAATTATAGGTCCAATAACATCACCAAGATGCTGAAAAACACAACTCTCATTCAACTCTAGCGTAAGGCCTAAAATCCTTGGCACAGAGTTGAAAACTCTCCATCACTACATCTAAAACTAGCTTATAAGATACAAGAGAAAATATGATGGAAATGAGGAGAAACATTTTGTAAACCTACCATTTTCTTTTAAGGGTACTTGGGATGAAGAATTTCCAGAACTATGCAAGGTCATTCCTGTGGTATAAATTAAATTATTAGACAGTTTAAAAAATGGTCAGATACTAGATATAGAATTAATTTCTTCTGATAAATTTATAAAAATCAGTAAACTATTAAAATAGTAACATTTTCTTTTATTTACACTCAGAAAAATATGTCTTCCCATAATGGACTTTTTTTTTTAAACTACTTTTAATGTCCAGGTAGGCATATTAACTTGTTTTGCAGAATAAATTTAAATACAAATGGACTGTTTCTGACAATGACATTCTGATGTGTCATGCATGAAATGATGAAACTGAGTTTTAAAGCGTTTGTCCAAATCTTAAAAGAAAAATCAGTATTTAATAAGAATGCATAACCCAAAACAAATGCAGAAAACAAATTTTCTTTCATGGTCGAGTCTTATTTTATTTGTGTTTTTCTATGGAATATTTACTGCTCTACTTCTGATATGTGATGGATTTTTCTGTAGATCAAAGCCTTCCTAATGAAAATAGCTTGAAACCTATAAGAGATCCCATTATATAGGAATATACTTTGAAAATCATTTTATAAAAGATTGAATAGTGTCTTTTTAGGCTATTTTCAACACACAGGGTAACCTATAGGATGGAATCTTATCTTTCATCTGTTTAAATTTTTTTTATTCAATTCAAATTGATGACAGTGGAATCTCTGAAAGTTGTGGAAACCTATGTTAATAAAGTAATATGGTTTTACATAAATATTTATCAACTATAGGGTAGAGTTCTCTTTTGACTTCATTTAACCCTCATATCCCCAATCCAGTTACAGGGTGAAAAATACTTCTTAACTTTGTATAATTAGGGTTAAGTGATCAAACATAGTTCTAAGGGAGAGTTAATTAGTATTATTTGATTAAACGACCATAGAAGAGGGTATCCTTGGTGACCTTTTGTCTCCCCAGCTGTTTCCTATTTTGAGTAGTTGTTCAGACGTGTGTCCTAAATGTCTACTCTTGTAAAAGACTGATTTCTCGTGCAATATCCTTTTAAGATGCAAAAAAGCAACAGGAATCCTTAACTGTTTATCTTATAAGGTAGTCTGTGTTTATAAACACAAACAACTTCTATTTCACTTAAATAGTTAATAGGCCCCAGATAGCTGGGATAACTTGAGAGAACTTAAATCAACTAAGAATTTCTACCAGATCACCTATGGCACATTTCATAAAACTATCTCTTTCCAGAGACAATTCCATTCTGAAAGTACCCTAAACAAACTTTTCTTAAAAAAATACAGCATCAGTAGAGTCTACTCTCACAGCTTGTAAGGAAAATCCTAAAGAAGGCTGTCCAAAGCCCTGGCACCAGACTGCCTGGTTCTCTCAGTAAGACCGTCATGGCTTTTACCTGCAATCAAGAGAGAACCAAGTGATGGTCTGTGTCAGGAGGCAATCACTTGTTAAATCAATTTTTGATTTCACCTGGCACACTTTAAGTAGCCTAAAGCTTTATATTCACAAAAAGTTTTAACAATTAGGACAGAGAACCAAAAACAGTTTCTCAGTCATTAGCGTGATCTCAGTCATGTCACTGTGAGCAAGAGGGACAGGAGGAAGAAGGTAGGCTCGTTGATGCTGACCTATAACACATGCTTGACCAGGGTCTTCAAAGGATGAGGAGTCTGATTCATGTTTCCTCCTTTCAGGGCTTCTATTTAAACTTGCAACAGACTTTGAACTAAAGAGGGAAGAGGAAGGCAGGGTGGGGAAGTGTCAATGTAAAAAAAATATATATATATGGTGAAAATAATAAAATGTCAAAACAAAAACAGAAGTATGAAATGCAGAATTTACAAATATGTAGCTCGGGTTAGTTAATTATGTTCTTACTTATTAAGTTTTGTGAATCCTGCCAAAGATTCTGTCTCAGATCTTGCCATCTGGTGAAATGGTTTTCCTACCAACTCCGCAATGGTTTGTGGTGGGGATTCCATGTCAACACTGACATTTTTCCGGTGAGGATAGAGAGAGGCCTGACTGAGATCGTGGTATGATTTACTCATCCCTCTAGGCTTTTCCTCCCATGAAGCTTTGTCACTCTTCTCTTTGGCACTGTTTTGCAATGGCTGGTAAAGCGACAGCTCTGAGCAGGATAGCCTCTTCAGAATCTCAGCTTGGACTGACAGAGGTCGAACGGCAAGTTTGTTCAGGGTGCTGCTGGCCAGACTACCAGTGCTGATTGCTCGTCCCATATTAAATCCTCTAATGGACTCTGCTTGGAGATTCAGGCTCCTAAACGAAGCTCTCTCTACAAGGAAATAGGATTGCTTTACACGACGGAATCACCGTAGTACCTTAATGTGAAGAGCTATTTTAATAAATAAAAAAACCAGCATGCAATTTTTAATCATTTTGATTGCCAGCATAAGTAGGTAGCTTTCGGAGAGCGGCAATCAAGGATTTTAAAAAGGAGGGTTGGAAGATCCTGGTTTCTCTACCATCTCTCCATCCTTGTAGCCTTCTCACAGCCAGGGCCTGGTCAGCATTTCCTTTCACAGAGTGATTTTCTTGGAGCTAATAATGTTTGGGCTTCATTCAGGCTTGCTGACCCCAAATTGCCGATTACAGTTTTCAACTAGAAGTGAGAATGATGTTTGACAGAGAAAATTTCAACCCTACTAGTATCTCTGCTAAAATATCAGCATACCAAGGACGGAGAGAGGGAGAGAGGAAACCTGGATCTGCCAACATGGTCCGACGTGGTGAGAGCATGCCTGAAAAAAGCTGTGCAGAGGAACATTTTGCCCAGAGGAAAAGTTCTTATTATATTTTTAAAAGCTTATGGCAGATTGTAGTGATGTTTGCACAACTCTCTTAACAATGTGAATATACTTAAAATCACTGAATTCTGTTAATTTAAGTGAGTGAATTGTATGGTATGTAAATTATGTTTCAATAAAATTATTACCAAAAAACCCTAAAACAAAACAAAAACAAAAACCCCAAACCAAAAGCAAAACCCTTTTATGGCAAATTTTCAATCATTTCAATTACTGTGCCCATACCACTTTCCCACCTTACTGACTTTTCATGATTTACCTGAGGCACAGAAGACATGGGAGAATCACACATGTCTTTTCTCTTTTGTTCCTGTTAATTAATAAGATTAAGGAGCTGGGGTTCTTAAATTCCTTTCACTCCAAAATACGTATCTAAGGTATTCTTTTAGAGGCTAAATTTAGAGATACTTTATAACAAGTGAATGGGTGTTCTATTTTGTGAGAACCAACGTCATGTCAGTATTTGAACATTTGAGGCTATAAACAAAAGCATTGCATCACACAATTTTGGCATCAAAACCCTTTCATGTATTTAAAGGACCAGGAGAACACAATTTCAAATGGTTTAGCTGTTCACACATTAGTAATCCACATCACAAGGCACCCCGTCTGGCCCCACCTCATGGAAACTACCAACCCTGTGTTGCACTCTATGGGAATACAGCTTGACCATTACGTAAAACAGCTGTGAAACTTGTTTTTAAAAAGAAAATGTCAGATGTTGCTGACTTAGATCTTTAGATTCTGTTTCATTTATCTTCTAATTCCTAGGAAGATTAATAACCAGTATTTCATCTTAAATGTAAACAGACAGGGAAACACTGAAGCTCTTTAATACTTATACATCAGAATGAAGTTTAAATAAACATGTTTCACCATCACCAGGAAAATTCAACATTCTTTTTCTGAAGTAGAAGTGGACACCAAGTTAACACATGATAAGAAAAAGATGACTTTGGTTTTAAAATTCCCAGAATAATCTTAGCTTTAAAGTCAGAGTTCTTATTAAAGCAGATAACAATAATTCTATTTTCTTTACTCTGAGAGCAGACTCTAATTGAAGATGCAAAACTGAGTCTTACACAGATTCAATTACCAGGAAATGCCTTTATACCCAATAGATTTCTTCACCCTTAAGGAAAATGTACCAAACTTTGGCAGGAATAGGGACAGCCAGTTCAGTATAGGTTAGATTTGGTTTGCAAACATACCAAGGATTATGCTATTTATAAATGCACTTACAGCTGACTCCTGGATAGAACTTAAAATACTGCACATGTTCATGGGATGGAATAATAAACCATCCACTTATCTGGTCTGTCCTACTGCCTTACACCTGGAAAGGACTCCAACATAGAGTACCAGGATGGGAAAGGACATTAGAATGAACCCACATCCTATTACTAACATTTCAGATTTGAACTCAAAGGCTTGCTAGTTCCACACTCAGTCTGCATTCCACACTGTGCTATTGTTCAGTCCCCTGTGTTTGTTTTTTATTTCCTTATATCATTAACTTAATTGTATGCTTTTTGAGGAGAGGGGCTTCATTTATTTTCGTTAACCCATAGCACCTAGCACTGTATCTTACAAGTAGTAAGCACGCAGTAAATGATTATTAATCTTAATTTAATTTCATGCAAATTAGTTTTTTGAAAACTTATCAAATATAAAGAGGATTGGATTAGGAATTAAGAGATCAGGGTTCCAGCTTCCTTTGATGTCTACGAGGTTAAGTGAGACACTTTTCTCTGAACCTGTCTCCTCATCAGTAACATTGTGTACTTGATGCCCTCTGCTTTCTTGGACCCACATTCTGTGACTCTAAAGAAATAACATACACTTGTTAGCCCATCAACCTCCTGTATGTTAACACCAGTTATTTTCACTTGTCTAGTGCAGACAGTTAAGTAGGCAGGTGGTTACTTCTAAGCTGATTCCAAGCAGAGAACAATTCCTTTGAAGGTTTAACAAAAATCTGGGAATAGATGTAGATAATACCACCTTAAGTCCTTTCACACAGGAGTTTAAGGATACATAGTCGCTGTGTTCCTGGGGAAAAACTGAGATGCACAGAGCATTCCCACCTCATGGATGAAGAGAATGAGACTTCAAAGAGTCAGTCACTTTCCTAAGGTCATTCCACTCCTACTATTGCTACTACTACTATTACTAGGGAAGTAGTGGTCAAACAATGTCCATGATGGTAATGTTAATAATGATAATGAATATTTATTCAATACTTATTCTGTGCCAGGTACTTTCACATGAATTCATCTTCACAATAACCTTACAACATCAGTATTATCATTATGATGATCACTTTACAGATGGGGATCTAAGGCAGAGAGTCTGAGCAGCCTGCTCACGGTTTCAGAGCTTGCTAGTAATAGAGAGGGGTTTGAACACTGGCAGTCTTGCTGCCTGGTTCAGGCTCTTAAGTACTACACTCTATCATTGGAAATGTTGAGGGTGGAAACCTGGCTTCACAGTTTTGTCTTCTGACTCTTCACTACAGCACACTATACCAAATCTATAATGATGTAACCGTCAACTGTTCAATTCTAGTTTGTATCAAATAGAATGTTAGTCTAAGTAGGAATACAGATAGCTCTAGTAAGTTTGACACTCCACTATACTTTAAAAATATATGTAAGAGCATACAAATTTTTTAGCAGAGCAAAGCAGTGAAAGAAAAGGAATAATAAGATTACTTTGCAGCAGTAGTTATCATATCTTAGCATGCATAAAAATCATTACTGAGAAAAGCCAGTTAAAATGCAGATTCCAGGGACTACGCGCCCAAAGACCACAACTGAACAAGTTTCAGGTAGGTTTCTGGAATCTTCATTTTTAATAAGTATATAGCCCCTACCGTCTGGATTCTGAAAGGCTGAGAAACATCTGTTCATAGGTTGCCATCACCCCAGTCTGATCCCACAGGGAATATATTTTCCATAAGATTTTAGGATGTGAGAAAGTTCAGACAAAGAATTCGTAGGGCTCTGATGCACAAGGTCATCAGAGCTATTCAATTTAAATTTTTAATCAACTTCTTCAGAGTGTTTCACTGACATCTATATGAACTTACTCTGCAGAACTAGATTTTCTATAACTTCAATCTCAACATGTGGTCCTACAGAGTAAAATTTAAATATTTCAATTCTGATTGAGATATTTTTTCAGAGATAAATTAGTTTCTTCTGCTGGCGCCTTTTCAAGAGGACCTGAAACCACTCTCTTGACCATTTATATTGGGTACTGCGGTTATTTATCTCAGTCTCAGCACAGGGACGCACCCAAGAAAAACCGACAAGTGGGAGATCTGTCACCCCCAAACTGTGATGGTATATAACTTCCCTGCCCTGGGTGTATACTTCCCGTACCCCCTGCCTTGTTTCCCATGTTCTTTCCTTCATCTGGAAAGCCCTTCCATTTATCTTCAACCTACTTATTATTTTTGTTCTTCAAATTCCAATTCAAGTGCCACCGATCACGTACTCTAGCCTCTGATTCCCCCTTTCCTCTTGCAGTGTAGATTATAGGGATTGTACAATATAATCTGTCACTAAAACCATGACCCTCTGTTGCTTCATGTACGTTGGTCTTATCTTCCCAAACAGCGTGTCAGTTTACTGTGGGTAAAGAAGATGACTGAAACTTTAATAATATTTACATCAGACAGCCTAACAATAGGCACAAAATAGACAGTTCAGCAGGTATTGCTGACTGATCAGGGGTATTGTTTTCAAAATGAACATGAAGTTGAAATCTTGGCTTCATTTGTGACACCTTTATAAACTTGACTTAGTCGTTTAACATCTGTATACCTTATAATTTTCATCCTAAGCATGGAACATCTTTTAAAGTTTGTGGAAAAAATCATGCATGTACCTTGGAGTCATTTGACATAGTTTGCTTCTTACCAATATCCTGGGCATCTTGGTTGCTCTGTCTCGCTCTCATCTGCAGCTGGAACTTATGCTGGGAAGAGCAGAGGTGCAGCAGGTACTGGCATGTCTTACTGTTGTCTGTCTGGAAGGCATGTTTTATTCCATCTGATGTATTTTGCAATGTGATTTTCTTTTTCTACAATATTAATTGGGGTATTAAAAATTACTATATTATCCTATCACTTTATTACATGGCCAAATTTTATAAGCAATAATTATTAAGTAGAGATATTATTTTTATTTCACATCATTAGGCGTGAATATTCCTTGACCTATATCTAATAGAAATATAGAAATACATAATTTTGTATTATTACAAATTCAGCAAATACATGAAATTAATATTATTTGCTTAATACAAGTAATGTTATATTACTTTTAGAAATGGTAGCCTATATTAGACTGTACAGAGTGTAACCAGCCACTAGCACGGGAAACAGTTTCCTTCAACTAGATTACTGATATTTTGAGTTTACTGCAATGTTTACAAACACCAAAACTGTTTGAAAAAGAAATTATAAGAAATACGTGCTCCACTTCCTTGGATAAAGAAAATGAAGTTCAACAAAAGCTGATGTATTAATACATAGTAATAAGAGCTGTGGTTCAGTCAAGAAAAATCTTGGTGGCAAGAAAGCTAGGATACAAGTTGTGGGAAGTTAAGGAAAAGGCACCGGATAACGTGCCTGGGCTGAGAGATGAAACACATCAGTATTCCCTCCAAATTCAGGGAAAGGAGGCAAATGACAAATCAGTTTTATCTCCCTGTTTCTTTTTTTTCTTTTAAAAAATATTTTATTTATTTATTATAGTATTATTTAATTATTTAACTTTGGTGGTGGTGGGAGGCAATTAGGTTTATTTATCTTTAGAGGACATACTGGGGATTGAACCCAGGACCTCAAGCATGCTACGCATGTGCTCTACCACTTGAGCTATACCCTCCCCTTTATCTCCCTGCTTCTTAAAAAACAAATGTCTCTTAGGAAGGGGACATTCCAAAATATAGTGATCTATGTGGTAAGGCTTGCAGTGATCCATATACCTTAAAAGACTGGCATTCAACATGTCAGGGATCTAAGCCTAACATCCCTGAAGAATTGTTTAAGTCCAGTTAGATTCCACTGTAGCTCTGGCTTCTTCCACTGTGCAGATTATTCCCTCTGCTTCATATCTTTGTCTTCTATCAAACGCAGAAATAGGCACAGATAAGTCAGATTTGGCAGGCTCACAAAAAATACAGAGTATTACTCCAACTTCAATGATGCAGGTGCCATCTTCATAATTCCTGGTCTTGTTTATCTAAAAATTTTTGAACTGCTTAACTTCACTTGAAAAACTTAGCATCACAATTGGAAATAGAAAGCTAGTACCACTTGCCATAAATAGAATTCAGCCATAAAGATATGTAATCAATGCAATAAAAACAAAATAAGACTATTAAATCCTAGCTGGATGTTGTTACCAATGAAATCTCAGGGACGCTGTTCTCTTTTTGTCAAAAAACGAAATCAGCAGGTATTAGAGAGGAGTTAAAGATATAGTAGCACCAAACAAGTATGGTGACTACCAGTAGTATACCTAGTAACTCTTTAAATACTTGGAATTTTTTTCCTAACAAACATTGGACTTAACCACTGTAATTCTCAAGGATGTTGAACTCCACAGTTGTAAAGCTGTGCAAGTTTGAAACAAATCACAAGGATAATTGATTCTAAGTGCTAACTGATGGACTGGACCAGGCATGTGCCTAAGGAAATTCAGTTCTAAGAGATAAGAAGGGTGAAGGGTGACCTTTCTATCTTCCCAGAGGCTAGTGGAGGAAAAAAGGAGGGTCAAAAAAGAGAGCTCTGTGTTAGAGAAAGAACTTCAGGATAAATAAGTACTGTTAAACAAGGGAATGGTTTGCATGGAAATATGTTCTAGTCTTTATTACTGAAGATCTTTACAAATGAGCTAATCACAGCTGATTCTATTTTTATAACAGGGCTGATGTGATAGCTGGCAAATGACAGAGAGCTAAATGCTGAATGGTTATTTGATTTGCTGCCTTTTCACAGTTGGTCCAAATTAGATTTGCATTTAATTAACCTAAGGTTTCCTCTAAGCACTTGCTCTGCTGGCACTTCCAATGGGGAGCTAAGTTAAACCTAGATAATTTCCTGGTCTTGACAATCTTGGGAAAATAAGGATGGTCTGGGTTTTCCTGAGAGAACACATTATTATCTGGTAATCTTAGTGGGACTACTGGGTTTTATAGGAAACCAACCAACTAACCATCAGGCCTAGAACTGATTTCAAAGGTCTCTAGGTTGAAGATTATCCAGGGTCAGTTAGGACCTTGATATTATATCCTTATAAACATTGTTCTAGTGAGACCAGACTTCAGCCCAAATATAAACTAAAGATGTCCGTAGTCCCTGAATACCATTAGAAAAACAATTACCTGAACATATTTTTGATTTACCTCTGGGGTTTGCCAACTACCCTTCAATGTTCAGATTTTCCAACTATGTCCAAAATCAAAATATGCCTTTATAGTTCACTGTCTTTCATAAACATGATTTTCTAAAAAAATCGCTTTTCTAACTTTATCACCATAGATAGTATACACTAAAACTTAAAAGTGTAAAAAGTCCTGTGGCTACTTCATAAAATCCAATAAATTTCTGAACCACTGAGATTCAAATACAGTTGCTGTTAAGGACCTATTACTGAGCTAGACAAAGTTCACTGGGATTAAGATAATTATCAATCTTAAATACATTAGATGGTTTTCTTCATGTGAGAAGCATTTGTACCCTAGAATAAGTTCTGAATTAACAGAGAAGTCAACTCAGTTGTAATTTAACTAAAGTTAATGGTGCATATAACCAGCTAACCATTCTTCTAAAAATCACCTCCTGAGAAAACCCAAAGCAAATAAAATTGCAATAATACTTCCTACAACTAAGAAAGGAGAGTTAAATAGTATTAAGACATATAAGCCCTACTGAATGCTAGGGTCTAAAGGTCACTTAAGGAAAGTCAATTAATATGTTACATTTGAAATTGACAACAACTATTTAAATGTAGAATCAAAAGAGGTTAAAATGGACATACGGAAAAAGAAATCTTCTTGGTTTCCCTCCATGGAAAGCGAAGGACCAAAGTGCGAACTCCATTGTGTACCTCAAACACAAGGACACCTTTACAACAGACTCCAAGCAGTATTCCCGTTTGCGACTTTTTCTCAGGGTGCACTCGGTGAAAATGAACTCCGTATTCTGTCAGTCTTTGGCAGACCTGTTGGAACAATACCATAACATAGCAATGCACCATGGCAAAAGATGACTTAAAGATACAGAAATTGTATCAGTGTCATCTAATATGGAAAGGGTAATCTTTTAAACAAATGTTGCTGGAACAACTAGATATTCACATGCCAAGAAAATGAATCTTGACCCTTACTTTGCCCACTATATAAAAATTACCCCCAAAAGGATAACAGACTTAAATACAGGAGCTAAAAATTATAAAATATAGAAAATCTTTATGACTGTGGGTTAGACAAAGATTTCTTAGATGGGACATAAAAAATATGAACCACAGAAGAAAAAACTGAAACTACATTAACACTAGAAACTTTTTCTCTTCAAAAGTCAGTGATAGGAAAACCTAAAGGCAAGCCACAGACTGGGAGATAAATACATATAAAATATACATTGGATAAAGGAATAACATCTAGAATATATAAAGAACACGTACTTCTCAAAAAAAAAAAAGAAATCACATAATCATACACAAAAATGGGCAACAGATGTCATTAGATACTTCAACAAAGGAGATATATGAATGGTAAATAAATACCTGAAAAGATGCTCAAAATAATAGTAATTAGGGAAACATAGATTAAAAACCACAATGATATATTACTACTTACCTATTTCAATAGCTAAAGTGAAAAAAAAAAACAAAAACAAAAACCAGATCAAGTGTTGTTAAGGATGTAAAGCAACTGGAAATCTCACATTACTGGTGGTACTGTAAAATTGTACAACCACTTGAGAACAACTTGGCAGTTTCTTAGAAAGTTAAACACACACTTACCATAGATCCCAGCAAACCTAATGGTAGTTATCTACTCAAGTTATCTACTCTCTCTCAAGAGACAGAAAAACTGTATGTTCATGCAAAAATGTGCATTTGACTGTTTACAGAAGCTTTATGTCCATCAACTAAAGAAAAAATAAACAAATCGGTGCATACCTGTACAAAAGAAAACTACTCAGCCATAAAAAAGAAACTATTATACATAGCATGCCATGGATGAATCTCAAAAGTATTATTCTAAGTGAAAAGAGCCAGACACGAAGACTCTCAAATATATGATTCTTTAACTGAAACTCTAGAGAAGAAAAAACTATGGTGATAGAAAGCAGATCTGAGGTTGTCAGAGGTTAGGAGTCGGGGGAGGGGACTGACTGGAAAGGGACATGAGGGAACTTTCTGGTGTTGGAAATACGCTACATCAGGGGTTGGCAAACTCCTTAGTAAATATTTTAGGCTTTGGGGGTCATATGATCTCTGCTGTAACTACTTAACTTTGCTGTTGTAGTAAAGTAGTCAAGTAAAAGTAAATATAGACAATATGGAAACAAATGAAGATGGTCAAGCTCCAATAAAACTTTATTTACAAAATAGGTAGGCCACAGTTTTGAAACCTTACTCTTTATAATACTTGTGGAGGTGGTTGCCAACTGATTGTATATTTTTAAAACTCACTGAATTGAACATTTAAAAGTGGTGAATTTTATAGTGTGTAAACTATACCTCAATAAAGCAGATTTACAAAAAGATACAAAAATTTTTCAAAGGCCGTATGATATATAGCAGAAGGGTAACCTTTGAAAGATGTATTAATGAGGTTAAAGAAAAATTCTCAGGTTTGAAGAAAGATGCTAAGGCTAAAGAGAAAAGGAGTAACAGGACACATCATTAGAAGGAGAGGGACAGCCTACTATGCATTAAGCACGGTACCTAAAGGAGGAAGATTGAAGCTCAGAGAGGTTAAGTTCATTGTCCAAGTTCCGCCAGCTGGTTGAAACAAGAATTCAAATGCAAGACTGACTGAAAATTTCCATGCAAATTCTTTCCACTGTGTTAGTCTGCTGTTTACCTTTATTAATAAAAATATAACTTGCTATTTACTTCCTACAAGTATAAAAGTGTAATAACTGAGGGAAAAAAAGCACATAATTTAATGTCTTTAAATGCAAGCTCAGACAAAACAAACCACCTTGCCTTTCCCACCATGAATCCTAGATTACAGGTGGTTTAAGTCTGTGAATGAAACCCCTTCATAGATATTTGCAGGGCTGGGAAACTTGGCTCCCTTCAATATAGAACAGCAAATTTAAGGCATACTCTTGTTATGTCCTGGAAAGAAGAGAATGGTCTGAAGTTTCTCTTCTCAACAGAATATTATCTTATTTTTGCTATTCACACTGGAAGTTTACATAATACTATTTTTTCTGATCATAAATGCACTCTTATTTATCTTAGGTCTCACAGGAAGCTGGTGGCAGAACTGGAACTATAAATCAATTTTCCTAACCCCCTTCCCCTACTACTTGGCATTAGTGGAAAAACCATTTTTAGATGATATGATTAAATTTTATGCCTTTTAAGAAAAAACACAGCAAAACAATTCTAGAATCAGCTTGAACTTGCCTCTCTTATCCAGATAGTCACAAAATCCAATTGTTTCTTCTTTAATATATCTTGATTTTGAGAGTATGAAATAGGATAAAAGCATATAATCCATAGCCAGATAGATACAGGTTGAAATCAGTTTTGCTCCACATACCAGCCATTGACTTTGGGAAATACATTTCCTCAGTTCCGTCTTTTACAAAATGAGAATTGAAATACCATGGTTTTAGTTAGGAATAAATGAGATGAGATAATGCATATAGCATCAATTATTGGCATCTGAGCTTTTAAATGTATGTCCTCCAACATCTCTTGCTTTGAAAAAGATACAAAGTTTATCATTTGTAATCTTTCACACTTACCTTCAAAAATTCTAACTCTGTCTCTTTTTCAGAAGCTCCCACATAGGTATTATGCAATTTGGGTAACTCTTCTTTGATATAGGATAAATCAAGTTTCTCCATCACTCTGGGAGGCAAATAATGCTCTAGTCTAAAATAAGACATGCCATGAACCTAGAAAAGAGAGTGTCTTTGTAAGTAAGCAATTCTGTTTGCCTTCTTCCTTATATCTTAAAGTTCTTGCCTCAGCCAAGAGATCAGGCACTTCTATTTATAATTCTCTCGGAGGAATGAGTTTTAGAGGACATGCCTTAGTCTTTCTCTTTTATTCAGTGACTGAACTGTTTGGCAAGCTTCAGGAGAAGAGTGACAATTACAGGCCAAATGTCACTATAGTTAAGGGTTAATGTCATGAAGGATGCTGCTTGAGTGGTGCAGTCTCTTGCTTCTTGCTTTCTCTTAGGTCCACTTACCTTCAGGAACATTTGGCTTTGAACACCTGTTCTCCATACAGTGAGCCCTGCTAGGTTCTCAGTCTGTCACTGCATGGATCTGTGTGGAAGGTGGAAGACTCCTTTGATCCAGATTTGGTTGGTAACCCTTATGTCTAATATCTATTAGTTAGATATGGGGAGAAGGAAGGATAAGTGCTAAATATACTAGAACTCTGAAACAGGATAATTTCAAACAGAAAAAAAAAAAAAAGAAATCTTACACTATGGTTTTAAATAACCAGTGTACATGGAGAACTTGGTCATTTTGAGGCACCAAACTAACCTCAAAAATCTCCAGATCTAAAGAGCAAACACCTCAAGCAGGTTTATTCTTTAATTATGCTGAGGATAAGAACACCACTGCAAAGGTGGTCCTGGAGAAGAAAAAAAATCCTACCTCTGGTTGATAATCTCCATACTCAGCCTGGAGAGCCAAGGATGCTAGCAACAAAGAAGTCTCGTCATCACAGTGCATCCTTTCCTCCAAGATATCTTTTCGCAGCTGAAGATAATACTGATGACAGGTCAGAGTATGTCTGGGAAAACAAACACACACACAAAACATGCAGGCTTCGACCTTTAATCTCGGGGTGATTTTTTACTATTGGCATAAGTTTAGTTGCCAAGATGGTTTGTGATTAAGCACAAGAATTTAATAAGCTATGTTGAAGGAAATATTTCTTTTATGATAAAGAAGACCTTATCTCTGATCAGAATCAAATAACTCAGTATCAGTAAACTCAAGGGTCCAAAGACCAGGGGCCAAAAAGAGAAATACAAAAACTCCTGTGTACTTACTGTATCAGACTAACATCATCCATGAAAAATTTAATTCGGAAAAACAAAGTAAAATTAACAGCGGCTTTGCTCTTTTTCTTTGGTTCTTCTTTCCATCCCTCTGGAGCCACTTTGGTTAATTTTAAATCAGGATCAACAAAGAAATATTCATGATCTAGAACAGAATGAGAAGCACTGAGATAAAAATATGCTAATGTTTTCTTTTACTTTCTTCATTTTTTGGTCAAGCTTGCACAAAACAGATTACATGAGAATAAAACAGGATTACTGAGAAGTAGGGCAGGGAATTCTGAGGCACTACATACGGATAGGAGGCAACATGGTTCAGTCTTTTAAAAATAATGGCTGTGAAGATAGACCTGAATTCAACTCCTAGTCACATCATTTATTATCTGTGTGATACTGAATGAATTATATAATCTTTCTAGACATCAATTTTCTTGTCTATAAAATCAGGATAGTGCTAAGTCCTGGTATTTTGGTTTGCTGTAGAGGTCAAATGACATAATGGATATAAAACACTTGGTAGTTCAAAGCATGTGGCACATGGTCAGCATTCAATAAATATTAGCTATTATTTGTTACAGCGAAGCTACCAGTTGAAACCAAGAAGGAACAATGATCATCATTTTATTTTTAATGTCATCACCTAAGTATTACTTACTCTCTCCAGCTAAAAGATTGTTCAATAAAATCTTACTTATCCAGAATGTTTAAGAAATTAGTAGTAATTTAAATAAAAATTCTGATTAATTACATATTTTTGTATAGATAGTATTGCCTGGTTAGTCTAAAATTATAATTAATAAAATTAATAAAAATTATATAATTAATGTAGTATCAACAGGTACTAATTGAAAATTTATTGGATGACTCTACAAAATAAATGATTAGTTTATAAGGACCAAAAAAGTAGCTGAAAGATATATTTCTTTTATGACAAAGATGGCATTATCCTGATCTTACAAGGTTTCAGGGTGATTTGATCCTTCAATTGTAATTAATTGTGCTTTGTTGTCAAAGTTTTTTAAAGTTAAGTTTTGAGGTAAACTGGAATCTGAAAAGTTGAAGAGTAATTTATATATATGGTAATTTATTAAAGAAATATTTATTAAAACCCAACTCCAAAGGTTTCTTATTGTTATAACAATTCTAATTGATAAGCGGCAGCAGCTTCTACTGCAGCTGTGTTCTGAGACCTCTGTGGTCGTGAATGTCACAGAGGTCAGTGAATATAATGCTTAAAAAATATGTGAAATGACTTATTTTCAGTCATGAACTGACCACACTTAAAAAAGACACTGTATATTCCTAGGATTGTAAGCTAAAGAAGTTTATACAGAGATTCAGAAATAGGGCCCGGCTATATATTCAAATTTGTATTAGCAGGGTACTGCTTTCTAGAGTATATACATATGTGGGCAAAATAATGGTCCTTAAAATATAACAGTTAAAATCATTTTTATATAGCCAATGCCAAAGAAAAAAAATCTTCATGGTCAGGTGCAGGAGATGCTAAAAAGATACAGCTATTGAAATAATGTACCTAGTTAGGAAAAGGAAGGGAGTTCCTAACTCCTACTTCTCAATGCTGACATATTCACAGAGTTAATATTCCCTAAAACAAGGTTAGGCAGAGCAAGCATAGGAAGCTGTCTTATTAACGAGTTTCCATAGTGTACCCTGAATTTAAAATGTCTTGGTACCTTTGAGGGTAGCTAAAGCAAACAAATGATGTTCCACTAAGCCAATATGGGCCACAACCATATCAAATACATCTTTACATATAGTTTTGGTATCACAAGTCAGTTCCAGTCTCTGCCCATTCAGAAGCATTATGTTTACTTTTCTTCGGTTATCCTCATTCTTCCCTTTCTTGGTCTACAATTGAAAAAAAACGAATGGTGCTTATTAATGCGAACATTATAAGAATTGCAACTTTAAAAAAAAAACCCTTTACTGAATTTATTTTCTAAAAGTGACGCAAAGTGGTTTTATTACTTACAAGGATAGACCGCGGCAAATCCAAAGATATAAATGGTTCAACCGTCATTTTCACAAACTCAGGGCCAAAGAAATTCTGTGAATCACATAAGCAGAATCAATAGTTTCAATCATTTATTCCAGCTCTTTCTTTGAAATAAAAATAATGTAATAATAATAATAATAAACTACGTGTAAAACCACTGTATTCGAACTAGGTGATGTGAAACAAATGTAAAAACTTTCAATAAGCAAGTACAGTGGAATTTACCAAGAACAGGAATGGAATGTGCCTCACTCCTAAGGGTGAAAAAAAGTTTTACCTCAGCTTTGTTTTCTACCAGTGATGTAAAATAAAGCCTTGCTGTATATTGTTTTACAAGTTTTTCATGTTTTGGACCCCAAGTAGACCCACACTCTCAAAAAAATTAGCAGTCTCAATTATTAAAGTAACATAGAGTTATCAAGCTCATATAAGGATTTGGTTTAATATTGCTAATGTGTAAACTGATTGAACAGAATCTCATTATTTCAGAGAGTGATATTCAATTTGTCCTAAAACAAGTCATAGTTAATGGACAACGTCTACTTTGTGATTAAAAAAAGATACCCATCTGTAATCATGTTCTTGGAACCCTGTACTTTTTTGGTTCCAATTAGTGACAACTAGGGATGGTATAGGTATCAAATCTCTGCCCCCCACTGCTGCCTTTAGTAAGAAAACAGTACCTTAGGAGTTGGGAGGACTCAGAAGCCGGAGAAAGTAAAGCCCATACTTTGCATTTACTGCCTTTCAATCTGTTCTCTCCCTTAACTTTTTGTATATCCAGGGGTTTCTGCCCAGAAAGGAGAACTGATTGAAGAGATAACTTAAAACAAGTTAAGACTCCAGGTGGGAGCAGGATTCAGAAGAGACTGAAAGATTATGTCCAAATGGGCAAAAAGCAGAATGAACACAGGGATACTCTCCAGGCCAAAGGCAGGTGGGGTGTGTGTGGGGGTGCACTCTTATGCATGCATGTGTTTGAACTCATGGGGGTTACTGGAGTTTTATTTTTGTTGGTTTCTTCTCTGCATTTCGCTATATAGCTCATTAGGCTGCTTGATGTGGGAATTCTATCTAATCAACTGGGCGTGGAACATGTGACAGATACCATGTTAAGTAAAAGTTTAACATTAAGCATTTGTTAATATTCAACGAACCAACAGGACACATTTTAAATGAGAACAGAAACAGTAGAAGAAACACAGAATCTGATACAGATCAACTAAGGCAACAGGGTATGAACCTTAAAACGTGTCTACACCAAAAGTAATACAGAAAAAAATTAACCCAAAACTTATGTTTTGGGAAAAAAACATTACTTCAATTGTGAAATTGTTCTTCCCAATACCAGTATTCCTTTTCAGCCTCAAAAATATATCCTTCCTGTCTTTTGTTTAGAAAAAACACTATGTGGCCCTTTAATGACCAGTAGTTCAAATTCTTTAGTCATTGATATAGCATGTCTCTGATGAAGAAAGTATGTTTTTGAAGTAGTCAGAATCTGATTGCCTGAAAGGAAACACAAGTTTTTAGTAAGATGACACGTAACAGTGGTATACTATAAAGGTACAGACTACCATTTATGACTCTAAATGAGCCAAAGTTCTGCATTAGCTCTCTGAAACAATGGTTTAGGAAAAAGATGTGTGTCTATATATGTATGTACGTGCCCTTTACGTTTTATGTGTGTCTTTAATTATTAGAGACCCATGCTATTTTGTATATCCTGCCTACTGCTTAATTTTGACAAATGTATTGGTTATAATGATAAATTGATGAATCCTTATTGAATTTCTTCCTTTTAGCTTAAAATAAATTGTTGTATTTTATTAGAATCTAAGAACTTTAAAATTGGACATTGTCTTATAAATTACAACCCAATTTCACACTTTAAAAATTAGCACAATGAGACACGAAGAGGTTTAAAAATGTACACAAAGTCATACTTCCAGAAATTAAAAAGTGAATTATTAGAGATTGAATCCAAGTCTTCTAATTTGTAGTTCAGTTTAATTTTCACTGTGTAATACTGTTTCTTCTCCTTAGCAAACTATGAGGGAAATTTGAATTCTATCAATTTCAGGGTATACAAATATGCTTTTAAGATAATTCTTTGTAGCAATTAAAACCAAAACAGAATAGGATAATATACTTTCTTGATGAGAACTAAAAAGAAAAAATTCACCCCAGATTTTATCACTTTTACTAATATTTATTTTGCTTTTGAAGAATTATTTGTAAAAGAACAATACAAATGAGATACTGCCTCACCTTTCAAATTGGTGATGATAAAAAAAGAATAATAGTATCAGAGTCAGTAAGAATATGGTGAAACAAGCATAATCAGAAGAAAAATAAATTGGAAGAAATTTAAAAAAAATTTTGTTGCTCCATCATTAGCTGCATAGAAGAAATTTTTAAAGGGCAATTTGACAGTACATATAAAATGTCTTAAAAGGTATTTGCCGTTGACTTGGCTATTCCACTTGGAGGAAGTTATCTGCAAAGATTTAGCTATAAGGATGTTCATCAGAGCACTTCATGCAATAGCAACAACAAACGAGAAACATTTTAAATGTCCAATAATTGGAAACTGATTAAATACATTATGGTACATAGTAAAATCACATAATGGAGTACTTTACAGCCCTTAACATCATAAAAGTTGTAAAATGTTCAGGATATTTTACATGAGAAAAGACTATATTCATTGTGTGCTTAAAGTATAAAGGATATATGTTTAAGAAATATAAACCAACTAAACACATAAAAGAAAAATCCCCCACAGATATAAGATGCAGTTTTGTTCCTTCCTGTCTTTGGGTATTGTAATGTGAGGATACGATGCTTGGAGCTAAAGCAGTCTTCTTTTAACCACAAAGATAACTACTGCCAAAATTCTGAGAATGGCAGGGCAGAAAGATGGAATGCACTTGACAGCATTCTTGAGCTTCTGAACCATCCTTGAACTCTCTGTCTCTGATCTTCATGGTTTGTGGGGGAATACATTTCTTAATATTAAAAAATAATCCCCTGCAATACTGAATAAAGCCGGTTGACTTCAAGGATCATGAACATACTTTTAAAATATACAGTTAAGATGCCCTGAATCTATCTAATGTTATTTTAAAAATGAAATCATGAAAATAGCTAATGTTTATTTTGATATCAACCAACAAGATATTTAACACCAATGGAAACTAATATGAGATTTTAATTTCGCCTACAGGCAACTTTAGGATACCCACAGAATTTTTTAAAGTACTTTGCCTAACAACTCCCCATGAGACAAAGTTTAGATGCAGTAACCCGAGAGTCAACTTACCCTCAGTTTCCTTTGGGTCATGGCTGTTTCCAGGGCCATTTCTCTTAAGGGATCCCTGGTGATGTCAAGCATGGAAGCTTTGATCGTGTCTCCCGGATACAGGCTCAACCGGGACTGTCTAAGGGCCATTCTGGCTTGCAGCTGCATCATTTCTTCTTCTTGTCGTTTCAGCATGATCTCCTGATTAATTAAGTTGCCTTCAAGGGGTGTTTCATATTGTCTGCCATACAGAAAAGAAAAGAGGGTTGGGAAGAAAACAATTATTTTAAGTCTAATCAAGAAAAAACCTGGTTAGGTTTTTAACAGATTTCCTTTTTTCATCTCAGAAGAACCCTTGCAGTAACATTTCAGTGCTACTGTTAATATGTTTATAGTGGGGTGTCCTGTTTTCAGTAGTTAGATTTATATCTTTCACCTCTTCTCTGAACATTTCAGCATCTTCTGAAAACTGCTCCCCCCACAGTTCTCTCAGATAAGGGCTGTTCTATTCTCATAATCCTGCACCCATGGGCCTGGACAAGCAATACAGACTCCCCTTAATTTTTACTTCAGCTTCCAGATCATTACTGACCCCTCCTCCACTAGCCCCAGCTTCCCTGAAGTGCATGCTATAAAACCATACCATCCACTGCTCTGCTTTGTTCTAGACATTGTCCTATTGGTCAATTTCCCCTTATTCATTCAAGATTTAAGTGTCTGACTCAGCCTCCTCCACCACTACTGCTGTCATCATTCATGGTGGTGTTACAGGGACTGAGGGGTCCTCCAACACTCTGGCCTCCTCTGCCTCGGCTGGCAATCGACTCCAAGGGTCATGCTGGCTATTAGCAATAACTGCACCACCTCTAAAATGTCTTATTTCTATTGTCCAACACCCTCTCCATCTAATCTCTTTGTTTTTTTCTAGCTCACTTCCTCTAACACTCTCCTTCAAATAATTCATCGACTCTATCAGGAATTTTAATCCACTGACCTGACCACTTGCTCTCTGTTAATCCTCTCTTGCCTTAACATTGCTTGAATTCTAAGGGCCATCGTTAAAATCACTCTTTTGCATTCAACCTCTACTCTCATGAAACTGCAGAACCATGCTGACTGACCCCACTGAGCTCTCAACACTGCCTGGTGATTCATTTTCTTAAGAGAACTATTTTATATTTTCCTCCTTCTCTTTTCCTTTCAAAGCTCCCATACTTTTTTTTTTTTTTTAAACTGAAGTATACTCAGTTTACAATGTTGCATCAATTTCTGGTCTACAGCATATTAGTTCAGTCATACATATACATATATATATATTCCTTTTCATGTTCTTTTTCATTATAGATTACTACAAGATATTGAATATAGTTCCCTGTGCTGTACAGAAGAATCTTGTTGTTTATCTATTTTATTCAAAATTCCAGTACTTTCTCCCTTGTCCTCTCACAACTGATGACTCTTCCTCAGTTTTCTTGGTGAAATAAGAAGTAATCAGGAAATAACTTCCTTATCCTTCTGCTACCAGACTTCCCAAATCTACATCCATATGTTCTGCTGTCTCTTCTGTTACACCTCTGCACACTCACCCAGGCCGCAAACCTCCAGTATGCATGGAGATTCCACTGCTCTCCCTGCCCAAAGACTTCGCTCCTGCAATTACCCTCTCACATGCATCAAGAAGCTTATACACTGGGTTTTTCTCATTAGCATAGAGACACGCTGTACTATTTTCTACTTAGAACAACAACAACAAAAATCCTCCTTTGGTTCCACACTTCCTTTCAGATTCTATCCCATTTTTTCTGTTGTCTTTTAGAGTAAATCTCTTTAAAACTGTCATTTAAATTTTATCTCCACTTCCTCTCTCACTGCTCTTGGACTCAGATCAATAGTGTGAGTCCCTACTATTCTACCAACACTGATCACAAAAATGACTGCTCTCTGTGTTTTTATCAAAGCTAAAGGATAATTCTCAATTTTCATTTTACTTGATCACTAAGCATCACATAACATAGCTGCTCAATCCCTCCTCTTCTTGGAACATCTGACTTCTGGGAAACCATGCTCTTTTTATTTTCCTTCTATTTCACTGGCTCCTCTTTCTTAATCTCTTTTGTGGGGTCCTGCTTCATGTCTAATCTCCTAATGTGAGACTATAACAGTGCACAGACCTCCAGATTTTTCTAGTCTCCATATACACTTCATACATACCTGATCTCATGTAGTCACATGACCTTAACTGTCTTATGTATGCCTATAACTCCAGGCTCTCTCCGAATTCTAAATCTACTCACCTGCCTAGGTGAGTGTTATACGTGGGTCTTAATACGCATCTTTAGCCTAACATGTCTAAAACCAAATTCTTGATGCTTTCTCCTTATATCCAACTTTTTCTCAATCACTCACCAGTTGCTTAGGACACAACTTAGAGTCATTCTTGACTCCTCTTTCTTACAAATGCCATATCTGAACAAGCAGCAAATCCTGAAGGCACAACCTTGAAGATGTCTATATCTGACCCTTCTCTGCCACTAGCAACCTAGTCTGTGCTGCATGCATCTCAAATGGAGGAGTGTCATTGCCTCCTCACTGGTCTTTTACTCCTGTAATCTGTTCTTCTCAGAACAGGTCAGAGTAATCCCATTACAATTTAAATCAGATCATGGCTCCGTACGCTTTCATCCAATGGCTTCCCATTATACTTAGAACATCCAAAGTGCTCCCGTTAGCTTCCCAGGTCTGACATGATTTGGGTCCTGGTTACCATCCACTCTGCCTTTCCCTCACTCTGCTGCAGCCACATGGCCTTTCCTGCCATTCCTCAACGTGCCACACATCTCCCACACCTCAGGGCCTCTGCACTTGCTGTTCCTTTTGACTGGAACCCTCTTCCCCCTGATATCTCGACATTTTACTTCCTCATTTCAAAGAGTTTTCTGTTCCAATGTCATCCCTTGGGAGAGAAGCCCTCTCTGATCACCCTCCCTATGTAAGACAGAACTTGGACGTCCCAGCCCTGTAGTCTCTGTTCCTTCTCTATTCCTGCTTCATTTTTCCTCAAAGCACCGTCACTAACTGATGGCGCATTACTTACTCGGTTTTTAGTGACTTAGTGGCTATCCCTCAGCCCGATAAAGTCCCAGTACCTAGAGGTACCCAGTACACGGTAGGTACTCAATAAACATTTGTTGAGTGAATGATTGAACATAATTTTATGGCTCCCTCTCACTTAATGGGGGTCAAGGATAATGATAAGAATTTGAATCTATATATTTTAACTCATATTTGCTGCTTTCATCAAATATATTAGTCTTTCTGTTCAAATCATTTATTACCAGAGCTACAAATAGGGAGCAAAAATGTTTATCACTTTATCTATCCCAACACTATATCTGGTAGAAGACTGAAAATTTTGAAAGACAAAACAAAAACAAAACAAACAAAAAACTAAAGAAATCTAGGTGATTTAGGAATGAATAAATAGGTTCTTTTGAGTCAGGAGAAAAAGGTCACCTCATCAAGCAAACACGCACAGAAACCGTGGGAATTGCACCTAAACTGTACTTCAAAAGTTAACACAGAAAAAAACCTTAGAGATGCTCCTTGGGAAACAGCTTTGAACATCTTTTTTGGTCACTGAAAGACATGTTTGATAGCTCAAAATCCCAAAATTACTCATTCTGCTGTATCTGACTCATAATTTCCTGTTACTTTCCCCCCACCCGCTATGATACAAATCAATAGCGCTGTTTGGATCTATTTTTCCATTTCATTCTAGCTAAAGGGAATGGAAATTTTTATAAAGAAGCATGCAACATGTCTAAATACAGAACTATTTATAGCTCTCACAAATATGCGACCTAAAGAACAAACAGAACCTCCTGACTATGTACTAGCATGTTAAGGATATTATCGGAAGCCTTTGTCCACATGCAGAAAACTCTGCACTTGAATAAGGAATTTAGACTTTAATGTGTTTTTCCTTGGGCAGGAAAGAGATGGGACAGTCTAAAAGAAGCAGAGTTTAGCATCTTACATTAAATGTAACAAATACAACCTCCTTCTCCTTGAAGTATTTTTCTTTCACCTATACCTTTATCTAATGCAGATGCCATGAATACCACGTTGTGTTTTTTTCCCTCTGAAAGTGTGAAATACAAGGTAGCTTAATACTAAAACACGACTTGATGAGCTAAGGCCTTAATGTTACCTAAAATAGAACCCATAAACAGTCAAAACTAAGATTCTGTCATAACTCTGACACTTTTCATATATTATCAAGAAAATTGAAATAAGACTCACAAAATGATTTAGTTTTGTTTGGAGGAATATGCTTTTAAATAACTAGCAAACTGACTATAAAATCAATCAATTATAGCACATAATCCCAGAAACTGTTCCAGTTGTTCTCTCTACTCCTGCTTTTGGTTAAGCTAAAAGGGCATCACAGTAACAATTTATGTTTTCTCCAAATTACACATGTAGAGAAGAGTGACTTCCTCGGTCCCACACAGAGCGTAGTGCAACTCAACATTTGTTTCTTAGTGCTGGTCATCCCCAGATAGTTTTAACTTCTTTAACAGAACCATGTTAATATCAATCACAGATCTGTCTTTGTCTCTTACCTTTTTGGCCAAAATTACCAAAATGGGGTCATCACAATTATGATTACTGAATGGGGTCATAGTAATATAAAATGCTATTATGCAAATATAAGGTAATGAAATTTAGGTAAATGAATTCTTATTAGAGTGCTCCTCAAAGAAAAGTATCAGGGACTATATTAAAAGGAACAAGGGAGAAGAGAAAAGACATCAATTTAATAAAAATTCAAACATTAAGGAATAATTTTAGTGCAATGTATTTAATTACTTGGAGTCTAAACCCTGGATAAACTGTCTGCTTTAATCACATGGCTAGGGTTACCTGGTCTATTAATAGTTTACGGGTGTGAAACAGTGTCTGCCGGAATTAATTAGCTAAAGGGCAAGTTTTTGTTATTGTCCAGATGATTCTTTTGTATATAATGGCACTTGAATTGAAATGAAGTGAGATATCAAATTTAAAAGGGAGTAAAGTCTGAAGCAACCTCTGGTTCTTTACTATCACATTACAAATTTCAAATTAATGCTTAACATTGACAACGTGCTTTTGTTTATGTAAGGGACCTGTGCACACATGGAAAAGATACACATCAATATATTCACTGCTGATTTGACACTTTTCAGTTCAAACAAGTAAATCAATCCATAGCTATAATACCACCATCCCAACCCTAGCCTAAGAATAATACCCAGCACCTTAAAAGAAAGCTGAGGATTTTAGTATGAAAATGAACTCTAGACAGCCCAAACTGGGCTTTTAAAAAAAGTACAAGATAACCTCTTTTAAGCCAGGAAAGATGTAGTGAAAAATTAACTTTTTACATAATAGGTTACTTAGTAGTAACCTACTAATTATTCATTCAACAAATAATACTCACTGAAAGCCTGCTTGTTGGACCCATTCAACCTTGCTCTGAGAAATCAAAGTTTACTATCTTCTCACAGATGTTTAATGCCATGCCTCCAGAACTTGCTTACTGTTAATAAGTTATTTTATATTCAGATTGACAATTTTAAAAACCAAGCACAAACTATAAATAATCAGAGTCAGTTCTAAATTTAAAGGATTCCAATAACTCAAACCACTCCAAAAACCTTTTACATAATTGAATGGATTTGTAAGAATGTAAAGAGGAGGGAAAGGAAAAGAAAAATGTAGAAAATAAAGGGAAGAGGATAATTAAAAAAAAATTCTTGATTCTCACAAAGAAAACAAAACCTGTCACTGGAAATATATTATCATCTTTTCATGTTGCATACCTTGGTCTCTGTGACTGGCCTTGACCTGAGCTTTCATCTACCCCTGGGAGGCCGCTGTTGGACTCAAATCTCTTTGAAGCTTCACTTTTTCTCACTAATTGTGAATGAAAAAGGAATAGCACAAGTATAAAAATATGAAGTAATCTTATTTAAAACTCAAGCATTTAGCAGATACATAAGATAAGTTTTACAAATCATATTCATATAACCAAATTAATGACAGAATGTCATTAAACTCTTTAGAGGTAAGTCATGTTATTTTTGAAAACAATGAATTATTCCCTCTGTTATGAAAATGACTATACTGCTGTTTGATAAAACTGCTATTAAGCTCCTATAAAACTATTAAAATGGTTAACTGGCAACTTTTTATAATTTTAAAATCTTCTGTGGAATTATTCCTTTGACATCTTATATCTCAACACTACCAGAAGAGAAGAGCAATCACGGTTTCTTAAGACCATTTTGCTTGTCTGAGTGCCTCTCACCTTGTCTGAAATCTGATTCAGAGGAAATAATAGATGGACTTTCACTGGAGGTACTGAAGATGTCACTGTGGTAAGCTTTGTACCTTCGAACTGGTTCTAGAAGGATTAAAACAAAAACATTAGAAAACAAAGTCATTAGCTGTTCCACACAAATCAAATCAAATGTTATATTTATTCCCGTGAGATGAGGACATTTTATATATTGCTTTAAATTTACTAATTGCTGGATGGTATTCAGAAATGTGACTACAATTTTGAAGTGGTTTGGCATACTGGTTAAGAGCTTAGACTCTGAAGCCAGATTGCCTGGGTTTGAATTTCAGCTCCGCTACCTGCTAGGTGCATGACTTTAGGAAGGTAACAATAGTGTGCATCTCATAGGCTTGTTCTGAGAATTAAATGAATTAACGTATGCAAAGCTCTTAGAACAGAGTGGTTGCTATAAAACATCATCCTTAACAAGCAGTTTTTGAATGCTTACTCTGTGTAATTCTGTTAGGTGCTATAATAGGGATGGAAAATCCAAAGACACAGTCCCAAGCTCAAATAATTTAAAATGCAGAAGTACAAAATACTTAAGCTGAACACTTAGTTCCACCAGAATGAGATGAGCAAGCACTGGGAGTGGGGGGTGAGGGACTGTGTAGGGTTGGGCAGTGCGTGCTCTGCACAAGGGGGGCAGAACCCCACTAAAGTCTAAATTCTACCTTCTCAACGTTTCTGACTCACCCCTTCTTAGTGCTCACGATCGCTATCACAGATGACTATTTACCTCACATCTGGACTATTTCACGTGTCCCAGATTCCCCTTTCTGCAGTCTTGCTCATCTCAGTTCACATCACAGAGAGTAGACTTCCCAGAAATGAAAATCTGAGCATCATGCTGTATTTCTTAAACTAGAATCTTCAAGATACAGTTTAGAATCTCCTTAGCTTAGTATTCAAAGCCTTTCACAAGCTGGTTCCTGACTGCATTTATAGCAATGGCTCTCCATAGTGTGAAGTCATAGATTCTTACTTGTTAAAATCAGATGAAAAGTACAGAACTCTCTTCCCCACCCCCCCCAAACCACATGGATACACAAACATTGAAACAGAACTTTAAAAACTCAATCCAAGTAGAACCTTTGTTCCATGACACCAACACCATCCACTTCTCCAGACCAATTCTGCACTCATGTAACTGGATTTACAGATAACTAAAGGCATATTAACGTTTAGATTCTTTCCTGAGATACTCTCCCTGCTAGGAATGCTGTTCCTCCCTTTTCTTTAGAATATTTTTTCTTTTCCCTTTAAGAGAAGCCTTAAAGGAAAACAAACAAACTTTCATGTCCACCAAAGCGTTCGTGATTACCTAAAGGCTGAGGAAGGCACTGCTTCTTTTATTTTCATATTGTCTATGCTTAACTAACTGTGAGTCTTCCACGGTCTAATAGTTCTCTCTCCACTTGTTTCCTCTACCTAAACAATAAACTCTGACAAAAAGGACTGTGTCTTTTTTAGATGTACCTCGAGTATGTGGCAAGTGTCTGATGCATAGCAAGCACAAAATATTTTCTGAATGAATATGAAATGAGTGAAAAGATGAATACAAGTGATGCACAAGGGTCACTGATGACCTTCATTGTTCAGACAGGTCACAGGCCAAATCAGACTAGATGGTAGGAAATAGAGATAATGAGTAACAGTATTCTTTCAAGAAGTTTGAGGGTTTGAGAAAGGAAAAAGATTTTTTCTTAAAGTAGACTAAATGAGTTATCAGGGTCTTTTGGGCAGGGTGGAATGTCTGAGAATGATTTTAGGCAGTGGATAATAAGCCTGTAGACTGGAGGAGATTGCAAATGATAGTGGGGAAAACTGATAAAAAATGTGATGGAAGCAAGAGGAGATGGAAAAAACCCAACATACATGGGATGGTTAATTTGGCAAGGAGGAAGAAACTTTCTTAAGAGACAGAAGTGATGAACAAAGGAAAAAGTGAAAATACAGAGGGAATCCCAAGATACTCATATCAGAAAGTTGCTGTACTCCTGGTAATAAAAAGTAAATCACTTTCTTAGAAGAGTAAAGAAATTCTGCTGTGAAGAATACGAGAAGAGTCAGCAAAAAACACATGAAAGCTTTTATGTAACCATGAGAGTTTAGATTAGACTAGAATGTATGTATTTTACTAGAGCCAATCAGAATGGTTCTGTGGCTTTTTCTTGGCACTAGAGAAAGCAGACCATGGGAAATACCTAGACTGGAGGAGTGACATGGGATGTCTGGTGGCAGACTGTCGAGGTATATAAGGGTTTCTTTTTCACTAGTTTCCAAACTTGAGGACAAAATGAATTATTCCCTTGTGCTAGAAGGCACTTAATAGAGATTGTTAAAAGAAAAAGAGATGAATGAATGAATGAATGAAAGAAATAGCTAAATAGCAACACAGAAAACAGGCTTGTGGAACTAGGACAGAAATGATGGGCTGGAAAAACTGGGAGGTCATGCTGAGATGAAGGACAGGAGTCACACTGGGAGAAGCACAAGGATAAATGACTGGCCATGGACTTGACAGAGAGGCAATTACATACCGTTCTTCTAACAGTGTTTACCTGGAGAAGTAGACATAATACAGCAGACTCCTGTTTTGTCCAGCTTTGTATACAGTGAACATGAGTTATCACATAACACTATGATTAATTAAAAGTTTTGGAACTGAAAATCCAAGTATTTACCAGCACTTAAAAAAAAAAAAGATTCCATTCTACCACAGGGATGTCTCATGGTAAAATAATTTTTAAAAACTCCCCTGGTTTAAGATGAATGTGATTTGAAAGGATTGTAGAAGACATCAAACAACAGTTTTATGTAGTACTATTTAAATTTAATGAACACGGTTAAGTGGTTATGTAAGAACTGCTATTTTCTAGGGGCACCAAAGAACTTTTTGTTTTATTGTATCGAACCTTCATGCTAAAGTTTAGAGGGGTTTTCCCAAGGTAACTTCACCAAACGACAAACTTGGCATTGTAACGTACAGGACAGTAAAACCATCAAGGCCAAGGAGAAGACACAAACATATGGAGGTAATATGGTTCTACCTCCCGAAGAAAAGTCGGAAGTTGCAATAAACCTATTTAGTAGATACAGAACTTCAGTCACTTGGATGTTATGCCACGCAGTAACAATTTCACACCCCATGAAACTATTTCATAGCTATTTCTGCAAAGTGGCTGTAAGACAGTAAATACATTTTAACTTTAATTTCCACTCTTTGGTGGTGCTTTCTAACTGCTTATATATTATTTCACAAGTCCATATTCCCTGTCTTTTGCTTGCCTATATTTTGTTTCCTTTACTCTGACAACACTAGTAAACTTCTTTCAATCCTTGGGTCCCTTAAAACAAATTAATGTAACTTTGACAACCCCTCTTAAAAATATAACAATAAATCATCTTCCCTTGATGAACTACTGGTCTGTAAATGCTCTCAGTACCACACCTGGGGGGAGGGAGGACACTGCCTCGTGACGCTTTACCATTTTAGAGTTAATAGGGCACAAGCACTTTGGAAAGTTGAACTGGATGACTAGTCTGGCAGGGCAGTTAGGGGGTAGGAAGACTGTTTTTTTCCTTCTAGACTGGGGTAGAGATGGGGTGTCTATGTTAATTAAAGTGGTGGAACTCTTTTGTGAGCTTGATTTCCCAGAATGTATCTTTTAAAATGTTAGCTATGTTCCTTTCATGTGATGGCATGGCAGTATTACCAGATTAAAGTTCCCAGGCAATATCTACTACTCAGACATGCTTATAAGAAGGTTATAATCGGATTAAAGTTCTCAGCCAAAATTTACTACTCAGTTGTGCTTACAAGCCCTTGTAAGCTTTCCATTTCTGAATTAAATAATACATATAACAGTTTCAGGAATTATTATAAAAACACATGTCCTTTATCAAGAGCATCTGCATTGGTATACATGGAGAGGCACATTTTCCATGCTGACAGATCATTTCAGCAGAAATACTTCTTGACTTTCTGAGATGACCTATATAAAAGGCACTAACTAGATACAGTGACTTTCTCCCCCTGTTTTGGTCTGCAAAAGAAGGGTAATCCCTAATTTTTTACAAGGTGTCCTAACATTACTAACAGCTTTTTGTTTTGGAGCATCTAGGCAACAGAGATGTGTTTCATTCTATGTTTATGTATAATACTAGCACTTTAGATTTGGTCCAGATCCCAGGAATGTGGTATTAACTGAGTGATTAAAAACACACACAACTTTTTATTACACAAACTTCTAGATACAAAAACAGAGAGTACAGTAAGCCTTCATATATATCCATCTCTCAGCATCAACAAAACCTAATGATTGCTGTATTTTCTTCTACTTTTTAATTGAAGTATAGTCACTTACAATGTGCCAATTTCTGGTGTACGCATAATGTCCCAGTCATGCATATATATATGTACACATATTCGCTTTCATATTCTTTTCATTAAAGGTTATTATAAGATATTGAATATAGTTCTCTGTGCTATGCAGAAGAAATTTGTTTTTCATCTATTTTTATATATAGTGATTAACCTTTGCTGATTATTATTTTAATTAGAAAGTATTAAACTTTTTTTTAAACAAAGAGATGCTCCTAAGTATTTATAGAATATTACAAAGTTTTTTGAATGCCAAAATTCTTGAATCATGTGCAATGGATCTGTTAAGAATACTCAAATACACATTTTACAAAATACACATGTGGCCACTTTCATTGCAATGTTAAAATTGTAATCGCAAAATTTTAAGCTGTCACTTTACAACTGTAAAACTGAATTTATTTGCCTTTTGTGGGATAAAATTAGACTCAGTATCTAACTTGCTGCTTTGCAAATTTCTTTTCTCAGCTAGCAAATACTTAAATGAAACCTACGTTATATAAATCAGTGCACTAGAGTTCATTCAGGATTACTCCTCATTTCACTGGATGATGTTCTTCTCTTTGACTTCCTGTAAGTACTTAGTTTTTAGATGTGGAAAATGAAGTTGTAGTTAAGAATCTTACTGTAGAAACACTAGTGAGTGCAAAAGAAAAAGTGGGAGAGTGAAATTAGCCTGGATACATGTCACCAGGAAAGCAGCACCAAACTGAATACATGTATATAAACATATAAAACACACAGGAATATAGTCTCTCTAAAAAAGCATTTTGTGGAATAGTGGTGAGAGAATGAGAAGAATAGGGACTAAAGAAGAATGGTTTAAAATATTCACATCTGGAGAGAAGTCTAGTCATAGAGACTCTGTAATCACACACGCTCTGACAATTAAATATAATCTTTTAATTTCTAGTATTATCTTACCATAATTAAGAGTATACTAATTTTTGGTTAGAATACAAGGTATAAAAGTCTGACAAATATTTGATTACCCTTTAACTGTAATCTGATCCTCTAAACAAAATTCACTCCAATTCTACTAAGATATAAACTCCACTTAAATAGCAACATTAAAAAGCAGCTTTTCAATAGGCGCGAGTTTTGTCATAAATTCTTGACAATTTAGAGTCACAATTTCCACCAACACTTAACACATTTAACACTTTGAACATGTAAATCTGTGGCACGCGATCATGGACACTGTATTTCTAATGTCTAGAGGATTATGAAGACCCGCATATTCCGCGCTTACATAAGGCTATTTTGGATGAAACGTTCAAATCTACAATCTTCACATGAAAATGAATCTAAGCCAGCACAAACTGCAATCTAAAAACACCATTTACAAGTGACACATACTCAAGCTCAGACAAGTAACATGAAGAAACTGAGACTTAGGCAGTTACAACATCAGAAATTAAATCACCACTTTGAGCTTGGCATTTCTTTACCTTTAATACATGACCTAAATTACAGATAAGAGTTTCAAAGAGAAATGTGCTAAAATGACTTGTTTTGTAACTCAGAACTATAAAAAAAAAGTTTAAAACCCTGCATTTTTATGGTTACAGGGCCTAACAAAATACTTCAATCTTGAAATACAGCAGAGTATTTCAAGTAAAGTAGTAACATTATGTATTTGTGTGTGAAGCATTTTTCTCTGTGCTTTCTTTTCAGGGGGTTATTTAATTTCTGGAGATGAGAGACTGTACCTTTTGTATGTTCACTAGAGACCAGTGAATTCTACATTACACCATGCTGCATGATACATGAATAGAATATATTCTAAAGTCCCTCGAAAGCTAGACACGATCAATAAAATTTTTAACCAGGAAGAAGAGACCTCATGCAAGTATGAATATATATAAATAAGGAAGGATATATGGAGACATACTCTGTGAACTATAAATTACAGAATGTAATATCTGTGCAGAGTAGGGATTGCAACAAGAGTGGACAGTCCCCTATTCCTTCCATGAGGGCCTTGTGTGACGCAGTGGCCACAGATCTGGGCCAGCTGTACCACTTCTAGCATCCTCCTTTACTGTTATGAAGTCAACCATCCCTTCTACAACTTTCAAACAGTACAGAGTTCTAAAGGAAATCAACTGTATTTGCTGTTGGTTGGTCAGGCTGTGACTGATAAGTATGTGATTTTCTCTTAAAGTTGGGCCAAACAGAGCAGAAGGAGATGGGATTTTTGCCTCACTATATAGTACAATTTATCAGAGAATATTGTATTGCATACCTGAAATAGCACCATTGACTATATTAAACGTTTAATATTAATAGCCATGTTGCAATATTCAGTTTATGTTATCAAACACTTACTAAGGATCTATTATGTCAGGAGTAGTGATAGATGCTAAGGATATAGCCATGAATTAGACCAGGTCAAATTTCTGATGTCTATAGGAGAAACAAGCTCCTCAGAATGAACAATTGCAATGAAAAATACAGGCCATCATCCTGAAGTAGATGATGAGAGAAAGCTTCTTGAAGCAGGCAATGCCTGAAAGCTTTGGCAGTCTTAAGGCAGGAACCTTCATGAGTAAAAGCATATATAAATATAAAATGGACTGTAAGGAGGGAAGGGGAAGGGGTGGAGGACACATGGTGTTGTAGTGACATAAGAGATGGGAAATGCTAAAGGATGAAACTGGAGAGATATGATAATGGAAAGCCTTAAATACCATAATCTGAGGAGACTGAATTTTATCCTGTTCAGCTGATGAAAAGTTATTAAATGGCTGAAGGCAGAGAAGAAATGTATTCAGATTTGCATGGTGAGAAATGGAGGACAAATTATGGCTGAGAGATCAATTTAGAAAGCTATTTCCACAGTCCATGGGCAACAGAAGGAATTGAGAGATTGGGATGGAATGAAGAAATATTTTGGAGGTTAAAGTTGCTAGGTCTTAAAATCTGTGATGATACTCATTACTAGTAAGATCCATTTTAAATCTTTCTTAAAACAGTGACCCATGCTTTTCAGATGGTTCCTATGTCAAAGCCAAACTGGGTTCACATTAACTAGGTATGAGTTAGATTTAAATTAGGTCCTCAATTTCTGATCAAGCAAGCAGCCTATGATTCCTGTGGACTTTAAAATCAACATTATGTTACTATGAATACAGACATTGGAAAGTTTGTTTTGGTTTCACCTTTAACTTTCCTTAATGTTTAAAAACACAACTTCATTTTTTCCACTTGGATAAATCAAAGGAAAGAAGTAAATGTCTATTCTCAGTTGTGTTTAAACTAAAGAATAACTCACTGCATCTCTCTTCTCAAATGCTTCTCAAACCAATCTTTCCTTCTTTGAACATGGGTTATTTTATACTGGACGAACCTTACATGACAATGCTCTGAAGCTGCATTATGTGGCTATGTAAACTTAAATAAAATACTCAATTCCTTGGTTGCACTAGCTACAATGCAAGTGCTCAGTGTCACATGTGGCTTGTAACTACTGAGCTGGACTTGGTAGATATAGGACATTTCCTCCACTGAAGACGTTCTGTTGAACAATGCTGGTCTAACATATTAATCTCTTTAAAAAATTTCAGCCCTGGAAACACAGTAGGCACTTGATTCTTTCTGGCTAAGATGCTGAATCCGTCTATAATATTGGCTCTCCAGAGATACAAATTATATTTGCATCTTTGTAGTATAATCATTAATCATTAAAACACTGATCATCCACTGTGGATTGGGTGCCCCTGAGTTAATACAACTGTCACCCAGATTTGGGTAATGTGGCAATCACCATGTTAACACTTAAAATATATATGATATTTGGCCAATATCACAAAAAATTCTTGTTTGTTCATGTTTACTTCTGTGGAACTAAGTGAAATAGAAACTAATTATTAAAATTATTTATTTTAGTTCATGGAGCAATCCCAATAACAACTCAGTCTTTTTTTGGCGGGGTGGGGGGAGGTGGGGCTATTCACAAGGAAATAGGGTGAAGAAATAAAAACTGAGTAGTTCATCTTTACCAGTTTGGGATCTTAGAAAAGAGAGAAGTTTTGAAAAAAATTTCTCTCTCTCCATAACAATGTCACTAGGAGTACCCTACATGATGAACTATAACATTTATGAATCCATCCTCTTGCTTTTCTGAAATGTATAAAAACTTATGCACTTTCAAATCCAATGGAATGAATCTGAACGGAAATGAAGCCTTAAGGTGCCTCAATAATGAGAACAGGATCACATACTTGAGGGTTTACGTATTCTAGTTGCACAACAGAGAGTTTAAGCTGTATCCCCAGAGCAGTCACAGAACAGCCAAACTAGGCTGGACCAGGGGCCAGAGCAATGAAAGGAAGGAAACAATACTTAATTTAGACAGAAAGTAGATTGACTTTAAACCCCTTACGTAAGTAATATTTAACCATAGTCACTTTTCTAGAATTTAGTTATATCTGTTCTTCATACTCTCCCTTCTAGTATCACACAGAACGCAGAGGAGTTTGGACCATTGGAAGCAAAATGCTATTCACGGTCCCCACCCAGGGTGTGGAGTGCTGTTCATACTATACTCACAGTACCGGTTCCAAGTCACTCTCTCATCATCAGGAGTGTGCTGCCAACCCACAGAGCAAGGGATAGGGAGTGTGTGGTGATCACACCACAGACAACACGGCGACAGATACTTTTATTAGAAAACAGACAATTTCTCAGATCTTGAGATGGAGTAGAGAGAGGTGGAAAAGAAAATCCTGGAAACAAGGAAAAAAGGAAAGGAGTAGAATAGGACAGTCCCATGCTGAAGTAGAAAGAGTAAAATGAAAAGAATAAAGCCAAAAAAAAAAAAAAAAGGGAATGATATCAAATTTTGGAATTAGTTTCCAAGAGAGAAATCTGTTACGCTTCTTTCTGCCCCTTCTCTACTTCTTTATGAATGTAGAGAACTATTTGAAAGGTAAAGTACTAACTTAATAATCACAGTAGTAATTTTATATTTCTATTTCAATCACAGTTTCTTCTTTAGCTTCTTTTTTGTTTCTAACTTTATTTTTTCCCCAAAGAAATTAGAGCACTCAATAAAACCACTGCTTTTTGACAGTTTACTCCCTTATCTCATGGGGCACATGATAACCATCTTACAGACCCCACCATAGTAAAGCCCCACCAAAACACTATCTAAAACAAAACCAGACAAAACCCCAGTGTCTGCCACAATAGAGCATGTAACACAATGGAACCACATCTTAACTGCTATCCAGTGTGGTTTACTGAAGAAAGAACCAAAAATGCCTCATTTCGAGCCTTTCTTTTATAATGATTCACTGTATTAAAATTATATAATTTTATTAGGAAGAGATGTAAGGAATTTGTTTAGGTGGTTAGCTGAATGTTCATCTTTCCAGGCAGTAAAATGTTTTCCCAATAATGTATCTGAAATGTGTCCGCTTGCTGCTTGAAATCGGAATGGCAGAGTGGAAAAAATCTTATTCTGGAGCTCCAGAGACCTGGATTCTATATTCACCTCTGTTATGAATTATGAATTATGTCTCTGCTTTGGCAAACTAATCTACTCTGGGTCTCTGAAAATGAGATGTTTGGTTTAAATAACATCTAAATTCCTTCCACTACCAAACTCCATGATTTTAAGGTCTGGACACCCCTGTGCTAGCTGGCTGGTTGATGTTGTCAGCTGAGGAGATGCGAGGGAGGTGATTTAGGTAAAAGCTCCTTTCAAGGGGATGGGGCCCAGGCTAAGGAAAGGGCTATACATCTGAGGTTCAAGGAGACAACGGTCTGTCCTATTAGTTCACGGAATCTCCTTCTGTGCCCAGAAGAACAAGCTGAAATTTACCAATTTCTTTTCTTCTGATTGCTATAGTAACACAGTGAACACTGGAACACAACTTTTTTAAAAATTAGGAAGTAACATGTAGTGGGAAATCTTTAGACTGGAATGCTGAAATTTGTGACACAAATCCACAATCTCCCATAATGATGGAAACTTTATCATTAACTAGTTATGTGATCCAAGCACATGTACTCTAAGACCTCTTCTAATTCTAAAATTACTCATACCCAGTAGCAACTTCCAATTGTAAAGACCACAAAAACTGTACAGAGCATTATGAAAATATTTTCAAGTACTTTAAAACAAGAATATTTAAAAAGAAAGATGTACAAGAAAATGTGTACGTTAGTCATGTAAACTGTTCTGCTTGATTTGTCACACATAAAAGGGATCTATGGAGCCTACTTTTCCTAAGAATTAAATGAGATAAATGGGATTTACATTATTTTTAATTCTTTTTTCTTCTTTGTATACTAGCTAAAATCTTCATATTAGCAATCTGCGCTTTATTTGCAGAGTTAACGTAAATTATCTTTCCTTTAGAGAAAGACAGTACAGCATAAAACCAGCAAGTCACTCAACCAAATAACAAGAACTATTGCTTTTGAATTCTAAACCTTAAACTTCCTTTCGAACAATGCTTTTAGTCTAAAGAAAACATAATTTATAACTATTTGCAAATCACTATATAATAATGGAATTTATTTAAGGTAGTGTAAGTATTTCCATTATAAACTAATATTTCCAAGGTGTTTTGTTTTATTTAACTTGGTTATAAAATATACCCTGGGGGAAAAATGGGTAGGTTCTTTGTGGTAGTAAATGCTTTTAAAAACTCTTCCAAACTAATGAAAGATTTCAGGATAGAAATTGTCCTATATTACACAATTCAAAGCATATTTTATTTTATTTTAAAAAGATCTTTTCCTTTTCTTATATCTTATAAGAAACCTAAAATTTCTAAAACTGGAAATTTGATTTTTAATAACAAGTTATCATTTTCAACAAATAAAAGTCTACAAAGATTATATATCACCTTTGCAGATATATTTGCATATATGGAAACAAGTTGGTCTATTTGAGTTTCCTTAATACACTTACACACATGTGTGCACGTCTCCTGAGAAGATAAAAGACTTCTATGCAAACCTGGACATAATTTGGCTTAATCCTAATTTCACAGGAAATCCCCCAAATCACCTATTCAAACAAAGCATGTTAAACAGACTATTTGTTGCAGCATAATTTAACAAATTAAAAATATTTTCACTGAAGTTTTGATTTTTTAATATTTAACTCTCAAACCAAGGTTCAAGTGTATTAAAAATACTTTCCTCGGACTTCACTAATCCACACTACTATTAATTTACTAAACAGTAGGTCAAATAATCTTTTGTAACATACACAAGAACATCAGAAATTATGATTTTCATATTCACATGTTCAGAAAATATATCACTCAGGGGAGGGTGTAGCTCAGTGGTAGAGGGCGTGCTTAGCATGCACAAGGTCCTGGGTTGAATCCCTAGTACCTCTACTAAAAAATAAAATTAAAAAAAAAAATAATAAAATAAAATAATTAATTAAAAAATACATAAAGAAACCTAATTACCCACTCCCCCAAAAAAGAAATCACTCAGCCTTTTAAATGTTAGAAACACTGTGCATCCTCACGATTTATATTCTGAGACAATCATGGTTTTATATATTTGAATCATTGAGGGAATTTTTTTCCCACAATTAGTAGGATTTCTTTACATAAATGTCTCCAAAAAGGCATGCTCATAAGACTATCCAGCTAAATTATATTCATATGCTAGCTACCGCACAACTCTAGTCATGAAATACAAACTCTGGGAGACTTTATTTTAAGCTACAAAGTGACTATTTTTTGCTGTCATAACAGTTGAAATCATGCATAAAACAAATTTCTAAGTTTTTACTTTCTGTCTTTGAAAGTTTTCAGATCTAGATTATACTTGACCATCTCATAATGATGGCTCATGTTTTTAAAAATGCAAGTACATACAAACCCATAATATCAATTAAGTGTTCAATATTTCCTCTGTAATTTCAAATTCCTTACTGATTTGCAATTCCTGAATTGGAAAAAAAATGCAAACCTTTATTTCTGAGAAGTAAAGTACAATGTGGAGTGTATTTTCAGCTCCAGAACTATGCTTAAAACTGAAGTACCAGAGCAAACATTTAGCAGAGCGCTTTAAAAGCAATCCATGAATCAAAAATATTAATTGGGACAGTGGCCTTAAAAATGAGTATGACCCTATATTACTACTCTCACTGAACTAGAAGCACCTTACAGATCCTTTTAATCAACTATGTCCCAGGGACAGAGCAGTCAAGGGGCAGTTATAAAACTTTAATCTTCAAAAATGTAGAGGATTAGGTTGAAAATTCTCTTATTTTGCTTTCTCTTCCATCTAAAGAGACTAAAAATAGCCTCTATCCAATGTCTAGAACGTAATTTTATTCTATTCAATATACTATGCTTTGTGTGTGAGTCAGATATTTTTTGAAACAGCTTTCCCTTGCAAATAAGTTTATCATTTAGAAAGTTATTTTATGTCCTCATACGAAATATATAATAATTTGACTTATTAATTACTTTACATTCATTACACAATTAATTTATTTTTTGTTAAGCCCATTTTACACACAGGGTAACTGCAAGACTTGGAATGATTAAGTCCAACTGCTGAAGTAAGGATCACATAATTCAAACCTAGGCTGACTATTAATCTATAAAACTAAATACTATTATTCTAAAAATATAGATTTACAACTTCACTCCACACCAAAGAAATGATAATTTCCAGAAGTCTTGTCCCAAAATTTGTTTTTTGAAGCTGGAGGTTTGGGAACCAGCGCTTTATCACCAGGCTACTATGCCTCCCTGGGATTGCTGATTTTGATGAACTCCATCTCATTTCCATGAACCAGTCCTTTACGGAAGCCTCCCGCAAGACAGTGCATGACAGGCGGTACTGTGTAGCATTAAAAAGAAGTATAAAATATGGCTCCTGCCCTTGAGAAGCTCACAATCTAAAAACGTACTACCCAAAATATTGAGAGACTGTTAGATGATGGGGCGGGGTGTGTTTAGAAGGGATGGCTTTGTGGAAGCAGTGTACTTTGAATTAGGGTTTTTGTGGAGGGAAGAACAGAAATTGACAGAGAAGTAAGAGACTAACCTGGGTACCAGAGGTTTAGCAGTGGAAATAAGACTTGTGGAATGGTTTAACAACCCTTCTTTATTTCAAAACATAATTTTAAATATTTCAATTCAATTCCCTCTCAAACACACACAAAATTACTAACCTTCCACATTCATGGCTTCTCTCAGAATCTGAAGTTTCTTTTGTCTTTCTCGGATTCGGTCCAAAGCACTTGATATTGCTGAGGAGGTGGGCAATTCTCGTGTGTGAAACACTGGATCCATTTTCTGAGGGCCAAAGATATTCAAGGCTATGCTTCCATCTGAGTATCTTCCCTCCTTTTTTCGAGGAGTAGTTGAAGTCCGCACTGTTACCGCCTCAAGGAGAGACTGTCGGTATCTGTCAGTCTCCCCAGAAGAGAAGTCTCTGTCAGCTGTGCAGAGCAAGTCCATGGATGAAGCCCAGATCTTCTTCTTGGGAAGCACATCAATGCTGCGGATAGCTTTTTTTTCTGCCCCACTAGTTTGGAACTGGTAAGGGGAGCAGGAATTTTCAGAATCTTCATGTCCAGAATTATTATCTGATGAAATGTCCTTGAAATAATCTTCCTCATCTTGTGTGTCTCTGATGGACAGAAATCCCATAGATTTACTAAGCCCTTTGTTAAGAAAGGTCTGATGAGAGAATGGAGACTTGTATGTGTCTAGTACATCAGAAGTAGAGCTTCTCCCTGGAATGATAAGAATCTATCATGTATGTACAGAAGTTTTAGAAAAATAACTGGAATGTAACCTTACTATTGACAATGAAAGTGGTGGCAATTTCCTAATTCTCCAATGGAGAATCAGAGCTGAAATGTGGTGGTGATGGTGATGGTGATAGTGATGACAGAGCAAGTGGAAAGAGATGCTATGTTTGTATAACTTTTCAGAGTCCAATGTTTCTTATTTAATGATATCAATAACAGATTGAATTTACTTTTTAAAGTAGCATTATTTTGCATTTAAAGGTGAATTATTTGGTTTTAAAAAACAGGTAAGAGTTTCCGATACTCTCCAGTTTGGTAGAATATTAATTATTCATGAAATTATTTGGGGGTAATAATAAAACATATAGTCTACTCCTTTATCTAAAGACATAATTCAAATATGTATTACTTTAATATGAAGCCCTGGCATCTTCTGGTCATTGAAATAAATGTTTAAAGAAGAAACAACATTTTTTTTTTGCTATATTCTGGATGGGAAAAAAAGATAATAGTATTTGGAATTCTTAAGTATCAAATTTTTATTATGATTAGAAATGTTTTCAGAAAATTTGATTGTGTTTGAAATCCAGACAATCTGATTGTGCTTAAATTATGGAAGAAACTTAATTTTTCCATGGCAGACCATCATGTACTGAAATAGTTTTTCCTCTCGAACATAATGTATCAATATTTTTCAACTGGAATAAAGTACCAATTCTTATTTATGCCTTAGTCCTTGATATAGTTAAAACTAGTATAAGCCATTTTAATTTTTTTAAGGCAGCAGTCAGTAAATGCATTGAGACACAGCAAAAATGCCCAACCAGAAATTAATTTTTGAATCCACAGATTCAACAACAACAAAATCACACATATATATGGCTCTACTATTAAAAAAAGAGAAATGTAGAAAAGTATGTTATAGTAACTAACCCAAAAGACCATAAACACTAAAGATTTCCTGGGTGACCATCTGTGATCCCTCTTTGACAATCTATTTGCTATGGATACAATAAAAAATGATGACTAAAACCTTTCTAGTAATAAAAAAACTATTTATTAATTCATTTGAAAAGTTAATTGCCTCCTCAGAGCAAGAAGTATAAGCTTTAAGTCCCCAACTATAAATTTTATCTTAAAATTAATAGAAAAATGAATTAATTTCAGAATAGCAACAGATAATTGCTTGAGAATTGGATTCAAATATTTTGCTTTTCTTGTAACCCATCGTCCCCTGAAAATGGATCCACTTAAGTGTAAACAGGGGTAACATGGATACTTGAGGCACATCATCTATAGAACACGGAAAAATAAGGCACATCACATCTAGACAGACTGTCACCAACCTCAGCTTCTAATATAATCTAAAATTGATAAATATATGTCTACGTTGCAGTATTTAGTGGTGAGTTACATTCTTAAGCCACACATTGAAAGTCATTAATTTAAAATTATATTACAAAATAGAGAACAAAGATATTCTTGAAAACAGAATACAGCAGATAAAAAATTAGAACTGAAAGAATTTAAGGATCATACAACCATAGATGAACTCAACAATCTGCCTTCTTTTACCATCTACCAACAAGTAGTCAAAACTCAGAGAAAATCAAACAAGTGGGTATTCTGACAACACCATAAATTCATGGTCAACTATTCTGACACTAAACTTTATGTGTTAATAGTAAGTTCACTCATTTTCCACAACAACTGCTTTGCTTTTCCTCATTCTTCAAATTTCCCACCTTAACTCTCTCCTCTCTGTCTTTTGATCTTGTCTCATATTCCACGAAGCAAATAGAAGCTGTCAGAAGACAGCTTTCTCATTTTTCCAGGACTAATTCTACACATCTACCTGTGTCTGCAATCTTTTCTGTCTACTGTCTCAAAGGATGACATTTCCTACCAGTCGAAGGCCAATTCCCAATATGAGTTCAATTCCTCCTTCCTTTTACTTTTTCCCCAAAGATTTTATATATTAACCAAAGATTATATAAAATTAATATTTATATATTCATATATGAAATATATTTTAATATATAATTTACATATTAATAAAGATTGACATATTATTTAACATATTATTAAATTACACATTAATTTATATATAATATATATTTTCCAAAGAATATATATATTAACCGAAGATAATTTCTCCTTTCTCTGTTGCATTATCCCCCATTTCTATGGAGTCATTCCCATTGGTATACAAAATGCTCTAATACCTCCATAGCCAAACCAAACCAAACAGAACCTCTCTCCTATTGTCACATTTCCCTCTAGGTACTATGTCCCCCAATTTCTCACTTCACATTCATTATTCTCCCCACTGTAGACAACTTCCAACTCCTCTACACCTTGGCAACTCTCATCACACATCACTAATGATATCCATATTACCAAATCCAATGGACAGTTTTGAATCCATACCTTATTTACCTCTCAGCAACAACAACTAAAAGTGATGACAGTCCCTTAATGAGTCACCTTCCTGTCTCTACAAGCCTGGTTTCCTCCTACTGCTCAGACTGCTCATTCTAAGTCTTTGCTTTTTCCTCTCCCTCTACTGGATATCCAAATTGTTGGATTTCCTTGGGTATGAGTTTTAGGACCCTATTTTTCCACTCTTTCCTTATATAATTTCATCTATTAACAACGCTTTTAAGTATTATCTATGTACTGACAACTCCCAGATTTTTATTCTTGGCACTGACCTCTTCTGGAAGCTCCAATCTGAAATAATTGAAACTTCTACTAGTATATTTCAGAAGTACCTCAAACTGAACATGATTAAAACTAATCTTTTGCTTTCCACATCCAGAGATGTGCATTTTACCCCTTTCTTTCCAACTTCAATAAGTGGCACTGTTACCCAGCTGAGTGCTCAAAACAGAAATATGGGTACCATACTGAAACCCTTCATCTTCTTTATTTCCCATATCAAATCCATCAGAAAGTGCTGGCAGGCTAAATTCTCAAAGTTACGTTATTCCATGTGATTATTTCCAATTCCACTGCCATCCCCCTATTCCCAGTTAACTTTATCACCTGAGTAGATAACTGCAATGGTCTCCCTGTTTCTTCTTTCTTCATTCAGCTACTCTCTACTCAGCATCCAGAACTATCTTTTCAAAATACAGATTCCATGATGCCACTCCCCTGCTTAATAAGTCCCAAAGGCATACTACTGTACTCCAAATAAAATCTAGACTCCTTTTGGATGTGCCGGTTGAATCCTTTTTAGTCACATCTCCATTACCCTTATTCCATCCAGGCCACGGGTTTTTCTCTGTTAGGATCTCTTTATATGTTAGGGCCTTGTACATACTATTTTCTCTGCCCTGAATGGTCTATTTTAGACCTTTCTTGCGGTTAGTTGTTTCTTATCCTATAGTTTTATTTTAAATGACTTCTTCAGTGAAGCCTATCTTGACCACTATTGAAACAGACCACTTTCCAAATGTATCATGAGTCTATTCCATTTGGAACAAGTAAATTATCATTCTCTTCTAGGTCATTAGTATTTACTAGCAATATATTAATAGGTCATGGTATCCTAAAAGAGCCATGTCTTCTCATTAGCCATATGAAGCTTAAAATTAGTAAGATGGCTCTTGGATAACCACTGCTTTATAAATGCTAGGTTTTTTATTGTCTTTATGCAAATTAGTAGACATGAAAATATTTCATTTCATATTTATTAAAAGTTCAGAAATTTATTTAAAATTCTGGAGGGCAGTGCAAAATTATAATAAAAACAATTCCTTTATAAGTTTTCACTAACTTCCTACAAAATATGCCAAATTTAACCATGGCTTAATCTGCTTTATATGTTTGAAAATCACATTATGATAGCTAACTTAAAAATCTCATGACTATTACTTAACAGAAGATGATTTTGAGCCACAGTTAAGGTCTCTTCTAGTCGTCAAAAGGACAAAGAATGAATGGTGGAACAGGAAGAATGAGAAGGTAAGATGGTGGGGAGGGGAGCAAGGGGGCAGTGATACTCTTCAGGAAAACGGGCAAAAAGTTGTAGAGGTGGGAGACAAGGTTCAAGGTGATATGTGCACACTTGTTACAAATAATCTAAAGTAAAATTGTAAGAGCTTTGAGCCATGAAAGCATTAAAGGGAGAAACTGAGTGTGGGTGACCTTCTGAAGGAAGAGAAAGCAAGCAGTAGAAAAGAGATGTCTGGAGCTAAGTGGTTTCTCCAGGGGATCTTCTAGCCTAGGTTTACTTTTTGGAGGAAAAAGGAGGCACATCTTTAGGTAAGGACCCAGAGATGTGGATTTCAGCAGGTTACAAACATTACTATTCTTAAATCACATATTCCCAACCAGCAGGAGTCTCAATGCGTTTTCTCATGTCAATGATGCTCACTGTCTTCAACTACACAACTAGACATGTAATTGCCCAAGTAACACGTCACAGGTGGATAAAATAAATGTGGCATCATACATAGCAATATAATATTGTGGTTGTTTTATGTTGCAAAAGCACTAGGGAAAAAATTTCACTAATCTGGGAACTCAAAATGACAGTTCAAGAGTAGAATTTGGCCATATAAATGAGGAGAAATACAGAATTCTAGGCCCATTTATTAGCTACTTAAGTCTACTAGATCAGTGAAGACATACTGTTAACACCAGTGCCACCAGCCTAATAACTGTATTTGAGATTAGATCAACTGCTTTCCAGATCTTTCTAGACATATGCCCAGACTATTATAACTATTTTATTAAACAAGCAATAAACAGCACTAAAATCAATTAAGTACACCTAATAGCTATGCTAACTACTCATTTTGATCACAGGAAAATAAACTAGTAATACTTCTGAAAAGAGTGCCATTGGAGCTACTCTTAAAAGATTTTAGGTGGAGGCTTCTGCGATACTGTCCCATTCTGGCGGAGTTAGTAGCTCCTTCACCTAACCTCACAGAGCATGCCGGACCTCTAAGAAGACATTTCTCTCATTATATTAAAATGATCCATTATATGATATATCTGTCACCACTCCAACTCATTTCCTCACCCTGACCCCCGACTGAAAGAATAACATAAGGGACCATGTTGTACTGGTTTTTGTGTTTCCAGTTCCTGATAAAAGAGATTCCAAAAGGATGTTTGTAGAATGGGTTGGTTATGTAACTTTTGAAACCTTTTAAAGCCAATTTAGGTAGCATAATCTACCAGAAAGCTTATTATCAAAAGATGGGGTTTTAATTCTAGTTTTATCATTTAATCTATGAGCTTGGGCAAGCCACTTCATTTCTGTTTCTCACTTCCTTGGCCTACAAAAATGTGGGTATAATCTGTTATGCCTTCTTTTTAGAGATGACAGGATAAGTGAATTAACCCGTATGAAATATTATGAGCTCTTCTGAACAAGGGCAACATAAAAATCTAAATTTTGCTTCCTTTTTGCTTATACTTTATTTTCTGCAGCATATAATTATCAACTGAGGGATAATTTAAGTTCTTTTGAGAGAAAATCATAAAACCAGAAATCAAAAGATCTACCACAACAGAAGTTTTAGATTCTATAATAAAAAAATCAAATTATTCAAAACAGAATAAGTGGTTTCATCTCTTGAGGATGCTCTGAGTTCAGAGAGTTTATGGACAACATTAGATTACATACAATACTAGTATTCAAATTTAAAATGAAACCATAAACACTTTCAGAGAGTACATGGCTTGCTAAAAGGTAAATGGGGAACAATAAATAAACTTTGAAGAGCTATGAAGAAAAGATTGTAAGAATATAAGGAGTCTTCATAATAGAACACATTCCATTTATTAGGTAAAGTTGAAAAAAAATTTCCTTGTAAAGTACATTGTGTTTTAACTATTTTTGTTATTTATGATTAACATTAACATTAATGGGATATCTTCATCTTTCCTCTCACACAGACTCAAAAAATTCATAGCATCTCTTAGAAGCTAACTTCAAAATGACATTTCAGTATTAAAAGGGGCTCCCTGATTCCCCATCTGTCCTCCCAAATGTGTTCAAGTACATAAAAAAAGAAACAGGATATTATCAATTCACCCAAGTTTTGAAGCACTATCATCCTGATCTGATCAAGGTGTAAATTTCCACCTGAAGCGTGGCAGGAAATGTCTGATTTCTTTCTGCTTAGGAAGCCATTTTATCAGCATAGGCAGTATTAAATAACAAAGCAGGGGCACGCAGCCCACTAGCTTGGGCCTTAGCCTCTGTAACAGATCTCAGAGATAAGACACAAGGAGACACCTTTTGAGGTCATTTACTCATAGATGAAAAATTTTAGTGTTAAGTTTTAGATGAACAATCAAATGACTTACATACAAGGCATTACCCCTAAAACTGCTTACTTCTTTTAATCTGATTCTGTATCTCACGCCCATTTTGACATTTTATTTATTGAAAACTGTGGTCAGGAACCTAATAAACAAAAGCTATCCCTACATGCAGGTTTCAGGTTGGTCTGCATCAAAGAGAACGCGTTATTACTAATGTAATATGACAGTGCTGCTTTGCTGCAAGTGACGACGGACTTTTAAGAACTGGCACTGCCCAAAAGTAAACCAGTGTCCTAAAAGAATATTTCTTCTTTATGAGGTAACTTTTTTTAACCTTAAAGATTTATATTATAGTGGTGTATGCCATTGACTATTAGCTTTTAATTGCTTCTACCTGGTAATGTCTGTAATTAGTATACTATGCCGATTCTGTCCTTGAGATGTGATTTTATAAATTTGTTAAAGATAAATTAAAAGAGCCTTTGAGCAGTGCTCCTGTGGTAAGCAATGGCTAAGATGGGTTGGGGAGTCCTCTCCTATTTCACTCGATCCAAAAAACGTTACTGTTTCTTTAAGTATAAGGACCTCTAATTATACCCCAAATTAGAGGAACTAATTTAGGTTCATCCTGAGTGACAAACTGTACTTTCTTATAAAGTCTCTTGAATTTAGACATTGGGGAGATTTTATTCTCCAATAAAGAGATAGGGTTATTAGAGAATTATTTATTAGAGAATAAAGAGATAGGGTTATTAGAGAATGGACAGTCTATTTAAAGATTTCTCTGCTAATTTTCTTAAGTTGCAACAGTCAATTCTATTCATTCGCATTTGTACAGTCTGTTTAGTCACAGAATTTTAAAGCATTATTAGACAATAATACTAAGTCTTAATACTATAAAAACAAAGTTACAAAGGAAAGACATTAATAATTTGGTTTAAAACTTCAGATCTATTTGTTGTTATAAGAAAATAGTCTAATAACATGAGCCAAGATGGTGAACTACAGTTTATTTTTTAATTTTTACTCTGCATACAACTTAACATTCAAAATAGGTTATCTGAAAAAATAAATCATAAGAGTGTCACAGATTTCTTTTTGGAATCATTAAAATTGTATTATAAATATATTATTGTATCTAATATTTTTATAGAACTTTTTTCATCTCCAGTCAATCAACAAATGTTAAATTTAACACCTACAAAAACGAATGTGCTTAACGTATCAAGTTTTCCCATCCCTAGCATCTACATATGGCTTCATAAATTATGTATATATGTAAATGATGAGTACATAACCTGCTATTTTAAGTATGTTATATAGTTGGCATAGATTCAGTTCAATCTCTAATTACTAACTCTAAAGTGTTAGGTAATAATTAATGTCTGTAACAGTAAGATTTTGAATCATTGAAAGTAATATAATCCAAACTTTGTTGATGCTTCTTAGTCTTTAAACTTCGAGAAACTAAACATGGCAGGGTCATTCTTTACTTTAGAGTCTATAGATTCATGATGAATAGGGACAGAATGGGGGTGTCATATATACAGGAACATTTTTTACTCTTAGAGAAACAAACTATCTTTAAAAATTAACAATAATGTAACATTATATTTACTAACTCAACAAGTCACAAGCAAACAAACTTCAATTCCATAGCGCGGCCACTTAATGACAGGAGGAGATGACAAGGGAACTTCGGAAAGAGGAAGAATAGGAAAAAGAAATAAAGAAGCCAGGAGGAAGGGAGAGAGAGAGATAAAAGGAGATAGGAGGAGGGACGGAGAAAACTAGAAAGATGATAAATAAGAGAAACAGAAATCATTTCTTTAAAACCTAATGTTTACTTATTAAATTATTCATCATGTCTCCTTGAGAAAGACTCCATTTAGTTCTAAAACAGGAGAGTGATTGAAACTTTGAAGGATTAAAGTGTTTCTATTCTTAGCTCCAAAGCTCACATGTTATCGTATCTCAAGTCCTAGTCTGGTTTTAAGATAAGAGAAAACAAGACTTTTATCTATGAGAGAAAGATGTGTCTATATACATGAGGATTTAAGGAAACAAAAGAAAGGGTTAAAAATACTTTTAAAAATTAGATCAAAGTATTGTAAAAACTAAGTTAAACAAGTCTGCCTTCTTCCCTTTTTTCCTGAGCCACACACAAATAATAATAAATGTCTTAGAAACAGAGCCTTATGCAATCTGAAGTAAATTGATTATATTTATGACATGAAAGCTAAGATACTTCTTCAGAAAAACAATCCTTATTCAAAATAAGTAAAATGAAAGTACTAAAACAGACACTTAACTAACTGCACTATTACAGAATTACTCCACAGAAATGATTTTATAGCTTTTCTTTGACTTCTTAAGATAAGTAGTATACTTGCTTAGGACACATTCTTCCCTCTCAGACATGAGAGCTCTGCATTCTTCAAAACATTTGGTCCAGATAATCAAATGTCTGTGTTTAGTTTCCACAGTGAAAGTTCCTCACAGATTTTAAATATGATAGCTCTGCTCTGATTATCTAATTAGTTAAACATCTTAACTTTTTAATCTGACTGTAAAAATTAGAATATTTTATTAGAATATATTTAAGCAATATTTACATTTACTTATCTCCAGCTCTAAGACTTAAGACAATAAAATATTTCACCCATAAAATATTCTTGCTAATGTTTAAATTATCATAATTATCAATATTGCTTGATGAGAAGAAAAGAGAACAAAAATAATAAGCAAAAGCGAAAGTTTATTTTATAAATAAGCCAAGATTGAAATTTAAAATTTTACTACTTTCATTTCATGTGTTTGGGATTTCTGTTCATTTCCTTAAAAAATCAATTTAATAATTATGTAGGACCCATAATTATCTAACAGTACTGGCAAATAGCAAAATCACTCTTCATCAGTTTTTATTTAATAAGCATTATATAATCTAAGATAGTATTTGATAACTGCAAATCATGAAGTTAGTCATAAAATCAATTTAGTGGGTTGTGATTAGCATTAAAAAAAGAAACTGAATAGAAAGTAACAATGTGTACAAGAATGCTGCATTCTGAAATTTCTGTTTCAGTATCATTTATATTCACAAGTGTATTTTTTGTTTCTTTGTGCTTTAAAATGTATTTTAATACAAAATACCATGAGTAAGTAAATAAATGATATTATTTCTGTAATAACAATATTAGGAAACAAATGATTTACTGTGGGAGTCCTGACAGTATTATTAACATTTTCTGTATAACTATCACAGATTTATATATTAATGCACCTAGTGTTCCTGTATGTTTGCTGTCTCCACTTTGCACACTTCTGACCATAATGGTCACAGTTACCAGACTGCCAAGCTAGGTAAGCATGATTTTGTAAAGGAAACAATAACTAAGGTTAAAGCCTAAACATTTCCTATTTATGTACTCTTACCTGTTGGTAATCCTTTTCCTCTCAATCGGTCTCGAATAGCCTGGCTTCGATCAGGTTTTTGTTCACTGTTACGGGAAAGCTGATCCGTCTGTACAAGGGTAACCAAAAGTCAAGTTTGACAAAAGAATCTCTCTTTTGTTTTCATGGAAATTACCTACAGAATGACACTAGTTAGATAATTTGTGAAGTGTGTAACATTCAAGTAAAAACATTCTACGTTTGCTATTATTAATACATACTCCTTGGATAAGGTCTGTCCAATTCATCCTCAAAAAATAAAAGGTAAGAAACAGTTATCAAAGAGTAATCTGCTAACTAGGGCCAAAGTAGTTAAAATAAAGTAGTTAAAATGAGTTCCATTTCAAAACAGCAAACTTCAAGTGTTCTTTTTTTCTAAACTGATAACTATATTCATCTCTCAGGTTTGATTGTAATTTTAAAACCATGCTAATTCTGATATAATAAAGCTTTCTCCTGATTGTAACTATGCATTGAGAGTACTGATTTAAATTATTTTCAAAAGTAATTTTCTAGACTTTGCCTGCCAGAAATTATATTTGAGAAATGCTTTAAACTAAATGGACATACTGAAGGATGACAAATTTAAATCAATTTTGAGACTTATTTAGAACAAAATGTTTAAGTAGTCTTAAACTTTAATTACTTAAACTGAGGGTCCTTGTTTAATATAGCACGTCAAATTAGGTCAAATTCCACATTACAAGGGGTGAAATGTTAGACAGAATACTGAGTTTATTCAAATGATCAATTTGAGTAGAAACTTTAAGAAATAAGTGGAAGAAGAGAAAACGGTGAGGAGAAATTACTTAAATCTGGCACCATAAGCAAGCATACATATCTGCTTGCACACATACACCTTTTAATATTCCTCCATTTGTGAAACTTGTGTAAGTATGAATTAAAAATCCATTTAAGGTAGTATATTCAAGGTATTATGCTTCCTAGTAAGAAGACCTAAATGGAAATATTTCTGAAATGATGCCATCATTTAAATTACATAAATGATATTAATCTAGACTGTACTATATTGTCAGTAAGTGAAGAGATACTATCCCGTATCTTTGAGAATTCCTGCGTTGACACTATTAGTAATAATAGCTGTCATTTATTGAGTGATTACTATAAGGCAGGCACTACCTTAAGTGCTTACATATTTTACATTATTTAATCTTGAAAAAGCCTCATGTGGCATATATTATTATTATCCTTATATTACAATAAAGGGAGAAATAGTAAGAAAACTCTAAGGACCTTGAAGAAGCTTACCAACATTGAAATAATTATCTTCACCAGCGTTAAGTAACGTGGGTGGTACAATTCCTATTTTACAGATAAGTAAAACTGAAGTCAAAGATGTTAAACATTAAACAGTGGAAGAACCAGGACAAGTAAGCTGGCCTGCTGACTTTTACTCTATGCTAATTAATTTTAAGGAAGTAGGATTACGGTCCCTTGCAATGGATTTCACACTGAGTGAAAGACTAACGCATTCTGTCAGCTACTGCAGGCAACAGCAGCTTCAGAGAAGCAGAGGGGCTAACGGCACAGACTTTGGTGTCACAGAGATCCAGATTCCAGTCATGTCTCTGCCATTTACCACGTGTGTGATCATGGGCAAGTTATTTAATCATTCTGAGCTTCATAATCTCATCTTCATTTTAGAGACACTCTCTTTTAACCTGCGGTTGTTATGATGAATAAATGTGAAAAAGCACATAGGTCACACAGTGCAGTGCCTGGCACAAAGTAAACACTTAAAAAATAGTAGCTGTCAGAGTTACTTCTGTCCAATGATGTTCAAGAGACTAGTAAGAGCAATGGAAAGATGAGAGGAGCATTATTATTTGTTCTTAGAAACCTGCCCCTAGAAAGGTGGGCTTTCTATATGCCAATTCAAGTTGACCTTTCTGTTCATCCTCCCACTAAACAACCCCTCAGCATACCCCACGTCAAACTTTTTACTGTTCCTCAAACATCCTGCTCTTTCCCATTTCACAGCATTTCTCCAAGTTTACTTCCCTCTACCTGGATTACTCTTTCTATGTCGGCTGCAGGATCTAGTTCAAAGTTTTATTTTGCAATATGGTCATTACTTGTATTCTTTCTCCTCAAACTCTCATTGCTTTTAACGATTTTACTGCTACCTTTCATACCTTTCTTTGCATTTTTTAATTAAGCACATGGTTGCAGAACTTTAAATATGAGCTCTTAGAAGACAGAGCAAATATTTTATTTAAATTTATATCTCCTACAGTGTTAGCACAGGTTACAATGTAGATGAGCAATAAAAAGTTACTGTAATAAACAGAACTAAACACTAAACTTAAAGGGATGGAGACCTCTTATCTAATTTAGGCAATTACTGGATGGATAATAGAATTTCACAGAGGAGTATTTCTTCATGGAAAGACCAAAGAAAAAAATATTTCCAGCAATTTTACTATAGCAGTAAAATCAGCAAACAGGACCAAAGTCTTAGAGGAAGTATGATGTAATAAGATTCTTGCACTGATAGATAGCTTTGTGAGTCTCAACTTCTTCATTCATAAAGTGAAGGAGTTAGTATACAGATCAACATTTCTCAAAGGGAGTTTTACATAACATTAGTATTATGGGAAGATCTGTGAAAAAAGGCCCAAATAAGTTTGAGAAATGTTTCACCTGCATGCCTATCCCTCTTGAAGGTTAGTAACACAATGCAGTGTAAGGCTCTAAGAAGTTGTGCAGTGAAAATGTATTTAATTTCCCTTAAGTAGTTTTCCCTCATGTTTATTTGATCATAAGGATTTTTTTAAACAAAAGATATTTGAAAATATGCAGGAAACTTCGGCCTAATAAAGAGTTTTCATAGGTCTTTAGTGGCTTTACCTTTATTCAAAAGAAAAATCACATGTAGGAATATAAACAAATAAATCAAACAGAATTGGAGCAGCTCTAATTAAAGAGGGAAAATAAGCAGCCAAGAACCGCCTTCACTCACTCAGCCTCTACTACCTGCATTCCTGTCACTCCAAAACCACAAGGGGCTCCACGGGGTGCATTTTACAAACCACTCGCCTAGAAGACTAGAGGAGTCTGTTTCGTGGAACTTGGATATACCTCTGTCAGCCATATGACATCCTGGGTAAGATGGCAGAACCAAACCCCTAGGAATGAGGACTTAAGAGGAAGCCAGCAAGAATCCTGCATGACAGTGGCAAATCCACAGTCCACACAAAGCAGAGGGACTCAGGCACGATACCCGAAAGGGTAAGAGCAGAAAAAGTTTAGATCTAGACCACATATCAAAAAACCAAGGAGTACCCAAACTAGAGCAAATACGATGCTATATAACTTAAGGAGTGCAGAGGTGGGGCTATTAGATACACAGTTTGTTATTCCTGGGATGCTTCATATCCAAGACAAGAGGAAAATGGAGGAGTCCTGGTCTTGCGGCAATCTAGCATGCTTCCCCTTTATATACCAGGTGTCAATGTCTGAGGAAGGTGGGGAGGGTCCAGACTAACAAATGGGTAAGAAAGAGGTATAAAGCAATAGAAAGTGAATTTAAGTAATTCTGAAACCCATTCTGCATGTCCATACGATTTTCACAACAGATAGAACCACTTACTGAGAGCTCCATGAAAAGATGTAAGAAAAGAGGCAAGAAGACATTCTCAGCTCTAACATGCTGTGATTCTCTGATACTTGCCAGAATAAAGTTCTTTAATTAAAAAAAAAAAAAGGACTAACTCTCATAAAATCTAGGAGACTAAATTATTGCACTGGGCTTCTAAATTTTAAGTACTGTTTCAAATAAGCAATTAACATTAGAACATGAAATTCCATCTCCTGCTCCTAGTCTTAACTGAGAAAATGCCAGCCATATAGCATCTTTAAAGAAAATTTTGTGAAATGCTACTAAATTTTAAAATATGACTATATGCACTATCAGAATTGTAGCTTACCCCGGAAAGATTTCCCAGAACCAGTTTTACCAACTGTTTCACGTAGGAAAATGAAGGTGCACAATTGCTATTCCTGATGTGGGCACTGCAAGCATCCAGGACAGTCCGAACAGAAACCCGGGCGTAAATAACATCCTCGCACATTCCAAGCAGTATGCTGTTGAGATGATCTCCAAGCTTAATAGGCTGAATACAAAGCAAGAAAAGGTCATGTTGATAAAGTGTGAGTAAATCTAACTAACATGAGATAAGCTATTCCAAGAGTCACACAAACCACACCCAACATATTTCAAATTCAAATGAATTCCTGATCTAGTAGCATATATATTTTTACTGCATTTTATCTTTTCATAATCCAAAAAAACTATTAGCAGAAGATGGTTAACATCTATCTTTCCCAGATAAGAAGTATTATAAAAAAAACTCTGGGTTTTTTGTTATGATAAAGAAATGGAATTTTTTTTGGTTATTCAAGTATTTTAGTAAGCAGTTTATATATATACATTATTTTGAGGAATTAAATAATTTCCTAACATTCCGTAAACAATGTGTTTGATATAACTTGACACTCTCATGATAAATTAGAAGAGATTTCAAATATTGCAATGACTCAAGGTTATTTAAATATAAGTTTTCATTATGCTGGTGAAACAAAAGCCAGATTGTGAGATCTTTTTTAAATTAGTTGACATAATTTATGGAATATTATATCTAAATATCCAATAAGCATACCAAGAAACGCAAATTTAAACCATAAAAAGAAGCCACTACAGACTCAATAGAATGGCTAAAAATAAAGAGATTGATAATATTGAAGTGGTGGTGAGGCAGAGAGCATTGCTGATGGGAGTCTGCACTGGTACATCCACTTTGGTTTAAAAATACACTTTCCCTGTGAGTCTTCCCTTCCACTTCTCATCCATTTGGGTATTATGCCATCCTTTAGAGCTCATCTTAGATGCAACGCCCTTTAATAAACCTATCCTAACTCTCCAAGTCTAGCTAGAGGCTCCTACTCTGGTTTTTCATAGCATCCTCCATTTTCCCCAACACAGAATTCTTCACAATGCAGTGTAATTGGTTATTTAGTTGTCTGATTCCATGAATGGATTCTACAGGCCTGGGACATTATATTCCTAGTGTCTGGTATTAAAGTCTGACATAAGGTAGGTGCTTAGTAAATATTTCTGGGTTAATATTAAATATTTCCCAAAAATGATTATGATTTCTGATAGTAAAATAGAAGTAAAAGTTTATACTTCCCTTCCAATTTATACATTACAAATGTATGACTTCATTTTCAGTTACCACAAAAGAGAAAGTATTAATTATAGGCTGTGATTACATTTTACGTGTGAGTTAAGTTTGTATAGAATATGACACCAATATTTCCAGCAATAATTTAGCTTTCTCACTGACATTTGTAGAACTGAAACTGAGGACAGAAAGTAAATACACAGTATTTTTCATGATATAAAATGAAACCAAACCAAGTTGAAGACTATCATTCATCTTTCATGGATCTTAATATGGCTGAATTTTAGAATAAAAGCCTAAAATGCTTATTGCTTCTTAATTTGATAAACACACACATACTCCTCGTTATTTTTGTTTTGAGTTCTAAATGGCTAAAATAAAACTTAATTCTGTATGCTATATCTTTGATGAACTAGAGTTATTTTTAAATCTTTGATTATTATTTACTACTGTTAATGTACTACTTTTTGATTACATATTTATTACCATGTTTATATTGTGTCTTCAGGAAGCAGTTACTTTAGAAAATAAAGACTAGAAGCAGCCTAGTGATCACCAGAGCCTAAGACCCCATAAAGCTTTACCTTAGTATGTGTCTGCTGCCGCAGGGGCAGGGAAGTATGATTTTGAAGTGACAAAAGAACAAAGTAATGAAGTATAAACTCTACAGAGATATAGAGCTACTATGCCTACAGTTTTTGCATCAAGAAAGGTTATCACTTTCTGTTCAAGAATGAATCACCATAGACATTTACAATCCCTCTTTATCAGTCATTAACTTTGAAGAAACAAAGTGGACTCTCACTTCTCTTGCTATAATTTTGAAGAGGCTACTACACCGCACAGACTGAATAGTTGAGACACGGGCACTGACTGCTATAATTCTAAAAATAGTAAAAGAAAAATAATTCCTTTAGTATTTTATTATTATCTCATTCTGAGAGTGTAACATTATTAATGTGAACAACCAGTATAGAAATGCTGGTGTGCCTGACAACACACTGTAAAACACATATAAATACATGGAAGAGCTTTTGAAAGGGTGGAAAGTTGTACAGATGTGATGACTTGACTTACTTGGCTTTGAGGTACTTCATGATCAGCTCCCCAATACAATGTCATTCCAAGAGAATAAATATGGATCTAGGAACAGAATTTTTAAAAAATCATTTTATGGTAAAAATTTAATTTAGCAAGTACTATATATTCATAACTTTTTCCTCCAAAGATAGTATAACAAATGATTTGAGAAGATTATCATTTCATATTTTGCATAAATGTATGTGAGAACTTAAAACAGAAAATAAGACTGGAAATTATCAGAACAGACTTTCCCCCCCATCACTATGGGTAATCATTTTTGCTAACAGTATAAAAAATGTTTTTTAAATGTGAGGCCTTTTGAAAATGTGTTCACATGTGCGGTTCTTTGAAGTCCAGCCCGTCACTATGAGTAATCATTTTTATTATTTTATTTATTTTAAAGCTTCCATATGCAAACTCAAGCAAATATGTATAATCTTATTTGCTCCTTCTTTTACAAAAGGTAAGAACTTTAAAAAATTACTCAGCAATTTGCAGTTTTAATTTAACAAGAGAGGTATTTCCATGCCAGTGCTTAGATAAGATTTCATTCTTTTTACTTCTGAATAGAACTCCATTTTGTGACTACAGCATTGTTTATTTAACCAGTCTGTTATTAATGGGCAATTAGAATTTTACTAAACTTTTGCTATTATAAATAATGTTTTAGCAAACAGCCTTGTTGATAATGTCATTTAGCACAAGCAGGTACTCCTCTTTAATTGACTCCCTGAGGTCATGGTTAAAAGAGTAAATCACCTGTAGTTTTGATACATTTTCTTAGATTCTTCCCCACAGAAGTTGTATCATTTTGCATTTCTACCAGCAAGGTATGAGAGGTTTTTTCACAAGATTTATCCACAGAATGTGTTATGAAGTTTTGGATTTTTGCCAAACTGAGAGAAAAAACAAATCTCTTTGCAGTTTTGACTAGCATTTTTCTTATTAAGAATGGACAGGGCAGTAGATGGAGAAAAGGGTCAGAAAAGATTCCTTTTTCATTGTTTGTTTGCTTCTTAAAGATTGGAAAAATGACAACATATTTTATGCTGGTAGGAATGATCCAACAGGGAAAAGTGGAAATGCAGGGGAGACAGGAGACGGTTGACAGAACACTTGAGTAGGTGGGAGGAGATGATAGCTACTGCACAAATGAAGCAGTTAGCTTTACAGAAGCACAGACAGTTCTGAAGTAAGGAAGCAAAGAATATGAAAATTTATGTGGATAATCTAGCTGTGGAATCCTGGGAGAAGTCTTTCCTGATTGCTTCTATTTTTTTAACCCTGTGAAACAGGAAGCAAGATGATCAGATGAAAGTAAGGAGAGTTACTCCTCGTAAGTAATCATTTTCCATTTTTCCTCCTGTTAAGAGAGATTGAGAGCTAGACTTCTAGCCCATCTCTACTAATGCTGCATAATCTTACCATGTACATTTTTTGCACCAGTCTTACTCCAGTGTCATCTTATTTTCTTGTCCTTATTTTTATTTTGCTCTTAATTTCTCACCTGTATTTTTTAATCTGACAAACTGTCTTAAATCTTCTTTAGAAATAGGTTGAGGTAAATACAAATAAAATTGGGCATCCTTTTCATCTTACAGCACTTTAATCTATTCCTAACATTGCCTCCTAAATTATTCCTAAATTACAGACTAGAAAAAGTTGTTCCTCTTTTCAAATACTGTCATGGCTCCCAATTTTCAAAAGTCCAAATTCTTTATGATACGCAAGACTCACTCTGACCTGCCTCTATCTCCATTTTCCAGGCAGATTTTAAAGTATTCTTTCTATTATCACTCCTTCTCCTATCACAACAGAAAAACCTCAGAACCACTAAATAATTCTCTATTGGCAAAATAAATCTTTCTCTTTCCAAGCTTTTCTTGAGCAGTTCTTTCTACTAGGAATTTCTTTCTTCATCGGTCAATAAAAGTTCTACCTATTATCGGTAGTCCAGAGATGATGTTATCTGTTACAAATGCTATATACATTTTCTCAAAAAGGATAAAGCTTCCTCTCTTATATGATAGTTATGACTTATATATATTGTTAATAACAGTTAACTAACACTACCTGTAATATAGTCAAGATGTGTCCTTGTTTGTCTTCCTTGAGGGAGCCTTTTTCACACATCTTAATATCCTTGATAACAATTAACAGAGCACTTGAACACAGCAGATATTCAATACATGCCTGCTGAATTCAATTAAATGTGCATGAAGGTCAAGACAGCATGCCGCAGGCTATTTGTATCATGTTTCTGTTTAGACTTCAAAGAACCGCACATGTGAACACCTTTTCAAAAGGCCTCATATATGAAAAACATTTTTTATACCGTTAGCAAAAATGATTAATTGCATACTCATATATACAAAAATTTTGATTTGTAATCCTTTGAGATACTGGCAGTAATTTAAGACTCTTTATTATATTTACTTCTCAGTATGCTAAATGAGTTATATATTAATAATTTTATACATAACTATATACAATTAATAACATCATTCCTAAAATGAGGATATACAATTATACATTTGCTGGTCATTTATGTAGATAGTGTAATGATTAATTCTATGTGTCAACTTGACTGGACCAGGGGATGCCTTGATTTTTAGTCAAACATTATTCTGGGTGTTTTCGTGAGAGTGTTTTTGGATGAAAGTCACATTTAAATTGGTTAACTGAGCAAGATAGATTGCTCTCCCCAATGTAGGTGGTCATCATCCAATCATTTGAAGGCCTGAGTAGAACAAAATGGTTTACCACTACCCCCCGCCCCAACCCCAGGTATGAAAGAATTCTTTCTGCCTGACTGCCTTCAGACTAGGACATCAGCTGTTTGTTGCCTTTGGACTTGATCTGAAACATCAACTCTTTCTGGGTCCCCAGCCTGCTGGTCTTCAGAGTACACCACCAGTTCTCCTGGTTCTCAGACTAGAACTGCAGCATTGGCTCTCCTGGGGCTTCAGCTTGCTGACTCACCTTGCAGATCTTGGAGCTTATCAGCTTCCATAATTATATGAGCTAATAAATCTCTCTTTATACATACATACAAACTCATACACACACACATATATCATACTGATCCTGTTTCTCTGAAGACCTCTGCTTAATACATATAGATATGAATTATCTACATATAGGAAAAACATGCAGAAATGATAATTGCCATTTTATTAGGATAGTGCTTTATGGGTTCGAAACTTTTAATCTTTTATAAATCATTTAAAATTTTGTTAAAGGAATAACTCCACGTATGTCAGATCTTTGTTAAAATAATACATAATAATATCTGGTACCTAATATTAGAAAAATATTAATATTTGAGAAAAAGTTCTTAAAGAATACAAAGAAAAATGCTTCCCTTTTACATTTATCCCAAAATCACCTATAGAGTAAAAGTGGACAATACTTCCATACACATTATTGATAAGTTAAGAGTTTCTACTTTTGGCATAGCCTGAAGAGACTAGGCAGAAAGAAGAGCAGTGATGCCAAGGTGAAATTAAGTTTATACAGTAACACTGCCATTCACTGACAGCACGTAGTTCATCTAGTTGATAAACAGCAGTAAATGGGTTTCGGTTTAGTTACACACATTGTGCAGAAAGAAGGTCATACAACGAATGATCATTCAGAAATAGGCAAGTATCTGGCCTTCATGTTTTCCTTTGCTTTTTATTTAATTAGAAAAAAAGGAGACTACAATGGCCCATGTAGTCCAACTGACAAGTACCTTCTGTTAAAGATCAGCAAGCCCAAGGCCTAAAAGAAATCAGGCATTAGAAGTTTAAAAAGTGCTTTTGATCTACCTCTCACTTCTATTACATATTTATTTAACTTCCAGAGGAATTTTTGGTTTTGTGATCTTTGCCTAGGCCCTATTTGTATCAAAGTTCTTGGTACTTACCTGTTCCTGACGGACAGCACAGAGAAAATCTATTCCCTGCCCTTAGCATAGTAGCCTAACAAGCCAGGATGGTTTCTTGTAAAGTGGGTGCTTTTGATAATGATGATTCATACACAGGGGTCCATGAAAAGATAAAGACACTGGTTCTCAGAAGACAGCATTTATAGAAGAGCTAGTTAGCTATCCAATTAGCCATTCAACATTTTTTCTAAAAGTCACTAAGCTGGAGATTGTGGTAAGATACAAATATCTCATCCTGGTATCAATAACAATACTATCATATACTAACGTATAAGCATATTAATAGCAAGCATGTACATAATGTTTACTGTGTGTCAAGCTTACACTATATACTTTAGCTCATTCAATGTTACAGAGGGGGAAGTAACTTGTCTGAGGTCACATAGCTAGATAAGTGCTGGAAGCAGAAATAAGAGTTAGGAGATTATGATAGGAGTTCAAGAGAATGGAAATGAGAACATGACCATAGCCCTGGCAACAGGGCTGAAGAGGAAGAGATTAGAATGGCTGGACTTGAGAAATTCAGGCACCTAAGGGGATATGTAGGAAGGGAGGAGTCAGAGACACAGATTAAAAAAAAAGTAACATGGAAAGAATGGAGGTCAGGGACATAATATAACTCAAGGGGAACGGAAATATGTTTTTGTCTTTACAGTTACAATGGGCTGGGATGTAAACTCTGTGAGTGCAAGGACTTTGTCCTCTTTATCACTTTATCCCAGGACCTAGGACAGCACTCAACATGTAATGGTAGTACATAAGACTTAGTGAGTGCTTACTCTGTGCTGAGTACTGTTCTAAGCACTTTACAAGTATTACCTTATTTAGCTTTCTGCTCTATACCAGTGGTTCTCAAGATGTTATCTGCCAACCAGCAGCATCAGCAGCATCTGGGAACTTGAGAGAAAAGCAAGTTCTCAGATCCCACTCCAGACCTACTGAATGGGAGATTATGGAGGTAGCACCCTGCCATCTGTGTTTTAGCAAGCCCATCAGGTGATTCTGATGCATGATCAAGTCTGAGAACCACTGCTCTATGCCCTACCTGCCATTTAGATCTTGCTTTGAATTCTGGACATATACACATAAGTGAGATTGGTGGATCACATGATAGTTGTATTTTTAATTTTTTTTGAGGAAACTCCATATTGTTTTCCATAATGCCTATGCTGTTATACATTCCCAAAACACAGTATACAAAAGTTATAATTTCTCTGCATCCTCGTCAACACTTGCTATTTTCTGTTCTTTTGATAGTGGTCATCCTAGTGGGCGTGAGGTAATATGTCTACAACTCTCACAAAAATTTTCAATTACATGTTGGACTCTGGGACTAGATAGTCCTGGAATTTATTCTTTAGTGACTCACGGAGTGCCTGTCATATAACAAGTATACTTGTCAAATTTGTGGATAAATGAATAAACAAATGGGAAGGAGGGGAGAAAGGATGGGTTAATAAGATCTAACATAGAATAAGCATGGTATAGTGTGGTTAAGGGCATTTGGTCTTTTTTAAACAAGTTCATTTGAGGCCCCTACACCAAAATAAAAAACACAATCAAGCAAAAAAGACTACATTACCTTTTCAACATCGGCGAGAGAAGTTAGTGACTGATTTTGAAGAACCTCTGGTGCAGTGAATGCTCGAAGATCCTGATTGGAAATATTTTCATCTGTAAATGACACGCTACCAGATGGCAGCAACAGCAGAGACCACGGAGAAATGATGAAGCCAAGGGCAGCAGGATCAGCTATGCTTACTGGTTTGTAACCACACAGAATAAAAAGAAAAAAGAAAGATAACTACTTAAAACCATAACCAGAGGAACACTTATATGAATTTCCCAGCATATTCATATATATGTTAATATAAAGCTACATACACCAAATCAACATGTTACAAAAAAAAGTGGGTTTTATATAGCTATTACTGCGCGTGTTACTAACAACGATGCCTTGATTGGGCTTAATCTTTCAAAACTTAGATGGTAGAGCTTAGAAACTAGAAACAGAGAACTTTCATTGTCAGTCATAAGAATTAAACTTGGTACAAATACTTTATCACAGTGATATAGAGATATGAATAAAGATCAAAAGTTCTTTTTTTTTCCAGTGGATTGTGGATTCCTTTAAAGATTTAGTGAAAACTATGGTCAAGAGACCATTTCAAGACAACTGCCCATAAACAAAACCCTGTGGACAAAGGTGTTCATGGATCTCTTTTCAGCCCGTTAAAGGACCCAGGTTAAGATCCCCTGATTTAGACTATGCTGTTCTGAAACTGACAGAAAGACATTCCTTTGATAATTCATCAGATTTAGAATTAGTAAAATTTCCAGCTACACTGAAAGTCTCTTTTTTGCTCAATATGTATATTTGTCTGAATTTGAGTTCTGTCTTGTTTGCACTTGTTCATTATTTCAGGCAGCTTCTGTGCTACCACAGGTGATCAATGAGGTCTCTAACTTTGTTTTGTTTTAATATTTGCCTGTGCGGGTGCCTAAGAGCTCCATTTAAGAGTACTACCCCGCCCCCCAAAAGTCCTTAGATTTCAGCAGGTTTCCTTCAAAAATAAAGCTACACATTAGGCTCAATAAAACAGACTTATTAGAGAGAATTTTATTTTGTCCTCCCACTTCAAAAGGAAATTAATATAGGTTTTAAGGTAAATGCTAAATGAACTGACTTACAGACTGAAGAAATCTCTATAGGAAAGTCACAAAAGGCCTCTGACTGCCAGTGCATTATTATTCAGTCTGAATGGGTTATACTGCTCTCTCTATAAGTCAAATCACAAGAAACTGACAGAAGTCTATGGGACAGGTATCAAACATACAATATCTATGATTTCCTAAAAACAACTTTTAACTTTTATTAGAAGTGAGCCATCCATTCTTTCTTTTTAACCTCTACCTATGGTTAATATTCTGATCATCAGAATTAATACAAGAGTAAAGTAATGGACCTGGAGATCATCATTCTAAGTGAAGTAAGAAAGAGAAAGAAGAATACCATATGATATCACTCGTTTGTAGAATCTAAAAAAAGAAAAAAAGAGACACTAATGAACTCATCTACAAAACACAGACTTAGTAAACAATCTTATGGTTTTGGAGGGGAAAGAGCGTGGGAAGGGATAAATTTCGGAGTTCAAGATTTGCAAATATTAACTACTATATAAAAATAGATAAAAAATAAATTTCTTCTGTATAGCACAGGGAACTATGTTTAATATCTCAAAATAACCTTTAATGAAAAAGATTATAAAAATGAAAATATATGCATGACTGGGACATTATGCTGTATACCAGAAATTGACACATTGTAACTGACTACTTCAATAAAAATAAATACATTTTAAAAAAATCCTAAAAAATGTAAACTATTAACATTCATTACTCCTTTGAAGATGAAAAAGCCAGCTATATGTTCTCTTGCATTCTTATGAATTTGAAACACATCTTTAATAACTGTGTCAAGGAAGAAAAACATGTTTGAATGCATCTTTTAATCAGCCAGCATCTTATGTTGCCCTGAAGCCAAGTTACAGACTAGTGATCCTCATATTCCTACCCAACCACCTATCAGGCTGCTAAAAACATGACTCAATTCTCATGACAAAATATGTTTCAGTGAACCATCACAGCTCATAAGCCTAGGTATACTGTTGTCTTTCATGGCTACTTTACACATTTTCTGTTAAAAACTTCTTGGGTCTTTCACACACAAATACCACAAAATCCAGCCAGAGAAGAACTCCAATGTGGCAGAATAATATTATCTTTGCTGAAGGATGCTATTCAGAATATTGAGATTTTACATAATCTAACATTTTACATAATGTCACAGACATTAGAAAACTGTCTACAAACAATTCCTTTCAAAATAGCAACTAAAGAGAACAAATATGAGGAGACCAATCCAGAAGGCAATGCACTAACATCTGGTATGAGATGGTGATGCCCTGGAACCACAGCGGTGGCAGCAGAGGTAGTGAGAACCTGCTGGCACCTGAAAATGTTGTGGAGGTAATGCCAACAAGAGACTGGGTGTGCCGTGAAAGAAAATGGGGAATCAAGATGACTCCAAGACTTTGGTTTCAGTAACAGAAAGGATGGAGTGTCATCAACGGAGGCTGAGAAGACTGCAGGACAGGTTGCTGAGGTAGGGGCCAGAAGACAGTGGTAGGAATTAGAACTTTACTTTGGGACAGATTAAGTTTTAGGTCTTTGTTAGAGGTTCAAATGGAGGTGTTGAGAAGTCAGTTGGATTTCAAGTTTGGGAGAAAGGTTTAAACTGGAGATACATTTGGGGAGTTACTGGCCTAACAGACGGTATCAAAGGCCTTGTGACTGGATGAGAAGACCAAAAAGTGAGTTAAAACAGAAAAGAAATGAAGGACAAGGACTGTGCCCTGGGATACTCCATCATTAAGACCAACTGCTGCCTTTTTTTCCTGCTTGTTGTTCTCCTGGGCATCCAGACAAGCAAGGCGCTGCAATCTCCCTCTCACATTTCTCCTCTCACTCATCAGTGCCAGTCTCCACCTCACCATTTTAATTAATTATTTTTACTGGCTTTTCTATCCAGCTCCCCAGCATCCAATCCTGAACCTCAGAGAGGAGGCTTGGATTCTAACACTTGTGTCTAGTTCTTCTCAGCCTTATTTGGGGACAGACTATGATTTCCGGTATACCTGTTACCACCTGAATTTATAAATCATTAGAGGTCACAGCTAACACAGAAGCATGAACATCACCCTGAAGTCTAAATGCTGTGTCCTGTTCTGCCATTCTGGATGCTCGTATCCATTCAGACCAGAAAAGGGCTTGCTACACTTCTCCTCACCCCAAGCCACAGACTAACTCTACCCACTCTGTGACAGGGCAGCACAGAACAGAAAGTGGTGAAGGTGAAAGTAACCCCTAATTGCTGATCACTCTGAAATTAAGAGATTCAGTCACTCACCAGCACAATCAAGGTCATCAAAATCACTGCTCTGGTAAGAACTGTATCTTTCAACTTTTGCTTTACACAGTAGGCTTCTGTTTATTTGTTTTTACTGAACAGCTGAAGTATACCATTCTTTTAAGCCCTAAGCATATTTAAACATAATGTTCTCAAAATTTTAAGTCATTTGCTCATAGAGTCCACAGTATTACTGAGGAGATAAAATGTACTCATAAATAAGTACAAGATGGAAAGCATAAGGCATCTGAGAGAGAAAAAAGAATACAAAAGGGAATTTAGAGGAAAGCAAAATTACTTCACTTCCAATGAAGAGAGAATTAATTTCTTTTTTTTTTTTATATGTAGCCCATTAAGATGAGTAAGATTTTTCTGTGGTTAAAGGGGAGATTCCAAAGAGAAGAAACAGCCAAAGCAAAGGCAAGGAAATTATTAAATTTGTACAAGGAACAGCAAAGGAACGATGGAGAACAGTAAGAAACAGAATTGCTAAGGTGGGTCATATTTTTGCTTGTTTAAAAAGACACGTACAAAAAAAAGACAAATATTTTTGCTGTTTTCTAATGTGATTCTTAAATCTCTTGTAATAAAGCTAAAGCAGCTGTGACAACAAACTACATTGCTTTCAAATTTCCAAAACACACACATGCCATTTAAGTACTGCATTCTTTAGAAAATAAGCCACAAAATATATTTTTCAATAATTATAAAGGTTATGTAAACCTTCAAGTGAGGAAATTAAGAGTTATCGCTCGCATCAGTCAAATTTGCCCTCCTTGTCTAACTAAAAGGAAGGAATTTAAAACAAATGTATTCATAATCCTTCAAAGAATGCTAACAAAAGAATATTTAAAAATGGAATTTCAGAAGCTTGTAATTTGGTGTCCCATAATGTTTTAGTTGTACGATGACTGTACTCAAGAATGCTATTATTATGAAAGAGTAAATCTGATGTGAACTGATTCCAGTACTCAAGAGATTCTACTTATAGACCTTTACCAACATTCCACAGAAAAAGTTGCTTCATCAAAATTTCAAGCAGTTAGAGGCAAAGTTAGAAATAAGCAGAAATCTGATATGCAAAGAAACATCTTAGAGCTTCTTCCCAATGTTCCTTTAAACTAAGACCCCATGTACACATTCCTCCCTCCAGCCCAAGGGAATCTTACCATGTCCTTTCGGATGTCCCCTTCATTTTATTTTTTGGCCCTCCATTATGGTATAAAAATTAGAGAAATGACCTTATCATGTCATTGGTAAGGCAAAACTAATCAAAAGTATCAGGAAATCATTTATAGACTTAGAACAACAATGATATGGTTTTGACCTGAAAAGTTAAATATTAGAGTGCTTGGCAAAAATCTATGCAGAGGCCACTGTTTCAAACTCTGAAGGATTTGATGAAGTTATTCTATGATACAGAATTCTCTCAAAAATTCAGTTCATAAGTGCAATATATATATATATATACACACACACACACACATATATATATGCAGTGTTAAATAATCATTGGGTATAACAATGCACAAACAGAATAAAAAATGTGGTGTAGAGTATTTCCCCTCTATTTTAACATTTTCTTGACAGTAAAGCTTTGTGATAAATTAAGATTCACTGGAAATTAAAGTCTATTCTCCAAATTGATTCCCAATTAAATTTTTAATTCCTCATACATTTTGTTACTAATTTTTAAAACTTCAGTTTCTCTAATACGAAATGCCAATCCCTTTTTGAAAATAAAATTGTGTATTATTATTGGAATTAAGATATCTGTATAATGTAAACTGATAACGATAATCTCTTCAAAGACATTTTACATCATGCAAATTTCCTTGATGTAGCCAATCATTCAATAGCATTGAATAAACCCCTTTAAGACTTTGGTCCTCAAGAACTTAGATTCTGATGTGGTAGTTCCCAGACTCTGCTAAGCTCACTCAGGAGACTTGGAAAGGTATCAGACAAACTGCCAGCTTCATTTCATCCCTTTAAATATCTGACTTCATTAATTTAGTATTTGGTCTCATTTAATTAAGAAAGACAGTAATGTGTAATATCAGGAGTGCAGACCGAAGCCAGAATCTCTGGGTTCATATTCTAGGTTTGACCTTTATAGCTTACATTGCGATCTTAAATAAATTACTTAGTCTCCCTGTGCCTCAATTTCCTCATCTGGATAGATAAGGCTGTTGTGAGGAATCATGGCAAAAGCATTTAGAAGTGTTCCCGGCACACAGTAAGTACAATACAAAGGTACTAGCTATTATTATTTAATAAAACTTTTTCTCTGAAGATACCAGATGTAGACAATACATCTAAGAAAAGGTTTTACTTAAGTTTATCTTCAATCACCTATTTAACTTTTCCCCGCAATGGAAGACAAGGAGCATACCATACATGATAAGTACTGTTTCAGAATAACAGATCAACTTCCCAAATTGCCCTATTTTAGATCTTTGGGAATTTGCAGGGCACTTCTTCCCTAAATGTCATATTAGAAATATAGAAGATTTAAGGCACAAAGTATCCTAAACCACTAATTTTTTCTTCAGTTCTTGGGAAATATACTTTCTATAAGTGTTCTACTTATTACATGAACAGATCCTAAATTTAGAAAAATTAGTTTAAAATTTTACAATCAAGGCAGTTTGTACTTATTGAGTAACTACATGTGTGAAATTGGTTTTACTGTACCTAGTCATGATCTTTAGGTATAACATGAATTATTAGATGAAGAAATCTATTTGAATGTACACTTAACAACTACAAGATCAGCATCAAGTTTTAGAAAATTTTATTTGTAAAAGAACCGAAAGCATTCTGATGGCAAAAAATTATGCAAACTTCTTATTCCAAATTGATATGAGTGTTTCTTCACTAGAAAAGGAAAGACACTTTTATTTCTTACTGATGACATTTACTCATACACATTCTTTTCCTTTTTTCCTTCCTTCCTCCCTTTCCCCCTTTCTTTCTTTCACTACACACATGCAAGCCACTTATCCAAACCACAACCACTGGAACCTTGGTATGACCACTCATCAGTTAGGCTTCTAATAGTTTTGTTTTGTTATGTACTTGCAAGACTTGAGAGAATTCCAAACCATGTATCTTGGTAACAAGACACTAATGAGATCTGAGTTTAACAAGAGTGATATATAGGCAATCTGTATTACTAAAACTAAATTGATTATGACTGAAAGCAACAGGGCTTAAATGGCTGGACAATATGGATCTCTAAGAATTTGTCCTCTTTTTCAGCAAACCTCCGTGGCCACCTGATCCAAGCAGCAGCAAAGAAATAATAGCAGTTCTTTCCCCTTGTTCCTTGCATTCTTATCATACTCTGAGGAAATTGTTTATTCCTTTATTCCTTTGATGCATTCAGTTCCTCCTCTCAGATTTCCCTTGGTGTTCACCTTTCCCACAACCTTCTTTATCCTCTATAAAAACTGCACACCCCAAAATTACATGCCAAAATACTGAACAAAAATGCTTTTGTGACTCTGTTTTCACATACTTTTTCCAGAATATAAGTGGTTTAAGAATAGGAACTATAAACTTCCTAAGATCAGGTACAACACCATTATGATAATACAGTTGTAATACTTGAAAAAAAATGAATTTGTTTACAATTCTAACTCTAGACCACTGGTCCATGCCTGTTCCTTCTGCCCTGCTCTATGACAATAGCTTATCAATTTACATTTTGCTGGTTCTCCAAAAAGGTTATTTTGAATACCTATTATGAAGAAAAACAAAGTTTTCTTTCAACTTTCAAATACTAGGAATGCTAAATTATTCTCCAAGCAAATACTCTGGCTCTTTATTCTCCAGTCTTTATTACTTGTAGTTACACTTTCAAGTAGGATTCAAAGGAAGTGCCAGCTTTGTTAACTGGAATACTGCAACAAACTTATTTACAAAGTATCTGCCTTTGAGGGCTTCGGGGTAATTAAGAAAGCACAGAGGCCTCCTGTCTCCTAAGTCACAGGACTTTCTGTGTGATTTCTGGAGACAAGGCTCAGGATTCTACACAGTGTTTTCTAAAAGCTTCCTGGGGATCCGGATGGGCATACCAGCCTACCCAACACACAAGTAAGAACCAGTATCTTTATTAGAGACTATAAAAGGATAGCATAGTTCAACCAAGGTGCACTTGACCTTGTACCTGCCCCATTTTTATGTCAACTAACCGATACTTTAGAATATCATGAGGATAAACAAGTTTCTTCTGTAAAGCACAGGGGACTTATATTCAATATCTTGCAATAACCTATAATGAAAAAGAATATGAAAGCGAATATATGTATGTATATGTATGACTGAAACATTATACTGTACACAAGAAACTGATAGATTGTAAACTGACTATACTTCAATAAAAAAATAATGAAAATATGGTAAGACAGAGTATGTACAACTCTATATCCTTCTCTAATGCTTTAAATTTTTTTCCACTTACAAAGTCACAAATGAGGCATTTTACAAGAGATATGGCAAGACAGAAAGTGTTACGAGTAACTATTTTATCCAAATTGTAATAAAGTCATTTTGTATTAGAAAGGCAGAATGACTACCAGAAATAATTTTAGACTAGAAGTGAGACCTAAATAGTTCTTTTCTATTTATAAGAAAGAAAAGATGAATAAACAGCACCAAACTAAGTATATCATTGACTACACATTTAGAAATAAATTGCCTTATCCAGCTAATAAAATTATTTTTATTTGGCTTTTTTCTATCTTGTTCCCAAAGTAAAGCAAACTACAAATGAACTTCCAATGCATTTTATTTCTTTCCTGACACTTCCTATAAATCCAATAAACAACTATATCGTCTCAAGCCTTGGGGTGAGTGCCTTTGATCTCCTCCGCACTGTCTGCTATGTGAATGTGGCATTAAGCATACAACCAGTACCTAGACGAGATCCTGGGATTAATATAAATTTTTATTTCCCCAAGGAGGGTCCAAACTTTGAGAGTAAAACTTTTTCTTATAATATTTTAGGCTGCAGACTTCTAAAAGGCAAATCTGCTTGAAGGTGGTTTCTTTCTCAAAATGCACCTATCATATCTTGTTTGACTACCCCATCCAAGCAGCTGTAAAAATGTTTCATCTTGAATGGTATAGTCTATTTAAAAACCTGCCTTCATTGTTAGTTTAACAATTTTGTCTAAGCAATTTCAGAACCAAGAGCTAAGTTTCTTAAAACACTGGCATTTCTGTTGCCACTTAACAACTTCGTAACAGCCTCTGTGGATCACACATCTGCCATATTACATTTTGTTAGACAAAATAAACTATAATTGAGGTAACTAGCAATAGAAATAAGTTATATGGTAAAGACCCTTTATAAAGCAGCAGGTTTTGGGGTTTCCCCCTCCAATACAGACAAAGTTTCAAGTTAAAGGAGTTCTTCCACCCCTGCTAGCTACATAAAACCAGGGCAGGGGTGGAAGGGGAATACAAAATTTAAGACGATGAACTCAGCAACTTTTCTCTTTACTTTCAAGGACCTGGAATTTATACAAAGACTGAAAAACCAATAAATATCAAGGGTGACTGTCATTTATTTCATTTTTGGAGAACTGGATGAAAAGGTCAATGAAAATGAATGATTTTTAGTTTCCAGAAGGAAGGAAATACACAGTGTTCCAGAGAGGACTTGCCTTTATGATGACATGATTCCACATAACCATGATTTGTAGCTGCTTATGAAAAATATTTTTGTTATCACAAATGCCATTCTCTGCAGCTCTTTAGCTATTACCCTCCTATTTACATTTTAAAGAAAGTTTCCTTTCCAAAGGGGAAGGGATGCTTATTTGAGTGGTAAACTATTCTATTTTTCAAAAAGCAGTATTAGGATATATTTCCTGTAAAAATGTTAACCATGACTAATACACATCACCCCAAGAAAGAAAAAAATCTTAACCTGTTACTAAATGACACAAGGCATAAAATTCCATTCTGATTTCTATATATGAGAAAAGAAATATGAGAAGTAATTATAAAATGTTTTATTTAAAAAGCTTAGTTACATAATGTGGAAAAAATCTTAGTCAGAATGTTGAGTAAAATGAGTCATATTCACTAAAGAATTCACACAGTATGGTTTTATTTATATAATGTTTAAAATCAGATTGCTTACAAACCTATCCATGTGATATGTCATAATAATGATTACTCTTGGTAACCAAGAACCGATTAGGAGGAAGGATGAGCGGGCCATCCTGGGTGCTGGAAATGTTCTCTATCTTGATCTAGGTGGTGGTTCTCTATGCGTGTGCACATTCACAAAATTCATCAGGCTGTACAATTAGGAATAATGCTTTTAAGCCATACATGGAAACAGTCTAAATGTCCATCAACAGATGACTGGATAAAGAAGATGCAGTATATTTATACAATGGAATACTATTCAGCCATAAAAACCAACAACATAATGCCATTTGCAGCAACATGGATGTCCCTGGAGAATGTCATTCTAAGTGAAGTAAGCCAGAAAGAGAAAGGAAAATACCATATGAGATCACTCATATGTGTAATCTTAAAAAAAAAAAAAAAAAGAACATAAATACAAAACAGAAACAGACTCATAGACATAGAATACAAACTTGTGGTTGCCAAGGGGGAGGGGTGTGGGAAGGGACAGACTGGGATTTCAAAGTGTAGAATAGATAAACAAGATTATACTGCACAGCACAGGGAAATATATACAAGATCTTACGGTAGCTCACAGTGAAAAAAAAGTGACAATGAATATATATATATTCATGTATAACTGAAAAATTGTGCTCTACACTGGAATTTGACACAACACTGTAAAATGACTATAACTCAATAAAAAATGTTTAAAAAAAGAAAAGAATAATGTTTTTAGTGAGGGAGGGTATAGCTCAGTGGCAGGGTGCCTGCTTAACATGCTCATCGTTCTGGGTTCAAGCGCCAGTACCACCATTAAAAATAAGTAAATAAACCTAATTACCCCCCCAACAATAATAATAACATTAAAAATGTTTTAAAAAAAGAATAATGCTCTGTACTATATACATTATACCTCAATAGTTTTAAAAAATCCTTCTAAGTATTAAATTAAAACACTAAATACAGTAACATTACATTTGTCAGCAAGAATGGAGCTTCAAGCATAACCTGCAACTTTCTCCTCTAAATATATGGCTCTTTGAATTTAGAAAATGGCCTGTTGTCTACAGCCAGAGAATTTCAAATCAAAACACGTGTACTGACAGATTATGTGTGGGGGAGAGGTGGCACACTGCAAGTGCTTCATGTTCTTGTTAAACCCTCATTATTCGTTTCAAGAATGCTAGATATTAAATTAATGTCATGTTTTATAGTTTGTTTCCAGGGAACATGTTCGGTAATTTTATCCGGTTCAAACACATTTAACTTGAAGAACCTGTTAACTCTGGCCTTGCAAAGGCAGGGCAAGATGTGGCATGTCAAAGACAACTAATACACCCTGTTAATCAAGAAAATTATGGTCGTAAATAATTAGGAATGTAATATAAAGAGACTAGTTAGGATCTGTTCTTTTAAATTTGCATAGGCTATACAAAGATTTACTCAAAAGCTTTTAATCCACAAAAACTTCTGTATTTCTTATAAAGTCTTAAAAAACCAAACCAATTAGGAAGGCAATTTGAAGTTCAGTGCTTTGTCTCCCTTTTCCTGCATTAAGTGAGTTACTCTCCTTTGGTTCCATCAGACTGGAAGTTTCACATTTTCTTTTTGTTTTGTGATTATCCTTACAAACTTTAAGGATATTTGACTATGCAAACTCCAAAGTCAAAAAACCTGCCATTCTCATGAATAGATTCAAACCTTTAAGCTGTTTTTTAACTCCTATCACCTATCCCAGCCTAATTTTATTAATTTATTCATAATTTTTAATTTGACAACACTATTATTGATGTTTTATACAGCCAAACTTACTTAGATTTACCATCAAGTTATTGAATTCTTTTGCTTTCACTCCTTCCTGAAGCTTTCTTCTTCCATCAAAGTTCCCTTCTTCCTGAAATACACCTTTTAGTAATTTCCTCAGTGAGGGTTTGTTGATGGTAAATCCACCAAGTTTTCGTCTGAAAATGTTGATCTTTTTATTGAACCACATTAGGAGGACATTAAATTCTATCTGCACACTTCAGAATGGTAGTTGTTACCCACATATGGCTTTTAAGAACTTGAAATGTGGCTAACATAACTGAAGAAGTGAATTTTAAATTTATTTTAATTTAAATTTTAAAATGAATACTTAATCAATTAATGGAAAACTTTAAAAAGTATGCATGGAACAACTTGAGTACATAAACCCCACCTTTTCATCAGTACATTTCATGAAATCTAAATATTTTTGAAGAAATTGAGAGTCTGAAGTGAGATGTGTTGTGAGTGTAAAACAGATTTTTACTCAGTATTAAAAAGTGTACTTATTAATATCTTATACTGATTACATATTAAAATATTTTAATACACTGGATTAAGTACAATATACTATTAATTGCATCTAGTTCGTTTTAACCTTTTCGTAATGAGTCTCCTAGGTAATTCAAAATTATATGTTTTATGCATATTACATTTCCATTAGACAGTATTGTTCTAGGTTGAATTACATTCTTTATTTTTTCTTTTAAAAATAATTTTGAAGTATTCTTATAGCAGTTTTAAGATGATATTCTATCAAATTATGATTCCACTGTTGCTGTTAAGAGGTCTGCTATTAGCCTAATTGTTTTTTCTCTTTGTGTCTTTCTGATTGATTTAAACATCTCTTTATTTGTTGTGTCCTCTACTTCCAAATCCATGAATCTAGGTGTGAATATATTTCTATTTATTTTGACTGTGACTGAAGTTTCTAGAATATGAGGACATATATATTTCACCAATTCTCAAAAATTCTCAGCCATTACATTTCCACTTACTGTTCTGCCTCCCATTCTCTCTGGTTTTCCTTCTGGAACTCATATTAGAGGTACGTTGGACCTTCTCATTCAATCCTCCATGAACCTGAAGTTCCTTACACTTTTAATATCTAGGTGATCTTTTCATCACTGTTGTCTAATTTTCTCTTTAAAAAGAAAAGAGAATCTATATAATCTGTTGTTTAAGATCTCCACTGGGGTCCTAAATCCCAGTTACTGTGTATTTCATTTCTAGATGTTTCATTTAATTTTTTTTTTTTCATTCTGTCTGCCTTAACTTGCTAGGGCTGCCATTATAAATACCACAGACTAGGTGGCTTCAACAATGTAAGTTTATTTTCACACAGTTCTGGGGTGCAGAAGTCCAAGAGCAAGGTCCCAGCAAGGTTGGTTTCCTCCAAGGCCTTTATCCTTGCCTTGTAGGTGGCCATCTCCCTGTGTCTCCACATGGTCTTCCCTCTGTGCGTCTGTCCTAATTTCCCCTTCTTGTAAGGATACCAGTCATACTGAATTAGGGCCTGCTCTAATATCCTCATTTTAACTTTAATTACCTCTTTAAAGACCCTACCCTCATATACAGTCATATTTTGAGGTACTGGCAGTTAGGACTTCAACACGACTTTTGGGAGAACAGAATGCAGCTTGTAACACTGCCCATAACACTGGGTTATTCCTCCAGCCTTGTTCTTTTTCTTCAGTATTGCTTTGGCAATTCTGGGTCTTTTGTGATTCCATATAAATGGGCCTTGAGTTTTCTTTGGGAGACATTTAAAAATATATATTCAATCATCTTAACAGATAGAGGGCAATCCAAGTTGTCTACTTTTTCTTGGTGAGCTTTGGTAGTGTCTGTTAAAGTATGCATTTCATGTAAGTTGTTGAATTTTTTCAATAATACTGTTTATAAATTTCCCTTATTCGTCTCTATAGAATCTGAAATGATGTCACTTTTGCCACCTGTTATTGTTTTTCTAAACATCTTGTTGCTATGCTCACAGGGAAGCTATCAATTTTAAAACTTTACTGTCATGTATACATAAAATGATTTCATAGTTCTAAATAGGTATTGCTCATAATGACCTTAAAATAGTTACACTACCTGCTCTCTGGAACCTCATCAATATTTGTTTTACAAAACACAGTAAGAAATGCAACAAGATCTTCTCAGTTTTCCAAGGACACTTCCTGGTAACTGAATTTTTTTAATGTAGACAATGAACCTTGCTTGTTTTTTTTAGCACTTCTGTTTATCAAAATACTTTATTCTTTACCTCTTTAATTAACTAATTTCACTAATTGTTACTCTATTTATTAAACAAGGAACCAGAAATAACTACAGATAATGGGATTTTTATGGGATTTATATCCTTGCCTAAGTAAGAGAGATTGGGTCTTTTCCTCTGATTAGTTATGAAGAGGCAATTTTAGAAACAACCAGTCAACCACTCTAATACCTTAAAATCCCATAGACAAAAGATCTGTTTTATCCAAAGATTAAATTTTCACTATTAAAAAAAAAGTCATTGTCATGGGCAACTAATATAATTTTAAGTTAAATTTCCCAAGGCAGCAGTAATTCCATTTCTAAAAATTATCCAGAATGCATGTGAAAATAGCATCATATTTTATTATTTAGGACCACTGAGCCCCTGCATGAGTACGTCCATGATGTAAAAGCTAAAATCTTAAGTATGTATACATTTTTAGACATAAGCTATGCTTTTCCAATCAGTTAATAAGACGGACCAAAATGCCTATAATTAGAAAGTCATGATATGAGACGACCGTTAATGAAATTCCTCCAGAACTTTTATTTCAATGATCATAATTAATCTCCTAATTAAAGACAGCATCCCCTTAGTGAGGAAAAAAAAGTAAAATTCAGCTATCTACTATTTACAAGAGATACCTAAATCACAATACAGATATTTCAAAATGAAGGAAGGATAAAAGATACACTAGGTAAATGGCAAGGAAAAGGAAGCAGAGGTAGCAATATTAAGAGCAGAGAAACAAATTTATGGCAACGAGTAGTTAAAAAAAAAAAAGGGAAAAGGCTTATTTTATAATGATTAAAGATTCAGTCCACTTAAATTAGTCATTAGCCATTATATGCATCACATAAAACAGCACAAAAACATATGATGACAGCAGTAAGAAGACTGACACAACATCAGCATGGGGAGAATTTTAACTATCCTTAAGAATTTGACACAGCAAGCATACAAATAAGGATATAGAAGAAAGTTTTAAAAGCACAAACATTGACAAGCTTAAGTTACACCTTAGAAACAGAAAATAAACATTCTTTTCAAATACCAACAGAATAATACAAAAATAGACCATGTACATAGCCACAACAAAATCTCAAAAAAAATCCTCAAAGTAATCACACAGATCATATTTTAATAATCACAAGACAATAAAACTAAGGAACTTATAACAAAAGGAGAACCACTTACCATGATTGCCATCATCTAAATATTTCTTTGGAATTACACTTTTTTAAGAAGTTTTACATTTTTTCTCCTCTGAAGAGAATTTCATTTGAATTGATGTCTTCAAACAAGGTCATGCTTAGACATCATTATTTTACGTATAATAACCACAGCAACTTTGTTTTTAAAAAGACTAACAGCCTTAAATTACTAGGATGCTCAAAAAGATTAAAAAAAATAGACAATTTTCTCGACCTGTGTTCAATAATCCCCCAGTGGAAATGTTTGTTTCCAGCCTTCTATGTATAGGAGCATCAATTTGCACTTACATACCGAAAGAGACACAGGTTCCAGAAGATAGGGGAAGAAAGCCATCCATAAGAACTAAAAGATTTGTATAACAAACACAGAAAGACAAAGAAAACCAAGAGAGAAAAGCACATTTTAGAAAAACAAACTTCTTGGAAACCATAGTATTTTACCTGCTTTCCACCCCCATTATACTCCTAGTATTATTCATAAGGTGTCTACTAGAGAACCAAGACCAACATTATTCATCCACAAAATAAGCAAACAAAATAGCTATTTTTACTTCAATTCTTTAAAATAGTCAGAAGCACCTGTGGCAAAAACAGAGTGTGCTATCAAATTCAAGGAATGAAAAATCATAGATTTCAGATAAACTAAATCAAGTAAGAATGAGCTTCCTTCAAATAAGCAGAAATTTCCAATTGGCAGTCATAATCTCTAGAATGCCATAGAAGCCAAATTCAATTTCTCTATAATACTGATGTTAATCAGTGAATTGGACTGAAGGCCTTATGGTAACCAACTTCCACTGGGCAGTATTTAAGATCCAGCTGCATCACAATTCATTTTATGAACAAATTCAGTCTCTTTATTGTAATATGCCAATGTTATGCAATAATTGCATCTCAATGACAAGGACTTAACATTTAGACATTCAATCTCTATTAATACAAAATTTGAAAGAAGGAAAACCCTTAGGTACTCAGTGTGCAGAAGGCTTTATATTCCATGAGTCATGGCCAGGGCAGCAATCTCACCATCAGTATAAGAAGTATTATCTCTCCCTCCTCTGAACATCCCTAGTACTTATTGTCTCCATCACATATTTGGCAGGCTGTTTTTAAGTAGTAAACTTTTTACACGCATCTGTCTGATCTGAATGTATCCCTTAAGGGCAAGCAGCAGTCATGCCTTCTAATTACTGGCATCTTCCACACAATACCTCACAAGTAGGAGATGCTTCTTAAGTATTAATTGACTATTGTTAAGTAACTGAGTAATGCCACCAACATATCCTTTCTTTAACACCACCTTTGGAGTATAGCTACCTGCTCTATACTCCAGAGTGCCTATGCTTTCTAAAAGTTCTCTAAAAAAACTAAAATGAAGCAAACAAAACAACAAAGTCTACTTATAATACCTAGATTTTAGGTAAGCGGCATTAGATAAAATGAATAAATTTTCTTTACATTAATCCTACCTCTAATCAAAGAGTAGACCTTCAAATACCTACGTTATAGCAAAATTAGGTGGGAAAACAACAACAGCAAGAGCAAAGCCTTAATATCTGTGCTCACTCTTCCCCCACGCTCTGGACTTTCCTTAGTCAGTGGTCACCTCCACACCTTCCAAAAGGTTCCCATGGCTCCTGGCCTTCCCCAATTCAATTGTATAATGGGTCTCAAACTTTAACATGTTTCAGAATATCCTCAAAAACTTGCTAAAGCACAAACTGCTGGGCTCCATCCCCAGAGTTCTTGTTCGGTGGGTGCAGGGTGGGCCTAAGTGTCTGCATTTCTAGCAAGGTGACAGGTGATGCTGATGCTAGTCATCCAGGGACCACACTCTGAGAACTCTTTTACTCTCAGACCCTCCCCTGTTTCTGTCACGTTTACTGTGCTTGATTAATTAATTCAAAACAACTTTAAAGTTTACTTCTTCCTTTAGATGAAGCTTGGTTTCTTCACCTTCCATTCTAAGTATGCGTTAGGTATGTGGTGTGAATGGCAAACACCATCTTCATGTGGAAATTTTCAGCATGGTATCAAACGTTTTTGGACAACCAAAGGGTGACTCCCTAACTTTTCCAGCTCAAAAATGGCACACAGTCATTTGTACCAGGTATCCACCTCTACAGGGAAGCAAAAAACTAGTTACTCAGTCTGCATTATCCCAGGGACGCACATACCATTCTCTCCACCGGGGATTTTTTCCCTCCCTCTTACCTGGTTAACGTCTCCTCTTCTTTCGGGTCTTAGCTCAGAGGTGACTTATACAGGGAAGACTTTCTTTTCTTCCTCTTGACCAGGTCAAGTTCTCCTACTATGGGTTCTCATAGAGTCAACTGTATCCCCTCCCTGCTAGCCCCTGTCATGTTTTCATTTTTACATTTGTTTATATAAACATTTTATGAATAGCTACTTTCCACACTGGACGGTAAGCTCCAGACAATGTTTTTGGGTTTGATCATCATTGTATTTTCAGTGCCAAGCATGATTATCAGTCACATAGAAGATGTCCTAATGAGGGTAGACAAGATCTGAGCTTTTTCAGCCCTAAGAGAGCAAGAGCATTCCTTTCTAGACTCTGCACCCTATTTGTTTTTCACCTATCCTATACTAAGAAAAAAAAAAGACTTACCTTTTCTGAATAATTCTTGGAGACTTTCGGCACTTTGATTTAATACAGCCCATATTTCTTCCTCCTGCAGGGGTCCACCCCGAACCTCCAAGGCCTCAGCTAGTGACACGTGCATATTACCTAAGAAACAAAGGTAACAGATGGCTTACACATCAGCTACTTCACTGTACTTGCAGTACTGAAAATGCGACATCATTGATGAAACTATGAGGTCCCTGACCACCAAAGTTCTCAATATAAATATAATATAATCCTACAGCTTAAAGTCATAGAGGGGAAAGGAGTTGGAGGAAAAGAACTCTCAGAACAACCAACTGCCCCAGCCCAACAGGGTCAGCCTCAGAGACAAAACTGGAAAACAGTGGTAGTGACTACGTCGTGGGAGAAGACAGAGACCTCAGGTACCAGGGGCCACCAAAGCACAGATGATTAAATCAAAGCAGCCAGGCCAGACTGAAGATCCAGGTTTAATTCTATTTATCCCAGGTAAAAAGAGTAGAGAGGAGTAGAGAGAAGACCCTACAGCCATGGTTGGGGAAGTTGGGAATAAGATGCAACACGTTTTTTCCATTTACTAGTTGTTTTCTGTATCTCTAATATATATAAATATGAACTGTGCACTGAATGGACTTAGCTATATCTAAACCCAGCTTTGCTGCCAACTTCCCCTTTTCCCCTAGGAATGTCATTTCACCTCTAAATTTCAGCTTCCCATCTTTGACATCGGAATAATAATAGTAATAACAATGCCATTTTGAGGTAGCTATAACAAGGAAAGAAGTTATGCTATAAACGTACTTTGTAATCTAAGACTACAGAAGTTGAATTAATAAAAAAATCAAAAAGATGCCTCGGTGGTGACATTTTGGGAGGGTCAATTTTTTCAAAGGCATTCAATTAAGTAGGTGATATACTGATAAAATTTAAGATTTTCTATGGGGCTCAATAATCCTATTTTCATTTTCGAAGAGGAAAACACAGCTAGTCAAAATCCTTCTGTATCAATTTTCCTAAATTGACACTCATTGAAAAGAAAATTGCGATCCAGGTCGAAGATGGCGGCGGTTGCGTCCCGGGTTTCTGGCCTGCTAGGTCGTTCCCGGCTGCAACTGCGGCGGCCTATGTCGAGTGGGGCCCACGGCGAGGAGGGCTCAGCTCGCATGTGGAAGGCCCTCACCTACTTCGTGGCGCTCCCCGGGGTCGGAGTGAGCATGCTGAACGTCTTCCTGAAGTCGCACCACGAAGAGGAGGAGAGGCCCGAGTTCATCGCTTACCCCCATCTCCGCGTCAGGTCCAAGCCCTTTCCCTGGGGAGATGGTAACCATACCCTATTCCATAACCCTCATGTGAATCCGCTTCCAACTGGCTATGAAGATGAATGAAGAGAACCGGGACCACTACCCAGTGGGGACCACAGCACTGGTTTGGATCATTACTCTGCACACATGGACCAGAAAAGTGTATGGGACCTTAAGCTCACCTTGTATCCAGTGATGACCATTATACTGATCTTCCGTCCCTTTGCTTATAGCAGGAGATGGCTTAAATAAATAACTTAGTCATGAAAAAAAAAAAAAAAAAAGAAAAGAAAAAAGAAAAGAAAATTGCTCTCTCTAGTGATCACTAAGGTTTCTACTCTAATCAAACCAATTTAAGCATAATGTATATCTTGATAGACAGAAGCAGATGGGTTTGGAAAAGAAACTAAAGGGAGCAGAAAATGTTAAATACTTATGTTCTGTAATTATATCCTTCATTAAATTTTAAAATCAACCTATAAAAACATCTGTTTCAGATGAAAGTTGAATTTGTTTACTCAGCTAACAAGAAAAGCTAATATTTTCTTTTAATTTATATTTATGATCCTTTAACCCAGATGGAAAAAAAAAAGCAACTATAGCTCTACAGATGAGGCCAGGCTTGCCCTGTTACTTTCTTTTTCAGATGTTTACTATAGCATTTTATTCTTAGAGTCTGCCTTGAGGGGTGTCTACTTAAATGTGCAATCTGGTACTTAAAAGGGAAGATAGAAGATATTGCTTTGAAAAAGCCAAAAGGGTTTTATTTAACTTGTACAAGAAGGGATTATTTATTTAGACCCCTCGCTGCCCCCACCAACTCTTTAGGTTTCTCATGTATTTTATTATACAATAGCGTAGTAATAGCACAGTTATTAAAGGGAAAAATTGGAAGCTTCACTCCTGTCTAAGAGATATCTGAGTAATTGCCTACATAAAACACTATATTAAATTGGAAGTTTCAACAGAAACAATCAGATACCAACGTGACCTGTGAGAAAGACTACTCTAGCAGATTTCCAAATACGGATGAGAACCGGTTAGTTAGCTCTAGAGCCTACATACAGGGTTTACAGAGTAGAGAGAAAATTGCATAAGGAGAATTTCTTTGAAGAGAGTTGTACTGATTTTCATGCCTCCCCCAAAGCAGGAGTGTGGGAAGGAGCCTCTGCTAGACCTCAAGCCAGTGAAAGAGGCTTCAGTGGGACCCCTTGGAGTGCCTGGCGTGTTCCCTGGAGTTGGGGAGGACTCCACAGACTGGAGCCTGATACTTCAGGGGTCAAAGGCTTTGGCTATGGCTCTGAGGCAGCAGCCAGAGGGAGCAGAGGGCACACAGAGCTGGAGTGAGGGGGTGTGCTGTACTGGGAGCTGGCTACTCTTCCATTAGTTGGGTGGCGGCGGCAGAGGAGGTGGGCAAGAAGCAGGGCCACACAGCCTGGAGCTAATGAAATTCTACCCAGATGATGAAAATGTCCCCAGATTTAGTTTGTGCTAATGGCTTTAGAACTCTGTGCCTATACCACAAACCACTGAAGGTTTATTTTAAAAGGGTGAATTGATGGTATGTCATTGATACCTCAATAAAGCCATTAAAAAAAAAAGAACTCTACCCAGACTACTACCAGAGGCTCCCAGGGTACTACCAGGAGGAGGAGGAAGTGAGGAGAGAGGAGGGGGACAGGAGGAAGTATGGGAGGGGGGAAGAAGAGGAGGAAGAGGAATTAGGTATTGGCTGGCAGAAGGAATGCTTTGAGGTGTCACAGGAAGCATAATTCCAGTGAAGAACTCTGAAGAACCCACAAAAGTATACATAAGAGAACGAGTCAGCCTTAAGCACGTAACAAATTCAAAGGCAGTGAAGCCATTTTGTAACAGGAGTCAGGCGAAAGACTGTCTCTCTACCTTTCTTCCTGTCCCCAGTTTAAATCCTGAGGGGGTCGGAAACAGCAACTTGCAAATGGATGGAGGGAGATGAGCAACAGAAAGAGAAGCCAACCCCATTGCCTTCTGCTTAGAGCTGTTCCTAGATGGGGGAGGGAACAGTGTTAGCTTTAAATCAAGATTGAAATGTTGCTTAATGTACCTACCAAGTAGGCACTTTAAATTATGGAACTGACACTGTATTTTTAACTCGAGTAACTGTAGCTATTATTATCAAAGGGTAAGAAGACAATTATGGACTTGAGTCTTCATATAGAGGCAAGAGACTACGTTCCTCTCATGAAGGAGAAAGAAGGAAAAAGAGAGAAAAAGGAGGGAGGGCAGAAAGAAAGAAAAGTGAAGGGTAAAATAAGTTGCTTATAATTATGCCTTATGTATTCTGTTGTAAAACAAATGATATACATCACCCACATACAAAGTGTTAAATCTTGAGATACTGTTTTTTCTGAATTCTTAAAAGACTGATTTTTAAATAAAAATTTTCCTATAAATAAGAAAATGAAAAGGTAAAAGTAACTTCTCAACACAACAGATTTTTTTTTCAGTGCTTGATTTTTCTGTCTACAAAAATGACGAATGATCCCTCTATTACTTGATTCAATCAGGTCTGAATTGTATTTTATTAATCCTCTATTAATGTTTATTAAAATTTTTTTTTGCCTATTCAGTAGGATCTCTATGTATCTCTTGTGGGAACTGGTTAGATCATGCAAACACAGAAGAAAACGTTTGTTTTTTTTTAAAGCAATATCATCCAGCAAAACAGAATAGATTTGGCATTTTAAATTCATAACTTTGCTAGAAGAGAGGTTTAAGATTTTAAAAAACTGCCTCAACCCTCCTATCACCCAATCTCAAGACAATGTAACATTAAAACAGCTTTCTAAAAATCAAACAAATAAACAACAACATAACTATAGCTTATAAACTGTCTACCACTACCACGTCTGGTGACTGCCTATCATCATCCTCTCTGTTATTTTTATTCACCTTTACTACAGCTCTCCAGATCAGTAGCTCTGAAAGGAAAGAGAAAACAAGGAATGACAGAAATGCAGAAGTGGAAGAAGGATGCAACAATAAGAAAAAGGAGGGAGAAAAGCTTAAAGTCAACTAATAGATGAAGGAAACAGTTATGAAAATTCTTAAGAGTTTATTACTTCAATTGTTTCCTTTAGAGGAAACGCAGTACTAGATAACTTGGGGTATAGATGTATGACTGGCATTATCTTACTATCAAAAAGGTCCTGCTTTACAATAAACATAACCATATTATTCACTTTTATTTCCTTGAAAGTGGTAGGCTACATGATAACTAAATTTTTGGAAAGACTTTTGAATAAGAATAATTACATGACAGAATCAGAATCATTATTACGTTTTTGGTTAATACAGGTATTATCGTCATGACCTCAAAACTGTGCCCACAGAGTCAGATAAAGCCACAAAAAGATTCTAACAGATGTCACTTTAATCCTGAAGGATTTGTGTCACTTGAAAATAGGAAGTACATAAACGGGATTCCAAAAAGAATGAAATAGTAAACAGATTAACTGAATCCAATCAAGTGATATGACAACCTGTCTGGGGGTAGACTAGAAATGTTTTATACAGACTCTAAAGAAATAGGACTATGAGAATACCCTGTTTCAAGAACAAAGCAACTATAAAATAGAGCTCTGTGTGTGCCACTAGCTCGGGGCAAACACACACTTATCAGCCTGGCTAAGGACTTCTCTGGTCATTAAAAAATTATAGTGAGTTAAAAAAAAAATTTTAGTGAGTTGAGAAAGCAAGCTCTCAAATTATAAACATCTTTAACCCAGAAAGATTTACAATGAATTTTATAAAAGATTAAGAGAGGCAAGTCCATATCTTAGTATTTTTTAAAATTAAAGAATCTGTACATAGTTGGTATTTTAGCTGTTTATAATGTTTAAGAGAAATAGGTCAGTTAGAATAACAGATTTGCCTTGTGATCCCAATTTAAGTAATGTAATTGAGAAAATTAGAGTTCAGGCTTGTATAAAATACCACTGTAATATATAAGAGAACTTCAGTCTTAGCATACTAATAAATTTTCATTAGAGACTTATTTAATTACTCAGAAAAAAAATTGTTTTTTTTGGTTAGTCTGACAACTGAAATACTTTTGGAAATCAACTTTTAATTGTATGAATGTAGTTTAAAACAGTTAAGGGGTTTTAATTAACAAAGTCTGAAAATGGGATTATACACCCAATCAGAAGTCCCCTTAAAAGTGATTATTAAAATTTTCTACGAGTAAAATAAGTGACCTTAGAAACTTAAGAACAAGGTTTCAGAATTTGTAATTTACTAAGAATATTCATTTAAAGATAATTTTCAATAAGCTTTTCTGTGTACAATAATATCTTGGAGGCCATTTTTTAAAAGTTAGGAGAAAATCATTGTGATCTTGGGTCAAATTTTTCTTAGATACAACATCAAATGTGTGAACCATAAAATTTAAAAAATGATTAGATTTCATCAAAATTAAAACCTCTGCTCTTTGAAAAGAACTGTTAAAAGAATAAAAAGAAAAGCTATAAAAGGAAAATACTTATAGATCACATAACTGATCAAGGATTTATGTCCAGAATATAAATATATATAATATATTTATGTCCAGATTATATCCAAACTCAATAATATGAAAACAAACAATGCAATTTTTTTCTTATCAAATGAGCAAAAGAAAATATATGGATGGCAAATGAGCCCATGAGAAGATGCTCAAGTTCAATAGTCATTAGGACAAAATAGAAATAAAAACAATGAGATACTGCCACACAGCTATCAGAATTACTAAAATGAAAAAGACTGACCATGTTAAGTATAGCCAAGGATGTGGAAGAACTGGAACTCTCATACATTACTAGTGCGGATGTAAAATAGTACCAGTTTCTTTAAATTAAATGTAAGTCCACCACACGACCTAGCCATTTCACTCCTAAGTATTTACGCAAAAGAAATTAAAGCATATATCTACACAAAGACTTGTCCACAAATGCTTGTAACAGCTTTATTTGTAACAGCCCAAAACTGGAAATACGCAAATGTCTACCAACAAGCGAATGGATAAACAGATTTTAGTATATTCTAAATCTGGAATATTGGAATATTAATTAGCAATGGAATATTAATTAGCAATAAAAAGGGAATATTAATAATCATTAATTATTGATATATGCAACAGTATGAATCTCAAAATTATGCTGAGTAAAGGAAGCTAAACCAAAAAAAAAGAGTACATGTGTTATGACTACATTTATACAAAATTATAGAAAATGCAAACTATAGCTACATAAAACAGCTCAGCTGCCTGTGGATAGCACTGCCCTATGGAAGGGCATGTGGGATTGATTACAAAAGGGCATGAGAAAATATTTGGAGATGATGGATATGTTCATTATCTTGACTGATGATGGTTCACAAGTGCATACATATGTCAAAACTCATCAAATTGTACACTTTAAATATTTGTAGCTTATTATACATGAATTATATGCCTCAATAAGGCTGTTAAAAAGAGAAGAAAACAAACTAAACCTAACCAAAGCCAGAACAGCATTCATTTTCTTTGTCTTGTGAAGCTATCTAATTTTTTTTTTTTAAAGTCAGAAGAAACCAAACCCTAACATCAGGTAATACATGCTTTAAAAAAGTCTAACTTCTCCCATTAAAAAGAAATTTGTAAGACTAAAGAGATCAAAATCCATGGCTAAGGTCTGAGATCTTCCCTTCTTAGAGAGCCAAAGCATATCTAAGATGCCATGTAACTTACATTATTAAAGTTAGAATTTATGGATTGATAACACAATTTTTAAAAAAAAAATCATTATTCAAGAGAACAATCTCTTGTTTTTCTTTCAACTTCTAATTTCCTAAAGCATTTGAACCCGAAATTTTAAATAATGTGAAATTATTTCTACCTTTTAACTGTCGATCTAGAAACAGTCAACACCAAGACACAAGTATACAAAGTAGAAAGAATAAAAAGCACTATTAAGCTTTAAAAGACTAAAAGCTAATCTCCCTACAAACAAGTAATAAAATACACTAATATTTCTTTCCATCAGAGGGTAAGTATAATCAGGTAGTAGAGAAAAAATATTGTTGCCTAATATACTCAGGAAAGCCTAAGAAAGAATTGGGATTTTAAGGAGAAAAAGAGATAAAAGTAGATAAGTTTTAATTGGACATCGTCTCAAGGTAGAAAACAGCATGTGTCCAAACATTTTTATTGACGTTGGAGCAATGCTTAGTATTTGTCAACTTTTCCATTACACTTTCCCAGTGAGAGAAGAGAAACTAAAACAAACGCAAGCTAAACTGCCTTTCTGGGCCTCTGGCTCATGTCAACTGCTTATCTAAATAGAAATCATATATGCCTGTTCCCTGTTTTTCAAAGGACAGCTTCAAAAAACCAGAAGAAAACTTCTGGAATTTTTCAGCCTCTTTAAATGTATCATTTAAACTTAGGAGAAGAGTAAAATGGAGGGGGAAATCCCTGATTCCACATATTTTATACTTCTCCTCACCAAATGGGAGGTACCAACAGAAAATAACGTAATGGTAAGAACTTTGGTTTTGAGTATTGTTTTTTTTTACATCACCCCTCCTACCCACCCACTGACTTTTGTTCAGATCATTGCTTTAGAAACCTGCTCGCTGGTCCTCCTCAAAAAATGTGGACTTAAAATGTCTCAGAGTAAGTCACTAAAGGAAATAAATACGTATAAAGCACAAAAGACAAAGAAAAAATTCGTATTTGTCCTTTATACTGCAATAAACAAATTAATGTGGCAGGCAGAATTCTGAGTCTACCTCAACACTCCTTTCATGTTGTGAACTGCCTAGGTAGGGGTTATGTGACAAGGACCTGAGGGTGGCCTCTAGGAGCTGATGGTGTACCCCAGCCAACAACCAGCAAGAAAATGGTCCTACAACCACAAGGCACTGAATTCTACCAACAGACAGTGCACATGGCAGAGGGCCTGAACTGTGATGGATCAGTGACTCCTTTTCCACTTTCCACTCTGCCTTGCCCCGCTTTGAATCCGAATGTCTACAATAGTTATCCCATGCCTCTCCGACCATTTCACACTGGGAATGTTGGGGCAGTCTCTAGTTTTACAGGTTCTTAGATAAATGACACACAGGAGCCTCATTTATACTTAATTTAGATGATTTGGATGAGCTTCTGGACTTTGAGCTGATGCTTTAATAGGATGAGAACCCTAGAACAGTGGGAGGGGATGTATTTTGCTTGTGATGTGTGTATGGGGTCGGAGGGCATGAATAACTGAGGGCCAGAGGGAAGACTATGGTAGGCAGAAGTCTAAGATGGCCCCCCAAATTCTGGCCCCCCTGGTATACCTGCCTGTATAATCTTCCTCCCATGAGGATGGATGGGACCTATAAATATCAGGTGGCAGTGGCTCACTTGATTAGGTTATGTTGTAGAAGACTTTGTTGGAGCAGACTGGAAAAAGATTCCAAGACAGGGAGCTCCCTCCTGCTGGCCTTGATGACAACTGTATTGTAAGCTGCCTACAGAGGGGGCCACCTGGCAAGGACCTGATGGGCTGAGAGCAGACCATGGCTGACAGCTAGTGAGAAAATAATGAATTTACACCTATAGCTGCAAGGAACTGAATCCTGCCAACAACTAGTGAGCTGAGAAGATCCTCAAGCGTCAGATAAGATTTCAGCCTCGTGTGACCCTAAGCAGAGGACCCAGTTAACCTGTACTTGGACTCCTGACCCATGGGAACTGTAAGATAATAAATGTGTTGTTTGAAGCTACTGACCTTGTGGTAGTCTGTTATACAACAATAGAAAACTAATGCAACCAGGGTATATAGATTTTGAAGAAACTGTAAACAAAGTCAGTCCCCTTATTACACTTCAGAAGTTGTCTGGATAATGCTTTCAGGCCATTAAAATGGTACTCACAAGAGAGGGAACATTCTGAGTAAATTAATCTAGATACCAAGCTTTTTCCAAGCCTATTACCTCATTCTTTAATTGACAAAGCAATCTGCACTGAGGTGCCTCTTATCATACTCTGTTCAGGATGTAATGTTAGATGGTCCATAAAGATTGACCAAAGCTCACTTGATCCAGAAGTGAAGTTAGCTAACATAAGCAGGACAAGCAGTGACAGTCTGTTGAAGAGGCTCCTGCTGCTCTCCCGATTTCCCACCTCGCAGCATTCGCAAGATCACGGCATACTTCTGTAGTTGTGATCTCACTGAGAAGCAAGAAGCCAGCTATCAGCGGTGTCAGAAGGCAGAAGGCAACAAACACTACCTACTCCACAAATACTAAAAGCTTGAATGCTGAAGGTGAAAGTGATGTCTGTCTCTTGTCCTTCCTTACAAATCGACTAAATCTAAAAAGTTTGGGGTAAATTTATACCGTAGTAAAATAAAGTAGCATGTATCACTCTGCATCACGGTGGACAAATCAACTTTGACTCCAGATAAAGTGCAAATAACTTCCCAAGTCACAGATGAAGCATAGTAAACCCATGCATACTCCAGTGACTACAAGAGTAATTTCAACTTGGTAGTTGGAGACAATCAAAATTCTTCTCAAACTGCTCCATTCTAAAAAGGATTTTGAAATTACCAATCTCCAGTTTGAAATGTTTTATACAACATTTCAATCTATAAAATATCTAAGTTTTCTATCTAAATTCAATAAATCTAAAACCCAAATTTAAAACACTAAACAGTGACACAAGAGGTACTCATACTGAATACTGCTCTTCATTATGCCATTTTTATTTTATCAAATATAACTGTGACAACTAAACTAGATGATTGCTTGTAATTTAAATAATGACATGACTTGCAAGAACTCATGAATCCAATCTCAAACCATGTGGTGTGGGCTACTCCCTTACTTTGTGGCAATCCAACTCACTCTACAAAGATGCATTTCTCAAGGTGTAGTTTTCATGTCTAATTTTTATTTCAATTAACTACACAGTAGTCTTGTGCAACTGTCATAAATAAGAATGACTAATATGCAAAAGCAATGGAGCCCTTTTCACATGAGAAGATTAAGGAATTCTGGCTTACAGACAAATAATGGCAAAATCACTTTGCATAAATTATTCAAATTGAATATTAATATATTACAGATTAGAATGGGAACAATGTATTCATCTAAAAATTCACTTGTCAAAATGCTGACATTGGTTTCTGATTACATCACATCATCTCTTTTAAGTCTAATCAATGCCAAAATTATTTTTTGCTCATATAATCTCTACCTGTTCTCATAAAGCTAGTAGTGTTCTCTATGTCCAGTTTTACTGGAGAATGCGTCCGCTGCCAAGTCTTCACCTAATCCCCTTAGGGGAGATTATTCCTAAATCTCTCTCCAGCCTTAAGATATCCTTGTTCCTAATTCTAGATTTTTCAAATTTAACTATGTACTGTACATTTTTGTCTGAATAGATACTGCCTTCTTGTATCAAATTCAGTGCATCTAAAACTCCAAACAATCTTTTCCTCCAAATTAGTCACTCTCACTATTCCAAGCAGATTAATGGAACAGCTATTCCTCTAGCTACCAGGCTCAAGTCCCTCTTCTTTGACTTTTTTTCCTTTCACCTTAGTCTTGTCACTGAGAACTGCTGCTTATTCATTCTTAATCTCTCTCAAATTAATCTTTCTTTCAAGTATCATTTTCCACTATCTATTCTTTCCTCTCATTTTGTATATATACATACTTTTGAGTTTAAAAAATAGTAATTATTCTTTAAATACAAATCTGTGACTTTCTTTCTTCACTCCAAATTATTTTGTAAGATTTATCTATGTTCATTTGTGTTGCATATTTACTTTCACTACTGATTAGGATTCCACTGTAATTTGGTTTCTTTCTTTCTTTCTTTTTTTTGCTAATAATGTTGCTTTGAACATTTCTGTACCCATATGCATAACAGCTGAGTAGAAATTCTAGGTCATATGGTATGCACATCCCTGTCATTTGGATAAAGCCAAGTTGCTTTTCAAAGTGATTATACCAATGTATACAAAGTGATTATACTCTAACAAGTAGCATAAAAGACCTCGCTATATCAAAACCCAATACTAGGTATTGACGGAGTTTTTTTATATCAAACTGGTAGTATGAAAATGGTTTCATATTATAGTTTTAATTTACATTTTTATAATTACTAATGAGGTTGAACATTAAATTTCTATTTAGTTACTGTATTAGTTTACTAGAGTTGCCATAACAAACACTATAGATTGGGTAGCTTCAATGATGGAAATTAATTTTCTCACCAATTCTGGAGGCTACAAGTCCAAAATCAAGGTGCTGGCAGGCTCATTTCTCCTGTGGTCTCTCTCTTCGGACTGTAGATGTCTGTCTTCTCCCTCTGTTTACACATAGTCTCTTCTCTGTGTTGTCTGGGTCCTAATCTCTTCTTATAAGGACACCAGTCTTATTGCATTAGGGTCCCAAACCTAGTTTTAAATTAATTTTGTCTTTAAAGACCCTATCTCAAAATCCAGTTACATTTTGAAGTACTGGGGGTTATAAGCTTTGGGGTGACAATTTAACAGTTACCATTAGAACTGTAACATACTTATACCTTGGCTTCTTGATTTATATACTTAAGTCTCACTAAAAAAATTAATTTCAAATAAACTACACCCTATCTACTTCACATTTCTAAATCAAAGATTCTAAAGCAGAGCTGTCATCAGATCATTAGTCTCCTCATAAAGCTCCACTAAGTCCCTACGGATTACCAAATAAACTCCAAACTTACCCATAAATTCATTTATTGACTATTTCTTATATAGTAAGTTTTACACTGAGTTCCCAAAAAACAAACAAACAAAAAACTGAGTAAGGTATGATGTCTGGCGTTAAAAAAACAAAATCTAAAAAACCCCTCAACATTTGTAGGTAAAGGAACAAATCAATGGTTGTAATACATTGTGGTATACGTTATGGCTCATTATCCCATGGGATTCCAAATGAGCATTCAATCAGATCAGAAATAAAGATATCAGAAATAAAGATACCAGAAAGAATTCTGAGGTTGGGGTGGGGCGGATGACTTTTGGGTCAATATGGATGGATAAATAGGAGGAGGGCTGATGAAGATGAGACACAAAAGTTAGAGTTAAGGTCTTCCAGGCAAAGGAAATAACCTGTAAAACTAAAGACAGAGATATGACACAGTAGGAAGTGTTCAAATTCTGTAGATTATCTAGAGAAGGGGGAGGGGAGATGAGATGAGGCTACAGCAGTAAGTAGGAGCCAGATCATGTAGGGTGTTTCTGTGATTTGCTAAGTAGTTTGAATTTTATACTGAAACCTGTGAAGAGGCATTGACAAATTTTAGGGTGAGGCATAAAATGATCAAATTTTAATTTTTAAAGGATAATTTCAGTTATAGAGTGGGAACTAATAAAGGTCTTAAACTATAGATTTGGAAATCATCAGTATGTAAATGGTAGACAAAATCATGGGTTTGGATAAAGTCACTCAGGAAGAGCATATAAAGAAAAAGTTAAGTACCAGAGATCTAGAGGACACTAGCATTTAAAAGTTAGAGGAGGAAAAAGAGCCTATAAAGGGATCTGCAAGGAGACAACCAGAGAAATAAGAAGAAAATCTTTGTAATATGTTAGAATAAAATAGAAGTTTCAAACAGAAGATGGATAGAATACAAGATTAAGAACGTGGAGTTTTGTGCCACATTGTCTGGGTTCAGATCACTAGCTTTGTAACTTTTGGCAAATTAATATTTCTAGGCTCAGTTTTCTTCTCAAAGCAATTTATTACCAGTTCCTATCTTGTGGGAAGTTGGCAAGAATTAAATGAGATTCATATGAAATCCTTGGTTCAGGACCTGATACAGAGTATCACTAGCTGTTATCCATCTTTATCATTCTCAAACAACATAGAGAAGTCATGCAACATGACAGCATATATATTTGGCTCTCTGAATGCCACAGGTAACCTCACCCAAAGATGTTTCAGTAAAGTAGGAGAGAAAGCAAAGTAACTCTTGACTAATTTCTAGTAGCTTCATTGGTAACAGAAGGAGTAAAGTTAGGATGACAAATTTAAAGGTGAGGGTGGATGATGTTTGCTTTGATTTTAAGTATATAAGGGACTCTGTATATATGCTGAGGGAAAGAGCCAGTAAAGAGGCTGAAGGTATAGGAGAAGGTGGGTGACCAATTGTGACTGTCACAAAAGTAGAACTGATCACTCTTTAGATGTTTTGTCAGGTTCACTGAAGCTAAGGGAAAGTAGAATGTGTGCAGATGGAAGAAAGTCAGGTGGAGGACTTCTTGCTTAAAGGGCTCACTGGTTAAGTGATGTAGTCATTCTGACTTGTTTCAAAATGCTTGCTACACATGTCCATTTGCTTACATGCTGCGAAGATCGACCTTCTTTCAGGGTGTATTCAGGAATCTGTAGCTCTCCAGGTAATTCCCATACACAATAATGCTAAAGAATTATTGCACTAAACATCTTTGGATAAAGCTTTAACTCTCAATTCCAGTAATTCCTATGAGCATCCTCATACTAATCAATTCTAAAAGGGGAGCAATCAATGTCAGATTTTCCCTGACCCTGAGATCAGCCAGCTGAGTATTTCCTTACCATGTTCATCCTTGATTTCTTGAACTAACTAATAATAAACGGCTATTTTAAGTGGTAGCCTTTCAGTATAGAAAACTAGAAAACCAAAGCAAAGGGACTGCTGGAGTTGCAGCATATAGCCATAGAGTCATGCATAATGAGCATACTGGTCCCCAGGTGTTCTCTCTTAGCTGCCCCGAGAGTGAGAGGTTAGTTCCTCAACAAACTAGTGAATATAACAGAAAGAAACAGACTCACAAATACGAGAACAACTTAGTGGTTACCAGTGGGGAGAGGGAAGGGGGAAAGAGTAGGATAGGGGTAGGAAATTAAGAGGTAAAAACTACTACGTATAAAATAAACAAGTTACAAGTACATGTTGTACAACACAAGGACTACAAACAATAGTTTATAATAACTGTAAATAGAGTATAACTTTTAGGAATTATGACTCATTAAGTTGGACACCTGAAACTTACAAAATATTGTACATCAACTATACTTCAATTAAAAAAAAAAGTTAAAAAAAAGAAAGCTAGAAGAGAGTCAAATTGATTGGGAGAGAATGATATGATCAACTAGATTATTTAACCACTCATTCATTCATTTAAATATTTATGAAAACTGTTATGTTCTAGGCATTGGCAAGTGCTAGATTTTTATTCATTAAATCAACAAATATTTATTGAGACCCACTCTAAGCCAGACACCCTTTTAGACACTGAAGACACGGCAGTGAAAAAACCAGACAAAATCACCAAGTCCTACAGAGTTTACATCCTATCAGAAGAGAGAGACAATAAATAAATAAATAGAAGAGAATAAAGCTGTAGAGGAAAATAACTCCACAGGAGGGCTAATGAATACCACAGAGGTTAGAGGGTATAGATTTCAAATAAAATAGTCAAGTAAGAGTCCTTGGTGAGAATTTGTTGTTAGGACAAAGATCTAAAGGAGCGTAAGCAAAGCAGAGATATCTGGGAAAGAACATTCTGGGCAGAAAGTGAAAAAGCCCTGAGTCAGGAGAACACCAAGGAGAAACACTGAGTGAGAGGAAGAGAAAACGGAAGATAAACTATATAGATTCTTCCGGGCCACTGAAAAAACTCTGGCATGAACACTGAAATGGAAAGCTCACTGGAAGGGTTTGAGAGATACGACCTGAGCTGTTTTAAAAGGATCACTCTTGGCTGCTGTTTTGAGAACAGACTACAGAAGGGCAAGGGCAGAAGCAAGGAGACAATTGGCAAAAATCCAGGCAAGGAATGGTGGTAGCTTAGCCCAAGATGATAGCTGTGGGACAGCTGGGAAGTGATCAAATTTTGGTAATATTTTGAAGGAACGCCCCGAAGGATTTGCTGATATGGATGTTCTGTGCCCTGAGAAAGGGGCACGATAGAGTTGTCGTTAACCAAGATGGAGAAGGCTGTGCGAGGAGTTTGTTTTGAAGAAGTTTCAGAGTTCAATTTGTATACGTTAAGTCTGCAGTGCTGATTAGACATTCCAGTGAAGATGCGAGATACTTAGCTGGATATATGAGTCTGGAGTTAATGGGAGAATTCTGAGATGGAGGTACACATATATGGAGTTTGTCAGTATACAGATGGTATTTTAAAGCCCTGAAATGTTATGTGATCCCTAAGGCAGTACGTGAAGACAGAAGAAATACCCAAGGGCAGAGGAATGAGGACTAATCAGAAAAGGAGTCTGAGTAGGAGTGGCTTTGCTCCAAACGGACCTCTTAGAGAAATCCCTGATTATCTCAGAATTGGTTTGGTGTTTTAAATTATACCTGTTCAAGTCAGAATCTAAACAAGGTCCACACATTGTGTGTCTCTTTTCATCTAAAACAGTAATTCCTTAGTTATTTTACACCACTGATTTGTTGAACCCAAATTGGTTATACTTTTAAAGTCCATTTTTTTTTCTCATTTTAAACCCTAGAAGCCCATCACCAGAAACAGATGAATTAAATGGATAGCAGATAGGTATGGTTTTTCTAGCCTTCATTTGCTAACTTTTAAAAGGATTTTATGTATTTATTTATTACCAAAGTCTCTCCATAAGCCTACATTCTGCTTTCTATAATTATCTCTTGCAAAACTACAGTATCTGTTTTTGAAGAATTAGTCTTTATTAACATTAGCAGAAAAAAACTAAGCTAAAATAAATTATAAAAAAAGCAAAACTCATAATTTATGTTCAGACTAGTCCATAGAGCATGAAATAAGGCAATGGCCCTATCTTCCAACCTGTACCAGTCTGAAGACAAATTTAAAAGAATTTTACTAAGCTGTGTGGTAATTATTCAATGTGCAACTTGAAGAAAGAAAATAAAACGAGCAAATAACTGGGTTGCAATATTAAGTCAAATGACTTTTTGAAGACACAAAGCAGAGACGATTTTAAGAAAGAATAGTGTTTCTTTAAAGTTCTGTATGTTACGGATTCTACTATAAATGATGAACTACACAACTTATTAAGGTCAATTAAAATGGACTAAGGACAGAACTCTTAACACATCTGATCATCTGATATTGCTAGTTGGGTTATAGCTACTGATTGTTAGGAAGAAGAAGAGAAAAGAGAGAAGGGCATGAAGGAGGGGAAAGGAAAAAAAGATGAATGACAAAGGAGCAGCAGCAAGAGAACGAGAAAGAAAAAAAAAATCTGGCTTCCCTCTACCTCTTATGTTACTCTTACTACATGCAGGTGCCCAGTCACTTATGAGAAACTCTTGCCAGTAATGCCGCACTTACACTGTATATTACAAAACACCAGCAAAGGTCTGAATCAGCATTCAGTAATCCAACACAGTAACATTTCTGCAGCAAGCTTACTAATATTCATACTAAATAGGATAAATAAAAACTGTAAATAGTCTCAGTCAGTTCAAGTCAGGTTTCATCATCCAAAAACCTCAGGTCGGGTATGCTGCTAAATAAGGTATGAAAATACTTTTCCTTTTTCAGATCTTTTTGGATTCTGGAATTGCACATAAAGGATTGTGAACATATGTTTCACTAAAGAGGCTCACTAGCTTTATATCTTTGGGATCATTTTGGCGTAATTCTAGGGACACGAGGGTAGAATTGAATCCAATTAAAATTTATATGGTAAAGTCAAGATTATATTTAAGGGCTTTTTTTCCCCCTCCAAAATATAGATTAAAATTTCTTAACATTAAATATTCAATTGTCTATTGTAAATATAAGGGGTTTTGACCCACTAATTATTAAAGTGGCCACATCCTCAACAAAGGACTTTCTGTCTATGTTCACGGCCTGTGGCGTGAACCCTACATGAGTAACCTGGCCCAGGCTTTGTCTGCCTTCTGAATGTAAGGAATTTAATAAGCCGAGAAACAGGAAAGGATTCAAAAGAAACACAGCAGAGGTTTCCAGAGACAACAGATACCTAAACAAAAAGAGAGGCAATCTTCAGCAGTCATCATTTAGTTGTAAACACTCAAGTATTTAGAGGGAAACAGAGCTGGGACTGCAAAGTAGTAATAGTTACTTGATAGTCACTTCTAAAATCACCTCCAGAGCAGTGACTTTATCTATTTGAGAATATCTAAGAGTAACTGCAGATGGCGAGCACTTTGGTAATCTGGATTGCACAAAGAAGACTTAAGAACTGGCATCTGATTACTGAGCATAGCTGTGAGTTAATTATGTTCTGTGTTCATTACTCAAGGAGAATGTGATCTAGTATATATGAGCATTATGATTCAAAGAATATGTTGTGTAACACTTTTTGCTTGTCATTTATAGCATATGTAATGTTAGTGACATCATAGCCTAAACGGATGGAACACCCTCAAAAACACCTCTGTAGTCCTCATGTAAACAAAAGATTTCATGTATCTAAATGGATGAAGTGCCTGGTCATGTTCTCAACTTTCAGTACTCTTCTGGAACAGTTCCATTTTCATTTTTTAAAAAAGCTAACTTTTAAATTAGGGGTACCACACAAATACTGTACTAGATCATTCCACTACAGGGCTCAAGGGGTATAGTTTTCTTTTCTCTTTTTAAAGTTCTTAATTTCCAAACAACCTCATTTGAAACTGGGCTTTGGTTAAAGAGACTTAATTTTGTGAAACAGTTTATCTAAGAACAGACGCTAAATTATTGATACTGTTTAAAAATATATATATATATATATATATACACACATATATATATAAATATATGTATCAACTCAAATCTCAAATATTACATACTCATAAGGAAAATCATCACTAAACTTTGGTTCTTTCTACTCGTAACTTGACAGGAAAAGCAACTTGTCAAAATAACCAGTAAGGAAACTTCTTCCAATGTCTCCCAAAACAGGAAGGACAAGTATCTTTATTCCCCTCAGTCCTGTTGTAAGAACTTTGCAAGTTATAGAATATCTTTTTTTCCTTCAATGCCAAACTGCAAAAACAAAACAAAACAAAAAGAACCCAACAAGAAAGTTTTGTCTGGATTTTGAAATGAGCTAATGGCACACTGAGTATACTAAGCAAGAGACACTTAGCTCTTTAACAGTTCTGTTGGGTAGCACAGGAAATTACTGTATTATTTCAATAATTCTATGAGTTACTATTCCATGAATACTATGATTATTCCATACTACAAATGGGGAACTGAGGCACAGAGATTAAATAAATTGTTCAAAACCATATACCTAGTAAATAGTGGAGCTGAGATGTGAACTTATGCACTATGAATTTCTTCATCTGAAAAATGGTGATTGCTGGGTTTAAACATGCAACAGTCTTTGAACAAGTGCCTGGCACACAATAATTGCTTAATAAATGTTAGTTATTATTATTAAGAATTAGATTAGTGAGAGATTTCAATGAAGAAATACAAAAAATAAACTGGATAGTTCAGTCCTGGCAGCTCACAGATGGAACTTTGACGAAGAAAAGGGGAATGTAGGCTGCATTTGCAAGTACACTAGCCTGAGATGGGTTTAACCTACAGATAAGAAAGGAAACTCAAGCTCTTTGATTTTTTCAATATCTACCACAAATGAAAATTTAGACTTAAAAAAGGAAAAAGCTTTGCTTGCTGTTTTAGTAAGCAAACATGCTGAAGCTGCATTAAAACCCAGATAGGGAAGAGAGACACTCTGGAAGCCTTCCATATCCTGAGATTTTTCAGTGGGAAGAGACCCAAAATTCAACTCCTATCACATCACACTTCCTTATTTCTTAATGTCTTTTCTAACATCTTTGATTATTACATTTGGCTTAAGGTGGAGCTTTTCTAAGACTAATGCTGGTGGTGAGAGAGAATTTCTGCAGCTAAATCTTAGAAAATTGAATTCCACAATAAGCAAGTTACTGTTTAAATTTTCTTTCAATACTCCTGATTAGGTCATGGAGAAAGTCCCAGTTTAATGCGAGTTACTTTGTTTTATTTGCTCATCTCCTCTTTCAACAAATAGAGACATGTCCTAAGCGTGGGGCACCGCTGCACAGGCAGGCCACTCTATTATAGCCTGATGACATCATTACACTCGCATATTTCAAAATGATACTGACTTTTGTACTTCCCGTTTACTTACAGAACATTTTACTGGTTTTCCATTGAAGAAAATAATACTGATCTAAGGTTTCCATTTTAAACAAATAAATTCAAGCATAAAAATGGGATATTTAAAAAATATAAGTAAATAGCATTAGGATATGGCAAATAGTATGATAGCTGTATGCAAATGAAAAAACAAAGTAAAGGAAAACACCAGCTTAAAAAAATTCTATTGAGGAAAAATGGATGACTTAGCAAGATGGTTCAGTTAACAGGCTCATTAACACTTACGGGCTATTTGTGGAATCCTAGAACCTCTTTCTCCCAATTTCATGAGTCATAACTAAACATCGGCACCTCAAGTCTAAACAGCCAACATTGATGATATAATGAAACATATACCATACTTCAATTAAATGTAATATTCCAATTACATCACAAAATGTGTTTATTTATATACATCTTATGTTTCCCTGCCTAATAAAAGGAACAGTATTTTTACAAGATGCTTTTCCCTAAACCAGAGCATAACTTTCTCCTCTTTCTAACCGGCCTAAATTCAGGCAGAGCAGTTTCCCCTCTGGGAATTACAGAGAGAACTGGGGTGGGGCATAGAAAAGAGTGAGGTAGTGGATTTAATTATACTGAATTTACATTATCATGTAGCTAAAAAAGTAATTCTTCCTAATTTCCCCTTGTGTCTGAGGCAAAGGAAAAGAAAAGGGAGAGGAAGAGCCCCAAAATGACTCTTTCATATTTAATATTCCACTCTAATACCCTCCACTCCTTCCTACTTATGCCATGTGAGACATGTATCTGGGTTTTTCTCCTCAAAATGAAACATAAATAGGGATTCAGCATACAAGGAGGACATGATCAATGCACAAAGTGTCTTGAATTTTTGTTCAATGCTTTGAAAAATATAAACAAAAAAAGATACGCTGTGTATACTTTGAATCTTCACTGATTGATGTTAAATATTCCTTAATATACTAGTAATTTAATAGACTTAAAAAAAAAACGGAAGCACTAATAATACATATTAAATCTTTCAATTCACTCTTTGTTCCAGTAGCACATTCCACTCCTGCTCCCCTTCATACTTAATGTTTCTGAATCCGACGCCTCTCCAGGGTTCTCTGGGACGAAATGAGTCCACCCTTTTCTATCCCATTCTGTTCATTTTCTGTGCTTGATTTCTTCCACTTTGCTTCCTCAGGTAACTTTACTCCTTATGATCATTTAAAAATGCTTGATTTTTTTCTATAAGCAGATAAACCCTCATCTGTTCACTTTTTTACTGAGTTTTTAGCATTTTAATTTCTCTACTATCATTTAAGCAGAGACTAAAGAAATTAATTTGATAAATCTGTTCAACCTTCTTAAATTGAAAGTTTTTTGAATACTTTTCTGATGTAATTTACACACTGAACAACTCCATCCTCATTTATAGGAAAAGTGCATAGTACACAGACCTAATTATCACAGGGCAAATAATAAATAGAAAAATTAGTACTTTGAAAAAAATCTTACAGACTAACAATGTCCATGTTGCCAAATTCAGTGATCCTTATCTTACACTCAGTCTACCTAACAGGCATATCATTTATCAAATCAAAAACTGAATTCTTGATTTCAACACTAAACCTCTCTTCCAACATTCCCCATTTTGAAATGGAACTGAGCCAATTTATTCAGGCCCCAAACTTTGCAGTTTGGAGTCACCTGATTTCTATCTTTTCCTCATATCCCACATCCAATCTGTTAGCTCTTCTTTCAAAATATATCTTGAATATATTTGGTAAGTTTTGAGACCTCTACTGGCTACTCTGTATTGTCTACAACAGTGTTCTGCAATAAAACCTCTGATGATAGATATATCTTACATTTGTGCTGTCCAACACAGTAAAGTCAATAGCCATACGTGACTGCTGAGCCCTTGAAATGGGGCTAGTGCAAGAAAGGAACTGAATTTTTAAATTTTATTTAATTTTAACTTAAGCTGTCACATGTAACTTGTGGCTACCATAGTGAACGGTGAAAGTCTAGAAAACTACAACAATGAGGTTATAAACGGTCTTTTTGCTTCCCCTCTTGCCCCTGTAGTCTCCTCCCAAGAGTGATCCTTTTTAAATGTAGATCTAATAATGTCACTCTGCTTCATGGTTTCCCATCACGTGGAATGAAATCTCAGCTCCCTATTCAGGCTTACAGTTCCCTACATGATTTTTCCCCAGGCTACCTCTACACCTCACCCACTCATTCTTCCCTTCAGTTCTGACACACTCAACCCCAGCAACGGTGATGCAAGCCCTTGCATTTGTCTATACCATCCCCGCCTCAAATATCCACAGGGCTTAACCTCCTTGCTTTATTCAGCTCTTGACTGACTATTAATTCACAGAAAGATTTTCCTTAAATACCCAGTCCCTAATTTTCTCCACACCCTTATCCAATTTTATAATGCTTCACAGCATTTACAATACCTGATGCTATATTATAGATTTAATTATTATTGAATGTTTCTCACAGCCAAATACAAAACTCATGAAAACAGAAAATTTGGTCTCTTGTTAATTGGTGTATACCTAAATGTCTAGGATAGTGCCTGGTACAAAGCAGATTCTCAAAAATTTTTACTGACTGACTGAATAAACTTAAACTCCATTTATTCTCTTAGTCTCACATTTATATAATAAAGATTTATTTAGTGCTCATTATTTAAAAGGCACTGCATCAGACAATGTGGGGAATTCAAATTGACAGCAGCATAGATCTTGTACATCTGATAACCACTGGAATAATCCTTAAAGTTTCTCAAATCTTAAGATTTTGAGTCTATGACTACAACTGGGAACAGCTGGGACTGCTTCTCTTCGGGATGAGAGCAGGAGTAGAACATGCCTATCCTCCAATGTTAAAACATTTGCCCTCTGGAAGGAGTAGTCTTTTTATAGTATTTCTAACAGAATGCAGAATTGAGACCAATCAGTTAAAATTAGGTAATCTTCAGTTCAAAATATAGACTTTCTAACAATATAGAAAAACTCTTGAGGTAATGTTCTAAAGTGGCCAAGCAGAGGGAAATAACTATTAGGTAGGGTTGTCAAATTTTCCTATGTTAGGTGCGTGGGGTGGCCTTAGGTGACCTCTAACATGCGTTCCAAGTCTAACATTATATTGTCTATAAAATGGTCTAATGAATGCAAGTTAATACGTCAGTCATTTTCAGACAAGTTGCTTCCTGCTTTTTATATAAGTAGTTAAGTCTGAAGACTGACAGATAGCAAGGAATGGAAATGAGAATCAAAACAGAGTTACACAAATATTCTACTGAATAAAAAACACTTTGTACCTGTATTGTAGAAATATACTCAACTATGAGGCTGCAGTATATGAAATTGACAATATTTGACCATTTTTATAGTTCAACTTAAAAAATGACTTGCCAAACTTTACTAGCATAGTCACTATGCAATTTTTGCATCTGTACTATCAGGAAGTGAGCCAAGTCTTAACTTAAAAGTGTTCAGTTAAGGAAAACAAAATCAGTTCAATAGCATATGCCTTCTAAAATTTCACTTATATCAACAAAACATAACTTCTAGTTCCGATCAGTAGACCATGAGAAAGTCAGTCCTAATAGGTCAATTAATTCTTAAGCTCTTGGTGGGGGAAAAAAAAAAAGCTAAGAACAAATGTGTACTAAATTATATCTTAGTATTAATATGCAATTCAGTAGCAGATTCAAACTTGTTAGTGAATAATCAGAACCTGGATGACCATCTCTTACTTCCATTAGTAATTACATCTTAGGGAAGCAGTGCAATTATATCCCTAACAGGTCTTTTCTTCATTCAAAAACCAAGCATGGTGGGGGGTGGGTATAGCGCAGTGGTAGAGCTCATGATTAGCATGCAAGAGGTCTTGGGTTCAATCCCCAGTACCTCCACTAAAAAAAAAAAAAAGCGTAATTTTTAAGTCTGCTGTTTTATGAAGGGCATTTCAGCTTTCTTAAACCTACGTCTATATCTCAGCTGTCTAATGTTAGAGGTATTTCCAAAATCAACAATATCTTACTGGAATTGGTACCATTCTTTTAGTACTGAGATTTTTGGATAACCAAGTTTTACATTCTCCATTACAGGACTGCTCTGTTTTAATCTGTGGCCAACACTGCATAAACTTCATATCAGGAAATAAATTCTTATGGCTTTTGTTTCTTTGTAAAAGACCAAAGTGATTACATTTATCTGAAAATCCCAAATGTTTTTTTTTATTTGAATTGACTAATTGACTATGACAAAAGTATTCTGTCAAAGGTAAAGGAAATTCTTAAAAGTCAAACCAAAAAATAACTTCACCAAGAAATGATAAAAGGAAACGGAGCCCACAGTATCTCCAAGGTATGTCTGTACTTGTTTTGTCAGTTCCTGAGAGAGACATATTGAAATCTCCAACTACAACTGTGGATTTGTCAATTTTCACTTGCAGTTCTGTTTTTGCTTCAAGTATTTTGAAGCTCTGTTATTAAGAGTATAAATGTTTAGGACTCTTAAATCTTCTTGATCGATGAACCCTGCTGTCATTATAAAATGGTATTTTTTCATCCTGGTAACATTCTTTGTCCTGCGATCTACTTTGTTTGATATTAATACAGCCAGTTCTCTTTTAATGAGTGTTAACATGGTATATCTTTTCCATCCTTTTACTTTTAACCATGATTGCATATAGTTTGCTGTTGATTTTTTAATACAATCTGACAAGTTCTGCCTTTTTAATTAGGGTGTCTAAGCCATTTAATATGATTATTGATATAGTTGGATTTATTGTTTTGCTATTTGTTTTTTATTTGTCCTGTTTTTCCTCCCACCCCTTTTTTTCTTTTCCTGCCTTTAGATTAACAATGATTTTTATGATTCCATTTTATCTCTTTAGTTAGCTTTTAGCTATAACTCTGTTATTTTACTTATTGCTATACAATTTAGGTTTATTTATTTCTTTATTTAATGGAGGTATGGGGGATTGAACCCAGGACCTCATGCATGCTAAGCACATGCTCTTACCACTAAGCTATACCCTCCCCCCATCGCTATACAATTTATAGTACACATCTTTAACTTATTCCAGTCTACCGTCACATGATATTATATCATTTCATATAAGAACTCACAATCGTATACAGTTGACCCTTGAACAACACAGGGATTAGGGGCACTGACCTTCTGTGCAGTTGAAAATCTGTGTATAACTTAGCCCACCATATCCACAGATTCAATCAGCTGCAGATCACATAGTGCCATTGTATTTACTGCTGAAAAATTTGCATGTAAGTGGACCAATGTGGTTCAAATCTGTGCTGTTCAAGGGTGAACTGTACTTCCATTTCCCTCCTCTTAACCTTTGTGCTATTGCCATGCATTTTACTTTTACATGTGTTATAAATTCCATACTACATTATTATTTTTGCTTAAAAATCAATTACCTTTAAAAAGAAAAGGAAAAGTTTTTTGCACATAAGAAATTACAAGCACATTAAAAAAAAGTACCAATCTTTATCTATAGGTATTTTTAAACCACTCCCATGTAACTTCAACACTGTTATTCTTGGTACAAATAAAAACATTTTTTTTTTTTTTACAGTTAGCTGATCTTGTAAGTCAAGTCATAAAATGTTACAACTATTATTTAAAAATGAAAGTGAAAAATTATTAAATATCTTAAGACTGTAGTCTAACTAACTGGTGAGAGACCTGGCTGAAGTGATATAAGAGCCGGCTCTCTGCACAGAGAGATTCATCACCTCCCTGGACAGACAAGGGTATGCTTTCCCCCTTGCATAACTCCAGAGGGCACATTCTGAACTACGTGAAGCTAAAAACAGACATCCAAACTTATTGGCTCCCATATCTGTGTAAATGTTATATTTAAAAAACATTAGATAAAAAGTATGAGAGTTAAAGCTGCCACGTTGAGTGTTCTTGACCATTCAACTAGGATAATCTGATACGTACAAAAGGAATTGATGATATCTGCCAAGCTGTCTGCCAGCATCTCTTTCCTTCCTCTTTGACTCTTTACTTGATCTTCTCTGACCTGTGATCAAATGTCCTATACTATTTGCTCCTTCCCTGGGAAGGCAGTGTAAAGAAATGGTAAAGTACCTAAGCTTTAGAGTCAGACAGAATGAGTTTAAGTCCTTGCTCATTCATTTAACAGTTGCATAATCTTGGCAAGTTATTTCACCCTCCTATAGTTTACTTTCCTCATTTGTAATAGGAAAATAATAATGGTACTTAAGTAAAGGGTTGCTAGGTGGATTAAATGAAATGATGTAAGTAAAACTCTCTGCCCAAGGTAAGTGCTCAAAATGTTAGCCATTAATGTTTCATTATTGAATTTTGGGGGATTCTTATAGAGTAGGCCTATTAGTCTACTTTTCTCAGCCTTTTATAGATTACCTTTTAAAGACATTTAAATATTTTTAAAAAATCTGTACTTTCTACTGTAATTAGCATTTTCACTTGGTATCTATTTGGTATCACTTCTTTTCTGTCTGAAGGGCTTCAACATTTCTGCTGGGATGAATTCTTTCAGCTACCATACCTCTGTAAAAGCCTATTTCACTTCATTTTTAAAAGATTTTCATTGGGTAGAGAAATTCTAGGTTGACAGTTTCTTTCAGCACCTTAACGAAGTTGTTGCACTGTCTTCTTGTTTGCACTCTTTCTGACAAGAAGTACACTGCCATCCTTATCTTTGTTCCTCTTTTTCTTTGGCTGCCTTTAAGATTGTCTCTTTATCACAGGTTTTGAACAGCTTGAACATGATGTACCTTGGTGTAATTGTCTTCATGTTCCTCACGCTTGGGGTTCATTAAGATTCTGAATCTGTGTGTTTAGAGTTTTCATCAAATTTGGAAAAGCTTCAGCCATTATTTATTCAAATATTTTTTTCATCATGGCCTTCTTTCTTCCCTCCTTTAGGGACTCAAATTTCAGGTATATTAGGCCACTTGAAGTTATCCCACAATTCACTGGTGTTCTGTTTATTTTTTAAAATTATTTTCCTCTGTGTTTCATTTTGAATAATTTTACAGGTATGTCTTCAAGTTACTAATTTTTTCTCCTGTAACGTTTAATCTGCCATTAATCCCATCCCACATATTTTTCATCTCAGACATTATAGTTATCATATTTAGTAGCTCATTCTGTTGCTACTAACTTTTGCACATACGGAATACACTTATAAAATCATTTTAATGTATTTATCTGCTAATTCTAACCTCTGTCAGTTCAGAGTCAGTTTGATTGATTTATATTCTCATCATAGATTGTATTTCCCTGTTTCTTTGCATGCCTGGAAATTTTGTATTGGATGCCATATATTGTCAATTTCACCATGTTGGATATAGAGTATGTTTATAAATATTCTTGAGTTTTGCTTGAGGTGAAGGTAAATTATTTGAAAACTTTTAAGTTTGATCCTTTTGGGTCTAGCTTTTAAGATTTGTTATTCTGGCCCAGAGCAATGCTCAGTGTAGGGCTCATTTTAGGTGCAAGATTCTTCTGTGTACTCTACCTAATGTCCTGTGAATCTTGAGGTTTTCCAGTCTGGTTTGTGGAAATAGGCACTATTTCCAGCCCTGCTGGAATACACAAATATTGTTCCCTCTAATCCTTTTGTATGGTTCCTTTACAGCTCAAGAAGTTTCCCCACATGCATGTGTGTACTGAGTTCTCAGATGAATACGAAGGGGAACCTCTAGATCCCTGGGGTTCCTTCTCTGTGCTGTTCTTACCTCTCCACTACTCTGTCCTGTTAACTCTAGCTGCCTTAGTCTCCCTAGACTTTTCAGCAATATGCCCTGAATTCAGGGTGTCTACCATTCTCCATCTGGTTTCCTATTCCTTACACCACAGGCCTAGAAACGCTCTCAGGTTAGTAAGCTAAGCCATCGCTAAGGTTCACCTTGTTTCCAACTCTCAAGGATATCACTCTTTCATTGCCTGATGTCCAGTGTCTTGAAAATTGTTGTTTCTAATACTTTATACAATTTTAGTTGTCAGATAAATCTTGTCCCTGTTACTCCATCTTGGCTAGAAGCAGAAGTTTTGCTGGTTTATTATGTTTATTTCTCTGTACTAAACCACTGTAAATGGCATCTCAATTCAATTATCCCTGATGGATTGGGGTCAAATCTTACGTGGTTATGAGGCTGCCCCTTTAGATTGTTACTGTGTGAGTCTTTTCACTGACTGCCTTAAAGGCAGTCATTCTTCTGTTTAAAAAGCACATTTGAAAGAAACAGTATGAAGGCTAAGGAATTTTAATGCTGTGGAGAAGAATGCCTAGAAGTTCGTGCGGCTAAGTAAGTCACAAAGTAATTTTCATTCTATAGAGCTTCTATACGAAGGATTTTTCTTTTAGAACTCTCGCAAATGAAAAGAACATTCATGGGGGGAGTATGGAGATACTGAATGTACAGGCAGGAGAAAGGAAGGAAGAATGACAGACTTTGAGAAAGAAAGGGGTTGAGAATGAAATGTTTCTAAGAAATATCATGGAAACCAAGTATTTGATACATTTACACACCAGACATTGTCCTCTATATATTTTAAGAAACAGTCTTGTTCTTTTCTTTCTTCCTACTCAAAAATCCAATGTTTACTTAACTAATATGCTAAAGTGAAATATCAATCAAAGCAGACAGCTGGAAGCATTATTATCATTATTATCCTTTAATAAATGTCAAAACAAAATACGGCAAGCTCATACAAGTGTAAGGTGGTTAAGATAATCTAGGGCACAGGTTGCCCAGGGGATTTACTTGGCCTGCAGACATGTGGTGTTTGGCCTATAAAGCAATGACCACATCATTATTTTACAAAAGTGTGAATTTGTGGCCAGTATCTATAAACAGGAAGACTTCACAAATTGGAGAGATTTCATATAAAAATCTTGGGAAAAAAAGGAGATGCAGCAGCACTCAAAGTGGGAAGCAGATGCTCCCTTTAGCTATAGTCTGAGCCCTTTAGTTCAGCACAACTGTCCATCATTCATTATTGTTTTCCTCTCCCCGCAACTACCTCTGGCCCTTCCTGCCCCTGCAGGTATTTAAGCTACTGACACCTGATCCAGGGAACATATATTATTCCAACAAAGTAACTTGTATTTTTTTAACTCAGAGAACAAATATAAGAAAGCTTGACCAAAATATTTTTTTTAAAGGAGAGAGAGGATTCCTAGAAAGATACATTGCAAAGAGTACTTAGTTTTCTACCAATTGTAGGATAGCTGTATCTAGGGCACATTTTTAAAAACTATAGATTCCTGGGGATCTAGACAGTATTCCAAAATGTTTATTTTTAACCAATAATTCAGATATAGCTCATGTTTGGAAACTACAATCTACCCTACCTGTTGCCTCTGTTTCAAAAGGTACACATAAAAGTAAGCATAATTGCAGAGAGCTGAAACAATATTACTAAAAAATTATGCTCTGGCACACACTTTTCCTCCCAATGCACTCTATTTAAGCAGGAAAAAAATCTGAACTTGAGGTATACAGTCTGAGTAACTCCATATTTAGTCTTCAGTTTTCATGCTTCAACCAAGAAAACCAGAAGAGCAAGCATGCTAAAAAAAAAACTGCTATATATCAAGCATCTATGTAACAAAAATTTCTATGTTTTGGGGTTTCTTTCTAACTCATTGCTCCATAAGAGAACTGAAATAGCTTGAAGTTCCCCTTCCAACTGTAAATTGACCCAATTTCGACTGTACCAAATATTTATCAACTTCAGTTAAAAGAAAAATTTCAACCTAATAAACAAAACAGTGTATTAGTGGTAAGACATTCAAGTTTGCTTCTACTACTGATTTCTAACTGGTAATAAAAGAATGGGGATTAACAGGTCAAAAGTGTAAGAAATATTTGACTAATGAGGTAATTTGAGGGGGAGAGAAACAAAAACCAGAAAAATAAAGATATATTGTTAAATATATTAAAAAGGAGGACTTTGTATAAATTATTTTCAAAAACAAAGAACTTTTTACCATAATAAGAGGGTGCATGTAAAGTTTCACTCTAAGGAAGACTAAAACATCTGTCTGGCATATCATTCATTACTGTTTCCTCCTGTGTCTGGTGACAGGACTGAAAGTGAAGGCTAACAAAAGATCACCCACAGGGGACGTGGAGATAGGAACAGAAAGACGACTTGCTTTTCAATCTGTGTACTGCTCAATCTTGCACAATATACATCTCATCTATTCTAAAAAATAAGATACTTAAAAATAAGAATAGAAACTTTATCTGCTATAACAAAGTCTGCACAACTCACCCTTTCAGAGAGCAACAAAACTGTTTACTCAACAAAAAAACCTGCATGATCATGTCACTATTTGCATGAAAATAGTATATAGTTCTTAAGTGGGAAAAAAAAGGATGTGAAGACAGTTAAGGGAAAGAGTTAAATATTGATTTTATGTTTCAGAGACCTCTAGGATACAAATTCTGCTTCTGTAAATAAGAGCAAATGTCGACTAATTTATACTGTGGATGAATTTTAAAACCATATGATAAACTAAAATTTAGAAACTTTTGTAGTTCTCCTATTGGGCACTTTTTATACCACCACATATAAAGCACGCAAGCCTACTGAAAGAGTTGATTCAAAGGAGAAAAAAAGAAACTTTGTTAGCAGTCACCAACAGTTCGGGGCTCTGTAAATACAGCTGTCAACAAAACCAAAGGACGATTTTTAAGTGCACTAAGAATGGAATGGAGAGTTGGCCATGAACTATTCTTAATGACCACACCTTAATAAGATCATTACTTCTAACCCTGAACTATAAGTTACAAATGGTTTTCACTATTAAAATATCTAGTGTGTAGCAATAAAGTACACAGTTGTTGGAACAGACTACCTAGATTCAAAATGCTGGCTCTTCCACTAAATCATCTATAATTATTTTGGGCAAATTAATCTAACTCTACCTCAGTTTCCTTATCTGAAAAAAATGGGAGGTATTAGCAGTATCTACATTAAGGTTGTTTTGAGAAATTAATTTTTTAGTAAACAGCATATTTTATAAGTGTGTATTATCATTATAATTATCTAAACATCCTGGTAAAAAATGATCCAGCCTCAACTACATCTTCTAGTTCATCTAAAGCACTGGCTAAGATAACTTGATGTATTACAATCAGTAAGCCCCTTCCAAATTAAAAAGAAAGTCTTCAGGCAAAATATCATAATCTATTCCTCAATTCAACAGAATAGCTTCTATTTTAATTCTTCATAATCTAATCTTTCTACTCTAAAACAGGTTGATTTTCCTTTATACATCACCATGTTGGGCCTATTTGTTTTTTTCTGGCCTTTTTACATTGAAAATTTTCATAAAAAGTAAAGTAAAACAAAAACTATGACTATAATCATACTTTATTTACTAAGCTTTATCTTTTTTCCATTTAACATTATATTTCCATGTAATAAACAACCTCTCATCAACTAATTTTTGATGATCACAAAATTCCATTATGAGGATTTAGTATACTTAAAACCATTCCTCCTCTGTAAACTATTTATGTTGTTTCCAATTTTATACCTTTGCAAATAATGCTGTGATGAGCATTTAAACACTTTAAAAACATTTTCAAAAGGACAGTTTTTTACCTTTACCCAACAGTTTATAGGAACTTAATGCTAGGAAGACCACAAGTTAGTAGGGGGAGACCTTGGGGAGAAAAAAGCTGAAAAGAAAATACACTACCATTTCAAGAACAACATGTTTTTAAAGATGAACAATTCCATAAACTTAGATTCCAACATAGACTGTGGAGTTCTCTTCCACATTTCCTATGTAAATTGAGGTACTTTTTTGCTTCTCCTTGATATTCCTTGTGTTAACATATACTAAAGGAGAAGTTATGGTTAAGATAATTGACTGTGGAATCAGACAGACATGGATCAAAATCCCTGCTCCACTACCAACCTGCTGTGTGATCTATGGCAACTCACTAAGCCTCTCTAAGCCTCAGTTTTCTCACCTGTAAAATAAGAATGATAACATCTATCTTATAGATTTCTTATAAAAATTACTAATATCTTATTTTAAATTCTTAAAATAGTGCCTAGCATGTAGTAAATACACAAATAGTATCTTGTCATTAGAACTATTTTCACTTTTCACTTAGGTTACTTGAAAGATATCATAAACATATACATGTGTGGTTTGTGTATAAATTATTGGCTTAATCTACAGAGTATGACGGCACTGGTGCATAGTTACAAACTGCTGCCCCATATAATTGGCCTTTAAAACACTATTCAGTGGGTGGGAGGTAGAGCTCAGTGGTAGAGCGTGTGCTTGCCATGCATGAGGTCCTGGGTTCAACTGCCAGTGCTTCCGTTAAGGGGAAAAAATACATTTTTTTTTAAATTAAAAAAAAAAAATTTGTTCAGTCTAAAAAGCTAACTCTTAAAATACAGAGATATAAAAACCTTTATAATGTCCTGTATTAGCATAGTAAAAGAGGATTTAAATAAATTTTTAAAAGATTAAATAATAGTTTTAACGGAATCATAAATATGAATTTTGTAGTTTATAGCATATATCATGTTTCTCTTTAGACAGTAAGAAATTCTTGATTAAGTCTTTTTCACATGATGAGGTCAAATATATTTAAAAGGATGCTAAGTGAACCAGGAGTAATTTATAAGCTAGAGTAACATTATTTCCTCTAGTTGTTTTTTTTTTCTTAGAACTATTTGGTAATATAAAAAACAGAAGAGGAAAATGCTCCAGCCACCATTATGGACACTTTATTAATCAGGGCAATGGTGGTTAATCTTTTAGATGACATGGCCAGCCAAGATATTATTTTTATAGGCCTACAGTGAATTTTGCTGTTACTTAACAATCAACTAAGTGACTTTAGACAATCAATCAAATATTCGTAGATAGCCAAGAAGTTTTGTATATGTTGTTTCAGGATTCAAAAAATATATCAAGTCCTGAGTTGGTAAAGTACTAAATATACTTTTGAATTTTACTTTTTAAACAATCACACTTGGTATAGCAGATAAAACATTAATCTGAATTAAAAATTTAATGAGGTTCATTTCAAAACTTTTTAGGGATTGATATCTGTCAAGTACAATGCTAACTTCTAAGAGGATAGAAAGTTCTTTTGGAGCCAAAGCAATTTGCAGAAGAGATTCCCAGTTAACGTAAAATTGTGAATCCTAGTGATAACTAATAATAAATAAGTATAAAGGCTAACAGTAAAGTCACACTAGTAGCAAATAAAAAACCCAACTACTGTAGCACAATATTAAACAACAGGATGAGACTTTAACACTTTTTCTGAATTTATAGTGTAGATGGCTCCTTTTAAAGACAATCCCCAATTCCAGATTAAGTGTATCAAGCAGTAACTAATTCACACATCATTTTCAACTGAACAAACATCACACACACTTTAGAGTCAAGATCCTTGGTCAGCTTGTTCTAACAAGTGGCAGAAAGCAGCAAATAATAAATATCTTAGATTTGATCAATAGTTGGCTTACTGAGCAAATTCAGAAAGTGCTGAGTAAAATCACTTTCCATTTCAACCAATCTTCCCAGCCTCGTTGAGGTTTCCTTATTACTATAGGCCCCATATCTTACTTGATTGCAACAATCCCTGTACCTTACTCTTCATTTTCTGCAGATGTGGGTTTAGGTCATCACTGTTCAAATTTTCAAATTTAAAGTCATAAGGCCTATAAATCCTTTATCATCTCCCATTACTTTCCCAGTAGTGATGATTTCTAACCTTTACATCTCTCGTCAAACCTCCAATTCTCCACCACTAACAAATCATACTCAAAAGCTTGCCTCTTCTGACAGCACTGTCTGCAGATAATGGCATTAAGTGTAAATTCTCTTACAGAACCTTATTTTCATTTCTATTCATCAACAGGCCCACATCTATCTTTGTAACATTCCCTTCCATTTTACAGAAAAAAGCTGCTCTTCTTATGACCAAAGCTAACAGCTCTACCTAGAGCTCATTCTTTCCCATCCAGACAGAGCCCCATGAAAGATTACTCTTTTGCACACTTTCTGGAATTTTAAATCTCTTAATCTCATAGAATCTGTTCTTTCACCATATCCAATCTAATAAATTTTTCTCACCATGAAATCTCCTAGATCATCCAAATCTCACCTATTTTGCCAACAAATACCATCCTGTTTGCCAACTTCCTTTCTATTCCTGTCCTTATCGGTATAGTAAAATGGTTGTTTTAAGGTACTAACACTCTACTGATCACATTGTTCTTTTTCTTCCACTCTTCTTTCATCGTCTTTCTTTGGCTCCCTATGGCATCTGCTGCTGTTGGTCAAGTACTCCTCAACAGACTCTCCTAATGTGCTGTCTTTCATATTACACTTTCTTAGTTCTTTTACTCTTTAGACACTTCCTTTTCTGTTCCCCTACTCTACTCATTTTCACATGCCATCTTCAGCACTTCTTTTTAACACTTCCTCCCTCCTGAATTGACTCACTTGTATCTTTTATTCTGCTCTATGACACACCATGCTCATTCCCAGGCATCTAATAATGTCCTCAAGACAGCTCAAGCTCTGACCAAGTGAATCCTTTGATCAACCTACACTTTTTTTCCTTAAAACTTTTACTGTACTTGTTCATTGTTTTGTAAAACACATATGGTTTCCTATCTTTCCTATCTGTGTTTTTCTTTAACCTAGACTTTAAGTTTTTTGGTAGGAACCATTTTCATTTTATTTTGCAGTATTTTTCAATATATAGAAAACAATCCTGAACATAGAGTAGTCAGTCAAATACTTTATAGCTGTATAATTAGTTTAGGTAAGAAACATATGACATTACAATAAAAATTAATTTATATTCCTTGTAAAACATTCATACTGGTGCTATTTTAACAGAAGTCAAAATCCTGTGGGTATTTTTTTCTACCGATTTCCATATTTTCACACATTCAAGGGAACATGGAAGATCTGTCCACCTTATTTCCTTTAAGATGTCAACCATTTAAGTTTTAAAGTGACCTATATGTAGCTACTATGTCTAAAAAGATTTTACCTGTACATCTGCACAATGTATACTAGAGGCTAAAATCTGAGTGAATAAGGAGATAAGTCATTCTTTTTTCTCGGTATAATTAATCAGGTTTCTTAGGTTGCTGTTTTGCCCAATATATATAGATGAAAATGGAAGTGAAAGGTAAAGAATTCTTGTAAACTGAATCCATGGGCTGTGCCCAATCATTTCATATTTGTAATGAGTCAGAAATAAAGCTCATGGAACCTTATGAGGTAGATATTATTACTTCCATTTTACAGATCAGACACAGACAAATAAAATTACCTATCCAAAATGACTCAAATTACCTATCCAAAATAACTCTAGTTACTAAAAGAGCTAAAATGCAAACCAAGGTCAACCTAAATTCAAAATCTGTACCCTTTCTTCTATATTATGCTTCTAAATTTATGTTTGAGTGTGAATAACAAATCATGGCACTACCTAGATTTAGTTTTCAAAAAAGCTAAACATTTAAGGACAGATATAAATATATTAATTTTGTTTCATTAAAGGTTAACAATAACTCAATTTAATATTTAATAGTAGGTTAAATACTGATTTTTAAAAATTACATGCATGATACATATTTATTGTAAGGAATTAGGTTATCAAACAATGCAAAGTACTAAACAGTCCTAATGGCTGTGAGCCTCCACAGAGTATGAATCCAGTTTCTTAATTATTTTCTAGGGTCAAGACACTTTAATTAGCATAATTTAAGTGCTAGATATCAAGTGGTAAGTTGATAAAAACCAAGCCCACTGCCCAAACCTAGCATAGGGTCTATAATTTATCCCTATGTACAACAACTACATTTTATTAAATGGAAACAAACAGAGTCAGATGTTAGGATACCTGGAGAAAACAGTAATTGGATCCCCAATATCTACCTTCTTCAGTTACTTTTGGGACAGCCAAATGCCCAGCAAAAAAGAATTCCCAGCATCCCTTGATATACGGATGGCCAATATAAGCAGTCACTGGGTAAGGCTTTGAAGAAAATTCCTTAAAAGGATCTGACTCAGCTGGAAGGCACACCTTTTTGTGCCGCTTCCTCCATTTCTTTCATATTCTGTCTGCCTAGAAGGACAACACTTTGAACAGAATGCTAACAGCCATTTTGTAACCATGTGGCCATCTTGAGAATGAAAACCATGCATTAAAGAGGTGGAGAAGAAAAAAAAGATGTCCAGGTTCATTGCCATGTCTTGAAACGGCCATACCATCTCTGGAGTATTACATCTGGACTTTATATTAGAGAAAAATAAATCTCTGTCTTCTCTAGGCCGTTGTTATGCTAGGTCTCTTGTACTAGCAACCCAATGCAACTTTTAATTGGAAGAGGTAAAACAAATAATTCATTGTAGGGACTAGAATAGGGCTGAGTACAAAGAATAGTTCCCAAATCAGTGCTCCTATCATGAGAGATGCTAAGAGATATTCTATAAATCTTTCTGTGGTCAAATAAATAAATGAAAATGATACATAGCTGGCGCTCTGTAACCACAGGTTCCACAATCACAGATTCAATCAACCTGGAATGGAAGATGTATGGGGGAAAAAAAATTCCAGGAAGTTCCAAAAAGCAATACTTGAATTTGCTCCTGGGCATAGATCCAGAGGGAACCCTAATTCAAACAGACACCTCCACCCCAGTGTTCATGGCAGCACTATTTACAATTGCCAAGACATGGAAACAACCTAAATTTCCATTGACAGATGACTAGATAAAGAAGTTGTGGTATACTTATACAATGGAATACTACTTAGCCATAAAAAATGATAAAATAATGCCATTTGCAGCAACATGGATAGCACTGGAGAATGTCATTCTAAGTGAAGTAAGCCAGAAAGAGAAAGAAAAATACCATATGATATCCCTCATATGTGGAATCTGAAAAAAAAATGGATGAACTTACATATAAAACAGAGACAGATACACAGACATAGAATACAGACTTGTGGTGGCCAACAGGGAGAGGGTTGGGAAGGGATAAGCTGGGAGTTCGAGATTTCAGATACTGACTGGTATATATAAAATAAACAAGTTTATACTGTATAGCACAGGGAAATATACTCAATATCTTGTAGTAGCTTATGGTGAAAAGAATATGAAAATGAATATATGTATATTCCATGTATGACTGAAGAATTGTGCTGTACACAGAAATTGACACAACATTGTAAACTGAATATACCTCAATAAAAAAAAGGAAAGGTTTAAAAAAACAACAAAAACCCCCTTGAATTTGCTGCATACTGGCAACTATTTACATAGTATTTACATTGTGTTAGATACTATAAGTAATCTAGAGATGATTTAAAGTATATGGGAGGATTTGCCTGGGTAATATATGTAAATGCTACATACTCCATTTTATATAAGGGACTTGAACATCCTCAGATTTTATATTCATGGGAGTCCTGGAATCAATCCCCTGGAGAATACCAAGGGACTACTGTATATGTTATCATCTTGGAGATTCATAAGGTATATTAGTATATTCAAGGTTCTAAAAGTGCACACAGTATCAGTTAGGACAAATGTCTACAAATACTTGCTAAAGAAGTTTAGGTTATGTTACACAACATTTACTCTCGCGGCACAGCAATGTAAGATTCACAAATATTAAGTAATACCACTGTGTATGAGACTGTGAACATGTACATTTAAATATATTAGAATTTATGTATATGAGAGTGTTACTTTCAAAATAGACATTTTGGGTGGATACATACCCTTGTCCTCAAACACAGTATTATCAGTGACATTTCTGGGACTCTCCTTTCTAATCAGGTTTACAGTCATATTTTAAAAGTCACTTCTTTTACTTTATAACCATTTTTCATTTTAATTGAAAGCATTAAATTCTCCTTAATCCTTTTTATATACTCCTTAATCACTCACCTTTCTATAACATGAATATATTATTTAATTGAATCAAACCCACTATCAAAGAAGAGATGTACCACTAAAAAGGATCTTCAAAACAGCATGCTATATGCTCTAAAAATAACTCCAAAACAGGAGATACAGTGTTCTAAAAATGAATGGTCTGGAGAGGATGACATTTCTACAAGTTTCATGAAGTGTGTGTGAAAATCAGGTACAGGTTACATATATCAATGAGTTCAAGTAACAAGTGAAAGAAAAATAAATATGGAGCCCAAGGAACAAAGTAGGGCCATAAACTTTGAAACAAAATAACATATTTAAGTTTATATATTACCTTTACCCAGTGTTAAAAAAAAAACTTGTTATAAATAAAAATATACCAAAAACAATAATAGCTAATATTTATTATATACTTAGTATGCATTAAGTATCGCTCTAAGTGCTTTACATGTATTAATTTATTTAGTCCTTACAACAATTCCATAAAAGAGGCCTGGTTATTATCCTTATTTTGAAGATGAGAAAAATTAAGCACAGTAAAAAATTTGCACAAGATCACAGAGCCTGTATATCAGAGTCAGAAATTAAAACCTAGGCCGACTGGCTTGAGTCTATGCCCTAAATCCCATGCTATACTGTCTCTCTAAATCAGACAGGAGTAGTCAACACCATGCACAGCTGCATCTAAAAACAATTCATATATATTCAGTTCAGTACCCACATATTTGTAAAGTTTTTACATATTATTTAATTTTTATCTTCACATCTGTTCTGTGTGGATATATCCTGTCAACAGATTCCTTTACCTGGCATGAACTCAGATGACTGAAGATATGTGGCCATAGACTATTCCATTTACCTGCTGTTTTGGAAATGTGTCCTCTCTACGTATCACCAGTGTCTAGTAGAGCACCTGGCACTGTATAGGAATTTGATGTACACTTACTGAGTAAAGAACAATTAAAAAGGGAGCTGGCCATGAGAATGCGGTTAGATGAGTCCAGGTTCACCATTACTGCTACTAGAAAATCACTCAACTGGCTTGGTTCACCAACAGTGACTCTTTAATACCCCTTTAGGTGGAAGAACAGTATTATCTATTTTTTAGTTAAATCTCAGTATCTCAATACAATCTTAAAACATCTTTGAAGTTAGATGAGGTCTTGACGTACTAACATAAACACTGAGAAAGAATCAAATGAAATCTTATTTAAAAAACATAGCTCGGTTTGGTCTTCAGTTACACAACAAATGTGATATATTGTGTTACCATATTAAGTATTTTATTTAAAAGTTGAAGGAAATTCCCACTAAATTTTAATAATGTAAAATAATATGGTCTAGATTTTTTCATTGTAACTTTAAGAATTATAGAACTAGGAAGGATATGTTGACTTGAATTATAACTAAAATAGCAATATTGCCAGGTAGTATATAATAACACATATCCTATTTGCTATTTATTTCTATACACCTCAAAGCAGTGCCAGAATTTCAAAGCTCTGATTGAGCACAACTGAATGGTATTTAACCACAATACAGTTTCAGCTAGTTTAGATTTGATAATTGGATATTCCTCAACTAAATTATATTTATTACATATATTTTTAAAGTGTCAGCTTTTTTAAATCTAAGAGGTTCTTGTTTATCATTTTTAACTGAAGTGTAGTTGATCAGTTTTTTAAAAAAAAAAACACTTATTTCAGCATTCATGAAGTGCAACTATAAGGATACGTTAGCTTTTGTAAATTTTCACAGAGTACTCAGAAAACTGAGGTATGCTACATTTGAATCATTGCCTGAAGGTCCTTCCTTTATGTATAGAAACTAGCGTCAGAATAAAATCAAAATAGGTTGTGTAAAGAATGAATTTAACCAATTATGTTTAAATACTCCCATGAAATTACATCTCAGCACAAGTCAAGAATATGAAAGACACTGAGGGGGGAATGAATTTATCACTCAAAATCTTACAATAAGGGAAACTCTTGTGTCAAAATACTGATTATTTCTTTTTACTTCAAAAACTAGATTACACTATATTTTCTGGAAGATATATTTGACTAAGATCTACAATAAATAATCCCTTAATAGTTTAAGTGTTCATTTGAAAAAGTATACTTTTCTAGAAAAAGCGCTTAATATTTCATCAGTGCTAAAAGTAACTAAGTTTCTTAAAACGGTTCCTTTCTTTTAAAAAATTCCCAGGCTATATCCTTCTTCCAAACAAACAAACAAAAAACAAACAAAAACCCCCCAAACCCCACCAACTTTGAATATTTTTAACACATTCTCAGGTTATAGAATCTTTCTATCCTTAATTTAAATTATTCAACAAGAATAGCTCATTTTTGTTCCACAACTGCACAAGAACAAAAAGGAAAAGCATTAAAATATGAAAATGATACTGTAAACAAAATATTCCATCAGACATCCTTTTGATAAAATAACTCTCAACATTCTGGATCAAATTGGTCTGAACTGAGTAGGTAAAAAAACATATGTTTACATAAAAAGAAATACAGCATCTACCAATAAGGAAAAAAAACAAAAAACAAAGAAGGAATACCTTTAATTAAAAATACTTTGTTTCCATTTCTATCCATTTTAGTGTGTTTCTACTCAGAACATATTAACCCAATAAAGAAAACTTTTGACCTTTTTAAGGTCTGTTAAGGAGGGGGTGCAGCTGAGATAAACTACAGGGCAGTTTCTTCTAAGCTGTGCATCAGTGGTTAACAAGTGACAAACACTATTAAAATTCATGACATAATGTTAGCTTCTAATCATCTCAAACTGTTTAGGAGCCTCATTTTTGCTGAAGGGGATGCTTTCTTGCGGGAAGAAATAAAGTTTCTCATGTATCTGTATGTTCATGTTAAAACTAACAAGACGGTTTTCTGTTGGAGTTAAATTATATCATATGACAGCTAAGAGTCTCTATTTGTAAGAGAAAAAAAAAAAAAAAAAAGAACCTTCTCCAGATAGAAAAACTCTGAGTCAAATCCTAACACATAAGTTGAAGTGATGAGCTTCTCTATTTCCTGAAACGACCATAGTACAAGAGCAACGAAGCCGCTGGTTAGATTCCCAGCGTACTGATATAAATAATAAACAGAAGGACAACTCAAGTTTCTCCTCTCAGTTAACTCTGAAAAGGAAAACCTCACAATTTGATACAAGCAATTGAGAAGAGAGGTAATACAAGCATCAAAAAAGTGATATTTCTCCTCTTAAAAAAACTATCAAAAATACATAATTTTAAATTATAAGTCTGAAGGAAATTACTATATATATATACACATATCATATATATATCATTTCAGATGATGAGAAATTGGAATACAAATTTTAAAACCTCTAGGTTTTTGTGATGATAGAAATGTTCTGTATCTCAGCTCTTCGATACAGTAGCTAATGGCCACAAGTGACTACTGAGCACTTAAAATGTGCCTAGTGGGAATAAGGAACTGAATTTTAAATTGCATCTAATTAAAATTCATTTAAATTTAACCACATGTGCAGCTCTAAGGAACTGGAGGGAAATATTTATACCTTAAATTCTGACTCAAATAATAAAAATCCTGTAGATGGGCATATACATAGATGCTTCTGAGACGTATTTTATTTTTTTAAATTCTTGTGATTTATGTAAAGGAAAGGACTTTACAACATAAAAATGATGCTGTGTTTGTGGGAATCAAGTTTTTTACATTCACCTTCTAGAGAGGACTAGAATATTAGTTGACAAGTTGGCTCCATGTTGTAATTTATTAGGGAACTTCTAAAAATATGGTTGTCTGGGTCCCACCCCCAAAGTTCTGGTTTAATTGGTCTAAACTGAGTTCTGAGCATAAAGATTTTTAAAAGTTCCCCAGGTGATTCTAACATGCAGCCAAAGTATCACTAAACTAGAAAGAAAAACTCTTTTATTAAGCATAGATGCAGTATGCAACCAAGGACATTTCTTTGCTGGTCACCAAAGAGGGCCTTTCAACAACCCAGATTCAAGTCAAAACCCCTGAGGGCTAATATGAGTTACAGGTTCTAAACATTCAGGAATGATTCGGGTGTACAATCATAAGTTTTTGCTATTATTGACTGTTGTTCAATTATGAAAAAGAGATTAGAAAGGAAGGAAATAAACTATGAGCGTCAATTTTTACTTGCCGCCTTTGTGTATATTACTTAATTTCAATCCTCAAAATATCTTGGGAGGTAGATACTATTAAATTATTTACAGATGTGGAAAGTAAATTTAAAGACGTTCTCTAGGATTTGGACACGTTTCTGAGACAGTAAAGTACACATTCTTTATACTACAGTAGAATTCTCTCTGAGAAAGTTTGTTTCGGTTAATTTTCACACTGGAATCAAAGAAAAAAAAAGAAAAAAAGAAAAACCAAGGTTCAATGGTGGAGCACAGGATAAGTCAAAAAACGCTTAAACAGGTGCTTAAACCAGTTCCTGTTCCTGTATTTCCTCAGCACCTGATAGCAAACTCTGGGAAAAATATGTTCATCTGTGGTTCAAATCTACAGTGGCCTCAACATTAGACCATTCAGGAGTTGCTGCTTTTTATTCTAAGAAGTTAAACAATTGGTCTCCTACTGCCTCACAAGCTATTAGCTATACTTGTACATTCTTTGGACAGGATAGAACAGGATGCTTATTCACAGTGCCTGACACTAAAACAGAAATAAGGCAGGAGTCTTAAAGATGTTTTCATTTTGCCCCCTAGACTCACAGGATTGCTAGAATCGTTCCTCCTGGAGCAGTTTACAGACCACAGTTTTGATGTGACATATTTACAGTGCGTATGTAACTTTAACTTAGACCACTGAATGTCATATTAACTTACTCGCTAAAAACTTTTAAAACCCAGTTCCTGAGTTGTTCAACTCATCTTAATTTTCAAATTAAGAAAAGCTCTCAGAGAAAAAAATGGGAAGAGCAGAGCAACAGACCCTTACCCTTCCCATCAGCATTAATCCTTCTGAGAGCCAATATCCTCTCTCCTTGTTCAGGCCCTTACCTTGTAAAGGGACATTAACTCAAATGAGACACACTTGGTTACATCAGAGACCTGACAGGAGAAAACCTTCCATTCACCATTCTAATTAATGGCACAGACTTCTTCAAAGTATTTTCCAAAATAAGAATATGTTGACAGGAGAAACTCCTACCTCCTACATGCACTGGCAGGAGTATGGTCGTGTTTCCTTCCCATTTCAATGGCTTTTAATTACAATTTAATTAGACCACAAAAAATGTTTCATAGTTTATTTAAAAATTACAAACTCTGTCAAAGAGGAAGCAGCAGTGGCAGCAGCATACCCCAGTAGTCCCTGTCTCTAAGTATATTTGGGCTGGGCAATAAGATGAGCTGGAAAAATAATACATCCTCGATTGATATAAGCCACACTGATGCTTTTCCAATCCTTAACCTATTAAAAGTAGAATAAGGCAAGGATTTAATCTGTTTTTCTTAATAAAAAAATACATAATTCCATACCTACCATCTACCAAAAGCAACTGATTGGCCAATTTTTACATCCACTTCCTCCATTTGAGGCATGCCTCCAGAAAAATGCAATTTAAGTTTTATAACTTCTGAGTAGTTGCAGATACTAACCACTATATATAAAATAGATAAACAAGTTTATACTGCACAGCACAAGGAACTATATTCAATATCTTGTAGTAACTTTGGGTTAAAAAGATTATTTATGTTCCTATATGACTGAAGTATTGTGCTGTACACCAGAAATTGACACATTGTAAACTGACCATATTTCAATTAAAAAATAAATTTAAAAAAACCAACAATTTTTGACCGTTATCATAGTACCAAAATCTGTCCTTTAAATCAATGCTGGTTCTAATGGTTTGTGTATGTCTTACTTGTGACATGAAAAGCTATAAATATTTTTAGATGCTGGTAATCACCCTCTGAAAAATAAGTAGACTTTATATGCAAGGAAAAGTTTTGGTGGGACAAATGTAAATTCAAAGACAAACCTACACAATGGTTAAAAAAAGAAAAAGAAAAAGCCATAATACTCTAATTGTAGAAGTGAAAGACACTGCAAATTAGTTCCTCTTCTTAATAACCCCTAGATATTTTTTCTATTTTTAATTCCAGCTTCCATTCTACCATCTCCCCCACACATACTCCCACAAAGTCTCTAGAACATCAAAGTTAGAACACAATGTTATTAAGAAAAAAGTATAATAAATTTAAGATTGGATAAAGCAATTCGCCTCTGTATGACCTTCTGAATCAATATGTGCATGAATTTAATAAATAATGCTCCTAATTATATTAACACAAGAAATACTTTGTACCGTAGCCACAACCAATGCGAATGAAGCAAGTTTTCACTTTGATCCTGCCAACTCAGTCATCAAGAATTTGGGAAAATACCAACATTTGTTTCATAATACAGCGACTTCTTTTTTTTCCCCATCCTTTTGCAAACTCGGTAGACATAAATTTAAAAATCTTTCTAATTAGTTACTTGCTCCCTTCAACCCACTGATCAGGTGTCCTACATTTTGTTTAGGTCCCCGCCTTGAAAATAAACCCGATTGCCCCATTTTCTGAGAAGTAAACTCAGCTTTAAGCAGCTCCCTATGAAGTCACCGCGTTTGTTGTTTCAAAGATGCAATTAAGCGAAAATGACACAAGGCTGTCGAAGAGATTAGTTGAAGTGTGTGGTGTCGATGATACATGTGTAAGGCCAATGAAACTTGTATTGCTGTAAATCTATTTCAGTGCTAACATTTCTCCCCATTCCCCAATACATTCACAACAGAGGGAATTTAAACTTCGTAAAAACTTCTTGACTTTACCAAAGTTTCGGTACTACAGTCGCACGTAAGGGCAAGGGGTGTGTGTGTGTGTGTGTGTGTGTGTGTGTGTGTGTGTGTGTGTGTGTGTGTGTGTGTGTGTGTGTGTGTGTGTGTGTGTGTGTGTGTGTGTGTGTGTGTCTTGGAAGGGTGGCAGTTAACTCGAGCACGCAGAGAAAAGCAATAAAAGAGTTTGCATCAGGCAATGTCTCTCCGTCTGCCCCCTCTTTCCCACCACCCCACCCCCTCTTCCCCGAGCCCTTACATATACAAATTCTTCTGGGCGGCCTCTAACCACACCATGTCCACAGTCATTTACAGAAATTAGAAACAGACTCCGGGAGCCTTTCCTTTAGCACGCAAAGAGCAGAGCTGTAGCAGCATGATGGGGCAATGTCACTCCCTATTACCCCACAACTTTTACTCCCCCTCTGGAGTTTAATTCCCAAGAATCCAGCTTTCCTCCGCGGAGAACTTGGATCTACCTAATTCACAACAAAAGTTCATCTCATTCCTCCCCACCCTAGTCATCCCACCCCTACTCTAATTCACCAAAACACTAAAACCAAAGACAAGTTCCTTCCACCAGGGCAACAGGAGTTGATTTTAGGAACTGGAGCAAAAGCAGAGATGGGGAAGGGAGCAAGTGCGGTGTACTTCGGTTTGCACTTTCTGCACAAGCAGTCCAGAGCCCAGGACAGCTCTAGTCCTTACCTGATCGCCCGGAGACCCGGTCCTGCTACAGAAGCGCGGGGCGAGGGCTGCGGGGACGCGGCGTCGGGGCGGGCCGCCGGCAGCAGCCGCGGGCGCCGAGAGCCACCACCTCTTCTTCCCCAAACGGCTGCGGGAGTGGGCCGAAGAATCTGGAGAAGGAGCCTGGGGAGGGGGAGAAGAGGAGCAGCATCTCCTCCTCCTCCACGCCTCGGAAACGCCCCTCCAGCGGCGACCCCGGCCGACCGCCTAACCCCCGAGCGCTAGCGCACCCTCTCCGCTCTCTGCTGCTCTGCGCTTCTCCAAGGGCTTCGCCAAAACCCTCTGGCGCGGGGTGGCTCAACTCCTGCAGCCGGCTCCGAGGGCTGCCGAGGCGGACCGCGGAGCCTGGGAGTGCTGCTCGCCTGCACGACGGTCTCTAGGGGCCGGAATCATGGTGTGTCACCCTCGCCGCGCCGCGGCCGCGGGAGATACTCGTACCACTCCGGCTCCACCTAGGGCGGCCGCGCCGGCCCCGCCCCCGGTCCCGTCAATCAATCCTGTCCGGACTCCAGGAGGACTGTGAATCACCGACCCCTCTGGCCCCTCCGCCTCATTGGCCCGACGGCCCTCTAGCCCCGCCCCCTCCCTAGGGACGTGGTCGCCGGGGAGACCGGCGCTCGGGTTCCCATGACAACCAGTGCCTTGGGCCTGGCTTTTCGCGTTCTTCTAGTTTGCCAGACGCTCAAGTTGATGGCCCGGCAGCAAAGTTCCTAGCCCCTGTGGCTTGGACTCGTAATTTTAGGCCAAGTTGAAAATGCAGCCGACCGCCCCCACACTTCCAACTTCGGAGACAGAACGTTCTGGCCCTGGGGAGTGTGAGGAAGAGTGAAAAATGCCTAACTGCTAGCTCTTCCCTTGTCAGTCTAAATAGCCCCTCCCCCCGCGCCCTTCCTTGCCTCCAGCCTTGTTTCCATATTCACACCGGGCGGATTTCGGCTTTGAAAGGGTGAGGAGAAGAATGAGAAAGAGCAGGGCAGAGCAACCTCCCCACAGCAATATAGCAACTTGGAAATGGCGGGGTCAACGGAAACAGCTCGGTGAGTTTTCCCACAGCTGTAAAGTGATCTTCAAAGGTGTGGTGGCAGTACTTGGTCAACCCTAAGTGCCCTCAGGAAAACTCTCAGTGCCATATTTTTGAAGAAAAAAGTATGTAAATTCTTGTTATTTTCCTTCTGAGACTAAGGTAATCCTAAAGTTGAAAAATTTAAGTAAAAGGTTTAACATAGTCGAATAGAATAAAGAACATCCGTTTTTCTATATAGGCCTACACATTACAACTTGGCAAATGTATGTTCTAGCAGCTATTACCCTCCTGCAAGCTGAAAGATTTGGGCTTCAACAATTCACAAGAAATCTTACTGAATTCATGAGCGAATGCTATCTTGTCATTTGAGTTTCAGAAGTTTGGGTTTATTCTCAGGAGTATAAGGTAAACCTGGTATAAAGGAGACTTGGGGGTTAATTAGTCTTGGACCCTAGGTGAATCTAAACTTTATGGCTGGTTCCAAAATGGAGAGATCTGAAGCAAAGTTAAAGCTGCAATCCTGGGTTCCCTAGCCCCTGAGGCTGCTGTACACGCATGATGAATGAGGGAATTAATAGTAATGATTTACCTTTGGCAGCCCTTGAGTTTTCATTATCTCATTTACTAAATGAATAACTGTTCAGTGAAATATGCCTTGCAAATGTGCAGTGAATGTGATTACTCACAATGCTAAATACAACACAAAATGCATAGCCGAATTTAAGATTAAGGGCCCTGCCCTCAAGGAGATAACCACAGAGCCTAAGAAGGAAAACTAGCATTCCTGAAACAGTTTAAGATTATAGCTAGACTGTGCAGCCAAACATTAAGTACAGTAGTCAATGAGAGAAAGTCTGTGGTATGTAGAATGGGCTGGATTAGTCAGATTAAGGAGGAGAGGAATTTAAATTGTGCTTTGAAGGGTAAAGGAGTAGGATGAATGAAGCAAAAATGAGGAAAGACGTTTGAAGGAAACATAAAACCGAACTGCAGCAGAAGGAGTAGAGTGGTGAAAGTACCAGCCCAGCTGAACTAGAAACAAAAGTGAAGAATTGGAGCCCTTTCCCCATTTTCTGAAATAGGAGTTTTTAAATATTCTGGTTTAAGCCTCAGGGTGGTAAGATAGGGAGAGGTAGTTTTGTGACAATAAAAACCTTCCTGGAGTATCTGCCTCCGTTTGCCACTGAAGAAAAGGTCATGTATTTATTAGAAAGAAAAGTAATATCCATAATACTTGGCGTAACTTGTGAATTCATGTCAAAGAGAAGATATAAAGAGTGTGGTGTTGGAAATTTTCACAGAAGTCGACAAATCACAGTGTTGTGAGTTTTTTTCTTTCTTTTTTTTTTTTGTATTAAGACCATTTCAGGTGGTTGCCCTCAAGGCTTTTTCACCAGTAATCCTTCTGTTTTGTATGAGCTGAAAGGCTGGTTTTAAAATAAATGGCTGTGATACCAAAACCTGATAAAGAGTACACAAAAGAAAAATCTACAGGTGATCTCATTTTGGATATAATATAAAATTAAAACACAACATTACCAAATAGAATCTAGAACTACATTTTGAGTGATATGCCAAAGTTAAGAGGAATTATGCCAGCTATATAAGAATGACTCAACAATAAAAAATGTATTCATATAGTTGACTATATTAATAAGTCAAAGCTGTATGAGTGTCTCCATACTGAAAAGGAGTTTGTAAATTCCAGTATCATTCCTTAATACAAATTTTTAAAGAATATATTTTATACCAAAGCCAGAAACTTTATGTATAATGAAACAGTGTAATTATTCCCACTGAAGTCAGGAACAAAGCCAAGAATGCCCACCATCATACCATATAAGGAAATGATAGCCAATTAAATTAGATGTGGAAAAGAAATAAATATTGAAAATATCAGGATTGTCATTTGTTTGCAAATTATACAAAAACTCCAAGGATCAACTGAAAAACTTTTAGAAGCAATAAATGATGACTTAGGGTAACCAGTTATAAAATCAAGAGCTTTCCCATGTATAAACCATAACCAGTTAGAAAATAAAATATAAACAAGTCCTATTTACAATAATCACAAAAATTAATTAGGTAAAAATGCATACTAAGAGAAATTAATAAAACTTCAAAAATCTTAAACTTAAGAAACAAAAATGTTTGAACAAAGAAGCGATATACTTTTAGGTTAAATACGAAAATTGAAACACTATAAAATTATAATATTTTTAAAAAGTAATCTATATATCTGGTACAATTCTAACAAATGTCTAACAGAATACTTTTGGGAATTTAAAAAAATAATTTAAAATTTCATTTGAAAGATCGACCATTCAGAAATAACCGAAAAGATTCCAAAATGAGAATAAATGAGGAATTACACTAAACGATATTAAAATAAATTATAAATCACAATGATTAACAGCAGATTTGATATCAGAGTAGGTATGATCTATGATCAAGTAGGTATAGTTACATGGTAAAAGACGAATGCGCATCATTAAATATATGGTGTTAAGTATGGAAGCTCCTTAAAAAATTAAAAACAGAATTACCATATGACCTAGCAATTCCACTCCTGAGTATATATTCAGAAAAAACAAAAACACTGATCAAAAAGGTACACATTCCCCAATGTTCTTCATAGCAGCACTATTTACAATAGTCAAGACAGAAGCAACCCAAGTGCCATCAACAGATGATTGGGTTAAGAAGATGTGATCTATAGACATTTATATAGTAGAATATAAGTCAACCATAAGAAAGAATGAAATACTGCCATTTGCAACAACATGGCTGGACTGAGAGAATATTATGCTTAGTGAAATAAGCCAGAGAAAGACATATACTGTATGATATCACTTATATTTGGAATCTAAAAAGTAGTACAAATGAATGTATATGCAAAATAGAAACAGACTCACAGATACAGAAAACAAACTTATGGTTACCAAAGGAGAGAGGGAAAGGGCAGAGGGACAAATTAGGGGTATAGGATTAACAAATACAAACTATAATATATAAAATAGATAAGCAACAAAGATATACTGTATAGCACAGGGGATTATACCCATTATCTTGTAATAACCTATAATGGAATATAATCTGCAAAAATACCAAATCACTGTGCTGTGTATCTGAAACTAACACTATTGTAAATCAACTACACTTCAATTTTTAAAAATAATAAATAATTAAAAAATTCCTGCTAATACTAGTATATCACTTAAAATCATGAAATTCTCATGAGCAGGCATTTTACTTGCTCTGAATTATTACTGTGACTTAGTAATTAAAACAAGGCATTGAAAAAAAGAAATAAAAAATAAATGGTGTTGAAAAACCTAGCCATTTCTTGTTTACCTTTTCAGACACACGCATATACGCATACATACAGTTTTTCAAAGAAAAATTAGCTCATATACTGATCTAATACCTTGATTTTTTTTCACTTTATAATATCTGTTTGATCTCTATTATCAGATCCTGTAAATGAGCCTTCTTTTCTATGGCTGCATAATATTCTGTTGCTTCGGTGTATTATAATTTATTCAACTCCTCTCTTTTTAATGGGCACATAGGTTATTCCCACACTTTGGCTATTTTTCACAAGTTGAAATAGTTTTCTTTGTACTTGGTCCTGTTTTACATGTGGAGTAGAACTGCAGGTTTAGCTTTTATAAGTATAAGTGCTTGATTAAAGTGTAGGCACATTTTACTTTTTGGTAGACAAAGCTGAAAAGTGGTACAAGTTACAGTCATCCCAGCACATATGGAAAGTTTGATAGCGCTCTGTTTCTCCACACCCTCCCAGCACAGCATTATCAGACTTTTTTGACCTTTGCCAATCTAATAGGTACAAAATGCTATCACATTACAGGTTTAATTTCCATTCTCTTATGAGCGTCTTTTTGTATGCCTATAAACCATTTTATTTTCTGTTACCAAAAGTATTCTCTCATATTTCCTTCTAGAACTTTTATGGCTTTCACATTTTATTCTCTAATCCATGTGGAATTTATTCTAGTGTAGCCAGAGTTACCCAGTTGTCATAAAACCTTTAAAGAATTTTTAAATTTTACTACATAAAATATAAAGCTTCTGAAGAGTAATAAAAATAACAATGAGTATGAAATTTAGAAAAGCAATGAATAATTGAAAATAAAACAACTGTATAAAGAAAAATTAAAACAAAAATGAGATGTTTATAACTATCAAGTTGGAAAGATATTTTTGAAGACATATCTGGTATTGGTGAAAATATGTGAAATAGATCTCACTGTTGGTAGGATTATAGGTTCGCTTATTCCATCTGGGAGTGCAGTTGCAGTGTCCTTCATAAATATATAATGTTTATGTTCTTTAATTTACTCCATTTTGGAAATTTATCCTATAGAAATATTTACACACATGACCAGAGATATGATCAAGAATATTCTTTGCTATTAGTAGTCATAAACTTAAAAACAAAATAAATGTCCCTAATGGTGGAATGATTAAATTAACTCTGGTCACCCACATATATTACCTAGTGACAAAATCAAGTTACCATACAGCATGATCTAATTTCTTTTCAAAAGTACATGTATCTATATATATGATATTTATACTGTTAACAATCGTTTCACTGAGGGTTAGAAATATTGCATTTCTGAAATGTTTTTACTTAAAATCTTTACAACAAGCACATTACTTTTGTGTAAAAGGTCAAAGATGTTAAAAAAGACAAACTTCCAGCTATAAAATAAATAAGTCATGGGGATGAGGTGTACGGCATAGAGTCTATTATAGTAATACTCTATTGTATGTATGACAGTTGCTGAGAGACAACTGTTGGACAATGCTAATTCAGAAACTGGCATACCTGGTTTTTCTCTTAAAGAGTAAATAAAAAATTATTTCTCTTTTGCCAACTTCTGTTAAAAAAAAAAAACAAAACGATCAACATAGATTATCACTAACAATAAAGAAATTAGATAGTAGGCCATAACACAAATTTAATTGGGCTCCCACATGGCCCATGAGGCTTAGAATGTTCATCACCTGGGGACTGTCCTGGTTTCGCACTATGAGGAACGTTTTATGTGGGACCCATGCATCACCCCATAATGGTTTCCTTGAGACTGTATTCCAAGTATGTATGTTTTGTGCGTCTAGGGAAAGCACCTATACATTTCAACAAATTCAGAAAGGGGTTTATATTGCTCCAAGATATTGAGATTGTGTGCTTTAAGTGCCAGTGATTTTAAAATACTGCCTTTCACCTCAAAGGTTGCAATGAATTCTAGGCTAATCTAAATCTGTAAATAGCAGTGTTTTCCCAGCTGGCTTCTTATGTTCATCTCAATGTGAAATATTTGTATTCTGCTTTGTACCAACTATGTTAGTGTTTTTTTCCACCTTTAAGCCCAGAAACATTTCCTTTCTTGCTTACGGAGTAGGGACTGTGATGGGAACTTTGCCCAGGTGAGAAGCAGAAGCAAGATAAGTAATCCACCCAAACATGAGCAGGTAATTGGAGCACAAACTCTGACAGTGCTTAAGGAAGACTTTGTGAGGCAGTGCCAACTTTCAAGTGAACCAAGAATTAGCTAGGGAAAAAAATGCAGCGATGGAAAACAGATAGGACTACAATTACCCTCGGGTCCGTTGAATAAGCAGGTTATTTGGTAGTAGCTGAACTCTCTCTAAAATGTGAGAATTCCCATAGAAGGTAGAGTTACATGACAGCAATGGCAGAGGTAAGTCTGAACATTGGGAGGCAGCCTGCTAGCTCAGTATGATGAAAGAGCACAGCGTTTGCACTCAGGGGACCTAAGTACGAATATTGGCAAGTCACCTAATTTCTTTGAGCATCATTTTCTTCCTTTATAAAGTGAAGGAAATGAGAACAGCTGATATTTTTAACACATAATAGCCTGTAATATTCCTTCAGTATTCAACAGGATTGAATGAAATATGTGTATGAAAACTACTTGTAAACTTTAAAGCACTATTTTTAAAAAATCAGATGACAACAGCAACAACAAAAGCTGTACCGATTTTTTGAATAAGTGTCTTAGAATTAATGAGAAAGAAATTTTAAATAATCTCTTTTATTCTGAAGGGAAACTTTAGAAAAAATTTATTAGGTGCCAGGGCTAACTAGTCCTATGAAAGGTTAAAAGTCAGAAAAATTTGATTTTGGTGCTCCTGTAACTTCTACTTTTCTTTGCCAACCAGATTCTTAGCTCTTTTCCAATTTTCCCCTACTGGCTCCAAACTGGCCAGGCCTTATTAGTTACTCTGATTAGGGCTGGCACTGTGTCAGACTAAAAGCATTCACCTACTCCTGCTTGATTTGCCAGGTGCTTAGTGGCTCTACCTGAACCAAAAAATATTTCTCTCACCTGAGTAGCTACACTGGTAGTTCTCACTTTTAGTCACTGAAGAGTTAAACAGCAAGGTGTTAACTTTAGAAGGTTGAAGTTAAAAGTCGCTTTACCTTCCAGCTTTCTCTCTCTGCACATTAGTGTGATTGATTTATCACATTAGGTGGTTGTCACTTTAAACCCTGGGGGTGAGAGATACTGGAGAGGTAAATTTTAATTAATGAAGGGGAGGCAGGGAGGAGGGAAAGCTAGTTTCGGTGTGAGTGGAAGAGAAAGCAAGAAAGAGGAAATTTGGTGGGAAAGAGGTCTGTGGTATGAGGGTGACCATCAGGGCTCATGATACCAGGGGAGGGGACCAGAGGAGTATAGGTAATACTAAAGGGGTGTGGCACAGAAGTCAAACTGCCTAATTCACAATTTTTGCTAGGGCTGGTCCTGTCTCTGACTCATTTCTACTACTTGTCGTGGCAAGTTATGTAACCGCCTGTTCACTTCGGTTGAAAGGGAGTGTGGCAAATAAGCATAACCCTTGTGCTCTTTGAAACTTAGCTGTGTTTGAACATACACAAAGTAATTTAATGTGACTATGCGGTCATCTAAATCTGACCTATAGGAACTTGCCTTAGGGTTCATGACTTAATCTTGATTTTTTTGTGTGTTCCCAGAAACGGAAACCAAATCAGAAGTTAAGCTTTCTAGTTTATGTTCTGTTTTAAAAAGGGTGATTTCACACTGTCTGCTGGGAGTGAACTGCTATGCAAGAAAGTTGATCATTAAAGGCTTTGTTGGGCAGAATTGGAATGTTTAATAAAACAGAGCATCAGTTTGTAAAACATTTCTTAAAAGCTGATTGCCTTGGTTTTTGCATTCTCCCCTGTAATATCTAGTAGAAAATTTAGGAGGAAAATGGTGTTATTTATGGAAACTAGTTATCAGTTTAGGGCCAAATCCATACTTACGATATCATATAATTGGGAGAAGTGTTGAACCTGCCACATTTCACAAGTACGTAAAGAGAAGAAATTTGTCTCAGAGAGTCCTTTAGTTCATCTAAAAAGTTAATAGTAGGGAACTGTAAGAAAAAAAAAATACACATGTAATTTAGACATTTTATTTTTACTAAAAACCTATCATTATACATTCATTAGCCAATCTTTCGATGCTGGGCTAAGGTCTTTTTGACCATGAATCTGCTGTTTAGAGTTCCAGGTTGTCTTGTTTACATAAGCCGTTCCTAAATGTAAAATCTACAATTTCATGTTCTATTTCTTGTTAAAGGAAATGTAGAACTTGAGGACACTTGTAAATAGTATAAATTTAGAGTACTTCTTTATTTGTATAATACATTCCAATTTTCTTGTTTCTGTAATTTGTGGCAGTAATTTATCCTTTCATAGCATTCAACTTCATTTTTGAAAAACAGTGGTAAACTATACATGATACAAAATTTATCATTTTAACCATTTTAAAATTTCAACTTCATTTTCAATGGGGAAAATATCTTTTACACTTACTCTTAATAAAGTATATAAAAATTAAATTACCTAATTACATTAGCAAGAATAACACACATTATAAGTTTGGGAAACTAAAACAGTTGATTTTGATGTAAGCTTCATAAAGGCAGGATTTTTGTCTCTGGTATTCAGTGCTGTGGCCTGGAGCAGTGCCTGTCACATAGTAGGCACTCAAACACTATTAAAGGAATGAATGAATGGGTCTTAGTAGTTACAACTCAGCTGGGGGAAGGATGACTATGCAGGTATATGCCATGACATAGCCCATTAGTAAACACTTATTAGTAAAACACTGTTTTATAGAGGAAATGGAGAATACTAGTAAATCTAATGTTTGACTAAGTGGAGATCATTTATGGTGCTTCTATTTTATTTTGAAAAATCCCCATAAAGTGCTTAGCACAATATCTTATACACAATAAGTGTTCAGAAAATATTAATCTCTGTTGATTTTTGGTTGATATCTTTATTCTTATTACTCTACTCAGGGAGGGAGAAAGAAAAGGGGGAAGGGTAAATAGAAGAGATATTAACATTGCATATATACTTTTGGGGTATAGAGGGGAAAAGAGACTTTTCTACTCCCTCAGAACAGTTACTAAACTATACCGTTAGTGTGAACTCAAAGAAAAATGATCTCTGTTGCCTTTGATCAGAGAATATACTCCAATTACTCCATTTTGAAGAGAATGCTTCATTGTAGTTTTAATGATCCTCCTTTCCCTCATCCAGTTCTTTTAATGGAAAAGTCTTCTCGGTACCACCAATGGCAGTCTGAATTAGATGAAGAGTTAAAGTATCTGTTAGTTAAAAACAAATTAGCCAAAGATGACTCTCTTTAAAACTCTCACCATCTTGAGCTATGGACTGGATTCTAGTCACATTAATAATACAAATTTAGCCCCTTCTGCTACCACAGAGCCTGTAGACTCCTGAAAACATCTTACCTACTTCTCATATTTCCAGGATTCCCCAAGAGATAGTTCATAGTGCTCTGTAACGTTTGTCTTTGTTCTTGTGCTCAAACCTTCTCCTGAAAGTCTAAAGCCTGAACATCGCTTGCAGCAGGGAGCTTGCCACTTCCACTGCTGCTGAGACCCTCCATAAGAGAATCAGTGCTGGTGTCAAGAGGATTGTCTCAGTGCTCCCGAAGCTGCCCACCAATGAGTAACAGCGGGGCTGGGCTCAACGGCAGGAACCAGGCCACCACTGTCACCTGGTTCTTGCAGCAGCACTGCTTGTGTTCACTATATCACAATGTCTCTGATGCAATTAATTGTTCTTTGAGGATGGAGGTGAAGGGAGGTAATCCCCATGCTGTGCTTTCCCTGTACAGTCATCACCCTACACAAACACAGACTCACACACACTGCTCTTTTCCTTCAACGAAAAGTAAAAACACTTCTGTGCATAAACTCATTCAAATAGACACTTTGAGGAATCACCAGCCCTCCCTTTCAGCAAACAGCCAGACTCTGATAATCAGAATATTGCAGGAGGATGCAGTGAGGATCAGTATCATTCTCTTTAAGATAAGAGCTGTCTTATAGTTAAAGCACAGCTACAGCCACAGTTTGGGGAATCTGACCATTTTTTTCTCAGTAGAATATGAACTCTTTGAGGGCAGTGCATCAGAAAGGCTATCGGCTCCAAGTAACAGAGTATCTGCTCAGAAGTGGCTTAAACAAAAAGGGTTCTTTTTCTCGCAAGAAATGAGGTGGTAGGCAGCTGCTTGTGTGTCCAGGCTGGGTCACTGCAGTTCTGTTTGCTTTCCTCTTACAATCACAAGGTGATGCTGTAACTCCAGATACCTGGTCCTCTTTCAAGGCCAGAGGAAGGATGGAAATGTGTGGGGCCAGCCTTGGCTGTTCCATATATATATGTATACACACACACACACACATACAAAATTAAAAGCTTCTCCCAAAAGGCTTTGCTTCAGTATTCTTTCACCTGCGTATTATTGGCCAGAATTGTGTCCTCCTAAACTACAAGGAAAGCAGGGAAGCAAGTACTTAGCTCTTCTAGCCTCAAGAGAAGACAAGCATAGGAAACAGAGTTTGGAAATGGATGTGGGTTTATTAAGGCAATCATCAGTGTCTGCTCCTTCAGTATCCCTAGCATGGGAGTACTACAGGCAGAGTCAAGATTCAGCGAGTGGTGAGAGTAAGTCACATGGATATAGTAACAATGAGTATTTCCGTGCATCTTTACATAACAAGCAAGGACTTTATGGGCTATTTCAATTTAAAACAAATTTTAAATGAATTATTTGTATTTTAATAATGCAATATTTTTATAAAATAATATATTTTTATATCACATCAACAATTGTATTAATAACATGTTCAACTATAACATAGTAGTAAAATCAAAATATAAATAAAAGTTATCAATTAAAATGCAAAAATCTTATAAAAGCTTAAATTTTATTTAGTGTCCTTATTTTCTCATTTACTATAGAAAATTTCCTGTCAAATTACTAGTATTTCAGGGTTCATTTGTTTAGTTCCCAGTTTCTGTTTGATGGTCATCAGTGCAGGCCGCTGCCTCTTTCTTCCCATACTGTTGTATAAGTGTTTTTTTTTTTTTTTTTAAGATGACAGACAGTTATTTCGGTTTGCTCTAGTTATAGGTTAAGCCAAGTAAGATGTAATAGCTTTAAGGCACAAGAGACCTGTTTTGGAGGAGAAAACAGAGAGCCAGGATAGTTAATTTGATATGATCATGAGTGCATAGTTTTGGTAAAATAAAGATGTTGATAATATTTGCATTATTGGTGCAAAAACTGTTGTTTAATTTTGTCTGTTTAATACTACTATTGTTATCATTCTCTGAAAATCATATATTTATATTAGTAATATGGCATCTAGCCCTTGAAAATAATATAATTTTATAACGTACTTCTAACAATGTAAAGAAATATATACTAGCCATTTTACCTTGGACATTTAAGTTTCTTATTCCCTAAAGGGATTGTTTTTGACTTTGAAAGAGCTAGAGATTACTTTTGGCTTATCTTTTCTATTTTTTTTTTCATAAATGGATTTGATGTTTGTTACTACTTTCATTTCACAGATGATAAATATTTGTTGTACTTTTGAAAACAAAGAGAAAAACCTGTACATTTATTATGATGCTCCTGACAATTCTTATTATTCTTGGCAGCTGATTAATAATATTTTAACAGAAAATAAATCTTTTGGGGGCATGAGTTCTGCAAATCATCTTATCCACATGCCACTTCAGTGTTTGAAGAATGGCTTATCATGTTTTCCTAATTTCTAGAAACGTATCCATGCCAACTAATAACATACGAGAACATTCAGCTCAACTGTTATGTTGTTCTTTTATTCCTATTAATAATGTTTTTAAAAATTAATAGTCTCTTGAAAGATACATGGATATAGATTATATAAAGAATTCTAAATTCTTAAATCTCATCTTCACTGAAAAAGCACACATATGCACGATGACAATGCACAATGATAACTCAGAGAAAGATAAGTTGGCTATGTAAAACTGAACAGGAGTGAACATACAACTTTGTTCAACAGAACACCCATTTGGGGGATTTGATGTGACTGAAATATCATTAGTGGAGTTTTGATAAACTGCTTACTGTTTTTCTTTGTTTTATTTTCTTGCTTGTGAATACACATAATTTTCATGGAAGAATCTTGATTTAATTTTCTTAGCTGATATAATCTATATTTGACAGTTTTTATCATATTTTTGATAGCACATTATTATTTTTAAGTTTTAGAAAATTGGAAGGGGCAGATGCCTTCTCTGCTTATAATAGTTATTCAATACATGTTTAATTTCTTCTAATGATTTTGCATATGTTGACATTTTTTCCTTTTCTATTTTGAGGCATGCAGCTGCTCTTCCCCTTTCTTTCTGTAGTCTTTTATTTGAGACAAGAGTATGTCCATATACCTTAAGAAATTCAAACAGACATAGTGCCATGACTTCTGACTGTCTGCTAGGTCACCTCTCTATGTCAAAGTATTTTTTTTTCTCACTTAAAATAAAAGAACAGGGCCAAAGAATTTCATATATACTCCAAAAATAATGTGAATTGGAACAGAAAACCATTCATTCAAATACCATTGACCGTAGAATAGTGATTTTCCTATGAACATAGAATAGGCTTTGCTCTTGGGAAGAATCTTGGAAGGGCCATAGAGAAATGCACATGCTCCTTTGATTTCACAGCTCCAGGCCAAATAGCTTGGCTGAGAAGCAGTCTGAAGAGGAGTATTCCTGAGTTAACTTGGTGGATAGATGTTATGTGCTACATTTTCCTTCCTCTCCTCTGCCAAGTCCCCATTCTGAGCTCCACTCAAAGAAATATGTTTCCAACTGAGCTGTCCAGGTTGCATGGGGCTGGGGGATGGGAAATAGATGGAAGAAAGAAAGGTAGATTTGTTTAATCATTTACACAATTCTAAGCCCCTTAGCTTCCCATTAAAATCTTGTTGAAAAAAAACTTGGTTTCATTGTGTTTACTTAAGCCTTTAGCATTTGTTTTATGTTCTTTGACTCTACCAAGAATGACCTTTTTAAGAAAAGAAATTAAAATTTTTGATAGAACAGCATATTATTGAAATTTTATGTAATTACTATTTCGCAGTCTGGAAAATACTATAAAGTTTAGCCAATTTAAAACTGATTTATTTTTATACAGGGGATATTGTTAGGTTTCATTATGACTTTGTTTCTAAACATACTATTTGTTAAAGTACAAGTTTTCATTGAGATGGCTAAACTAGTAACTTTGAAAAACATTCTAAAAACATAGTGTATACTTGATTTTAAAAATATTTTTCTTTTACTGTACCTGAGAACTGAAAAACTTTAAAAAATTGTTAAATAATTGTTTAATAGTTGTTAAATAATTACCGTAGCAGTCAGTAGCTTTAATAGAGATGTAATCTCTCTGCACTTAAATTTTCTCATTTGTTAAGTGATGAGTATTTCTAAGATGGCTAGATTTTAACTAACATTAAGTTTTATTTCAAAATATTGTGTGATATAAAGCAAGAAATAGAACAGTGCTTATGGGAAATATGAGGAAATATATACATATGTGTACATATCTAGATTTGCTTGTATTTATATAAACGAATACTAAGAGGATTCATGCTGTTACAAATGGTTACCTATAGGAGACAGAGACAAATGGACTGAATGTGGACAGCAGCGGGAGCAAGACTTCTGACTGTATACATTTGGACATCTTTTTGCTTTTTGAAACGTAAAATTATGTAATCAGGGGAAAAGAAAGGCACATGCAGAGAACCTTAAACAGAGATACCCACAGAAAGAAAATAGAGATGTGGGGGAGGAAGTAGAGATGGGGAAGATTCTTGCTGATGGCTTTTGTTTTCACTGAGAAAGAGTGAGATAATATGTTGCTCCAACGTATTGCTGTAGTAGTGACATGAATTTGGTATCTTTATTCCTTTTCTTTGCAGTATACCTTGTTAAATTAAAGATACATTGTTACTGGTACAAGATAATGGGGGGTTGGTAAATTCTAAGTTAGATTTGTATTTTCTGAACAAATATTTTAAGATTGCAAGATATTTATAAATTTTAAAATAGTTATTAAGAATAACAGTGTCATTCTTCTTTCACTTGCTTTCAGTGTTTTTTAGAAGTAACTTCATTGTTCCTCTATTATGGGTGCTTTTATATATGTAATGATAGTGTTGGTAATCTGTCATTATGTAGTAAAGCTATTTTTTCTTGTTTGCTTATAATTAAATTTGAAATAGCTTTTCCATTAGGAATCTGGATCTTCAGCATTTTCTGTCTGAAATGCTTCATTATGTTGCAAGATGGAACTTGATATGCAAGATGTCAATCAAGAAGAAAGTTCTCTTTTTGTTTATTCTTTCCTTCATGAATATTTTTCCTTCTTTTCATTCATTCAAACAAAATTTACTGAGAGACAACTCTTATAAACTGCGTATTACTAGACATTTCTAAAATATAAGGAACAATGACTAAGCTAAAAATAGTCTGATTTAAATGTTCGCAATCATTTTAACATTTAAAAATAAATATAATTCAAATAGTTCTGTAGGTCTCTTAAGAGAACAACAAAACCCAAAAACCAACAACAAACACACGAAAAACTATTTTACTGGCCTTTATTCCCCATGTGAGGTTATCTCTCCACAGAGGCAACTAATTCCGACTTTCCCAGCTCTCCCTTCTGACATTAACCTTCATGTTTCTAAGTAACATCCCTGGGCTGCTGTTGGAAGCAGCATCATAAGTTGGTCAAGAACTGCTAGGATTCAAATCCCAACTCTTCCACTCACTGTTTCTGTTCACCTCGAGCAGTGTTTCTTAACAGGCACAATTGGCATTTTGTGCCAGATATTTTTTTGTTGTTGTGGGGAGTCATACTGTGCATTATAGAATATGTAGCAGTGTCTCTGACCTCTACTCATTAGATGCCAGTCGCGCCGACCCACCTCACGTATAACAACTAAAAATCTTTCCAGGCATAGCCAAATGCCCCCCAAAGGGACGAAATCACCCCCAGTTGAGAACCACTCATCTTGGGGAAGTTAACTACGTTTTCTGTGACTTTGTTGCCTCATCAGGAATTTGGAATTTATAATTGTACTAACTAAATATTGTATTGACTATACTGGGTCAGAGCAATAAGGCAAGAAAATAAATAAAAGGCATATAGAACAGAAAGGAAGAAATAAAACTCATTTTCAGATGATATTATTGTCTCCTCTACAATACAAAAAGTCACAAAAAAATCTACTAAAATTAATGAGTGTATTTAGCTGGGTCACAGGATACAAAATCAGTTATATTTCCATATACTTGGCAAGGAGCAATTAGAAATTGAAACATTAAAAATATCATAACAGCATCAATATATGAATATTATGGGATATATCTAAGAAACGTGTAAGATTTATACACTGAAAACTATAAAACATTGGTGCGAGAAAGGAAAGAAGACCTAATAAATGGAGAGATATGCATGTTCATAGATTAAAAGACTTGCCCTTCAGAAGACACTGTTGTAGAAAAGTGAAGACAGATTAGGAGAAAATATTTTTATAAAAACACATCTGATTAAGAATTTGAATCCAGAATATATAAAGAACTCTCAAACTCAATAAAAAAGAAAACAAACAACTTTTTTAAATGAGCAGAAGTTTTAAACAAACATTTCACAAAGGAAGATATCCAGGAGGCAAATAAGCACGTAATTATTAATGAACTATGAACAAATAATTCATTGATAAATGAACAATTAACATAATGAATAAATAACATAATTATTCATTAGGAAATGCAAACCCAAACTAAAATGAGATATCATTATATATCTACCAGAATGGCTGAATTTAAAATGTTTGACCCTACCAATTAGTGGTAAGGATGCAGATCACTGGAACTTCCACACTTCACTAGTGGGAATGCAACATGGTACAACTGTGTTGGAAAACAACTTGGCACTTTATTATAAAGTCAGACCCCTCTTCATGGAGATGAGACCTGTATAACTGAATAAGGCCTCATGCTCAGAAAAGCCCCACACTTGATTTAATATTCTACTGTTGCTGTCTTGAAATTCTTAATAATTTTATCTCTGAACTTGTGTTTTATAATTAAAGTCTGTTGGAACACTGGAACACGTGCGGTATATCTGCCAGTACTTGCTGCCCCATTCACATATAGTGTTCAAGATGCCCCATAAACACATAATTCCGGTGGACACATGGTACATGAGAGTATGGCGAGACTCAAATGTAGTCAGTACAAGTAAGTTACATCTACGACTAGGTGGGGACAGACAACCTCTAGAAGCCACATTTTCTGTTTGAACCAGAATTGTTTCTAATGCAGAAAGAAGACAGTGGCATTCTGAGAAACACAATTATTGTCTGTAGTATTAGTAAAACGCTTTTGGCGGAAGTGACAATACCAATAAACCAAAAGCAGAGTGTTGGCAAAATGTATGCATATCAAGACTTGACATAAACAATGAGTTAGTTTTATGTATTGGTTCCACTGTTTTGGTAAGAACAAAATATATATGCATGTATGAGCTGCAAAATACAAATCGAATAATTTTGGTGGTTTCTGAATTAAATGTCATATTTGCGTTTAAAATGGCATTGTACAATATAAAGATAAATGTTGAAAATCAGACTAATTTAAATTTTCAAATTTTCTTTCTTTAGAAAATATTAAATAGCAAATAAGAAAAACATAGCAAGGTGAAAGACTGAGGAAGATAGGAAAAAGCTTTATATTTTAGTATTTTTAGTGACACTTTTTTCTTGCCTTTTACACAAGGGGCCTGACACATTATATAGTTGACCATGTAAAAGTTAAACAGTCAAATTCCAAACACTTAGAAATATACAGATTTAATTATGCATTTACTATATGGCCGAGAAATCATTTGTTGGGCTTCAATGGAGGGTTATCAGGAGATACCCAACCAGATATCCCAGAATGCTACAGACAGTGTTCTTGGAGCTAAGGAGAACAGGTTAATTCTCATCATTTAAAATACAGATTTTTAATTTAATTCACCTGTTTTTAGTCTCCCACTCTAGCCCTTATCTATGCTTAGTACTGCCTTACATCCAGAGTCCCTCTGGTTCAAAATTTTCAAAGAAAAAGCCTCTAGTCTTCTATTGAGTAAGGGGAGGTGGTCACCTTGCTTCATAAGGTTATTAGTGGCTGGGGGCAGAGGGGAAGAACCTGCTTCTTATTCAGACTTTTAACCAAGCCTACTATTTGTGGCTCCCGCCAAGCCTCCAATTCCTGAGGCTTTCTAAGGTTTTGCCAAATGAATAAGTTTGCTTCTTGATGTTCCCAGCTACAGGCACTTACCTTTCAGCTTCCTCTGGTCTGCTAAGACAACAACTTGATCATACACTTTCCAGATTCTCATTTGTTTTTGACAGTTCTCTCTGCTATCTTCTCTCCAGCTCTTCTTTTCTTTGAGGTTCTATATCTTTAAACATTCCTTTCCTGCCATTATTTTTGTGAGAGAGAAGGGAAAAATACATACGTGTTCTATTCACTGTTACTGAAAATAAATATTTAAAATTTGGATGTCATTGCAAAAACTTTTTTAAAAATTTATTTTATTTTCTACAGACTTCTGTCACTAAAAAAATTATTTTGCTCTTTTATATAAAACAATGCAACTTTAAAAAATGAACAGTGAATGCAGTGAAGAGAGAAGAGAACATGTAACAAGGACTTTGTCCATAGGAGGAATAGAGATTACGGTGTCTTCTCGGTAGAGATCCCTACTCCCACTCACACAGTTGTGGTTATGTACACCATCAGGCAGCTGGGTATAACTGGAATCAAGTCCGTGGTAGGGGTATTCCATTAAGCATCATCTACACCTGAAACGAATCATATCTAATCCCATCTGAGCATCTGCTTATCTGAAGACCTGAACTAACCCACCAACTACCCTAGATGACCCTTGTGCCCTCCCTTCTTTGGTTTTCTCCTATTTAGTTTTTCCGACTCAGTCTGATGCCATCTACTCCCAGAAGTCTACCCTGAAACCATGCCACCAAGCTAATATAGATCAATGTTTTCAACTTAAATTCTCAAGTTATATTCTCTTTCACTCTATTTATTGCATTATAATTGAATGTTTGTTTCCAGAATCAGCACACCTTTTCTGTAAAGTTTACAGTTGGTAAATATTTTAGGCTTTCAGACCAAGAGGCAAACTCAAAGATATTATGTACACATTTATATAATAAGAGAGAAAACAAATTCTAATGATTTTTATTGACAGAATTAAAAATAAAATAACAATTGAGTACCATTTTTGTAATATAGATAAACTTATCAGAAGAGTGGAATTCTTTTGGGAGAAGATAACATTTCTCTTAATACTGGTTCAAAGTTAATGTTCTCATTTATCAAATTGATTGCAAATGTTTATCTGTAAAAATTATTCTTAGCTCACAAGCCTTACAAAAATAGGCAATGAAGTTTCCTGACCTCTGCTCTATTTGTTTAGCTCTTTGTCTCTACTATATTTTGAGATCCAGAACCTGTCCTTGGTCTTATTCATCTTTGAATTCCCAGGCAATGAACCACCTGGCACAATATAGGTGCTTAGTAACTTAAACAAAATTTTTTTCAAGCAATGAAAAGATTTAACTCTTATTTTAATGGATAATACCTTGACTTTATGTGTTACCTTTCCTTTAAGGATTTTCAGATCTCTTATCTCATATCTATTACCTAATATGCGGTAGGAAAAGGATTGATGTTATTAGTCGCATTTCACTGATAGGAGAGTGACACAGTAGTATAACGAAGACTAGAATTAAGGAACTCTGATTCTCAGCTATAGAATTTTTCAGAGGATTATAGTACATTCTCAGGTATATATATCTCTGGTCTATTCCAGGAGTTATCTTTTATCAGGAAACTCAGAGGTGTAAGTAAACCAGCATGGACTGGTATAGATAAGGAAATTACTATAGCACTTGGGTGGATAAACACTAAAAATCTGACTACAACTTAAATAACATCCCTGGAAATAATGTTCTGTACTGAGTTTTCAAGTATGAGACATCATACTTTTGAATAATATTTTTATGTATAGTATGCAATATAGGTAATTTAAAAGTGCAGTCTTAAAAAATATTTACTAAAATGAGTGTAATTATCATGAATAAATGTGGAAATAGGTGATTATTGGCCAAAATATGGTATTGTTACGGAAACGACAGGCCAGTCAAGAAACAAGCACCACTCGGAGGGCTGGAGTACTCAGATGTATTACGCCGGTGGACTCAGAGGGGCTTCTGCTCTGAAGCTCTGAGCACCTCCAAGACGTGCACATGAGGTTTTATAGGTTAAAGTACAAGCTTGGGGTATTCGGCCAATAGGCATGGAACAGCTTTAGCAGCATCATTATCACAAAAGTGGAGGCAGGGGGGCAGCAAACCAACATTCCAAAGCCAGATATATCTCTTTGAAAATCCAGCTGGCTAGCAAAAAAAACATGAACAGCAAACCAACACTAATTAACTTAGATTTACAAGTTAGTCCAGCAGAACTCAGATCAGTATTCCGATACTTAGACTTGTGAGTTATCTTGTTAGCCCAGCCCGGCTTTTCCTTCACAGTATGAGTTACTTTTATATCTGGTGAAATTAGGAAAGGAACAGGGTGTTTTCATGCTTTTGTGGCCAATAATTTCCTGAGAGACCCCACCCTAGTCTTTGTTTTCCATGGGTCCCTTATCAAATCACCACTATTATCAGGAACAGTGTTATTAACTACTGTTTAGTTCTGGTTTCTGGGGATTAAAATAGACAATAGACCTGATCCTTGGCCTTGGAAGAGAGAATAAATACAGTCAGTATAACAGTGGGTGAAGTCCATATGATCCTTGTCAGAGGAGGACAGGAAAGGGGGTGCTCCACAGGGATGTGAGTGTGTACAGATCTGTTGATAGGGAGAGGGTTGGGAAAGGCTTCCTGGAAATGGTAGCACTTACACCGCATCTTCAAGAAAGGTAATAGAGACGTGATAAAACACATGAGGAAGGGCTTGAGCAAGACCGTGAAGGTAGAAGGTGTGTGAATGATGTGTTCAGGAAACAATAAATAGACCAGTTTATCTTGAGCAGGAGTTTTATATAAGGAAGTCATTGGAATACATTTGAAGTGTTAGGAATGCGGAGAGAAAAGCTTGAAAGTTTAATGTAGGAAATGGTGAGCTGTCAAAGAAATTTAAACAGGAAGATGGGAGTGGCATAGGCAACAAGAATTGTAAGCAAGCTGAATCATATCTGTTCCGGGGCTGAAGTGTTGAATACTGGATTGTTTTTGCTACATTAGTGTGTGCTACATAAAAATGTTACATCCATGTATTTATTTTTCACTGCACCTTGTTTCCATTAGAGTTGGTTTTTAAATAGCTAAACATAATTTTATCTCCAGTGATTCAAAAGGAAGTTGAAGACATTTCAGTGTTTCAACTATGTGTCCCATTTTTGGGTCAATTATGCTATTGTGAATGAGCTGAAGTGGCAGCTTTTAGAGATAAATCTGTGTGTTTGAGAGCATCTTTATAGTCTATCATAGTATTAGGAAATATTTATTAAACATCTTATACATTTAACATTTTTGTATCCTGTTCACACTTTTAATGTCATTACAAAGTAATAAAAATTCTGGGAATGAAAACTGTAGTTTAACATGGATTTAATTCTTCCAAGCAAAGTGAGAAATGAACTATGTGTGTAATTTGAAAATATACTCTGGATTCCATCAATAAAAATGTTGTTCTGTGCTATTAAAAAACAAAGTTGTACATAGGTGAGCCGGATTGGATGAATGTGTTGTACAGTAGGAGGCTGCCCATCTTCTCTTCTGTCCCTCCTCCTCCTGTTCTGAGTGAACGCGGTGGACCATCTGGCTGCCGCATGTGCAGCCAGCTGCCTTCTCCACAGGAGAGGGAAACGTAAGAATTCTCACAGAAGCACATTTGTAGGCTTAGGCTTCCTCCCGCTAGTCTGGATGAGTTCTCAGGATGCCAGGTCATTAAGCACACTTTCCAGTGTGGGAGGCCCTTGAACCTCCCCCACTATCTCTGGCTTGAATAAATGCAGATTGTTCCACAAGCCTAGGCAAATACTCTATTGTGTTCTTCTTGGGAGTAGTTTGACCTTGTGTACTTGAAGAATTCCTCCAAGATAGGGCAAGACTATCTTGCCCTTCCGGAAATTCACCCTTTACAGAGATTTGTGGCCTAAATCCAACCTAAAGAATATTTCCTTCTTTCATCTCCTTAAACTGCTGGTGGGAGAGGGGAAAGGCTGCCCCCGCAGCTCCAAGCCTGCATGGGGTCATGAGACCTCTTCATTGCAGAGTGGGCAGTGGGAGAACGGGATTCATCTGGTAGCGTCTCAGCATTTCTTCATCCTCAGGCAAATGGATGTTTAACACAGCTATTTCTGATCTTCTCTCTGAGGTCAGCTAGCACTCTTTTTGAATCGTGTACTATATGTTAAGGGAGGGAAGGGTGAAAGACTGCAATAGAAGCAAGCAAAGGGCTCTGAAACCCGCTGCTTTGGGAGAAGGTGACTCCTGCACTACTTCTAACAGTTGCAGCCCCTTTCCTCTTCTCTCCATGTGTTTATTTTTCAAAACGCTTTGTGCATCCAACCCCTTTTAGTGGTCAGGAGACTGCTCACCTTAAAGCTATGTGAGCAAGAAGAAGTTGGCTATGTCTATCAAATAATCAGAAAAGTTACTCCAGTCCAAAATGGGCCTACTTACCATGATGACACCATAAACATAGGGGACAAAAAATAAACAGATATTTCAGCACATAAAATCTGGTCATTTAATTGCCAGGGTACAAATAATGCTACTACCTTGAACAAATTCTCTTTTAGATACTCTGAATTTCCTCTGTTTCCTGAAATTTTCACAGTGATTTCACCTACTGATTTCAACACCTTTTTGTACCTCCCCCATATTTTATAAATGAATGAAATGCTTTTGTGAGAAATTGGAAGTTTCCTATAAGGAAACTGTAGATCAACATGCAATAGTGAATAAAATTCCCTTCTTCAGCATTAAATTTAAGCTCCACTTTTATTTTTGCAAAGCTTTCCATGACATTTATCTCCACCAGCGTATTTGCTCTCATCTCTGCACACCTGTTCCTTGCACTGTGTCCATTCAACACCTCACAGGTACTTACTAAGTGCTCCACGGATGTGACATATGCCAAGAGTTATGTCGGGGTTTTTATATGCTTGTAAGGAAGAAAGAAATAAACATAACAATACGAGGTAGTATTTGACTGGTGCCATAAGAGTGATACAAAGAAGTGAAAGTGTTTAGATGAGAGAGAGAGAGCAGTTTCGGCCGGGGGAAATCTGGGTAGGCTTTACAGAAGACGTGGCACATGAACTTGACCTTAGATGGGTAGGATTTCAACAAAAGGAATTCTAAACAAAGGAACAGTGTAATCCAAGGTAGAAATATGGGAAAGTATGTGTCATATATAGGGAATGATTTGCTATGTAGTTTAACTTACAGTATGAATGGAACTATTGCAGCAGGTAAAACTGATGAGTAGATTGGCATCTGATTGTAGAAACTTTGAGGCTAGACTAAGAAATTAAAATTTGATTCCAAAGGCATTAATTCTTAAGCTTTTTGAGCAGGATTACACAATCCTGTATAAATACAATCAAAATAGAAGGTAGAATGAATAGTCAATCCAGGAAGGATCAAATGAGGGGATTTGCCAGAGGTTAAATCATTTTAGCCTCTTTTTAGAGGAGATCATTGTAGTGATCTAAGCAGGAAGTGATAAGTGCCCAAACTAGGGTGATAAATAATTAGAATGGGGGAAAAATGAATGATTCATCATGAATTGTAAAGGAAGAAACAGTTTATATTTAATCTAACCAATTGTCAGTTTCTGAGAGCAAAGATTGTGTCTGCATCTTGTCTCCACAGTGCCCGCTACATTGCTTGACACAGAGAAATGTTTAATGATGAATAAATATCCTCCTTTATTACCTACTATATCCACTTTCATATTGTCTGCTTTCAAATAATTGTGTCTTGCATAGACTAATTAATGTGTATATATATATATATATGTATATATATGTATTTTTTTTTTTCAGCACAGCTAGTCTTCTATAAGAAAAACAGACCTTAATAATATTAGAGCAGTTTTTCATTCACGGTAAATCAAAAGAGAAGCAACAATGAAGAGTCAACTCTGGAAAAGAGGGAGGTGGTTTTGGTGAATTGCTCTCTTTAAAAAAAAAAAAAGAAAGAGACTGAAACTGAACTCATATGCTTGAAGCACATGTGAGTCTGGTTTATTAAGGCATGGTAGAATGATTATTAGAAATACTACAGCTACTACTAATAAGCATTGTATTATTCACATTACATATAAAAAGTCATGATATACAGCAACAAATAGTCATCTAGGAAATCAAACACGACTTTAACTACAGTGTGAGAAGAATTTAATGTGCTTTGTTCTATTTCTGACATGAACTCTATACAAGCAAAAAGGCTTCATTCCTTGCACAGTTCATTAAATATACTCTATGATGTCCTGATCTTGCACAGGAAAGAATCCACTAACTGAGTGAAAAGATTTTATGGCTCTTTATTTTGAATTGAAAATAGTTTACCAAGCTTTCGACCACCAAATCAGTAAGGATTATTGCACAATTGTTGTTGGTTTTGTTTGTTTTGTTTTGTTTTGTTTTGTTAATACTAAGTCTATAGCTTGCTGCATCAGTTAAAAGGAGGAATGCTGATATATTACTGCTTAACTACTTCAGACCAGCTGTTAGAGAGATAAGGGTGATGGATGGTGCTTAGCTCCAAATGGTGAAATTGACCTAGTTTAAGCTACCAGACAGAACACGCAGATTTATCAACTACTCCCTAACATAAATATTTGGGAGTATATGACAAGTAAGTGCAACTGATTCTATCCAAACCTTAGAGTAAGGATTCCAGTATAAGTTGCAATAAATATTGAAAGAAGATGTGTCTTCCTTTCAAAAGCTCCCATTTGATGAAAATGAACATACTTCTATTTTAAGAGGAAAAGATTATTTTATAACATGTCCAAACTATGTGGGCACACACTAGTGGACTTTGGAAAATATTTTAAAAATCCAGCAATTGAGAGTTGCTAACAACAGGAATCTATCAAACCTAAGTCTTGGAGTAAATCATTCACATTGAAAAGTCCTGCTATTTTCTTTTATATATATATATATATTTATATATCTACTTTATATGTAAAATGGTGAATTTAATTTAGTATAATTTAATTTAGTATAGCCGAATTTTAAAACAAAATGTTTACTGTGAAACTATATGACTAATAATATCCTAAACTTAAAAACTGGTGGCTTTTATATAAGGAAAGTGAGTGGGCATGAAGGGTGAAGCATAAAATACTTGAATAGTGTAGTTTCAAAAGTTTCAAAATTAAAATGGTGTATTTTTGCCTTTCCTCTCTTTCCTTTTTCCTCAGTGGTAATCATTGCATTGCATTTTATACAAATTATCCAGAGTAGAGCAAGGGAAAGAAGAAAGAGTCCAGCGTGAAGAGAGATCCTTTGTTGGTAGCATGATCTGATGTGATTTAATGGAGTGGTAGGACATCACAAGAAAACCAAACAGCATAAGCAAACCAAATTTGGAATAAATCTAATAATAGAGATCTCCCAGTAAGCATTTCCATCTAGATAAGATAATTTAAATATAATTTTTTAAATCCTGTGATTTTTAATAATTTTTTTAAAAGATAGGCATTATCTATTTGATAAGAGGTGCTAGTCAAGTAAGGGATAGAAAAGCAAACCTATTAGATTTGGATAAGGCTGAAGATAAACTTTTTGGGATGTCTCAACAAAAAAAGGGAAAAAATGATAGGAAAAAAGTGTTGGTTTTCATTTCACTTAGTGGCAGTCATTTGCTGTTGAAAAACTTTAATAGAAACATGGATACACAGATTTACTTTCACAGTCAGTGTGAAGCCTAATGCAATAGGCAGAGAAACTAGTCGTGACTGGGTTTATGGCAGGTTTTCAGTTCACAAAGAGCACAAGCCTGAACAAGCCAACATGAGTCACTTCATGAAGTTGTATCATAATAATATTACCATAAAGATTTCTAGGTGAATGGCCTCTGTGGACTCTAAAATATCCTGGTAAATAATCCAATATGTTATGCTAGACATTTCCTGAAAGTTTTATGTCTCACTGTAAGGCATACTCTATAATTTCCTCGGGGTACCAAGTTATACATTTAGTTGCAAAATGTCAAAAATGTATTTTGTAGCAAAAAGAAAGCAGTAAGATAAATCTTCAAAGAGGCAATGTAAATTTTTCACATTTTTCAGAATGAGAAAGTAATTCAACTTAACTGTGTTACTAAATGAGAAACTTTTTTTTTTTGTGTGTGGAGGATGTTAAAACATTGATACTGACAGGGAGGCGAAATGAAGAGGCCGACAGCATGGTTACCGGTAAGGAGTTTCGTAGTCACACTGAATGAGTCCCTGGTTTATTTTGTATCACTGGGCAAATCTTATACTAATCTCTTTTTGTTTTCATTTTCTCAACTATAAAAAAGGGGTAATAATACCAATCTGTCTCAGAGGGGTGTGGCGAGAATTAACTAAGGCCCATAAAAGCTTTTAAAGGCCAAGGATGAAAGACACCATACTAAGTACAAGCCTCATCATTAGCCCTGAAGTTGTTGGAATATAAAAACTCATTTGTTGTTGGCAAAATTCTGAAGCATCAAATAAGAATACACTTTTCTGGATTTTTGTGACTCATATTTATTAATTGATTCATAAGTGTGTTTTATTTAGGTGTTCTATATTAAATTTTTCAACCTAGGCTAATCAAAAACTGAAGGGAATACTAGTTTAAAAATGGTAATTATAGCCATTTAGAGTTAAAAGTGTATATTTTATTTGCTTTTTGTGTCACCTCTGTGTGTCATCAATGAGCTAATCAGGTGTTTCTTTCCAAAGAATGATTAAGTCTAGAAGAGCTTCTTGGGGTTACATGAAAGAATGAAACATTTTAATTTGTTGCCACCATTTAGCATCAAGGTAAAAATGAGTCTTCTTAGAATAAAGATTCTGCCTGAGTCAGGACACAATCAAGGGAAGTATGTTTCTCTAAATGCCTGAATTTAGAAGCCAACAGGAAAAGTATACGAGAACAGTAATTTCATTTTCAGAAATATGACTCCTATTGCACCCCCCTTCCCCATGACATTGAATCTCTTGGATGCCAAATGACTAATACGAAAACAGAAAAACGTTGTGATGAATCAGTTATCTCTGTGTTTTGTAAGGGGAAAAAATATTTGTCACCTACTTTTAGATGAAACTAAATAGCATTTTGATTTCATTAAATTTCTACAGCTAGTGCTAAGTAAGTGAACAATCTTACCCTTTGAAATATCACTTCATTTATAGGTAGTTTGTAAATAATTACAACTGGAGCCAATAAGATTCTGGAGATATTATTTCCTAGTTAAATAATTTCTCAGTTGGATGAAATCTTGGATGACATAAATTAGCAATGAAACTGTCATACTTCAGAGTTCTGCTTTTCTTAGGCTTTAAAAAATGTACTGAGTTTTTAGTGATAGTCTTTCCTTAGGTCGGTTCATGGGAACAACCCATTACTGATGTTTATTTTGCCTTGGGTTGGGCTGTAAAACTACTCTACAATAATATAACTTAGGAGGCTGTTATTTTAGAATTATTATATCCTATGCTGGTTGTGGTCAAGACTCGAAAACCAGTAATATGTCTTTAAAACATTTACTATTGCTATTAAAAAAAAAAAAAAGATTTAGTTTCTCTCCAGACAGAATTTCATTAATGCTCCACTTCATATAATTTTGTTACTGCTGTTAAAAACTCATCTATCCTTTACCTAGTTCTGAATGTAAACATTAACTGTCAAGGTTGATAGCCATGCAATTAACCAGCTTGATTTTGGCTAGAAGATGAATGATTCACTACTTTCTTATGTCTGATGAGTGGTCAGAACACTGTATTTAAAATGGCTCCATCCCAGAGGGAGAATCTTATGGGTTTCACTGCCCAACCCACTCAGAAAAAATAAGTCATGGAGGTTATAGCTGAGTACTGACTGAGCATAAAATTATAAAGACATTGTATAACCTGATCATCTTGCCAATGTTATAAAAATGGCTTTCATTTTTCACATTGTTAAGTTTAAAAATTTAAGGCTTTTCAGATATTAGGAGATATTGTCCAAGTTATCTTTTGGTTTAGTTATTCTTTTTGCATCTGAAGACTTGAAAGCCTCCATAATAAACAAACACCATATTTTTGCTTTGCTGGGCATCTAACTCTTTTTGCAGTCACAGATCTATACTCTGTGAAACAAAAATATTTCTCCTTTCCTGGTTTGTTATGTACTATCTCTTTTAGTTGATAGAAATAAACTGTTCTCATCTCCAGTGACTGAATCAGCAATTACTTTGCAGGTTCCTCTGCCTGAAGATTGTCTAAAAATATTTCTCTGTTTATTTCTGCTTAAAATTAGATGAGAGTAAAAGCAAGACTTTTTATTCTTTTTGATGTATGTGTTATATTTTATTATATCAGACAATAGATGAGTATGCTTTATTAGAATATCATCTAGAATTTAGTAAAAAACTAAAAAAAGAACTAACACATTCTATGTAATACAATTCAACAAAGGTGTATTCAGAATGTTTTATCTGGAGAGGAGGAGGGGTAAGTAAAAGCTCTTTGTCCTTATGGAACTTGACATGCTTCTGAGATAGAGCAGGAGGTGTTTGGTCAGTTTGATAAAATGACCAGATATAATGCAAGAGACTGTAGAATGCTATGGCCCAAACACACTGAGCAGAATATAATTTTAGTAGCCAGAATGATCTTGTGGGATCTTCAAATTAAACTTTTATTTTATTGATGAAATTCTGGATATTATAAGGCATGATGTGATTAGTAATACATTTGTATCTAGTCAAATTATCACAGTCTTGATTTTTTATGACCTCTAGGGGTGAAAGGATAATTCATAGATGATCCTCATCCTTAATTTAGTTAATAGTTTCTAAATTTTCTCTTACCAAACTTCTTAAACTTTTAATGAGTAAAATTTAAATGTTTTTCCCCCTATGTGATAGTTCATTATTTTCATTTAAATAACCTATATGAAGGTAGTCAAGGAATGAAGGGTTCAAAGAATAAAGTTTATGTGATATAAAATACGGAAAATATGTAAAATACCAGCATTTGGTTGCTTAAGAATTGATTTCAGGCTGAGGCATTCATTGGCTCCTGACTTGACATAAGAAACTATTAAGCAGGTAGTCATTTATTCAGCTATGTTTAACATTCTGCGTAGCATTTAGGACTCAGAACTTAAAAACTTGTGATCCTTACTCTTAAAGAATTCAGTCTAGTGGAATAGGCAAATGCATGAGGAAACAAATTGAATACACAGAAAGAAGTGCTCTGGTAGATGCTGGGAACGTCAGGGATGGCTTCACAGAGGAGCTGAACTCTTGATACTCTTGAAGACACAATGGTAATTTGCTATATAAAGAAGAGGAGGAAAGGGCATTTCAGGCAAAGAGGACAAAATGTGCAAAGGCATCGAGTTTTAAAAAGATATATGAGAAGCTCACTGTGGTTTGGAGCTTGAGGTTGCGGTGGGGAGTGGAAGGAAATGAAATTGGAACAATACATTGGAGTTACATCTTGCAGGGCATCATACGCAGACAAAAGAACTTGGCTTTTACAGAGTAGCTAGTGGGAAATCAGGGGGAATCATTAAACAAAACAGAGGGCGTAATAATATTTGTTTGTTAGTAAGATAATCCTTGCAGGAGTGTAAAAATGGATAGTAGGAGAGACTGATGGGGGAGGTGACCGGATGGGGCACTATCATTAGCCTGGGACAGAAGTCAGAAGAGCCTGAGTTGAATTAGTGGCAGTGGAAACAGGAGATAATGGTCATGTTTTGAATATATTTCTGAAAGAAAATAGATGGGATTTGGATGTAGCTGGTTAAAAGAGGAGGGACTCCAGAATCAGTTTCTTACTTGGGAAATTTGAGGATGTTGATTCCATTAACCATAATGGGAAAGGAAGGACTATTTAAAGAGATATTATTATTTTAGTTTTTTTAATGTATTAGGTTGAATTGCCTATGGCCAAGTTGATAATTGTTTGAAAAAGCTGGTGTGGAACTTGAAGATAGGATAGAATTGGAGATACAGACTTAGGAACCATGAACATAGAAAATACTTCTAGAATGTGGATTAAATCATGTATCTATAAATATAGAAGGAAAGGCTACCAAGGATGAAACTGTGGAAAACATCAACACTTAAGACAGTGTCCCTCGTGCATTTTCAACTCATTCCTCCCTTTGAAAATATAAAAATCTCCGCTTACCTCTAACTATGGCAATTCAGATATTTCCCCTTGAAAGCCCATAATTTCTTGTTTTCTCCTCTCCTCTATTTCTTTTAAGAATTTCTAATTGAAGAAGCAGTCTGAGCGGAAGGAACTATTGAAGAAAACAGAGGGGTTCTTAGAGTAGTAGGGGGAAAATCATGACTGGATGGTGACTTAGAAGCCAAGGTCATATTAGTGTCACATCCCTAATGCAAAGCCTGACCAAATCATATGAATCGAATCTGGGCGTCACCTTCCTTCATGGAACTGTGTAGAATGGATGACTTGGGTGCCTGTGCCCAGTAGAGCCATAGAAGTTTGAGTCCTTCACTTCCCTTAAGTCCCCCAGCATGCTTGGAAGTGTGCATGTAGTTTCTGCTCCCTGTTGGGGACATGGAGACTTCACCTCCACCTCCAATTACCTTTCTCTTGAACGGAGCTGAGTTAGGAGTAGAACGGATGGAAGGAGGAATCTGAACATGTATAGGAAGAGAATGGCTCTATGCCAGTAAGCAAAGCACTTTTGTTTTCCATTTTGAGTGACTCAGTGACTGCTCATGGCTCAGCTCAGGCTACCTAAAGCCCTCTATTAGCTCTAGGGATTCCTTGACCCTTTGCCTTCTTTCCCAGAGGAGGGTGAACAACAAATAAAGCACCATTTAAGTGATTTATTTCAATCCTGTCTCTTGCCACACAGATACTAAACATTTACAAATGAGTCGGACAGTAGGGGTCCCCTTCCTCCTCCCATCAGCCCTTGTCTACTGCTTGGGCCAGAACTTCACTACCAAATGGATCCTGGGGAGTCTTCTCTTAAACTCTTGTCCTTTCTCTTTGAGAAAGCTGTATCTGTTAGTATCCCATTCTTGTACCAAAGGCTGTCAAATTAGCTAACACAGTTTTGTGGATGCTGGCAAAAGACATGAGACTCCTAGGTCAGGAAAAAAGGACTTTATTATACATAATGCATTGGGCGGCATGAGTTTCAAGTTTGTGTCATTTGTACCCCTACAAGTCGTAAGAGAGGTGATGTGCAGCAGCCCAGGGGAGTGCTGCACAAGCAGTGGGTTTGCATCACCATGAGGAACCTCTGAGGACCCTGAACTTAGGAACCCCCAATCAATTTTAAGGTGGCTGCAAGCAGACTTTGCCAACCTTTGCCCTGGAGGGAAAAATCTTAATTGTACTGTGCAGCAGACAAACCTGCCTCCTACTCTAAAGAGATATACTCCTTCTGTCTTCCAGGGTTGTTCTCTATACAAACATCCTTGAAAAGATAACCAAGGAAGAAAAAAAAAAGTAAATTCCTTTGCTTGCATGATATGCAGAAATGTGAGCAATCCCTGGAGAACTATTTCCCAACAAGTAGGTTCTAACTATTCTTTTCTTCCTCCCTCTCTTAAACCCTCCCTTTTTGTATTTTCTCCTCTTTATTTGCTTTTAAGATACAATTTGATCCATAAAATTATTTTTTAATAATAGGTATCCTGTAATGACAAAATTCAGTAGAAATAAAAATCTGTCTTTAAATTTATGAAAATAAAATTCAGGCCCAAACTGTTATGGCGGCAAAGAGTGGCAAGAGAATATTTGGGAAATATTTTTTTAATTCTATTTTTTGAAGTAGATACTTTATGAACTTTAATAAAAATACAAAATCAGGAATAATCTTTTTGACAAAATTTCACACACTGTTTATGATACTAACTTAATTACAATCACACATTGAGTAGAAGTAATTTCTAAAATCACAGCACTAATAAGCTTCGTGAAATTGACAAACACTGTATGTTGTCACTTAGATGTGGAATCTAAAAAATAAAACAAACAAATGAATATAACAAATCAGAAACAGACTCACAGATATAGAGAACTACTTGTTACCAGGGAGGAGAGAGAAGGCGGAGAGGTAAGAAAGGAGTAGGGGATTGAGAGATACAAACTACTATGTATAAAATTAATAAGCTACAGGAATATATGTACAGTACAGAGAATATAGCCAATATTTTACAATAACTTTAAATGGAATATAATTATAAAAATATTGAATCACAATGTTGTACACCTGAAACTAATGTAATATTGAAAATCAACCATATTTCAATAAAAATTAATTAAATTAATAAATCAGCTTTAAAAAATGAGTGTAAATAATAGGTGTAAAAGCCTGTCACAGAGTAGATGCTCAGCAAGTGTGCTTGTTAATATTATTACTGTAGCTGATACATTTGTTGTGGTACTTTAATTCATTTCCAGTAATAAAATTCGTTTTACAAAAAATAAAAAATAAAATCACAACAAAATTATTTTATCTGTTTTTGCCTAGTTAGAAAATTCATAGGCAAAAGTAAAATAAAAATTTTTAAATTGATATTACTTCATTTAGCATATGTGATGTGGTCATTAAATAGTAGAAAACATAAATTTCTGTAAGATAATATCAATGAAATAATTTTATTTATTGGACTAACACATGTATACATACATCATCTTTACTGTAAATATTAGAAGATAGGGGTCAAACTACACAAACTGCCACAAATCTAGATGACTGTAATACACTATGTGGATAGCATTATTGCTGTTCACTTAGTTCTTCCCCTCTGTTTCCAGACAGACAAGAGGATTGCACTTACCTGCCTCCTTGACGGGAGGTGTAGCCATGCAGCCAGCTTTGGCTTATGTACTGTGTGTAGAACTGATATATATCACTCTCAGGAGAAAATTTATTGCCAGTGTTGTGAAAGCACATGCTGATAAGGAGCTGCCATTATACCATAGCAGTCTAGAAAGTGGACCACAGAGAAAAGCACGCCTCAGAGGACTTCGTGTGAGCAAGGATTAAACTTTGTTTCTGTTAACCCCCTGACATTTGAGGTCTTGCTCTTCTTTTCACTTCTCACTGAACCTCTGCTTTATAATGATGCTACTACATCTTGTTTATTCTGAACTCTGATGCATATTGAATACTGTTATCAGCATTGTAGGTCTAACACATACCCCCGCCCACCACACACATGCACAAACTGTCCACTGTCATACTTTAATGCCATTGGGTCTCACTGTAAGATCTAGACTCAGTGGTATGGACAGTAGGTCTATGTATGTGTGCTCTTGAGTCCTAAATGAACTAGTTCACTTTGGGTCCAAGCTCAGAATGTTTGTGAGAAAGATCTATCTCACATTTACATGGAGAAGTTTTTTGTCTTTAAAGCAGATGGTAAATCTACACTCCAGGCAATTGTGGTGACTTGAAAGCTATCCTTGAAAGGTACTGATATAATGCATAGCAACTTGTAGATCACTTGTGAGATTTATTTTTTTTCTGCTCGAAGTTCCAAGAGGCCTGACTTTTAGGGTGTAATGTATCTTATGTCTTTTTTTAAAATCTGCTCTTCTTTGATAGGATATAGTTTTTGAGGAAACTATTTTATTTAAATAAACTTAAATGAATTTAAAATACCATGTTATAATGCTTCTGATTATTTTTGTATCCCAAGTATTTAAAATAAAATGTTTACAAATGGAAATAATAAATACAAAGTCATTCATTCTTTTAACCAGTGTTTATTGAGTGCCTATTTTCAGCCAAAAATTGTACTAAGCACTGAGAATACAACAGAGAACAAAAAACAGGCCCAGTTCCAATTTTCATGGTCAGACACAAATAAATAAATAAAATGAATATATAGTTATAAACTGAGATTGTGATCTAAGAGAGAGAAATATAATTCTGTGAGAACATGCAGTGAAGAAAACTAACCTATACTGGAAGTCAGAAAAAATTTTCCTGATTTCCAAAATATGAATGGGAGTCAGCTGGGGAAATGGAGGATGAAGGGAGGGCACTGAAGCATGTTCTAGATGGGGAGGACAGCATGAGCAGAGGCCCTCTGACACGAGGGAGCGTGGTGCATTACACATGGCAGCAGTACAGAGAGTGAGGGAGGCCCTCTGACATGAGGGAGCATGGTGCATTACACATGGCAGGAGTACAGAGAGTGAGGGAAGAGTGGACCAGACAGTGTTAGTTTTATAGTCCTTCTAATGGAGCTTGGTCTTTATCTTAAGAGCAATGAGAACCATCAAAAGATTTTAAACCTGAGGCTTATGTGACCAGATTAAGTTTTTATAAAGAACATTCTGGTAGCAGCATGAAAAATGTGTTGCAAAGAGGCCAGGCTAGATGTAAAGGAGACCAATTGAAAGACTATCACAGTAGATCACAGAATAAAAAAGGGAAACTAGAGTAGTGGCAATGGTGGTGGAGTAAAGTGAACTACAAGAGAGATACTTTGGATTCAGTTTCTAGGACTTATGGATTGGGTGTGCTGGGTAAGGGAAGGGTTGATGTCAAGATACTGCACCTAATTCCCTGGCTTGTATAACTGGGTGGATGGTAGTGATTTCACTGAGGTTACAGTGGAAGAGAAACTGGTTTGAATATGGGTGCATATAGGAAAGGATCATGAATTCATTGTGAGACTTGTAGGGTTGAAATGCCTTTTAGCTAGCCATGGGGAAATTTTAAGTAGACATTTGAGAATATATATGTGAGTGGCAGAAAATCCAAAATAACAAGGGCTTAAGAAAGAAGACTTTGCCTCCATAAAAGTTTAGTACAGAGCTGTCCAGTAGAAATACAATGTAAGTCATGTATGTAATTAAAATGTTTCTACTAACCAGTTAAAAATGTAAAAAGAAACAGTAGTAATTAATTTTATTAATGTATTTTACTCAGCCAGTGTATCCAAAATGTTATAATTGGACATGTAATCAATATAAAATTATTGAGTTATCTTACATTCTTTTTTTCATACTAAATCTTCAAAATCTGATACATATTTTGTACTTGCAGCTCAGTTTGAACTAGCCATATTTCAAATGCTCAGTAGCCACATAAGGCTAAAGAGTGCTGTATGGAACAGCACAGGTCTAGAGGTAGGAGGTCCAAAGATGATACAATATTTTACAGTCTGAGAGACCCACCTTCTTCTGCATGGCCTTCATTTACAAAGTCACTTCTTAGTCCAGAGGTGCAGCTCCATTCATTAAGTCTGTATTTCAGCTAGCAGGGAAGAGTCAGAAAGGAAAGAGAAAAATTTATCTTTTCCCTTTAAGGTTACTTCTCAGAAACATATATACTACTTTTATCTACATCCTCTTGGTCTGAATTTAGTCACATGACTTGAAGACCATGTACTTAACTACAAGGGAGGTTGGAAAATGTAGCTTTATTTTGGGTGGCCACGTGACTAGTACAGATCAAGAGTTCTGTTGCTACAAAATCTACTGGAGTACAATCATCAGTCTTTTCCAGTGTTGGCTCTGTACACCCTTCTTCCTACATAAATAATGCATTTGTTGCTGTCTTTCTAAGAGAGACAATTCCAAAGTCAGTCATATCAAAGCCTCAAAATCTAGGATCTGAATGATGTACGGTATTTCCTACCCGGTCCCAATTTGGCTCCTCTTGTTTCAGTGACCATAAACTAAAGGATAAGTTATTTGCTTCCCTTTTCCTATACTATGGTGGTATAGGAGCAGGGTAGCTAAAAAAGACACACCCATTTGGGAAAGGGGAGAATGGGTGAAACCCAAATCCTAATATACAGAAATGGGAAAGATTGTCTTCTCTGGGAGGAGAGTAAGTTCTGGGTTATCCCTTCCTCTCCCCACCCCCTTTAGAAGCTCTGGTTCTGCTCCCCTGGAGAAAGTCCTTTGCCCATCAACCTATGTAGCCCTGTCACTACCCTCTAGGGGATTCTTCCTTGTTCGTTATCTTTACATCTCCACAATGAGGTAGGCATTGGAGAGGATACTGCACTATATCTATTACTTTCTGCTGATTCAGATTTAGATGTCCAGTGTGTTATAGGTGTTGAACAATCACAGCTTTTTGCAGGCTAGACTTGTGAGAATTCTTTGGCAACAAAATTCCTCCCAAATTTACTTGACTTCCAGTCTGTTTGCACTGGTCAGTTTCATATGTAAGTAACCACAGCCAAAATACTTGTCATTTTTTTTTCATGAAAACTCTGGTCTCTATTGGTAGCCTTTGAGTTCTCCTCATTCCCATCAACTTAATGATGGCTATGAAGTCAACTAAAGCAATGGGCTGATTATTAAAAGGCAAAATCTCAAATCTGTCTTTTTAAACAGCTTTGGTAAGATAGGGCATATGTACTGTTAAGACTGGAGTTTCTAAGACACTGCTTAAAACTGTTTCAGTTGGGAGAGAGAATGCTCGGCTTTTAAAATCGAGAGATTCTAATTGATCAGATTTTCAGTGTCCTTTGATTGCAGGCTATCGGCAGAATAGGTCTCTCAGCAGAGCTGAAGTTCTTCCCACCTTTGCTTGAAGTCTGGCTAGCTGTAGCTCAACCTTGTAAGAATTTGACACAGCCAACAAGTATTCTGATTTCTTTTTTCTAATCATTTCCCAAGTACTACATTCTTTTTTTTTTTTTTTTTTTTTTTTTTTTTTTTGGTGAAAATAAGAAAGAGCTAGAGGTGCAGAGAGGAGAAGTGTGCACAGGAGAGAGACAGAGAGACAGAGACAGGCCTCTCAAGCTCAAGGGAGTTAAGAGGCTGAGATTTACCGAATCCTCCTGGCTGGCTGGCCAAAGATGATGTGGGCGAATAGGTTCTTGCCACACATAGGAAAGAATTCAAGAGCAAGGCATAGTAGAGTGAAAGCAAGTTTATTTAGAGATATACACACTCCATGGACAGAGTGTGCTCTCTCTCTCTCTCAGAAGGGAAAATGGCTTAGGAGATAACATACTCCTTAGGTAGAATGTGGGCCATTTCAGAAAGGTGAGAAGGAGAGAATCCAAGAGGTCTGGGGTGTTTAGTTTAAAGTAAAAGGAGATACACAGTCCATAGACGGAGTGCGGGCCATCTCAGAAGGTGAAGATAGAATGACAGAGTGAGAGCCACCCAAGTACTACATTCTTAGTTAGCAAGTGGTCTGTCTTCCAAGTTATCATAGGTAACAGTTTTATCAAGTATTTTGCTAAGACATGGGAAGGGTTGCTACCTTTCCAGCCCATGGGAAAGTATTCCAGCTACTTTCAGTGAACAAGTACCATGTATATCAGGTTCTATGTTTGAAGCAGCTCACTTTTGTATGCAGAATTTTATATTAGTTAGTATTAGTTTGAGTCTGAGTGGCAAAAAATTTCAAATAATAATGGCCTAAAAAAGTTTTTTCTTTCTTGTGAATGTCTTGAAGTACATGACTGGGATCCTGTGTCCTTCTATCTTGGTCTATTGTGGATGAACCTCCATTCCCAAGGTTACCTCATAGCCCAAGCTGGCTGTAGTCAAAGAATGAAAAATGAGTTGATGATGGGGAGTTGTTTATGTTATGCTATTTGTCATACTGTGCCTGTCTTAAAATGGAAATATTTATTAATTGTTCACTGATCTGAAATTTCATTACGATAATTCTAACCTCAGGTTTTTGATACCACATCATATTTCCACTTTTCTCAAGGATGTCCTTGAAATTCTCAAAGAGAAATTGACTTCTGTATATGTGTGAGGAATTGGATTACAAAAGCAAATGAACCATAACAATGATGGTTAAGGTGATGTTTGATAACTGTTTTTCTATGTAACCCCCTGCATATTGATATTTTTGCTCATGTAATACCACTATTTTATTGTTTTAAAAAATGTGATATCTGAATCATTTGTGATTGAAGATCAAAAACAATTACCCCAAAACTTAATTTATACAGAAAGATAACTTTACTCCAAACAGGTTTATGTTTATGGGAGTCTCAATAAGCAGCCATACTGCAATATTGGAAACTTCTACTGAAAAATTAATTTTCACTCCAGTGCAAATATTTTTTTTGTACACAGAAATAATAATAGTTTTAAAAGTGATATAGTTAACTCTGGGAGTCTTCACTTATACATAATAAAATTAAAGAAATGAAAATGAACTTAAAATACTTCCTTTAAAAATATCAGTAAAACAAAACAATCATTATCAATGAAAACATTGTAATCCCATAAAAGTTGCTCCCAAAGTTTATCTCAAAGTTATTCAATAATAAATAAAATTAATTGAAACTGATGGGCCAGAGAAAATTATTTGTAGTTCACACATGTAATTGTTCCTCACCATTCTTCCAACTAATATAGAGTCAGAACACTTTTGCAGTAGCTGGAAAAAAAATGGTAGAAAATTCTGCTCAAGGATTAATCAGATGTAATTGAAGCTTTTATTTTTATACTGCATTTTATTAAAAGTGTGTGCTTCATTTCCGACTTTTCATGATGAATTCAATTATCTTAATTTGAACATAGTATTTAATACATTTTAAAGTATTTTGAATAATTTTATCTACGGAAATTTTTTTTATCACAATGATAATGAATGGTTAACATTTATATTTTTATAAATTTTGATTTTATTTCATGTTTTATAATATGTTCATAAACTTTTATACTTTAGATGAATTAAATATTTAGTTTCACTAATTTTTAAATTTTAAAATACAACACTAGCATTTATACTGGCAGTATAACATTATGTGAAATAAACAGTGAATTACCAGTAGTATTTCCACTTTGCTCCAAAACTGAAACCACTAATCCATAACAGAGAAAGCATAGATTTATTTGGGCCTCACAGTGTTATAAGAGAATAAAGGTATTTAAAAGGAACTAAAACAATGCAGAACACGTTTTCAGCCTTTTCCATACCTGAGAGCTCTATATGATGTCCTTCTGAGCTCTCATTGTTTGCAGTGAGCAGGTTGTAGTCTGGTGGAATAGTAAAATTATTAGGATTGGAAGTAGAACTGAGGGCAGCTACACCTACTACAGCTCAGAGAAAAGCAGAGGGTAACTGGTCTGATGTCAGTAATCAAGCTCTCCCTCTTGAATTTGTACAGTGGGAATTTATGTCTGGGAACCTTTTGTTTTCTTTCCCCAAAATGCTTTATTGAACCCAACCAAATCTGATCTTAACTGTGGGGCAAGGCTGGCTTTATGGGTGAATGTCGTGGGCAGTCACACAGGACAGGCACTCAGAAGGGCCTCCTGCCTGGGTCAATGCTCTGCTGTTGCCCTCTTGAAATTCTTAGAAAGTTTTGAGCCCTGAATTTTCACTTTGCACTGGACCTTGCACATTATGTAGTTAGTTCTGTGGCAGTGGTTTGCTTTTATTTTTGAAGGAAGAATGGTATAGACACTCTCTAATGTATATCTAGTGTATGAGTAATTTAAAAAAATCTAAAGTTGGTGTGTATTTTATTTGAATGTATTTAGGCATTAAGGCAAAAGGTCTTTAGTCAGAGTTGAAGCGAAACAGATGTTCAAAGTGTTAAACTGTGTAACTTCCTCCCATTAACACCTCTTTTCTCCCTCCTGTCCATCAGGGCCTTTATGTTCCTTCCTGGACTTCCCTCAGGTCTTCCCCCTGATGTCCCACCATGGAAAATGCAACAAGCATATATATTTTTCACTTAGAGACACACCTATCAAGACACACTTGCTTGCTCTTCCATTACCACACAGACCTAGGCTATGCCATTGGAAAGCAAACCTCCGATGATATTTTAATAATTCTTCTGACATCTGTTCATCATAGCCTTAACCACTATGGGAAAGGCGTCTGCTGTGGAGAGTACTCCGGGGGAAAGCAACCTGCTTCTGGACTCCCCTGATCCTCACAAAAGTGCCCCCTTTTATTCTAACTTACCAATGATGCCCTCTACACTAAGGACAAGGGGAGAGAAATGAAGGACATGAGGGAAAAATACCCTTTTTTTTTTCATTCCCAAGACTCAGCCTTTTAACCTAAATCATCGATTCCCCTCCTTAAAAAGTCTTCAGGTGAACAAATCCTTGCACTCATTTCAAAACCCTGTATCCTTGGCTGTGTGGGCTTTGCCCTGTATTCTTAGCCTTAGGATGATACACACATGGGCTTTGTAACATTTGTAACTTAGAAAGCTAACGGTTCTGTTACCTCTTGAAATAGTGAAAATAAAACAACAACAACAACTTACAGTTCTGAAGGACAAAATTTGCAGACTTGTCTCTGTAACCATGAAGTTGCTGTCAGCAAAAGCCCTTTGTTCACCACAGGAAGCAATCTGGTCATAACAACTTCCTTTCTAGCAATTCAATAGAACTATTGTTTCTGAAGCTTATCAGATAGACCCACTACCAGAAATCCCCACTGGCAACAAAATAGAAATGTTCTTTTTATAATCAAGGAACTATACTTCTCTCAAAATGATTACATTTTATTTTATTTATATTTTCTTTGTTTATTAAATTAGCTTGCATTGCTCACTAGATTTGAAAATGGAGAACGTAAGTAAGTGATACTTTGATTCACTGAATGAAAACTACATTTGTGACTTGAAGCTACTTGAGAAAGAGAAAGAGAGATAAAGGACTATTTAGAAGATATTTGTGGCTTCCTATCTTGCTGCATTTTCAGTAAGAATAGTTGGTAGGCAGTTACCTACAATGCAGTCTGTAATGTCAGCCTTGCCTACAGAGTCAGGAGTTTTTCTCAAAAAAATTTTATTTTTAATCCATAAACCATTAAAGTGCTGTCTTATTTTTAATTTGCAGGATCTATATCCTTTCTATGTTACCTCCTGCTCCCCTACTTCATATTAGAAAAATTTTTTTTCTGCTCAGTAGTTATACTAGTAAGCACCAGAAAGGCCATGCATGACCTCTTGGGTTATTTAAGAATAACTTAATCTCTTGTGGAAAAAACCCCTCTGCAGGCCTTCTTTGGGGGAGATAACCTTCTTATTGAAATTCCTCAGTTCCTCCCACATTTCCCATTCTTTTCCCTCCCCATCAGCAGCACTGAATTTGGCAAAGAGACTAATCACTATTTCTCCCTCTTTGCTTTTCTTCAGTCTTAGTTTAAATAACGTTTCTACCCTTTAAACCTCCTCACTGCTCATTATAGAGTTTCTTTCACTGGAATGACTGTGTCTTCTGGTGTTTTCTGTTCTTCCCCTTCTTCACTTAGATGAAGTGACTCACTCCATCCCTTTAGATCCCATCTTGAAACGTTCCTGGGCCTGTTTTCTTTGGACTGAGCCTGACTCCCACGCAGTCTAATTCCCTTTTCCCTCCCCTTAATGTCCTTGCCAAGGTTGCAAGTATTTAATTGCATTTTTTCTGCATTCAGATTTTACTTCTTCTCTTTTTAGTGTTTAAAACATTCAAGTTTTTCTTAGAAAAGATTACCCAGTCCATTTCCATTATGTTTTCTTCTCTTAGGTTAGAAATTAAGATGAACAGAAAAAAGGACAGTACAGAATTAAAGGGTTTTAAGGCTTCTGTTTTCCTTAGAGCCCTGAGAGTTTGGTATCTCCTGAGACATAATGGAGAGTCTCAGGTCATGCATCACTCCAGAGCATGGGGAGTTTGTTCTCAGCGCACCAGAGAATTTTTAGACGTGTAAAGAGAGGAGGCAAATTCCCAAAGGAAGTTGCAGGACATGGATATAAGAATGGAAGAAAAAAAAACAAACAGCTGAGAAATGAGTTTAATGAAGCCATGGTTAGTTTAGAGCAGAAGTAGAAGTTACTAGGTTGGCCTCTGTTATTCCTGCAGCTCTGTATGTGCTGCACCCTTCTCTGTGCATCTGCTTCATCTGGGCTTCATCCTAGGTCCCCTGCTTGGACAGACCCCCACTAACCAAGGATGTGGTGTGAAATATTGCATCACATCCTAGTGAGCTGCCTTTGCTTTGTGATTCCTGGGATGGAAGCAACAGTAGCAAATCTGCCTTTCCCTAGATCCCTCCAGAAGCCCCTCCCACTGTCTGTGCCTCTGATAACTGACTGGATGAGGCGCTGCGTGCTCATCAGGAAGAGCTGTGGCACCATCTGTTGTGGTGTACCTGGGTCCTAGGCTGAGCTGGGCTGATGTCAGGGCCCAGCACTAGCTGTACTCTCATTCTGGTGACAGGCGATGCTAGGCTGTAAAGTTTCCCTGTGACAGATAGCATGAAGACAAGATAGAAGGCATGAAAGTGATACTGCTAGCTTTTGGTCTCAGAAGCAAAACAAGTGTTGTAGGTAGAGTTCTCTTGAAAGTATTTGGAAGTTAAAACTTTGGCTGGCATAGCAGGGACATTTTGTCCTGTCACATGTATACCTGTTGGTACCTGATGTTGGGAGATGGAACCTGAGCTAGAATCTGGTTGACAGATCAGTGACCTCTGTGATCTTTCAGGGAGTTTAACTCTTCATTTTACAGATGAAGATACTTGAGGCTCAGGAAGGTCGAAAGACTTACTGAAGGTCCACAGCTTGTTAGTGACAGAGCCAGAGCTGAAACTTGTATCCCTAGGCTTTCTGTCCAGCACTGCCCTACAGTTCTTATGTTTGTAGCTGCTGGCTGGTCCAGGATGTCAAGAGACAAAGACCTCTGACACGTCTTTTTAATAAATTGGGCTTCCTAATGTTACTTTCCTGGGCGTTATGGATATTATTGCTTCTATCTCTCCATATTCTGAATAAAATATAATGTGTACTCATTGTGGAGGATAGAAAATTTAGAAACAAGGGAGAAGAAAATCATACTTTGTAATTCTGTTACCCAGAGAGGATCACTATTAACATTTCCTTGATTTCTTTCTAATCTTTTCACACGTAGTTGTGTGTGTGTGTGTGTGTGTATTTAAAAATTGTGTATATACAAATTGAGGTTGTATATTTTGTATCGGCTTGTATCCTTTAGTTGCAAATAACAGAAACTGACCTAGTTTCAAATTTAAGGAAGGAAAGGAATTTCTTGGCAGGCTACAAAATCAAAGAAACACTCAGGCCTTGGAAAAGTAGTATCCAGGAAACTCAGCTGTTTTTATCAGAAGAGAATAAATACCGGATAGGCCAAAATAGCATTGAATATAGATGTCTTAGTTTTGAAATTTGCAGTAACATCTTGGATAAATAACTTTAAATTTCTTCGTCACTGAAGTCAGTTTGTTTGTTTCCAGTTCAGTGTAATTCTCTCTTCCGGATTGTTACGACATTCAGAGCTCAGTCTCCTTCTCAGAACTTTTCTTTTCCATCCCAACTTCCTCCATCCCTGCAATGGCCACTGGGAACAGAGGTAGCTCATGCCATTATCCTGCTGGCAGGGGATGGATATCTGGTCCCTGTGTTACCCTCCAGTCCTTTCTGGCTGTGTCTTGCCTTGCATAAATTTTGCCTGTGGGCCCCTGGCCCCACTGATCTGCTGATGATGTAGCACATCCTTTATGTTCTGGGTACTGGTGGTGCAGTACAGCGTGATTTCTACCAGGAGTTTTGGCATCATCCCCTGCTGCTGCTGAGAGCCAACTGCCCCGGTTCTAGTATGGGACCTCGCCATCCTCTGCTGTGGTCATCCCTTACCCTCACCCATCTGCCAGCTGGCTGTCTCATTATTCCCAGCTCCCTTCCATTTACCTCTCTAGGAACCATAGGATTGTAGGGGTCAGTGGTTCTGTCAGGCCCCCTCTGTCTCTCGTCCTGACCTGCTGCCATTCATACCCATCTGCAGCCTCCCTCTGTTGTCAGTGGGTATTCTGAAAGTGGTTCCTCCCTGATTTCATGGAGGAGGAAAGTGGAACAAAAGTACCTTCTTTTCTCAGATCCGAAAACCTATTTGGAGCACAAGTATCTATAAGGCCAGTGGATTTCTGTTCTAAGGCAATGCCTCTGATTGATCCAGTAGGTCAAGAGCTACAGGGCAAAATAAATAATTTGGCGAAAAAAAAAAAGAACCCTCAATTTAAAACTTTCAACTAGTTTATCTTTCTTCATTCAATTTGATACCCTGTGTTTTCCACCACGAAGAGAATTTTCCAATACAAGGCTGCATAATATTTAATCATCTACATACTTGTTTAGTTATCTCATAACTCATTTAACTTCTATGATTCAATATTTAGATCATTTGGGGATTTTATTATTATAATCAATACTGTAACAAATGTCCTTGGACAAACATTTATATATGTCTTTTATTTTATTGGACAAGATTTTTAGTGGGAAATTTTGGGGGGTCAAAATTTAAAAATAATCTTGATGTATTTATTTCTGTACCCATCAGCAGTACATGAGGGTGTGTGACTTACTGCATATTTGCTGACATTAAATAATGATTTAACCTTAGTTCCTCCTAGTCCTTACTAATTTATATAACAGAAGGGGGCCATGTTAAAAACTAATAACTTCAATATTGCTTTTATCCTTCCTTCCTTCCTTCTTCTCTTTTCTTTTTTCTTTTTGCCCTTGTTAGCTGATGTGGGACCTCTGGTGCTTTTGGAAATTCTCCCTAAGCCCTGTGATCAAATTTTTCTAAAAGTGCCGAAGTCTTCAGTCTTGTGCTCACCTTTTTTCCTCAGCTCAGTAACTGAGGTTTGGAGCTTCAGAATGGTTTAGTAAATTGCTGGAGGATGCCTTCTCTCCCAGCTTGTCACTCCAGCAGACCCCAAGCTGTGCTGGTATGTTCCAGTGCTTCAAAAATGATGAAATTACTCTTTCAGGTTTTTTTTTTCCCCCTGTATGACCTCTCTCCCTTCCTCTGTAGGAGTTCAATGGAGGAACTGGGCTAGAAGACAAATTTGAAAGACAGACCAGATTGTACCAGCAAGAATTGCTGTTTTATTGGCCTAAATTCATTATTCCAAATTTCTTCCTTCCAATGTGTTCTTTTCCAAGAAGCTCTTCAGTTTGAATACAAATAGTTTTTTAGGAAGCCCACCCTATGACCTTGACCCTAATTGGGGCTGATTTCCACTTAGACTCTAGGTGATGTGACTATGATAGCATTAAAAATGATTTTTAATTTGATAGGTGAAAATAATATCTTGTGGGCATTTACATTTTCATTTCTGTTCTAATTATTAGGCCAGGCATTTTTCTGTATACTTGTTTCTAATTTTTGTTTGTTTCTTTCTTTCTTATTAGTTATCTGGTCAAGTTCTTTCTCATTATTCCATGGTATTTTAGTATGAGATTTAAAAATGTTAGATATATAAGCTTTTGAATGATCATATTTGCTGGAAATAGGTACCCCATTTTGGGGGCTTTTCATTGTTATTTTTATGCATACAAAAGTTTAACATTTTTATGACATACCGTGTTCACGGACAGAAACAGTGAATACAGTAAAGACACCTTTACTGCCAACTGGGTTAATGGAAGCAACGCAATTCCAATCAAAATCTAAAAAGGTTGTATGTAAAAGATTGCAACTTTATTCTAAAATTTATATAGGACAGAAAAGGTCTAAGATCATCCAAAATATACTTAAAGAAAAAGTAAAACAGGGATATTTGCCTTATCAGGTATGAAATATTTGTTATAAATTTATAGTAGTTAAGACAGTGTGGTACTGGTGTTGAGACGATACTCAGGAGAGAAAAGGAGTGACTGTTCTTTAGAGTAGTAAATGTTGCTGAGATAATTCGTTAGCTACATGCAAATAAAGGAATTGTCTCTTTATATCCCTCCATACATGAACAAAGATTCAGTGTGGACTAAAGACCAAACTGTGGAAGGTAAAACTTTTAGACTTTTAACATATTTTAAATTTCTTTGCGGGGGGGAAGATAATTAAATTTGTTTGTTTATTTATTTATAATGGAGGCTCTGGGGATTGAACCCGGGACCTCCTGCATGCTAAGTGTGCGCTCTACTGCTGAGCTATACCTTTCCCAAAACTTTTAGACTTTTAGAAGGCAATATGGGAGGCTATCTTTATAAATGTGGGGTTGGAAAAAATTTAAAACAAGACTCACAAAGTACAAACCATAAAGAAAAAAATGGATAAATTCAACTATATTAAAATTAATAACGGCTATTTATTAAAAGACAGTGACCAAATAAGCCATAAGTGAGGAGAAGACATTTTCTACATGTATAACCTAGAAAGGATTGGTTTACAGAATAAAGAATATCAAAAAGCCTAATTATAAAGGCAATAACAACCTGATAGAAAATTAGGCAAAAGTTAGGAACTGTAAGTATTTCTGAGTGAGGCTTTGAGACTTGAGTCCCTCTTGGCTGGCTTCTCTGTCCTTTTGACATGTCACCCGTTATTCTTTGAGCACTTCCTTATTAATGCACAATAAGGTATCTCAAGCTCATTTGCACTTTCTCTTTCTCAGTCTAGAATCAGCCATTTTTCCAGGGATCCCTGATCGTTTTAGGGGAGAATTTTATTTATGAACAAAGACTTACATTATAGATGAAATTATAACTGTTGTGGTGTCACTGCTCCCATTTCCTCTCTGTGGACAGAGGGAGGGAATATTTCTGTGGATACTTAAACACACGCACATTTACATCTATGTTCATTTCCATATATATCTATAATACAGAAAACCATTATGTTCACACTGAATCCTCCAATTAAATCCATCACCATGAAGTTCAACCTCATTTTCTCCCTGGATCTCATTATCCTTAATACATTTACTTATTTAATCAATTCCCTTACATGCACCAATCTCCTTTTGCCCCACTGCCACCTCCCTTACAACAGTGACTTCCTTACCCCACTTAAACTGCAGGGCTGCTGCAGCTGGACACCACCAGGTGGACTCCCTTTATATCCTACCCAGTCTGCGATACCCTGAGCCAGGCACCTTCATGCATGGGCACCTTCCTCACCCTGGTCAGCCTCCAACATGCATGCTAGGCCTTCCTCCTGTGCCGATGCTCATATTACCTCACTTGGGGTCACCATGGCTTTCCCTATCCTGGTGCAGATGCTGTCATGCTTGTCTCCACCTAATGTCTTTATGAGTGAGTTGTTTCTGGAAAAGAAGGGAACAGAAAGAGGAAAGGAAGAGCTCTCTAGCTCTCTATGGTTTCATTTTTTATAATTATCTCTTTAATCCATAGGAATATGACATAATTTTTATACTTGTATCAAACCATTATTTACTAAGTAATTCTCTATATTCCCATATAAATATTTTTGATCAGTATAATAAGGTACAATGTTGAAATAAGTGACAATTTTTAGTTTTGATGAAAGCAGTAGAAAGACGTCTCTAGGAGCTTTCGAGAAAGCAAGTTGGAGATTTCATTTACAACTGAAAGAAAAAAATAAAGTTGAATTTCAGCAAGGCTGAATTTTTCTTTAAAAAGACAGTATGTAAAGTACAACTCAGGAAAGTTTTAAAATTAAAATTAAATTGAGAAATCTGTTCCCTGAAGTGTGAAACCTCAGGATGAATAGATGTAGTTAATATGTCTGGGCTCTGTGACTGCAGTGTAGTAGTTACTCATGAGGGATTGTTCTCTAATACACATCTGTTTCCATCTAGAAAAATAAACAAAAAAGCCCTTCCTTACCCTTGGCTCCACTTCTTTGAATTATGTCAAATAAAATTAAACACTGAAAACCAAAAACTTTCCAAAGAAAGCATGGATTTATCAAAGCATATTTACTATTATAGGTATTATTTTAAAAGACTACCTGCTGAGCATTTTTAGTGCAGATTCTGCTCTTCTATATATCACTAAATTCTTCAGCAGATAGTGTACTTTTCTTGGTCTTGCCTTGAGCCAAACTATCTCCTCTAGTTTTCCTCTATCAATTTTCAATTGACTAGAACCTCACAGTTGTCAATCTCTGGGGACATGGGGAAATGAAATGTCCCATTACTTTTCTCCCTTAATGCATTACTCTAGACTCACTGTGAACTTCTTCTGGGATACATCCCATAATTCCCTTGGTTCTGCTTAACCTCCATAAGTGCAGTGGCCATAGACTTGATAGAAATTTTGTGGGATTATCTGTATCATAGTTGAAAACATGTTTTGAAGTATCTTTCTGTATTATATTACAACAGACAAGCAAATGTTTCAAAATCTCAGCCCTGGGTATGGTAGATAAAGTTGTTTTAGCTTTTTTTTTTTTTTTTTGCATTTTTCCTTTTGAGAATTGTTTAACTGTCAAAAGTAAAAGAGAACGTACATTAAAACATATTTTTGTATTAATTAAGTATATTGTTGATAGAAAAGAATATAGTTAACTTAGGCTGTGTCTTCATGTGATTCTTGGGTTGTCCATTTTGAATAAATTGTTTAATCTGTCTAGGCAGTAATTAACTTGAATTGTTTTCTAGTAAATTTTAGAACTTTGTAAAATTATCCTGGAATTTGATGACTTTTGCAGATGAATTTCAGGTGCTTACTTCTCAAAACAAAGTTCAAGGGGCCATTTCTTTCTTGTCACCAACAAAACTCAAAATGGAAATAAGGACCCAAAGATCCAGTTCTGACAGGTTGAGAAGAAGATTAAGCCGTATGTACAGATGGCCATGAGTCTATAGCATTGATTTTTTGAGTCCCAGGATAGAAAAAGGACTCTGCTATAAGCAGGAGGATACTTTCCCATTTCTAAGGATGACTGGGCAATGTATTAGTGGATTTTTTAAAATCAGCTTTTTATTTTGGAATAATTTCAAATTCACAGGAAGTTGCAAAGAGAGTATAGAGTTCCCATATACTCCTTATCAGTTGCCCTTAATGGTGTCCTTACAGTACGATTGTGCGTTCGTCATAACTAAGAAGCCTGCGTTGGTACATTGCTATTAATTCAACTTCATACTTTATTTGAATTTTACTAGTTTTTCTACTGATGTCCTTTTTCGGTTCCCTGATCCAGTCTGGGATACCACATCTCGTTAATCAGCACATAAGTCATCACATCTCGTTAATCTCCTCTAGTCTGTGACAGTTTCTCAGACTTTTCTTATTTTTCATTACCTGGATGGTTTTGTGGTGTACTTGTCGAGCATTTTGTAGAATATCCCTTACCTTTGGTTTGTGCTGATGTTTTTTGCATGATTAGATTGAGGTTATGGATTTTTGGAAAGACTGTCCACAAGGATGAAGTATCCTCATCACAGCATATCAGGAGTACATGCCATCGACATGACTAATCCTGGAGATAATAACCATATCAGTTGTTTGCCAGGTTTCTCCATTGGAAAGTTACTGTTTTTCTATTTCCAAACCCTATTCTTTGGAAGTAAGTCACTAAGTCTAGCTGACAGTCAAGGGGGGGAGAGGGCGTGTGGGGAATTAATTTTTACCTCTTGGAAGAGGGAATATTTACATACATTGTTTGGAAGTCATCTGTAAGAATAATTTATCTCTTCTCTGTTATTTGTTTATTCATTCATTCATTCATTCACTCATTTATGTATATTAGCAGGGATTCATGTGTATTTATTTTGTATTTTATATTGTAATTCCTTGCCATATTATTTATTTTGTTGCTTAAATTGTTCTGGTTTTGGCCATTGGGAACTCTTTCACATTGGCTTATATGTACCTTTGTCACACTTCTATCTTTCTGTGTTTTAAGCTTTCTGGTACCACAAGATGCTCTGGACTTACCATATGTTTGGCCTCCTCCAGCCCTATAATCATCATTTCTCTAAGGAGTTCTCATTCCTTTATTGGAGAATGATACTTGGATGAAATTTTATAGTAGGTTTTAGCCTAGGTAGACTTGGACAGACAGAGCTCAGACAGTTTTCAGATTAATGATCAAAGACATGATCCAAAGTCTAGGAATTTTACCGGAAACCACCCTACTGAGGAATTTTATGAAAATTCCATCAAAGGCATTTAAGTGAATTATAGGATTGAAGAATAGTGCTCATATTATATTATCTTGGAAATTTTCATTAGAATGAGCAGGATTTATCAGAATGACAGCATATTAAATCTCTATGATTCATACCTGAGGGGCGTTGTGGTGGAATTCAGTGGACTCTGAGAACAGCCTGCATGAACTTTGTTGGAACTTAGGTAAACAGGAGCAAAATCTACAAGTAATACATTGATTCGTACTTGAAAGAAATTCTGTGGTTAATTGAAAAATTTTTTTCTGGATTAATAATTATGATATGATTCCTCTCTGTGACATTCTACATATATTTCAAAAAAAGTGGGTCAGCATAAAAATTTTTTTAAAAGTGTGGCATGCATAGTCAGAGGCACTACAAAGAATATAAAGACATATGAGAAAGTACTTCTGCCTTCCAGGGAGGTAAACAATATAAGGAAACATTATGTGGTGGGAAAGACAAGTATTAATGAAGAGCCTTGGGAGCTGTAAGGTAAACATACTCAGAGGCGGTGGGAACAGGATCCCTGAGGAGGCAGTAGAGGGCCGTATCTTTAGAGGCGCCAAGAGCCCATGATTCTGAGCAGGGAGTTCTTGTGTATTTGTGATAGGGGGAGGGAAACGGAGACAGTGAAGGAGACTGGTTCCTCTCTCCATCATGGGAGAAACATACTCACTAGTCGGGGAGCAAATGAGGTTGAGTCCATGGGGCAAGAAGTCTGAAGAGGGTGAGAAAATCAAGCAGTAAGAACGTGAGCAGGAAGCAATACCTTGGTGAAATTTATTTGTTCAGAAACCCTTGGCTCTAAACCACTTACACACTTTATTTTAAAGTATATTATTCAGAGTTAGGACACAAAGTGGCTTAGAAGAAACCAGAGCCCAATAACTAGAAGGAACAAAGGTATATCCATAGCAAATATTCAGCCTTATGAAACTTTTGTGGGGGAGATATTTAGCCAGCTAGTTAGTAATCTCAAAAGAATGAGTGTGGATGGAGATCTCTGTTTTGATTTCCCACCAAACTCTCAGTGCTTTACTTTTTTTTTTTTATCATGTTGTGAATACTTCATTTAAAAATTTTATGTATTTATTTTATCATGGTAAAATATGCATAATGTAAAATTTACCATTTTAACCATTTTTAAGTGTACAGTTTGGTGGCACGAAGTACATTCACATGGTTGCTCAACCATCACCACTGTTCGTATCTAGAACTTACTCTTCATTCTGTACTGAAACTCTGTACCCATTAAACAATTACTCCCCACTGCCATCTCCTTCCAGCCCTTGGTAACCACTATTCTACCTTCTGCCTCTATGTACCTGACTACTTTAGGGACCTCATCTAAGCAGAATAATATGTATTATCTGCCCTTTAGTGTGTGGCTTATTTCACTTAGCATAATGTCTTTCAAGTTTTACTCATGTTGTGATGCTATACTTTTATTCCTAAAGTAGTTGCAGTCAAATTCTGCTGAGTTTTTGCCTTTTTTCCTGAGGCAATTTCATAGCCTGGGGTAAATAGGTGGACACATGAAATACACATTGGAGGGAAGAATGTACGACGTCAATAGTAGGGCTATCGAGACCCCAGATCCCTTAGCTGGAGATTGAGGACCAGGCATAGCATTAGGGCTGTGGGCAATGAAGGACCAAATCACATGGCTGAGGCCAGTGATATGAGGCTCGGATGCTGGACTGGGACAGAGATACTAGACAGGAAGAGCTTGGAATTCTGTGAGTCCGAGAGTTGTAGTGCATATGGAGGTGACTGTGGGTTCAAAAAGGTGAAGGGAAAGACACCAGTGAGTGACTCAGATGCCAAGGAGGGAGTGGCCACTCTGGCTGGCTGATGCAAGAAAGTTTTCATAGAAAAGTTGATATATTAAGTGAGTAGAATTTGGACAGGCAGAGAGGATTGGGGTAATGATCTACCCAGAAGAAGTGGCATTAAGAGAAATAGGGAGATGGATACTGCAAGATGCTTTTGGAGCTGAATAGACCAATTTGACTGAGTCTGTAGGGGTTTGTATGGAATGCAGAAGGAGATAGGAGAAGACTGATGGTGCCAGTTTATGAAGAACACTAGATAAATGATTCAGAGTCTTTTGTAAGCAATGGGCATCATCAGAAAATGAACCAACTTTATCCTTTCCTTTGCCTTAACTCCCATAGCCTTAATCATGACCTTAATTAGAATACTTTGCCTTATAGTAGGTTGGGAAATGTTTACATCTTCTATAAGAACTTGAACTGTCTGAAAGCAGAGCAGTCTATGTTTCTCAGAGTATTAAGCACAAATGTCTTGAACTTCCTAGTTCCTCAGTAAGCATTCTCTGAATAGAATGGTATTAGACTATAAGGATTTTGATGGGAGGATGGGGTAAAATGATCAAGGCTGTAATCTAGGAAGATTAATCCGATGAGACTGTATAGAGAAACTGGACAGGTTCACTAGTGGCGGAGCTTTTACAACAGTGAAGTGGTGAGGGAACCCAAGGCATTTTTCTTCTAGGCTTGGACAAGAGGGAAGAATTGAAGAGAAATCTAATATCAAATAACCCAGTGTTTGCATGCCAGTAGCCTTTCAGTGGCAGCTCAAAACAAAGGTTAGGAAAAAAGAAAAGCTGAGGAATGAATCATCAGTTACTCCTGCTGCATATTTTCTCCTGTGGAATCCTGAACAAGTTACGAAACATAAGGCCAGTAAGTATAATTTCTTTTTCTCAGAAACCACAGAAGCTGGTGCTTCTATCGAAAACACTGTCTATATTAGTCAGAAAGTAAAATTAACCTAGCTGTTCTCATTTTATATTTGGACTTATCTGACTAGTTGATGACCTTGTGGGTCCTTTATAAATGCGTTTCCTTTTGTCTGTGAACAGTAGAGAAAAACATATTTGACAAGATTTTTGTTGGTACATGGAAACACAGTGAAGTGTTTCCTAGTTATATAGAAATAAGATTACTTGCTGAAAGTCAAGCCTATACAATTCACCCACAAGCAATAGATTAGCCACCTGTACAAGTAAACCGTGAGAAATTGCCTATAAGTCTGGATCTAAAGAATTTGGACAAACTTTAGGGCATGCAAGTTTCTCTGCAATGCTTTGGCAAAAGAAAAATCACAGCACTTATTTACCAAATTCAGTGAAGCCTGGCTCCAAGGCCCCTCTCGTGAGAAGGGCACGGGCTGGTGGTGAGATACCAAATGTCAATCAATGTTGAGGGCTCCTCCCCTTTCCTGGGGGTTTAACTTTAGTAAGTGCCCAGAAGCTTGTTATCTAAGCCCCTGGGATCCGTTTTGAAGATGAGTGTCTCCTCTCACTCTTTCTCACTGGTTGGTGGACTCTTTTGCTGACGCTTCTAGGCCTGGTGTCGAACCTCCTTCTCATGCCATGCAGCCCCAGCCTCCCCCAGCCCTGAGTGCTCTGTGTCAGGAGAGACAATGACTTGGCATCTGTGACAACCCCCAATCCTGTCCCCATTCCTTGGTAAGTCTATAGCAACAATAACAACAGTATCAACGAGTATAGTAAAATAGCCTGTAACAACCACCACTGCCTCAAAACGATCCCGAGGTATCAGGTAGTTTTTTTTTCTTATTAACGCATCTGTAATGATGTGTTAACTCACCTGTAACAGTCTGTAACACATTGTAATCAAGGGGATCTGAGTGTATTCTCAGAGTAAGGGCTCTTAAATATGACTGTTATGTAATGGGCTCAAATATAATCAATTGCTTTATAACTTGCTTAGACAAAGACTGGTGCACCTCTGAGTTTGATAAACAGTATGGAATCTAGAGCAAAGGCAACCAGTGAGGAAGAATTTTTTCAGCAAATCTCCAGCACTCTTTAATTTAAATGGTTCAATCATGTTGGCAGGTTACATTCCATATCCATTGTTATGGTGGAAAAGGATGCACCAAGTAATTGTTAGCTCCGCAGTCATGGAGCTCTTCCAGCTCCCTCCTGGTCAGCTCCAGATCCTGCATGGTTGAAATCTCATCATGGTGGTGAGGTAGCCTTGAGAAATCGCACTCCAGTGGCCAGTCAGCCTAAGTAGTATTTCTTATCTCACGTAATTTAGCTATATCCAAGTTCAAAAAAGACCTGTCTGTTTATATTAAGATGACTACAGAAAAAAAAAACCCCAACATATCTGCATTTGGTAGATTCTTATTTTCTTACTGTGTGGTACATAATGAGGAGATTGATAGTTGCTTGTCTCTTGAAATGGAAATGTGCCACTCATCCATTCATTCATGCAATAAATATTTACTGAAAGTCTAGTATGTGCTAGGCACTGTTCTAAGTGTTAAAGCCACAAAAATGAATCAGATATATATGATTTACGTCCTTGGGATATATTTAACCCAAATTGTTTTCTGACCTTTTGTCTAAATCTCTGTCTCTCTCTCTGTGGTTTTTTTTTTTTAATTTTTTTTTTTAATTCTCACCCAGAAGTTTCTAAACATCAGGCTGCTTCTATTTGACTCAATTGCAGATCCCTGATTATAGCCATGGATGTTATGATCAAGTGGATCTAGGATGGATCTCTGTATTAAAAAAACAAACAAGCCAGAAAGAGAAAGAAAAATACCATATGATATCACTCATATGTGGAATTAAAAAAAAAAAAAGACAAGTGAACTTATTTATAAAACAGAAACAGACTCACAGACATAGAAAACAAATTTATGGTTACCGGGGGGAAGAGGGTGGGAAGGGATAAATTGGGAGTTTGAGATTTGCAGATACTGACTGGTATATATAACATAGATAAACAAGCTTATACTGTATAGCACAGGAAACTATATTCGATATCTCGTAGTAGCTTACAGTGAAAAAGAATATGAAAACTAATATGTGTATATTCATGTATGACTGAAGCATTGTGCTATACCCCAGAAACTGACACAACATTGTAAACTGACTATAATTCAATAAAAAAAAAAAGAAAACCAAAAAACCTCCTAGGTAGTTTGATGTGCAGCTAGGTTTGAGAACCAGTATTACTAAAAACATTCTAGTCATTTAGAACTAAAATTTTGGTGGTGCCTGAACCATGTATGGATAATGCAAACCATTGACAAGTATTGCAGGAGGTCAAGTAGAAATTTTCTTTTTGGCGTGTAACCACTGTTAAGACCCAAACTGAAGACAAAAGGCACAATGTGTTCCTTACCCTAAGTTAATAGTCACCAGCAGTTGGGGTCAGCTGCCCTCCCGCAAGGCTCACTGAGAGGCCCATAGTTGTAGAACTGGCCCAACCACCCATGGCTGTCCCCACCTCCCAGGGGACTTTGCGAGAGAGGAAGACAGCCATTTGGGGAGTGGATGTACAGGCATTCCTTCTCTCAAGTCAAGTGTGTGAGGGAGGGGAGCGCGAGTAAATCACTTGAAAAGAAAAGTAAACAGACATTTTGTTCCCTGGCTGTACACCCTTCTGAAGCAGCAGACTTGCTGGTGTGCCTTGCGTGCTGTGGGAATGTGAGGAAAGAGAACTCAGCGGAGATGGCATGAGTGGAGAGGGGCCTCTGCTTCAAAGTGAAGAAGAGGAAGTCCTCACACGTCTGCAGACCTGAGGGTTGGCTTTGAGAAATATGTGAGACTGGGGGCCACAGCTGTCCCAAGATTGATTCAGTGTCTGGGGCAAGGAGAGGTGCACGTGTGGAGGAAGCTCACCAGGGCAGCATCTGCTAAAGGAAACCATATCTGTCACCAGCGGGGAATCTTGGAGCCACCGCTGGTCCTCACCGAGCCCATGACGGGAGTCCAGACTAGCAGTTACAGTCAACAGTAGCTACTCAGTCGGATGACAGTTTGCTCAGTCACATGAGGAGGTGCTTGTGCTCTTTTCTCCTTCCTCCCTGCTCCAGTTCTGAAGGAGCTCACACCTAGAAGGAGGGGACAGAGGTGACAGAGAGCCAGAACTCATTCTCTCTATCCTACCCCCCCCACCCCTGCCCAGCTCCCTCAACTTTTAGTCCCAACTGAAACTCAGACCTCTTCTGGGTCATGGGACAAGTAGGGTTTTGATTGAATGAATGTGCAGTTGAAGGGTTTAAATGAACAGGACTGAGACTGAAATAGCTGAATGAGATCGGCACAACCATATTTGTTTGAAAAGCACATAAGTAGGAAAGATGTATTTGGGGAGCTGCTCTTCAGTAGGAAAGTGGTGTGTGTTGGGAAACTTATTGGAAAAATAAAACCATTATATATCTGTAATGAGTTGATAATGCTTTTGTTTAAATTTTTTGAATAATTATGTATGCACATGTTATAGAATTCAAAAGATATAAAAGGCTAAAAGTAAGAGGTAAGGTTTTTTCCCCTCACCTCTCCCCCAACCATGTAGTTCTATGTTTCTTTCCAAAAATATCACAGAATTGCATCATGTTAAAGTTTCCTCAAATAGTCATGTAATTCTATACTGATTGTATAGCACTGATGAATATATACAAGAAGTATACGGGCTAGATATATTTCCACATTCTAGGGTTATTTTTTGGAAGCTGTTGCCAGACAGCATCATCCCATCCTCATTTTGCGACCCAGTGAAATCTCAGCGTTTGAAATTCCCCAGAAACACATGTTTCTTTCCTCAATGGACAAGTTCCTGGCTGCACAGAATGACAAAGTCGTAGCAAGGTTGGAATTTTCCCCTCCCATGAGGACAGCGCGGGTTTTCAGCACCTGTTTACTGTGGGCTTTTCCATTCTGAGGAGGGAGGAACAAAGTGGGAAGATTTGAATAAAAATGTATGAACTAATGCATGAAACGAAGAAGCCCCCAGAGGTAGAAAAATGAGTAAAAGGTGAGCTTCCCATATAGGTTACTCCTCCCATCTGCTGTCTCTCAGCAATTGGATTTTGATAATCTGAGAACTCAGTACAAATGCGAGGGTTTAAATGGGGAAGGGAAAAAAACCCAGAATTAAAGAAACAAAACCATAATCTCTATGAAGACTCCAGCAAAGCAAGGGGGAGAAAAGGGGTGTGGGGGAAGGTTTAAGTGTTTGGAGCTCCATCTTCTGGTCATGAAACAGGATGGAACTGAAATATGAAAATCATGAAAGCTAAAATACTTCGACAGGAACTGCATTAAATGTATTATCTCATTTAATTTATCTGTTCTGTCAAACAAATTACAAGCTCTTGAATTCAGAAATTAAGTCTCTTCATGATCTGGCCCCAGCAACCTCTTGTTGTGTCCGCATTCACTTATCCATTTAAACAAGCGTGTCCTGGAGCCTGCCAGGTGAACAGTGTTGGCTGGGCCCTGGGAGGTGCAGACGCACCAGCCTTGGCACCTGCTTAAAGGGCGACTCTTTCATTTGCATGCCGTCCAAACCCATCTTTGTTATTTTATATTTAGTGTAAACTACACAAGTAGTACATAAATAATGCTTCTCTCCCTAAATTAAAACTTGACAGAAATGGCTAAATTTTCCTTTGACTGGCACTCCAGCATAACCCTCTCTTCCTCCCAGCAGTAATTGTAGCTGTAGGTTTATAGATGTTATTTAAGCAGTGACATATGTGTCAACACACATGGAAGTTGTTTGGTACTCCTTGTAAATCTGAGTAGGAGTGTATGTATGTATGTATGAGTATGTTTTACACAAGTAGTAAGATAGTATACCGCTGTATGCAATTGCATTTTACCCCAAGTTGCAAGACGTCTTGAGGGATTTACCCATGATGTTACATACCTATCTAGTTTATTCTTTGTAATAGTGACATACTATTTCATAATATTTAGCCTGTCTCCTTCTTAGGCTTGTTTGCATAATTATAAGCAATGCTTATAAACATTCGTATGCACACAAGCATTTCTCTAGAGGAGATACTGAGAAGTGGGATTGTCAGGCCGTGGGGTGTGTGTATTTCTGGTTTGACAGACACTGACTGTTGCCCTCTGAAGTGGCAATTGTAATGAAAGGGCTGTTACCCCACATTTCTTTATCTGCACGTCTGCTAGCATTTGATATAATCAAACTTAATTTTTAGTGTCACTCTGATAGTTCATAACTGGTATTTTATCATTTTCACTTTTATTTCCTGTTTGTTTTTCCTTTTATGTTTATTGGCCATTTCATCTTTTCTTCTGGGAATTGCCTCATGTTCTTTCTGTGCTTATACCTTTATCCATTTTTATTGGGTTGTTTTGTTTATGTTTGATATGTGGGAATTCTTGGTATATTAAGGATAAAAGTTGGTTATATACGTGGAAAATATTTTTCTGGATTATTTTCTTTTCACTTAATTTTTTTATTAAAGTATAGTTGACATACAATGTTACATTAGTTTCAGGTGTACAATATAGTGGTTCGACACTTAACACGATGAAATATTCATCACTATGAGTCTAGTTAGCATGTCACCATAGAAAGTTATTACAATATTGTGGGCTATATTCCCTGTTCTGTATATTACATCCTCATGACTTATTTATTTTATGACTGGAAGTTTATCCAGTCATGAAATATCCCTTTACCTGTTTCGTCCATTCCCTCACACCTCCTCCTTCTAGCAACCACCAGTTTGTTCTTTGTCTCTATGAGTCTGTTTCTGTTTTGTTTATTCATTGGCTTTGTTTTTCAGATTCCACATATAAGTTAAATCACATGTTTTTTTGTCTTTGTCTGAATTGTTTCACTTAGCATAATACCCTTTAGTCCATCCATATTGTTGCAAATGGCAAGATTTCATTCAGTTTTATGGCTGAGTAATATTTCATTGTGCTCCTTTTAAAAACATTACCAGTGATATTATTTATAATGCATACGTTTTTATTTATCAATCTAATTTATCAGTCTTTTCCTGATATATATTCATTGTATATTCTTATGCATACAAAAAACTTTTGATGCAACAGTGGGTTTGCAGCACATTTTTCAGTATCTCTTCTGTATCTAGTAGAGTACTAGACACTATGATATAATGGGAAGACACCTATGAAAAAAAGAAATCTGTGAGGCACTTATATCTCAGGCTGGAATTCACATTTAAGAGAACAAATGAAAAAAAAGAAAACTTTTACAAAATAAGTTACTAGAGTAGGACATTTATTTGAAAAAATGTTTATTTTTGAAAGCCATAGAGAAATGATAAGAATGTAGTGTTGGTTAACCAGGAAGACTTCCAGAAATAGGTGGAGGTTTAATCAAAATGAAGATGTGATAGGTGATACTTGGCAGAGAGCAGTGGGCAGAGAACTTTGGTTGGTATGAAAAAATAGTGCAGGGTCAAGAATTAGCATGTTGTATCATGGGGATGCAGAGTGGTTGGGCTTTGCCGCTGGGGAGGCTCTGTTGGGGACATTTATTGTAGGGGGGGTACTTCAGACACACACACTGGCACTTCCTGCCCATCCCTTGCCCCAGGCAGTCATCATGTGTCTTATTGCCAGCTCTCACTTAGGAACATGCTCATTCAGGTGCAGATGGTGATGATTTAAGATTTGGAAAGGCAAAGCAATTAAAGGTGCGGTGAGACGAGGAGGAAGAGAGGGTAAAGACTTTCTTTTCTAGTTAAGATACAAATATGAGCAAAGGCAGAGGTGCGAAGGTTAATGGACAACTTGGAGAAAAGACAGTGGTTTCATTTGGCTAGTATAGCAGGGTTTTTTAATGTTTTTTAATATGGAAACCTCTTGTTAATAAGAAATAAATCAATAGGCCCCTACATAATAATGACTATTATTAGTGCCTTTGATTGAGAAAATACATGATGATAAAATATAGTTTAACAATTGTTTCTACGTTGTGGGGAGGGGGATCTCAGTGGTAGAGCACATGCTTAGCATGCACAAAATCCTGGGTTCCATCCTCAGTACCTCCATTAAATACATACATACATACATACATACATACATACATACATACATACATACCTACCTAATTACCCCCCACCAAATTTAAAAAAACAATTGTTTTTAAGTTAAAAACATATATAGCAGAAATTTATATAGTTTACAGATAATAATTGGACTGACGTGAATTCACAGACCCTTTTACATTGCTCTGATACCTCCTAGGTCCTAGGCCCACAGGTGGGGGTTGCACTACGCTAGCGTAGGGTTTCTGGAGGAAGGGTCATTCTGTGAGAGATTCATTCATTCATTCAACATATATTTATTGGACATCTACTAAGTATAAGGGACTCTTTTAGTCTCTGGGAATACAGCTGTAAAAGAAACAAAGGCCTTGTTGTCAGAGAGCTTACCTTCTAGTGGGAAGAAACAGACAATATAGAATATTACACAAATATAATATTTCAAACGGTGCTAATTGTTATGAGAATAGGGAGTACCTGGGTAGGTTGCGGGAATGTTATTTAAACAGCGTGGAGAGAGAAGAGCTCTCTAGTGTGATGATACTTGAATAGACATTTGAATGAGTCAGAGAACCAAGCAGCACCAAGGTCAAGGCAACAGCTATTGCAAAGCCCTGGAGGTGGAAGCATGCTTCTTGTCCTTCGTAACAGCAAGAAGCAGGTGTGTTTAGAGTGGGGTTAAAAAAGTGGGGGACTGTGGTAGAGGATGAGGTCAGGGAGGTAGTGGGTAGCCAACCACATTATGAAGAGTCCTGCAGGCCATTAAGTTGAATTTTGCTTTGAATTTCACCCTAAGTGATACAGGAAGAAGCCATTGGAGGACTTTAATTATAATAGAGACATAGTCTAACTTAATGTTTTAAAAGTTACACCGTGGCTGTTTATGAAATAAATTATTAGGTAAGAATTGGAGGAGGAGGCCAATTGTAGAAATCCAAGTTAGAGATTAATTGTCAAATGCTTTTGACTGGTTGAATAAAGTAAAGACTGAGAACTGACCCTTGGATTTGGCAATGGGGTGGTTACTATGTAGAGTGTACTCAATTTGGTAGGTAATAAAGAGCCTTTGAAGATTTTATGGGGAAGTGATATCATCAGTGTTGTACTTTATGAAAATCTGTTTACTGGTAGCAGTAGATGGGAAGGATTAGATTAAATGAAAAGAAATTTGAGACTAGAGAGACACTTTAGGTGCCCATTTTATTGAAAGATTATGGGGTAGCAAAAGGAAAGGGAGTTTTAGCGTCTGAAGTGAAAGAACTACACAAAAGAAGGGAATATAGGGTAAGATGGAGACAGAAGAGTCAAAGTTAAATTTTTTGAAATTGTGTGAGTAGGAAAATCAGAGTTCCATTAACAGAGATGGGAAAGTCAGGAACAGAAGATGATGCCTTTAATTTTGTATATCATGACTTTGAAGTCTGGACATGTAGGTTGATTTTAATGCTCACCTTTACATTACTGTTCTACAATCCTGTATCAGCAGCCCCTGCTTTGAGACTTCAGAGGCATTTGGTAAACCATGATCTTCTGACTGAGGCCCTTGACAACTGGATCTCACTCTTCTTCCTAGAGTAAACCTTTGTTACTTTACTCTGTAGTCCATATTGATGATCCACACGGAATAAGAGCCTCGCAACAATTTCCTTATTTTTCTTTGACTTAAGGTGCGTGTATGGTAAGTTTGGGTGAAGACACCCTTCAGAATGGAAATGTAAGTCCAGAATATAAAAGAGAGATAAAAGTTGAAGAATGAAAGGTAGGATACCTTTGCTATCAAACTGGATAAGAGTTCCAAGGGAAAGAATGTAAAAAGAGAAGAATATTAATTACAGGTTTTGGAAACATTCTATGTAGTAAGAAAGTTAATTTGAAAAATGGATGGAGTAGAGGGAAAAGATGTACATTTAAAAACTATTGAGATCTTGGGGGAGAGTATAGCTCAGTGGTAGAGCACATGATTAGCATGCATGAGTTCCTGGATTCAGCCCCCGGGACCTCCATTAAATAAACCTAATTAAAAACTATTGAGATCTTAAATGTTCTCACAGTAAGAAAGAAATGATAGTTACTTGATGTTATAGAGGTGTTAGCTCATGCTGTGGTGGTAACCATCTTGCAATATATAAATTCTTCAAATCCACATATTATACGCCTTAAACTTATACAATGTTACATGTCAATTATGTCTCAAATTAAAACATTTTTAAAAATTGAAAAAAGAGAAAGCAAAGAGGAAAAAAGCTTTCAAGAAAAATTTTCAAAAAGAAAACTTTCTTTAGTCAGTCATCTTGATGGGCCATATTGTAGTGGAAAATAAAATTCAGTGCATGAGAGTGGTCTAGGGGAGACATAAAGATAAATAAACAAGAAGGTTTATGAGGCCTACAGGAGCAATCTGGGGAAAAACTGGGAGACAGGAAACAATAGGAGGGGATGGAAGGGATGTTGCAGTGGGAGTAGGACAGAGTGAGGATCCCAAAGGAGACGATCAATGAAAAGCTCCTGATTGCGGGTATAGCTTTGGACTTTTAAGAAAACAGACTTTTAAGAAAATCTCTGTGGTTTTAGGTTACTGTGGATAATGTGATATATTGTCAATTTAATAAAATCTTTTCAGAAGAAAATATGGCAATATTTTAATTTCACAGATTGGTTGTAAGATTTATCAAAATTCCAAGCACATTAAAATGAGTAAAATGTGTCTTTGAATAGAAGAAATACTGAATTCCATTTTAAATCTTTTGCTGTGTTCTGTGATACAGTATACTTCTAACCTCATGTTGTCATTGAAACTTCAATAAAACTATAGTGTGAAAAGACCTTCCCAGATTAGTATTTTCAGGAAATTAGTGTTTTGGAATGTATTCTATGTTGAGTCAACATGGAGTAAGCTAAGGAAATATAAAGATGACACTTGGCAATTCAGCAGAAGCGAGAACTCTGAGGAAGTGACTCAGAGTAATGGAAGGTCCTTTAGAGTTCATTAAGATATTAGGAATGAGGTGGGAGATGCTGGTGTTCCATCGTATGCAGGGTAGGGATTCTTTCCATTTTAATTCACATAATATATTTTAAAATATGTGACAATAGAAGGGGGTGGTGACTATTTTGGGGACATCCAGCTTGTAAATGTGTGGGTCACAACACTTTTAAGGAAGAAAAGAAGAAATGGAGGTGAGAAATTTAGTCATTGTAGAGGTAGAAGAAAGTAATTTCAGATTATTTGTAATACTTGGGTGACTATATTTGGACTGGTTAAGGTGTCACTAAAGCTGCTGACCTTTAAAAGTTGCTTCTATCCTGTAATGCAATTTCCTACTCTCTCTGTCTTAATTTTTTTTTTATAAGAGGTTAATTGACTCCAAAAAGTCTTTACTTTCAACTCAGGAGAATGTTAACTTTGTGCTTTTTTGGGATGAAATGGATGTGTCTTTTTAACTTCCATGTAACCCTGACTAGGTCACCAGTTTCCAAATTCACCAAATTGTGTGGAAGTTGGGAGAAAAGTTCAAAATATTGTACTTTTCTCAATGAAGGACAGTCATCATTTCATTCTCTGACACACGTAGTGATGAATGCTGTTGTAATGTCTCTCAGAACTGCGTTGGGTTCATTCTTTGATTTTACAGTAATGTGTGTGTGTGTATGCTGTGTTTTCTCTTTTAAGACTATTGGTTCTCTTGGAAACTGTACACCCAGTGTAAACTATAGATGGATAGTATGCATTTACCCCAACTAGTTGTAGGAGAGTGAACTCTTCTCGTCAGGAGGGCTTTTCTTAGTTCCTAATTCTCTTTCTGCTACACAGCAATAGGGCATTAGGATGTAGAGCTTGAAAAAGAGCCCCATGACACACAATAAAATGGTATTTTAGTTCTGTATGTCAAGACAGTATATATAGTGTAAATGATTCCTTGGTTCAGAAATATGTGAAATCTTAATATGTACTTACTATATAAATATAGTTGTATATTTAGTATATAAAATATACTGTATATAAAATAACATGTACCTCAACATAGTGCATATTTGAACTCAGGCAACATCAGTTGTACTAAACTTTTATGGTTATCAATTTATTGTTTAAATTACCTATGAAATTCAGGGTATTCTTGCTAATTTCAATTGCAAAAGAATCAAGTTTTTTCCAAGTTGTATGGAGTTTCACATCACTGCAGATTGAATCCTTATCTTCATATTGAAGTATAAAGAAGTTCAGATGTTTAACAAAGATACTATATTTTCATCACTACTCTAAACTTCTAACCAGTTTATATTCCTAAAAATTAAGGGGTTTCAAGTAGTTACTAGAGAAAAGAATCACATTGCTCTAATAATAAGGAGTTTCAGGTGTTTGCTTTGTAGATGTGGTATATAGATTTAAGTTTCTGTGAGACTTACATTTGACCTAATGTGTATTCATAACTGTGTTAGTTGTAGCAACATGACTTTCACTTTGCATACCTAATAAGGGTGACCGATGAGTCAGACTAATGATACTACTTTCTGCTTCTTTAGCATCTTTCATCTGCAGCTTACTACATACTTTGTAAACACTAATTAAACATCATAACACATCTCGGAGGAAAGGTAAGTATTATCCTCTTATAGGGAAACAGATACAGAGGGCTTAAGTAAGGCAAGTATTAAATATACAGACCTGAGTTCTATAGGTTAACGTGCAAGCGGTGCTCCTTCCTCGGTGCGGAGAGAGAAGCACAGGTGTAATCACTTCAAGTAAACACAGTTCATGGGGGGATAGGAATTTCAGGAGGCCCAGAACCCTTTGTGAAGTTACTTTTGGAGATTATGTACTAAAGTGAAACTCCTGGTTAGGGTAGTGTATATTACCCAGTACTCAAACTTATCTCCTTCCTGATGAAATGGAAAATCAGGTCAGGATGACTGCAACGTGCTTGAACTTAATAACTCAAGTGGAATCCTATGATCTGGGTGTTCTAGCACAGCCTTGATTTCAAATGAGTGATGATCTGCTTATCCTGTAAGGAGATTCAAGCTGTTCTTATTGTGTGACCTAATTTTGGGTTTAAGAATCAAATCACCGTAACCATTACGGTTAATTTTAAAGTTTTGTTTCTATATCCATTCCATATTCAAAATGATGTGGGTATTGAGCAGTTTTCAGGTAACTTAGGCGATTCATAGAGCCTGTATATTAGTTGTAAATTTCATTCAACTGCTAGTAACACACATAGGAATTTAACAAGATGGACTTTTTTTTTTTCTTTCATAAGGGACTGCTGAAGAGAGACCCCAGGCTCTAGATGGGCCATCTAAAGTGGCATCAAGGATCCAGGCTCTTTCTCTTTTTTCTCCACCATTCACAGATGTGGTTTCTATCTCCAAGGTTATCTTATGGTACAAGATCGTTGCTAGGGTTTGAGACATCACATATATGTTCCAGGCAGGAAGCATAAAGGACAAAAAGTCATACTTTAGCTATTGGTCTTCAGGAGCTTTCTCTAAAGGCCCACTTACTGTTCATCAGCCATCCCTAACTGCAGGAGAGGTTAGTAAATGCAGTCATTTAGCTGGACACACCACTGCTTGGAATTAAATCAAAGTTCTGTTATTAAGGAAAAAGAAGAGACTATATGTTGGATAGGTGACTAGTGGTTTATAGCAAGAAACCAAAATCAATTATTAAAGAAAAAAAATCCTCTTTGGACAGTGAATTATATGGGTGGCCTTTTGTCTTGCTGATTGATGAACTGAACATCTGACACATTTCCACTGCCTTTCTTGATCTGGAGGCACCGCCTATGGGTGTATCTGTGTGACCCTGGCAGGAAAATAACCGAACCAACAAGTGCATCAGCAGAATTGTTTGGAAGTGTTCTTGCTGCATTCATCCCCACCCTGCCTTTGGTCACGAACTTACGTGTAGGTTCCTGGTGCACTTACAACTCAGCTGCTGCTGATCACAGTTAGGCAGAACCAGGATAGGGTAAACCTCCCCTTTAATGTTTGATTACAGTAATCTGGAATGCAGAGCCACTTTTGTGCAACTTTCTACACTGTACCTTCTATGAGTGTGTCTGTCTCTCTGTGTGTTATCCTGAGGTCCAGCTGTTCCATACTCTCCAGACACTAATTGGGAGGAGTTTGAAAGCATAGGTGGCAGGTAACTTGCTTGAAAGGAATGTTTCACTTAACAAAATTCTAATTGTAAAAACTCTGTGGGTCGGGGGAGAGTATAGTCCAGTGTTAGAGCTTGTGCTCAGCATGCATTAGATCCCGGATTCAATCTCCAGTACCTCCATAAATAAACAAATCTAGTTGCCCCCTACAAGTGATGTGGACATCCAGTAGTAATTTCTTCCTTCCTTCCTGTCTTTCCAAAAATGCTTCAGAGCTACTTTCTTAGCAAATTTCAATTATACAATACAGTATTACTGATTAGAGTCACCATGCTGTACTTAGAACTTACTCATCTTATAACCCAAAGTTTGTGCTCTTACCAGTTTCTCCCCATTTCCCCCAGCTCCCAGCAACCACTGTTCTACTCTTTGTTTCTATAAGTTTGACTTGTTTTTTTTAAAAAAAGATTCCGCATATAAGTGATACCATGCTGTTTGGCTCATTCCACTTTGTCTTTCTCCATCTGACATTTTACTTAGTGTAATGCCCTCCAGCTCCATCCATGTTGTTGCAAATGGCAGGATTTCCTTTTTTAAGGCCGAATAATATTCCATTGTGTGTGTGTGTGTGTGTGTGTGTGTGTGTATGTGTATCTCACATCTGATTTATCCATTCATCTATTGATGGACACTTAAGTTGTTTCTGTATCTTGAATATTGTGAATAATGCTGCATTGAACATGGGAGTGCAGATATCTCTATGATATTCTGTTCTCACTTCCTTTGGAGAGACCTTCGTAAGTGGAATTGCTGGGTCATATGGTAGTTCTATTTTAATTTTTTTGAGTAACATCCATACTGTTTTCCATAGTGGCAGCATCAGTTTACATTCCCACCACCAGTGCACAAGGGTTCCCTTTTCTCTGCATCCTCACCAACACTTACTATTTGTGGTCTTTTTGTTATAGCCATTCTGACAATTGTCAGGTGGTATCTCAGTGTGGTTTTCATTTTCATTTCCCTGATGATTCATGATGTTGAGCATTTTTCTGTTAATGTCTGTTGGCCATTTGTGTATCTTCTTTGGAAAATGTCTATTCAGTTCCTCTGCCCATCCTAAAATCAAATTGTCTGGGTTTTTTTTTTTTTTTTTTTTTGCCATGGAGTTGTGTGAGATCTTTATATATTTTGAGTATTAACCCCTTATCAGATATATGATTTGCAGATATTTCCTCACATTTCATAGGTTGTGTCTTCATTTTGTTGATCATTTTCTTTGCTGTACAGAAGCTTTTAAATTTGGTATAGTTCCACATGTTCATTTTTGCTTTTGTAGCATTTGCTTTTGGTATCAAATCCAAAAAAGTCATTGTCAAGACCGATATTGAGAAGCTTACCCTGTTTGTTTTCTTTCAGGAGTTTTGCAGTTACAGGTCTTAAATTTAAGTATTTAATCCATTTTGAGTTTATTTTTGTGTCTGGTGTAAGATAGTGATCCAGTTTCATTCTTTTGCATGTGACTGTCCAGTTTTCCCAACACCATTTATTAAAGAGATTATCCTTTGCCCTTTGTATAGTCTTTCCTCCTTTGTCATAAATTAATCGACTGTGTAGTTATAGGTTTATTTCTGGGCTTTCTGTTCTGCTCCATTGATCTGTGTGTCTATTTTTATGCCAATATCGTACCATATAGCTTTGTAATATAGTCTGAAATCAGTAAGTGTGATGCCTCCAACTTTGTTCTTCTGTCTCAAGATTGCTTTGGCTATTTGGGGTCTTTTATGATTCCATACAAATTTTAGGATTATTTTCCCTTTTTTCCAAAAAATGACATTAGAATTTTGGTAAAGATTGCATTGAATCTATAGATTACTTTGGGTAGTAGGGACATTAAAAACATTAATTCTTTCAATCCATGAGCATGGAATGTCTTATAGATTTCAACATACAGATCTTTCACCCCTTTAGTTAAGTTTATTCCTAAGTATTTTATTCCTTTTGGTGCAATTGTAAATGAGATTATTTTCTTAATTTCTATTTCTGATAGTTCATTATTAGTGCAGTGAAATGTAACTGATTTTTGTATGCTGCAACTTTACTGAATTGGTTTATTAGTTCTAACAAGGTAATAGACATCCTAACAGGTGTGAGGTGATATACCATTGTGATTTTGGTTTGCATTTACCTGATGATTACTGATGTTGAGCACCTTTTCATGCACCTGTTGGTCATTCATATGTCTTCTTTGGAAAAATGTTTATTCAGGTTCATTTTTTAATTGGGTTATTTGATTTTTTTTTTTTTTTTGCTATTGAGCTGTATAAGCCAGTTGTGATTCTTTGTAATTGAATGTAACCATTAAAAAGTAAATGATCAATTCCATATTTGATCTAAAGGTATGGCCAGGTGAACTTTGATTTAAGATGAGAAGGTAGTTTAGAGATACAGTCGGAAATAATGCATACTTACCTGCTCCGCAAATATTAAGAGCTTTGTAATTTTACTGAGTGCCACTTGGGTGTTCCACAGCATCTTCTTTGTAGATACACAGATGAGGGGCTGAAGAAAGTGGAGCTTATTCACTGGAGAGAAGGGCAGCTATGATTAGGGGAAAATGATACTTGGAGATCAGAGGGTCCCTCTAATGGTAGCTGGCATAAATACACTTAGGCAACGACAAATAGTATGACGTATCCTACATACTCCTGGTGGTGATTTATACCTCAGAACGTCACTCCTATTTAATTCTAAACTTTTAATGTGGCAGTGTTGTTGATGGGTAAGTTCTCAGTAAAACTGCTTACCTTTTGTTTACTTAATATAACTTTGGGAGCTTGTGGGTCCTTGTTGAGGGAAACCTGGTCTCTTTGTGTCTGTGTGTGAACTTCTTTCTTCTTGCCTAGGAGGCACAGCCATGCAACTTTCAGGGTTCTCTGTTAATTTTCTAAAGGTCTCCAAAAGCAATGCCTCTGTTAACAATGCTCTTCCTCGGTTTGGAATATAATTAGCACTAGATAATAGAGTTAAGCAGATGGAAATTAAAATGTGTCTCAGTTTTGTGGTAACAAAGGGTTTCCTAGGACTGAACCCAGAAACAGGCAGCCTTTCTCCTGGCTGCCCGCAGGCCTTACTCTGCAGGGGCAATTCCTTTTTACCTAAGGTGCTGTAGTCACATGGTTTATAGTCCAAACCAAGACAGTTCTGAGAGTTAAAGGAGGCGCTAGGAGGGTGAAATGCCATTACTGTTCCGGGCAAACGTGGCATGAGGTCACTGACCTTTATCTCGTGACAGCAGTCAAAGCAGAAAACACCCCTCTTTGGGCAGGCAGACCTGAGAGAAGGGAGGGATGGCTCAGGAAGCCAGTTGTGCTCATGGAAAAGTCATCCTCATACTGCCCAGAAGAGGAAAAGAGGTTTTTTCCTTCAGGCCTCCTCTAAAACTCACACAGCTGGCGGAGGGCCAGAGTGGGTGCTGTAAGCAGAGGGCCGGAGCAGTGATGCACAGAGCTGTTAGCATTGCTTCTCAACTCTCTATTCAGTGATGCTTGGTAGATTGAGCTTGGCCATGATGGGAGTACTTACACCATGGGAAATGGCAAACTACAAATCACCACCGTTCTTTCCTCTCCTCTGGTAGAGCTGGTTGTTAAAAATCCATCAGCACACCGTTTGGCCCTGGAGTGGAGTTTTTTTTTTTTTTTTTTTTTCTTGTTTCTTATTGAAGTATAGTTGATTTACAATGCCAGTTTCATGTTGGACTGGAGTTGTAATTCCCCTGGGTTTATGGTTGATACTTCTCCCTGCCCTCATTGTCTAGTGGAGATGTTCACGATCAGTGATTAAAGGCACATTTGTGATTGCCATGAAAAAACCCCAGCCTTTGCCTCCTCTGTATGCCTCTCAGACGTGTACTCCATTGAGCCTGACCCCTGGGCCTCAACAGCTACAGTGCAGCCTGTGCTCTGAGTCCTCTGTCTGGAAGGAGCCAAGGGCCTGAGGGTGTGTCTTCATTGGCACTAAGACTGGCCATTCAGCGCAAGCCTCCAAAGTCCCTTGTCCAGTCGTTGAGATGGGAAGTGTAAGAGTCACTTTGATGCTTCTAAGAGTCTTCCGGGCATTGACAACAAGAAACAGGCTAGTTCATGGGGGAACTGAAATTGTTAGCAGTGATATTGTCAGGGGAGTCACAAAGTACCTGAGTTTTAGAAGTTAGAGGCTGTAGATTTGAATCCCATGTGTGCAGGTAACAACTGCGGAGCTTTGCAAAAAATATTTCACTGTTTGGAGTGCTGGTTTATTTTAAAGTGGGACTAATAATCTCCAGTTATACAGTTTTGAGGATAAATAGCACGTGAAAATGAGTTATAAATCTCAAAGAGCTATGTTAATGTAAAGCGTTATAAGGAGAGTGCATATTTTGTGGTAAAAGGAGAGGTTACTTAGTTCTGACATTTTTAGCTAACATTTGTAGGACAGGAAGTGCAGCTGGATTTTCCCAAGGTTGACAAAGCATGTGCTTTATTTAGCCCTCTAGCAAGAGTAGTGACTTGCATTTTGGAGAGAGAAAATTTGATATAGCTCCCTCAATCCGTCCAAAATAAATTAATCATCATTGGAAGAGTAGAAATGTGTTGGATTTCTTTATGCTTAGTTTAATGTTTTAAAATTATAATTTGTAATAAGGGAGCTGGGTTATTGTACTCTTAAAAAGTACTTAGAATTTCTTAAAAATAAAAAAACCTTAATTCAGCCACTATGAAGTAATTTGTACTTAGGTTCTTACACCTCTCTTTGTCTTAAAAAGAACTGGAGTGAGGGAAGCCTTCACAGGTGCGTTTTGTGTCTTATACTTTGTACAGAGCACGTAAGGGCTGTTTTTTTCTCCATAATACAGGCAGAGCTCGGATATAAAGCTACTTTAGTATAATGTTTCGTTGTAAAACACAAAATAAATAATTTTTAATATTTAATTTTGATATATTAAAAAAACTTAAAGAAAATTGAAATCTTTCAAAATTTGAGGCCTGATTTTTTAAGCATGGGTTTTTAGATGTATCTTGGCCTCCCTCTAGTGTTAGCTGAGGCAAACAAAAATCTGGGGGGATAAAAACTCATTTCTTTGAATCAAAAACAGAGTTTTGAACATTTAATTTAAAGGGCTGGAAAGTATGTAATTGATTCAGGTTTTAGCATTTCTTAGATACTAAGGTTAATTTGCATTTATTGTTCCTATTGTTTGGGGTTTTGTTGCTATTATTACTTGAAATCTTATGTTTATTTTTGGTGTTAGTGGGGTATTTTGTGTGTGTATGCATGTTCTTTTCCATAAAACCCAGAGCTCTATGTCCAGTTACAAATTCAAAGTTTTTGATGCTTTGTTCCACATCTTCTAGTACAAATTCTAGAAAAAACAATTTGTCAATAAGTTTTTGACCCAAACTGAGATTATTCTGGTGGGCTTTTTTTTTTTTTTAATAGAAATTAATATATTGCAAAAAAAGAATTAAACTGGAATCCGATCAAACCTGTAGATCCAACTACCAATTTGCAGGGAATCCAGAGGACAGAACGTGTTAGAATACACTGAGGAGATGTGATCTGTCAAACTCAGACTACGAGGACTTCTATAGGAAATAAAAGCACAATTCTTTAACAAATGAATTGCAAGAGTTAAAAAAAGAGGATTGAAAGTGGAGCCTGAAAATTAAAAGAGACCCAAAAGACTACGGTCATTTACTGTATCTGGTCCTTATTTGGATCCTGATTAGAATAAGCATGGTGAAAAAAACCTATTTGTAAAATTTATGAGGCAAATACCTGACAATACATGTTTGATATTATCAAGAAAATTTTTTTGTGTGTAATAATGGTATTTTAGTTCTATTTAAAGACAAGATATTATCTTTGAGATTCACACTGAAATATTTATAGGTGAAATCATATGATATCTGGGAGCTACTTCAATATCCCTGGGGAGAAGGAATAGATGGAGGTGAAGATACAGCAAAATTGGCCATGGGCTTATGTTTGTTGGCACAGATGGGTACCTGGGTATTCATTATATCATTTTATCTACTTTTGAGTGTATTTTAAATTCTCCATAATAAAACATTAAAAACGTCTATAAATTGGTTACAGTGCCCCTTAATACTAGCTATGTAAATGAATACAGGCTATCAGACCTAACCCTAACCCTCATCAACCCAAGACAGGTTCACTTTGTGCTTTGTTTTGCATTGGAGGCACATCCTAAAGTTGTTAGAGTAGCCCTGGAAGTCTGGCTCAGACCACAGTCAGCCTTGATTTCTTGGACCGCTAAGAAATTGGGTTAGTTTTATCTGGACCTAAATTCCAATCTAAGTGAAAGGGATCTAAGACGACTACAGGTCAGGGCTTATTTGGGAAGAGAGTTGGAAAAGCTCAAATTATCCAGCTCCTTGAGATGGTATCAAGATCAATTAAGGATAAGTGAGCAAACATCTCAGTTTTCGATGCCTGAAATTTGTCAGGCATTTTAAAGTTAGAGTAGTAGCACGTTGGAGTAGTGATGAAAAAGAAGACATTGATCCTGATCTTCACATCCACTCAGCTTCACAGGTTGAGACTGGTCTATATATTCCTTCCCTAACGGTCTTCCCTCCTCCACTCACATGTGGAAAGTCACTCCCCTGCTTGTTCCAACGAGGCTGAGTACTGCTTTCCTACCTAGTGTTCCCCTGGATTCTTGCTGTGAACACACTGTCCGTGTGGACCCAGGATGCTGCCAACCTGCCAGACTTCCCTCACTGCCCTCTTCTGATGCAGTGTTCCTTCTCCCTACCCACAAGCACACTAAACTGAGCCTCCCTGCTCCCTGATGTCAGTCTGAAATGAGGCATGACCTTTTGCAAAATTTAAACTAAATTATTTCCCCTTGGAAGTCCCAAGATAAGCCTAGACCACTTTCTAATCTCCCACATAGCTGCTTCATCATTCATTCAGCATATAGCTATTGAGTGTCTAATAATTTGCTGGGCTCAGGACTAGGCAATGCTGATAGAAAAATAAGCAAAAAAAAAGAGCACGGTTCTTGCCTTCACTGAGTTTGCAGGCTAATGAGTTTTAAGGGCCCAATATAGACTTGTTTCAAGTAACAATCTTTTACTGAAGGTAGAAAGATAAAGGAAAGAGAGCAGTACATGGAAAATGACTTCTGTGCCAGCCCAGGCTGGCTTCCTGCCTCAGTCTCTCTTGGTCTGATTCCATTTGTGTAGGGGCAGCTTTTCTCCCATCACTGGAATTATTCTGGACTGTTATGTGACTCAGAATCCAGGACAAACTCCAAAGACCTAGAGAGAGAATATTTTTCTGTGAACTCTTTTAAATCTACTTCCTTAAATCCTCATTTCTTGCCAGGGTTAATTAACCTCTTCACAGGAAACTTAGAAAAAAATAGAATTACAAGAGAGAGAATGATCAAAACTTTAAAAATTAGAACAAAAAGAAAGACTATGGAGGCAAGTTTCAGCCTTTTATAAGGAAGAATTTTCTAACAATTTTTGATGTTCAAAATGAAGGACGTCACCTCGTGAAGTCCTTGGAAATGTAAACAGGCAGGATGACTATTTTTTCAAGGCTGTGAAAACTCCTGTTTAATTGCTAACACTTGCTTCTTTGAACAATGAGAGTGGGAATATTAAAGGTCCTGTAACATCTGGAAGGGAGAGGAGTATCAGGGGAGACATGTTTTCCCTTTATGTGTAAGATGCGTGTAGACAAAAGTGTAGACGTCAGGATTATCATGTGTGCCAGCAGATGGAACACTGGCCTGAGACTGCAGGAGTAGTGGTGAACCCCTTTGCCATGGGTCTTATATTCTCAGAAGAGACTTGAGCAGATTCTTCACTGAGAGCAGATTTTACTCCAGCTTCCAAGGTGTTGGTGTCTGCTGGGAGGCCTGAAGACGTCTAGCACAGTCTGAGTTATCCCTTAGGCCACTGTCAAGGAGGCAGTGCTGGCTGTGTTGCCAGTCATAGAGTCTGACACACCAAATGTGGTGCCCTGTCACCACTTAGGTCTGGATCCTCCTGAAACACAACCGCCACCACTGCTACCATCAATCAATCACTGTGTTAGGTTGTGCTGGGTAACAAACTACTGTGAAATCCTAGTGGCTTAGACAACAAAATTTACTTCTCACTTTACACTCCATGCCCACCATGGACTGACTGAAGTTCTGCTCAAGCCTCTCCCCCCTGGAGCCATGCTGATGGTAGAGCCGGCACCTGAAACTTTGCCAGTTACCATGGCTGAGGGAAAGAGAATATGAAAATTGCTTACTGGCTCTTAAAATTATTTCTTAAAATAGGGTGTTGGGCCTCTGGGTTGTGATTAGGATGGCATTTTGATTATATTAGATCTGGGATCCAGAAATAACTGGATCCAGCCTCAGTGAAAAATTCCGATGAGCTAGATAGGACCCCACCAGGAACTCTTTACATAGGCCTGAGCATCTTAGGACTAAAAGGGGTTAAATGCCTGCTGTGCTTACTTCTCCACAGCGTGGGTCTGAATCCTATTCCTGTTACTCCACATCTGCCAACAAGGGGCTGAGGGGAGCACAAGATAGAGGGGAAAAAACTAGAGAGCATTTGTCTCAGAACCTAGTTGGGGTAGGCATGGACTGCATGTCCATCACCAAGCCGCATGGGGGAAGAAGCCAGAGACCTGGAGAGAGAGCCCAGAGCGGAGCCCACCTGTGGGAAGCATGTGGCGTGGGGGGTGGCAGGCTGGCTCAGGAAGGACCGGCCTGGGGGCACTCTGTCACTTCTCTTGGGAACTGAGGGAGAGGTAGAAGGGAGTACACACACATACACACGTTCTCTTGGTAAAATTTCAGAATCTCCCGTCCAGCAGGGTGGCCCATAAAACTGTCATCATAATCCATAGCAACCATCATGGTGGACACAGTACTGAAGAGAAAGTCATGAGAAGATGGGGTTTCCTAACGTGGCTTCCTTCTGGGTGGGCTGGGAGTAAAGGGGGAGAGTGAGCAGGGCTTTAGTTCTGGGTTCTTTCCCGTTAGGCCTTATTGTCTGGCAAGAATGATCCTCAACTGAAGCATGTAGATGCATGTAGGGGACCAGTTAATCTATTTTTATTTCTTATTAGGAAGGTATGTCACTTTAATGCTTAGACTTTGAAAAGCTCTTTGTAGGGTTGTGGTTTATGCTTTTCCTTATAATTTTATTCTGTATTTTTCAAGTATGTACAAGTATTCTTATTTTTTTCTTGAAGGCGAGAAGTGGTCTATTTTTTACCTGACACATAGAATGTGGCTAGGGACTGTGACTAGGTGTGAATGTCCTCTCCAGCTTCTAATTTGGGTCTCTAACCACTTCCTTTTCAGCTGGGATTCTTAAAAACAAAGAGCAAACAAAGTAATATAGTCCCAATGAGTAGGTTATTTCATTTTCTGCACATAGTGGTTTGTTAATGGCAAGCATATCTGTTTTTTCTTAATAGGAGAGAAGTTTGATTTAGACTTTTACGTATGAAATTGGTTCACAGAGTTTATTTCTGAGGATATTTCTCAGAGTAAGAGTAGTAAGAATACGTTCACAGATTCTAGGCATGCAAATTACCCTGACAGTAGGTCCTGAGAAGGAATGATGAAGGTTGGGATCCTGTGACACCAGCAGGCAGAGCAGTGTAGGGCAAGCAGAGTTCTTAGGAAGCATTTATCATCAGGGGCTGTGGCCAACTCTCTCCCTTCTCCCCTTCTCTTCCCTAAGTAGGTACCTGATTTCCAAGCATCCTTTGTGGGCAGAATACTCTTCCCACTTCCCCTGGCCGAATAAAAATATCCCTTTACCCTTGTTAGCTTTGCAGTGTGTGGGCTTTGGAGCCAGACTTCACAAGTTCAGATTCTTGCACCGCCATGCACATGACCTTGGCAAGTCACTTAATTTCAGTATTTTTCCCTCTTGGGTGAGGATTAAATGAGATAATTAATGTAAAGTGCTTAAAGAAATGCTGGGAACTTTTTTGGCACTCAGGAAAGGTATGTACTCTCTCTATATCTACAATTACTATGGGAGTCAGCTTTCCCAAGGCGACTAGGTTTTGAAGCAATTTGGACACACTGTAAGATCGTATGTTTTGCCTTTTGGTTCAGGAAATATATCACAATATCTGTTACTTCTGAGATGAAGGCACCTGAAAACCACAATTTAAAAAGGAATGTTACCCATGAGGGGTTTCAAAATAAGTTATTATCTGTCCAATTGATCTTAACCTCCTACTGGATCAACATACTTGCACAAAGACACAAGTTTAAAAAACCTCTCTCTATAGTCTCTACTTACTCTGGCTAGTTGCTCAGGATCCTCTTCTTTCTTGTATTTCTCTTTCCCCTTTCGTTGTTCCCACATTGTAGTTTGGGGTCCCTTTTACTTGGTCCAGGATTCTAGGATTTGACGCCACTTTGAAATTTGCTTCTGGCTGCTTCAGATTTGATTACCTTCAAGACAGCTTTCTTGTCATTTTGGGCCTTAGTACCTCTGCTGTGTCCCAGCTCTTCTCATCCTTTTGGTTATAGGGTCTCCCTACTGATTGCAGGGCAGACCTGGGCGTTCCTGAGTCAGAGCTGCTGGGAGACACTCTCCTGGGACGTGGACCTTGGTTTACCCATCCTGGCAGGAAGCAGCAGTGTCTGGGGTTTGTAACCCTGGTGGACAGGCAGATTCTTAGTCTTCAGAACTGGGGTGGACTCAGGAGGATATAACAAAACTCCATGGCAGTGACAAAAAAGGAGCTTCCCGAGGGACATGGTAGATCTTTCCCACCAGATGCTTAGTGATCATCGACCAAGTGGGTGCCTCTGTCTGGCAGGGATGTGAGCCCCTCACTTTGGTTGTGCCACATCTCTCCTGCCCTGAGTTGCTGTTAGTGTGAAAGTAAACTTTGTCATGCACCTGCATTTAAGGAACTTGTATTTGTTTGTGTCCATTTTTCAACAATCACAGCACTGTCACCCTTGTGATCGTGGTACCCCATTCCAGTCTCTGGTCCACACAACTCAACTCATGCCTGGGAGATCCTTCAAGACCCTGAGAGGGAGCCAAGAATGCAGACATTCACAGGGACTGGTCTGCATCTTTCCTGACAGACAAAAACAAACAAGCAGTAGTTTTGAGGTCCTAGGGAATTTAGCTAGACAGTGAGCTTTTGGAAGTCAGGGACTCTATCTTACTCATCTTCTCCCCCCGACCCCTCCAATACCTAGCACGATATCTGGTACATTGTAGTGTTGGAATTTCAGGAACTAAATTAATGACACTTCTTACTTTCCTTCTTAAGTTGGGAACCAATTAAGAGATAGACAAAGGAGTCAGGCAGCTAGAAGTCAACAGGCTGCTGCTCAGATTAGAAAAAGGCATCTTCTTTTTCTTCCTTTGGACACAAGACTTAGAAGAAAACACCCACTCCTGGAAGATGATTGTAAAGAGGGACTGCTTCTGTGTGGATGGGTTAAAAGAAAGGTGCTGGGAAGCTGGCTTGGTGTGCAGAATCTGGGCTGGATTTAGTCCCTGATTGTTCCCAGGGCCAGTGCCTTTGTGCATGTGCCTCTGGAGATCAAAGCAAGAGGATGCTTTATATTTTTGTTTTGTTTTTAATAATAAAAGTTGAATTAGTGCATATTGCATAGATATACCTTCACAATGGACTTTCTAATAATCTCTCATTAATTGAATGTATCATTTAAAATAGTAGGATTCTCCTTGTAAGAACAGAACCTGGCCCACTACACTTACCACATGATAGAGAATCAGCCAGGATCTGCCCTCCCTGCACTGGCAGATACGAAAACCTGAGGCTCAGAAGAGCCTCTGCCAAGTCTGCTTTTGAAATAAAACAGGGCTTTTGAAAACGAGCAGGACTCTGGTGGGACCTTCTTGGGGATAGACCCCTGGTGTCCCCCACCTCTTGTTTATAGAAAAACTCTGGCCTCCAAGGACTTCCCAAGTTCCAAAGGGTAAATTTAATCAGAGAAGTGGGAAAATGAACAAAGGCAAACCGTCAAGCAGGACAAAATAGTAATCGTTTAGCCATAAAACAAAGTCAAGGACCCTTAGTTCCTCCTCAAGGACTACAGATAATATCCTGAACCACATCCTTGCATTGTTTTGCAGATACTAAAACCCCTACCAGGTGGAAGAAGTTAACTGCATGCTGACCACCAGCATGTAGACCCCAGATAGATTAGAACTAGGAAGTTGGTGCCTGAGATTCCTGAAACATCACCCTATTGTCTCACTACCAACCAATCATAAAATTGAGCACAAGCTGATGACGCTCCCTGTGACCCTGTCCCTCACACGGCCTTTAAAAACCCTTCCTTCAGTCATCAGGAAGTTTGGGTCTCTTGAGCAGAAGCTTCCTGTTCTTGCTTCGCCCTGCAATCAGTGCTGTACTTTCCTTCACCACCGCCTGGTGTCAGCGGATTGGTAGTGAGAGGACCCAAGTTTGGTTCGGTAACACTTTCTCCCAAATATACTTCCTTTCTTTCCCTTGGACGGAATGAGTGAGGGGTGGGCCAGGGGAAGGCCAGGGAAATTATCGTCGTGGAAGTTCTTACTCATGGAATCATGAATCCAGGAAAAAGGAGGTTTTTAGTGACACAGTACTCAGCTAATATTTCCTGAATGAGTGAATAAATTTTAAGAAGAGTCCAATATGCAGTTTATTGTATACATGTAGTGAAGAAAGAACAATGGTAGAATAGTTAGGAGGCAAGTTTCGTGGCTTAAATGAATGTTTTGTGACTTGCTGATATATCGGGAGTATGTAAACCATACGTGGCTTGTTATCTGGAGGTTTTGTTAAACTTTGACATTGGAGGTGGGGGATTGACTACTGATAAAGGAATAGAAAAAGGGCCTTTTGAAGGGCTTATCTGTTCAAAGAGTGAGCTGGAAAGTACTCAAGATATGTTGATTTTGGTGGAGAAAGATTAATTGACTCATTTGGAAACCATTCAAATTTGACTAGAAGGAGAGGAGATAAGGAGTTAGAGCAATGATTTCTTAACTTGGGTACATTTGAACCGACTTTATCTCTAGTGGATATAATGAGAGTTAACTTTTATTCCTTGGTAGGGAAAAAAAGATACACCCCATGAATTCTCAAGTTGCTGCTTCAGAAGGATGTTTTTCCTTTCTGGTATCAGCCAGAATGCTACACAAGAGAATGACAGAAGCAGTGAGAAGGCTTATTTTGGGCCCTTTTTGGGACTCTGTGTGTGTCTTATTTATTATGCATTAATTACATTAATTAGGATTAATTATTTCATATTTGTACATTAATTAATTTATATTAGTTTATCAACTTAGTCAAGGATTTTAAGGTTCTAAAACACATGAAACAAATGAATTTTGGTGGTGGAGAAAAGATCAGCTGTTTGGTTGGGAGTGGGTGACAGTGAGGTGAAGATGGGCACCCCGGAGACAGGGTGAGAGCAGTACCCACTTGGAGGTATCTGAGACTGAATTAGTAATCTGTTGCCACACAAACAACTCCCTCAAGGTTTAGCAGCTTAAACAACGGTCATCATTTAGCCCATGGTTAAGCTGTGGGATCAGCTTGGTGGTTTTCCTTCCAGTCTTAGCTGGGCTTACTATGAGTCTGTGGTCACCTGCTGCTTCTAGATAAATTGGGGGGTCCGCTGGGGGGGTTGGCTGGTCTCAGGTGGCCTCCCTCACATGCGTGGTGGTTGGCTGGCTGTTAGGGTATCTTGGTCCTCCTCTATTGGCCTCTTGTTCTCTCACAGGTTACAACAGACCTGTGAAGTGTTGGTTCCAGGTTTCCAGGTGCAGCAAGGGAGCAAGCACAAGCACTTTTAAGCCTCTGCTCTGCATCAGGTTCGCTAATGTCTCACTTGGCAGGTCACGTGGCCAAACTCAATTCAAAGGGTGGAGAAATAGAATCTCTTTCTTGATGAGAGGATCTGCACTGCCACAGGGAAGGGAAAGATTTGATGCCGTTTTTACCATCTGCTATAGGACTCTAGGCTGCTGTGAAGGCTGCAGGCTGGGGAGAAGGGAAGAGAGGGGTGTGCAGAAGGGGACACGTCTACTTCAGAACTTTTCCTGGGGCTGCCCCTAACTTGGGCTGAGTGCCATTGTGCAGTGAAAAGAAATCTGGCAGACTCAGAAACTAAAGTTAATACCAGAAATTATTGGGAAAGGGAAAAGTAATAGAGGAAAGGAGCGTGGCTGATTAGAGGATACGTGTTGCAAACATATTTTTAAATGTTGCACAAGACAGCCTTAAATATTATTTCAACTCAGTCCAGTAATCTAGATCTGCTAATACCCTCCCTTTATCTGGATGGGGAACTGGGTTAGAGGATGTTATCCAAATCATAAAATTGTGTGCAAGGAGCTTGAGAAAACCAGGAATCATACTTATTAAAGCTGAAACTAGGCATTGATGAAAAAGTGTCATTTCCTTTATTGTTGTGGAAAACTGGTGACAGTTGACATCTTACATTAGTTTCTTTTTTTTTATCAGTTGTGTCAAGAGAACAAAAGGACAATGTATTTGGCCAATATTACTGAACTGTGTATATTGGAGCCTTAATGAGATGAATAATGATCTGAGCGGAGCCTCATTTCAGAAATGGGAGGAGGTGGGGAATGGTGTGAGGGAGCTGCTGCTCCTTCAGTGAGCTCGTCTACCAAGGGACTCAATTAAGACAGCAGGTGGAGCCACGGGAAGAACTTGGCTCACTTTCTTTTCTTCTGGGCCCGGTAGCCTCAGATCTTGCGGCCTCTCAGTCCCAGCTTCCTCTCAGTAAGTTGAGGATGTTATTATTTGAGCCTTAGACTATTGAGGAATCTGCCTTAAAATCAAGGCTTAGAGTTTACATCACCCAAAACTCCTCTACCTCTCTTGTCTTTGTGTTTGTTGATTTTTTTTTTTATAATTGACATTTTTTAAAGAGTAGTTTTAGGTTCACAGCAAAATTGAGGGGAAGGTACAGAGACTTCTCATGTATCCCCTGCCCACATACATGCGTAGTCTTCCTCCAGTATCAACATGCCCCACCAGAGTGTACATTAGTTCAATTTTTTAAAAAGCTTTATCTTGAAATAATTTAAGTTTCTGAGAGTTTTCTCCAGATATATGCCCAGGAGTGGTACTGCTGGATTATATGGCGAATCTATTTTTAGTTTTATGAAGAATCTCCATACTGTTTTCCATAGTGACTGCACCAAACTACATTCCCACCGACAGTGTAGGAGGGTTCCCCTTTCTCCACAGCCTCTCCAGCATTTATCATTTGTGGACTTTTTAATGATGGCCATTCTGACTGGTGTGAGGTGATATATCTCATTGTAGTTTTGATCTGCATTTCTCTGATAATTAACGATATTGAGCATTTTTTTCATGTGCCTATTTGCCATTTCTTTGGAGAAATGTCTGTTTAGGTCTTCTGCCTATTTTTTGATTGGGTTGTTTGTTTTTTGTTATTGAGTTACATGAGCTGTTTGTATATTGTGGAAGTTAAGCCTGTGTTAGCTGCATCATTTGCAAATATTTTCTTTGGTTCCGTAGGTTGTCTTTTTGTTTTGTTTATGGTTTCTTTTGCTGTGAAAAAGCTTATAAGTTTAATTAGGTCCCATTAGTTTATTTTTGCTCTAGTTGATGTCAGCTGACTTCCTTTATTCCACTTAACTACTTATTTCAGACTCTTGACATCTCTTTCTTAGATTTCTACAGAAACCTCTTTAAATATTCTACTCCTTGCCTCCTACCTTTTATCCTTTTAATTTATCCTCTCTAGTATACCAAAGAATGTCTCTGGTGCACTATATTCTGCAGTATTAGAAAGATATGGGTTTTGGAGCAGAACAAGCTCTGCCCTACAGTTATGTGTTTTCTCCAAGTGACTTCATTTCTTTCAGTTTCAGCATTTAAAAAAAATCTATAAAATGAAGATAATAATACCCGTACTTGTTTCTTATGTATAAAATGTGCTCAAGCATGATCATGGGTAATTATAACCAGTATACTACTAATAGTGTTAAATTATGGACTGGGCATTGTACTAACTGCTTTATGTGCACTACCTCATTCATATTCATTTACCTTTGGATGGATTTTATTATCCCCATTTTCCAGATGATGAAATGAGGCACCATTTGCACAAAGTCACATAGCAAATAAAGTGGTGAGAATTCAAGCTTAACCACGTGGCCTCCTAAACACCTGCTCTAACCACACAACTACGGCTATTATTAGAGAGCGTGGAAAGTGAGAACACTGTGGAACTTAGCCCCAGTTCTTAGAGGCTAGATGAACTTGGATGAGTTTCTTAAAGTTTTTGAGAATCAGTTATTTTATCTGTGAAATGAGGATATAATACTTCTAACATGGTAAAGGGAAATAATGAGAATGGATTATATAAAGTAAATGGCATGTACTATCCCTCAATAAAGGGTATCTATGATTATCATTATTTCTAAATTAAGAATTCAGTTATTTATCTACACTGTTTAAAAGTCCTGTTGTTCTCGCTCAGTGTCATCAGGATAAAGCCCACTCTCTTTAGCATGGCCCACTGAGCCACGCATTAATGCCCCTCCCCTCATCTTCCACCCTGAGGTTTAATAATAATCACTTGTAGTTCCCCAAACATGCATGCTTTCTTATAACTCTGCTTTTTTAAAAAAGAATTTTTTAAGGCTTTTTTGGGGGGACAGGTGGCAGGTAATTAGGTTTATCTGTTTTTTTTTTAAATGAAGGTACTGGGGATTGAACCTAGGACTTCTATGCATGATAAGCACATGTCCTACCACTGCGTTATACTCTCCCCCTATAACTCTGCTTTTTTTTAAAGGCTGCTTCCTTGGCCTGGAAAACCACCCCTCCTTCTCTGGTCTCCACCCCAACATTTTTAATTTTGGCTAACTCTTATTCTTCACTGTTTGGATCTCCCCCTGCTTTTTTTTTTTAAAAAAGCCATATTTGGTTAACATACCAACTTCCCCAATTATAATTGAATGATTTTTCTCAGATGCCTTTGTAAGTGGGCATACATCCATTGACTCTTGTTCCACAGTTGTTTACTGGTCATTTTTCCTAGACTTGAGCTATCAGAGGGGTGAAGCCTGTGTCTTTCTTGTTGGTATTCCAAGACCTTAGCACGATGTAGGAGCTCAAGGAATGTCTGATGTGTGAGGATTAAATGCAGTAATCATAGATACAAAGCCTGGTTTGTGGCAGGTATTTAATAGTAAATATTTCCCAACATTTTAATGATTTTGTGTATTTATCACACAATATATTCTATTTTAATAATATTTATTTAATTATTTATCATACGAGGGTGATGTTTGTGGCTCAGCAGTCTGCACATTAGCCTTTGTTCCCTTGTACGCATTTCAGAACTTAAGCAACATGTTTAGTGAAGCCTCTCTGCTACAGTTTATTCTATATTCTTACTTTTTAGCTGAAGTAATTATAAAGTGATTCTGCAACTGCTTATTTTCCTCATTGTCCAGACACAGGGAGAGTCTCCAATTATTTGGATTTTTTTTTTTTTTGAGCACACTCGCTAACCAAATGTAATGTCTTTTGTTGTTAACTAATCTAAAATAAGGGCATTTCCATTAAATCAAACTAAAAAGAATCAGCAAGGATTATGCAAAATGACATAAAGAAACAAACATGACAAACAACACAAAGAAGGCTGGAGATCCTTTTAGAAAGGTACCATTTGCCAATCTGATCTGTCTTCTCTTTTGAGGAAGATTCAGTGCTGGGAGCCCCTGCTGGGGAGAAGGTGGAGGAGGGAGGGGGACTGACAGGGACACAATTTAAATGTTTTGACAGCTTAGTCAAAGGGACTGAATTGCCACAGGCGTTTGCACATTTTAACCCCTGCTGTAACAGCCAGAATTCGTTTCTTGCATGATCTAAATCCAAGAATTAGCTGTTTGGAAAACTGACCTGTCTTATGCCTGGCACAAAAAACGTAAAAAATATCAGGTAAGCAAGAAATTGAATACACTCAAGTCTCTGTTAGGTAGCAGTAATTTATTTTATTTTTATTTTCTTACTTTTATTTTTCATTAGATTGTTAATCCCAGACATAACCAAGAGTGCGAGAGCACTGTGCCTTGTTCTCTTGTGCCCCGTGTGTAAAATTTCAACAACACATTCTGGTAGGATGAACAGATTTAATGGTAAGAAATTAAAAAGTCCACTATGATTTAGCTCTAAAGTTGGCTGAGTGAGTTCTTTGCAATTTGTAGGTGCTTCAGTTCATTTCTTTTGTCAAAAAAAAAAAAAAAATGCTTGTTGGAAGAGGCAAGTCAGTCCACAGTTAACGTCGCATTTTTGGGAGAAGGTATGGTCTTTTAGGATACTGGGAACTTTCTGTCTCTCCCTCTCCCTCTTTTTCCTTTCTCTCTCCCTCTATCTCTCTCTCATCATGGCATGTAGCTAGAAATGGGGTAAGGAGTAGAAGAAAAGAGGAGTGTGGTATTTGGAACATTGACTTCATATAGCATTTCATTCTACAAGCAGGATGTGTGTTGTTGGACTGACTATTGTTTGAAATGAAATCCAGTGGCACTAGGCTTTGGGTAGTGTTGTTAAATTTCAACTCACAATTCACAATCACCAACTGCTGTGCTAGGCACAGGGGAAGATTTAAGAGCACTAAATGTCCATCTGCTCTGTGTCCCTGTAAAGGAACCAGGCAGGACTGTGCAATTCAGCAAACAAAATGTCTGCTTAATAATTTATTAAGCTAATAAGAATTTCTGTGAATAAACAAGGCCAGCATGAAACCATTTAAAATGCATCCTCTTCTGGATTTAAATATTATACTCGTATTTTGGAATCCATTGTAAATTTTGGGAAGGTTTGATTTCTAATAAACTGCAGCATTTCCCCCTTCTCTTTCATTACAGTTTTTCTTTCTTGTGGCTTTTCATTTAGAATGACTTAAACTCCATGATTTACTTCCTCCTGACTTTGAAGTAGTAAAGAGAACTAACTGAAAATGCCGAGAATCTAGAGAATCAAGCCGTCCAGTGTTGAACAGAGAGTGCTTATTGCTCTGCTTGTTGGATTGGTGGTTCATGGGGTTAATTTGAACTTCTTGCCTCCTTCAGATTGTAAGACAACTATGTTCTAGCAGTGGTACTTGCCTCGAAATCGCTCTTTCCATTGTATTGGACTAAGTGGTTGCTCAGCCTTGAGAACAAATAAGCCTCCATAAGCACTTAGCTCCCTCCTGGGGAGAGACTTCCAGAAGGTTCATTCTGTGTCACAGCTAGGGACAACACTCAAATAATGGGCAAGAACAACACCAAATATTTTTAAGGGGAGACTAATTAGCAAGAGGAACTTTGGCTGCAAGTTGTAGAATAGAGTTTTAGAGGTGGAAATAATAGTGGTAAAGGTTTTTATCCCTCCACTTCATAACTTTCATAGTAAAATGCTCCAGCTTCAAAGCTGTCTCTGGCAAATTGAACTTGGGGTCAGGATGATGGTGATTGGCTGTTAATGCCCATGACCACACATTCTGTCACTTTTATTTCTAAATGTTTGTTTTCTTCATCCTGTGCTAGAGTAGAAGGAAGTATCTGCAGACGAAGATTTCTGGATAACTGTCAAGCTGTGTTCACTCACTTATTTATCCTTCATTTATACGGCCCGTCAGGCTTCTTTGGGACGCTCACTCTTTGTCAAGTACGGTATTAATCAATACTTTGCCTTCAGCACCCTTTCTCGCTTTGTGAACTAAAGTGAGGTGCAGTGGGGTGAGCTGGTCAAGGGTGATGATGAGGGAAGAAAAGACATATTTTCAGGGACCAGTATGACATCTGGTGCAAGAAAATATTCTTAGTATGTTCTTCCAGAGATAATAGATAATAGAAATTGCTGAATAACATTTAGACATATCTATGCTTTTGAGGGACAACTGTTGAGCCTCTGTTAATAATAAGTTCAATTTAAATATTTTGTTTGGGTTTCATTTCACTATACAATAATAGGTAAATTAATTTGTATTGTTTTTTAAAAGCAGTATATATGGACCAACCTTGGAATGTCTCAATTATTGTATGTACAAGATATTTTAACACTGATTAATCTCTCCCAGAGATTGTCCCCCAACAATCTGTAGAATTTTCCATATTAACCAAAAAAAAAATTAGCCAAATGTGGCATTAAATTAATTGAGCAAGAGACCATTGCACTGCGGTGGCCCTAATGCCATGTGGCCTGAGTAAGCAAAACAAAATCTAAATCTGCAGATGCCTCAAGGTTACAAAATCAGAAAGCTTAGGACAGCTAATCACAAATGGCCAACTAGGCCTTAAGCTATAGCCAGTCAAGTAATTTCCTTTCTTTATTTTTGTACTTTCTCTGAATATGTCTTTCCCTTGGCTCCTGTCTGCAGAGCACCCTTAACCACTTCTGGTTTGGTGCTGCTTCATCTGAATCAATTTTTGCTCAAATAAACTTTTACTATTTTAAATATGTCTCAGATTATCTTTAAACAATTTGTATATAGCTATTTCATTCATCTCTAACAAATAATTACTGAATGTCTGTGATGTGCCAAAAACATTCAGAGGTGAATGAAATTGAATTCTTAATACACTGTAAAGTTAAACCTCTGTAGGAACAAGTTGTTAGTCGTTCTTTGGAGGTTAACAAATCACATTGAATCACTTTAGTTCTCTGGAACTTTGCCTTCCCAAACAGAGGACGGGTTCCTGCAGTTATGTAATGAGCAAGGGGTGGCCACCAGAGCCAAGGAGAGCCTGAACCAGTTTGGAGTCCCTCTAATGAGGGTTGGTAATTGGGACACAGAAATGTAGGTCTGTTGATAAACTTGCTGGAGCTGGGAGGTGTGGCTGTGTTTGGGTCAGGAGTGTGAAGGAGCAGAAAGAACTAGGCAGAGAGTGCAGGAAGAGAGATTATTTCCTGGTCACTTTCCAATTCTAAGAGTCAGCTATGTGATTCTGAGTGTACTTTCTGCCTTTGAGTTCCTTGAGATACTTTTGATATAATTTTTTCTTTTTAAATAAAAATTCTCTCTGTACTCATTCCAGTTTGAGTGGAATTCTTGCCAAACCTTCACAGTAGTTCACTCATTTCCTCTTTTTGAAAAACTCAATCCCACTGCTCTGTGGTAGCATCTACTAAGGTTGATATGTGGTATCTATTCAAATATGGCTGGTTTTGACTTCCTCCAAATAGAAAGACAGCATTTGTGGTTTCAACCAATTTTAAGACCACTATTTCTAAGCAAGAAATTTTAGAAAGACTTCAAAGTTTTCCCAGGTTCTGGACATCACTTCTAAAGAAACAGCATTTTCATTGCTGAATGAAGTGTATCAGAAATGACATTATTTCCCATGAAAAATGCCAGGGAATGTCTTCTCCTTACATGGCTGTCTGTATAATGCTTTTACACATTTCTGAATCTTGTGTTTCTGAAACCCTGTGTTTCCAGCCTGCAATTTTATCTTTTCTCTGTGGTTTGTTATTTTTTTTTTTTAGCCTCGTCTAAGTAAAATGCCAAACCACTCCTCTTAGATGGTCACAAATGTGTAACTGAGTAAACCTGTTAAGCCATAAGTACTTCAAGATTTTTTAACAGGATCCATAAATATCATTTAGAATTGTTTTTAATAGTTTAAAAACACTGTGGGAAAATAAAATTATAGAAGACATATTATTAGGCTACTGAAAATTGTATTTAAATTAACTAAAATGAACTCCTGTTATCAAGTTAAGTTTGTGTACTTCTCAGAGTTCTAGTTTTCTAAAAAGGAAAACTCTTTAGCTAGGAACATTCATCACTTTAAAGGTTAAAAACAGCTGAAATTAGGATTTGATCTATGATGCACTTCAGCCTCCTGTGCTGTAACTCAATTTGATACATACAGGTTTATTATGACAGTTGGTTTATTTCTGATGAATGTTGCTATGAAAATTTCTCAATACCACAACAAACCCTCTAAACTCTTAAACACCAAATGACTGTAATTTTATTCAAAGGCAAAATTCTTGAATTACTCTGAGTTCCACATATTTCATTTACACTTTCATTTTCCACAATGATCCTTCTTGATTCATATTAGAGGATTACCCAGGAATCACCTGGGTTCATCTTTGTTAAAAAAAATAGAAGTGAAAACATAGCAGATGCATTATAGTAATTATATAACAACTTCTGCTGCAGGCAAAAAGAATCTTTCAGACATTTTAATTAAGCCAGTGGTGTTTCAGCATGCTAACAAATACACTTCATTTGATCTTCACAAAATCTATATTATAGCATACATAATCACAGGAATAATGTGGTAAAGTGCTTTACATTTTGAGGAAACAACCTTTTTCTTAAATCAACTTTATTTTAAATTATAAATTTCTACTTTTCAAATAAATTCAGGGAGGTAAGTGTAATTTAAAGAAGACACGAGAAGCCAATTATTTTGAGAAGAGATGGATTTAAATATAAGCTTCCACTAGATTCAGTCTTCATGGATTTGTCTTTTATTTTGCAAGAATAGATCAGTAAAACACTTATGAAATAAAAATTTTTCCTTAATGATAACATCTCCATAGTATCAAATTCTATTGCAATTGTACTAGAAGAACTAAATATTTTAATTCTTAATTAGTAATAAAATATTAATAAATATTTTAGTAAGACTTAAACTTGCAACTGGCTTTCTTTTGGTGACTGTAATAGCCACGAATCTTAATTTCTAGATTTTTTTGTTTGTTTTATGAGGGGGAGGTAATTAGATTTATCTATTTATTCATATTTGGGGGAGGTACTGAGGATTGAACCCAGGACCTTGTACATGCTAGGCATGCACTCTACCACTTGAGCTATACACTCCCCTCAATTTCTAGATTTTGAGTAGTCTGACTTTTAGTTTACTTTGGCATTCTTTTATGATTGTTTCACCTCACATTTTACTATCTCCTATGATGACATTTTTTAGAAGTCTCTTTCTTTAGGAGGGTCTTCTATATGCAAAGTAATCCCCCTACTCGCATTCAGTTCTTTCCCTTGGTACTGAACAGTTATGAATCCTTTTGCTTGCAAAGGTAGAATAAAGAAGGAACAAAATATGGGATGAGAGAAAAGGAAGGAAGCAGAAAAATAAAGGAAATAAAATGGGAACAGGTGAAGAATTTTATTTTACAGAAGGAGGTATAAATAGAAACATTAACTTTGGAGAAAATGAGTGGGTAGAATGAATGAATGAATAAATACTAAAATAAAAAGATAGCATAGTGTAAAGCAGATATCCCATATCATTTATTTTAGTTAAAGGGAACATAATCTCATGAATACAAAGAAGTTAAATTCTTCTGGAAGATGTTAATGTCAAAATATCTATTCAGACTTGTCATACATTAGATAAAAACATAATCTTGCACTGTGAAAATATTCTGAGATATTTCTTTTGTAAAGAATTTTCTAGGACAGGAAGCTCCAAATGACATCAACTTCATGTTTCAATTACAAACCAAATTAAAATTATTTTAGAATAAAAATGGGATGCATCTTCATTTAGAAGCCAGATGTCTTATTAAATATAATTTCCTCTGTTGGCTGCTTTATATTAAGGGCAGATTTCAAACAAGAACAGCTTCTGTGAAATGTAATTATACCCCTTCTGTAGCTTTCATGGTCATGGAGGCTGGAATAGGAAAGTACTTGACAAACAAATCTGCAAAACAGTTTTCTTTTTCCCCTATAAAGAAGTTGCTTAAATCCAATCAGCTATCATATTCCTTCCCTATTCCAGAACATTGTATTGCCTAGATTATGTTGGATTGATTGATATATCCATTCAGAGTTTCCTGTTGTGGTTTTTAGAAAAAGCCTCTCATTGCCCTATCCAACATTCAGCCATTGAATACTTCTTTGGTGGGAGAATGTACATTTTTTATAATTTTCTTAGTCTCATGAATGCTTTGAAATGGATGCAGTACCATTAAAGTCAGAAGCATAAACTACATCTGGTGTTCGGCAGTTAGAGTTCTTTTTGTTTCTTTCTTATGTGCACATGCTGGTGAAAAAAACAATTTCTTTTGCTTATTTATTATTCTGGTTTCTACTCTGTACCCTCTTTTTAAAAAGTTCTTAAGGCATCTGTCTTTCAATGCGAGGTATTTACTGTCTTTTTTCTGCTACTTATGCTTACTGAAATTGGAAATTATTGGCAAACCTTCGCAATAAGTGATTGCCTGCTTATTAAAATAAAGTTTACTCAGGTGCTCTCTGCATTGTCCAGTGGACAGAACCATAGAATCCAGAAGCTGTCTGCCTACTTGGTCCAAAAAACCTGCCTAATGCTCTTGTTCTAGGGATTCATACACATCATGTCTGGACACTGGGGAGGAGCTCATGACTTGCCAGGTGGCCATTCCACCTTTGGACAACTCTGTTAGATAATTCTCTGTTAGATTGTGTGGCAGTCTTCCTGAGGCTGCCATGTATTGATCACAGTTCTACCTAATGGCAACATATAGACACTTTTCTTCTGTTTCCCACGTAACAACCCTTCACATATCTGAAGGCAGCTGTTTTGCCCATTTGAGTCTTTTCTTTCCCAGATTTAACATTCCCAGTTCCTTTACTTGTATTTTATAGGAATCCTCTGACCAGTCTGATCAGTCTGGAATTCTAATCCTACATCTGCTAGAAAGTTGATACGACTTGAGTTCTGTTGCTGTTTTTATCAAGACATTTTGAAAATTATTCTGTTTCAACTTTTTAAACCAACTATTTATTTTTCTATTTAATAAGGCCCTCTTTAAAATCTGTTTTGCGTTATGAAATATTCAAAATGCAAAATAGTAAGTGTACCCGGTTGTCAAATAAAAACAAACGCAGACTTGGTAAACAAAGACTTTGAGAGGGCTATTGCATGGTGGGGAAAGGGATTATTGCAGTCGGCAGAACGTTTTGACTGTAAGATCTGCAAGCACCTCAAGCATCATGCAAAAAGAGATTTTGTTTATAGAAAGGAGTAGTAAGGCTAGAGAGAATGGTGTAGGGAAGTGAGATGAAAAGGTAGCAAAATGGGATAGTAGATTAGAGAACGTTCTGCTCTAAGGCCAGTCTGTTCTCTGGAGGGCCTGGAGCAGAAAGGAGTACCTGTCTGCGGGCCAAAGTTGAGAGACCTGGAAGTAGGAGAGAAGTTAACCATAGTTTAACAAGCCTTTTGTTCCAACAGATCAGTGGGGACAAGCAGTTCACCTTACCAGTTATGAGACAAAGAATGGGAATTTGTAAGGTCTGTATCTGGCCATGTCTAAGGTAAACAATCGTGCCACCTGTGCATCTTACCTAATTTACACGGGACCAGTGGTTCTTTGCAGTAAGCCATTTTCCATAATACAAAAGAATGGGTGGGTGGGTTTTTTTTTTTCAGACATTTCTGGTTTCCAGGATCACAGGGCTCTAGTAAAACTCAACATCGTTACTATTCACCACTTGATTTCACGGATGTCAATGTTTTGGGCCATAGTTACTCCAAAAACATTTTTCAAATAATATACTACAGAGACAATGAATCCTTGCAACCAATTTCATTTCCTTATTTTTCTCCCCAGATTTATCCACTATACTGAGATACATATGTATCTCTCTTTGCTTTTAGACTTCGCTGCTTATATATGGTCCATCAAACACAAACACACGCAGAATATTGTTTAATGTATTTAAATTTGCTAAATGGTATCATGCAGTATATCCATACCTATCTATCTCTAACCTAGCCTCTATCACTGTATCTGTATTTATATCTGTATCTATCTCACTGTGTAGGAGGGTTTCTTTTTCTCCACACCCTCTCCAACATTTATTATTTGTCGACTTTTTAATGATGGCCTTTCTGACTGGTGTGAGGTGATATCTCATTGTGGTTTTGATTTGCATTTCTCTAGTAATTAGCAACATTGAGCATCTTTTCATGTGCCTGTTGGCCATCTGGATGTCTTCTCTGGAGAAATGTCTATTTAGGTCTTCTGTCTATTTTTTTGGATATTAAGCTGTATGAGTTGTTTGTATATTTTGAAAATTAGTCCCTTGTTTGTTACATCATTTGCAAATACTTTCTTCCATTCTGTAGGTTGTCTTTTTGTTTTGTTTATTGTTTCCTTTGCTGTGCAAAAGCTTTTAAGTTTAATTAGGTCCCATTTGTTTATTTTTGCTTTTATTTAGAAGCTGGTTTGAAAAAAATACTGCTGCAATTTATGTCAAAGAGTGTTCGGCCTATGTTTTCCTCTGGGAGTTTTATAGTATCTGGTCTTACATTTAGGTCCATTAATCCATATTGAGTTTATTTTTATACACGGTGTTAGAGAATGCTCTAATTTTATTCTTTTACATGTAGCTGTCCAGTTTTCCCAGCATCACTTATTGAAGAGACTGTCTTTTCTCCATTGTATATTCTTTCCTCCTTTGTTATAGATTTATTGATGATAAGTTCATGAGTTTATTTCTGGACTTTCTATCCTGTTCCATTGATGTATATGTCTGTTTCTGTGCCAGTACCTTGCTGTTTTGATTACTGTGGCTTTGTAGTATAACCTGAAGACAGGGAGTGTGATTCTTCCAGCTACATTCTTCTTTCTCAAGATTGTTTTGGCTATTTAATGTCTTTTGTGTTTCCATACAAATTTTAACATTTTTTATTCCAGTTATGTGAAAAATGTCATTGGCAATTTGATAGGGATTGCATTGAATTTGTATATTGCCTTGGGTAGTATGGCCATTTTAACAATATTGATTCTTCCAGTCCAAGAACATGGTATAGCTTTCCATCAGTTTGTGTCATCTTCAATTTGTTTCATCAGTGTCTTATAGTTTTTGAAGGACAGGTCCTTTGCCTCCTTAAGTAGGTTTATTACTAGGTATTTTATTCTTTTTAATGCAATGGTATGCTTTTATAGTTTTTAAATTTGAATGTAGCTAAGTGTTTTAGTCAGCCTAAGATAAATCATGTCATGGTAAGGGAATGCCCAAATTTCAGCATTTACTGCAATAAAGGTTTACTTTTTACTCACATTCACATGGGTTGACAGGCCCTGCTTCACATTTTTTTCAGTCCAGGGATCATAGCTGAAGATGTAGTTCTTATTTTGGACATGCCAGTCTTACAGCAGAGAGAAGAGAGAGATTGCAGACTCACAGGAAGGCTCTTAAAGCTTCTGTTTGCAGGTAGCACATATTTTTAAAAAACTGAAGTATAGTTGATTTACAGTGTTGTGTTTGTGGTATACAGCATAGTGATTCAGTCATACATATACACGTACATATTCTTTTTCATTATAGGTTATTACAAGATAATGAATATAGTTCCCTATAATAGACAGTAGGACCTTGCTGTTTATTGGCACATGTCTCTTTTTACCTGTATTTTACTGGCCAAAGCAAGTACATGGAGTTAGGGTATATAATTTCCCACAGGTGAACCTGGTAGAGAGTGGGGCAGCAAATATTTTCATAATGATACAGTCTGCCACACCAAGTTCTCCAATCCCTTTCTTTGTGGTTTGTGCTTTTTATGCCCTGTTGAAATAATTCCCTAACTAAATGTCATGAAAGTATTCTCCTATATGCACTCTGAAAGGCTTGATTTTTACACTTGTGTTTTTCATCTGTCTGGAATTTATTTTTGGGTATGATGTGAGATCGATATCTAAGTTTATTTTATTTTTTCTTATGGATAATCAAATATGCCTACCAGCACTCGGCCAGTCTGTCCCTCTTCCTCTGATATTTTTAATGTGATCTGTGCCATATATCCAGTTCCCAGATAAATGTGATCTCTTTCTGGTGTCTCCAATAGATTCTGTTTGTCTGTTTGTGTATGCCTATGCCAATTACTCTCTGTGTCTCTGTCTCTGTCTCTCTGTCTCTCTCTCTGTCTCTCTCTCTCTCTATATATAATTAATAAATATACCCAACCACGGTTCAGCCTTGGGAATTTAATTACTGAAGAGAGACTTTTTCCTCTATGTTGGGTAGAGTTTTTTTTTTTTTTTTTTTACCTTAAGTTTCCTATCTTGGAGACAGCCTTTTCCAGGACTTGGTTTTCTGTGCCATGTCTCCTGGCCCTGCCCTCCAGATCCATAACATTGGCTTCTTTTGTCACATCTCTGGCTTTGAGTTTTTGCTTCATTTCTGGCACTTGAGATTTACCTTTTAAATTTATTATTATTACCTAGCTATGTAAACTAATTTGGGGGTTATATTTTATCCAGTATTTTGTTATTTTGTAACATGAGGGGAGTCTGTACGTCTCAGTCTACCCTGTTCCTGAAACCCACTGGAGACATTAAAAGTTGAAAGTCTATGATATTCAAATGAGGGAAGATCTAATGGTAGATTTAATAATAATTTGACTGACAAAAGAAATATTCTATAGATACAAATCTTCCCAGGGATTCTCAAATTACGTATAAGCAACTAGCTTTTAAAATTAATTAAAAAGCTGTCTGTTACCTAAGCTATTTTGATAGGCAAGCTTAGCTTATAGGAAATTCTCTGACTTTGTTCCTTGTCATGGTGTGTTGAATTTCATGTCTCTGCCAATTTTCTCTATTTATTCTCGATAAATATCAGAAACAAACTGAAAGAAGCTTTCAGATTTCAGTGTGTGTGTGTGTATATGTGTGTACATGCACACGTGCATAAAAGTGCATGCAGAGGAGAAGGAGGAAGTGGGAATTAGGGAGGGAAAGGGAAGAAGCAGAGAAATTTTTCTTTTGCTCCTTCTCTTTCCCCACAGCTACTGTCCTGCCTGCAATAATTTCTCTCACCTGCAAGCTCTGAGTGAAAGTGAATGTTATGTGTAACCCAAATGTCTGATGCCTGTGTAGGCTCTAACCACTTAACATAAAGGTCTCATTACTCAGCTTCCCCAAATGAGGATCACTCTGCTTTAGTATATTTGCGCTGCATGTTAGCCATTCCTGGTTCTGCCTGTTCTCTAATACTGTTTAGTTCCTAACCGTGGTTATGTTCTGCCCTTGGCCTCTGTGTACTCTGCTCTAGCACTTGACTTAGTAATAACGTGCATACATGTGCAGGCTCTGGAGCCAGATGATCTGTTTTCAAATCCTGGCTTGACGCTTATCAACTGTAGGGTTTTGGGTATCTTACTTAATCTTTCTGTATTTCAGTCTCCTCACCTATAAAGTGGTTCAAATGAATCGCTAACTCATGGGGTTGTTGTGAGGGTTATGTAGTGAGGGAGTTGTCTGATATCCTCAGATTTTGTTTCTATTTTTGTGCACACATGTTCCAGATGAGCTGTCACTCCCCATCCAGCACTGGGTGTCTCTATTGTCAACTACCTTTGTCTGTACTCAAGACCCGAAAGTACTTGGGAATTTATGTCTTTGTCTCCCTAATCCTCAACCTCTAACCAATGACTGATAGCTGTAGAGTATAAATAACTCCATCTTCCTTGCCTCCTAACCATCAGATACACTGGGTGACATAATCCTGAGGTATGTTTTACACCAAAGCTCCTGTGGGATCGCGTTCCCCTGACGTGGCTCACACCTTTGCTTGGCCTCCTTCACTCTCAGGTCCTGCTCCACCACTCCCGCCTTTCCTGAAAACCCTTTTTATTAAATCACTTTCATGTAAATCCTCGCCCCAGGGTCTCTTCCAAGGGAAGTCAAATTAAAGCAGTTTATTTGATTTACTACCTATGTAGGATGCTTTCCACATAGTATGCCATATAAATGTTGGCTTTATTATTCATGCTATTACTGTGCTAGTCTCAGGCAGGATGGTTTGGTGAAGGTCCCCTTTTCTTCACTGCATCATCCCCAGAATATATATCTTATTATATCTAATAATTCACAACAGGACTGCTAGTACAAGGTTGTCATGTACCAGCTTTCCAGAAGGTTTGGGATTAACAGTGTAGGGCATGAAAACTTAAAACTAGATGATGAATACAACTTATTTGTAGACTCAAGAGGACTCTACAAATAAATAGAGTCTGGCCTTGCCTCCTTCATTGGTGGTCTATGCTTTTCTCGGATCCTGAATGGGGGCAAGCTCCTTTAAAATCCTTGTGATGTAAATTCCCATCCTCTTCAGAGAATTCTGTCTACTCATAGGATCTTTCTAAAATGTACCTTTGGATATGATCCTTTTCTTTGCGTGACTGAGGGTGAATAATACACCAGGATTTACATCCAAGTAGCATGTCAGACACTAATTTCATAGCCTTTTACAATATTGGGAGAAGAAAAAAGAAGAAAATAACTTTTAATGAAAAAAACAGTTTTGAATTCAAGGACTGCAAGCATTAAAAGGATTTGGTCAGCCAACATATTGTTTTGTAAGCCAACATTTTAATGTTCTTTTTGAAACAAAAGGAACAGTTTGCTTTAAGACTTGAGACATTAAATGTCAAGTTTAACCTCAGGGGTTGTAAGTGTTCAAATAGCTATATTATATGAAATTCTAGAAAACTCGGAAATGTCTCTATGGCTGTAACTATGGGTAACCTATTGTGGTTTTATTCCTGAGTGTAAAAAAAGCACTGAAATTCATACCCCAGGGGTAACTGAAGAGGCAAAGGCAGAGATAAATGAAGTGTTTCCATTATTCTAAAATAAACCTTTGTTTCCCCCACACCATTTTCAGTTATAAATATAGTACTTTTGTTTTTCAAGTAGACTCTTGCACTTACAGAAGATTTCAATTTTGACAATTCTGAATGCTGGTGAATAATATTTAGCTTAGGTTTTGATGTATGTGGTATGAAAGAGTCATGTCAAAGTTTTGAGTTTTGGAGTGTCTGGGGATATTCTGGAATTCCCTACTCACAGCACTATAGAGAGAAAACGAAACCATTTCATACTGATTTTTTTTTTGCTCAGAACTAGCCTCCGTCATAAAGTTACTGAACTCTAAGAGATATTTGCTATTTGTAGTTGTAATGTTCGGGGACAGGATTTGACATAGTGCATTAGTTTTCTATTGCTGCTCTAATAAATTGCCACAAACCTAGAGGCTTGAAACAATGTGCATTTATTATCTCACAGTTTCCATGGATTAGAAGTTCAGGTACAACTTAGCAAGGTTCTTTTCTCAGGGTTTCACAAGACTGCAGTCAAAGTGCCAGCTGGGCTGCATTTCTTTCTGGAGCTCAGGGTCCTCTTCCAAGCTCCTGTGATTGTTGGAAGAATTTGGGTCCAAGAGGTTATGGGACTGAAGGACTCACTTTCTTGCTGGCAATTAGCCAAGGCAACTCTCAGCTCCTAAGGGTCTCCCACAGTGCTTGACACAAGGCCCTCTTACAACATGGCAGCATAGTTCAAGGCCAGCAGGAGAATCACTCCCTCCAGTCTGAGAGACATTCTTATATAATGCAGCATAATCACAGGGTGACTATACACCATCACTTTCGCCATATCATGTAACCTAACCAAGGGAGTGATTTTGCTACTACTCTTGCCATATTCTTTTAACTAAGAAGCAGGTCATAGTTTCTTCTGCCCTAAAGGGGATTATGTAAAGGCATGCATTACTTATTGGGGATCATGTTAGGAAGAGTCCACTGCTCTTGGTATACCAAAACCTGTGTAAATAGGCTATATATCATGTTAAAGTTGAACTAGGGTCTGGTAGTTTTTCCATTTTATGTCATGGTAAATTGAGATACAATTAAAACTTGTATTATGGAAACACACAGGTCATCAAGACTACTGATGATCTTGAATAAAGCATTCTTTAGCTTGAATTTATTTCTAAGTTCATAAAATAAGTAAGAGGTATATGTTACCTTCATGACCATGATGACATTTGTACTGTCTTTTGATTAGTACCTGTTGGTCAGCCTAGAGCTTCAGAAGATTTTGACGGATTACAGGGGTAGAAATTTTTCATAGAGGATTAGATTAGGAGATAAGAAAATGAGATTCCAAGAACAATAGAGAAACAAGAGCCAGTTAGGAGATGCTATAGAAAAATGCTTATTTGTAATAGTGATAAAAGATGAAATACCTAAAAATAAAATTTACAAAAATTTACAAGATCTACATGAAACAAATTAAAATATTACTGAGGAACACAAGGAAGACTTGGACAAACATTGAGGCATACCATGTTCATGGAAAGGAAGATTCAATATTATGAAGCTGACATTTCTCCCTAAGTTAATATATACATCTAAGCTAAAATACTAATAGGATTTTTATTTTGTTTTAACTAGACAAGTTTACTCTGAAATCCATACAGAAAAATGATTAAGAAATTATAGCCTGGAAAATTCTAACTATGAAAAAAATGAGAGATGATTTAGGCAGGATTTGCTGATCACATATTAATATGTATATGCTATAATAAAGCTACATTAATTAAGTGTAGTACTGGTATATGAACAGAAAGAATAGAAAGTTATGAAATGCTGTCAAATATATATGGGGTTTTAATGTAAAAGTGGTATTTGAAATTAACAGGGAAAAGATGCTTTATTTAATAAGTTCTTAAAGGACAATTGGATAGCTTCTTAAAAGAAAGCATAAAGTATGACCTCTGTCTCCCCCCCACCCCAAGAAATCCATATTGGTCAAAGGCATAGTATTAACATATTAAAACTATTATGTAGCAGAGGAATCATGGGAGATGGTTTTATAACCTTGGTGTTTGGAAGGCCTTTATACAAATGACACTACCCTTCTGAAACCCACTAAAATGATGTAATTTAATTTTATAAAAAAATTTAAAATATTATAAACATAGAAAAATCATAAAACTGGAAACATTTGAAATGTATTAGACAAAAGTGCTGTTTTAATATATAAAATATTCTATAAATCAATAAAGAAAAAGGACCATAGGCTAACAGAAAAGTAAGGAAACTATGAAAAAAGGAAATAAAAATGAAAACACTTCACTCATGATAAGAGGAAGACAAATATAAAACCATAATAATACACTACTTCTTTTCACTATATTAAGTTGGCAAACGAAAGTTTGATAATACATGGTTAGCACAACATAAGGAAACTTACTCTCCTACATTACTGGTAAGAGTGTAATTTGATACAAACTTTTTGGAGAGTAACTTAGTAATATCTAGTTAACTAAGAAATTCATATAGCCTTTGATCCTGCTATATATTTTCAATGTGTTGATCCTAAAGTATATTGATACATGAGCAAAATGAATGTACAACTATATTAATAACAGTATTATTTATAATAGAAACTTTTGGAGATGATCCAAATGCTCTTTAATAGAGTATTGTTTAAATGATTTGTGAGGAAAATATGAGCTTTTGGAAATATTTAGTGTGTGCTGAGTACCATCGTATGCACTTTACATATACAATTTAAGTCTCACAATAAATATATGAGGTGAGAATGACTGTCATCCTCTTTTATAAAAGAGGAAACAGACTCAGAGAGGACAATAACTTGTTCCTGATAAATAAGGAATCTGGGTCTCAAACTTAGGCTCCAGAGGTGACATATTCTCACTAGGCTACAGTTTCTCCCGTACATGTGGAAGACTAGGAAGGTATAAAAAAGAAGGAAGCCATTTTATGTACTGTACTAATAATTTGGATTGTCTAGAAATACACACTTGTGTGTATTCCTAAGATACATATTTTATAAGAAGACTGCAAGGAATATAATAATGTAGCTTATTATCATTTTGTGTGATACATATTTATAAATACATGGTCTATCTGTACAGATATAAAGAAATTAGTGTGAGGTTTGCATCGGGGAGAGAAACTAAGTTCTTGAGGAACAGAGGAAGGAAAATTTATTGTTTGTGTTTTTCATTTTGTGTATTTTGAATTTTGTGCTCTGCACAAATACGGTTTATTGAAGAAAAATAACAATAACAAAAGCAGTAAACACAGGGAAGAGTAATTCAGAGGCCTGGTTTATATAGCATGTTTTGCAAATATCTTACTTCCACTTATAAAGACAGTTTATGTTATAAAAATTTAACATGCACCATAAATAAGTGAAAAGATGAGTTCCAAAACCTGAGAAGAGATATTTATTTGTAATACATAGAACCAACAAAGGGTTATTATCTAGGACATATAAAGGACTCTTAATACGTCAGTAAGAAAAAGACAAACAAACTAGTAGAAAAAGTAAGCAAAGATATGAACAGGTAATTCAAAGAGGAAGTTTAGGCTAACAAACACATGAAAAGATGACCACCCATGTGAATAATTACGGGAAGGCAACTTAAAATGAGATAGATCATTTCACACACCAAAGTTTAAAAGAAGTATTAACAAGGATGGAGAACAATAGCAAGAACTGGTGGTGGAGTGCTGAATGGTACAACCACTTTGCGGGTAGTGTGGTTAGGCCCAGCAGGGCGGAAGATGCCTCTGGACACCTTGTGACTCAGCAGTTCCAGCCACACGTGCCCAGGGAGACGTGTGAAAGGATGTTCACAGTAGAATATTTTTTAGGCGTTAGGTAATGTAATTGTCAAGTATTTTATCTTAGAATTTCTAAAGCACTTGGCAATTGATACCTATGTCATCTATCAGATTGGCTTTGCTACCATGTTTTTACTTTTTTAAGTGGTTGCCCTAGAATTGACAATATACATTTACAACTAATCCAAGTACATTTTCAACTAACACTGTACCGCTTCATGGGTACTGCAAGTACTTTATAATAACCAAGCATGATGGTTTATTTTGTGTCAGCTTAATTGGCTGAGAGGTGCCTAGATGAAACATTTTTTTCTGAGTGTGTCATTGAGGGTGTTCTGGATGAGATTAACATTTGAATTGGTGGCTTAATAAAGTAATTGCCCTACCTAATATGAGTGAGCATCATCCAATCCAATGAGGGCTTGAACTGAACAAAAGGCAGAGGAAGGAAGAACTCATCCCTTTGTTCCTGCCTCATTAATTGAGCTAGGACAACTCATCTTATTTTCTTCTTCCTCTGACCGGAATTTACACAAGCAGCTGCCCTAATTCCCAGGCCTTAAGGACTCACTGAATTGCACCACTGGTTCTCCTGGGTCTCCAGCTTATAGATAGCAGATCTTGGAATTTCTCAATTTCTCTGGAGGACCCTGACTAATTCCTCCCTCTCATTCCTTGTATCATTGGTGTCATTCATTTCACTTATATATAAGCAATAATCATCAAATATATTGTTGCTATTATTATTTTGAACAAACTGTTATATGTTAGATCAACTCAGAATAAGAAAAAAAGTTTTATTTACCTTCACATATTCCTTCTCTCTCATCTTCTTCCTTTTTTTATGTTGATCTGAGTTTCTGACCTTATATTATTTTCCGTCTCTCTGAAGGACTTCTTTTAACATTTCTTGCAAAGCTGGCCTGCTGGCTATGGATTCCCTTAATTTTTGTTTGCCTGAGAAGTCTTCATTTTTCCTTTACTTTTGAGGGATAATTCCAGAAGATACAGAGTTCTATTTTGGTGTCTTTTTTTTTTTTCTCTGAATACTTAAAATACTTCACCTCACTCTCTTCTTGCTTGCATGGGTTCTGAAGAGAAATCAGATATAATTTTTATCTTTGCTCCTCCTTAGTTGAGATGTTTTTTCCTCTGGCTTTTTTCAAGGTTTTTTCTTTTCTTTTCTTTTTAATTGAGATTAATTGGCATACAATAAGATTTTTTTCTTTATCTTTGATTATCTTCAGTTTGAATGTGACATACCTAGGTATAGTGGGATTTTTTTTTTTTTGGCACTTATCTTGCTTGGTGTTTTTGAGCTTCTTGGATCTGTGTTATGGTGTCAGACATTAATTTGGTCAAATCCTCTGTCATTACTGCTTCAGATGTTGTTTTTGTTCCTCTCTCTTTGTTCTCCTTCTGGTATTTTGTTATGTTACACCTTTTGTAGTTGTCTTACAGTTTTTGGATATTCTGTTGTTTTCAGTCTTTTTATTTTTGCTTTTCAGTTTCTATTGGCATATCCTCAAGTGCAGAGGTTCTTTCTTTGGCAGTGTCTAATCTGCTAATGAGCCCATCAAAGACATTCTTCATTTCTGTTACGGTGTTTTTGATCTCTAGCACTTCTTTTTGATACTTTCTTAGAATTTCTATCTCTCTGCTTATATTGCCTGCCCATCTGTTCTTGCATGTTGTGTACTTTTCCCATTAGAAGTCTAAGCATATTAATCACAGTTGTTTTAAATTCATGGTATGATAATTCTGATTTTCCTGCCATATCTGAATCTGGTTCCGATGCTTATTTATTCTCTTCAAACAGTGTTTTTTTGGCCTTTTAGTATGCCTTGTGTTTTTTTATTAAAAGGCAGACATGATGTTCTGGGTAAAAAGAATTTCTGTAAATAGGCCTTTAGCGGTGTGGTGATAAGGTGTTGGGAGAGGGGAAGTGTTCTGTAGTCCTATGATTTGATCTCAGTGATTTAGTGAGTCTGCACCCCTGCTCTCTGAACTTCACAAGTGCTTCTCAGTGTTTTTTCCCCTGCCTTATGGGAGACAGGATGGCTTGAAGGGGGCTGGAGTTGGGTTTGAGTGGCTGGAGTTCCTTTCCCGCAAGTAGATTAGGCCCCCAGTAGTTTAGGGTCTTGTAAAATAGTTTCTTGAAGGTAAACTTTGTTAGGAACAGAATGCTCTAGTGATTTTTAAGTGATTACTTTTCTCTCCCCTACAAGAAGCACAAGAGAGTTTTTCCTCCAGTCTTCACTGTGAGAACTTGGTAGAAGTCCTGACGGTAAAACTCACAAAAGTGTGGGGTTTCCCTAAGAGGAGCATCCTCCACCCCAGAATTTTTAACTCTTCGACTTGTCCACATTGAGTCTCCAGCAATTCATCAATTACAATTTAGGTTTTCCTACCCCAGCACTGATTCTCATGGAGGTTTCTGCTCATGGATTTCTGCACTGGTAAATTATAATTCTCTATATGCATTTCTCCAATTTTGGGGGTAGCAGTTTGCTCTGTGACCTCTCTTCTTTGATGGATCTCAGTAGAGTTGTTGATTTTTCAAATTTTTACTTATTGTTAGGGTGGACTGCCAACTTCCAAGCTCCTTGGAAGGACTGACTGAAAACAGGAAGTCTGCTCAGGGACATTGTTTTTAGTATTAAAACATTTGAAACATCCTAAATATCTGTCGTTAGGAGAAGAAATAATTAGATTGTGGTATATTCGTATAACCGACTGCTGTAAGTTAAATTAATGCATTGGATTTATATGATTTAAAGTGGCCATATCACAAAAACATAGAGTAAAAAAAGCAAATGCAAAATAATACACAGAAAACAATGCTATACATCATTTATGAATACATATGTGTTTAATGAAAGTACAATAATATAACAGAAAGGTACATTTCTTTAGGATAGTGATTTCTTCTGGGGTATAATGAAGAATAGAGTCACTGAGGAATAGAACAGGGATTTCAGTTATGTGTATAATATTTCATTTCTAAAAAGAACAAAAGATTTAAAGCAAACGAAACAAAGGATTAACATCTTGTAATTATGTGTGACCTTAGGAAAGCTAATTAACCTCCAAGCACTTTAGTTTTCTTTCTTTGACAAAGAGGCAGTTGTGAGGGTTAAACTGACGTATGTATGTTTCTAATACATTATAAATTATAATAAAAATGTAAAGAAAAGTTACTAGGAAAGAAGATTGAAATATTTTAAGAATTTAGATGAACTTAAAAAATGACATTATGTGGTTTGTTATTGTAACAAGTTCTATCATATTCAACTCAAATTAGAACAAATGTCTCTGTTAGCACTCCTTACTCTAGCTGTCATTTTATTTGAAAAATGCCACTAATGCTTCTGCTGATCAAGGGTAAAATGGAAAAACAAAGCATTAGTTTTATTTGTTCTGGAGGAGTCAGGGACTGACTTGATTTCCATCTTCGTTTCCTGGGGAATGTGACAATTTTTGCTAAACTTGTTTGATTTCTGTCTCCATATTTCAGTAACTCACAAGGAGACCTCCTTTTGTGTCCCTAGAATGAAATAAAAATATTTTCAAGCTCCTAGTGGAGTTTGTTACTGGTCTATTTATTAACAAAATACGAGAAAGCTGCAGGAGAGTCTTCAATGGGGGCAGCAGAGGGAATCAGAATCCTCCCTGAATATGCTGCTTGTATGTTTTCTTCTTTGTCTTCTAGTGTGGATGATGTCTCTGAGCTGATTGGCATCTTGGCCCATGTTTTCTAAATCACTCCAGCTTCATGGCATATCAGATTACTGTGACTTTGATTGAGATTGCTTTGAAAAGTACAGTGTTTTTGAATGACTTGGAAACTACCTTCTGTTTAGGAAAATGCTTGTACTCTGGGTGTCAGTAAGGCTGAGATTATTAGAAAAAGATAAAGGAGATAAAGTCCTCTGGGAACCAACTTTCTAGCTTTAAGTGAGAAGAAATCTACACAACCATATGAGCTATGAAAGCCACTGTTTGAAGCCCGAAATTTCTATTGTGAAATATCTTGTCTTTGGGACACATGCTTTGTGGCTAAAAGGTTCATATGGTTTCTGTAACCATGTAACACAAAAGTAGGTCTCCTTGACCCAAACTGAGAGAAACTGTTGAAGTGTGAGTTCCTCTGTGAACTCAATGCTTGTAGCAAAATAAGAATAAAGATATTTTTAGCAATTCTGGTGCCAGCTTTGAGATGAATCAGAACATTGCCCTCCAGGCCCAATATTTCTATGACTAAGTGAAAAAGGCTAGGGAATCCCAGGTTTACTTTGAAGAATATACAGATGGGTACGCACACTTTTATGCCATATGCATGCAGATATGCACACACAAATATACCCCATCTCCTTTTCCTTCATAGGAATGAGGTTTTCTCTGTAGAAATGAAACATACTCAACTAAATAGAATAGTTTAATATTTAATATGAATCTGCCTCCTTTAATAAGTATACCAAACACATTTAAACTTTTTCTTGATGATTCATCCATCACTATTAATAATTAAATATGTTTTTATTTCTCTGTAATGCTTTGCTTTTATTCCCTCTCCCTTCCCCATTACTAAAGAAATACTCATTAACAGAAAATCAGAAATATAAAGAGGAAAACATCAATTATTACACTTACCCAGAGATAACCAGTGCTAACTCTTTGTGTAAGTATTTTCAAATGCACACTCATAGACAGACACATACTAAGATAGGAACATAAAATCATATCTTTTATGATCTGTCTTTTTCTCACAGTGATTTATCGGGAATACTTTTTTTAATATCAAAACCCATACCTGAAACATCATTTTAAATTACCACATGATACTCCATTGTGTCAGCATGTATTTTATTGCAACAATTTCATATTGTCAAACAGTTAGATTATGTTCAACATTCTTATATCACAGACAACACTGTATTAAATGTATGTGTGTTTGTATGTGTATGTGTACAAATATGTATCTTTATGTATATTCTTAATTATTTCCGCATAATAAATTATCAGGTGTGGAATTTATATTTCAGAGAACACACACATTCCTTCAGGAATAGGAGTTGTTTCTCTGAAATGGTGCCAGGTTTTTCAGCCTTTAGCCTAGTCCTTTGAAAGAGCTTTCTTCTGGAGTCTGGCTTAAAAAACAAAAACAAAAAAACAAAAACAAAAACAGAAAAACTTTCAGCCTGCCTCCTCCAGGATTAAGCCGTCTCCTTAAGGCTGAGTGGGATTGGCTTGTAAGCTGTTTGAATTGAGCTGTTGTGCTGTAAATTGTTTGAGCTTTTGAAAACTGTGCTTTACTCTAGAGGAAAGACCTCTAGGAAATGGGAGTCCAGTTATCTAGGTATTTTGAGGGCACTCCTACCCCCAGAACGACTCTGGTCAATTTTACGTGTGAAATTCTTGCCCCTTCCTCATGTGCATTTTTAACTAAATGGACCATTCAAGTTCTGACAAATGGATTTCATACAACTTCCTTCGTCTAATGGGTATTAATATGTTTTAGTCATAGTTTGTACGTTTCCACACTGGACTGAAGCCTTCCCTTGCAAACAGGCTGCTACTGCTGCTTCTCTGGCTAAAGTCCTTTTGGGAAAGATTACCCCTACCTGGACAGCTCCTTTCAGTCTTCGTAGTAGTTGAGGAACCCATTTTACTAGCCCAGTGTTTTAACAAGTCTGTGCTGTAGGGCTTGTTTTACAGCACTTTCACTGTACTTACCACCCTGAAACATCTGGTTTAGTCACATGCACTAATGGCATTTTTAAGACTCAACTGGCAAAATTAGAAGAAGCCTTGCAAATAATGTGACCAAAGGCATTGCCACTTGTTCCTCTAATTCTCAGAGCCCCTGCTTTTGGAACTCATAGCTCTCATCCTTTAAGATAGTCACCAGCTGCCCAGTGTACTTGATTCCTCCTTCTTTTGACTCACAACTGATAAAAGGAGAGATACTCCAATATTGCAAGGCCGAATTGCTTCTATTAAAAATAACCATGTTAGGTAGAACAATCTTTTCACAGTGTGCTCTTGGAAGATAAAGACCTTAAGCATCACAGTGTGCAAACCTGGAGATTTCATCTATTGGAAAAGATACCTCCAGAAGAACTCTCTTCAGCCTCACTGGAAAGGCCCTATCAAGTACTACTAACCAAGCTTTGTGCTACCAAACTCCAAGGAACAGACTCCTGGATCCATGTGACACATCTAAAGAAGATGTCAAATTCTGACCTGAACATCATCTGATAACCTGAAAATAAAGATTTCCTGGGATTGATGTAGACAATAGCTGATGAGACAACATTTCCAAGACATTCTGACCAGATCTGTTGGAAATTTGTCACCAAACCTTTGATGATGATGTAATGCTTCAGATGATCTCCAACGTCTATGATCTTGATAATATTTGTACTTTGGATAAATAGTGTCTGAGAGTTCTCCCTCCTACCTCTCATTGTTACTTATGTGACCATAATAGGTTTCCAGTTTGTGCACTTTCCATCCAACATGAGACATAACACCTAAGAAAAATTTCCTAATATTGAAGGAAAAAGCTGCTGAAACTAAAACCCCTGAGTCTTGATCATCAGTGTTTTCAGAGAAAGATCTTGGTCAAAAGGGGAAAATGTAAAAATTAATTAAAAAGAGTTAGGGAACCAGAAGAGGGAGTACTCATGCTCTGTGATGATAGCAGAGCTCAACAGGAAAAGGAAAGACTCTTCTTTCCTGGCAAGGACTTAGCCAGTGAAAAACCATGGATGCTTTGTTTACGATAGCCCCCCGCCCCACTTTCTTATCTTCTCTGTAAAAACGTTCTCCTTCCTTTGCAGTGCAGGGACTTGCATGTGGCTCATCATGGTTGCAGACCCCAAACTGCAATTCTCTGCTGATTCCAAATAAACCCATCTTTGCTGAGGAAGCATCTGGCAGTCTGTTTCAGCTCAACAATTTGTATTTTAAAGAGAGATGAGGAGATTTCCCTTAAAGGTTTTGTTTTTATTCTCATATAAAAAGAAACATCTGAAACTCAGAAAATGTTTGGACATAGAAATTTTGGGGCTAGAAGGAATATCTTTTCCCATGGATTAAAATATACAGTTCTTGAAAAGATTTAAGCAGACTTTCACCAAAGAAATGTGAATAGCAACTAAAGATATGAACAGGTGCTCCACATTATTAGTCACCTGGAAAATATAAATTAAATCCAAGTTGAGATAGTACTACACACCTGTTAGAATTGCTAAAAACAAAAAATAGGACTTAAGCAGGCATTCACAAAAGATATGTGAATAGCAACTAAAGAAATGAGCAGGTGCTCCACATCATTAGTCACCTGGGGAATATAAATTAAGTCCAAGATGAGATAGTACTATACGCCTATGAGAATTGCTGAAACAAAAAATAAAAAACAAAAAAGACCAACGAACACCGAGAGATGATAAGAATGTGGACTAACATTGCAGATGCAGTGAAGATGAAATGCAAATGCAAAAATGGTACAGCCATTTGGAAAACTGACAGTTCCTTTAACATTAAACATACATTTACCACATGACCCTGCAATTCTACCTCTACCTATTTATCAAGATTGAAAAAAAAAATTCTGTCTATCCAAAAACATATATGCAAATACTTACTGCTCAGAAATAAAAAAGATGAAAAAAGAAATTAAAAAATGAATATTGATTTATGTAGGAACATGAATTCATTTCAAATGTATTAAGAACTCAACAGGCTGCATAATATCTGATTTTACTTACAGTCTAGAAAAAGAATTGTGGGGACAGAAAACAGATCAGTTGTTGCCAAGGCCTTGGGATAGGGTGAGAGGGTCACCTTAAAATTGTACCATGAGGGAATTTTTAGGGTGACGGAACTGATAAATTTCTTAATAGTGGTTGTGGCTATAGGACAGTATGTATTTGGCAAAGCTCATAGAACTGTCCCTAAAAAAGAGTTAATTTTACCGTATGCAAATTTAAAACATGAATAAAAATTTAGAAGTTAATAAAATTCTATTTTAATAAGAAAAAGAAAATGCCATACCAAAGTGTCTGTAGTGGCCATATGAATATGCATTGCATACTTCCAGCACAAAGAGCTTGATTGACCAAAGGGCCAGCTTCTGTGCTTGCAATTCTTTGCTGCATTTGCCAGTGACTGAGCATGGCTGGGATACTAAGGGAGGCCCATTCCTGAGGGTCATGAGTCTCCCCGATGGCCTTGTTGAAACTTCCTTATGCTATACCAGAGTGTAAGACACTTCCATCTAACCTCCTTTCCTTCTTCACTCAAGTCAGACTTGCATGGTGGTTATGGTTCTCCCAGCCTCACTGGCTCTCTTCTCAGTTTCTCCCACACAAGCATTTCCCTGAATAAAATCCTTGCATGTTTAATCTTGTCTTGGCAGCTGCTTGTTGTAGGACTTGAACCAACACAGCCTCCAATTTTATGCTCTATAATATGATCACCACAGAGATAAAATGCATAATCACTTTTTTTTATTACTTTTACCTAATCATCTTTTTAATAAAAAGTTTATTGAATACAGTATACATGAAGACATGCAAAATGTAAGCATACAGCTCTATAAATTTTTGCAAAGTGAAAATATCACCTAGATCAAGAATAGTAACATTACTAGTAATTCAGAAGCAAATTTCTCTCCATGCCCCACAAGCTTATGTCCTCTTCAAGTGACTGATTCCATCTCAAATACAATTAGTGGCCTGAATTCCTACCACTATAGATCTGTCCTGCCTATTGTTGAATTTTAAATAAGTGGCATCACTAAATATACTTTTATTTTGATCTGGCTCCTTTCAATTATGATTATGCTTGTGAGGATCATTCATGACGGTACATATAGCATCAGTTTATTCCTTTTCATTGTTGTGAAATATTTCGCTAAATGAATATATACCACAATTAATTTATTGTATCAATAGAAAAGTCCATTCTACTATTGATGGACATCAGTGTTTTTTCACTTTTGTACTCTTACAAATAATGTCATTATGAACGTAACTTGGACATGTTTTCTGGTGCAAATATATGTGCATTCCTATTTGGTATATCACTAGGAGTAGAATTGTGATCATAGATTATGTATATGATCAGAGTAAGAAGATATTACCAAACAATTATGTATTATATATTATATGGTTATACTTCTATCAGTGGTATATAAGCATTTCATTTCTTCTACAATCTCATTGTCATCATCAATGTTTGATATAAAATTGACAAGGACATAACAGTAAAGGAAAATTACAGGCCAATTTCTCTCATAGACAAAGATGCAAAAAATCTTAGATAAACTAGCAAACAGAATCTAGGAATCTAAAAAAAGATAATACATCACAATTTACCTTGATTTATTCCTGAAATGCAAAGGGAGTTTAGTATCTGAAATATCAATTGATGTGTTTCTCCACGATATCAGAATAAAAGAGAAAAGTCACATAATTGTCTAAGTAGAAGGGAAAAAGCATTTGATAATATTTAACACCCAACCATGGTTTAAAAAAACTCTTGGCAAACTGAAGTGAGGGGAACTTCACTAATTTAATAAAGAATATATATTATGAAGAATATATATGTGTGTGGCCTAGTTGTTGTAGACTAAATTTTGTGTCCCCCACCAAATTCATATGTTAATATATATATATATGAAGATTGTGGCAAACACCATTTGTAATGGTGAGATATTGAAAGCTTTCCCCCTGACATAAAGAAGGAGACAAGGAGATGTTCTCTATTATCATTTTTACTTAACTTTTTTAGTGTGAAGGTCTAGTCAGAGAATAAGGCAGGAAAAAAATGGTGTAAGTATTGGGAAGAAAGAAATAAAATAGTCATTATGCACAGATGTCATGACTGGATGCATAAGAAACCCAGAAGACTACAGATAAATTTTAGAATTAATAAGTGAATTTAGCTAGGTTGTTAGATACAAAGTCAGTTTATAAAACTAAATTTTATTTCTACGTATCAGGAACAAAACTGTTGGAAAATGAAATTTTAAGGAAAGGACAATTCAACATAACATCAGAAATGGCTTCATCAGTGCTTATGCTAAATGACAATACACTGCTATGCTTTTGGTGTCCTCTTATCAGAGTTTTCATAGTTTTCCAATCTCTCGACTCAGTGGATTGTTAGCTACCATTTCTATTGCTCTCACTATGCTTATTTCTAACTGCAACTTCTCTTAGTAATTTTATGCCCTAAGTGTGCTATGATTGGAAAAATCAATAAAATTGTATAATGGGTAAAAACTATTTTAATAAAACTGAAAGCATTTGAGCACCCAGACTTTGCGACTTTTATTTTGGCCATCTAGGCCATGTCAGGGCCTTTTATACTTATATCCAAGATCTGATTTTGCTCAAAGTGACTGAGATTGCCAAAAGTGCAAACTCCAGGGAAGAATGCTGTAATTCTGTGTCTGTCTCTCTTTAGATGATAGAAGAGACTAATGAACTCCCCAGCTCCTTACTTGAATAGGACATTTCTTCAAGTTTTCCAAGAGATTATTTCATCTTGAAAGGTAAAGAAAAAGGAAAGTTGATTTTAGCTTCTGTACAGAAATTTTAAGCAAGATATTTTATCTCCCTTAGGACAAAAATTTGGTTTAAATCTTGTCACTAAGTTTGGTATTAGATACTGACTCTGATGTGATGTAAAATCACATCACTCTTAGGTAATGTTGTGCTGACTTTAAGAAGACTTTGTTTCTAATACTAGTTGAATTTGGCTCAGCTTAGTAAGTAAAATTATAGTCAAATAGATACTATTAACCAAATAAGCCAATAATTATCAGGACCTGACCCCAAAAATTGGGCTTTAGAAAGATGTAATCCAATAAGCATTGAATCTCTGTAGCTAATCTAACAGATGGAGCAAAAGGAACTAGCGAAGAGCTAGGCTTTTCTGGTTGACAGGAGCTGGTGGGACTACATTATTAAATATCTGTGCTCTAGTCATAGCCTGTGGGTACAGAGCTGGCATTACAGATAGTTTCTACTCTATTTAAGAAATACTAGTAGTAGCTCCCTAAATTGATTTCATTGCTCATTAATATGTCATGAACTTCAATTGGAAAAGCACTAATTTAGATGACACCAAGATTCCATCTTTAAAAAAATATATATACATATATTTATTGAAGTATAGGCAGTTTACAATGTTGTGTCAATTTCTGGTGTCCAGCACAATGCTTCAGTCATACATGAACATACATATATTTATTTTCATATTCTTTTTCACCATAAGTTACTACAAGGTATTGAGTATCGTTCCACTGTGCTATACAGTAGGACCTTGTTGTTTATCTATTTTATATATAGTAGTTAGTATCTTATTAGTCTATTTCTACTTTTAAAGTGATTCATGTAAAAAATGGTAAATTTTATTGTAACATATGGGTAGGCTAGAGGAGAGTCTAATAAAATAACCCAGAAACAAATGTAAGAACCCAAACCTGATCCAGAATTTCTGCATTTGTGAGGCAGGACTGAAAACCTTTTCCCTACACCATTATTATGAGGATAAATAACATAGTGAATATGTGTAAAATAGCTGCGTAGAGCCTATGGTGAATGGTTGTTTGCAAAGATACTGATCAGATTCTTCCCCTACCTTCTTGCAAAGATAGCTGAACAGTCTTCTTTCCCCGCTGTAATAGGGCTTGCCATTTCTTCTAAGAGATATAGTCCATTCTCCTAATCTTTCCAACTCCTGCTGGAGTCTGGGCTGGCTTTTAAGCTTTGCCTAATGAAAGGTGAAGTGATGCTGTGGTCTTCTGTGCTCTGGCAACAAGAAGCTGTGAGCTTTCATTCTTATCTTTTTGAAACTCTTTGACTAACATGTGAAGGCTTTTTGAGAATGAGAGACCAGGTATAGAGACCCAGTAGTCCATACCAATCACCAGACATGAGAAAAGCCACATTAGCCCACCCAGCCCAGTTGTTGTAGACTCAATTTTGTGTCCCCCACCAAATTCATATGTTAAATCCTAATACTCAATATAATGGTATTTGGAGGTGGGGCCTTTAGGAGGATATTAGGTCATGAGGGTGGAACCCTCATGAATGAGATTGGTGCCCTTTTAAAGAGGCTCCAGAGAGATCCTTTGCCTCTTCTGCTGTGTGAGTACACAGTGAGAGGATAGCTCATCCAGGAATGGGGAAGCAAGCTCTCACCAGACACCACATCTGCAGGTGTCCCGTTCTTAGACTTCCAGCCTCCAGAACTATGAGAAACACATGTTGTTCAACTCACCCAGCCTATGATATTTTGGTATAGCAACCCAAATAAACTGACACCAGTCGAGCCTACCTATTCCTGTAGCCATAGAGTAATTCCATTTGAGACCAGCAGAAGAACCACCTATCTCAACCCAGCACAAACTGTTGGTCCACTAAATCATAAACAAAAAAAAAGTTGGGTGTTATTTTAAGTTACTCTGATTTGAAGTAGTTTATTACACAGGTTGGATAAATGATAGATTTGTCATGAGTGAAGGAAAAATATTTAGTTTTCAGGAGAGGATATAGCTCAGTGTTAGAATGCATGCTTAGGATGTATGAGGTCCTGGGTTCAATCTCCAGTACCTCCATTAAAAGAATAAGTAAATACATAAATAAACCTAATTAACACCCCCCAAAAAGCAAAAAAATTTAATTTTGAAGTACAATTTCTAAGATAACTATTTTTAAATACTGAGATTTATTTCTTAGGATTAGGTAGACAACATTAAAAAAATTTTTTTGGCTTATTTTTGTTCTCACTGTATATTTATCTCATTTCCAGATTATATATATACCTAAACCACCACTATTTGAGACAAAATTGAGTTTGTTGAAAGTTTGTGAATCAGAAGGAATCTTTGCCTTTGATTAGTTTGGGCCCCTTACATATAAATAAATGTTAGATAAATGGGACACAAATATCACAGCTAATACTTGGAGATAGGTCTGTATTGCATAATGTAGAAGACCTGTGGATGATCAATATTTGAATCTCTCTCAATGAGAAAACAATAAGATAGATAATTTCTTTTCTTTGAGCGTGATAGGGGATTATAACTCTAATTAGTCATAATGCAGCAAACTAAATTTTGCAAGTGCAGATTGTTTTTTCAAAAAGTTTGCAGAGTGTAATATTAGTAATAGCTAACACTTATTGAGTAATGTGTCAGACATATTGTAAGCATTTTTCAAACATTTTTTATTGATTTATAATCATTTTACAATGTTGTGTCAAATTCCAGTCTAGAGCACAATTTTTCAGTTATATATGAACATATATATATTCATTGTCACATTTTTTTCTCTGTGAGCTACCATAAGATCTTGTATATATTTCCCTGTGCTATACAGTATAATCTTGTTTATCGATTCTACCATTGTGAAATCCCAGTCTCTCTCTTCCCACCCCCTGCCCCCTTGGCAACCACAAGTTTGTATTCTATGTCTGTGAGTCTATTTCTGTTTTGTATTTATGCTTTGTTTATTTGTTTGTTTGTTTTTTAGATTCCACATATGAATGATCTCATATGGTATTTTTCTTTCTCTTTCTGGCTTACTTCACTTAGAATGACATTCTCCAGGAGCATCCATGTTGCTGCAAATGGCATTATGTTGTTGGTTTTTATGGCTGAGTAGTATTCCATTGTATAAATATACCACCTCTTCTTTATCCAGTCATCTGTTGATGGACATTTAGGATGTTTCCATGTCTTGGCTATTGTAAGTAATGTATTCTAAGCATTTTTTAAAAGCATTGTATGATTACACCTCAATTTCCTTCTCTGTAACAAAGGGATAATAGTAGTAGGTATGGGTGAGGAAACTGAGGCACAGTGACTTGGTTTGGGTTCCCTAGAAGCAGAACTTGAGATGGGGATTCTTACACAAGTGATTTATTGTAAGAATGCTCTTGGAAGAAAGGTGGTGAAGGAATCAGGATAGGAGAAGGGAAAAACTAAGCCAGAATGTGCTCTCAGATAAAGCCTAGCTTCAACCTAATCCTATGGGGAGTTCTGGAATATTAATTGCATCAAAAGGCTAGTCCTACTTTGAGTAAAGGAGTCCAGCCTTTTGTATTCCTGTATCAGGCAGTTACTAGTTGAGGTCTGGCTGCAGCTGTGATTTCTGGGGTACCTAACGTTCTAGAAAGGATAAAGCTCCTGTTGCCAAAGGGAAGTTCTCAAGGAAAAGGAGCAAATGTGACCCAGGAACAGCAATTACACCAGCTGAGGGATGGGGGCACCAATAGAGTAAAGGGATCTGGATGGGGCATCAGCGGTGTCTGATATAGTCCTCCTCTTGCACTGATGAAATCCACTTGTTTCTCACATTCAGGCTTACTCTGTCCAAGTGTTGCTTCCCCAAGATTCTGACTGGTTACAAGTTTTGGAAAACCTGCAAGAGAAGGATGAGTAGGAAAAACTACAGCCTCTGTTGTTACAGTCAATCCTAAGATCATATCTGATACTCATTATCTTCTGCTTTTACCTTCCATTCTATTTTCTGTCCCTGCTGGTTAGCACTTCTCCAGTTTAAGGTGGCCTGCCTGCTGGAGTGATCAAGACTCTCAGTCCTGAAAAGTTTAAGCCCCTGATTATTTTGTCTTCATCAGACCAGTGTTCCTAAATTAACTCACTTAGTGTTGAAACTGGCATAGGAATACTAAGAGATGTCCTGCAGATTATCTGAGTGTCAGTCATATTCTGTGTGTCCCCACTATGTAGCAATAGTCGCTTAGCCTCATGATGACCAGGGTTATCATCTCTGCCAGTATATTAACTTCTCTTTGCTAGTCTGCTGGAACAAGGAGCACAGTGACCAGGCAGCCACTATAGCTTGAAGTTCAGTGGGACTCTTAATGTATCCCCTGGTGGGAGCGAGTACCTACTGAGAGTCAGGATGTCTATTCCCACAGAGCCTAAAGATTCAAGGATAGGAACAGACATTCCTCGAGGGGGTTATTGGAGTGACTGTAAGCAGGAAAACTCCTGTTTGTACTCCTTTGTTCCCATATATTCTACATTTTGGAGATACAGCACCAAATAAAGGGTATTGGTTCAGTGAGTATACTGTATCCTGAAGGCCAGTGTTCTGTCCTCACAGGGCGTCTTCTTCAAACTGGCCCTTAGCTGCATCTTCAAGAAGTGATTCCACTATTCTATCAGCTCAGCAGCTTTGGATGGTATGGTATGTGTTAGACCAGTGGATTTTATTATCATGGTCTCACTACTAAACCTCCTTTGCCATAAATTGTGTCCATTGACTTGAGGCAATGTTATGAGGGATCTCAACTCATAACAGGAGTACTTGTCAGTTCTGATTGAAATAAATCATTGCCCTTTTATAGGAGGAAGGGACCTGATACAATCAGTTTCACATCACTAGGTTGACTGGTGTCTGTGAGGGATGGTTCTGTATTGGAAGCTTGGCATCTGTCTCTGTTGCTAACATGTTGAGTAGTCCACAGTGATGGTAGCTTGAACAGCCTTGGGAGCCTGTGCTGTTGGGGTCATGAATGAATAGCCTTATTCTTTGCCACTGTGTCCTCTCTGTTCATGTACCCATGGTGCCAGCACTGATTTGGCCAACTACAGAAGCTAGGTGACATCCTAGCAGCAGAGTCATCCTATCCACTTCATTTCTGAGCATTTCTGCAGTAGATACACTCTAGTGGGTATTGATGTGGAATAGAGATCTTTGTGCCGAGTCCCATAAGTCCTTCTACATGCCTCTTTCCCAGATACTCATTTTTTTTCAAAACTGAGGTGTAGTCAGTTTATAATGTTGTGTCAGTTTCAGGTGTACAGCATAATGTTTCAGTCATAAATATACATACATATATGCATTTTCATATTCTTTTTCATTATAGATTACTATAAGGTATTGAATATAGTTCCCTCTGCTATGCAGTAGAATCTTGTTGTTTATCTATTTTGTATATAGTAGTTAGTATTGGCAAATCTTGAGCTCCCAATTTATCTCTTCTCATCCCCTTTCCTCTTTGGTAACCATAAATTTGTTTTCTATATTTGAGTTTCTGAGTCTGACTCTGTTTTGTAACTAAGTTCATTTGTGTCCTTTTTTTTTAGATTTCACATATAAATGACATCATATGGTATTTGTCCTTCTCTTTCTGGCTTACTTCACTTAGAATGACAATCTCCAAGTGCATCCATGCTGCTGCAAGTGGCATTATTTTATTCTTTTTTATGGCTAAGTAATATTCCATTGTATTCATATACCACAGCTTCTTTATCCAGCCATTCTCCAGATATTCTCATCCATGATTTACCAATATTGCTACTTTCAGGTCTCTGATCAACCAGCTAAGCAGTTTGCCTCACAGAAACTGTATGTATTCTTCCCTTGGACACTTCTCTCTCCATGCAAAATGGATGGCTAGATGCACTGCCCAGATCTCTCCCTGTTGGAGGGGTTTCCTCTCACTACTCTCTTTTAGAGTCAACTTGAGTGGTGCTGTAGACCACCAACTGACCTTTATCAGCTTGTACCAACATACTGAACTGACCTGTCTGTGAACTAAGTTTAGTTTTTGTTCTTCGCCAGCTGGTCATGGGGAAAGCCACCTCCACTCAAGCCATAATTTGGTCCCAGATGTGAGCTGAGGGTGAGGCCTTGGTACCACAGTGGTGAATGACATGGAAATCTGTACCACGTGTTTGTGCAACTTTCTTGTGCCCTCTGAACCTGATAGCTACATCACTTCCATTTTATATGTATTTTCAGAGTTGGTTCTCTGGAAGCAGACTCTAGGAAAAATTTGAGGTACAAGATGTTTTTAAAGAATCAATTTTAAAGTTGTGAAAGGAAGTAGAAGGAGGCAAGACTGGGCACAAGAAGAAGTCAAATTTCATCCAGGTCCACCAAGGCATTGGACGACCTGATTGGGAGCTCTGCAGCAACTGGTGACTGTTGGAGTGTCTTGCAATAGGCTGGAAGAGCCAGGCCTTGGCTTCCTTGTCTCTCTCAGTCACTTGATGTGGGCACTGGGAAAGGTATAACCTGGGGTTAAGTGTCTCTCTGCTGCTGAGGCGGACCCTTAAGGAGCTGAGTGCTGGAAGTTGTCTGTACTTTTACTGTTGGTTGGCGAGTCTTCCTCTGAGCTCCGTATCTGTCTCAGCCAGCCTAACCTTATGACTCAATGGGATAGGTCTGATCGTATCCAGATCGTCATCTGCAGTTGCAACTGTGTGTCCTGTGATCAGATACTCAGTCTTCACTGGAGCCCAGGAACATGCCAGAAGCTGTTTGTAAACAGTGCCTAATTCTCTGCTACAGATGACATGCTCTTATTCTAGAAGCCTAAGGCTCTGTGCTGCAGTTCCCCTATGAGGGCTTGTCAGAAATTCTATTTGGTGTCTTTCTTTAGCAGGTACCTCTCCTATGAGATCTGCTAGGTTATCTGTCCCAAGCTGAAGGGCTGCTTTTACACAGCTTGGACCTTCTGTAAAGACCTTCTTAGTTTTTGCTCTGAGACCAATTCCAATCTAGCAGTCTTTCTCATCACTCAATAAATGGGTTGGTGTTATATTCCAAACAGAACACGCTGTGCTAAAATCCCAAATTGGCCTACCCAGTGCTGTGCTTCTTTTTCAGATGTGCAAGGTGAATAACTTGCTCTTTAATTTGAAGAGGATCGTTGAGCGTGACCTGGGTCACTGGACCCTTAAATGTTTTACTGATGAGATAGGCCCTTAAATCTTTGCAAGGTTTATCTCCTACCCTCTGGAACACACTAATTTCACTGTGGCACTCAGAATACTTGCCGCTTCTTGCTAATCAGGTCTGATCTGTATGATATCATCATTATAGTAAGTTTATGAGACGCTCTATAGAATGTCCAGATGGTCCAGGTGCCTTTATTATAACAGGCAGCAGGAGGTTTATAGCCCTAGGTCAAGACAATGAATTAATATTTTTGTCCATCTCATGTGAGTGAAAATCATGAGACATGAGACAGATTTGGCCAGGACTCCATTTACTATCTCATTTCCATAATGACACCAGATAATCAGCATCAACTCAGACCCTGTGTACAACAGCCCTCAAAAGATCTGGGAATTCTCTTTCCCCAGGATATCATTAACTGAGTGAACTACTGTAGTCCTTTGGGGGTAAGATTGGGAAATTACTGCTATATACATTTTCTGTAGTCTTTTACAATCCTTCCTAATGTAGTCCCAGCCTCTACTTAAGTGAATGAGTTCTAGGTCTGGGAATTGGTTCTGAACTGGAAATTGGACAAAGGGTCATGACTTTCCTATTGGAGGTCTGACTTCAGCTTTCTGCTCATCCACTCATGATCTCCTTTGATTACATAAATTAGAGGTTATCCTTATTGTCTGTCTGTTTATTTCCTCCTAGGAACCCTATGTTTTATTTGCTGACTCCATTGATCCCTGTGAGTCAGGCCATCTTGTCCTTGCTGCTCGTCATGGTAATTATGCTTTTCTGGCATCTGAGGGTTAAGTGCCACCCTTAGACTGACTCTTCTGGGAGCTTATCATCCCTGCTGCGAGAGTGAGAGCAGCTCTGTAACGGCACCTCCTGTTACCAGCTCCAGCTCTCGGAAGGCGACCAGTCCCCAGTCAGCTTCTTAGACATACAAATCTCTACTTAGAGTTTGCTCTCTGAAGATTCAGCCTGCAGTACTGGGTTAAGCCAAATTAAACATAATTTCTTTACAGAGGGTTTTTAAATGTCTTTTATGCCAAAATGGAATGTGAATTTCCATTAACAGTATATAACATTTTGAGTAAAACCCCTATTTAACTTATTTTGTCATCGAAATTTCTTTAACTCCCAAACTGGCAGTTTCTTGGGCCCTGATGTTATTAACACTATAGGTGAAAAATATCTCAAAATGTTATTTTTAGACTTATAATTCTCTAGTTATGAGCATGTTTTTACATCATTTTTATGTTTGTATTTCCTTTTCTGTAAGCTGTTCATTGTTTGCTCATTTAAAAAAATTAGTTGTTAGTCTTTTGTTGATTTATAGAAGTTCTCTATAGATGGTTGGAATTAGTTCTTTTCCTAATATGATAGAAAATACTTTTTCTTGATTGTTATTTGACATTTGAAGTTAAGAACTTTTTTTACTTTTTTTCTCTTTCCTTCCTCCTTTCCTTTCACACTCCCTCCTTTCATTCCTCCTTTGTTTTCTTTATTTCCTATCATATTTCCTATCCTAAGCCATTGTAATAACCTTCTAATGGTAATAACCTGGCTTTCATTCTCATCCTTGTCAGTTTTTTATTCATACAACAGCCAGAATGATTTTTAAGAAGGGCACATGTGAATATGTCACACCCAAGGTTTCAGATACTTCAGTGGTTTCTTGATGCTCTTAAGATGAGGCGCCAAGTTGGTTTATAAGTCTTCTGTAATCTGGGCTCTCACCTACTCCTGTAGCCCTATCTCTAGCCACTTCCTTTCTTTTCCTCTAATGTGTCAGGCCTCGTTGCCTTCAGAGCCTTCACAGGTACTGTCACCCACCTGTCCCTCTTCATGTCCCTGCAACTTTGCCTGGGTAATTGCTTGTTCTTCAGAGCTTATCTCAAATGGCACTTCTGTAGGGGCAATTTTTCTACCTCTCAGATTGGGTCTCTGTTATATACCTTTGCTGCATCCTGTAATAACCTTTGTAGTCCCTCAGCCAGCTACAGAGTATACATAATTAACCATTTGTTTAGTCAACTGTTTGTATCTCCTGCAAGATTCTAATCCCTGTGCTGTCAGGAGTTCTGTCTCTCTCCTTGGCCCTCTTTTTGTATTCCCAGCACTTTACAAAGGGTCTGGCACTGAGTAGATGTTCAGTAAATAATTGTTTAAAAACTATTGATTGAAGGAAAGAATGATTGAGTTTTGAGAATTAGGCAGTAGAAAAATGAAGATTTTTAGTACTATGCTGATACATTTACATTTTATGCCATGGAAAATGAGGAGTCATTAAAGTATTTAATAACAGAGATTAGTTTTAGTCTTGTTCTATTCTTCCCTCTCTTCCTGCAGTGTTGGATTTTCAATCAATAATTATTTCTTGAGTATTCTTTATATGACTAGGGATCCGCATGGGTACATAGTAGGGCATCTGTAATTCCTTAATCAAAATAGAATGCATTTTTTCCTCTGTTGGTTTAGGGAATTGATTTTAAAATTATATCTGACTTTTTTCTATTATTTTATTTTAAGCAAATAATTCTTAGAAGAGAGTTACTATTTCTTCTCAATACTCTCCCAATCCTCCCCAAAATTTCAGTGGTCTGAGCCATAATAACAATGTTTTATTAAACAGGTTAACATCACTGTATTAGGGAATTACATCTTTTTGTTTTGTTTTGTTTTAGGGAATTATAGATTTTAATGGTAATGACATGCTCAATGCTACTTTTGTGAAGAGAGGAAAACACCCATGTAAGTATCAGGTCTTGAAGAAAAAAGATCTATTTTTTGTCTTACACTTTTTAACCTAGAAATTATTAGATGATGATCTAATAATAAACATGATAATACTAATAATAATAACAGAATAATAAGCAGAAAAGATATCTCTGTGCTTCTTTACAGAATGGCTCTGTAATTTCTGTTTTAATCTCAGTACTTACTTTTGTTTACATAATGCTTTTCATGTTCAAATTATTTACCAAAAATTAAGTAATTAATTATAATACTAGACCATGCAAGGCAGATAAGAATTATCTTCATTTTACAGATTAAGTCAACTGTACCATATTCCAAGTGATTAATGTTTTAAAATCTCTAATACCAAATGGTCTCTGTTCCTCTGGAAGCATGTGGAAATCCAAATTTACATAGTAATTATGTGTTCAATTGTGCTGTGAGAAAGCAAGTGGCAGGCCCAGATAATCCTCCAAAAAAAAAAAATACTGGTAACATACAAAAGAGTTTTTTATTCTTGTTGAATCGTAATATTATTCACATATAGTAGTTCCCTTCTTGGAAGTCCTCTAAAGCTAAAACAAAAACAAAAACAAAAACCCAAAATAAAAAGCCTTGATAAATACTTTTTAATGTATAGAATCAATGCAGTGAGATGGTTCAATTTGCATCCTGACAAGTGAAAAAGAAGCCACAGTCTATTTGGAGATAAGAATGATGCCCAGCCATTTCCTTATCGTTTGGTACATACATAGTAGTACTGGGCTGCATCCTGGTTACTATTAATACTCCTTCTGCAAGAAGAAAACTTTTGTGAAGAGAATTTATTGAAAAATAAGTTATGAAATATTGTTGAGAATAATTCTTTAGCTTTATATTGTGGAAGGACTCTGATAAACATGCCATTTCTGTTTTTGAGAAAACATAATACTTTTTCTCTTTTTCATGGCAGAGAGACAAGTTATAATTGTTAGTGAAAAAAATGAGGAAAGTGTTTATCTATCGATCTGTCATCTCCTCCATACTGTGTTCTACCATGTTCAGAAGGAAGGCCATCCCCATTCAAAAATAGAAAAGGAGGGTGTCTGGTTGATGGTATTTTAGTTCAGTGAGAACAGTTTCTTCAGCACTGTCTGATATTGTGCAAAAGTGCCAGATATATCATTATTTATAGATTCAGGGACTTCTATTTCTGATGATATGGTGCACCAGATGTCTTGAGTAACTCTTCTTGTAAAGAACATCTCTAAGTCCTGGAAAAAAATTTTGAAAATTGTTATTTAGATGAGTCATCAAGAAAATAAGGGAAATTATGGGAGAAATGACAAGAAGGCATGCATCAGAGGGCAAGAGACAGTCAGAGTCACTTTAATGAGCTGTGAAAGGGTTATGGGAGACTAGTCTTGGGACTTGTGCAAGGTGGAAGATTGGGCCATAAAGCTAGATCCTCCACATCCTCAGTGGTGGACCAGTGGGTGGACCAGAAAAACCCCGGCCTTCTGGAGGGTGATGTAGGGATTCTTGTCTATCTCTACCATGGCTCTGGGAAAAGCAGGGGAAAATATGTCTCTTGAGACGTCTCCATGAGGCCTGCCCTAACATGTTTTTTAAAAATTTTCCCAAATCCATACTATTTATGGATTGAAAAACCTTTGGCTAAAAACTAAAGTACTCTCCGGCTTCGAGTGTTTTTATGCCCCAAGCAAAATCAAAGGCAAATCTCTCTGAAGACATTCATTATAAACCCAGGCCTCAATGCAGTCCCTCAGGGAAAATTCCTATGCATATGAGCTGACAATAAAAATCATCAAATACATGCAGAACCATGAGCAAGAGCCAGTAAAAATGTCAAACTACATAATCAGACCAACAAAGGCTGAATATTGGAATTTATCAGATGCCAAATGTAAGTATGAATATTTAATATTTTTAAAGAAGATGCAGGATATTATCATAAATACCATAGGAGACAATAATCTGACAAAAAGAACCAATTAGATTTTTAAAAAAGAACAAGAAGAGCTTCTGGAAATGATACATATAATTATTTGTGAGAAGCCTGAAGGACTGTTTACACAGCAGATTTGACATGATAAGGAAGGAAATAGTGACCTGTAACATGCCCTGAAGAAGAGAGGTGTAAAATTGGAAAGTATGAAAGAGAGGTACATGATACGTGTAAGACCGAGTAAGAGGGCATAATGTATATCTAACTGCAGTGTCAGAGACTACAGAAAATGAAGATGAGGCAATATTTTAAAGAAATAATAGTGAAGATTATACAAAAATGATGAAGGGTGTGAAACTCAAATTCTAGAGGCTCACTGAATCCCTAGAAGAATCTTTAAAAGTAAATCCACACTGAGATCTATCCTAGTGCAACTGCCAAGCCTCAAAGACAAGTGAAGATCTTAGAAGCTGCATGATGATGACTTAGTTAATTTCTTCATAGCAACAGTAGGAGCCAGAAGACATTGTAATAAAACTTTTAAATAGCTGAGATAAAATTATAGTTCATCTCGAATTCTCTGCCATGTAAAACTCTCTCAAGAACAATTGTAGAATAGGTGTTCATTAGAGGAAATGCTAGAAGATTTACTTTGAGAAGCTGCAAAATCATCTTAGGAGGAAGAGCTGAGAAGAAAAGGTGAGCAAAGACAATGGTAAACATGTACGAAACTCTAAATAACCAGTGAGCATGTTAACCATCAATAATGATGTCCAATTTGTGGAGTAAAAAAGGTAAAGGTGAATTAAAATACTGGAAAAAAGAAGCTTTCAAGATGAGAAGGTGTAGCTTGAGTTAAAATGAGGAGGGAAAAAGTGTTATATCATCAGATATTAAGATAAATACCCATTTTATATTTTAGGGTAATTACTAACATAACAATTAGAGTATAAAATTTCCAACATATTCAAAAGAGAAATATGAAGTAAGAGATATATTTATGTAAATTAATTCAACTCTTTAAACTGTCAAAATATACTAGAGAACTTTGTGCAATTTGTTTTTCACATATCAAGGCAAAATATTTTAACCCTCTTTCTCTTCTGCCACCTTTTCCTCTCTCCTTCCTTATTTTCTTTAATTATTCCCTGGGCATCTGATATGTAATAGGACTTAGGTAGGTACTATGGATTCAGAGATAAATAAGACAGTTTGTCAGTAGTTCAAAGTCCACCTACTCTTTAAAGGAAGGAATATTCTGATGATACAAAGAAGTGATAATTTTCATCCATGGGAACATAAGTGGAGCTTCAAAGAGGGCAACTATGAGAAACAAGAGAAGATTAAGAGGGTACAAGACCCTGAGCTGCTAACACAGCTCTAAATTGCAGTTATGAGGGTGACATAGACAGTTTTTATTGACTTGGAAACCACATTTGTTCATTTAATGCAGCTTTAATATTTTCCTTAAAAAAGTGGTCAAGTTAAAAAATGAAAAAACTTAAGTATCAATTTTTGGTAGATTTTTTTCCTTCCCCAGCATTTATAGACTATTTATTATGTGCTGAGTACTATATATACATTGACCTACCTCATCCTCTCAAAGGACATATGAGGTAGGTACTATTACTGTCTCTGTTTCAAAGGTGGGGAAGCCTAGGCTGAACTGGGCAAAGTGATTGCAAAGAACTAACCAATTCCAGAACATAGATTGTAAGTGAACAGGAAGGGATCTGTGCTCAAATAAGTGTGGTCCATATACAGGACAAAAGAAAGCCAAGCAGGCAACTTGTCTGATGGCTTTTTCAGTTTCTTTATGTGTCTGTAAAGGGGAGCAGCAGTATGCAACATTTCCCAAACGTGTGAAACTGGTATGTTTGACCAGCACAACATGGGGGGTGCAATCCAAATGCAAATTTATTTTTGTCTTTCACCATGTCTCTAAATTTTCTTCAGGGTAGTTGTATTTCCCTAGCCCCTGGATAAAGACTTGACAAGGCTAGATTGTCTGGTCGCTCAGTAGTAAAATCTTTAATTTACTTTTGGTTGGAAACAGCATCTTAGGTCAGTTATTAAAATCTTCTTCCCTCCCCAAGCTGGGACTGGCTGCCTGGCAGCATCCATCTCTCTCTGACTCTCTCTGTCTCTGTCTCTTTCTTTCTCTCTGTCTCTGTCTCTGTCTCTCTCTCTCTCTCTCTGTCTCTCTCTCACTAGCTGCTTTTGTAAGATATTCCTGCAGTAGGAGCAGGAGGAGGGAGGGAGGGAGAGAACGGGGACAGGAGATTTTTTTTATTTACCTTGCCATAGCATGGCTTCATGCTTTCTGAGTCTGGCAGACGTCTCATGCTGGATCTTTCTCTCCTGGGTGCTTTGGAAGCTTCCCTGCATCTTTTCTGACACAGGCAATGATGCTCTGTTTTTCCTTCTGCAGCTTCCCTCTCAGCCTTGGTTTTCTGCTGATCTACTTTAGATAGACTCACTCTCTTGTCCCCTATCACTCTTCTAGATGGTCCTCTTGCTAAGTTTAATTGGCTGCAGGCCACTTTTTTTTTTTTTTTTTCAGGTGGCCCACTTCTGCAATTCATCTACACCTTGAAATGTCTCAGCATATCTTTTGGCTTGACAGACTTGGGGTCTGGAGGCCAAGCCAAGGAAGCCACTTCTTTTTCCTGCCAGAGGAGCCAAGCGTGGGTTCATGCTTAATGGCTCTTTCAAGTGAGAATCACCCTCCGGTTCACTTTGTGTGCCCAGCTGCGGGGGTCACATACTATGCTCTCTGACTAATATTGTTAAAACCCCTTTCATAAACGTGCAGTAAAGAACAAGCACCTCTCCATCCTTCTCAGTTCTCTTTGGTGATGATGGGGAGTAGACATACAATCTCTCTAAGTAAATCCCTCTCTCAAATCTTTATTCTATTTCATCGACTTTAAGAGACCATCTATATTAGTTATCTGTTGCTGCATAACAAGTTATTCCCCCAATTAGCAGTTTCAAGCAACAGACATTTATTAACACACACAGTGTCTAAGGGTCAGGAAGCCTGGAGCAACATAAGGTGATTCTAGTTCAGGGTCTGTCTTGAGGTGATAGTGAAGGTGTCAGCCAGGCAGCAGTCACCTGACACTTTCTCTGGGGCTGGAAGATCTGCTTCTAAGATGGCTTACTCATGAGCTTATTGGCAAGAGGCTTCAGTTCCTTGCTGGCTGTTAACAAAAAGCCTCAGTTCCTTGCCATGTGGAGTCTCCATAGAATTGTTCATGACATAGCAGCTGACTTCCTCAAAGTCCAAAGTGAGCGATATGAGAGAGAGATACAAAGACAAAAACAACAGTGTCTTTTATAACCTAATCTTGAAACTGACATTCTGTCACTTTTGCTATATTCTATTGATTACATAGACCACCCTAGGACAGTGCGGGAGGGGTCTTTCCAAGGCTCTGAATTCCAGGAGGTAGGGATCACTGGGAGCCATCTTGGATGCTGGCTACCACACTATCTATTGTAAATGCACCATTTATTTTATGGACTACTAAGAAAAAAAGTCAAGCATTATGATATGAAATCAAATGTAAGGCATATGTAATTTCAGAAATGTTAAAAGGTAAAAGAACTGAGTCTTAGAATTGATGACATGCAGAAAAATCTCTCTTATTGGTAAGGATATTTTGAAGTCCTAAAATTGATTCCTGATTATTTTTATTGAAACTGCATCCTGGTCTAGAATATTGCTTTGGAATTTTTGTTGTATCTTGTATACTTCAGTTGAAGCCACCAATTTATCCCATCCTCCTTCCGCCCACTCCACCTTTTTTCTTGAACCATTCTCATGCACTAATTTTCTGCTGAATGCCTTTTGGGACTATTGTTCTAGTTTAAATGCTAGTTAGTCCTCTCTGCTTGTTTCTGTGGTTTAAGTCCCTTTATTGTTAAATGTTATCAGAGTGTCAACATCATGCAGATTGAAGCAGGACACAGATAGTCTTTAAGTGGCTTTGTGATCTCATTTCACAGAGGGGATAAATTATAGGAAATATAATGAAAATATCTACTCAACTGGATGGCAGAGCAAACTTTTTATTTTAAATAAGCAATTTGAAAAATTAGTTCAGATATTTAAATTACATCTTTGAGAATCTGATGAACTATATAATTTTTAAAAAATTAAAAAAATTGAAGTATAGTTGATTTACAATATTGTATTAGTTTCTGGTTTATAGCATACTGATTCAGTTATATGTATATATCCTTTTTCATATTCCTTTTTATTACAGGTTACAACAAGCCATTGAATATAGTTCCCTGTGAATTATATAATTTTTAATGCAGCTTATTTAAAAATATTTACTTAGGTGAATTCAGGTTAATCATTGTTTCCATTTTAATATTATCCATCAATATAATTTGATACTTTAAAACAACAGCAATGTTCAAACATATTTACACTGAGTATTTATAACTATTTTTCAAATTTTAGAATGATTTACAGAGGAGGGCATGTGCATAATTGAGAGCATGGACTCTGAAGTCAGGCAACACTAGGTGGAATATAGATTCTGTTAATTACTAGAGGTATAATTGAGCTCCTGTTAACCCCTTTGAGTTCCAACTGCATTTTCTGTAAAGTAAGAATGATGTTAGCTACTCTATTAAGAAGTAGTGAAGATTAAACAAAATAGTATATGTAAAGTCCTTGCCTATTGACTGGCACATAGTGGCCCCCAACAAATGTAGTTATTCTATTATTTACCAAGAGGCAAGGGAGAATTTTATGTGTTGTTCTGACTTCATGTCTGTTTGAGGTTTTAAGAGCATCTGAAGAGAAAGTGGGAATTTGGGTGTTAGGCAAAGTTCATACTCTGCCTGCACTTTTATTCTGAAAAAGACTTGAAAATCCAGTCTGCAGTGACTGACAAATTATTTTGAATACAAGTGCTTTAAACATCATAATAAAAAATTAGACGAAAAATTAGATGAAATTAATTTTCAAGACAAGGGAATCTAAATATATTTAAAGAAAAGGGAAATTTTAGCATTATACTTGATAAACAGTATATATGACAAACTTGACAGTATTATAATATATCATAAATAGGAATAATGAAACATACAAAATAATGAAAACATACAAAATAACCAACATTAATTTATTCCTTTAGGCTAAACAACAAGAGGCTAAAATACTGAAAAGGAAAGAAATACAGAGTTTTTTTTGAAACAAATATTTGAAATGCAGGAATTTTTAGCATGGTTTAGTTTAGACTGAGTCTAGAAAAAAATCATTTATTTGTGACATATATTTAAAACATAGCTCTGTGACATCACTGTGGAAAAAATGAGTTCAAGAAGTGAAGGGAATCCATAGGTTAAGCAGACTGCTTAAGTTGTAAGGCTGGTTGGTTTTGAAGAAAGATCTTAGAAAAACTGAAAACTCCAACAGACAAAATAGGTACATTTTTAGTAGTCTAGTGAAAATACCAAAGTCTGAATTTCTCTTTATTTGGAAACTAGAAAAATACTTGGAGTCATTTTGTATATTATATATATGTATACATATATATATTTTAAAACTTTTAAAAATTAGCTAACACATGCAACTTCCAGTATTTCAAGATTAGAAATAATGTTGGAATGAATATTCATTTTGTTTTAAGACTTCCACTGTATTATCTACTGTTAAACCAACAAGCAATGTTATGGGAAATTAAATTCTATTAGGAAAAAGCGGGATTTTATCAGTCCTTGTTCTTGTTGACCTCTTTGCTGTTTTCTGCGCCTCTAAGTCTTGATTGTTGCTTTTCTTGTCTTTCACTATCTAAATGCTTTCTTGCCTCTGTCACTCCTCTATCTCCTTGCTGGTTATGCTTCTTTCTGCTGACTCTGAATGTGGACTTAGTCCTTGACACTGCTGTTTCCTCACAAGAGTCTTTCCTTAGAAGGCTCATTGAGAATCTCCTTAACCCTCTACCCTGGCTGTGACATTTTCCCCTGAGATTTATTTCTTCACCTCTATTTGCCAGCTGAACGTATTTCTCACGGCCGGTTATGTTGGAGTCTCTGAAGTCAGCTTTAGCTATTCTCTTTCCACTGTCTCCAAATCAAATTAGTCACAATTCCTCTTTTCTGATTCATCATCTCAGATTAGCAGGAGTCCAAAGCCCTGCTGGTTTTGTAAACATAAAGATAGAATGGGCTGGTGCAGGTGGCCAAGCATAATTCAATAGGTGGCTTCCTGTGGTGAGGGCCAAACTGGGAGCAGGGAGCCAGCCTGATCAGAACTCCTTCCCAAAGTGCTGGGCAGAGTATCAGAATCTAAGATGAGGCAAAGCAGTGGAAACAGGGAATATAAGACTTTAAGAAATGGGTCTGAAGTGGAGGGTGGGAAGTGAAGTCTTCTAGAATTCCACAAGCTGTCAGAATATCACCATGGGTACTTTTATAAGGCATCTTTAGCCTCATAAAGGGAAAGCTGTCTTAGAAGCACTTCCTTTTTATGAATATCATAACAGTCCCCCAGTTGGGTTGTGGAGCTCACAAGTCTTCAGTGCATCTTATATATTACTCTTAGATTTTGATCCCTGAAACGATCTCTTTTCCTGTGCTTCTTCCTCCTTCAAAATTTTATTGACTTTCTTTTTCCCACAGACAAAATGCTTTGCCAGGCAACGGAAGCCTCCCAGATCTTTTACCCACTTCTTATATGCGGGTCCACATTCCAGGAAAACCAGGCTACTTAATACTCAGGCTATGCAATAAGGGATGTCCGCACCATTCTCACACTCTTCCTATATTATTCCTGTCACAAAAAATAACATCTACAATTTTTTGATGAATGTGAGCCTCCAGATTTTCTTTTTTTTCTTTTTAAAAGTAGAGATAGAAACACTTTATTATTGAATAAGCATTAAACCAGAATGTGATGTGCATCACTGGCAATACTCTAAGACGTTGCAAAACAGACAATGCATGTATGTGTGTAGCCAAGTAGTTATGACCTGCTACACGCATGCTTTCATGATAAACAGTAAGTAAGTATCAAGAGGACTTGATAGCACCATTTGTCACACACAGTTCATCCCACCTTCACCGGATTATTGGGGTGACTGTCTGTTAGCTTATGGGCTTCATCTAGAGGAAAATCTAACTTCTCATGTCTTTATGACATGAAGGAGTTTTGCCAGTTGGAATAAGGAACCCACTGAAGTCAGTCTCCTACCCTTCCTTGGGAACTGGGAGAAGGAGGAGCTTCTGCCTTGATGTATACATTTCAGAAAGATGGCTCCCAGGTTCTTGAGAAAGACATTCATGGGTCAAAAAACTGGGGGAAAAAAAAAAGCCAGCTGACAAAAGGCCTGTCTGGTCTTCAGTGGGATATACATATTAAAGAGATGAGAGAAAGCACTTAGAAGTCTTCTAAAGTAAGTACTCTGAGAAAACAGAGGGGGAGAAATCTTTTTCCCTATTTTCAACAGGGAGAATGAAGCCTCTTCAAAAAATTGTGTTTGAGTCACGTGGAAATACAGCGTGAGACTGTGTTTTCATAGCACAGAGCCACACAGCCCAAAACACATTGCCGGGTGTGCAACAATGACACTCCAGCACAACCTGGAGGCACACATGTGCAGACCAGGGGGCCCTGTGTGATGTATGTGTGAAACTGACACATTTCTGCACAGCCTGGGACACCTCACATACACCCTGGGGACCTAGTGTGAAAGGTGCAGGATGCTGCCATCATGTCAGATATGACAGATGTGAGGTCTCCAGGTTTTCTAGGCCATGTTAAAAGCTGTCTATACCTTCTGTAATCTACCACCTAACTGCCACAATCATTAGTAAGGACATCCATCACTCCTACAAGAGCCACTGCCTACATTTGTTAATTTTTATTATATGCTAAGTTCTTTACATACACTAACTGGTTTAATTCTTATTTAATCCTTATTTATTATTCCTTCTGAACATTTTTATCAATAGGGCATAAGTAACCTATCCAGGCTCATTGTCCTGGTACAACCAAGTTCTGCCTGCCCTCACGCTTTCCTTTTATGCCTTAATCCCTTTATCATCTAAATCCTGTGGTTGGTTGGTTGTTGACTGCAAACATGTATATATTCTGTGTACCTACCTGGATGTTTTGCTCATCGTACAGAGAAGCCCTTGTCTAAAATTCTTTAGGCAATCCTCAGAGCTTAAAGATAGTGTCACATGAGTGACAGATGCTTAATCATTATTTGCTGCTGTTTATGTCAATGCTCCAGTGTTTCTAGGATGAAAAGGCAATCAGAAAGTTGGCTATTTAAATTATCTTCTTCCATTTGTATTTTTTAATAGAAATATTTGTATGATAATAATGAGAAAAATTCTTACAATGTCACTAACCCAGCATGCTTTTTTCTCCCCCAGTTGCTTCTGTAGGTAATACACATTTTACCCTAAGCTATTTTGATTTCATTGTGATACTAATGTATATGTAAGTACTAAAAGGGGAAATATATACCATATTCATTTTAGTTTTATGCATTTCTGAAGTGAGGGTCCGGGAAAGGAGTTGATATCTGTGGAAAAGAATGAAGCTAATGAGAAAATAAACGTCAGTTTTCAACCTTCACAAAGTACATTAGCAAATAACAACAAAGGCTGGGGAAAGAATTAAAATTCATTACAAAAAGTCTCTTATGCTTTTCTTAATGTGTTTCTCTTCCTAATATAATTCCTGTTTGCTAAGATTTTCCAATTTTCATTATCTTAACAGGCTGTTCTCATTTTGATAACACTCCCAGTTGAGTTTCATATAACCTCATATATGCATCATATACCTTTAAAACTTTTCACCTTTTTGTTTATATGCCTGCCAGTTTGTTTTGAAATTTACTGTAGTGAGTGTTAAAAATATCTTACCTTAAAGTACACTAAAGATAATTATGTACTTATTGGTTTACTGAGAATGCCAATAGTATTAATATGTGCAATGTTTAAAAATTTGTCATATTTACTTTGCAAAGGAGAAATAAGCTATTTTGATTTTCTGTGCTATTCTCATAGGTACATCAGGAACCAGATAGGTAGCCATTATTTCTTTTTCTTTTTCTTTTTCTTTTTTTAAATTGAAGTATAGCCAGTAATAATGTGTCAATTTCTGGTGTACAGCATAATGTTTTAGTCATACATATACATAAATATATGTGTTTTTATATTTTTTCATTATAGGTTACTACAGGATATCGAATATAGTTCCCTGTGCTTTACAGAAGAAATTTGTTTTTTTTAAATCTATTTTATATATAGTAGTTAGTATTTGCAAATCTCAAAGTCCCAGTTTATCCTTTCCCACCACCTCTTCCCCGGTAACCATAAGTTTGTTTACTATGTTTGTGAGTCTGTTTCTGTTTGTAGATTAAGTTCATTAGTGTCTTCTTTTTTTCTTTTTTAAAATTTCAATATTTAGGTCTTTGGTAAGTAATGGAGTAAAGGGACAAGAAAGATATCACTGCCCTAAAGCAAATAAAAAACTAGCTAATGCTGTATGTAAAGTACCCGGCACAGAATATGATAAAGGACGATGACACTGATTGTTTCAGCTGTTGTGGTTGTCCTTAATAGTGGCTATGGTAGTTAAGTGATTGGCAAAATTGAATATATTGTAAAAGATTGAACAATTGAAGTATTTAGAAGTTTCTTTCCCACCTATGCCTTCATATTTAACATTAGAGGATTAGTCCCATGTGTTAGACATTGCCCTCTATTTTTATCTTCTTTAAAAATGCAAGTACTCATGGAGTGTAATACCTTCAGTAAGGTACCTTGTCAACCGAAAAAAAAATGCAGGAGTCTATTTGACGTCTGAAGAATTGCACTTCGAGAGGCATGGACTTGGGTAACCTTGAAAGAGGTTTCAGGGGAAGAAAACGAGTCAGGGGTTTGTAAGGACAAAAAGCCACAAGGTTGTTAAAAGTTGCCTGGGAAGAACTGTGACTGACTCTGAGGTGAGTAAGAAAATTTTTGTCCTTAAAGAATCATGACTTGTTTTAGGGTAGGGCCTGATAAGTAGATGACTATCAGGAGTCGTTTTAGGGTCCGCTAAGTATTGTGAGTTTCTGGCAGATATTCTGGGTGCCTTCATTAAGACAATACGTGGTCAAAGGTCAGGTTCCATCCAGGCTGAGATGTGCACAAGTCACACTTCCATAGTGGCCTCCCAATGTTACCGAACCAAACTTGGGTCCGCTCACCCACAGGCAGTAAAACCAATCTGCTGACACTGGGTTGTGGTGAAGGAAAGTGCAGCGTTTATTGTAAAGGGGCCAATACAAGGAAGACATGTGGCTTGTGCTCTAAAACCCCGAACTCTCTGAAGGGTTTCAGTAAAGCGTTTTTAAAGGCCTGGTGAAGGGGTGGGAGCCGCAGGGTCTGTGATCCCATCATGCACAATTCTCTGATTGGTTGATGTTGGGGTAATAGGGTGGTGTCACAGGGACTAACATTATCAATTCTTAGGCTCCAGGATGTGCTCATGGTCATCAAGTAGTTCTCGTCTTCATTTGGTAGGTGGTTTTCACGTCTGTAAAACAACTCAGCACATGTGCATCAAATACTGTTATCTAGGTACTCTGGAGAGGAGCTAAAGCAGAGGATATGGGGAAGGGTCTGTCCTGGGAGGACCCCATAGGGTCCTGCTCAGTTATACTGGCTCCATCTTAGAGAGCTCTTTTAGCAATACTGATTCCATTTTGATTTTCCTTTCACACCTAACACTTCATTCATTCAGCTAACATTTACAAAACACCTGTGTGTTGCATGGCACCTGTGAACAGGACAGATAAGGCTCTTGCCCTTAAGGGCTGACATTCTAGTGTCAGAGCCAGATGACCAATAAATACACAACATAAACACTCAAAATAGTTAACTGATGGGATGAGGTGCTAAGGGACATATGCGAGGTGCTGAGATAGATAATTCAGTGGAGCAGGGGGTGGGGAGGACTACTTTAGGCAGGGAAGTTCCTCCCTGAGGAAACGGGAAATCATGTGAAAGGCTGGAAGTGGGCCAGAGAAGAGAGGGTGAGGCTGGAGCACAGGGAGGCACCGGGGAAGGTGATCATGATGGAGCGGAGACGGGGCAAAGCTGATCCTGGGGACCTTGTAAGTTGCAATAAGGAATTCAGGCTTCATTCTAAGGGCAATGGGAGCCCAGTAACAGGATTTTGTCAGAAGACTGGTGCAGTTATCACTTGTTTTCCAAAGCTCACTCTAGTTGTGATACAGGGGATATTTGCAGCTAGTCATGGTGGGCTGAGATCTGCCCGCGGGCCTTCTGCTCCAGCGCCCAGGCTCCTCCTTCCTGAGCTGTATTCCATTTCCTTGCCTTGATGTTTCATGGTCCTCTTGCCTGGAGCAGCCTCCTTCCTCCCGTTCTCCAGCTGGCAAACTCCCATTTGCCTTTTTAGATACAAGCTCAAATGTAACTTCCTTTATGAATAGGATGACCGAATAATTATCATCTTCATGAAGCATTTTGAGGGACATTATTAAAAATGATCCTAGGAAAACATGAGTGAAACAGACTGTCCCAGTTAAAACAGGGATGTGTGGCTCCTGTGCCCCCTTGTTGGTTATACTTAATGTCTTCATGGCATTCTGTGCTATTATTCCTCCTCCTGGATACAAGATGCTCAATGGTTAAGGCATGGACCCTGAAGTCATGCCACCAGAATTCAAATCTCAACTCTGTCCCCTATTTATTTTGAGCTGCGTGACTTTGGTCAAGTTACACAAACTCTCCAGGCTTCAGTGTCTTCACTTGTGTAATGTGGGTAATGATGGTATTTCTTTAATGATTATTTTATTGTGGAGAAAAAAATTAAATAATACATGCAGAATACTTAGCATTAAATTCATTAAATATTAACTAATACTGTTTTTTTCAGATAGGCCTACAATTATGTTTATAGTTCTCTCTCTCCTAATAGACTCTGAACTCCTTAGAGCAGAGACCATGTATTATTTATTTACCTTTGTATTCTTAGTTTACAGCCCAATGCCTAGTATACAAAGAATTTTTTTTAAAAAAATGGCTGAAAATGCAGAAAAGATGAAAGGAGACTTAGAGATTTTTGTTTTTTACTCTCCCCACTCAACTTTTTACATTTGAAAGAAGAAAGTTAAGTATATTTCTCAAGTCACAGAGAAAAAGAATCAGAATCTAGTTCTCTTAGTTGCCTGGCTATTATGTCCGATTTGATCATGGTGAGAATGAACAGATACCTATATACCATCAGGGAAATACTGAAGTAATTGGAAGAGTCTGTTTCTCAAAATCTGAAACAAGTACAAATTTTTATTCAGTTACTACTTAGGAACAGTAGTATTTTTATTCATTTATTTTCATTTATTTATTTAAATAATTAAAAAAGATTTTTTTGTTGTTAATGGAGGTACTGGGACTTGAACCCAGCATCTCCTGCATGCTAGGCACAAGCTCTACCACCGAACTATACCCCCAACCCACACATTACATTTTTTTTAATTGAAGTACAGTCAATTACAATGTGTCAATTTCTGGTATACAGCACAACCTCCCAGTCATGCATATACATATATATATTAGTTTTTATATTTCTTTTTCACTAAAGGTTATTATAAGATATTGAACATAGTTCCCTGTGCTATACAGAAGAAACTTTTAAAAATCTATTTTTATATATAGTGGCTAACAAACTCCCAAATTTATCCCTTCCCACCCCCTTTCCCCAGTAACCATAAGATTATAAGATTATTTACTATGTCTGCAAGTCTGTTTCTGTTTTGTAGATGAGTTCATAATGTCCTTTGTTTTCTTTTCTGTTTTTTTTTTTTTTTTTTAGATCCCACATATGAGTGATATGTGGTATTTTTCTTTCTCTTTCTGGCTTACTTCACTTAGAATGATGATCTCTAGGTCCATCCATGTTGCTGCAAATGACATTATTTTATTCTTTTTAATGGCTGAATAGTATTCCATTGTGTAAATATACTACAACTTCTTTATCCAATCATTTGTCAATCGACATTTAGGTTGTTTCCATGTCTTGGCTATTGTATGTAGGAGCACTAAATTTTTAGATAAAATTGAATAGTGTCTTTTGTTGTTTTTTTTTTTTTTTTTTGCTTAATGGTGTTTTGCTTATAAACTTAAACTTTTAATCAAACACAAAAGTGAAAATTAAAATAAAGCTTATTATCTCAAGAATTGTTCAAAATAAAATGATGATTGGAATAGGCCAAGATAAAAAAGTCAGAAAGGCTTATCTTGTTATACATTTCTCTTTAAACCTGATCAATTTAAAATGTTTTGAGGAGAATTAACTATTTATTGCTATTAAACATAAGGAAATAAATGTAGTTAATTATGGTAACTGCCCCCTAGTCCAGAACAATACAAATCAGTTCCCTAATATTATTATTAGTCAGCGTACCAAGAAGCACGGAAACAAAAAAAGGCAACAGAACTTGGCAAAATGACCCAGAAGATGGGAATGCCTATTGCACCTTAAATTAATCAGATGGACACAGTGCACCTTAAATTAATCAAATGCACACATACGCATGTACACATGTGTACAGACTAGATAACTTCATCCAAAAGTAGACTTTGTATACGTAACACTGGATTATTTTATTTTATGTTTTTGATTTTGTCATTTAAATTCATTTCTGTATACAGTGTGGTTTCCAAAGAAACCAGGTTAGAAATCAAAATAAAGTTCAAGTGAATATCTATTTTTAAACAGAAGGATTTGGACCATATGTTGAGTAATTTGATACTAAGAATGATCTAAGGTATATTAAATTTACAGGAGAAATGAAGGTTGATTTAACACTGGACTATTTTAGACAGTTATCTTAATTTAGTTTTTCATGAGTCCTTTAGGGTGCCATCATTCCCAGGATTTGTGGATTAATGATGGGGCCATCAGCAGAAGTACTTGTAGTTAATATGCAAGAATTTTAATAACAGGAGAACTAGTTCCTCGACAACCCCAAACAATTGTCTAATTTTACATCTGGTTCCTTTCTGAGTAAGTTGTTGTTTGATATTGTGTTCCAATACATAGAAAAATGAATTGAGAGTTGGCCTCACAAATAAGTGAGCAAGTGACAGCACTGCACAGATATTTGTTGCTCACATCTACCTCATTCCCTCTTACCAAACAGTCCCTTACCAAACATTTATGGTATATTTATTGTATTCCCCTTTAGGACTCAAATCCCTTGGTAGCTTCCAGCCTCCTTAGGAGAAGGAACCAGGTCTTATTCTGTGTTTACCCTAGTGATTGGTGCAGAACTTGGCACATATTTACTGAAATTAAGAATATCTGTGATGGAATGAGTGAGTGAGTACAATCCCATGGAGAGCATCATGTTAGGAGATACAGGAGCCACACTGATGACTAAGATATAGTTCAAAGTTCTCCCTTGGGTCCTTACATCTTTATTTTCAAGGCTTTCTGTAAAAATTCAGTGATAATTTATTATCACAGATATTAGCTGATGCCACTGAGCAAGACAGATTACTAAGAAAAGGTATAAGAAGAAATAAATAGAAAATAGAACACAGGTGATTTGAAGCTTTATGAATTTTTCACTAATCTCAGTGAATATTTGCTTATAAAACATTATTTCATTTCCATTAAAATCACTCATCAAAACTGATGAGTCTGAAATTCAAATCAGGTATATTAAAAATACTAAGTGATTATTAAAGGAATTCAATATTACTACTTATGAATACATTACATTTTATGGAAATACTATGGAGATAAGTATGGAGGTTCATTAGAAAACTAAAAATAGAATTACCATCTGATCTAGCAGTCCCACTCCTGGGCATATATTCAGAGAGAACTCTAATTAAAAAAGATATATGCACACCAATGTTCATAGCAGCACTATTTACAATAGCCAAGACATGGAAGCAACCTAAATGTCCATCGACAGATGAATGGATAAAGAAGTTGTGGTATATATATATACACACACACATATACATATATATGAATATTACTCAGCCATAAGAAGAATGATATAATGCCACTTGCAGCAACATGGATGGACCTAGAGATTATCATATTAAGTAAAGTAAGTCAGACAGAGAAAGGCAAATATCATACAATATCATTTATATGTGGAATCTAAAATATGATACAAATGAACTTATTTACAAAGCAGAAATAGACTCACAGATATAGAAAACAAACTTATGGTTACCAAAGGGGAAATGGGAGAGAGGGATAAATTGGGAGTTTGGGATTAATGTATACACACTACTACATATAAAATGGAAAAGCAACAAGGACTTACTGTATAGCACAGGGAATTATATTCAATATCTTGTAATAACCTATAATGGAAACGAGTCTGAAAAAGAATACATATATGTATAACTGAATTACTCTTCTGTACACCTGAAACCAACACAACTTTGTAAATCAACTATACTTCAATTAAAAAAAAAGCATACAATGAAACTGAAAAGGAATTTTGTGGAAATGAGTTGATTTAAAATGTGATCTCCAATATGATGATATAGTCTATTTGATTTGAGTCCTATGGAATATAGATAAGATCACGTTGTATGACAACTTGTTATATGTGTGATTTTTGTGTTTGTGAATGTATGTGCAGTAGAGATCAGTTGTTAAACATGTATACCTAGTAGTATTTTTATGATGTATTTAATTTGCAGAATTGATGTTTCAATTATTTTAAAACCGTCAAAGGGAGAAGGAAAGCAAAACCTGTAAAACTGATAAAAACACACAGAAATCTGATAAAGAAATGATTTTTCATTTAGAAAATGACACATTTTATAGTCAGAGCTATACTTCAAAGCCAGCAAAAGAGATATATTTTTAAATTTGTGAAAACTTCTTAGATGTAGATACTTGCGAATGTTCTACCGTTGCTGTTTTGTGATAAATAGGATTAATTGATCTAGCCTTTAGAAAAGATTGTTAAAAACAAAAGGAGGAGTATTTTATACTAAAATATTTTCAGTAGTCTGTAGTTGCTAATTTTAGTTTATATTTTATTAGGTCTTCTTGGTGAGTTTCAAGTTACTGCTTTGGTGCATTTCACAACAAATGATTTTGCCCTAAGTCTTTAGTAATCTGTTACTTTAGTTATTCTCTCTCTAATTGATGTGTGAAAGTAGAACATTTTCTATGACATTAGATAAAAGTATACACATTTTTAAAAAATGTAGGGTTTGAAGAGAAAACACACTTTAGATGGTGATTTAGAAATGGCAAACGCCACACCTTGGGAAAATAATTCCAGATTAAGAAAAGTCGTTTTTACTCTTAGCTAAACACTCTCAATTTACTGTTAAATCAAGTATTCAACAAGTGTTTATTGACTACTGTGTGCCTTTAATGTTCATACTATTAATCATAACCTCCAATAACATTTATTGAGTGTGTACTGTCTGTAAATTACTGTACTAAAGGGAGCTAGTAGTTTGAAATGATTAATAGTTTGTTTATATGCAGTCGAGCCAGGCTCTGCTGTGTGTTGTCTGGGGCTTGATGGTGCACTAAGGTAAGCTGCAGTGTGTTCAGAGAAAAAGGTTAGTTCAAGGTCATCTGAAGCAAGGAAGTAGCTTTGGAATGAAGAAAAATTTCTACATCTTAAGGCAAATTTTGAGAAAAATATCTTATGAATTTTTCTCTAATTCTTCACTCTACTTCTCAAATGCCTACTATGTACCGTATGTACATATGCAATGTACTATGTGGGTAAAAAGATTAGTAAAACAGCATTTTTTAAATTATACAGTTTAAAAATTATGCTTCTTTTAAGGTTATTACAAAATACTGGCTATATTTCCCTGTACAATATACCCCTATTTTAAAATCTATTTTTTACAAGTATTTTGTATCTCTTAATTCCATAACTTTATCTTGCATCTCTCCCTTCCACCTCCCCACTAGTGACTATTAGTTTGTTCTCTACACCTGTGAGTCTGCTTTTGTTTTGTTATATATTATTTGTTTTATTTTTTAGATTCCACATATAAGTGATAACAGAGTATTTATATTTCTTTCTCTGACTTATTTCACTAAACTCAGTACCCTCTGGTTCTGTCTATGTTGCTGCAAATGCCAGAATTTCATTCTTTTTATGGCTGAGTAATAGTCCATTGTAAGACATTTTGACAGATGTGAGGTAATATCTCATTTTTTTTGCATTCTCTTTTTTTTTGAAGTATAGTCAGTTTATAATGTGTTATTTCTGGTGTACAGTATAATGTTTCAGTCATACATATACATACATATATTCATTTTCAGTTTTTTTCAGTATAGGTTCATTGTGGTTTTGATTTGCACTTTTTTGATGATTAGTGACACTGAACAGTTTTCATGTGCCTATTGGCCATCTGTATATCTTCTTTGGAAAAGTATCTATTCTGTCCATCTGTCCATTTTTAAACTTCTTCTAAACTGAGTATTTTATTTATTTCATTAGTTTTATTTTCATAGAAATACATAATTTACTGCATCTAGTGTTATGTACCCTCTCTCAAGTAACTATGGCTGAAGAAACCTATCAAATAACCAGAAAGATAGACCCAGTTCACATGAAAATACACCCTCTAGGTATTTTTGTATCTTGTGAAGCTTCATGGGGACACACAGCACTTTTTTCTAAGAATAGCCATAAGTTTGGCTGAGTGACTTAAACATTTTACCTTTTTGCTCCTTAGAACAGTCATGCAAAGAAGGGATGGCTGGGTGGGACAGATAACACCGTTTATAGACATGGATGAGAAAAAAGAAAACTTTTTAATATCTTTTGGTTTCTTCATTTACCTAAATTCTTTCCAGCCATAGGCACTGATTATTCTGCTCAAATGATTGTAGGTTTGCTTTCTTAACTCACTATTTCTTATATTTTATCAGTTAAAAGGTATTACACAGATGTGAGTTATTGAGGTGTGTGGAAGAAGATGGTGATTATGATGAATGCTATCATTTTCCATCCAGGCACTGGGCTAAGGACCATTAACTCATTCCATTCTCACAACACGTTTATGAATAGAGATTCTATTATTTGCTTGTTACAGGTGACAAAACCGACTCTTGGCTTAAAGTTACACAGCTAATAATCTACCAAGAACTGTAATACTAGGACTAAGTAAATGAGCATGATTAGGTCTGTAAAAAAAATTAGATGCCCACACATTCTGTGGTTCTAAGATTTGTTAGGATGGTAAACATCTATAGTATATTTTAAAAGCTACCTTTAATTTGCTGAAATAATTGTGTGTAGGTTTCCTACACTGAAAATTGAGGACAGTTCTATGTGTGCTGTGTCAATATGCAGATTTTCATTTGGTTCCTTTAAGGCTGGAAAGAATTCTGGAAGTTTGAATTTTCAAAATCAAATTATGTTGGCACCTCTTTGGACTAAAGTCAAGTATTTAATTAAAAGGATAAAATGTAAATATTAATGTTCAGAAGAACATAGCCACCTTTGCCTTTAATTGTTATTTGAAGTGGACAGCCAGTTGTTCCATGTCACACTTATGCAATAATGAACAGCCAATTCTTTTAACCCCATAAAATAGCTCATGGTTATATAAAAATTATATGAAATATGGTCTTACCTGTCATGATTATTGAACTCATAATTGGTTAAGCCAGACTCAGGAACCAGGAGCGCCAGCTAGATTGACCCAGAGGAGAACAATCCAAGCAGAATGTGGTGCTCAGTGTTTCAACACCATGGTAGCAGGTAATAAGAGACTGAGTACAGCTGCTACTAGTGCTAACATTTATTGAGTGTTCATCATATGCCAGGGCACTTTTTAAAGTTTTAAGCACTTTAAAATACTAAACCATTCAATCGTCATACGAATTAGGTCTGTTATTACCCCCATTTTACAAATGAAGAAACGAAATCTCAAAAATGTTGAATAATTTGTTTAAGGCCACGCAGTAACTGGTGACACTGGCAATTGACTCCAGGTAGTCTGGCTTCAGAATAAGCATGGAAAGTTTGTAATGAAGTATTGTGTAGTTGGTACAAAATGCAGTGACTCCTACAGTCAGTAAGAAGTGAGGACAATACAGAAATCCAGGGAGGCCTTGGGAAAGATAGGTTTTTAGTTAAGTGTTGAAGTTTAGAAGCAGGCTGTAGTTTTGGAGAGGATTGACAAGGCTAAACCAAAGCCCCATATTCAGGCTTCCTATGATTTCTATTTCCTCATCTTCTTTAGGTGAGTGCTGCCATGGGGAGTGATAGTGCAGATTTTCCCTGTATTGGGTGACTTTGTTTACATAGTGGCAATAAGACCCATAGCACGGAGTGTGGGTCTCTCCCAATGGGGAGATGTTAAAAGTGCCTAAAAGCAGTAGCCAGTTCTCTGCTGCTCTGAGAAAATTCCTGGTTTCAAATTATATTAGAGTTAGCTAGATAAATTTAGAAACTTATTAAGGCAAAATGACAACAGATGAGACAAGATTAGGGCCAGAAAAACGTGTAAGGGGTTCAGGATTTGGGGCCATCCTTGCATGTAAGGCACTTTGTACAAATTAGAAAAAGTCACTCCTCCTTCCCAGAGCTAGTCTGATGAGTGGACTGTAAGAGGGGTTTCATCTCCACCTGCCCACTGGCTGGGGTCCCAGCTCTTTGAGGTCCTTTAGTTAACTTTGAATTAAAAATTGTTTCCTTGAATAGATTTAATGTAGTCCCTATCAAAATTTCAATGGCATTTTCACAGAAATACAAAAAAAAATTCTAAAATTTGTATGGAGCCACAGAAGACCCCAAATAGACAAGGCAATCCTGAGAAAGAATAACAAAGCTGGAGATATCATACTTACGATTTGAAACTGTATTAGCAAAGTAATCAAAACATTATAGTAATGGCATAAAAATAGACACATAGACCAATGAAACAATCAAGAGAAATAAACCTTTGAATCTATGGTCAACTAATATTTGACAAAGGAGCCAAGAATATTCAATGGGGAAAATACTCAATAAAAAGTGCTGAGAAAACTGAAACTGGATAATCACATGCAGAAGAATGAAATTGGACCCTTATCTTACACTGCTAACAAAAATGAACTCAAAATGGTTAATGACTTAAATATAAGACCCGAAACTGCAAAATGCCTAGAAGAAAACATAGGAAAAATCTCCTTGACATGGGTCTTGTCAATTTTTTTTTTTTGATATGACACTGAAAGTGCAGTAACAAAAGCAAAAACCAACAAGTGGGACTATATTAAACTAAAAAGCTTCTGCGCAGCAAAAGACGCAATCAACAAAATGAAAAGGCAGCCTATGAAATGGAAGAGAGTATTTGTAAGTCATGTATCTCGTAAGGGATTAATATCCAAAAATATGTAAAGAACCGATACAACTCAATAGCAAAAACCAAACAACCCTATTAAAAAACAGGCAGAGGAAATGAATGGATAGTATTCCAAAGACATACAAATGGCTAACAGGCACATGAAAAGGCACACAACATCCCTAGTCATCAGGGAGATGGAGGTCAAAACCACAGTGAGAGATCACCTGATACCTGTTGGAATGGCTATTATCAAAAGAGCAAGAGAAAACAAGTGTTGATGACGGTGTGGAGAAAAAGTATCCTGTGTGCACTATTGATGGGAATGTAAATTGGTACAACCACTATGGAAAACTGTATGGAGGTTCCTTAAAAAATTAAAAATAGAACTACCATATGACTCAGCAATCCCACTTCTGGGCATATATACAAAGGAATTGAAATCAGGATCTTGTAGAGATACCTGTCTTCCCATGTTCATTGCAGCATTATTCACAGTAATCAAGTTAAGAAAACAATGTGTCTGTCGGATGGATGAATGGATAAAGAAAATGTGATGTATATATAGATATAGATATATGTATATCTATATACTGTTCAGCCATGAGAAAGAAAGAAATCCTGCCATTTGTGACAACTTGAATGAAACTTTAGGGCATTATGCTAAGTGAAATAGGTCAGAAAGGAAGAGGCAAATACTTAACATATTACTTATATGTGGAGTTTAAAAAGCTGAATTAAACAAAGTAAAGAGTAGAATAGTGATTAACAGGGGTTGGAGGGCGAATAAAATGGAACGATATTAGTCAAAGAGTACAAACTTCCAATTATAAGATAAATAAGTTCTGGGGATCTAATGTACAGCATGGTGATTATAGCTAATAATACTGAATTATATACTTGAAAGCTGCTAAGAGAGTAGATCTTAAATATTCTCACCACAATAAAGGAATGGTAATTATGTGATGGGATGGAGGTGTTAGCTACACTATGGTAGTAATCATTTGCAATATATAAATGTATCAAACCAACACACTGTGCACCTTAAACTCACACCATTTTATATATCAATTATATATCAATAAAGCTGAATGAAAAAGCAAAGTGCAAAAGAGCAAAAAAAAAAAAAAAAAAAAGTTTCCTTCTCACCAGCTTTTACCAGTAGAGAAGTATGATTATATTTCTAGCCTAACCAGGGGAAAGAAAAAGAAAAAGAAAAGAAAAGACATTAAATGTCTACCTCTCTGTAGGCTCAAATTTCTGCTGTATTTCTTCTGGCTTCTTGTGCTTTCCTGGCTGGCCTCTTGGCTGTGGGGGAAGAAAAGGAAAACTCCTTTTTTCAAGATGTAATTAGCACTTCCCCTGGCACTGGCTCCTGAATTTCTGCCAATTCATTCTCCATGAGTTTTCTGCTAGATCCTTGCTTCCACACCGAATGGATTCCCTTATCAACCAGCTCTGAATGATAGGTGATAGAAGGAATGGTTGGACTAGATCTTCAAAAATGGCTTAATATGGAGACTATAGTTTTATAATGTCCCAAATCAGCAAACATGACAACTACACATGTTTTTGTTGGGACAGTAATAGCTACCTTCCACTGATTGCTGTAGGTCACGTACTATGAAATGCTTTATACAAAAACAACAACAAATGAGCATCAAATACAATGTGCCAGGATCATGCCAGACTCCTGAATAGGAGTTTCTTATTTAATCCATCTAAACCATTCTAGGAAGTACACAATATCACTATTCCTATTGTCTTTTTTAAAACCATTTTTTAAATTGAAGTGTAGTTAATTTACAATGTTGTGTTAGTTTCAGGTGTACAGCAAAGTGATTCAGTTTTATTCTTTTTCAGATTCTTTTCCATTATTGATTATTACAAGATATTGAACATGGTTCCCTGTGCTATATATTAGGTCATTGTTGTTTATCTGTTTTATATATAGTAGTTTGTATATGTTAAGCCCTAATTTATACCTTCTCCTCCCCATCCACTACTTTCCATAAGTTTGTTTTCTATATCTGTGAGTCTATTTCTGTTTTGTAAAAATGTTCATTTGTAAATTTTTTGATTCCACATATAAGTGATATCATATGATATTTATCTTTTTCTGTCTGACTTACTTCATTTAATATGATAATCTCTAGATCCATCCATGTTGCTGCAAGTGGCATTATTTCATTCTTTTCTTATGGCTGAGTAACATTCCATTTTGTATATATATCACAACTTTTTTATCCAGTTATCCGTTGACAGACATTTAGGTTGTTTCCATGTCTTGGCTATTATAAATGGTTCTGCTATGAACATTGGGGTGTGTGTATCTTTTCAAATTAGAGTTTTCTCCACACTCTCTCTGCTTTATTGTTCAAGGTCATAGGGTTAGCAGTCTATTCATGGAGATTTAGCCCAGGTAGCCTGTCTCCAGTGCAGGGACCTTAAACTACTATACTGTTCTTACTGTCTGGCTACTGAGATAGAGTTTGAAACCAGGACTTTCAACATCTGGGGCATATATTGTACGTTCAAGATTCCTTCCAATGGTGTGAAACAAGATTTCTATGGATTTGCCCTTCTCTACTTACAGATTGTCTTGCTCTGAAATATTTTTGCTCCTTTTCTTTATAAGTGGGGCTGAACATGGTAGGATCAAACTGTCATAACTCAACTTTAAAACTGAACTTAAAAGATAATAAAAAGAGTTTTAAACAGTGATAAAATACTTTCTTTGTAATAAATAACAATAAGAAAGCATCACCTTTAATGAAAAAGAATATGAAAACGAATATATATATTTACATGCATGACTGGGACATTGTGCTGTACACCAGAAACTGACACATTGTAACTGACTGTACTTCAGTAGTAATTAAAAAAAAGTAAGCGGCTTCCAAGGAAACTGCAAGGCAGCTAATCCCACCACTAAATTTTTCTTTCAGAGAGCAATATCTGTTACATGCTGAGTAACATCTTATACAATTAGAAAGCTTATTGTAATTTTTAAATGTGAATTGATTCAAACAGATTTATTATAGAAATTAAGTCAACTGTTAACCATATCCTAATCTCTTCTCTGCCTTTTGGCTAAGATCAAGTGTAGTAACCGATAACCATATCCTGATTTGAGTACATTAATATGGGCTTTGGGATTCAAAGTTATTTTCTGTTGTGCTGTCATATCTTTGTGGTGACTTACACCCAGTAAATTAAACCTCTCCTCTACTTGAAAAAAGAAAGAAAAGAAAAAAAAAAGAAAGGAAGTAAAGAAAGAAAGAAAGAAAGAAAGAAAGAAAGAAAGAAAGAAAGAAAGAAAGAAAGAAAGAAAGAAAGAAAGAGAGAGAAAGGGAAGGAGGGGGGAGGGAGGGAGGAAATCATTATGATCCCTTGCTAATTTTTCCTGTACATTACTATAATAATGCTTTCAGGGCTTGAAAGATGTCTGCTCCCTCTTAATACGACATTTGTCATGAGAAACTGTACTAAACATGGATGTGGGAAAGAAATGCATTAGCGGAAGGGCACCATAAGAGACACTCAATAAAAAAGAGAAAAAAAATCAGTTAATAATGTCAGAGAAGAGGTGAGCTTTTGTCAGAAACTTGTCTAACCCTAAGGCGTATCATTGAAATTTCTAACACAGTGACAAAATAATGATAGGTTAGCAGTAACTTTGCACATGATGTGATTGTGAGATGTGAGAAATATATGTTTGTATACGTGTGTATTATTTGTGTATTAGCAATACACACCACAAAAGAATTAGCTGCATCATGTTTTTCAGCGTTTTAGTTCCCCATACTTCTTTACATCTCATCTAAGTGCTTTTTTGGGTAGAAACTATAAAATTTAATACGTATTATGGAAAATTTTAAATAAATGTCTTTTAAAGGTATTATCAAGTTTCTGTTCTTTTCTAATATTGCTAAGCAGAATTAGCTGTTTCCTTCTCTGTGTCCTCATTGTACTAGTTCATGCCACCGGGACAGCATCTGCCAAAATATATTACAGCTCAGGAACCACCTCAAACTGTGAGGACATGAAGGCCAGAGCCTGGCTTGCTCATCTTACCCTCCCAGCACCCATTAGTGCACCTACTGCATGTTAGGTGCTCAGTACTGGACTTGTTGAATGAATGGACTGATAAAGCCGTATTGGGTGCAGGTTGCAGCTACAAGTGATTCTTGCCCTCGGACTACTCATGGTACAAAAGGGGAGATTGTATATTGCTTATTAATAATAAAGGACATTAATACTGGAAGTAAAAATATGTGCTGAGTAAGAATCTTGACTTACATTTGAATTCAACCTTAAGAGAGGCAGAACTGTGCAGTGACTAGGGACATGGAATTCTGTAGGTGTTATTTAGGTTCAGTCTCAGCTCTGCTATTTGCTAACAGCCTGACTGAGCTTCCGTCTCCTCATCTTAAGGGCGGATATTGATAATAATACTATCTACCGCATACAGTTGTTATGAATTTAAATGAATTAGCTCTCTTAGAGTGGTGGAAACAGCATCTGGCATATAATAAATAGTCATAATTATCTTTGGATTTAAAAGAGTATTTAGAAGTAATACACAAGATCTTGGGACTTTTTTTTAAGGATTTAGAAGTAATACACTATGGGCATCTTTCTTGAAATAGCTTGTATAGAATACTTAGTGTTGCAGTAACATAGTGGATATTTACTGTCTCATTACTGTGAATGGGTGCATTTTGAGTTGTTTTCCAGAAGTGGTGGAAGATTTATGCGCCCTTTCATTTTGAAGAGCAAAGTTTCCCCACAGATTATGCAAAAGTGGACACAGATGTGTGGAGATATTGATTCCCCTCAATCACTGGGTTGTGCCTGAGGGTGGCCCAGAGTCCTTGGCTGTTGTCTCAGCTTGGCGCGACCTCATCCACTGTCCCAGAGCATCATGTGGGGATTGTTTTCTGTGTGAGCCAAGATCTGGTAAAGGTTAGGAAGCTCTGTCATAGTAACTCTGAATTTCACTTCACTTTTTAAAATAAATGGGATCCTACTCAAGACAGAAAATGTGCTAGAATGTCAAACAAATACAGTGTTTTCCCCTGGTATCCCTTTCCATAGATAATTGTGTTTCCTGAGTTTTTAGGTTCCCAAGTTTGCTTCATCTTCTGATTATCGTTTTTTTTTTTTTTTTTTGGCATTTATTTATTTATTTATTTATTTATTTATTTATTTATTTATTTTTATTAAGTATAGCCAGTTTGCAATGTTGTATCCATTTCTGGTGTAAAGCATAAGGTTTCAGTCATACATATATATACATAAATTCGTTTTCATATTCGTTTTTTATTATAGGTTACTACAAGATATCCTTAAGCCTACTAAGTCATGGTTTCCCAGCTTGTAAAAATCATACACCACTGGGGGTCGGAGGGCATAGCTTAGTGGTAGAGCATGTGCTTGGCATGCACGAGGTCCTGGGTTCAATCCCCAGCACCTTTGTGAAGGGGAAAAAATTATACACCACTGTTAATTTAAAAATCCTTTTTAATATTATTTGAGATAAAAGCAAACATTTTAAAATGAAAAAAAAAAAAAAAACCAAAGGGTAAATAATTATTTTACTTTCAAACTATACATGTTTTTCTAATTTTGATATATCCCTTGGAGATATATCCTCTCTTTAAAAAATCACTAAATAAATGCTTTAGTTTTAAAATAGTGATAAACTAAGTAAGTATGAACAAATGACACATTATTGTTTGCTCAAAGAGAAATAATTTCAAGTATCACCAGTTCCTGTTTCTTTTAGTTTCTGATGTTCTCCTTTTTCACTAACATGTTTTAAGTGTTATGCTCTTAATGTTGCAATAATAGAGTGCAACTTTAATACCCGTTAAGAGGTCCTTCGCCTTATGTGAGTTAGTGAGACATAAAGAAGTTAAGAAAGATACTTAAGTTCACATAGAGAGTTACTATAGAACTTAAGTCATGTCTCTATTATTGTCCCTGGTGTCACGGAGAGCCTTCAGATTTGTTTTCATTTTCCATCATTCTGCTTTAAGAGTATGACCAAGACCCACAGATTTAATGATAGTGTCTCACAGAGATTAAGTAAAGAATACTTATCTTAGCATCACGACATAGATTGGTTCTTTGCAAAGAAGCTGAAAATATTCCTTGATTCCTTCAGAAAAAAGTTGTACTCAATGGAACAAAAGCTACTGCAGTATTTAAAATACTCAGCTGGTTAATGTTTGCCTGGTAGTAGTTCTGTTAGAAACATTGCTTTCTTTCTTTTTGATCATAAATATTACTGTTATAGCTAATCATAAATGGTTTTCTCAGCTTATGAAAGTTGTAGGATTGTCAAAATCAATTTACATAATCAAATTTATGATTCTATAATATATTCTTTTTCTTTTTATTTGTAAAGGTTAGTAAAGTATTTCTTTAAGAAAAAAAGCAAACTTGATATAAAAGAGGAACCTATAAGAAATAAAATAAGATGGCCAAAAATTTGAGTTGAATTTATTGAAATAAATAACCACAGGTTTATGTGGTAGGCATTTCAAATTATCTTGTTAAATTGTCTTAACTTTTAAATCAAAGCTATGCTTGAAGGAAAAAAGTTCCATTTATTTTAGTCTCTTGATAAAAGGTCAAAATATACCTACTTTTTATCAACACATTTGAACTTGATTTCTATTTAAAGAATTTTAAATACATATTGATAATCCTCATTAAAACTGGCAAGTGTGCTTTGCCTTGAAGTCAGCTTCTGCAAGAACTCATGTTCAAAGATGTAAGTCTAACTCCAAAGGCCTTGAATAGCAGACTACAAAAACTTAGGTTATACTTTCTGTGTACAGAAATCTTATATGTAGCTTGTCATGGAGCAAAAGTTCCTGAAAGTAATCTTTGTACTTCTCTCCATCTCCCCCAGTTTCACACTCACATTACCTGAAAACTGGGTTTGCCTCTTGGTGAGTGTTGAGCTAAGAGACATAGCCAAGTCAAAGATAGGAAGAAGGAAGGATTTTAGTACTTGCAACAAATAAGGAGAACAGGGGGATTTTCCCCAAAGCAGTGTCTCTCAAACTGCTACTTGAGGGAAGTTTTAAGCTAAAGATGCATGCATATTTAGGAGAATTCAGCATAGAACTGGGGCAAAAGTCATTGTAGGTTGACAGAGCCCATGTCCTGGTTGACTGGAGCCATGAAGGCCAGCAGGGGCCAGCATTATCCATTCTCCGGCTTCAGCTAGTTAGGTGGTTGTGTGCTCAAGGGGGTTTGAATCCTGTAAAACAGCTCAGGAACATGCATCAGGCTAATCTTCACCTTTGAAACAGAACTGGGAGTCTTAACAACTGATTTTTTTGTGTGTCTGATATGGTTAAGAAATTTCCTGGCTTGGTAATAGCTGTATGTTCTTGAACATTCTGTTTTTATTTTAAAATCATTACCTACTGAGACTTGTTCTTCTGCATGGACAAGCATTGTGGCCAGGCTTAGATCACAAAATGGCTTAGCCCTAAAATGGCTTCTCTTATGTCAAGAAATCTACATCTGGTTCTTCGTCTCTGGGGACCCCCTATTCTATCTGCCTATAATAATAACTGCTAGAAACCTTTCCTGTCCTTCTAAAAAAATCCCCTCCCCAACCCATTGTCAGTGTCCACTTCTTCTTCACCCCTCTCCTCTTCTGAGCCAAACTGTGGTCCTTCCTGCTGCTCCAAGTCCCCTCAGAGAATTTGTTCATTCATTCAGCAGGCATTTATTGAGCACCTACTGTGTATCTGACATCATCCTTAGTAGTGGGAATGGAGTGGAGAATTATAATCCCCATTTTATCTGTTAAACATTTTTTCTTTTTCCAGATTACAAAAGATCCAACTCAAACTGCCTTATCAGGTAGGTAGATAGATAGATAGATAGATAGATAGATAGATAGATAGATAAATAAATAAATAGACTTAATGGTTTATGAACAGACATGACTCAATTCAGAACTCAAAAGACATCCTCCAAATCCACTCTTCTACTCTGCTTCCTCTAAGAGTGTCTCCATTTTCACGTTCTGCTATCCATCTTTGCGAAGCTTCAGTCTCACAGCATGGTGATAGGCATTCCAGCATAAGAGATACTTCATTTCCCTGATGCTGCAAAGAAAATTTTGGAATTGAGCTTATTGGTCCTGATTGGCCTATTTTGTTTCTGGTTCCCACTCTAGAAATCACCAGTGTGGCCAAGGGCTGGAATGTGCTGCCTGGCTCAGCCTATGGTTGCTCTGTTCCTGGATCCCAGAGGTAGAGTTAGTTTTACTTGAAGCAGTTGGGTTGAGAATGTGAAAGGGATGGTTGCCCTGGAAGGAAATGAGTGTGAATGCATTCAGGGTGGTCAAAAGACAACAGTCCATGCCACTGGTCTAATTGCTTTCCCCCAGAGGACCCGATCTCCCCTCCCCATGTTAATAGACAATATCATCTATCTTGTTGCATATAAATTTTTTGCTTCATCCAGTCTAATTTCACATACAATGCAGGAATTTCTTCTCCTATACCCCCAAGAAATTCAAACCTTCATTTGAGGATCACCAGAGAGAGAGTTCACTGCCTGGGGAGGTAGCCTGACTCTCTAAGCCATAGGATTGGACCTCTGTCATTTTCTACTCCACACTTGGCTGGATGTGGAGTTACAAAAAAAGCTGTCAATCTTAGAGTAGATAGTTCTATTATTCTTCAATCATAATATAGTTGAAAAACTTGCATGTAGACATATGCATGGTATTACTGAAAATTGAACTATTCTAGCTAATATGAACAGATGATAGAAGTCTAAATTGTTTCCATTTGCTCTCATCTTAAAGGATAATTATTCAAGCAGAACTTTTTATTACAATTAGAGTGGTGATCTATGATAATATTTATAGAGCCTTGCATTCTGATGACATGCAAGTTTGAGAAATTCAAATATTATTTTATGTGCTTAAGGAAGAAGCCATTAAATATACAAATAGGCTTGAATGTAAATTATGCAACTCTAGTTCCATCTTCTTCAATTTCATAACTGGTTTGTGTATAGGCTTTCACACCTGAAAATAAGGCCAAATGTGGAGGAAAAAGGGCCTTTACTAAACAATATTCTAGTATTTTCAGAAAAGTTGCACTGGTAACACAAAAAGATAAAATAATGAAACCTCTCAGATAGAAATTGTGTGGCGCATGCTCTAAGAGCCGGTCTCTCAAAGAGACAAGCGTGGGAAGATACCAAGGGTGATATCTACACGGACAGAGACTGGTAACTTTATTTTCTGGCCCTAAATGTTTTGAAAGGCACTAAATGTCGGACGGCTTGGGAGGAGCTATAAAGGTCTTAACACACAAACCACGCCTGCTGTTTATGTACGTTTGCATAACACAGCTAAAGTAGCAGAATCACTAGTTCCAGACAGAACCAAGATTTCCCTAGGGTTACACAGAAGTCAAAGGTGGAGTCAGAGGACTAGGTCCATGGATAACCCCATAGGAAACATTGTTTAAACTCGTCTTCACTCTGGAGGAAATTTATGTAAGGGCAGAGATGAGGCTTTTATCTGTTCATTCATAATGCAGCTTCCTAAAGAGTAGCTCACAGCAGCTGATGGTTGGAGAGAAGAAGCCTGTGAGAGATATAGCCCTGCTTCCCTTACATCAGGCTCCCAAGGATATAAATATATATATATTTGTAGGATGTATATATATAAATATATATATATTTGTAGGATGTCAGTTAAACCATTCATCACTTGTACTTTGTTTTTCTGAATAAGAACCAGTTGCATAAAGCAGGTATACAAAGGGTTTTTTTCTCTCATAACAAGGGGTACCACTGTTTAAAAAATGCCTTCAACTTCAACACCAGTCTAGGCATTTTATCTAGATGACAAAAGCTAATATTTGGAAATTCAGCCAGGAAAAATTTTAATATCTGAAAATTAATAGCACAGACATTATTAACTCAGATTTAATATTTTTGGTCACATTAGGTTGTAAAGAAATGTTGTAAAAGCTTAATTTTATTCTTTTTTTTTAAGTTTTTTTGTCATCAACCTAATCATCACCTTCTGTCCTTTGGAAAGTTTTTAAACAAAATTCAAGTGAGACTTCAGGCAGATGCTAAGTAAGAGGAAAATAATAGGCATCTTGACTTAGGTGTAAACTTCTGATAGTAGCATTTAGTCACAGTGAACTGTGACTTGGTCAAGACTGTACTCTTGGTCGAGACCTTTTTTCCTTTTACTCCTCTTAAAAGATTTTACATTTCTTTTTTCTCCCATCAGGATATAACAGATTTAACATTTAAGTTTTGTTCTAGGCATGATGAGACAATAGATTAGTGATTCTCAGTGGGAGAAGATAAGCCACACTTCCCCAGGAGAAGTTTTGGAAATTTGGGATGTTTTTTGTCTTTTTTGGGTGTTGCAATGATTGGAGGAGGGTCCAACTGGCCTTTAACTGGCTGGGAAGGAGGCTAGATCTTTGGCGGTGTGTGGGACAGCCTACACAGTGAAGAACTGTCCTGTCTCTGTGCTGCTTTCGAATATCTCACAAGTGACAAGTCTTTATATTTTGTCATGATTTTCATATATACTGAATTTTCTAGGAATGCAATTACTGTATAGGTAGAGGAAAGATTTTATACGATCTTTTTATGTTTTCAGAGTTCCTAGGGGTTGGTAAGGAATTCAAAATATGTTACTGAAGGCAGTATTGCTTGTAGAATTTGAATTGCTAAAATGGATCATTCTGCCTTAATAGCTGTTGAATCCATGTTGAAAGGACCTTTCTCTCTCATCTATCCAACTCTGAATATATTTATTTATCCCTTATTTTAAAATGACAAATACAGAGAAGAAATGCTGACAATATTCATTTGAATATTGTCTTTTCTAAAATCCAAGTTTACTCATTACAAGTGAGGGCAAACACCTGGCTTCTTCTTTTTCTTTTCTAATGGAGCCATGCCTGAACATTTAAATACTGAAATGTATATTATTTTACTATATGTATACATAAAATATTATTTCTATTTTATTTCACAGTTGATGCATTGTATTGATTCTTTGAAATTGTATAAATAGGTAGGTTTAATTATTTATAAATTTCACTCCATGGTAGTAAAGGAGGGTGACAAAAAGATTTATTATTAAATATGTGTATTAAGTTGGATGGGATTGAAAACTACTGCAATAGATCTGCCTATCAAAGTAATAAGCCAAAAAATGCATAATTTTCAAAGAAAAAAAGATTTTCAATACTTTTTGACACCTTAGTCATTGCAAGAATTAAAAGGAGTCAAAATGTGGAAAGGGGAGAGAGAATTTGTTAAAAAAAAAAAAAAAAGGATGTCTTTGAAGAGGACTACAGCTTTTAGGTCCCCACTCTCCTTCCCCAGGTGACTTGGGCAGGATGCTACCCTCCACTTTGGGTCCAGGATAAGAAGCTTCCATGAGACCACTTAGAATGCTTGAAACATGTTCCCTACAGTTGGAAACATATATCCTTCCTGACATCTGAGAACATGAGAGGAGCTGGAGGGGGCTGTCGGAAGGACAGAAGTTCTGTGTTTTGGCTGATTTGCGTTTTCAGAGTTTGTGAAGTTAATGGATGCATGCCTAGATATGGGCCCACGAGGGAGAGAGAGCCAACACAGTGCCTTTTCACATTCCACCTTAGCCTAGGGGATCACTGAGGAGGACACAGGATTCCAGCAGGTGAGGGTCTGTGTGGAGTGGTTCCGTATCTAAGGGCTAGGGGGAGGGTGGGGGATTGTGAGCCAAAAGCAATGGATTTGTACCTGTCAAAGAAGCTCCATAGAACCCCCAACTGTGCCAAGAAGAGAATGAGTTAGCCTTTAAGAACTGGCAGGCCCAGAGTGTTAGCTGCCCAGCAAGGCAGGTAATGTCCTAACTCCTGTATTTCATCTCCCTCTTCTTCTAATCTGGGGCTTGAGATTGAGGGAGGAAGTGAGTTGGAACAGAGGACAAAAGCCAACCCATACTCCTTCCCTAAGAACAGTGACAGTTAGCTATAGGTCTCTGCTGGGGAGGAGGAAGAGACCTCTCTCCTTGGAGTGAAGACTCAAGCGTTGATGACCATGGGATTGGACCTTCTAATTCTGAACTGAGACTTCTCATTTAATTAAAAGGGGCTGTATGGACCAACAGTTATGTAGGAGTGAATCAATAAGCAATGAGAACTAATTGAGATGTGGATTTCACCGAGGTGCAGAGGAAAAACTCCACCCCACTGCACAAATTTTAAGGGGATTCTCAGGGCAAAAAATGTTTGTTACCTTCCCCAAAAGCTGTGTAATACATTAGGCAAAATCATGCTCCAGGTATAGCTCTTCCATTTACCCTTATTCTTCTCCTACTCACCTGCTGCCATTACCTCCTCTCTGATGATGTCCTTGTACTTGTCATTTACACTGCACCTGGGTGAAATTGTCCCAGCACGTCTGTGCTTTCAGTCTCAGTAACGATAAAAGAAAAGACCCGCCTCATGCTGAAGGATTTTTAGTCTCCTTTTCAGGAAGTAGAAGAGCTGTTTGAAAATGGACTTATTCCATCAATATATAGGCAAGACTGTAATGATAAAAAATTATATTCTGTTGTAAAGAAGCAACACAGTCCTGTGTGTCCCCTCTGTTCTCAGTACTTTACTACAGCACTACTTCACTTCTGACGCCAGACGTGTGGGTTTTCCACACATCAAGCAATTCCGTGACACCAGCTGGGTGTCCTACAACTTAACACAATTCCGACACCGTCTGTCTGGAGGTAGCATCAGATCTCAGGGTTGAGGGCTCAGTCCTGCAAGGCTGCCCCCCTTCCACCATCTTCGCAACACTCATTCTTCAGACATCACTCCCGATATAGGTTGTTACCCCTGCTTCTGACCTACTAAGTATAAACTGAAGGTTCCCACAACCTCTTCCTGGAGTTCAATTAATTTTCTTAGAGCAGCTCACAGAACTCAGGAAAAAGAGTTTACTTACTAGATTACTGTTCAGTATAAAAGGATATAATTAAGGAACAGCCAGATGGAAGAGATGCATAGGACAAGGTAGGGGGGAAGCGGCACGGAACTTGCACATCCTCCCTGGGCACACCGCTCTCCCTGCACCTCCATGTTTTCACCAACCTGAAAGCTCCCAGAACTCTGTCCTTTTGTTTTTTTAGGAGGTTCCATTACTTAGGTGTAGTTGGTTAAATCAATAGCTATTGGTGACTTAACTCAATCTCCAGCCCCTCTCCCCTAGCAGGAGGTAGGGGAGCTTGGGGTGGGGCTGAAAGTTTCAACTCTCCAATCAAGTTTGTTTCCCCAGGCACCTTTCAACAGGAAGAACTTGTTTGCTTGGTTAAGCCTGGGAAATCTAGGGTTATATTTTCAGAGTGCCTTCTGGTCTCTTCTTATAATACTTTCAGATTTTCTTGTTTGTTTCACTGTTATTATATATCTGTTAGCCAGAACCTTAAATGCTTCTATGCAGCCACTGTCTTATTAGATGCTTCAAAGAGAAAACAAAAAGAAATCATACGATTCACTCTCAAACCAAAAACCGCATACCTACAAACAGAACAATTAAGGTGCATCAATAACAGTGGTGAAGATCTGGACAATTCTTGATGGTTTCTTCTGCAACTTTGGCTGAGGGAGGAATGAAAGGCAGCTTTAAAAATAATAATTCCCACACTTCTAGTAAAAGACTAGTTGTTTTTTAGCCATGGTAACAAGAAACCACCAGAACTGCTTTTAAGCCTGTTAATCAATCAGTGGCAACTCACCTGAGTGAATATACTTCTACAGCCCAACCAACCAGTTACAGCGCCTCACTTCTGGAAGTCAGCCAGACTCACTCCAATGAACATGTTTTGAAGATGAAACTGTTACCAACAGTGTGACCTAAGCAGCCGTGCTTCCGCAGTTAATGTCAACCCACTTCTGCCAGTCCCTGAACTCCATGCTTCCTGAACGTCCGTGCAGTATCCGTCATCTGTTCTGCTTGGGGACCTTGTGCGTAGGCAGCATAGCTCTCCCTAAGCAATAAATTTAGCTTTGAGGTGTTATTTCAGATTCTGCATAGTGGAATCATCCTTTCTCTCACTGTCGTATCACCTGAATCTCATCTGCACTGAGATGCCAAATAGCATAGCGGTTATGAACCTGGACTCTAGGCTGATTCTGCTTCACTGTGGCTGTGTGATCTTGAGCAATTTGCCCCAGTTTTTTTCATTTGTAAAATCAGGAGAATTAATAGCATCTACCTGACAGCGTTAAATTAAATATATGAACCACCATAAGTGCTTTTTAGATATTAGCTACTACTACTATTTCTTGCTTTTATAAATACCTGGCATAAGTTCAAAGTTAAAAGGAAGTGAAGAGTTTCACTATTTCTTTACAATTCAAGGCTTTGCTTGCACTTTCAGCATTAATATTTTAAAAGTATAACCTTAATACTTTTAAAACTTGGACGAGTTGTGCCTATGTGTGTGCATGCTGCATACGTACATACATACATGTATCTCTGTCAATTTGAAACTATTCCCATTGTTTGAGGAATAGCTTGTCTTCAGACTACATTCACAGCAGGAACAAATATCTATTTAATATAGTGCATACTAATGACACTGTAGTATTATTAATAAACAGTTGGATGTTTGTTACTAAGAACTAGCATACTGAGTTCTGTATTTTAATTTTTGCACTAAGCTTATTACATGTATTACGTCATTTTATTCATTCATTATTTCATTTAACAAGAATTTATTATGTGTCTACTTTGTGCCAGGCAGTGTTCTTGGGGCTAGAAATGAAATGATGAGCTGTTGTGTTGAATGCATTTCATTCATCTGTATTTCTTTTTGAAAATAGAAATGTCATGGAGATAATTTGTATTATTTATTGCTATTTATCTTTATGTGTATTTACGTTTTTTACTTACACAAGGAAAAATGATTTGAATGTTGTTTTGTTACAAGAATTCTATTGCCGCCAATGAATTGACTTGTTATTCAGTAACATTGGAAATGCAAAGAAAGCTGGGCACGTTTTTGTGACATCAAGCTTGTGGTCAGGATTTCCAGGGGCAGCAAGTCACAAATACTGTTTCTTGCTCTTTTAATTCAAGTTCCCCATAAAGACTAGTAAGTAAAAGTCATCTCATATATCTTTTGGCAAATAACTGAACTGAATCTTTGATAATCTTCTTGATTCTTCTTGTGTTCACTTTTTAATTTGTACTACTTGGTGTTAATATTTGTTAGTTATTAATTTTTGAGTTATGCAGAAAAGTTAATACTCATGTACATTTTTATATCCTTAGTAATAGCTATAATATGTATACACATTAACTGACAAAAATAAATAGCATACAACGCCATGTGATAACTGTGGCGTGTTTTATGTAAACCGTATGTGTAATTGACAAACACATACCTTTTTTTCTGAAATAGTTCAGATAAGTTACAAGTTACAGTATACATCGTGGCTCTTTAGGTGGATTTTCTAACATGGTTACAGTGCAGTTATTACCTTCACAAATTTACATTGATAATCTACCATTTGTTTAGTAGTTTTATTATTTTTTAATTTTAAACTTTTTTTCTGCATATGTGTGTGTATATATTTAAAATAACTTTTAAAGAGGCAAATTTCTCACTGTGTTAAGTAACTGCCTTAAACATTAGTTATTCTCAAATAATACACTGGATTTCATGTAAATAATAATCAGCTAGATCCAGTTAAAAACACAGATAACTGATATTAGGATAGAGTCTAAAACATAATTTAGAAAAATACAAATTGGAGAATGTCAACATGAATTTTGTAGCTGCGTTTTTTTTCTTTTTACTTTTCTTCTGTTGCATGAGGAGAGTGAAAATAATAGCTTGCAAACAAGGTGACCAAGGTGCTCCCTTCGCTTGGTTGAATAATGTGCGGAGATTGGACAGAACACTGTGGCAGAGGCAGGCTCAGGGGTTCCAAGACAAGTGCTCAGCGACTCGCCCTAGTCCAAACCTCAACCTCAAGAACAAATATCAGGAAAGGTTTTTTATAAATAAGATTCTGAGTGAATTGATAAAATTAAATATTGTGTGATTTGGTAAAGGCTTGCGCCTAAATCATTGTTTATTGTGAAAGGCAGGCCTAATTTAGTGTTTCAAGTTTAATACACGTCTGTTTGAGTACATTTTGGTAATAATACCCCAAAGCAGGAAATCATTGGTAAAATTTAGTAGAATCAGGCTGGTAGAAATGCAATTTAGTTCTTTGTTTAAGCTTGAGGGACAGCCTCCCTGACTAAGGCCATTACTGCTGCCCCCCAAAGTACAGCCAAACAAGTGCAACTCGACCAGTGCCCTGCTTGCCTCTCCCCACCCTAGCTCCAGTCATAGAATTTATAATAAAATACACTGCAGCTATATGCAAATCCGATTGGGCTATTTCTCCAGAACTTGTCTTCTCCATAGGCCCCTGTTCTAAGCCATTTTCTCCTGTATCCCTGGTTTTTATCCTATTGGCTTCATTCCTAGATTTTTTCTTTCTGTACCTCTTTTTAATTAAATAGTCTTTTTAGACTGCCCTCTTCTCTCCTCTATTGAAGTCTTGTGTCGAGTGATGTTCCACATCCATCCCAGTCTGCTAGCCTTATAGGATCTCCCAGGATGTCCTGGGAGATAGCTCAGTATGTATCTTCCTATACCCTAATAGGATACATGAGCCCAACCTAGATCTCAGAGCCCCAGACCATTCTGTTATCTTATCTGAAAAGTGGGCTTTCAATAGCCAACACTTAAATCTTCATGTTTCAACCTGTAATACACTAGTTCTTCTTGTTGGCAGAGAACTTAAATTGCAGAATCAACCTTTTGTGGTAATCTCTACAGCCAATCAACAAATATTTGGTAACCAGCTATAAGTCAGATATAATGCTAGGTATAGGGTTTCAAGAGGGCCAGTAAATAAGACCTTTTCCCTCCCTGCCTGGATTCTGAATAAGTTAAGAAAAAAAAAAAATAGCACGGCAGATGGAAGCAAAATATCGCCTCTGTTTCTCATAGAGCAAGACTGAAGACAGATTCATGAGAACACCAAGTGGGCTGATCAACTGAATCTTAGAATTAGAAATAGCTACCCATATTGGTCCCTGCAGTGCTATACCAGGATAGAACTTTCCTGCACAGGGACTTCGGTCCCAGAGGTGAAGTGAAAAACATCCTCTTGCAGGCAAGGAGCTCCCAAGACAGCGAATGGTATAACTGAGCATGCCCAGGTGTTCTTCCCAATTTTCGTTTCTCTTACACAAAGGGTGTGTAAAGGGACAGGGAGATGCTGAGGGAAATATATCTCCATGTCAACCAGGAGTGGGTTAATGGGATTTCCTTCTGATTGAATGTGCTATGGATACAGTTCACAGACATGGTCTCTCCCCTCACAGAGCTTATAAGCCAGTGGGGGAAAGTAGATATTAACATATAATTACAAATGATGAAATGGGATGCACGTCTTTTGTACTTTCAGGGGGCAGAACTTGAGTGATGAGTTGGATGTTTTAAAAATATTTTTTCTGCTGCCAGTCCTTTTGTCTGTCTCCACCTGGATGAATACTGTGATCCTAGGCTTTCATTTTTGTGCTTTAGTCTAAATGTCCTATTGCTATTCATAGTCTTTCTTTACATCAGACATAATATAATAAATTATTTAATTTTACTAAGTTAAAACCACTTTCCAGTCAGTCTGGTTACACCCAGATAATGTTCATGGAGTATTGGGTGTTCCAAAATCTTCAGTTTTATATTCATAGACAGTCTCTTAATTTACCCCTCTCAGGAGCTAGTCATATTCATTGCATGTGGATTTTTACAAGTTTAAATCTCAGGTTTGTTTCCTTACTTAAAAATTCTTGGGCAGCAATTCATGGAAACCAAATAAATTTTTAGAAATTACCATTTTTTATCAGTTCATATTAAAGATATGTGATTAATTTATAAAGGAACAGTGATTAAATAGTTCATAGTATAAAGAAAAGGGAAGGCATATAGGAAATACTATCAAAGCAATGAGACGAGAGAAATAACACTGCTGAAGTCAAACACAGGATTTTTTTTTTTTTTTTGAAATTTCACTAAGTGTGATGAAACCTTTTGGAAAGCTTGTGCCATTTCTGGTGCCGAGTTTTACTGCATTAGATTGTAAATGGATAGACTAATAATGGTTGTTAGATTGGTAACAATAATTAACAGTGATTGGTAGATTAAAATGGTTAAATAGCAAATAGAAATTTGCCAGTTGTTTCCACAGTGACTAGTCAGCAGCTTGGCAATATTTCTATTCATTAATTACAGAAATGTTTATTTTATGTTACATTAAAACTTATTTTTATCTACAAAACAGAGCAGACTCACAGACATAGAAAATAAACTTACGGTTACTGGGGTTGGGGGAAGTGGGTGGGAAGGGATAAATTGGGAGTTCTAGGTTTGCAGATACTAACTACTATATATAAAATAGGTAAACAACAAGTTCATACTGTAAAGCACAGGGAACTATATTCAATATCTTGTAGTAACCTATAATGAAAGAGAATATGAAAAGGAATATATGTATGTATATGTATGACTGAAACATTAGTACTGTACATGAGAAATTGACACAGCATTCTAAACTGACTATACTTTAGTAAAAAACCTTATATTTATCTAAAATTGAGAAAGATAAGTAGTAAAATGTATGAAGATCAAAATATGAACAATTTATTTTTTTATTGTGATATAGATTTACAATATTATGTAAGTTTTAGGTATATAACATAGTGATTCACAATTTTTTAAAGTTATACTTCATTTATAGTTATTATAACATACTGGATATATTCCCTGTGCTGTACAAATATGTCCTTGTAGCTCATTTATTTTATATGTGGTAGTTTGTACCTCTTAATCCTTACTCATGTCTATGCCTCCTCTCCCTGCTTCCCTCTTCCCACTGATAACCAGTAGTTTGTTCTCTATATATATGTGAGTCTGTTTATTTTTTGTTATATTCACTAGTTTGTTTTATTTTTTAGAGTCCACACATAAGTGATATACAGTATTTGTCTTTCTCTGTCTGACTTATTTCTCTTAGCATAATGTCCTCCAAGTCACTCTATGTTGTTGCAAATGGTGAACGATTTTGTTTTTATGTACTTTTAAAAATTCCAAATAAATTCTACCATGCCAATGCCCATGCTATTTCCAAGAACATTACGTGCATAAGAAAACAATTTAGATGTAATTATTTAGAAATCTGTTTTTTTCCTTCTCTTTAGTTTAGGTGGGAGTTGTTAAAACTTTAGTTGTTTTCTTTTGGGACAGGTGTGCATGATATAATTTTTGCTCTATCAAAACTTTGCAAAATGAGTTGTCAGGATTTGTATGAAACATTTATAAATAAAAAGTCAGCACTTACTGTTATCCTGTAATCCAGTCCTATAGTCAGTAAATTTGTCATATCCACATTCAGAATACATTCTGGATATGAAAAGGAATATATTTATAGATATATTATAAGTGAATCACTATGCTTTACATCAGAAATTAACACAACATTGTAAATCAACTATACTGCAATGAAAAAAATTACATTCTGAATCCAGCCACTTATCTTCTTACCTGCCCTTACCATCCTCATCCAACCCACTGTCATCTCTTGCATCAACTAATAGCATCCTGATTTGTTCCTTTGCCTCTGCTTTTCCTACCTAGACTCTGGTCTCCACATGCTTCTTGCTTCCAGAGTGGTTCCTGGTGTGAATCAGGCCCTACTACACCCCGGCTTCCAGTTCTCCGTGGCTCCCCATTAGACAGTACAGTTTGAAGTCCCTGCCATGTGCTCCTGGTACCTCTCTGGCCTCTTTTACTACCCTTCTCCCTTTCCTTCCTGGCTTTCTTGCTGTTTTTTGAATATACCAATCCCTGTTCTGTCTTAGGATTCTTGCACTTGTTACTCTTTCTGCCTTGAATACACAAACTTCTCTGCTTAAATGTGTGTCTACTCTGTCCCTGCAATTGTAATGTAGCCTTAATGTAGCAGGAGCTTCAGCTATTTCCCAGCTCCTGGTAGGTATATAGCACCTGGTACATAGGAGGCACTCAGTAAAAATTGTTAAATGAATGAACAGGCCGATGACAAAATCAAAGCTAACATTCTGTATTTTAGAGATGGCCCAGATAAAAGACAGTAATGGTGATGCATAAGGGGAGCTGTCATGTTTCTCCAATGCTTGTAATATTTAAGTGGACTGTAGGAAGTAGTGACTACTAAATAGTCCATGAAGCCTTGGGATAGAATGATGAAAGCAATGATGTTTTTTAGATTGTTGGGAAATGAGAGCAAAGAGATGTGAGGATTAAAAATTAATCAAAGAAGATAAACTAGGCCATTTAATCCTTTTCAGTTATTACGCACTCTAGCCACACATATTTGCTCTTTTGCCCTTCAGCTATGTAGAAGGTACATTATGTCATCTCTAGTCATGGCTTCTCTTTTTAAAAATTATTTGTATTCTTGGCACTTCACCCAACTCTTTGTAATGATATTTAATTTTTTTGAAAGTAAGTTTTCTGCATCTTCTACTTATCTTAAATCTATAGAAGCGAATATTTATTATTTCATCCTCTATCAGAAAACAAGCACAATTTTGTGGTTTTGAAGTCATGTCTGGATGTTTTTGTTTATTTGTGGTTAATATTTCATCTTGGATTGACATAAAAGTGTAACAGCTTATTTTTATTTTACTGGATCCCACTTAAATCAGATTCTTAATGAAATTAATAAATGTTTCCTTTTCAACATTAGGATACTCCATGGAAAAAATGTAAAAATAAAAACCAGGAAGGGAATTGAGTTTATGAATGATTTATCTACCTGCCTATCAGATGCTGAGTGGAAAAGGAGGGCCTGAAGGGTTAATGAGAGAATAGGTGATAGGTTCTACTCTGGCCTGGGGAAGGCTTGCTCAGACAGCAGGGAGCTGCTGACAGCCACTGTTGCCTGGGTCACATAGCTCAGGGGCACCACTTGCTGGCTGTGTGGCCTGGAGTAAACACTCAATACCTCCTAAGGGAGCAGTTTATTGGAGGGAGCTTGGACTCTTCCAGTCTTGTGCCCAAAGGGAAGGAAAATAAAAGAACAAGTCCTCTTAGAAAGGAAGCCTAATGTATGCCTGAGACTACTTTATTATTTGTATTGACTTTACACTATATGAGTATCTTCTAAACATTTAAAATGTCTTAACTTGGGGGATGGGGAGGGTATAGCTCAAGTGGTAGAACGCATGTTTAACATCCACGAGGTCCTAGGTTCAATCCCCAGTACCTCCTCTGAAAATAAGTAAGTAAATTTAATTACCTCCCCTCCCCCCCAAAATAAATCAATAAAAATTAAAAATTTCTGAACTCGATTTAATTCTTATAACAATTTTATGGTGTATGTAGTATCATTATCCTTATTTTACTGATGAGAAAACTAAAGCACAGCGAGTCTAAGCAGTTTACTCAAGGTCACACAGTGAGTAAGAACTAGAAGAAGCAGGCATTTGAACCCAGGCAGCCTGTCTCTGGACTCATACACTTAACACTGTTCTTCGCTGCTTCTCACACGGACCTGAAACTGTGTTTCCCTAACATTAACGAGCGGCAGAATTATCATGACAGGAATTCAGTAAATGACAGGTCACTGTCAGGTGAAATTTATGCCTGTCTGTTGGGAATGATAATCCAAGGACTTTGTACTGCTATAGTTGTGACTTATTTTTTTGTATTTTGAGTGATCTTATTAATTTATATAGTTCCTTTTGCCTTTTAATGCATTTATTTTTGTGGTAAAATACACATAACATAAAAGTTACCATTTTAACCATTTTAAGGTAAAGTTCTTAAGTATATTCACATTGCTGTGCAACTAATTTCCAGAACTTTTTCATCTTGCAAAACGGAAACTCTGTTATCTTTTGAACAACTTCCCACTACCCTCTTCTCTAGGTAGTGGCATCCACCATTGTACTTTCTATCTCTGCCAATGTGATTAATCTAGGTACTGCATATAAATGGAATCGTATAGTATTTGCCCTTTTGTGACTGGCTTATTTCACTTAGCATAATGTCCTCAAGGCTCATCCATGTTGTAGCATGTATCAGAATTTCCTTCCCTTGCAAGGCTGAAGTGTATTTACACATATATATGTCATATTTTGTTTATCCGTTGATTGGTTGATGGACATGTGGGTTCCTTCCATCTTTTATCTGTTGTGAATAATGCTACTATGAATATGGGTATACAAATGAGCTTATTTATTTTAAACATTATTCATTTTATTAATTGGATTAGTTTGCCCAAAATTGCTTTTTATTTCTGCCTTTTTAACTTTTCTCTTTAAAATTTTTTTCTGTAGTCCAAATTACATTTGTTACAGAAACTTTTGCATTACTTTTGGTGAATTATTATTATTATTACTATTAATTTACCTGTTTTTAGCCTGTTCCATTAGTTTAACTTAGTTTCATATACAAAATAAGGACATTCTACCAGATAAGAGATTTTCACAGTGTTTTTGATGAACATAAGAGTTGTGTGAATATCTGAGTCATAGTTTATTTCTTGACTGTATTTTAAATGTATTTTATTTGTTTAACAATAAGAACACTCAAATGTGATCCAAAACAAACTTAACATAACAAATGTCACCAGTATATTAACATATGCTGTCAAGTTAGCACACTCATTCATAATTCAGTTATTCATCATATGTTTATTGAGCTCCAGTTTTATGCCAGCCACTGTGCTGGTGGTAGGTGAATTAACAGTCACGGTCCATAGGCTCAAAAGGTTTTCAGTCCACAGGTGAGACAGATATTAAAAATAAACAGACACAGAAAATACATAATTGCAAACTGTGATAAGGTCTGAGGGTAAAGAATAGGGAACAGTTAGTTAGAATAATGAGTGAGACCTTAATTTAGCAAATGGTGGGGCTGGCCAGGGAAGGGCTTTCTGAGTAGGAGCTGGGTAACACTAGTGTGAAGAATGAGTGGGGGCGTCAATGCCAGGTCAGGTCAATGTAGAGCAGAGTTATGCTGAGTGTCCTCTGTTTGCCCCTCCGGATCCACTCTCTACCTTTCTCCACTCTTCTCTCTGCTCTGTGAGGCTGACCTGAATGGATTATAATAGGCAGTTGAACTTCAGTGGTTCTCAGCTGGGCAGTGATTTCGATCCCCAGGGGACATTTTTGGTTGTTGCAGAATCTAATGGAATGCAGATAAACACCCTACAATGCACAGGTCAGTCCTGCCCTTCCTGCATAGAGTTACTGGCCCAAACTGATGTCTGTAGTGCCACAGTAGAGAAACCCAGTGGAGGGAGGAAAGCAGTGTCCAGGATTTTATTTCCTGGCTCCTTCTCTGTAGAATTATCCTCAGTTGGCTGTATCCCTTGCCTTAAGGTGCCTGTTTCTCACAAAATGGAAGCTCTCCCTGACTGTCTCCTTCTCATTGAGCCTAGGAGTGCTAAAGCACTATCCTCTGTGGTTCCTTTATACCTACATCTTTGTAAATAATCCCTTTGTAAATATATGCACCTTAAATTATCCTTTTCAAAAGTGCCATCTATTTCCTGTTGGGACCCTGAGTGATTTAAGGCTATTCCCAGTAGAAGAGAGAACCTGTGTGAGGATTCCAGGAGGTACAGCCATGGGAGGGAGGTGCTCCTTTCAGAGACACTGCATAAGGCAGAGAGGAGGGACACAAATACCCTGGTCTCTCCTATTATTCCCCTATCCAGTCTCCTGTAGTGCCTCCCATTGGCTAAACCCAGTCAGAAGACAGCTAACAGCAATGTCTGGGAAATGCCAGTTGCAAGAGCCAATGGAAGACAAGTAATGGATCCAAGGGCAAATGTACATAGGCTTGCACGGAGAGGGTAGCCCTAGAACAAGAACATCTAGGATGTCACTGCAGTGGCCCACGAAGAGCCTGATGGTGGCTTGCATTAGGATGCCAAGCTAGGGAGATGGGAGAGACAGAAAGAAGGGAATAAAGCTTCTCCTGCTATCTTTGGATATACAGTTCAGGGAACACAAACTTAAATGCTGCAGGGCCCAGGTGGGTATTGAATGGAAGATGGGGTGTGTGTGTGTGTGTGTGTGTGTAAGGCCATCTGGAAGAGCAAACCATCTAAAGTAGTCACAGGTAGGAATATGGCCCCAGTATTGCCAGACCCTCAGAGATTTTTTAAAAGGAACCAGAAATCTAGATTTTTAAGTAAAATCTTTCAATTTTTAATCAATGGCAATTAATTAAAAAACATATGCTATGAACTAAGTTGGATTTGACTGCAGCCTCTAGAGTCCAGAATGATGAGTCCAACTGACATAAACTAATTGTAAATGAGACATAGGATAAAGTTTCTAGCTCTGCTTTGATCTCTATTTTTAAAACTCAGAGTCTATCAGTCAGTTCTAGTAAAGAAAATGTATTCTCCAACAAAATATATATATATAGAACCAAATTTTGTGCTGGTAATGACAGGTCTGCATCTGCCATCCGTAAGTCAGGATTGAAATGTCTGGTTCATCAAGAAAGCCACACTGTGCTCATTGATCACTTCTACTGTAAACAAATGGTACAAATTTAAATCTGCATCATGTATTTATAATGACTTAAACATTACTTTACAGATTTTATACACTGGGCTCTGTGTGAGATTTTGCTGAGGAAAAGAAAAAAGGATTTCATTTAGAAAAATTGAAAATAAGTAGACTAGATAAATGCACTGAGTTTGTGCTTGGAAAAGTGATAACCAGAAGGCCTGATGCTCAGGTCTAGAATGGTTAGAAAAACCAGTTTGTCAGTGGCAGTCCTTACCTACGATTGGTCTGTTCTCTCTGTCAAAGCTGGGGGCTAACACATAGACTCCAAGCAAAGTCAACAGATAATTGTGACATGGTGTCTCCAAGCTGTGTTGATGCTGGGGAAAGCAGACCCACGTAGAGGAGTGGCAGTCATAAAACCGGAGAGTCTAAGCCAGCAGAGTACTAGCCATGTATCAAACCACATTCTAGTAGAAAAAGAAAAGAAACCAGACAACAACAACCACCCCAAAGCGCCCATGCCCCAACAAATCAAGTAGTTTTCATGTTGTTGTGTTCCTTTCTAGGTGGAATTCACATGCAAAATAATTTTTACAATATGGTAATGCTGGTAGTAGAGTTGTGATACATGTCCTTAGAGATTTGGGTTCCATCCCTTTCAGACTTCAAGGTAGTAATGGGGTCATTAGGCTGGATCTTGGGAAAATTCTTTTGGCAGGAAACTTCTTTCGGCTCTAGGATGAACTTCCAGTTCCTTAAAATGGGAAATAAGCTGTCTGTCCCCTGCTTTTCCATCAAACCTCAACTCTCACCACACAAGTATTGTGCTCTTGTGCCCCTGAGCACTTGTGTTCCACCTGTGCTTAACTACTTTTCATTGTCTGAACCCACCAGACTATCCTGTGCTACTCTGGGCAACTTTATGTTGCCTTTTTTTAAAATGGAAGTTCTTTTAAGCCTACATTCACCTGTTACTTATTCTATGAAGCCTTTCCTACCAGTCAGGTAGAACTGACTTTTCTCTTTTGTAATTCATGGAACATGATGAAATGCTCTGCCCTAGGCTTCTTAAGGGCTGGGTCCATGACAGATTTATACTTGTCTCTCCTGTGCCTATTCCAGTCCCAGGTACAAAAGAAGTGCCAAATAGATGTTTAGTGGCTGAATGATATCTTCTTTTTATAGAATTTTTAAGGATGTCAGACCAAATTTGAAAGATTGTTGCACTCAGTCATTTACCAAATATTTATCTAGTGTACCTACCATGTGTCAGGCGTTGTTCTGGGTGCTGAGGATACACCAGTAAACAAAACATTGCCCCAATCCTCATATATTTTAGAAGAGGAGACAGAAAATGAACACAAACATTTAATATGTCAGAAAGGGATAACTGCTGTGAAGAAAAACACAGCCACCGAATGAGGGTTAGAGGTGATGTGGGGCACTGTTTTAGACAGGCTTGTCAGAAAGTCCTCTCTAGAAGACCTCTCCATGAGTTCTAAATGAATTGAGATGCAAATAATGCACACGTTAAGGAATAAAGTTTAGAGAGGAGGAGAAGCAAGTGCAAAAGCCTCGAGGGGGAAGCAGTCTTGACTTTTTGGAGAAACAGCAAAGAGACCACTGCTGGCTGGCAGAGAAAGCAGTGGAGGAGAGAAAGTGGAGGATAAGGTCAATGGGGGAGCCAGGAGCGGAGCCTGGTAGGGCGTGAGAAGGAATTTGCATTTCATTCTCCATGTGGTGGAAGCTGTTGTGTGTTTTGCAGAATGAGAGGCATGGTATAATTGATCACTGTGTTGCTCTGGGGAGAGCAGACTGTATGGGAGCAGGAAGACAAGCTGGAGGATTGTTTAGTTTTGGGAGGTGTGTTAGCAAAATGACACGAACTGGTGGCGTACACAATAGAAGTGTATTGTCTCACAGTTCTGGAGGCTAGAAGTCCAAACTCGAGGTGCTGGGTGCTGGCAGGATGGATTCCTTCTGAGGGCTGTGAGGAAAGAATCTGTTTCAGGCCTCTCTCCTTGGCTTGTAGGAAGCCATCTTTTCCCTGGGCCATTTCATCTTCTTCCTTCAATGCATGTCTGTGCACAAATTTCCCCTTTCTAAAGGACATCTTGTCCTTAATTGACTGAGGACCCACCCTGTATTGGATTCAGGGCTCACTTTACTCCTGTATGACCTCATCTTAACTAATTACATCTGCAGATCATGTGGACTGTATTTCCAAATAAGGTCACATTCTAAGGTACTGGGGGGTTAGGACTTCAACACATCTTTTTGAGGGGACACAATTCAATTCATGACAGAAACTTTAAAACATTAGCATATGGTTTATTTTATACTTTATTATTTTATTGATTTGCTATTTTATTATTATTCATTCATTTGACAAAGACTCATTGAATGTTTACCAGGAATTCTTCTAGATATGGTGGATGTAACCATAAATAGACAGAAAACCTTTCTGCCCCTCATGAAACTCACACTCTGAGATACACATTCCCTTCTCCTCTCAGTAAGATTTTAAGATCATCTAACCCTTCACACTCTGGCCCTCTCTCACCAAGTCTTGCAGTTCAGTTGCTGACTCCTGACATCAAAGACACCTTGGGAGGCTCTGTTGATGGCTGTAGCTGATCGTTGTTCTTATTGTTAGGGTAACTTCTCCATAGGACTTTGCAGAATCACCTTTCATTCTTCTAGAAATCTGAGTCTTCTGGGCCATCGAGTAATAGGGCTCTACTGGAAGCTGTTGCAGCTGTGACCATCTGTCTTCAGAGATCCCTGCAAGGGTGGCCTTAAATCAAGGAGAGTCTGGATGGCCCTTACCATCAGACTGCTAGTACTAACCTGATGAGAAGACAGTCCTTAAGAAGTGGAGAGGCTTCATCTGAGACCTCCTCCATCTCTGTAAGACAGCTACTTCACAGGGAATGAATGGCTGCTGTAGAATGCTGCTGAGTCCAAGGGCTTTAAGTTATTCATGCCATTTTGGACACTCAGCCTTGGAAATGGGTGTCTCTTTTAAAGCCATCATGTGTCTCAGTGCCTTTGATGGTCTCTTCTGGAGCAGACCTCCTCCACCCTCAAAGGGTCAGAAGGAATCTGATTGAAAATTTTCCCCACTGGAAGTTTGTCTCCTGTGGTTGCAAGGTTTAGAATGGAGTCATCTTCACTCTGGTGGTTCAGTTTAGGAATGGATTTTGTTGAATTTAAAATATTTTCTCTATTTTCAAAAGACATGGCAGAATGTGTTCTGCAGTATTTTTGGTTGAGAGATTCTGAATTAGCCTTGGGAAAGTGAATGGTTGGCTCTTAGAATACCAAATGCTAGGAACTTTAGACAACTGTATTTAAAAAGATATAATTTAAGACCTTAAATAAATATGATTTCCTTTTTTTTTTAACCAAGCACTATGTTAGCTGTTAGGGATGATGGGATGTTTGAGACATGGTCTCAACAAGCACTCAGTCTAGCCGACAATGTAAGTAATCGTAATAGTCAACTTACACATGCACTTTAGATAAAAAATTTTGAACTGTCTGTAATTCACAATTTCTTTCTCATGAAGTCTGAATACAGTGAATTGGAGTCCTCCTATTTCAGGAAAATTTGTATTGGGATTTACAGTGTTTACTTAACTTTAAGCCTTGGTTTCATGATGCCTGTATTTCCATCTGGAAAAATCAGGATACTAGTGTGTTATTCACTTTGCTAAAATAATAACTTATTTAGGTTGCTATGTGTGAATATTGTGAGTTTTTTTTTAAGTATTATGGAATATATTTTGACTAGATTTTGAGTTGGGAGTAAAAAAATACATTAGTACTATTTGACTAGACCCAAAGATAAGTCTCGAGGCTATCTGAGAAGAAAAAGAAGGGAATGATTTCCTTTATTTTGTGATTTTTTTTTATTTTGAATGATTACTGGAGTTTGAGGTGGCAGATCTCAATTATTCTTACCAACTGAGTGTGAATTATATTTCATTAGTAGAATGGGATGATGCCTAGAATAGAAGAATAAAGGTGAAAGGCCGCAGCACGGTGCTTGGCACATTGTAGATGCTGTTTTGAGTTAAACTGTTGTGGAACTGAGGGCATTAATTTGTACTTATATCCACTGTATTAGAATGACAGTAAGTTCACAGAGTCCATCACAGAAAATTGTGTGAGATTCACACAGAAGATAAGGGGATACTTAACATTATGGATTGAGAGAGTGTTTTCTACCGGACCGTTACATTTCCTGCAAATTGAACCTGGTTTCCGCTGAATTTTTATGTTTTGTAAGTTGAACTTCACTTCTAATGTGTCTATCCCAAGTTCATCACTAGAAGTTGTTGCAGTCTTTTGGTGTGACTTGTGATAGTGAGTAATCTGGCCCATTTCTGTGTTTGAAGTATTCCTCATTGTGTTATGTATTTATCTTCAGTCAGTGGTCTCTTCATTACCCTAGGCTAGTTCCCGCTCTACAGTCCTAGGAATTTCCCACAGAATACATTGGTGACTGTGCTCTCAGTGTGTGTGTGTGTGTGTGTGTGTGTGTGTGTGTAAAGGAAAACACGTCTGTTTTCCTCTACTCGCACTCACAACACTTTGTTGTGAGTTACTGGTGTAGCTCTGTGTGGCATTGGTATCACTTCTGATAATGTGTGGGTTTTTCCGTCACACAAGCAATTCTCTGACACCATCCTGCAGTTCAGTTTGATTCTGACACGAACCGGAATTAGTGCAGAGCCCACTGATGAGGGCTCAGTCCCACAAGACTGGCCCGCACTTCAGATACCAGTTGCTAGTAGTAGGTTCCCCAGGTTCCCCACGACTTCTGTCCTTGGCTACAAGTCAGAGGTTCCTATGACCCTCTCCTTGGATTCAGTCATTTGCTAGAATAGCTCACAGAAGTCGGAGAAACACTTGTTTACCAGTAAATGGAAGCTCTCTGAATGCCATACTTTGGGTGTTTTTATGGAGGCCTCTTCACAGAGGCATGATTGCTCATTAACTTAATCTCCAGCCCCTCTTCCTTTCCCAGAGTATGGAGGATGGGGCTGAAAGTTCCAAGCTTCTAATTATGGCTTGATCTTTCTGGTGACCAGCCCCTCTCTCAAAACTATCCAGGACCCCACTGAGAGTTTCCTCATTAGAACAAAAGATTGTTTGTTCCGACACTCAGGGATTCCAGGGTATTTAGGAGCTCAGTGTCAGGAACCAAGACCAAAGACCACGTATTAGAACCAAAGATGCTCCTACTACTCTTACCACATAGGAAATGACAAGACTTTTAGGAGCTCTGTGCCAGGTACAGGGTGGGGAACAGGGAGAGAGGCAGACAACAAAATGTATATTTTCTGTTATTTTACAGTGTGCATTTCTAAGTCTTCCTGAGTCACCCCAACTAAGAATAATCTATTTTGCCCCAAACTTTGATTGCTTTATTCCCACTGCTCTAATGATTTAGCAATTAAAAAAGCACCTCTCTTTATGATTATTCAAATCCAGGTCTAGTAAAACATTGAGCTCCTTGAAAAAGCGGAAGCAATATCTGAAGACTTTTGTCTGTACCATGTATAATAGATACTCAATGAGTGTTTACTGACTGGATGAATTCTTGTTTGTATTTGTGTGTGTGTATACATGCATTCATAACACCATTGCATTTCATTTCTATAAATGATGTCTTCAATTAAAGTATACAGCTGTGTTTGAAAGACTGCTACTAGTTTTTTTTCCACACTGCATATGGGAAGGGGGTTTTCAGTTTAGGAACTGTAGTTATTTGAAGGAATTGAAATTTTATTTCTTGAATTCACACTTGGCCTAAAACCTGTGCTGGAAAAGAGCAGTCACATTCCTTGCAGGGGAACACCAGGGATTCCATTAGCCTCTGCTGTTTCTCAGCAGTTCACAGCCATATCATGTTTTTAAAAAGCTATGTTACTTTACATCCTTGAAAGGCTTCTTCTTTTTAAAAAATTAATTTTTAATTAAAAAAAATTCTATAGTGCTTTGAAATTTTCAAAAGTTTTACACACTATTTCATATAATCCCATAATAACCCCTTTTTTTATCCTCTACCCCTATATTGCCCCTCCCACTTCCCTCTCCCCACTGGTAACCACTAGTTTGTTTTCTTTATCTATGAGTCTGCTTCCTTTTTGTTGGATTCTTTAGATTCTACATATAAGTGATATCATTACAGTTTTTGTCTTTCTCTGACTTATTTCACTTAGCATAACGCCCTCCAAGTCCATCCATGTTGCTGCAAATGCCAAAATTTTCATTCTTTCTTATGGCTGAGTAGCATTCCATTATATATATGCCACATCTTCTTTATCCATCTGTTGATGGACACTTCTATACCTTGGCAATTGTAAATAGCATTGCTATGAGCATTGGGGTGTATGTATCTTTTTGAATTAGTGGGGGTTTTTTTGGATATATGCCTAGGAATGGAATTGCTGGGTCGTAATGTAGTTATATTTTTAGTTTTATGAGAAGTCTCCATACTGTTTTCTACAGTGGCTGTACTGGTTTACGTTTCCACCAACAGTATAGGAGGGTTCCCTTTTCTCCACATCCTTGCCAAAATTTGTTCTTTGTGTTCTTTTTGATGATAGCCAATCTGACAGGTGTGAGGTGAGATCTTATAGTGGTTTTGACTTGCTTTTCCCTGATGATTAGCAATGTTGAACATCTTTTTATTGGACATCTTCATTTCCTCTTTGCAAAATTGTCTTTTCAGTTTGAAGGGCTTCTTCTGCTTTCCTATCTGGGGGCTTCTCTGCTTCTGCTCACAGGAAGTATTGCCCTGACCGCCAGTTCTCCATAGGCACCACACAAGGCAGAAAGAACAACAGGGTGTCATCAGTGCTCCCACTCTGAGTGTGTGCAGAGACATTCCTATTGGAGGGGTGCTGCTTTTATAATTTAAGCTCATTAGCATTTCCCCCCCTTTGCCTCTCAGTGTAGGAACTTCAGTCAGATACGTGTGAATTTGAATCCTGATGCACCTAACTTTTAGCTGTATGATCCTGGACAAATGACTTTAAGTCCTAGTTTTTCTGTCTATAAAGTAGGGATAATAATCCTACCTACCTAATGGGTTAATAATGAGGACTATAGTCATGTAGCATGGGACCAAGCACATAGTGGGTGATCAATAAATGTTAGTGAGTTAACGATCAAGAAATGCTGTGGTGGGGGTGGGTGTAGCTCATTGGTAGAGCACATGCTTAGCATGCGCTAGGTCCTGGGTTCATTCCTCAGTACCTCCATGGGAAAAAAAAAAGATGTTGTGAGATTGGAGCTCATATCTGTAAATCTAGCCTAGTGCCTGGGACAGAGTATGTTCTCAAAAGATAGTAGTTAAAATAATATTAAATATGTTTGTGATGATATTGGTGATAACAATGATAAAAATGATAGCAACTATGACTTTATTATTGTCAAGTAATATTTATTAAACAACCCAAAAGCCAGAACTGATTTCAGCAGTGGATCCTGTTTTGTCTGCCTTACATTTTCATTTATGATATAGATATTTAGTTTGCATCTTTGGCCCCATAAGACAATCTGGTTGAAGGTTTTCTATTTTTCCCACTACTTTCCTACTCCCTTCAACCAGGGAAGTATTATGTCTTTACTCTCATCCAAACATGATGTGATTTTCTTCACTTTTAGGGCCATTCTCCTTAAATTCCTGACTGTCCAAATTCTATTCATTGCTCAAGAATCATCTTAAGACTGTCTTCCATTTTGTTACAGAACTATAGTTATCATGTAATGTAGACCCTGCATTTTATAAGTGGAGAAACTGAAACATCAACTGCCTGCCCAATGTCTCCTGGGTTGTTAGTCATAGTGGAATTAGAACTGAGGTCTCCATTTTTATTGGACCATGCTGCTTCTCAGCATATACAGGATTTGACATCCATGTTTTCAGCATGGATGCCCATGTTAAGGTCTTCCCTCTCCAAACTAGAGAATTCATCATTTAATCCTATGTTTAAGGACTTATTACAGATTTTTTTTTCTCTAGTGGGCCAATCTTGACTCTGCAATAAAACCATGGGCTTTTTCTTTAATGAGTACCATGTCACACTTCTTTTCCAAATCTTCAGCACAGTGTTTTGTACTTATATGCTGCTCCATGGTTTGCTAATTAAATTGATTTTAATTAAATTATAGGAATGTCATCTAGTTCCAGCAGCTGTACTATTTTTGGCTTAGTTTTCTTGATTGGGTTCTCTGTTTCTTAAGAAAGAGTATATCTCTGCATCTCTTCTGACCAAGTAGCTGAATTTTCTCTGGGAAATTTCCAGTTAGAATTGCTGATGTCCTGAATAGTGTCTCAGTGTAGACTTGCAGGTAGCTTCAAATTTCTTCACGTTTATTATTAGTTCCATAGTGCTGCTTCAACACTGCCAAGCAGCATGTGATCAACTGCACCTTCTCTTATGTGTACACTTTAAGAACATTATTAAGCAATACAAGGTGAATGCTTCTGGGACACTGGACCATGTTCATAGCTTACAAAGTTATACCGGGAAATTTAAATTTAAGTGTGGTTTACATCTTTCTTACTGCCAATAGATTCAGTTGAATATTCAATATTTATTGACTATCATGTATTAAGTGTTGCACCAGGCACTGTCATATACATTAAAAAATTTTTTTATTGAAGTACTGTCAGTTGCAGTGTGTCAATTTCTGGTGTACAGCACAATGTCTCAGTCATGCATATACATACATATATTTGTTTTCATTGTCATATACATTATTTAATTTGATTCTCACAAAAATTCTGTGAAGGGAATGTTGTTACACCCATTATGTCAATGCCTAAATTAAGAAATGGAGAGGCTGCATGGTCTGGCTAAGTCACAGGCAGGAAACAGGAAGGTTGTTTGAACCATAGATTTAAACAAAATCTGTTGGTGAGTCCAGTATTCTTTCCACTATCCAATATTTCAAATAAGCTTTAAAAGTATTTATACATTATTTTTGTAATTTTAAAAATGTCCTGTGCATACACAAGATGTTCATTGAATTTATAATATCATCATTGCTATATCTTCATGAATTTAGACAATTTTCAAAATTAGATTCCTATTTCCTTGTCTCCCTCTTGAATATAACATTTCAAAAAAGGTCAAATGGCATGCTTAGGATACTCAGAATTTTTTTGTGAATAATTTGAAAATCTAGCAGGCATAAGCTGTACATCCAAGTTAATGCTGATGATTATTTGGTTCAAAAATATAAGACCAAGTATATCAAATTCTCTATTATATCATTAACTAATTACTGCTCTTTTGATTGTTAGGATACTATCCCCGTACATTACTGTTACGTATTCTATTGTTCTATTGCACAGACCTAAAATTCACTAATTTGGTGATTGGAAAAATCTTCTCCTATCAATGTTTAAAAATAGGCTCTCTAATATTAGGAAATTTCATTTCGTGGTGATAGAGGATCTATATTTAGAAAAAGAACACTATTAACCTTTTATTTTAAATTTAATTACGAAAGTTTGGGCTCGCATTTTGTCTCTTGGTCTGCCTCCGTGACTGTTTGCCTTTTGAGTGCGATTATGGCAAGTCAAAGTCAGTGGTGAGAATAGCCTTTTTAGAAATGCTGCCATTTGTGACAGCATGGATGGACCTTGAGGGCATTATGCTGAGTGAAACAAGCCAGACAGAGAAAGACAAATACTACTTGATGTCACTTATATGTGGAACCTGAAAAAAAAAGTGAACTTACAGAAATAGACAGCAGAAAAGTGGTTGTCAGAGGCTAGGGAGTGGGAGAAATAGGGAGGGGTTGGTAAAAGGTACACACTTTCCGTTATAAGATGATTAAGTTCCGAGGATCTCATGTATAACATGCTGACTGTAGTTGATAACACTGTATTTGTATAGTAGAAATTTGTGAAGAGAGTAGATCTTAAATGTTCTCATGCAAAAAAATAGGTAGATACATGTGAGGTGGTGGGTGTGATAATTAACTCAATGGGGAGAATCATTTTATAGTGTATGCATCTATCAAATCATCATGTTGTACACCTTAAATATCTTACAACCTTATTTGTTAATTATACCTCAATAAAGCTGAAAAAAGACTAGTCCTTTTCATGAAGATATGAATTGCTGCAGAGTGGTAAGAAGCAGAATTTCTAGGCCAAACAAATATAATCCATCATATCTCCATGCTTTTGTCACGCTTCTGGGACACTGCAGTAAAGCAAGGATAAGGAAAATTGAAATTGCTGCATATGTGCATCGATTGAAGGGTGGATAAACCTGAGGATGTCTGGCAAGAATGACTGTTTCTTTATCTCATGCACCAGCTTATGCTGGGATCTAAGAAAAGGCAGTTTTCTATTAGTATCTTTGTTCAAAAGACAAATACTCTAATTAGATTTTTTTAAGCTGTTGCTACCTGAGGAAGCTAGAGCTACTTTGATATTATTTTTAAATAGAATTTTCCCTCCATAATTATTGTAAACTAAATCCGTGATTTCAAAAGTCTACCAGGATACTGAAAAGCTGTGTATAACTACGATTTTCCAAGCAGCAGATATTCTGCACTTACAATCAAAATTTGCTTAACCACAGAGGGACATAATTTGGCTAGTTATGGGTGTTCCCAGTGGGAAAAAAATCAATGCTTTTCTAAGCTTAATAAAAGTTAGCTCAAAGTACATTTTCTACCATTGAATTCTAACAGTAGTGCTCTGTCCACTAGGAAAAACTTTCAGCAGGCCAATTTTATTTACTTTCTTTAGATGTGAATACAATTGTTTCCTGAATGTACAATTGATTCCTAAGCAAGAAGAAAATTAAAAGTCAGTATAACATGACATTATACAATTGTCAAAGAATATACAATGGAGTAAAGACAGTCTCTTCTGCAAATGGTGTTGGGAAAACTGGACAGCTGCATGTAAATCAATGAAACTAGAACACTCTTTCACACCATACACGAAAATAAACTCAAAATGGCTTAAAGACTTAAGCATAAGACAAGACACTATAAACCTCTTAGAAGAAAACATAGGCAAAACATTATCTGATGTAAATCTTAGCAATGTTCTCCCAGGGCAGTCTACTTAGGCAATAGAAAAAAAAAGCAAAAATAAACAAATGGGACCTAAATAAGCTTTTGCAGAGCAAAGGAAACCATAAGCATAACAAAACAAAAAGACAACCTGTGGGAATGGGAGAAAGGATTTGTAAAAGATGAGACTGACAAGGATTTAATTTTCAGAATATATAAACAGCTCATACAACTTAACAACAAAAAAGCAAATAACCCAATCCAAAAATGGGCAGAAGACCTAAACAAGCAATTCTCCAATAAAGACATGCAAATGGCCAATAGGTGCATGAAAAAATGCTCAATATTGCTAATTATTAGAGAAATGCAAATCAAAACTACAGTGAGGAATCACCTCATGCCAATCAGAACGGCCATCATGAAAAAGTCCACAAATGCTAGGGAGGGTGTGGAGAAAAGGGAACCCTCCTACACTGTTGGTGGGAATGTGGTTTGGTGCAGCCATTATGGAAAACAGTATGGAGATTCCTTAAAAAACTAAAAATAGACTTACCATATGATCCAGCAATCCCACTCCTAGGCATATATCTGGAGGGAACCTTAATTCAAAAAGATACATGCACCCCAGTGTTCATAGCAGCACTATATACAATAGCCAAGACATGGAAACAACCTAAATGTCCATCAGCAGAGGACTGATAAAGCAGTTGTGGTATATTTATACAGTGGAATACTACTCAACCATAAAAAAGAATAAAATAATGCCATGTGCAGCAACATGGATGGACCTGGAGATTGTTATTCTAAGTGAAGTAAGCCAAGAAGAGGAAGAAAAGTACCCTATGTTATCACTTATATGTGGAATTAAAAAAAAAAGGACATAAGTGAATTTGTTTACAAAACAAAAATAGACTCACAGACGTAGAAAACAAACTTATGGTTACTGAGGGGTAAGGGGTGTGGGAAGGGATAAATTGGGAGTTTGAAACGTGCAGATTCTAACTACTATATATAAAATAGACAAACAACAAGTTTCTACTGTATAGCACAGGGAACTATATTCAGTATCTTACAGTAACCTATAATGAAAAAGAATATGAAAATAAATATGTGTATGTATATGTATGATTGAACTATTATGCTGTACACCAGAAATTGACACAACATTGTAAACCTACTATACTTCAATAAAAAACTCCCATAAAATTGTATAATACAGAGTGAACCCTAATATAAATTATGGATTTTAGTTAATGATAATGTATCAATAGTTGTTCATCAATTGTAACAAATTTACTGCACTGATTCAAGATGTTAATAATAGGGGAAACTTTGTGTGGGTAGGGGAGCTGGGTATATGGGAATTCTCTGTACTTTTCTGCTCAGTCTTCTCATAAAGCTAAAATTGCTCTAAAAAATAAAATATGTTAATTAAAAAGAAAAGGGAGTGCAGAGGTAGATCCCTTCTCTTCTATGACATTGAAAGGTCACCAAATTTATTCTTATTAGAAACCACTAGTGGTTTATTTTACTTTCTTTTTTAATTGAGTATAATTTACTTACAATATTACATTAGTTGCAGGTGTACACACAGTGATTTGACACCTGTATATATTGTGAAATCATAAATCACAATAAATCAAGCCAACATCTGTCACCACACATAATTACAGAATTTTTTTTTCTTGTGATGAGAACTTTTAAGATAGGTTTCTCAGCAACTCTCAAATATGCAATACAGTATTATTAACTATAGTTGCCAGGCAGTACATTACATCCCCCATGACTTATTTACTTTATAACTAGAAGTTTGTGTGTTTTGATCTCTTTCACCCATTTCACCCTCCCCCCACCCAACCTTTGGCAATCACTAATCTATTCTCTGTATGAGCTTTTTTTGTTTGTTTGTTTTAGATTCTACATGTAAGTAAGATCATATGTATTCATTTTTCTCTAACTTATTTTGCTTAGCATAATGCCCTTAAGGTCCATCCATGTTGTCACAAACCGCAAGATTTCATTCTTTTTATGGCTCAATAATATTCCATTGTGTGCACACACACATACACACACCGACACCATATCTTCTTTATTCATTCACTTACTGGTGGACACTTAGGTTGCTTCCATATCTCGGCTGTTGTAAATAATGCTGCAATGAACTTGGGAGTGCAGATATCTTTTCAAGTTAGTGTTTTTGTTTTCTTCAGATAAATACCCAGAAATGGGATTGTACCATGTGAGGAACCATTAATATTTTAAGTTTACTCCACTGAAGATTATTATGGCCATAGTAAACTGTTGGTCATGTGTTTCCTATCCAAATAGAATGATGAAACATATTGATTAAAAATTACATTTGAAAAGTTGAGATATAAGTTTTGATTTACTTTTAAGAAACTTAAATAGTTATTTTTACCCTTAAGTTTTCTTAGTGCTTTTAATTTAGTGATATGCAATATGACTTTTCAAAAGGGAGTTATTGTTTGCAACATATCTGAGAATTTTAAATTATGGAATTGTTTTGTGACAAGTGTTCCTCAAGTGGAAGTGTCATGAAAGATACATGACTGACTTTCTGAGAGAAGCATTATTATATATCTTGAAATGAAAGTGAATCCAAGTCAATGCTGACTCTCTGAATTCCCTTCATATCCGTTCACTCACCAAATTCATTGATTTATCCTTCATAATCTTGTTTATGTTTATTAAACCATTTGTACCCTCTTACCAACTATCCTAATTTATAACCCAGATATCTAACTGTTGAAAGTGTAGCTAGGTGACATTCCTTTATGACAACATCACTGTTATAGTGAACTCTTGGACTTCTGTAACTCTCTTTTTTTTTTTTTTTTTTTGCAGCTGAGACCTTTAATTCTCATCTGAGGGCTGAAGTCCATTCTAGACTCTGGGATAGGGTGTCAGCCTTCCCAATTTGCCTGGGACTAAGGGGTTTCCTGGGATGTGGGACTTGCTGGGAAATCCCTGGTGAATGAAGACTAGTTGGGGACCCTACTCTGGGACCAATATTGATAAGGGACACCATAAGTTACCACAAGACATTGTATATATTTCCTTGTGCTGTACCGTGTGAACTGGTTTATCTATTTTATTTATTTTTTAATTTGGAGTTTCAAAACTTTATTTTTTTGTATATATATATTTATTGTATATATATATCAATTTACAATGTTTCATCAATTTCTGGTATATAGTATAATGCTTCAGTCATACATATACATGCATATATTCATTTTCATATTCTTTTTTGTTATAGGTTACTATAAGATATTACAGTAGAAACTTGTTGTTTATCTATTTTATGTATATTAGTTAGTACCTGCAAATCTCAAACTCCCAGTTTATCTCTTCCCACCTCCCTTCCCCACTGGTAACCATAAGTTTGTTTTCTTTGTCTGTGAGTCTATTTCTGTTTTGTAAATAAGTTCATTTGTGCCCCCCCTTTTTTTTAGATTCTACATATAAGTGATAATATATGATATTTTTCTTTCTCTTCTTGGCTTACTTCACTTAGAATAACAATCTCCAGGTCCATCCATGTTGCTGCACATGGCATTATTTTATTCTTTTTTATGGCTGAATAGTATTCTACTGTATAAATATACTACAACTTCTTTATCAGTCCTCTGCTGATGGACATTTAGGTTGTTTCCATGTCTTGGCTATTGTATATAGTGCTGCTATGAACATTGGGTTGCATGTATCTTTTTGAATTAAGGTTCCCTCCAGATATATGCCTAGGAGTGGGACTGCTAGATCATATGGTAAGTCTATTTTTAGTTTTTTAAGGAATCTCCATACTGTTTTCCATAATGGCTGCACCAAACCACATTCCCACCAACAGTGTAGGAGGGTTCCCTTTTCTCCACACCCTCTCCAGAGTTTGGTTTTATCCAGTAAGGAATGTGATCTATTTAGGTGTTGATTTGTTGATTTTTTTAAAACTAATTTATATTAAATGGTCTAATTTTAGTAAGTTAATTTTTCCATAGTGTATAAAACAAACTTAAAAGACCATTTGAATCATCTAAATATTATTTTTTATTTTTTACATTTTTTATTGAGTTATAGTCATTTTACAATGTTGTGTCAAATTCCAGTGTAGAGCACAATTATTCAGTTATACGTGAACATACATATATTCATTGTCACATTCTGTTTTTCGCTGTGAATCTAAATATTACTGAAGTGAGTAGGTTGAGAATTAAAACCCTAAATTGTAAAATACAGCCCAGTGCAATGTTAGCATCTGCCACCCTTTGTGACTTGTGCCATCAAGAGTTAACACCTGATGGAAGAAAATGATTGACTTTAGCCTATTCATAGTTGTCATTCTATTTTTATTGGTAACTAGTATTCTACTATATGAATATTCCATACTTTGCTTATCCATTCTTCTGTTAATACACTTTGAGTTGTTTCTGATTTTTACCAATTATAAATAAAGCTGTCATAAACATTTATATATAACTTTTTTTTTTGTGGACATATGTTTCTATTCTCTTAGCTGACTATCTGTGAACAGAATTGTTGAGTCATACTGTAGGTATATGTTTATCATGTAAAAAACCTGCCAGATCATTTCCCAAAGTAGTTTTATCATTTTATACTCCCACCAGCGATGTAGGAGAGTTTTGGTTTCTCCATATCCTACTCAATATTTAGTGTTGTTAGTGTTTCCAGTTTTAGCCATTTTGGTGGAGGTGGCATTCACTGCAGTTTTAGTTTGTCTTTCACTGATGACCAGTGATGTTGAATACTTTTTTATATACTTATCAACCATTTATATATCTTCCTTTGTCAAGTGCCTGCTGAAGACTTTTGCTCACTAAACAAAATTGTTTGTTTTTATTATTGGGTTGTAGAATATTTTTGTGTAACCTAGAATTTGTGTATATCAAGAAGATTTTCAGGTGTATGTATCAAGAGCATTTTCTTCTAGTTTGTGGCTGTCTGTTTTCTTTGATGGTGACTTTGGGTAAGTGGAAGCTTTTAATTTTCATCAAGTCTATTTTTCTTTTTCTATTATGGTGAGTGCTTTCTGTGTCCAAAGAAATCTTTGCCTATTCCAGGAACAGAAAGCTATGTTTTTCTTCTAAAAGGTACATTTTATTCTAACAGCTTTATAGATTTTAGCTTGTGTGTTTCAGTGTATAATTTATCTTGAATTAATTTTTGTGTTTCCAATGTGAGGTAAGAGTTAAAATTCTTTTTTCCTCATTGATATCCAGTTATTGGGAATTGACTTTTGATATCAAAACTTAAAGTAACTTAAAATCTTGAATGCCAGTTGTTTGGCTAATCAATACGTATTTTTGCTTGAGACACAGTTGTCTTATAGATACGCCCATTGCCAAGACTACAAGTTAATAATCAACTGTTTCTGGTTGAACTCGAAATTAAAGCAACATCCAAAAACTTGCCCAATGGATGAAAATGACAGAAAACTCATGCAGGACTTTTCCCCCTAGATTCCCTCCTTAAAAAAAATAGCAGCAGCAGCAGCAGCAGCAGCAGCAGCAGCAGCAGCAAGAACACAAAACCTGATGTGGTCCTGTACAGTTTTATGATGTGTTTCAGTGTCTGTCATCACTGCTTGGTTTATAGTGGTATATCTTGTATATCTGTTGCATGTTGTATGCTTCCTGTTAACATACGGAGGAAGCTCCTCATTCATTAGGCATGCTAGATCTAAAACATAACGTAGAATGATATAAAACTCAGTCCTATTTGGTTGCAATAGACAGAAACCCACCTTAAAGTTGTTAAAGCAAAAAAGGAATTTGGTTCGATTATGTAACTTGAGAATCCCAAGGGCTGAAGCTGGTTAGGCCAAATATATATTGAAATTTTTCCTTGTGTAAAGAATATTTTTTAAAGGTTGAAAAAATTTAATAATTAAAAAAATTGTGGACACAGTTAACTGCTCTCATTCTAGAAAATAGGTGTTAAAATTGTATGGAAACTTAAAAATATACTCTAACAGTCAAAAGCAGGGCAAATTACTTAAGTAAAATTGAGATATCTTCCCCAAATAGTAATAATGCAATTTGTATCTGTTTTCTAAAGAATTATCCCAATTAAAAAAAAAAGAGTTCTGATTTGTGAACTCAGATTATCATTACTTTCTTTCCACATTCAAACTGCAATCTAAGAGTCTTTGTTGAGTTTTTTTTTTAGTGGGTATTTATTTAGGATTTTTATGAAAGACAAGGAGCCAGAGAAGAGAAATTGTGCTATGCAAATAATCTCTGGGGTCCAGGCGGGACCCGAATGCTTACTTCGCCTCTGAGGTTATTACCATCCTTGTTTGCTTTGACAGTTTGAGATGCTACATGTCTCTTGTTGTGCTGTTTGCAAAAAGCTGAGCTAGTTGAAAGGCAGGGATTGACTGTATTTCCAACGGTGTTTTGGTCTGTAAGCATTTGCTCCTCAGTGCTGCTGTGTGCCTGCCAGGGCTGCATAGAGCCGGTTGTTTCTCCGGGTTGTGCAGACTGGCTGCCTGATGTCCTGGCTGCTGATAGTGGTTGCCAGCGAGCCCTATTCCTTTCCATTTTGCCTGGCCCTCATTTCATCGGAAAACACAGTAGCTATAGCCGCACATAGACTTTTTCCTCTTTTCCTTTCCCCCTCTTACCCCTCCCTAGACCTCTCTGGGCTTTGACGTCACGTGTGCTCCTTTCGGTTGCCATAGCAACCCCATTCCCCAAGCCCTCTGTCCGTCTCCTCTGGTAGGTTCCACAATGGTACAGGCAGCATCACGCTGCACAATGGTTTCCAGGCAGTGAAAGAGGGTGATTCAGCAAGCCACTTTTTTTCTTCTTCTTTTTTTTAAGCCTTCCCTTCTCTTTTTATTTTTATGGGGGTGGCTGGTGCTTGTTATATGCTTACCTTTTCCCTTTCCTTTTTCATTTTTACAATTTTCCTTTTTTCTCATCACCCCTCACTTCCTAGGGGCTTGAGTGACTTTAAGATTGGGTTTTCTTGGAAATCATCTGTCCATCATTAATTTTAAACAATTTCCCCACCTCCAAAGAATCTATTCCTTATTACAGTTCGGAATGTGGTTATGAAAAACAAGTAGGGAGGATTTCTGGGGCAAACACTGCTGGATCAGGATCCTAGTTCTCAAGCACGGAATGGTAGGTGGCTCTTTGCTCATTCTGGGTTCTAACCTGGTTTTTGGAGGGTGGGGTGATGTCTGTTGGTTGCTCCTGGTGTGGCGGGAGAGCAAGCGTGGGAGAGGGGGTCAGAGATGGGGTGGAAAGCAGGTTAATGAAGTGAACTATCTCTGAGGCAAGAAGCCACCAGCCTTTCCTTCTGTGCGGAGCATCTCTCTCTAGACTTGGGCGTGTTGAGACCTTTCTGTTTGGAATGAGGGTTGGCAGAGGGTGGGAGGGAGCATTTTTATTGTGACCAGGGGTTTTTAGACCAATGCAGAGCTACAGAAGAGAAAAGAAAACCAGAGACAGAGAACAGCTGTGCTTGTTAGAAGTGCCGACCTCAGTCCCATAGCTAAGAAATGTTATAGGTTCCATGAAACATTAAAAAATCATATCTTTAAGTTATGCGTTTATGGTTGCTTTCTGAGAAATGTTACATAAATAAATATTTTGGGACATATTTACATACTGCAGTAGGGAATGGTATTTTTATATTTTAGTTGCAAAACTAACGGCATTACTCTCGCAGAGACACTCTAGACTAAATTTGGGGTGGGGAGAGGAACACAGAACAGGGGTCAGGTTAGAGATCAGAGGAAACATTACCACTGCAGTCACACAGGTAAGGGGTCCCTTTAAGAAAGTGATCTCCAAGTCACAGCAGGCAGCTTTTTTTTTTTTCCCTTTATGGCATGGTTCCCAGCTACTCTGTACTGGGATACTGTGTCCCCTAGAAATGTCAAAGCTCATTTGGAAAAAGAGATACATCATCAGAAATGAGCTTGACAATATATTTATCAGAATTTATGTATTTGTGCCTGCAGCAAAATAAATGTGATTTATTGGAAAATCTTCAAGTAAATCAAGGCTAGAGATATTTCAAGAAAATTACATACATATATATATATTTTTCCCCTTTCTATTTAAATCTAGAGACTGAGTCTCTGCTTTTACCCCCTGAAAACATAACTTCCCAGGGTACAGCAATTTGGCCACAGAAAAAGAATGGCTTATCCCATGGCAGTCAGCTCTGAAGCAATCACAGGGTTGTTTACATGGGCTGTCTTTGCTGCAGAGCCTGACAGCCTCTGTACGGCAGCCCTGCCTGCTTATGGTGTGTTGACGATAACTTTTTGTGAACGAACCAGAGAGAGGCAGGCTAAGTCCTCTGGGACAGGCCACAGTTCAGACTGAAGGAAAATGGGTCTAAGTGCACCAGGCATTGCCAGCCCAAGGTCCAATTTCTCCTTCCGTCCCTAGTCTGCTAGTTGTCAGACCCCAGAAGAGCTCACAGAATGCTGATCTACGTATTTAAAATGGTTGCAGGAATGGCTATTTCTCTCAGAAAGGCGTCTGTAAATTTTCTGTCTTAGGTGATGTTTATGTTGTAAACATAGACAGTGATGCTGGAGCTCATGAATGAGCTCGCAAGCTTCGGACTCCGCTTTGGAGCCATTGGATTGTAGGAGCCGGACAGTTCTGGATGTAGCAGTTTTGCTGCCTCTGGTATGTATTCCCTTCTCCGCCTTGATCTCACTCTTAAAACTGACATAAAGTACTGGATTAGCTTTTTTTTTTTTTTTTTTAATCACCTAGAGCAAACTAGATTTTCTCTCCCTCACAACGGAATTAGAAAATCAGATGACAAAGGTGGTTTGACCTTAGATATCAAAGAATCTTCCTGCTTCCTCATTTGCATTATCACTCCCTCCTGTTGTTGCAAAGTATCTTAATTTGACAATCTCCTGGTGTTACAAAATCTTCACAGTTTTCTTCATAAAGAGATTCTTGATGATGAGGCAGTAAGGCATTTTATGGAGAGTGGGAAAAATCGGCTGCCTGCAGCTTCCTGCTTGCCTGCCCTAGAACAGCATCTGCTGTGGGGAGGAGTGTGTGCCGGGCTGGAAGGGGATGTTTACGAACAGACCCCAGAGGGACCAAGTGTGTTTTCGCTGTCATTGTCTGGTACGTCTGCAGCTGTTAGTATTTAATGGTTTCATAGTATGCGGTCAATATTTTTCAAGGTTAGAATGAACTGAGAATTGATTGTGGGTGCCATAAAATATCTGTATATTTTTAAATTACGGGAAAATTCATAGGATTCCTGTAGGAATATCATAAGCAAAAGGAATCTGCCTAATTTAAGTAATGCGAAAAAGCCTCTCATACTTAAAGGTAAAGCCTCTCGTATTTAAAGGGAGGTTCTTTCTTTTTTAAGTTCTTTTTTTTTGTGGCTTTATGTAAATGAATCTTAGTGGAAAAGTCTTTTAATACTGATGATAAAAGATAAAGACAAATTGAGTTTTTCTCGTTTGTTAAGCACAAGGACAGATGCTCTCCCTTCCTGCCTGTGTTCTGGCTGCAGGTCACATTTGTAGCCCTAAGACTTTACATGGAATTGCTGTGTTCAAATCAAATAATTGCTTAGCTGCTAATGAGAATAATGGACTCAAAGCAAGAGAGGCTTCCTTCAATTAGAATAACATTTTAAATTCTTTCTCCTTTGCCCTACTATTTGCTCTGGCAGTCTCTTTTAAGCATTTGCTTGGACATTGCAACACTTAGGCAGAAAGAGGCATGAAGTGTCCAGGAATGACATGAAAGGAGTACAGGCTGTGTTTGCTGCAGGCTGAGTGCCTCCTTCCACAACACATGCATCTCTCCCACCTCCTGCTGAGGACCCAGGACTCGTGGGAGAAGTTGGGCCTGGAGACTACTGGGGGAGACGCTAATGCAGAAAGAACAGAATCCATTTGTTTCCTTAGCATATTAGATACATTGATTGCGTTACATAAGTCTAAGATGAGACATTGCTGCTGATTCAGATAAAAGATCATGCTGCATATTGATTGTTTGAGAGAGAAAATGTGATTTAGAATTGGAGCTTGGATTCTCAGAAATTTACCTGTCTGTACATATTTTCATAGCAAAGTTGTAAGGTTTTGACTAAAGATTTTTCAGTTTGAGTACATTTTATCCTTATAAGAAAAATCAAGGCAAAGAGGGGCAAAGTGGAAAATCTGTTATGGTTTAGATTCTACCCCCCCCCCGCCTCATTTAATGGAAGAGAACTCTATTTCTAATTATGAATCTCAGTAGAAACTCTAAATGGAGACTTCAGATAATACTGAAAATGCCTTGATCAAAAGAAAAATTTTTAGTTGGAAAGGGGACTGCAAGTTTATAATTTTGATAGAGGATTTTCTAGTTGAATTGACATTTTAGATTCATAATGAGTCACTATGGCCTTTCTCACTGATCTTATCCCTGGTGACTAGGAGATGTGAAACCCATAAGCTTATAGAACTAATGCTCCTAGAAATGGGAATTAAAGTTTTGAATGGAAGAAGAAAGGACTGAAGTTTGCTTAGAAGCGTTCCCAACCCGTAGCTGCTCCAAAACTCCATATGGTGTGCAAGTGTGAAGTGAAGTTCTACCCCAAGGCCATAAGGCATCTGCAGAGTACCCTGCTTGGTAATAAACAGGAGTTTTGCTATATTGCGTGTGTGTGTGTGTGTGTGTGAGCGCGCGTGTGTGAGTGCATGTGTGTATGTGTGAGAGAGAGAGCGAGGAAACAGGGTGATAACCCCCCACACACACAACTCAGCAATGACTTAAATACACTAGGAATTCATCTTAGCAACTTGTCTTCATAGAAGTAAAACTGCCTCCTGGTTTTTGGATGTTAACCTGCCTGGGTGCTCCATGTGCTTCCTGAAAATGAGTTTCTTAAAGTAATTGTCCTCTTCTCATACATCGGAGATAGGATCTGAAAGTTTGACAGCGAGGTAAGGCTGAGGCCTGTGTATTTGGCATGTTTATTCAGTGTCTGTGCTTCCTCTGTCACAGCACTTACCACACACACTGCAGTAACTGCCTATTCCTGAGCTTCCTGTGTTCTCTACTGCATCATCTCTGTCAGGGACTGACTGTGTCTGCCTCGCACATAGTAGGGACACAGTCGATACTCCTTAGATGAATGTCTCCCAAGTACAGGGCAAAGTTCTACAGGTGAAAGAGTTTGGGAAGCTGTAACGCAGCATTTCTGCCATTTGGAGTTTATAATTGCTTATGGAGATGAGATTAATTAACAAAGATGGTGTATGATCAAGGGCCCGTATTCAATAAATATAATAGAGATTAGGAGAAGAAAGAAGCCCACTCCTCTGAGATGGCGGTAGGCCACATTGGGATGGTGGGGTTGGGCGGTGGTGTGGAGATGTGGTGGGGGAGGAATTCCAGCAGCAGTTGTAAGCACTTGGCCGGGAAAGGGACTCTTCCTTGAGGCAGAGAGGACGTTTATTTGGGGAATGGTGACCATACTTTCTAAACTAGAAATCAAAAGTTGTGGTTTGATAATGGGTAGAACATTCATCGGAAACTGGCATAGTCCTGGAGAATGTGGTCCACTATAATGTCGAAAATTAACAGTTGCAGATTGAAGTTACAGACCCACTTTTGTAACTGAATCAAATTATGGGAAAACATACATACATGCATCTCATTGTAGCTTCACACCAATTTGAGTTTAGTTTTATTATATCTCACATGCTTTAGAGATTTTCGAACTTCTCCACCTCCTATTATTCATAGCTTTTTAACCCGTTGTTCCATATGAACCCATTGAAATGCAGTTGATTTACAATGTTTCTTCCTTCCTTCCTTTGCTTTGTTTTCTTTTAATAATGGAGATACTGGGGATTGAACCCAAGACCTCGTGCATGCTAAGCATGTGCCCTACCACTAAGGTATAATACCCATCTCCAAACCCATTGTTCTTCTGTGAGAAGCATATTGTGCAAACATGTAACAGTGGAGCTGTCCCAGTTGAAGCTGAATAGGGTGCCTTCTATCACAAAACCAAAGCCATATCAACCAAGTTGACAATTACTAATTGGGCTTATGTTCAAATTTTAAAGTATCTAGCTATTTTGGTGTTGGTAACACCAAAGTCCTTGTGTTTGTGATAAATTTGAACAGAGTAAACTACCTTGAGATAGATGTTCTATTCCCTCTCTCTGCATCCTTCAACCCATAACTCTTTGTTTTTGTCAATGTTCTTATTTTCTAAATGCAGGTGAAATCCCCATTTAAATATTAAAATCAAACTTGACCCTGTTTTTGCTTTGATTTTAGGCTAACGTGAGAAATACCAACGGCAGGACCATCTCAGATCTTTGTTATGGCAACTCAGGCAAGAAGCTGTTGAATTAGAACCATTTCCTATAGATGAGAAACCATACAAGCAGTGGTGAGTTGCAAATTTAAAAATGTTCCTTGGCAGGAAACATGCGGTCTATGTAACCAATTTAAATATTGCATGTGATTTAGTGTATGGATCTGAAAAAATACTGCTCCAAATACTGCTCCAAATAATGTCAACTGAAGAAGTGAAAATCAATAAGACAGAATGTTTAACTGATAGTGTGATGCTACTAAAACCACATGTAGGAGCTTGACGTCTTTTCGTGCATGAGTGCATCATACAAAACCCTAAGTAAGATGGCTGCAATGAACAGTTTCATGTGGCTGAGTAACAGATGGGTAACAGTGTTTTTGCAACATAATTCTAGTTTTTACTGATTTGTCCCCTCTAGTAAAAGAATTGGTTCTGAGATATATTATAATGCTTAATTCTTTTTAGAAACACACACACACACACACACACACACACACATATACATTCCTATATAAATATATAGGAGTATATATAAGAATGTATATAATATATACTAACATAACATTCAGATCTTTAGAAATAAGGGAAGATAAATCATAAAATTCAATTTATGGACATTTAGCCTACAAATTCTTTGCTTAATGAAAGCAGTATTAAAAATAGATCCAGTTGCTTTGCTAGTTGGAATAATTGTAAAACTTTCTTGTTATTTTATAAAAATATCAGCACACACAGGCTGAATACATTTTTGAATCAAATACTTGATGCTTCAGAGTCACCAATGTCAATAATCAATAGACTCCAGCAGAAATAAACCAGTCATAATCTGTCAAACTATATTTTAAGAGAAATAGAGTATGACAGTCGTGCCTGTAAGACTCCAAAAGAAGCTGTTTTGAACTAGTGACCAATATTTCTCTTTCATTTATTTAGTGGCTTATGTAACTCTGGGTATGTAGGCTGCCCTATGAATTAATGCATTACCTATAACTGCAGAGGACTGATGAAATTAACCTTATATTTATTTCATACCATGATTCTCATTACAGTCTGCTTACAATTATGTTGAGATCTCAGATATAATAGTCATCACTATGCTGTGCTTAATCAATATGTATTAAACAAGTGTTAGTTAGAAGGAGAATCATATGTAATTGCCAATAATTAACCATTTTGATTTAAAATAAGGGCGATTTTATGTGGCTGACCTTTGAGTTATGTGTCACTCCTAGTGTTGTAGAAAACATATATTGCTTCGTTTTAAACATGTATTCATTAAGGAAACATTTATTGCAAATCTGTGGTGTAAATATCATCCTTAGCTCTTGGGACAGATAAAAAAGAAGGTACCTGCCTTAATGCAGCTTTGTTTAAAGAATGTTGCACTTATAATAAAATATGCCATTAAAAAGGGAGTTGTTTCTAAAGAGTGTGGCACTCATCCACTGCTATTAAATGGGTAGACACAGGGTGCTAAAGAATGCACAGCAGAGGAGAGTCTAAGACAGATGGGATGGGGATTTGTCAAGGAAGGCTTCCATATTTTAGCTGAATGTTAAGGACAGAGATTAAGCTAGAAGAGGTTAGCTAGAAGAAGGGGAACAATGAGAACATTTTTCAAGGGCCCAGAGGCTTGAGAGAGCATGATTGGGGCACTAGATGTCATTTGCTGTGCTGGGCATAAATGCGGGTGGTAGAAATAAAGCTGAAGAGGGGTACAGGAGATACACCATGAAGGATCTTTTAGATAAAACTAAGGAGTTTGTATTTTATTCCAAAATAAGGAACCTTTGGAAGATTTTAAGTAGAATGACATAATTAAACTTATTTTCTAGTAAATGTCATGCACCTAAAAAGATTGTCTAAAACACATGCAGTTTAAAGGATAATTATCAAGCAAACCTCATATAACCACCATTTATATTACGGAATAACTCCCAATAAGCCCTTTGTGCTCCCTTAAGATCATGTGCTTTTCCTTCCCCGCTAGGGGTAACCACCAACCAGTGCCCTACCTCTTGTCACACTCTTTCCCTTGCTTTTCTTTGCAAGTTTTCAATCTTGTAATCGTTACAGTATATATATATATATTCTTAGTCACCTGATTTCGCTAAACACTGTAAGATTCTTCTATGTTGATGCATATAGTTTATTCATGCAACTTGTATAATAATCTATACAAGTAGTATATAGTATATTATATAATTATATATTATATTATAAAATATGTTATATAGAATATATATATACTTGTATAGAATACTATCAAGTATGTATATTTTATACAGATATAAATAGTATTCTATTCAGTATATGAATATGCTGAAATTGACTCATCTGTTCCACTATTGATAGACATTTGGATTGTTTCTATATTACTTATTTGTGTGTGTGTGTATCAACCTGAGTTATTTATATATAAATATAATAAATAAATGTTAAATAAATGTACATATATCTAAATAACACTATTAAGTATATATATGATCCTTTTATGCATATAGATATTATTGCTCATAGATTCTAGTATACATATGTGAGTTTCTCTAGGATACATTTTAAGGAAAGGAACTACTGAGTTTTGGGGTACATGCACATTCAGTTTTTCTAAATAATGTCAAATATTTTTCCCAACTGGTTGCATCAATTTATATTGCCATCAGCAATACATAAGAAGCTCTTATATCCTCACTACCGCTTGGTTTTTAAGTTCTTTAAAGTTGCTAATCAGGTGGGCACCTAATTGTACTCACGGAAGTATTAATTTGCATTTTGCTGATTACTAATGAAGAAGACTATCTTTTCATTTTTTACTGGCCATTTGATCTTTTTTTGTAAAGTACCTGCTCAAGTATTTATGAGATTTATCCTTCAAAATAATAACTAGCATTTACTGAGCTCTTACTGTGCAATAGGCACTGGGCTAAGCACTTTACAAACATTTAATCTTCATATCATCCCTATAATTTATAGATAAGGGAACTTTAGGTTTAAAGAGGTTAAATAACTTGCTGACAATCACAACAAAGAAACAGTGGATTTCGCATTTAAGCCCAGGTCTTTCTGACTCCAGAATTCTTCAATTTTTTGAATAGTGTTTGGAAGAGGATTAGATTAGAGCTAAGGAGAACTTGTAAGGTGCTATTGCAGGAATCCAGCTGAAAAATAATAAGGGCATAAACCAAAGAATCATCAGGGTAGAACATAAGTACAAAGCAAGTGGACTCAGTAATGAACGTTGTGGGTGAAGAAGAGGGAAGATTTTAAAAGTCTCAAGTTTGAAGACTTGTTTGCTAGGTTGATTCAATATTAGTCACACAATGTACATTTATATTCCAGGTATTGTGTTAGGTTTTAAGAATACATTTTATGACTCCTTGATTCAGTGAGACATAAATTTAATTCATAGGATTATAAAGTTTAGGATCTAAAAAGACCACAGTATTTATTTGCGTCAACTCTTTACTATTTTAAAATGTGGAACCTGGTGTGAAAAGAGGTTAAGTGGCTTGTTCAAGATCACATGTTACCATCAGATTAAGAATAGACCCTAAACTTGCAAAGATTGCAAAGAAAAGAAACTTGCCTGCTTTAAAAAAATTAATAATTTAAAGTAAAATCAACTTACTTTATCTCCCAAACATTTTTCATGCCACTTCCCTTTGAAATAAATCTATTGCTACTGCCAGAATTGCCCTCATCATCATTGTTAGCAGGTTTATTATTGTTATCATTAGTCTAGCATAGGATCTTCTTGCCCATTATTCTCCCAATGAAACCACCAGATCTGATTTGCAGTTGTTGCCATGTATCTGCCCTGCGTACTTTGATACGCTCCATTGCCTATGTAATAAATTCCCTTCTCCTTAAAATATACCATTCTGCCATCCACCTCCAATTTAGGAACTGATGATCTCTCCAATGGCCTGGGGACACCAACGTGCTTCAGTCTCATCACACACTCAAGTGCTTCTTACTTCTGTGATTTACTTCATACCGTCTATTCTGTCAGTAATCACCCCATCTATCCTTTACTTAGTCACTAGTCATCTTTTAAGACCTTTGTGTTTCAAAGAGTGGTCTGGGGACCAGGAACCTGGACATCATCTGAGAGATTGTCTTGATCAGAATTGCAACATCTCAAGTCCCACCGAAAACTACTGACTCAGAAGCTTTTGAACAAGATTCTCAGTTGATTTAAAGTTTGAGAGGCACTGCTTAGGCTGACTTTAGACTTCGTTAGATGTTATCTCCTTCCAGAAACCTATTCTGACTCCTTCCATTAAGCATCCCTTCCTGGTGTTCTCACGGTAGCCAGTGCATGTCTCTCTCACTGCATTACCAGTGTTTTGTTAACTGTTTTTATGTCTGTCTCTCTACCTTAGACTGTGAATAATTTGAGCCAGATCTAATTATCTTTGACTTTTCCATGCCTAGCACACTTAGTATTACATGACTATTTGTTGAATGGTTAAAAGACAGAAGAAAAAGCAAGATGTGTGTGTGTGTGTGCGCGCGCACGCGTGTGTATAGCAGAGGCAGGAAAAAGAAAATAACAAGGAGAAAAAAAGCATAGCCAAAGGGACTTTGTAGAGAAATAACTAGACTACGAAAGACATACGAGAAGTTGTATGTCTGAATATGACCTGGAAAGCAGCCTGACAGAGAGTCTACAATCTTATTTAAGTAGATAAGGTGATAAATATGAATATTGTTTGCAAAATCCTTCAGAAGCAGTGATTACCTTAATTTCTCATATAATAGTATGGTTATGTTATTGTGGTTGAGTAAATTTTGCCAAAATTTGTTTTACTTTATTAAACAAAGTGTCTTACCGTCCTTTTAACTAGTCAGAGACTGTTTGGAATATTGTGTGAAAGAGGAGAGAGGATGCTGGTTGGTTTTGAAGTTGCACAGGAGACAGAATTAAGAGGCCACTGAGTAGAAGTAAGCACTGTATATAATGGGACTTTCTGGTGATTAAAATTATTTGTCAGTCTGTGCTTTTTGAAAAGTAGAAAACTTGCCAGCATTGCAAGTATTTAACTATTTTCATGGTCAACCAAATATCAAGAACTTTTTAGAGATGCTGCTACTTTATATGAGGGATTGAACTAAGTGACCTCTAAGGTCTAAGGTCTGTATGAATTATGTGTCTGTATTTGTTCAAAGAGGTGCAGGAAGATGAGAGTTATAATAAAGATTATAATAGTGGATAACATTTATTGAGTGATTTCTTTGTGCCATGCACTGTTCAAAGCACTTTGCATGCACTGATTTGTTTAATCGTCCCTGAAATCCTACTAAGCATTTACATGTCATGAGGCTGAAACATTGGAGGTTTAGTAACTTGACCTAGGTCATGCAACTAGTGGTGGTAAACCCAAGGAATCCAATTCTGGAGCACTTCCTCTTTTATTACCATATGGTATCCTTCTCAGAATTAAAGGTAAAAGTTGGACCTGAATGGAGCCTTAAACACTAATGTGATTTGAATTCCAGGTAATAGGAAGAACAGGGACTTTAAGAAATCATAACAACATAAAGTAAAAAGATGTAGAAATGAGCATAACAAGTTTGTGGAACCAAAAGTCTTACAAATGGGATGAAACAGAGAATAGATTTATCATTATAGGGCTGCTCTGTTTGGCTTCTCAGTGGGCTGCAAGTTACTCAGATGGGAAACTAAATCCTTAGGTTTATTTAACCTTAGTAAGATCAACATAAGTAACCCTTGTATTGTATACAATTTTAAAGGCTTTTCACTGTTTGGTGGTACCTTAGGCTATCTCTTAGAAGATAGATTTGGGACTTCCATTGTTTGAGAGGTCCCAAGTAATTTGATGTCAGATCAGGAAAATAATAATCTTTTCCTGGAGCTTATTTGAAGAATAAGTCAGTATAAATTTTAGGATATTTCAGATTCTTCATAAAGAATTCTCTGTATTCTGATAAACAGTATAAGAGAACTATTACTAAAATAAAAGTATGAGATATTAATGAAGATTTGATTAACATAAATCTTCTCAGCTTATTGGGAAATTGAGTCTACAGTTTAACAGCATTCATTACATGTAATAATATATTATTTATAATGTAGATACCAGAAATGATAGATGCCAGATGTTTTGAAGTTTTCTTTCTAGTTGTACTTTCGGAAGGTCTAGTTGGTTTTTTGGTGCTTTAAATCCTTAAGGCCCACTTTCAAATGCCTTTAAGTTTGAGAATGAATAACCTTGACGGTATTATCTTTACAAAGTCATTAATAAATCTTAAGAATCAACATAATCCTGCTTTGGAATTTAGTTTATTAAGATTTAAAGATATCATACCCTCCCTTTCCCCACTCCGTAAAGGAAAAGATTGAATAAAATGTATTCGGGAAAAACTATGTGAAATAGTGGGTAGGAAACAATTAGTTTAAGCTGTTTTTCATTCTTTATGAATTTCAGCCAAATATATCATGTCAGGTGTCTGTTGACTATCCTCTTGCCAATCAGGGTTCAGGTCAGCAGTGTGGAAGGTGGCAGGCAATCAGACCTCACATGCTGACTTTTTTCCTAGTCTTGTTCCTAAGTATAGATGTCTGACTCTGTGTTATGATCTAAGGAGCCAAAACACCCTCTGGTCCTCAACTCTCTCTGCTTCTGAACCTGATACAGTGTGTGAAATTTCCCACTTACTCCTTTGGTTGAAGACTGTTCCTATTAAAATAGAAATGTTATGAGGTAAATTTGTTGGCTAGCTAGCCTGATAAACTAACTTGAGTTAAGGTATGAATTGGCGATAATGGGTTTTGAATCTAGGTAATATCCACACTTGGATAAATGTCTTAATGCATTAACACAGAAGACTAAAGAAGTGCAATGTATGGGAAAGAGTTTTATAGGAAGGGAATCAAGACTGGTCTGAAAGAGAGTGCTTTGTAGGGGTTTAGTAGATTATTTAAACTTTTCACTGTATTGTCTCTGGAAAAGGAAGAGGACTTGATGTTGGATTCTCATTGCAGCTTTGTCATGAATTAATATTCCTTTGGGCAAGTCCTAACCTAGCTGAGTTTCAACTGTGTGTGTGAGGGAGTTGCGATAGATGATATTTAAATTTCTCTTTAACTCTAAAAATTGTATGGATTAAATTGTACAGATTGAATTAAAGCATGGGATAATAATGCCCAAAAGGCCAGGCCAAGTGGAGTACCTTTGTGATGGTAGCCTTGGCCAGTGAAGGGGCTTCATGGGGATGAAACGCAGCTTCACAGACAGGTAAAGGGGAAGATAGGCCAGATGGAGGCTTAGAAGGGCCTGGAGGACAGACTTGCCTATTCCCAGTTTTGCTTTGGCCCTCTCCCTTTTGTTAGCTTTAGCTTAATTCTACCCATTCTCACTCTAAATCTGGAGATACCATATTTTAGTTATAGGAAGTCACTTCTCATTACTGAGACTTGACATATCCATAAGGAAGATGGTTTATGTGTGGGCAACATTTGACTGCATCTATTTTACATATTTTTATCTTTATTAAAATTATCCTCTGCTATTGAAGGACTGGTCTGCACAAATGTTTTTTCACTGATCTATTTATGAGAGGAGTTTTAAAAATCTGACTTTAAAAATCATGATTTCTAAGCTGTATCGAAATTTACCAACACACCAGGTGAAACTATTGACATCTTAATCACCTTGGATGTCACATCAATACAACACAATTCACATGAAGGTTAAGATATTTTCAATGGGTGGATTACTATGGTCATCTCTGAAGAATGAGTAAGACACAGCTCTTCCTTTTTTCCCCTCCCTCTCTCCTTTTCTTCTTTCTTTTTTATCTGTTCCTCCCTCCTACCATCTCTCCTTCCCTTCTTTCCTTCCTTCCTTCCTTCCTTCTTCAAATATTCACTGGCTACCTCCTCTGTGCTAGATACTGCCACATCAAAAATAAATTCATCTGACACATTGGACAGAGAGTTCCTTTAACAGAGGCTGAGTTCAGGGAGCAATGCAAATGACTCAGCCACCACCCACACATTCTCGACTGGGGCGCCACAGAATGACATGAGTCCCAGTTCTCCCAGGCAGCAATTCTCAGACTTTGTGGTCTCATGATTCCTTTATACAACTTAAAATTATTGAGAAACCTGAAGAACTTCTGTTTATGTGGGTTATATCCATTGGTATTTACCATATCAGAAATTAAGATACAAATTTGAAATAGATAATTAAGAATTAGCAACAGTGAGCCTGTTACATATGATAAATAAAATAATGTATCTTTTAATGAAAACTGCTTTTTATAAACCAAAAATAATTGTGACAAAGTATTACATTTCTGCAAATCTATTTAATGACTGGCTTCATGGAAAACCCCTGAATTCTCTTATCTACTTATGCCTTCAGTCTGCTATTATATCATACAACATGCAGCCTCTGGAGGGCTCTACTGTACATTTGAGAGAAAATGAGAGTGGAAGTGGCCAACTATGTCTTAATAGTATTTGGAGTTAGTTTTGACTCAGGGACCCCCCTGAAAATGTCCTGGGGACCTTCAGGGTATCTGTTTACTATACTTTGAGAACCACTTGTAAAAAGCATCGCTTATAATGTGATAAATTAACATCTCTTTTATGCATATAGAATGGTACTATTCTCAGAAAAATAGAGAAAATAGTGTGTTTGATCATTCAGAGGAGGAACCCTAGACAAGAAAAGTCTGTAAGATTGTAGCTTCCACAAAGGCAGAGATCTATTTCTCTTTTTTACCTATTAGCTGTCACAGGGCCTGATATATTGTTGACTCTGTGAATCTCAATGATGGAACATTCTAGTAAGACATGTACTTTCATAAGTCACGATAACCCTAGGTGGAATATGGTGAGTGCTACAAATAATGTTAAATGGGTCTTGTGGAGTTGGAGGGAGCACCCATTTTCCACTGAGGTTTTAGAAGGGATTCATGGAAGAAACAGGATCAGAGTGGAACTGTGAAGATGATTTTAGTAGTCAGTGTTGGAGTTGGAAAGGCTACTTCTAGAAGAGGGAACAGAATGAGCAAAGAGAAGCGTGGACTTGGGTTCAGAAGTTTAGGCTTGGGTGACCGAGGCACAGAGGAGATGGTAGTCAGAGATATGGCTGGAAAAATAGACTGAGGTTCTCAGTGCTCTAGGAAGGAATCTGGGTCTGTTTCCACAGATAGTGGAGAGCTCCTGCTGTTTTCTGATCAAGTTTAAGAAAATGAATACGGTAGCAATAACGAGAGTAGTTTGGAGAGGGGAGAGAATGGAGGCCAGCTGAGCTATTAGGAGGGGGGCGCTGAGAATCCAGCATGGAGAAGAGTTAGTAAGAATCAGTGGAGAAGGATCCAGTAGATAAAGAAGGCCTCCGCTTCGGTAGTTTGGAGTAAGAAGTTGCAAAAGAGATAGGGCTTCAGTCAGTAAGGAAGGGGAATGCCAGATTCTTTATGATTTCATTGTAGACCCAGCCACAGTATTACTGAGCAGTTATACAGAAGTCCTTGGACTTTGGTTTCTCCATATGTAAAATGCAGCAATGGATTGCTTGCCAATTTGTGTCACAAGAGTTCATGTAAAGATTAACGAGCTCTTTGGCAGAAAGGCACTCTATTAATCTAAGCCATCAATAATAAAAATGAGAATGTTTGCCAGATGCTTTTGCTCCTATGTTGAAGGCTGCTATGCAAATAAGAAATACTGCTTGGAACTATTGTCACTGTTAATGATAGTAAAGTCATTACCATGAAATGCCTACACAGCAAACTTACTCTCTGTCAATTCCAAAGTGGGAAGATGAAACCAGGCATGGAAGTCCATTCCATTTTGTTTACTATGAATCTTGCTTATTGTAAACTATTTTCCTGGTTAGGAGGGACATCATTTTAAGAGTATTTGAATTTCACTGAATCTCATTACTTCCATCACTCTATTCTGGTCAGGTTTTTCATCACTATCAGAGGCCTCATTATCCTGACTTCTCTGTGCAGGTAGAGGTGGTACTACTTGATATGTGCATCTGTGTTCTTGTTAATTGTGGCCACTTCTATTAATTTAACACACAGCTTTATAGCATGGTGGTCAAGCATGTAAACTCCAGAGTTAGACCATCTGGTTTAAACCCAAATTCTATTATCTCACTTGAGATCCTGGTTAATTCACATAATCTCTGAAGGAAACAGATGTTTCCTTATCTGTAAAAATAGTGCTAATAAAGATGGTGATCTTGTGAGGTTATTGTGAGTGTATGAATGTAGAACACAAGGCATAAGGTACTCAGTAACTGCCAGGTTTTATTCTGTTTTTTGTCAAATTTATTACTGTTATCATCAACATGTCTTCTTCTTTAATCAGGTTCCTGTTCCATACCTTGTTAATTCATTATTTGTTTACTGGTAGTTAATTTGTGACCATACAATTGATCAGCAGCTTTTTCTTTATTTAGAATAAACTTTTTGAGGAATCCCCCAAATCTTAAATTTTATTCATTATTTTATATATATATATATATGTACACACACACATATATATGTACATATGTATATATATGTATGTTATATTCCTGCCAGGCTTTCCCTTGCCTAGCAAATCAGATATTTAATTCTGCTGTGAGTATAAAGGATCCTGTAACTTGTTCTAACCATCTAACTGGTATTATTTCCCATGGCACATTGTTATCCTCCCACACAACCATCTTGTAAAGAAAATTTGCTGGCCATCTTCCTTCTTGACTCTTGTATTTTATTCAATCTTTTCCCAAGGTCTGTAACAGTATGTTTCTGTCCTTGCTATCAATCATGTCTCTCTGGACTTCTAAAGGCACCTTCTCATATTAACTCAAACCCTTTGAGGCCCATTGTAACATACACCAAACCCTTAATACATAATGTTGAAGCTCAGTGAGTGTTTGGAGCTACAACCAAACCTGTGCTCTGCTCACTAAACCAAAACTCATTTTTATAATTTGCATGAATATCTCAAGAATTGTTGGACTGCTGTGCCCCTGCTCAGCACCCAATCAGTTGTTACCCATTACTATTGATACACAATGCTTATAAATTCCTGTGAGTTTCGGCTGAATATATCATTGACAGATTCTCCCCTTGTCTTAGTTGCATGGGTGACTGAGTATTTATCCACCATCTCTCTCTGCATTGTCTCTAACTTCCATGGGGCAGAAACCAGAGGAAGGCAATGGTCTTGCTTCCTATGAAAAGTTGATCCTTATTTGCTGATAGTGAATCTGTTCGAATTGTAGAGGACAGAATGAAAATGACTACTGAAAATAGCTGCTATTAGAGGTGGGATGATGACTGAGTAGTGAGGCAAATCAGAATATACTAGCATTTAATCAATTCTTTCTTTTATGATTCTAAAGTTGAGTATCAGCCTTAATCATTCTGGTTTAGAAGTTGTTTAGCTGGATATACCAGGAGGGAGTTTCCTTTTTGAAAATTGTCATACTCCATCTGATATTAGGTCACTGAAGTTTAAATTTAACACCTCAGCTTTACACATCTTTCAATATGAGGTTTACCTGCTTTAGCCATCTGCTGATTTTGTGATCTTGGCTGTGTTAACCAATGCTTGATTTCTTGGTTTTCTCACTTGTAAAATAGGAACAATAAATGTATGTGTCTCATAGGGTAGTTCTGAAAATTTCACTTAATTTTTTGCAAGAGATGTAAGATAGAAGAGATTTAAAGTTATTAGAACAGTGCCTGGGACGGAGCAAACTTCAGTACCCATTAGCAAGTATTATTTATTACCCATCTGAAGTAGCATGGTGGTTTAGAACTTGATTCTGGAATCAGACTTTTGGACTTGAGTCCTAACTCTGTCGCTTACTGCCTGGGTAATTTTGGAGCCCTTCATGACTTCTCTGAACCTCTGTTTCATTTATAATTGGGACAGTAACAGTACCTACTTAACAAGGTTTATGTAAGGAATAAATGGAAATCACTTAGCATAATTTTCACTGACTATTAGATATTATTTTTATAATCCTTATGACATGAATTATATAGTAATCATAGTAGTAAATGCTTATAGAGAACTTACTCTGAGCCAGGCAATATCCCAAGTACATTACACATATTGCCTCATTTATTCTTCACAATACCTTACGGTAAGGTAGGTACTATTATCATGCTCCTTTTACAGATGAACAAATTGTGGCGCAGAGAGGTCAAGCAACATGTTCAAGGTCCCAGAGTTAGTGAGTGGCGGAGCAGAATCTGTACTCTTCCACATTACACTTTATTGCCTCTTGGGAAAAATAAAGAAAAATGTTGACTACAATGTCTGAAGAGTGAAATGAGACTGTTGGGCTAATGATTGAAGCTCTCACTGTGTCCTGTCCTCTTTCAAACCCTTAATGAACTCATCTACAAAACAGAAACAGACTCGCAGATGTAGTAAACAAACTTATGGTTACTGGGGGTAAGGGAGTGGGAAGGGATAAATTGGGAGTTCAAAATTTTCAAATACTAATTACTATATATAAACTAGGTAAACAAGTTTCTTCAGTATAGCACAGGGAACTATATTCAGTATCTTATAGTAGTCTCTAATGAAAAAGAATATGAAAAGGAATGTATGTATGTATATGTATGACTGAACTATTATTCTGTACACCAGAAACTGACACAACATTGTGAACTAACTATACTGCAATAAAAAAGTTAAAAAAAAAAAAGAAATAGTATTTAACATTAAATTAAAAACAAAAAACCCTAAATCTATTCATGTGGTCAGTTAAACCCGGTTAAAATGAAGATTGATAAGTAGCTCTGGGGAAGAAGAGAATGTGAGGCAGTTCGTAATAGGGGAAACTGAAGTCTCTGTGCTTGAGGATGGAAGGGAAGCCTCCAGTCCTCTGGCCTCAGATAAGCTCCTATTGTCCTGGGATGAGGTGAGAGGACCGGGTTTACGTGAAGACTTCTGCTCTGATTTAGCTCCAACTTCTCCCCTTTCCTGCTACTTACTTCAGTCATTGCACGGCTCTGTCTGAAGCCCCAGGCAATCACATACATTTACTATTTATTTATTTATAAAGAAAATAAATGTGATTTTATTCTACTTTGTGGTGCATATGTCCCTGGTGAGCCGACCTTTGTCCTGGGCTGCAACCCTGCTTTTCTACTCCATGGAACAGAATAGTGCCTGACTGCGGGGGACAGTGTCAAAGGGCTTTTTGGCTTTCAAGTCATACAGATCAGGTACTAATTCCCAGTATGACACTGGGCAATTAGTTAGCAACTTGAAGACTTGGTTTCCTTATCTGTGAAGTGGTCATGTTTTACATAGCCATAGTTTTTGAGGGAATTGAATGTAAAACATTTTAGTATGGTATCTGGCTAAAGCAGGGAATTACATTTTATTATTGTTATCATAACTCTAAAACTTTTGAAAAAGATTTGTTTGCTTTGGCTCATTACCAAGCAGTTTCATATAGAAATAACTAAAGAAACTCAGTTATTATCATGGCAAATGCCCTGGGGCACTTTTAATAAAATAAAATAAATTTTATAATAAAATAATGCCATTTGCAGCAACACGGATGAAACTGGAAAATGTCACTCTAAGTGAAGTAGGCCAGAAAGAGAAAGAAAAATACCACATGATACCACTTTTATGTGGAATCTCAAAAAAAAAAAAAAAAAAAAGACGAACTTATTTACAAAACAGAAACAGATTCACAGACATAGAAAACAAACTTACGGTTACCCGGGGAAGAAGAGGGTGGGAAGGGATAAATTGATAGTTTGAGATTTGCAGATACTAATGTATATATAATAGATAAACAGCAAGTTCATACTGTACAGCACAGGGAACCATATTCAATACCTTGTCGTGACCTATGGTGAAGAAGAACATGAGAACAAGTGTATGCATGTTCCTGTGTGACTGAAGTATTGTGCTGTACTCCAGAAATTGACACAACATTGTAAACTGACTGTGCTTCAATAAAAATATATTAAACAATAAAATAAATCTTATGTTCATCCTCATTAGCATGTATGCTCTGGGATGACACCCCTCTCCACCCAGATTTGGGGAAAGCAAGCTGTGAAAAGGGGATAGGGTTGGGAAGTGCAAGAAAAAAGTGGGTCTAGAAAATAATACTCTGCTGTTTATATAAGTGAGATAATGTATGTGGACGTGCTTTGCAGATTCTCAACTTCTTTGCAAATATAAGATTAAAAAAAATTTCCGTAGAAATTCTGACAAGAAAAAAAGTATGGAATTAGTTGAGTCAACAAAGGCAGGGAGCAGAGGAAGTCTTGCATGATGTGCTAAGGAAAGTACGATTGGGTTGGAGGAAATCAGAATTTGAGCAATTGGATTATTAGAAAAAGGCATGTAGATAGATCTTGGAAAAGTATATATGATAAGGATAAATTAACCAGTCTGATAGTGTTTGAATATTTTGGTAAATCAGTAGGGGTTTGAGTGCCAGGTAGAGGAGTCTAAATGACATTCAGTCAGTCTCAGCCTATCCCAGCATCAGTGCTTGGTCCCATATACTGATTCACTTGGTGATCCAGGGAAGCAGAGAGCAGCATTTTCTTTCATTATATGCAGAGTGGCTATAGCATATAGCCTTGACTGAGTCACTGATATAAAGACTATTTGCAATAATCCCTCTTCTTGGGTTGTGAGCTTGGGTGCAGATGTCTACCATATTATGGACCCAGAATTTGCACCACTTTCCACTTCCCCATTCTCTCTCTGATATGAGGCAGTTTCTTCTTTATGACTCTTGAACACAAAGGGCTTATTACCTGTCTTATTCTAGACATCCACTCATGCAAGTATGGACAGAGACCTTGACAGTGCCTGAGGTATCCATCTGAAGTGACTCAGGTACGATTTGCCTTTCTTGGGTGATCGAAGTGATTATCTAACCTCTATCACTAGTGCAAAAAACTGTTTCTTAATTTAAGCTGTGGCAAGACTTCTTAATGCATTAAACTTACCACGTGGAGGTAAAGGTAATCTGGATGCACCATAAGTTACCATATTGATTCCAAGGATAGATTTCATTACATTTATTCATTCAATGAATGTTTATTAAATACTAGCTATGTTCTAGCTGTGGCGATACAGTAATGAATATAATGAACTAAAAAAATCACCTCTGATCATCTCTGTCTTCATGAGCTTATGTTCTGGTTGAAGCAGACAGACAGTAAACCAGAAGAATAAATAAAATATGTTGTATATTAGATGTTTGAAATGGTCAAGGAGAATATTAAAGCAGGAAAGCGGGTTGGAGAGTATGGTAGAGGTTTAGAATTTTAGATAGGGTGACAAGGGAAGGGCTTCCTGGAGTGTTATTAAGCAAAGACCTTCTTTGATAGGTCTTCATGAGCATGTGTTCCTTCTCTGCACGATTCTGTGTTTGTCCCTTTTAAAGCTGTGTACTTGATACAAGTGATAGCACTTCCTGGATAAGTCCTCTAAGTCTTACCTTCCCAGATAAGACCCTCTACTCAAGGGTCTGTGGGTGCCCCTAACTGCTTGATAGAACCTCCAAACAAGTTCTCGAAAATCGCTTGTAGTAGAAAGTAGAGTTGTTGAGCTTAAGTGAAAACATTCGATTCTGCTTAAGACCAGGTCTCAAGCAGCAAAGGCCAACTTCCAGAGTTAGTCACAGTGATTTAGCTTTCCCCAAATATACTTACCACTAATTTAAAAGAAAACATCTTAAAACATTTTTATTGTCTCTCTTCCATGAAATTGATTCTTCCCTAACTTAGGAATTATCTGACATTAATTTATAGAAGTAATTTCATGTTCTAGTTGTTTTCGAAAGGTTATTGTGTGACATTTCTTTGCTCATTTTCATTTATTATTTGATCTTATACTGATTTCAACATGAATTATGCTTGTCTTTTTATGTTAGAAAAGTCTTTTGATTCTGGTTTGAGTTCTTTTGACTAATTTCCAACTCAGGGGGCATCTCTGACATTATATGAGCTGTGTGATATATTACTGTTTGCAGGGAGACAGAGAGACAGACATAAAGATAAAGAGGGAGAGAGGAAGGAAGAGGAGGAGAAGGAGGGAAAAAGAGAGCAAGAAGATGAAAAGCCAAATGATTTTTAGAAACATCTTAGCCTCTCATTTCTATCTGTAGTGACATTATTTGGTTGTTGTCTGTTACCTTACACTCTAAGGCAGGATCATTATGGACAGAGTATAAATTTTAAAAATAACTCTTCACGTAGTGTTTATATTCCAGTGTCTTCAACATGTTTGATATAAAGGGCATTTAGCTTTAGTTTCTAAGAGCTTTGTGATCTTTTCGTTTGAACAGACTTCAATGCCTAGCACAATGTAACACAGACAACAAATAATTAATGTTTATTGGCCAAATTAAAGTATATATCAGGGGTTATCCCACGTATTTTATAAGTTACCTTTTGCTGCATCAAAGCTATTCAGGGGACGTTGGAAGTGCAGGTTTGGTGTGTGAAGATGGGCATTTGCACGACAGTTAAGGCCCACAGAGAATCTAACCAGTGAGTGCAGGTAGAAAATTAGGCTATCTTTCTTCCTCTTTCCTCCCTCCTACTTCTTCCTGTTAGCATTGATAATCTCTCTCTCTCTCTCTCTCTATTTATATGTATGTTTTTGAATGCCTATTATTCTAGGCACTGAGTTCAGAAAAGGTCTAGTCCTCATAAGATCCTAGTCTGGTGAGGGACACAGACATTTCTCTTCATAGCACCTGTCGCAATTTGTAATGATACAATTTATGTGCATGTTTACTTTAGATATTTAAATAAAATATGAGAAATATTACCAGGAGGGGGCTACAGTATTTTTGCAAGGGAGCTGAATATAGTTTAGGTGTCAGAGAAAGTCTCCTTGAGTAAAGATGGTTGGGTAGGAATTACTCGGATGAAGGAAGGAGGCTGGTGGAGTAGAAGAAAGTTTCTGACTGAGGAAACAGCATCTGTGAGGATCCAGAGGTGACAAAAAGTTGAAGAGCTGCAAGTTGTGCAAGAGAGAGAAGAAGAAGAAGAAATGAGGCTTAAGAAGTACGCACGGTCCAGATTCCATTATGAAGAGCTTTGCGTGCCATATCCATTATGTTGCAGAAGAGTTTTAAGCACAGGGTTGGAAGCATGATCAGATGTGAGGGTTAGAATAATGTTCCCTTTGCTGTATGGAAAATGTTCAGAGATGGGTGAGACAAACAGTGAAGAGACAAGGAGCTGCTGCAGCGTTCCAGGAAAGACACAGTGGTGGCCTGGACTAGCTGCTGTGGAGTTTGAAGAGAAGGGGCTGGATGTGCTCAAGGGATGTTTAGGGGGTTGGTAGAATCTGCAGGACTTGTCTGCATTTGGAAGATGAGGGGAATGACAGAGTAAGACATGATTCCTGGTTTCTGGCTTGGATGACTGTGTGGGTGGTGATTGCAAGTTTAGAGAAAAGGAACACTGGAGGAGGAACAGGCTTGGAAGGAAGATGAATTCAGCTGTGGACATGTTGAATCTAAGATATCCAGTAGGCAGTTGCATATGTATGTTTAAAGTTTAAGAAATAAGTGTGGGCTGAAGATTCCATTTAGGCTTCATCAGCAAGGAGAAGGGCGCTGTAGCCTGGGGAAGAGAGAATCTAGGAACAAACCTTGATAAACACCAACAGAGAAGGAGAGATCAGAGAAACAGGAAAATTATAACAAAAACAATAAAAGCTAAAATGTATATGACAATTACCAGATATCAGGTACTATTTTATGTGCTTTTACGTATATTAAATCAGCTTAATCACCTTGAGAGTTTGGTGCTACTGTTATCTCTGATTTTGTGGATGAAAAATACGTAAGTCCAAAAGAAGTCACGTGACTTACAGACAGCCACACGGCCAGTAGATGTCAGAACTGACTTAAACATAGGCATTCTGGCTGCGGAGTTTGTGGGTTCTTTCTCCACCTTCTTCTGAAAGCCATGGTGTTATGCTGTCCAGACACTCTGAGGAGAAAGGAAGTCTAGAGCCATGTCACAGCCTAGAGGCCAAGGAAGATCAGGGCTGAAAGTTGTCCGTTAATTTTAATGACATTTACCACTAACAAGAACTCCTTTGCTGTTGTGTTGGCCGAGAAGACAGATCACAGTAGGCTGAGGATCTCCTGGGAGATGAGGAAACAAAGACAGCAGGTGTACACAGTGTTGTCCAGATGTTTGACGGGGAAAGTGAGGAGAGAGGAGCTGGGAAATTCTGGATGACAGACTCAGGATAGGAAAAAAAAGTCATGGAAATGGATTAATGTGGGGGTAGACCAGAGAGGGGTTCTCTATGAGAGGAATAAATTTGAGACAAATTGCTTTTTCTAGAAGGCAGGTATGGCCCCAAATAATCATAAACAATCCTTGATTATAATTTCCAGAATTTGTTGCTTTTTAAAAATCTCTACAGCCATACAGTAATTAGTTGACTGCCATTACTCACATCAGCAGCATTAAATTTGGAAACAAAACCTATGGCCAGGATCATACTGATTTGTGATTTCTCTCTTGAGAATCTTGGGAACAAATAATTATAAATTTTAACTGGGTATAACCAGACATAAATAGAGTGCTCTCACCTACAACAAATGACAATCATATTTTAGTGCATTTCACTCCATTTGCTCAGTTTTTTTCCCATTTATTACAGATGGCAAGAGTTGCCTTGGGGAAGCTTCCCTAAAAATTGCTTTTCCGTATAACTTCAAATCAGGTTTAATTTTGACCTTAGGCTTTTGTCTTAGAAGGTCAGTTGGACCAACATCCCTGCTGTAACCTCCAGATGATTAAGGAGTTCTTATGAAAGATTTTGTGGAAAGTTACAGGATGAACTGGCCTATTTCTCTGTGGGAAGGTAGGGCACAGGAAATGTCACGAATGCCAAAGTGGTACTGTGCTGTGTTAAACCACAAACAGTGCCTTCATAACAAAGGTGGGTTGGAATGTGTTCTTTAATATTCTATGTAATTTGATGAGTGGTATCTTTCCTTTTTTCTATTGTAGAGAGCTGAATTACTGAGAATATATATATATATTTTTACTGAATCTCAAAGACATATTAATTCCAGAAGTTTTTTCCTTCTTTATCTTAAATTCACAGCATGAGTTTGATGACCTTATGAAACTTTTGGGAATAATTAAAAAAAAAATCCTCCTGGTGAAGGGGAATGATTTATAAAATGATGAGTTTAAGCTTAAAGTTGTATTAATGTAAAGTTCTATTTAAGATAAAGTTTGTTTAAAGTTTTATTAAATTGATTTCAATGTAAAATGCATTTAAATGTGAAGTTTTATTATTTTAACACCTTAACTTTGTTGTATTAGTTTGTGCTTTTTTGAAACATTCATAGTACATTTGTGTATTATTTGAAGAAAAAAATAGTGTGCTATGAGTAGAGCTCTGCTATCTGCACTAATCATACCTTTTTAGGAAAAAACTGTAAGGTTGTCACCTTCATCTTAGAGTCTACGTTTAGGTATCAGTAAAAGGAAAGGGGAGTGGAAAGCAAGGTTAATGACAGACAAATACAGTTAATGATTAAGTGAATTTCAGTTACAAGCCCAGCAAAAGCATAGGCAAAACCATTTAAAGAATCATTTTGGTAGTTTTTTCCCTTCTTAACAGGCCTTGTAGGTAATTATACTTGCTGAGTCATTTGTCTCCTTGTGCATTTCCTCATATTAACTATAAAATCTATTTCAGGAGGTTCATTTCATGATTGATTTGTTGATAAAAAATGCTTGAGCCATCCCCTGTTAAAAGGCTTCAGTGACTATTTGCTTGAGGAAATTCTCAGTACATAGTCTTGACTGAATGAAAAACAGGGCAATGAGGCCAATGGAGATCCTTTTGCCTTCCAGGTCAGTGAGAGTGTGAGGGCGAAGGACCACCTGTGCTCTCGGAGTGTACCTCTCAGCATCCCTTTCTGGGAGTCATAAACAGAGGGGCCTTTTCCCTCTGTTGGGCTTGTTCTGCTGAGACTCTACTCTTGAGTTTACAGGCTGATACAGGGTGCAGAGGGGACTCTGAATCACATTCAAACTGAACGTGCCTATACATCACGTAAGAGAAATTTCCTGTAGTCAAAGGAAATGACCGAGTCTGCCCTGTGTTCTGCGTCCTGCCCGTGTGCCATTACGTGAGGGGATGGTTTGTCCTTCCTGACTTCTGTCACTGTCTGCCTTGTGTGGAAGTATCTCTGCCTTTGGAAAAACCTGTTTTTCCAGCTCATGCTTTGCTGGGAGCTTGAGAAAGGCTGTCGAATGTCTTTGATTTTCAGAACTTTCCTAGTGGCTTAAGTCAACCTTGAGAGAGGAAGGCACTGTTCCTCCCCAGCTCCCCTGTAAAGATTCGTTAGCTCAGGTGTTAATATATATAGTGACCTGCCCTCTGTCTCTGAGTTTATAGTTTTATTATAGATCATTCACAACATTGATAAACTGCTTGACAATGTTTGTTTTCTCTTTAGTAATTTTTTCGAACCTTTTTTTATTCAACAAATATTTATTGAGTATCTGTTACATGCTAGGCATTGTGCTGTAATTGTAGGAAGAAAATGAATAGTATACAATTTTTACACATGATCTATTGGTACCCAGAAGGAATACCAACAAATATATTTAACAGATTTTAATTGGCTTATCATTTTGATAAATAATTTGGAATACTAACCCATCATTATGATTATATCAAGTTAACATACAGAAATGAAAGCAGACTCCTTTGCAGTGATCCCTACTGCTTCTCTGAGTCTCTACCAGAGCTTCTCTCAGGTGTGGAAGAGCAGACAGGGAAAAGTAATGACAAAGATGAAATTTACCTTGAAAGCCTGCTGCTTGCATCTGCTTTTGATTCACTTGTGGGTAGCTCATAAATCCCATCAGGTTGAGGAGTTCCTTAAGTTAGCTGGTACCGGAGGTTCTCATGAACTTCTATTTGAATGCATAGAAACTTAAAATAAGTGCCATATTATTGTTGTATTATTTCCCATAAAACGGTTCTGATTATTCTGAACAACACAACACAATACACATTCTCATATGAATAGGTACTCGTTTTAAGGGAGAAAGACATCCATGTACACACACTCACACACAGCCATGTACACATATACTCTTGTGTTCTCTCTGATGGCCCATCATAACTGAACTTTCCTGAATTAAGGATGTAAAATTCTACTAAATTTAAAGTCTAGAAAATAGATGCCTCTGTCAGTCCTTATCTAAGTAAGATTTAATTGTTTTAGCCTCTTCATTGCTTAATGATCTTTGTAACTTTGGGTGTAGCTGCATTTGAAAACAATGGAAGACATAAGAAATATAAGTTTTCCCAAAAAGATTCATTTTCCCTCTCTCCCTTTCTTCCTCCCTCCTCTTTCCTCCTTTTCCTTCCTCCCTTCTTCCCTTTCTCTCTTTCTTTCTTTCTTCGTTCATTTTGGGAAAGTAGAAACGAGATGACCTGCAAAGACTAGAGAAGGGGGTTATTCAACAAAACTAGGAGAAGAAAAAACGAATTTGTGACTTGGGATCTTTGCATAGGGCTATGGCAGGAGGCACAGAGGAGAACAAAGTGATCAGGACAGGCGTGGGGGAGGGGAAGTCACACTGTTTTAAGCCCCGAATGCGGATCTCTTTTCGCTACTGGCCCAGACCAAGCTCAGGACCTTGTCCTTGCCCAAGGTGACAGGCTGTGGATAGTAAAAGGCATCTTCCTCTTTATTACATAGTGCTGGTTTCCTACTTAAATGAAATTGTAATGTAACAGTGCAATTTAATGTCTAGATGAATTGTGTTCTTAAAATTTCTGTAATGGTAATAAAATGAAAAAGAGTAGAACTAAGAGATCAGTGAGTTAAAGACTTACATGCATTCATCCAGCTGATTAAGATGTGTGTAAATATGTTTATATGTGTGAAGCATGTTTGATTACAAATAGAGTTTATAGCATTTTATAAACTTTAAATAATTATTGAGATTTTAGAAAAATATAGTATTTAAAAATGTACAGTATTATGCAACTTAATTAAGCATCATGTAGGATGTTGAGATCATGTTGTCTTTTAAGGAACTGTATTCAGTGCAAGAATGAAACTTGTAAATGTTCAAACATTTGCAAAAGACAGCAGTGCTACAAGTAATTCAGGGAAGAGTGTCAAACACTACAAGGTAGAATTCCATAAGGTTTCATTGGTTAAAGCAGGATGTTGGCTCTGATTGAAGAAAAACATTCCTATTTTTTAAAACTAAGGGTAAGATAATCTGTGGTAAAAGTCAAAAACAGAAATTAAGATATTGTGTATTTGGTTAATTTCTCTTGGAATAGCCAAGGTTTCCAAGATTTGTAAAATTTAATAATCTGACTTTAAACCAGATGGATTACATAGCACATGAAATAAAAAGACTTAAAAAGACATAAAAAGACTCTGAGTCCTTGTACATTACATTTGCTCCCGCTACACAGTTATATAAATGTTCTTAAAGTAGATTTAAGAATGCTGAAAGTAGTATAACAAGAAACAAGGTGGTTAAATACTCAGTGTAGATTTAAAATCAAGTAAGTGTGTATATTTTCTGTGCTACTAGGCATATTTATAATAATTTGTTAGCATAAATAGTTTACTCTACTTTTCATTAGCAATTTTATGTCCCTACTGAATGTAGTCGACTTTTAGTTCTGTTATTTGTTATTGCTTAATTTCTTTTCCAATAGTGAAAAGAGCTATAGACTTGTACTTGGTGGATTTTCAGCTATTTCATCTTAAAAATCTAATGGAATCTGACCACAGATGACTCCAGAGGCATACTAAATTCCTAAAAGGAATTTAGGCTATTATCCTGTGGACCTCCTTTTTCAATGTTTAGGGGGAAATTGTAAGAGGGATGGCGAATCTATGGCAAGTCATCTCCCCATTAAATCTCTAAACCACTACTGCCCCAGCTCAGCCCCTTACCATTTCTCAGCTAACCCACTGCGGTTACCTCCCTCCTGTTCCCTGCCTCAGCTTTCTCCACATTTGAATGTCAGAGTGAATTTTTAAAAATAGATTGGACGTGTCTCTCTCTGCTTATACACATCCAGTGGTTTTCCCATAAAGTCCAAATTTCTTACCACAGTAACCAAGTCTTGTTACAGTCTTGCCAGCCTCATTTCCTGGCCCTTGTGAATCTGAGACTCTGGTTATTCCCTGAACCAGCCATGTCCTTTTGTGCATTTCCTTCTGACAGGAGTATTCTGTGTCTGCTAATCACAGTCTCTGACTGGGTAAGTCACATGTGTTCTGCAGTGTTACTGACTCTGTGAAGACCTTCTGGATGTGTTCAAACCTAGCAAAAATAATGTCCCTTTTTCTTGTTCCTCATAGCTCCTTTGAGAAATCCTCAAAGACAGGGTTACTTTCTTGTTACCATTCCTCGGGCATGCTGTATGAACATGCTAGGTGCTCAATGAATATTGGTTGACAAGTGAATAAATTCTGCCTAGGGTTTTTGCTTTCTAATTCTTTATGTATCCTTTTTTCTGCAATAATTTACCCATTTAATACTGTTAAATATATATTAGTAATCTAAATTTTATCATTGTTTAAACTAAGGAAACAATTAAGGTGAAATGAATTAAGGTGCAACATTCTACACTAAATTGTTTTTTTACTTAAAAACTCTGCATTGCAACTATAATAAAAATAACAATGTTCTAATACGACTTTTTGCAACTTTCAAATATGCACTGCAGTATTATTGACTATAGTCACCATGCTATATGTTACCCCAAAACTTACCTCTTGATCCCCTTCACCAATTTTGCACCCTGCACACATCTCCTTTCCTCCAGCAACCCCCATTCTGTTCTCTGTATCTATGAGTTTTGTTTTGTTTTGTTTGTTTGTTTACATTCCATACATAAGTGAGATCTTATGGTCTTGTCTTCCTCTGTCTGATTTATTTCACTTAGCATAATACCTCAATGTCTGTTCATGTTATTGCAAATGGCAAGATTTCCTTCTTTTTAATAGCTGAATAATATTACATTCCATGTGTGTAAACGTTCAAATTAGATTTCCTTTGTGTAAAAGTCCTTGTCCAAAAAAGTGTCTAATTTAGAATGTGATGGTTAAAGTATGAGAGCCTATGCAGACTACAGACTAAAAAATAATTTAAAAAGGCACAGTTTTTGCCATGAAAGGCAATTTTTTTAGAGGCTGTGTGTGAATAAAGATGTATGTTTTAAAAGGTGCTCAGACTTGTAAGTAGGTGGAAGAAATTCATAGGCAAGAATTCCTGAAATGGGGAGTGACTAAGAAATGAGTGGAAAACATGCTCATTAATAATGCTGTTAATGATAGAAATTTGGCAGAAGATTTTATGGATAGTGTGAGTTTCTTACATTTATGGAGATGGAATATATTCTTCTATCTACCTATTTGGTTATTTTATGCACAGAATGAACCAGAGATAATTCCTCAAAGGAGAGATCAACCTGAATAAATGGTTATATTTAATATTTTTCCATCTCTAATCATATCTCTGCCTAAAGTTGTTCTTCTTTCCTGGACACCTCTTTCTAGTAACTATTAGAAGTTGAGTCCAAATAATAAATATTATGAAGGAGATGTGTCATGAGGGATCGAAAACAAACTGCTTCTTGTGTTCAAATCTTGATTTTGCCATTTATAAGTTTTGTGATTCCAGTATCGTTTGACCACATTAAACCTCTGTTTCCTCTATGAAATGGAGACACTAATAGTAATAACACATACTAGTCGTTATGTGGACTGAGACACTGAATGGATGGTTCTAGTATCTGGTACACAGTTGATTATTATCTCTATGTCTTGTCAGTTCTGCCATGAAACTAGGTGCTATAACGCATAATATGGCCCTTCTCTTAGGCTCAGATGTTGATATTGCTTCTCCAAAACCTTTCCTGGGAACTTTCCACCTCAAACAAAGAGAAACTGTACAATATTTTCAATTTTATCATTTAGAACTGGTCAATAACAGACTACGTAATAGTTCCATCCTGCAGTCTAGGTATGGCAAAGAAATACCCCTGTAACATCACTTGAATTTCTTAGAAAGGAGATTGTTTCTTTTTAGATTAAGGTGGGCATTAGCTTCATGCAGACGTTTTTCAATGTATATTGTCTTTGGTGGTTTGACTCTCTTGATTATCCCCAAATCAACTTATACATTCTGTACATAATAAATAATATACTGTTAAATGTAAGAGTAAAATAATAGGTGATGATTTTGTTATTGTATAGAATCTTCTGATCAGTCCCTGATGCCACAGAGACTATGACGGGGAACTCCGTATATCATTAGTAGAATTCTTTCCTGTTACAATTATTTTCTCTCTAGAATTTTCAGTTTTTGTTTAGACTGTTACAGGAGAGATTATGATTGTAAAATCTGATAGATCTGGTTTACACTTTGGTTCTGACACTTGCTTGTTGTATAATCTTGGACAAGTTAGTTTTCCGGGTATTCAGGATGATTTGGTGAGATTTAAATGTGATTACATACATAAAATACTTAGTTTATTGTCTGGCACAGAGTGGCAAACACTATTTCTAATTTATTTTGCAGTTGTACCTTGCCTGGCCTGCTCTGAATTTACAATAAAAATGAAATGTGAGACCACATTGGGAGCCTTAGAGATTACACAGATTTGCTCCCAAGAGACCATAAAAAAGAGAGCAGAGAGGAAGTTGACCTTTCATTACCAGCATTTCCTCTCCAGCAGGTGCGGTGGATTTCTGCTTTTATCTCCTTCTATCATAAATACTATTTTTCAAAATGTACTCATTTTTCCCTCTGAAATCTGAAAAGTACTATTTTCCTCTTTCCTGGCCTAAATATTTCAAATTTTGAATGATCTTGGTGAACATCTAAACCATAATTATTGACTTTAAATTCCCCAGGAGAGAAAATGGTGCTTCTGACTGGCCCCACGGGCAGGTCTGTAATAAGGGGCTGAGGTAGCATAGAGGATAAATCTTAGCTGATACCAGCCTTCTTAACAACAGCAAACCTCTGCTATATGTAGCTGCTGGCATTTCAGAACAAGGTAGTTAGTCCTATGAACGAGTGTGGACTTGAATTCTGCCACAGGAGTGCCTCCCAGTTACTGACTCTTTTTGCCTTTTAAGCTCTGCAAGGAGATCAGACTTGAGCAGAAGGCTCTTAGACTTCTGTGTAGGTATTATTCACGTTGGTTTGCCTCCTCCCTGCCAATTAATTTGTGTTAGAATTCATAACTTCACATCTTCTTTTTTGGTGCTGCCTTGTTCTCTGAGTTCCATAAATAGAAGCTCTGCAGAATGTGCAGTAGCTGACTAGATTATGTTCTAAAATATTTCACATATAAGGGAGGCATTCTCCTGAGAAGTGGGAAGCTGATGCAGGAGAGAAATTTCAGGGATAAACAAATGCAATTTTTTTTCTGCTGTCTTTCTGATCTGTAAACAAAATTGTCAGAAACTCTTCCTTAAATAGCTTCCCATGACTCAAAACATGCTGTCGTGCTGTTTAAACACGGGCATTAGTTTGGGGCTATATTTCAGTTGCTATAGATCAAGACAGATGATTTTATGGAATTATGAACACTTGATTTACAGTGGCATCTAAAATTTATCTGATAATTCTTTGCAGACCTGCATTTGAAAATGAGATGTATTACAAATGAGACAGTGCATACCTGTCTTAGAGTTACAGAACAGGTTTACAATTGAGATATTTAGTAAATCAACTCTTGTAGATTATTTATTATTTAATACTCTATGACACTAATGCGATTCTTTCTGGCAATAAATGTAGACATTCTACTTGCTTTGGTGTCAGACTGTGTGGGAACTTGGAATAGAAATAAGCATCAGTCCTGAAAATGGACATCAGTTTGAATCCCTGAAGGCTCTCGTTAAAGTTGAATTTAAGAGACTGGAATTACATTTCAACAAACAAGGTATAGAAGAACCTTACCTATTTGATCTCAAATTTCTGAACTACAGATTGGAAGATACATTTTCGAATTAAAGACTATGTTAATCGGAATAGCATAAGATGTCTAGCTTGATGCTGATACGGAAACCACAGATTGTACAGGTTAATAGACTTGTCCAAGGGAATGAGTTAGAATCCATGCCTCTGCTAACCACAGTTCTTTAGATTTAACTACTTCTTATTACTTTTAAGAATTTCCTTTAAAGAGACAATTTCCCAAAACTCTGACAGTGGCAGCAGAAACTGAACGGGACTTGGGTGTAAGTATATTTCAGAGGTCATTCCAGAGGGCTGGAGTGAAGGAGAGGGAGAGGGAGATAGGGGAACAGGTCTCCACCATGGGCAGTAAGGGCTTGATTTGGTCAAGACTTCCTGAGAGGCAAACATTAGATATCCCAGTGTTGTCAGCTTGAGGACCTGAGACAGAAGCGCTTGGGAGCAGTGGCTGCAGTCCTTTATTGGTTGAAGGTTGCCTCTGGGGCCATTAACCTCTCCAGCACTTTTAGGCTGAGCTTTCTTGGGGGTGAACAGACTTTCTCAGAGTTGGAGAAAGCTTGGGCCATGAAGTAGGGAGAGGTATGGTGCCAGCCTGAGTTAGAATGCTGCCAAAGTAAGTCTGAGCCTAGCTGGAGCTGTCCACTGCAGCAGCGGCTGAAAAATCAGAGATAAGCGGAGGGAGAGGGCAACAGAAGGGTCTGCTGCATCTGTGTCCACGTTCCTGATAGCGTGTAATTACATTGCTTCACATTTTCCCCATGGGGTGATTCAGGACCTTCTATCCTTTTCATCGACAGTTTTTTTATTCTGTTATTTGCATGAATTTCCTAAAATAGAGGACTCATCTATGTGTAAGGAATGCTTCGTCTTTGAATCCTGAAACTGTTTTTCAGCATTTTCTCTCCATAATTCCCATTCTGTTCTTTTTCACTTCTGGCCTTTGCCCTGCTTCTCCGTTTACTCTTTGCAGTTAATTTGCTCTGGCTGCTTCCCATTTCCTCCACTCCCTATGCCTCATAGCTTAAACTTTCATTTGACTGTCTGTTGCCTGGTCATCATCTCTTAGGTCTATCTCACCTGCCTTCCTCTAACAATAAATTTCCTGTTCTCTAACCCAAGTTTTATTTGCCTTCAATACATCAGTTGAAGTGATATATTGAAATACATCTTCTGAAAAAGAACATATATATGTATGTGTGTATCTATATCTATATCTGAATCACTTTGCTGTACCCCTGAAACTAACACAACATTGTAAATCAACTGTACTTCAATAAAAAATTAAAAAAAGAAATAATCTAGTATTCTACTCTTTGGAAACTTTGAGCTACTCTTTGGAAAGTACTGATGGTCCCTTCTGCTACTTCTGAAACACTCTCTAACTCACAGGTTCAATAAATGTAGATGGTGCCTCTTTCCACTTAGAGTTGGAAGGAACTTTAGAGATAATCTGTGCGGTCCCATTTCACTTTTTAAAAATTTACTTTATTTTAATTAATTAATTATTTAATGGAGGTACTGGGTATTGAACTCAGGACCTCATGCATGCTAAGCATGCACTCTACCACTGAGCTATTCCCCTCCGTGCCATCTCACTTTTCAAGTGAAGAGGGGATATAGAGAGAGGTTAAGCGACCTACTCAGGTCCCACAACTAATAAAGACAGAGCTGTGGGGTCCCAACACTCAGGGATCTTTTCTATCTATCATACTGCCAACCTAATATAAATCGTTAATTAATGTAAATATTATGAATTGCAGGCTTCTGATGATTGGGGAATAGAGCTGTTTATTTGATTTATGTAATTCTTAACAATGGGCACAACTTGATAACTACAGGTGGAGATCAGATGAGGCCCTTCAAGTAATGCAAGGAAATGAGAGAGAAGACCATTGTATCATTTACACTTCCTCCCCAGTTATACTGCCTGATGACTTAGCTTCTTATGTATTACTGAAGCATTTAAAATCTATGGATAATCTGAGCTACACGGGCAAGACAGCTTAAGCCAAACTTTTGTAATTATACATTTTCTCTGATTTTTTTTCGTGGTGTTATGAATGGGTTTCTATACATACCCCACATTAAATATAATCCTAGAAAAAATGTAAGAACTATGTACATTCATTTGACTTATTTTAGAATCTTATTTATTCTGTAGTGATTAATGATATTTCAGATTCTTCATAAAGTCAACCCTGAGTAGATTAGATGCTGTATTGGGTTAAATAGTGTCACCTTGGACCTGTGGATCTAACTTTGTTTGGAAATAGGGTCTTTGCAGATGTAACCAAGTTAAGATGAGGTCATCCTGGCTTTGGGTGGGCTTTAAATCCATTATAATGGGTGTCCTTTAGAAGAGAAAAATTTGGGGAAATACAGGGAAGCAGTTCATGGAAAGACAGAAGCAGAGATTGGAGTGATGCATGTATATTCCAAAGAAAGCTAAGGATTGCTGGCAACCATAAGAATCTAGACGAGGCAGGGAAGGATAGTTCCTTTAGAGACAGCGTGGTCTTGCCACAGCTTGATTTCTGATGTGTGTTGCTTTCAGTACTTTGAGAGAATACATTTCTGTTGTTTTAAACAAAGCTTGTGGTACTTTATAGCCCCTGTGCTCATTTGAACTTGAAACCCCTTGACCTAATGATCTCTGCCTGCTGCTCCTGCTTTTTAAGTCAATGATTATTTTCTTAACTGTGATGAAAATCACATCACCTTAAAGTTTTTGTGCATGTGTGTGTGAAAGAGAGAGAGAGGGTGACGAAGACACACACACACACACACAAACACACACAAATTGTACCTTACTGAATGTACTGTGAGATTTCATTGGAAAAGATAATTCTTATGTAGCCATGTAGATATTAGTCATATGACCAATTCAGATTTATAATCATATGTTAATTTTCTTTCTGTCTGACCTTGATAAAAAGTTGGTTTCAAGTTGTTTGGTTAAGTTTAATTTAGAACAGAGAAAAATATATAAATGCCAGGTTCCACCTCACTGCAAATTTTTTTTTCAGATTTGAATGTTATTTTTGGTGCACATGGTAGTCATCTATTTATGTTTCTGTTTGTAAAGATCAGCTATGCCAGTACACTTCCTCTTGTTTTCTCTGTATTTTTCTTTGCTGTATAGTGTGGTGTTGGTTTTATATGATTTGTGTTGCTCCTGAAAGCATCAGTTAAAGGCAACTGTAGATAGGGAGAAACACCAGTCTTTGGTTACAGAAGTGTTTCTTTTCTTTTTTTCCAGTTTTATTGAGATATAGAAGCACTTCTTAAGAAGAGATCACTCTAGCAATGGAGTCTTTTGAGGACAATTTATAAACAAATCTCATTTATGAATAAGTGTAAAGATTTACCTGCACAGAAGAGAAATCTTAAGTGTACAACTTTTGTTGTTTGGAGGAAGAAACTGATATTTTATTTTATTTTTCTGTACGTATCACAAGTTATTAAAATGTATTTTCAATAAGTCCAGGTAAAGGAATTTTAATGCAAATCTGCATTTGAGGCTGTGTGCGATTTCTGTACACTTAATTTTGCTTATTTGGTATATTTGTCTCAGCATCAAAAATGTATAACTTAAGTGAAGTTAGATAATTCCTTTTATTTACCTTAGAAAGCAACTCTATACATACACAGAAGTAAAATTATTCTGATACAACAAAAACTATTCTGGTACAACATTCTTGGAAGATAATTTGACAATGCAGTATTTAGCAAGTGAACAGTAAAATGTTTACACTGTTGGGCTTAGTAATTCCATGTCTAGAATGCATTTTACGTGTGCAATCAAAAATTATGTAAAGATATTCATCCAGTGTAATTTATAATAGCAAAAGTTATAAGCAGCCTCTCTAGGAAGTAAAGAGCCTCACCGCGCCTACTGTTGTATGTGTGGCAGAAACTGAACTATGTCATCTCTCTGCAAAGGGGGAGATAGAAGTTAGCATCATTTGGTGAGGAAATGTAGTCAGTCTTTTAAAGTCTCATTTGCTTTCTGCAAGATAAAAAAAAATTCTTTTTAGTGGCAATGTTGAAGATGGAGGTCCTCAAAACTCCATGCAGGAATTATCCCAAAGGTGTCCCATCAGGTAATGTCAGTGCCATTTAAAAAAGGTATGCAGCCATGATGGAGAAACTTAGACTCACAGAAAAGACTGTGTGTGAGACTTGAACCAGATAATGCTTAGGAATTTGGCTTCCTCTTTCTTTGTGTCTCTGGGCTTGATTCTGACTTGGGCTCTCACAGGAAACCAGTATCACAGCCCATCTTAAAAGTAATGTGACCTGTGCCACAGTAGGAGATATGCAGTAAATAATTAAAGCTGTCTTCATGAAAAGCATTCCACAGCAGGAGAGGAATAAAGAATCTTCCTTGAGAAGAAAAATCACACAGTGAGAAATGAGGAAGAAAATAACAACGGAGAGCAAGCCGTCATAAATTGTGCCTCAAGGAAGTGACCAATATTTTATGGACAGGACCCACGCTTAGCAAGGTGAAAACGTCTCTGTGGATTTTCAGGTTGCCAGCAATTTTAGAATCAGCTTTTCCCTTGACGTCACATTGGTGTCATATTAACGTTTCTTGTGAGGAAGTTACTGATGGAGGAGCCAATGTAACTATCCATGTTTATCAGGAACCTTCACACTTTGTCATCACTTAGTCGTATATTACTTGGCATGTAAATGGAGACTCATGTTTAAGAAATATGGTTTCTGTACTTTTGAATAAAAACCAAAATGGAGAGTATTATGAATCTGCTGAGGGCGTTACTGACACGCTCCAACAGTGTGAAGGGGAGTGGGCAGCACCTGCACGTGGCCTGGCACGCATCATTGCTGGCTTAGGTTATGTTTAGTACTAGTGTGTGCCGACACTGCTCCAGTCTCTTCACGTGTCTTAACTCCTTGGTCCTTAGCAGTTCAATGAAGAAGATTCTATCATTATTTCTATTTTCTGATACAGTCTCTGGGAAAGAGAGAGGTTAGTAACTTGCCCAAGGTCACACACTCGAAAGACAGTGGGATTTGAATCAAGACAAACTGCCTCTGGTTCCAGTTTTCATCCCTACAAATAATTTCCAGGTTATGGCCAGGAGAGGGAAGGTCCCAGTGGTTAGGTTTATATATACATCATTGTTGCTAGAAGCATCTCCTTTACGGAGTTGTCCAGCAGATTGTTGAATGCAGGTGGCGGGTGTCCGAAGGCAGTGTGACCCTTGGTCTTTACTTCCTGAGCGTAAGCCTTATTCACTTATTGATGCATTGATGCAATATGTGTGCACAGAGGAGTCAAGAAATCTGCATGCCTGAGTCCATCTGTCTTTTGTGTACCAGCTCATAATTCACCAGTGGCAACAGTGGAGATATGGGCATTGATTAGCATCAGTGGAGAATGTGGGACTGCATTTGAACCTCAGTTATTTTTCATTTTAGTTATAGAGTTTGTTTTTTTTTTTTTTATAAAGGAAGCAAGTTACAAAATAAATAAGAAAAAAACTGGAATACAGGCCAGATTCCAGTGCCAACAAAGAATACTCTCCTTTAAGATTTTGAATTTGAGAGGGTTCCTTTTCTTTTCACTTTAACATGAGGATTGCAGGATTTTTTTCCCCCAATTTTCTAAATGGAATAATTTCTGTGTCCAGGGTTTTCAGCAACTGAGGAGCACAAAGCTGCTAATAATGGTGATGATGATGATCGCAGCACTTAACTAGCACCTCCCTAGGGCCAGGCAGTGTTCTGAGGACTTTACATATGTTAACTCATTCGTCATCATATTGAGTGTTTTTAATATTATGAAATAAAGTTCACAGAATAAAATTTAAATACTATTTAATTGAACACCAGTTATATTAGCAAAATTAGCAGGAAAAGTAGATGGTTTTTAATTTCTTAAATGATACATTTTCTTTCCTATCTCAGATGGCCTTGAAAATTTTCCTTTTTCCTTGGTCAGCAGAGCAGGTGCATTGTTCCCCCAGTCTATACTAAACTAAACTAAAAGCTTGATGACTCATCAGGTGAGTAGCTTGTGGGTATTACTCTTGGATACATGCATGTAAGTAGGCTATTTGTAACTTATCTAAATCATGCCATGAGACATGTTCTCACTTGCAAAAAGGTGGATGACCTATAAGAATTCATGTAAGAACAGAGGCACAGAGGTGTTATATTACCGTGTCCTCTTACAAGTTTATTTTCTTTCCCCTCCTTTTTTCCTTTTCTCTCTATAATCTTCAAGTCAAAGTAGCAATTCAGGAAGGAAAGCAGACTGTACTCGTTTTAACCTTTATGCAGAAATACAGGATAATAATGTCAGATGTTTTATCTTTTTGGAATAAAATGCCATGATAAAAATCAATCCATTTTTTTCCATAAGAAAATCATTCTTCTCTTTTTTCTCCTTGAGGTTTAAGGTATTAAAGAGATGTCTAGATGAGACTTAGGACTCTATTCTAATGCCTGCTTGACCTCCACTCTGGAATTCACCATGTTCAACAACCATTTTCTTTCTTCCAAATCAATTCATTTCTTTTTTGTGCTTTTCCATTAATATTAGTAATATCATCATTTCCCTAGTGGACTAAGGTCAGAATCTGAGTCATGTTTGAGAAATCTTTCTTTCTTAATCATTATATTCACCTGTTGGTACATTGTATAGATTCTACCTGGAAAATGACTCTCACTACTATAACTCCATGGTTAGAACTCCAGTTTAGGATGCAAGGCTTCTTGCCTTGCCTGGGGTAATAGCTCCTTACTGGTGTCCTGCCTCTTTTCCCTAATCCGCCTGATGCAAGGCTCTCAGATTACTGCTTAAAAATCTTTGATTATTCCCTCTTGCCTCAGAATGAACTACGAACTTTTCAACCAGGAATTCAAGGACCTTTACCATATGGCAGCATCATTCTGCTGTTCCTGTTTAACTTCTATTTGCCCAACAAGTCTATGCTCCAACCAAACTAGATTCTTCACCATTTCCTGAACATGAATCATATATTTCTATCTCCTGTCTTTGTTCTCTTTTAGAGCCATTTCCTTTTCCCAGGATAACCTCACTTTCCAGCTCTGCCTTTTTAAATCATATTTGCCTGTGTATGTCTACATCTGTCACCTCTGACTCTCCCTCCTTACCCCAACCTAAAGTACTCCCTTCTCTCTGTGAATCTCCATAGCCCTCTGTACTTCTTTTAAAATTCCTTGTATTATAATCAGCGTTACATTTTCCAACACTCTCCCAACTCTCTAGACCCACACCCATGCACTTGTGTAAGAGTTCCTTATAAAAAAATATTAGGCCAGTTGAATGGAACTGGGGTTCTATCACCGTAGGCTGGTCTCAGTTACACATTAGAAAGGCTCAAAGATCTGCATTTAGCATATTAAAAACATAGCCTGAAACTTTGTTCAAAGTGAATGCATGGACTCCCTCTATCACGAGATTGGCTACGTAGGAATATATTTGTTTTCTAATTAATGGATCTGTTGGGCCTTTTCTGGAAATTTAGCTTGATTTCTATCATTGTAAATCAGCTGAAGGTCTTTCCCCCTAGTGGCTGACACTGCTTACGCTTCATTTTCTTGTCAGGCCCTCCTTATGGTGCATGGTTTCCGATCGGAATGACTGCACAGACTCAGAAGGTTATCAGACCCATGCTTGCATTGTAGACTCTGAGCCACTTAGAAATACTTAGAAGTTAAAGTAAAAATTTACTCCCACAAAGGCTACACATATCCGTGAGCACACGTGGAGAATAGTTACCCTTGCAGTGTTAGCTCACGGCCTTCGTGGCAAGGTTTTCATTCAGTAGGTGAAGGCTATCACTGACAATGTGAGAGCTAAATCTTTTTTTTTTTAACTTCTGAAATTTTCCAAGAGTAAACAGAAAATACATGCCACAACTTCTCCTTGATTTTTCCCCTAAGAAAATATATATGTATTTTTAATCTTGAAGTATTGGAGGAGAAAATTCCAATCTAGATAGTGCATATTTTATTTTCCATAGTGATTCTGGGTACATAAAATCATATTTATGGTTTTAAGACCAAATTTAATCATATCTTTGGGATTCTTAAATTGGTGCCACTAGTTTGCTTATGGCCAGATTAGAAAGGAGTTTTGAATTTTGAAATTTGGATATTTTTGTAGGAAACTGATAGAAGTTAATTGATCAATCCTGTCAAGTTATTTCCCCATGTCAATTTAGTTATTGACTAAATAAAACATGAACATGTTATTTTCTTTTTTATATATAAAAAAAGGAGTTTTGAGTAAATACATTAATGTAGCAGAGACATTTTTAAAGTTTAGAAAGCAAACAGGAAAATACTAAATATTGGATTAAGAAATACTCCAAAACCGGTCATAAATGTAGAAATTGCAGTTTTGAAAAAATTCAGAATTAGGAGTGAGGAAACAGAAAACATCTTTTAGCCTGACATTTTCAGGTTTAAAATCCTTCATTGGTTTCCTACTGTTTTGGGGCAAAGTCTAAAGTTTTTAGCACAGCATGTGAGATCCTTCACACTTTGATCCCAAGCCCCCAGTTCCAGTGTAATAATCTTACCTTCTTTCCATGGCTGCATTGACATCTTCCTCCTCCCATAGCCTCATTCTCAGGCATATCCAAGTACTGACTTTTCTATATCTCTTTGTATTTAACATATTTCCCCCCAAATTTGGAATGCCTTATTCCACATCAGGAAAAACTGTTCAAGACTTGGAAACGGATTTCCTAGGTATTTTCTAGGGACCCTCTGGGAATTGTTGATTCTATAGGGGTGTGCTGGGTTGATTGATTTTTCTACTGACTAGACGATTTTACAGTTTTGTAACAGTAGAAGTTAAGTTGTAGAAAACTAATAGCAATGCAAATGATTCTTATCCATAGCAATACAAACAATTGCTATTCATAGCAATGCAAGTGAATTTTGTCCGGTAGAAGATATAAATCTCTGTAAGTCAAATAAAATGTTTGACATATGCTCATTTTATATATAAATGACAGTAATGTTTTTGACTTTTTGAAAATTAGATTTATTATCTGTGCTTTCAACTACCATGTATGAAGCTCCTATTTATTCTTTAAAATATGGTGAAAACACCACCTTCTCAGTGGGACCTTTTCTATTTCCCTAAACAAAATTAGCTTCTTGCCTCATAATGATCCCATTACACTTTCAATCTACTTCTACTGCGGCTCTTAACCAAATTGTAGCAAATCTATCTATATTTCTGTTTTTCCCACTAGACTAGATCTTCAAAAGCAGAAAACATGTTTTATTCATCTTCATATCATCTACTCCTTTGCCAAGCATATAGCACATGACATACAGACATTTGCTTGGTAAATGTTTATCAATGAATCAAAGTAGAAATCACAGAAGAGGGTGATGGGCATGTTTTAGCATTTGTTGATGAGGGGAGTTTGCTTCTCACAACAAAATCCCAGAATAACTCTTTTACTTGTAGACCTTATGGGAAAATATAATTCAGCATGAAATTGAAAAAAGTTGAAAGAAGACGCTTAATGAAGCGAGAATGACCTAGAAGAGATAAGGATTAAGCGAGCTGAGAGTTAGAGGTTTGCGTTATGGCTTTTTTCCTGAATTACTATAGTTGAGACATTTTTCTTCTGTCATGCTTTATATATCTATAAGCTAGTAATGATAATAATTACAATTATCAAGACAGAGGAATTCCTGTAAGGGGATGTTAGAGTCAAAAGTGGGCATGGGGCAGCCTTACTTTCATTTGGCAATGAGTGAGAGAAATCTAAAATAAATATGGCTTTATTACAATGTGAAATATACAACTATATATAGCTTGAATAAAATTGAAAAGTGACTTGACTCTTTACCTTAAATTTGGAAGTCTTTAGAATTATCCTCACATCCTCACCATTTATATTTTTACTTTATTTATGTATTTTTAAGAACTAGTTTTTGGCAAAATAAGCAACCGTTAGAATGGAGAGGCAGACGTTTTTGTCAGATACTTTGCACAATTAAATTTAATTGTGTTTGGATACCTTAAGATTCAGTTACTTTTTTACAAATGTTTGGATATTCCTTCTGAAGCAAGTATTTCTAGTATTTACTTCATAAATAGGTCACTTACAAATAGCGGACTTAAAAACCAGCAGTAAATTCTGAATTTATGTCCTGGCAGGTGAGAGAACCCAAACTATTTACTAATACAGCTCAGCTGCTGTTTCCATGGCAACAGAGGCCAGTTACTGTCAGCCAGTCTCTGATGGTTGACTTCAGCAGTGAACCCTGTGTGATGCTGCCAAGTGTCTGGCTTCTGTGTTTCCTGTTCCAAGCAATTGTTTCTTATTCTGAATACTAATGACTGGTCTACAAAGGCCACATGGTTCAATTGCCCTGAAGATGGGCCTGGGAGTCACATGTGGAAGAGTAGTGAGCGTTTTGCCTGTAGTGAATTTAAAACTGTACATAACTGGATTGTACATTTCCTAACTAGCTATGCCAGTAATTTATTAATAATGTTACCTTGCTATTGTTAGGCAGCTGGGCCTGAATGAGAAGTGACAGCACATCGGTCATCGTTGAGTCAAATGTGTTTTCAGGAAGGCTCACTGACTTTGGCTGGCCAGCATTGTCATGTAAATCCAAATGATTGTGCACATGGTTGCCAGCAGAAAAATACATTTGGAACTGAAGTGCTTTTTTTGCTGTTTAAAATGTTCATATATTGATTGCTCTGAAATGGAGAAAAAGCAGCTGCCTGAAATGCCAGTGAAATGGCTGAGAAATTTAAAATAAGAGGGGAAAAATCGGAGCATTTGAGTAGAGAAACAAGTTAAGTAGTTTTTGCTCTTTGAAAATGAAGAGTACTGTGATTTTGAAGTTTTAGATATATGAGGATCATCAGTGTAGATCCCCTTTGACTGGGTCACAACCTATCCCAGGAATCTGAAAACCAGATTTGTTGTAATTGTATTTCTCTCTAGAGCATACATTCCCTGAGGGTAGGCTGTTTTCATCACTGCATTCCTGACAGCCAGCACAGGGCCTGACACACACTGAGTACTCAGTAAATATTTAATGAAGTAAATGAAACTCAATATATCCTCTGCAAGAAGTGTCTGGTTTTTAAGCCCATCAAGTTCCCCGGAAGAAGCTATTAGACTCATCCCTTCCTTACAAAGCATATAACCCACTACATGACCCTCAATGCTAAACGTCTGATGTGGAAGTTCCGTTGGCAGTTACTTATGGCTGTGGCCAAAGTGTCTGTTCCCAACAGACCCCACTCAGAGGGGGCTCTTCCCATCAGCATTTTCCCCCAGCTAGTGGATCTAATAGTCATAGCTTTTGGTGGCCTCATTGGTCATTTCTGACCCTGTGGCCACCCTCTCTACCTCGTCAAGGTCAAAGCTCCTGCTGGCTGTTTTGCGCAGGCACCTCTGATGATTTTCCTCTCCTTGTGCCAAATTCTGCCCCTGGTTCTCAACTGGAGACCATTTCATCTGCCTCCTTTCCCCTCAGCTCCTCCTGCCCCGGGAACATTTGGCAATATGTGGAGTCATTTGTGGTGAGCACAGCCTGGCTGGGGTGGGGTGGGTTGGAGAGTGCTGTCGGGTCTGGTCTGTGGAGGCCAGGGATGCTGCTGAATCCTACCACGCACAGGCCACCCTCACCACAAAGACTTTTTTGGCACAAAATGTCAGTAGTGCCAAAGCTGAGAAACCCTGCTCAGGGGCTTCCAGTTCTTTCGTGGAACCTGTTCAGAACCCTTCGGAATGACACTCTCTGCCTTCCTCGTCTCTACTCCTCCCCCACTTTTTTTTCCCTTTAAATTTGGCTTGTTTTCTTATACTTTTAAAATTTGCTTTCTCTACCTCAAGATGTTGCCACAGAGAGACTCTCACTCATTGCTACCAGGGTCTGAACTCAGATACATAGTATTCTTGCCTGTAGCCCCAAATTCCAGAGGGTAGAAAGGCAAATATGCAGATTGAATGCCAGGAATAATCAATCCTGAATATCCCATTGCTTTTAAGAGAGACAGAAAAAGAAGCTCTACAAATATACCACATGGAATTTTGAAGCTGCTCTGTAAATAATAAATATTTTGCATTGTTCTGAATTTTTTATCACTGTAGAGGAATTGTAAATTGAGTATTTGTGTATTACATCAAATTTTGGAAAGCAGATGTGGTTCAATAACCTTAATAATATTGTTTTTAGGATGGGCATTTTTGTGTCTTTGAAAACTTCAAATTGATTGAATTACATTATAGGTATTTTAGGAAAAGAACTGCACATGTTTATTCATGGATATGAGGCTCAAATTTTGGTTCTAATGTGGAAAAGTTAGATAACTGCACAGCACTTGATAGACTTTTTCAAAACTTTAAAAAGGGAATATTGAGTGTAACTTGTTTAATGATTTCAGTGACATTTGAAGGGAGGGAAGCATTTCATCTTTAAATTCTTTAGAAATATTAACTAATTAATCTTCATAACCCTCTTGTAATAAGAAATGTATTATTATCTGTTTTGAAAGATTTGAGCATGCTTACCATATAATATTCCAGTTTAGCAAATTCATGAACAGTGGTTAAGGGTAGTGTTTCTGCTCTTGAATACTGTAATTAAATCCCCTTCCCAGATGCTTTCTTTGTAAATAGCATAACATAGTAATTTTTAGTTTTTGCCTTTAACCAACTAGTCTTGATAGTTTAAGGGAAAGGAAATCTGGATAATAAATTTACAAAGTACTGAGATAAATTAATATTATATTAATATCTCTATGCTGCCAAAATCAAGTCTATAAACTCTTTTCTTTTCAGTTTTTATTTAAAATACTTTTAAAGTTCCTTTTCATGAATATTCACATATTTAAAGTTGCAAAATGAACAAAGTATTATTATTACTAAACTGATTTTCTTATTTTATGCTAACTCCTATTTACTGCATCACCAAATTGATTCAAATTATAGACATATAACAAGGAGGTCATGACTCACAAGTATTCAAATAATTGGTAGGCCCTTCAGGTTTTGCTTTTATCAATAGAAATTTAGAGGTTATGTTAGCATAATGTAGAAATTTTGTCTTTATGATTGGTAAAAATTCAATACAGATATGATGATACCTAATTGCTTTCATATGACTTCAGAAAGAAGCCTAACTCATTCATTCAACAAATGTTTATTGACAGCCCAGCCCGTGCCAGTGACTAGGGATACAAATTGTACAAGAGAGGCAAAACAGCTAACAGAAACCATAGATGCTTATAACCCTTTAAAAGTTAATACCATACTTTAGGCAGTGGTTCTTAAAGTGTGGTACCCAGACCAGCTGCATCAGTGTCACCTAGGAGTTTGTTAGAAATGCAAATGCTCAGGCCTGTGAATTAGAACCTCTGAGGCTGGGGCCCAGCAGTCTGTGTTTAACCAGCCTTCCAGGGGATTCCCGTACACACTGAAGATTGATAACCACTGCTTTGGCAGGTTGAGATTGATCTCTTCCAATACTAAGGATACAAGAAGTCAACTTTTCTAAAGGCAGAGGTTCTAGGAATAGAATTTACAAAAAAATGTTTTAAGAAATAATCAGAAATGCACATACAGGGTCATCAAATGACTAAGATATAAGAAATTCTCATTATTAGGGAAGAAATGATAGTAGAAACTATTAAAACTTCTGACTTTAATGAGAATTTGACTCTGCTGTTCTCCTGAGTAGATTAGGTCCCTTGTTTTATTCCAAGTCTTTGGCGTAAGATTCCTTGTACCATGAAATAGATTTTACGCAAAGAAAATTATATTTGCATTCCAGTTCTGTGTTCACCAGTCAGTACTGCTCTTGAATTTTTCAAATCTCGTCTAATAGGGGAATTCCTACCTGGTTCTGTTTGGTTCCATTTTATCAGAAGGGAGCAGCTTTTCTTTCTAGCTTCTTGGTGCTCCTTCAGATGGTCCTGTGTTCTCCCATTTCTGAGACCTCAGCCCTTCCTTCTTTTTTAGTTAGTAATTGCTGAACTTTCTTCTCTAACTTCTCACAAATATGGCTTTAACTAATCTTTAGGTGCAGGAAGGCAAAAAGTTTGCATGGCAACCAAATTTTTCTGTTTTGCATTTCCCTTAGATCCTTGGAGTCTTTGTTTTGGTTTCTGCATTGAGCAGGGGAGGGAAGAAATAGTCTTTGGGTTATTAGTAAGAAAGAAAAGGAGGAGGGAAATGCTGAGAACATACTGTTACTAATATGAAGAGACATATTGATGACAGAAGATATAATACCAAATGATACGTTATATCATACTTTTATAAAACTGTATTTTCTATTTCTTCTGTATCATAATAGACAATCAATATACATTGGAGCTAGAGTTATTTTTCTAAAATAATCATTTGACAGATATCCTTTGAACATTTATTATGTACCAGGAGCTGCTATAGATGTTAGGGAGATAGCAGTGACCACAGGAAAAAAATCCCTGCCCCCATGAAGGTTATAGTGTAGTGAGGAAAACTGACCAAAAAACCCCAAAGCACGTGTGTTAAAAGTAGAGCAAGTTATATGGTGAAAAATTCTATGGAGAAAAATAAAGCAGGGAAAGAGGTTGAGAAGTAGGGAGAATGATATGGATTTAAATGGTCTGGTCAGGGATGGCCTCCTTGAGAAGGAGACATATGAGCACAGACTCGAGTAAATGTGGGAACAAGTCAAACCGAATCTGGGCATTGTGCTCCAGGCAGAGGGTGCAGCCAGTGCAAAGTCCCTGAGGCCTGGGGTGAGATGGGAGAGTAGTCGGTGAAATCCCATGGGCCTCATAGGACAGTGAAGCATTTGAGTTTCATTCTTTGGAATTCATTTCAGACACTGAATTTTCATAATCAGAGGTTTCATTTGGATCTTTTTTATATCTTCCATTTCTCACCTCATTATGTGCATACCTTCTTTGTATGCACACTTGTGAAATTCTTAAAATCTGCTTTAAGTCCTTGCCTGCTAATCCCATCTTTTCTACCATTCCTGGGTCTGTTTCTATTGACTGATTTTTTTTTTCTCCTGCTTTGGAGTCATATTTTTTCTGCTACTCTGCATACCTGGCAATTTTTTATTGGATACGGAATATTTCGAACACTGTGTTGTTTTATTCTTTGATGATGTAGACATGAAAGCCAGGGGGATAGAAGTGTCGTGCTCTGTTTTAGCATATAATTGAGCTACTTTGGATCGCACTGATCTTTTCAAATCTTGCTTCCGTGCTTTAGTTTGGCAGGTCCACAGTTGCCTTTCATCTAGGGCTAATTTAACTGACTACTCAGGTGATACCTCTCTGAGGACTCTATCCAAGTTCCATGGATTATCAATTTTTTCCTCTCTGGCCTGTGAAGAGGCAAACTATTCCCAGGCAGGCTTGAGCTTCGAGAATTTCTTCAGGAGGGTCTTTTTCTTGGTTATGTGGAGTGTTAACCCAGATGGTGCTGGTCAGTCCCCGGCAACGCCTCAGAGGGCTTTCTCATCAGATTTCGGGAGTTCTTTCTTGGCTGCTCGCCCCTTCCAGGTAGCCTTCCCCAGGAAGTCTAGCTGCCTTAGCCTTCCTGAACTCTCATCTCCCACCTGCAGGACACTGTGAGACCCTGAGCTTCCTTAGGCTTCTCCTTCCCTGTGGCTCTAAAGCTGCCTCCAGACAACAATTTGGAGAAAGTATAAAGATCACTTCATTTATTTTTCTCCTTTCAAGGGTCACAGTCCTGCTCTAGCTATTGTCCAATGTCAGAAAATACCTATTTTCACATATAAATCTTTTTTTTTTCTTTCTTTAAAGCAGGAGAGCAGTCCTCTTGACTATTAACCCCTCATGGGGAGAAACAGAAACCCTACTATAACTTCTGATTGCCATATGCATGGGCTAATTAAAAGCCTTTCAGAACCTAACCTGTTTATGTTTTTATTTATATGTGAACTCTGGCCCTCACTTAAAAGTCTGTATACAGTGGAAGCATAAATTCTGCCCACGTGTTTTGGATAGGGTTATCTCATAGTGAACCCGGAGACAGTGATTTATGTGCAGAGTAGTTCATTTGGGAGGTGATCCCAGGAACTAAGAATGGAGGAGCGGGTGAGGGAGAGGAGACACTGAACAGTGTGCTGTCAGCCTACTCACTGGATACAGCAAAGGGCTCAGTCCTGCAGAGGAACTCGGGGAGGTCAAATGGGCTTAGCACACCTTAGAGCTATCACACTGGGAAGCCAGGTATATCTCGCTACTCCTCATCATTTGTCGCGAGCTGCTTCTGTGGGTGTTGATTCTGCACGTCTGGTTTGTTCTATGTGCGGGTTGAACACATTTCCTATAGCCAGAGAAAAGCCTTCAGGCAGAGAGCTTCAGGTGTTCACAGTGGGCAGCCTTCATGATGTGGAGGGGAAAGCCAAGGGGATGTAAGTGGGGTACCAGTTACGTTACTAGCACTAGAAAAAGATGACGTTAAACTCATTCTAAAGCAGGACTGCTCTTCTTTCAACCTAGCAAACTAAAGAGAGCTAAACTAATAGCTGCAAGCTTCTGTCAATCTACTTTTCCTTTCAAAATAATTAGAGAATGTTCTCTAAGTTTTTATTCCTCAAAAGTATAGTGAACACCTAACTCACAAGGGATGAATAATCCTTTGTTTTTAATATTTCCAAATACTTGAAACTTGGACCCTTTAGGTAATGACATTTTGACGCATTAATTTTTTATAGAAATATATCCATTTTTTATTGACATCTTAAGTAGAGGACATGAAATAGGTTTTAGATTTTGTTGGAGACTTAGTAATTTTATTCAATGTCGAGTACTGAAACCACAGACATAGTTGCCTTTGTAGAAGGGGAGAGAAGGAAATTTAGGGTAGATGGGCACATTGGTAGTGGCTTTCTTGACAAAACATCTCATGCCAACTTAGTTTTATGCACTGATACCTTTCTCACAAGAGGAGAGCAGCTTGACAGCGTGGGCAGGGAAATAATACTAGTGAGTTAGATAAAAACAGTTATGAGATCACAGACCCCACAGCCTTCTCTGAGTAGTTCCGCTGCCCCTCCCACAGCCACATTATCTCCTTTGCTGAAGCTGTTCCCATCCTTTGACTTGTCAGCCCTGTTCAAAACTCATCTATTATTGCTACGCCACAAACACAGTTGATCCCAGGCATCTCCTCATTCATTCACTCAAATGCTTTTCCCTCCAAGATATTGTTGACAGAATTAAATGAGGATTGTGCTTTGACATTTTAAGAATTGTGCCAGAGATGTGGAAAGAAGGATTATATTTTCTTAATAATCATGGAATCAGTATCATATTACACTTTTTTTGGACACCAGTCAGTTGCACATGTTTCTGTATATTCCGCTAAACATTTTATTAGAAATAGAATACAGGACACCACTTAAACAAGAATTAAAACTTTAATAATTAGGAAATATTGAAAAGCTTGAAATGTTCTTGATTAATTGGCCAACTTCCTTATACACACTCTTCAGAATCAACAACCCTGTGAAATCTGAGAAGTAAGTGTCTCTCTCCATGGGATCTATTAGTGAAATGACACTGTGGCTTAGGAAGATTTGAAAAAAAGGTCTGACGTAACGGTGGTCTTCCCTGAGGGAAGCACGATTACCTGAAGTTTTTTTTTTTTTTTTTCACTGTAAGTATAAAAATTTATAAAATTAGTAAGAAAGAAATTATATGATTATGCATGTATTTATTTATATTTGACTCCCAGCTATTTTATTTTAAAAGAACTTGTAGCATTAACCCTTGAAATTTTGTTTTTCTTTCTCCTGCTTTCACCAAAGGGCATTTGGTTCCTTGGAATCTTTTCAGTTTGGAAGTTGGCAAGTACCAGTGCACAGGAATATCACATAGAAGATAGCCAGTCTGGAGAAATGAATTATCTGAAAAAAGAAAAATTTATGCTGAAATGTTATCATTTACAATTTTTTTATCCCAGCATCTAGCCTTCCAGTGTCATGTCTCAGTTTGAAATGCCAAAGCTAGATGCATTTCTTTAAAAAAATATGTGTGTAGCTCAGTTGACTGCCTTTGCTCAAATAAAACCTTGTGCTTTATCTGTAACTATTGGGCCAGCAATGAGGTGTGCGTAGATGTTTTCACTGAGAACCATTCATCAGAACATCACATTCTTCTCCGGCATGGGACAGTGTGATATGTAATGCGGCTACCTAGAATTGGCTAAGGATCTTTAAATCACCTCAGCCGTTGCTTTTTTGAAGTACTGATTTCACCCAGATAGGTCATAAACACTGCTAGATTGAATTCTATAAGGGAGAGGCTGTGTTCTTTTGCTTATTGTATCCCCAGTGCCTAACATTGTGCTGAGATGTCAACAAATATTCAGTGAAAAAATGACTTAAGTCCCAGACTTTTTCTGATATTGTGTTCCCCATCACGCACAGGTGAAATCTGGGCCAGTTCTCCAGCTGTCTGGGCCCCCACTTCACTGTGGCCAGTCCTCGTCAGCAGCTCTCGGTGCAGTGGGTCACCTGCTACCACGGTCCCCTCTCCCAGGTTTCCTTTTCTCTTACCCAGGTTCCCTTTGCTGGTTTCTCCTTCTCATGACTTTGAAATGTTGAAGTACTCTGTAGCTTAATCATCATAATTTTGACTCTCTGGTGTTTCCCCAAAGCATTGCTGTGATCAACTGTCCTGCAGCCGGTAAAATGCAGCCCATTTCTGGTTTAGAAAAAAGTTGAATAATCTGAAACCATACGAAATTTTAGATTAAAATGTTTAATAGTGAAAAGCATGCAATTTCCCACATGATGAAAAGTGCGGAGTTTGACAACATTAAGGCAGCAAATGCAGAGTTTAGAATCTTAGATTTTGTAGAATTTGACACTGGTGATCATCTAGTCTGATGCTTTATTTTATTCATGCTGAAGCTGAGGATCTGAACTTGGGAGGTGGCAAAACTCAAGCTAGAATTGGGCTCTCTGGGTCACCACAGTCTGGTTCTTTCCTCACTGTGCCATTTTTCCATCCTTATTTGAGTCCCTGATCTTGGTGATCACATCTCCAGTGGTAACCTCAAAAGCCTGTATGTATCCAACCTCTTCATCCTATTGTGTTTTGTCATGTTAGATTTTCTTTTCTGCATATTTGAAGCCTCAGTGATCCAGTTCAGTGAGTCATACTTTTTATCACAAGAGTATGAACGATGCAGACACAGAGATCCAATTTTTAGATAAATTCCAAGGTATAGCTTGATTCTAGATATCATTAACATTATTGAATTATTTTTGGTAGTGATTAGTCTTTTTTTAAAGGAGTTAGGCAAATTTATACAGTAGTGTGCAATTTATGGATTAATGGGAATAATTTTAATGTAAGCGTTTAAACGGTGAAAACTGCATTGTGCCTAAAACATTTAGGGACAATAAAAATAACTTGACTCTCTTAAGATTTTTAGAACACCTGATGTTTAGAAATGTAGACTAAACCATTACTCACGACTCTTTTTTTAAAAGAGTAGCAGCTGTGTTTCTTATCTGGTGATGAATATTCTTAAGATTACCATATGGAAAAGGGTAAGGATATATTTAGATAGTATGTAGAGTTCGTATGGCTCATTTCTGGTTAAAAAAAAAAAACCCACAACACAGAAAAGCAAAAACCAGAAAGTTTGTGGATAAGACATTTTGATAGAAATACTTCAGATTAATAGATAGCTTAGGAAACAAAACTAGAATCACTCTAATACAAGTTTCAGTGTTTTTGTTTACCTATGACAAGCAGAGATAACATTTTAAAAATGTTTTTGTTGATTGCTTATAAAGGGGAAATACTGGATTTATTGGTTTATAATCCTAGAAAATGGATTTTGCTCTTTGAAGCTTTCCCTGATGATCCTTTTTCCTCACCCAGCTGGGTAAGTGCTCCTCCATTGTCCTACAACACCTGGAGCAGATCATAGTACTTTCCTCATTGAATTGAAATGGCGTGTCTTTATTCTTGTCTTTCCTGAATGCAACTCAAGGTCCCTGAAGGCAGATCTGATTCTATATTTCTGTTAACAGTGAGGTCTGCCAGACAAGCTCTAACTCGCTCTCCATTCGTCAAGTTTCCAGATCCTGTTGGTTCAGGCTTTAAATTTCTTTCCCATCAGTCTTCAGTGACACTGAAAAGTATCATCAGCAAACCAACAGAGTTACTCTGCCTAAGGCTACTCTTAGGTAGGTAGGTAGAAGGGGAACAGGCTCTAGAGATGACAGCCTTCCTCCCCACCCCATCTGTCACTTGCCTAAGGAATTCCACAGCACCCTCATTCAGCGCAGCCTTGAGGTTAAGAGCAAGAACTCTGGAGCCGGATGCCTGGATTTGAATCTCTGCTGGGCCATTTACTAACTGTGCCGCTTACTAGTTGTGTGCCTTTGCGCCAGTTTCTTCGCTTCTCTCCGCCTCAGTTTCTTCATCTGTAAAATAAGGCTAATAATAGATCCTAAGTCATTGGATAGCTATAAGAATGAAACTAAATGAGTTAGTATACGTATTTTTTATATATATATATATAAAAGCACATATATATATAGTGCTTAGAACAGTGCCTGGTACAGAGTAAGCCCTGCAAGTGTTAGTTGTTGTAATTGTTATTATTTGTTACTTTTCAGCAACACTGCCTCTCTAGGTAGTGATGGGAGGAGCAGTAACAGAATCTCTATGGGAATGAGGTGGTGAGGCCCTGTCACCAAAGCCCTGTAGAGAGACACTGCTCTAGGCTGGAAGGCCAATACTGCCCAGGCCCTGAGCAAGTCAGCTGCAGATCCAAAGAGTGGGAGGAAATCCAGTTACGACCCACTGCGCTATAGATCAAGGGATGCACACCGACAGCTGGCTGTGACTTGATCTGCTGGCCCACGCAATTCTTCAAAAGTCCATGTCACTATGCAGATGTTAGGTTTCTTTGAAATTCATGAATGGAACATCACTGAACTTATATAACCGCTTTCTTCAAATAAGAAAATTTCCTTGAGTTTTAAGTAAAAAACTGGAAAGAAATCTCAGTTTTTTTAGAAGATGCAAATTTTGTTGAATAGCCTTTAAAAGCAAAATTCCCTGTTACTGCTCCTCCCATCACTACCTAGAGAGGCAGTGTTGCTGAAAAGTAACAAATAATAACAATTACAACAACTAACACTTGCAGGGCTTACTCTGTACCAGGCACTGTTCTAAGCACTATATATATATGTGCTTTTATATATATATATATAAAAATTTTGGGATTTTGGTTAAAAATACCATCTCACTAGCTTTCTCTAATGCACTCACTTCCATCTTCTAACATAAATGTCTATAAAAACAGAGGCAAATAAAAAAAGTCAACAGAAAAAAAAAACAAAAAACAAAGAGAGATTGGTAAATTTACTTTTGCTAGATTCCAAGGGACTTTCCGCTCGTTGTAAAACCATAGAAACTTGACTGGGAAAAGAAATGGCTAGGCCCTGTGGCAAGAAAGAAAAAATCTTGCTTTTCTGAAAGTAGGTATGAAGACCCTTGTTTCTTTGTCACTTCATACCCTGAACAGTCAAAGGCTGTTACCCATCTGTTATCCATCTGTTGTTCTCCACGCCCGCACAGACGCTGACTCTGTGTCTGAAACAATGAGCAAAACAGCAGCAGTAACATAGGTGGTGATGATGGTCATTAGTAATACTCACCAAGCTCTTGCTATGCACAGGCTGCCGTTCAAAAGCCTCCTCACCACTGGTCTTTATTTAGGCATCACCACAGCCTGTCAGGCAGGTAGTATTACTCCTGTTACCTGAACGAGGATGCGGAAGGCAGTGCCTTGGAAGACCAAGTCGAGACGCGTTGCCAACATGCAGCGGGAAGGGACAATGAAACGACGACAGTGCAGCTGACAGATCTGGAAACCAGGGAACGGATCTCCAACCAACCCTTGGAATGGAAGTTGTTCAGAGGAGTAAATGAGAACTTGCTGCTGCAAAACTGGCATCTTGCACCCCGAAAGCCGGATTGAGACTCGGAGTTAGAGTTTTGGGAGAAAAAGAACAGCTTGCGTTGCCAGGTAAAGGGGAGTCAGAGCAGGCTAATGCCTTAGAGATACAGATTGTGAATCCATCTTCGAGTTGGGGCCTTCAAGTTTCATAGAAAAAAACTAGGTAGAACAGAAAAGATGATAACCACCAGGGTGCACTGCAGGGTACTGCTGCATCCCCCTTAGCCTCGAGGAATCTTTCTGGAGTCACGGAGGAACTGCGAGGGTCTGTCCATTCTTCTGAGGTTATCGGGCCTCTACCTTCTTCCTGGAGCATAGCCTCTGGGTTAAAACAATTGTAAAGACCGTCAGGGAGAAGTTCAGGGATTACTTAGCACAAATGCAGTGAGGCAGAGAAAGCAAACTACAGGATTTCTTAGACAGAATCAGCAGACAGTTTCAGCATCAGGGAAGCCTTTTCCTTTCCTACCCCTTCAAACAGCTGATGTGAACGCAGCAGCCTTCCGGAGGGAATGCACGCACTGAGCACGCACAGCTCGCTGCTGGAGGAGCGGAGCGTCGCTGGAGGCAGGTGTTCTGGATTCAGGTTCTTCCTCTACTGCAGGAGGCATGACCGTGCGCTTAGCCCCTCTGTGCTTGTTTCTTCATTTGTAAAATGGAGATGATGATGATAACATGTTCCTCAGACGGTTTTTATGAGGATTAGGTGAGTCTTACATGTAAAGTGGTACGTAGAACTGTGACCCACAGTAAGTCCCCAGTAAGTGATCGTGATTATGATCATTATTTTTATTATTGAATGGGTGAGAAGAAAAGGGAGGAGAACTCATGGTCAGATAATTTTGAGAGTTCTAATTAACTGAATTTGTTTACAGCTTGTCTCCTCCTATGCTTACCTAGATTGTAAAACTTCAAGAAAGGGATTTGCAGATTTATTTGACCACAGAACCTCCTCCTTCCTCCCCCTTTTTTCTCACGGAGTATATATAATGTCTTGTGGGACCCAGGTGTTATACAGACCACAATCTAGGAAATGTTCTTTATTTCTCCCCCACTGGACAGAAGAATAGAAAAACAGATGTGAAAATGTCTTTCACTGATGACCTGCACTGCAAACAACTGGCCATCACAGGCCTTTTTAGCTTTACAAAGCACCATGAATACACCTCTTTCTCCACTGTACAAGACCATATACCCAGGCACTCAAACCTTGTGATCACTCACTCTTGACAACGGTATCACCTTTAACATTGAAAGTTTTTTCAGCATTTTTACAGAATGTTGTAAAAAATGAATTTAAATTGACATGACTCCAGTCATCTCCAATTTGGAGATTTATTTTATCATATTGTAATTCCCTCAACATGTTTGTGCTTCATTGTCTTATTTCCATGTCAAAAGGACACTCTTGTATGTTGGAATTACATTTCTCTGGTGCATCCTACTTTGGTATTAACATAAAAACACATTATTCAGAAGTTCATTTTATTTTTTCCCTCAGAACTGCTGATAGCTTATATTGATCACTTTATGTTTTATTTAATGTTTCTGCACTGACGGCGTATCCTACATGGCTTTCCAGAACTGGGCAGGAGTTTATTCAGAGAGAAGTTAGCTAGCTTCTATAGGAATTATTCCCACTGTACCCCATTACTGCTAATCTGGGTTGGAGAAATATAATTAGAAATGAAATCTCCTGCCATTCCAGTGAATCTTCTCTATGTAGAAAAGAAGGAAAAAGTTCTGTTATTGAATAAACATTGTCAAGCTGAAGATGCACATCACAGGCAGTCTGCTAAGGAGATTGCAAAGGGAGACAGGAATCTCACCCTGTTACATAGCTAGGCAGATACAATCCATTACATACACGTTAATTGTCTTCAACAAAAGTGAAACCCAAAACAACTTGTAACTTTATGACAAGCAGCAAGTCACATCGTGAAGCCAAGCACCTAGGCTTAAATTTCCACAGAGACAGGGAGGCAAGTGCCATCCATCCTCCTGGAAGTTCAGATTTTAAAGAAATGACTCTGAGGGCTCCAAGAAATACAACCCCAGGATGCAGAATTGACACGAGGCTTATTAAGCTTTTACACAGATCTATACACATCTCTTTTAAGCAGTTCCAATTTCAAGTTTTCTAAGGAAAATGCTAAAGGGAGGGGGAAGAGTACTCATTCTTTTTGGCACTAGGGAAAATTTAAAATAAAGTGTTTCTTTAGATCTATATTTACCATTGCAATCTCCCATGTTTGGTACTATTTTATAGTTGTGCTACAGTTTTTAAAGGATCTTCATTACTGTTTCTACTTTTTCTGAGCAGTTTGCAGTTGTATAAATATCCAGCAAGTCTATAGTAAAATACCAAACTAAGCAACTATCGGAATTACAATAGGCTAAATTAAAAAAATACAGTATTCACCTTGAGAGAATATCTATAAATCTATCACGCTAATGTATGATTCTTGATTAGACTTCTTAATTCTTGATTAGGAATGTTTACATTAAATTCACAAACTGTTGTGGAGACTGTTGCTTCTTCTTTCAAGTGATTGACTACTTCAGTGTTATTTTATAGTTTTTGGTGAATCTTCCCCAATCGGAGCCTAAGGTGTTGTTTAATTCTGTAATCTCATAGTCGAAATTTTTAATTAAGAGTTTTTCTTGTAAGGCCAGTGAATTTGTTCAGAGTTCTTGTCAATCACATAGGTAACACTGCATTTACATGGTGATCTAGGCCCTTCAGTAATTATTCCATCTTCTCAAATAATTTTTCCCACATGCAAAACACAAAGATACCCATGGCCATTTTCTAGCATCAGCGTCTTCTTATGAGGTACCCATAGAAGGGTATAGATTGAATTTTAGTGTTTAGTGTAAAATGAATTGTCTTGAGAACAAACCCAAACTATGGGCCATTTTTGGACCAGTCCAACCAATAGGTATTGTCACAGCAGTCAATTAAATCCCCATGAATAATAGGCATCCACCTTTGTTTACTATCTGTACTGGGACTGGAGAGAACTTGCATGATAGGCAATTGAGACATGGCTGAAAAACTGTCTCTTTTCTCAAGGAGCCTACATTCCAATGAGATTTCCTCTCCCTTTAACTTATCATCTCAAACACCAACTCAACAAACTTCATTTCTTTTCGATCAAAGTGTGAGTTGAGGACATTTTTAGAAGCAAGACTTAGGGGCATCTCTCCTCCCAGACTTTAGGAATTGGGTCATTGAATAACAGTATCCGGGCATACACACAGCGTGTTTGTTGTCATCTGAAAACAATCAAAACTAACATTTTTAAACTTAAGCAGCAAAGGGCTTTGTTGGAAGAGCATGTGATGGTTCACAGAGCAGCAGGAGCTTTGGAAATCCAGGGTGGGAAGATGGCCAGGAAACCAAAAAGGTAGGCATTTGAGCACGTAGCCTGATTTCTCCCTGGGGAGAGTCTGTGTGGAATGCCTGGGCTGGGAACCTTCTGCCCTTTTCCATGTTATGCTTTCAGGAGTCAAAATTCCAGTAGAAATATTTGATTAGATGAGCCAGCTTCCAGTAATGTCAGCTTCATTATAGCAGAGGAGTAAAAGGAGGGAAAGAGTTATTCCATTTTGCTTTTGTTGGGGAGAAAGAATTTTCCTCTACTCTTCAAGGCTTCTTTTGACTGGTCTAATCATCAGGTTGGCATGAGGCAGATTAACAAGAGAAAAACAAATTTCATTTTGTATGTGCAGGAATCCCACATACATAAGGGACTCAAAGACAGGGTAAAATGGAGTATATATATGCCATCCTGAGCTGAGGAGTGAGAAGAGGGACTGGGGCTTCAATTGGAAGAAGGGCCATTTACAGGACAGTGAGAAGAAGTGCAGGTATTTGGTAATGAGATGTTTGCTCTGCCATGCAGACGGGTCACTCAGATAAAAAAAATTTTTTTTTCATGCTGTACACCAGAAACTAACATAACATTGCAAATCAGCTATACTTCAATTAAAAAAAGAATTAGTATGAAATAAATATGAAATATTTATGAAATAAAATTATTATAGCACCAAAATAGAAAGAAATTTTACCCTACCTGGCAACAGTAGATGGAGATGTGGTGTGGGTTGCAGTGCTGGGTGTGTATTTGTGGTAGGCTAGAGGAGGAAGGGCGTATGACTTGGTTTTGGTTATTAGCTTTGTTCCTAGGAATAGAATAGATGTTCAGTAATTGTTTTTCAAATCAAAGCATTTCTGAGAGCATTCCCTAGAGCCAGTCCTCTAAAATGCAGATCTGACCATTCTATTCTAACATTTTTGTTCTCAAAACCCTTCACTCCTTCAATGGGTTCTAATTGTTGCTAGGATAAAGGCCACATTACATATGCCGCTTACAATGTTCTATGTGACTTAGTTTTTTTTTTTTTTTTTCCTTTCTCACTCAGTGCCACCTTTCACTCTGTGTTTCAGACATCTTAAATAACTTGTGGTTTCTGTCTGTAATTAAGGTCCCTAGTCTCACTCAGATAAAATTTATCTCTGGTAATAATATTAATTCTGGGAAAGACCTCCAATTTAAATTCTTCTAGGTAGTTAAGGGAAGGACAGAAGTTTCTCTTGAATCAGCAGGGTCTGGATTTCCTTTAGTTCAAAATAATGTACATGCCAAGGTGGTACATTTTGGGGAGGCTCGTTCTGAACCCCTTCAGTTTGCAGAGTGGGAGAGAGCACTGTGCTTCCAAACTGTTTTGACATTTCTGTCAAACGGCGCTGACTTTTACATGCACTGTTCTAAGAGCTTTGCATACATTCATTTATTTTTACAACAACTCTTTTTGGCAATATTATTCTTCCCATCTGTACAACAAAGCAACTGGGCACAGGAAGTTAATTTATTTGCCTCAAGTCACACAATAAATGGTAGAGATGGAATCTGAAGCTTGGCACTCAGGTTACAGAATGTGTCCTTCTCCAGCTTGCTCAGTCTTGCCAAAGATGAGTGTTCAGAGACTTAGCATTAAAAAAAAGAAAAGAAAAGAAAAAGAGAACGTGATGAGTCAAATCAACAATCATCAAATCAACAAGCAAATGTTTCTTCTGTTTGATGATAAAATATGGGATTTCCATTTTCTCTTTATTTTGTATATTGTAAATTCATGTATTTTTTAAACTTGTAATTTTGATGTAATGTTAGATTTACAGAAGATTTGCAAAAATAGTTCAGAAAGTTCCCAATATAGTCTTCACTCAGCTTCCCTAAAGTTAAACACTTCGCATAATGGTGGTATAATGAACAAAGCAAAGAAATTAACACTGCTGCTTCACTCTTAACAAGCTGCAGACTTTAATCCTGTTTCCTCAGTGTTGTTTCTCTGTTCCAAGAGCCAATCCAGAGTCCTACATGGCATTAACTTACCATGGCTCTTTAGTCACCTCCAATCTCTGCGAGTTCCTGCCAGTTCCTTTGTCTTTTTTTTTTTTTTTTTTTCTTTTGTCTCCTGTGACTTTGATACTTTAGATGAATAATGGTCAAGTATTTTGTAGAACACTTTCAGTTGGAGCTTGGTAACCTTTCTTATGAGTAAATTGAGGTTGTGAATTTGGAGGAAGAAGGCCCTTTTTAGTGCTTTTTACCAGGGACTCTGTCGTATCAACGTGTCATATTATTAGTGATGTTAACATTGATCACTCGATTAAGATGACTATGTTTAATTTTTAATCATACTTTTCTTTTAATAAATTATTAAGTTAACTTTTTTTTTCTTCCTGAAACTTTAGTTGGGTTAACATTTCTAGTATTTAGTAAATTTTATTTATTTTTTATTTGCAGGTTTTATTATATTGCAAAACCTCTAATTCATATCGATTCCTGTATCACATATAACTCATTCTTGCCTTTCAGTGTCTAAGTTTCTGTGATTTGGAACATAATCTGTTCCTTAAACTACACATAACTGAATGCTCCATCTGTGTAATAAGCTAAGTGAAAGATGAGCAGTCCACTATGTCCATATTTTGGAGTAGTCGCCATAGCCAAAGGCAATCCTTATTCTAAGACAAAATGTAGTACCACACTAGGGAGTTAGTGAATTATAGTCAATTCTGTCCGTTTAATGAGTATCCAGGCCATTTCTTTTGCTGTTCTTGAAAGCTACATTTGTTAGTAAGGCCTTCAGGCCAATTTGGCTATTAGCCTGGGTTTTATGATACTATGAATAGCTCATTTGAAACAACCCTCCATATGTAAAACTGTACATCTGTCTTTTGATATGAGTAAAACATGTGCCAAAATAGTGACGTTGACAAATTATTCTTAAAGAAAACTATTTGTAATCATCCCTGTGTAAGCCCATGATCTTTTGTCATTTGTATGTTTTGCATATAACTGAAGTACCTGTTTAAAAACCGTCGTAATTTTAATACTTTTGTGTTTCATTTACATAATAAATTTATATATACATATATATCCTTTTTTTCTTAGATTAGAGATCCAATCTGTAAGCCCTCCTTAATTTTTTGCAATCTTTGGAGTAGTATTATGTGTTGCTCGTGTGTGTTTGTCTCCACTTCAAAATAGTAACATCTGCTCCAGGCCTCCAACAGATAGTGACAATTTTTAATGTTTGGTAAATTCTTTGTTAACAAAATTAAATTTAGAAGAGTGATAGTGAAGGCGTGGCTAAAGGTAGAAAAAAATAAAATTATAGACTCATTATAAGCCAGTATTTAGTATGCTACAGTTTTAGCAATGCTCTTGTATTTATCAACTTGGAACATGGTGATACTGGTTACTTAGCGTTCTTGTGTACTTTGCTTTTGCAAAAAAAAAAGTTAGCATTTTAAAAAGTTATGCTCTGCTTAGCCATCTAGTCACACAAACATTAGCTTTTATCTCAATGCTTAGGATGCTTAGGTATTTTTAAAAGCATCGTAGTAATCTTAGTATTAAATTTGTTATATGATTGCTTTTGAACAATGTTATTAGTTTGTTACTGCCAAGAGCTAGTATAGAATCCTCTAATACATGAAAAATCCTGAAAGTTAAATAACTCAGTTTACTTCCCAGGATATATGCCACAAAGGGTATATTTACAAATCATTACTTCCTTTTTCTTTTTTTTTTTTCTGTTTGTTTTCAGGTGAGTGATGGGGAAATGGGAAAAACTATTTGGCAGTAGGAAGCTGGACACAAAATTAAATGTCCCTGTAGACCATCTTTGGCTTCTGGGCAGGTTAAAGAGCCCTGAGTCAGGGAAAGCATGCAGTAGTGGTGTGCTGGAGCTGGCCTGGACCAGCTTGCAAAACCACTTCTTAAATTCTAAGGTGTTTTACCACCCAATTATTAAATACAGCCATTATTAAAAATTACATTGTATAAACTCACAAACAAGTGCTACTAAAACTAACGATAAATAAAATCTGGAGACATCATTTCCTGGTTTTTAAAATCACACTGTACTATTGTTACGTTATTTATGTTCTTGAGGCTATTAGTCTGTTGAAATGCTCTGTGATGGTATGCCACTGCACATCTCTTCCCAACTCTGTGTACTTGGGGTTCATGTTGGTAGCTTGATAAGCTTACAATGAACATTGTGAGTATGTGTTTTCTTAGAGAAAATAAAATCAAATATAGTGGAAGGCCATGTGATTTAAAAATCGCTATTCTTCTATTATTACTGACTTTTTCCCCATCAGTCAAACATGCTACGTTCATCCCTTTCTCAAGAGTATTTGAGGTTGCTGTTGCATTACTTTTGCCTAGAATACTTTTCCCTCCAGTATACACTTGGCTAACCTTTTTCCCATCTGAAGTTGTGTATCATCCCTTCAGGAAGACCTTGTCTGGTTGTCCTGTCTAAAACAGCCCCCCTGGCCTGCCCACGCCCTGACCTGGCACAGTTGCCTCTCCATCACTCTGCCCCTATTCTTGTTCTAACACTCACTACTCTCTGAAAGTATACAGTTCATTTGCTTGTTTGCTGTCTTTCTCCCTTCTTGTAATATAAGCTCCCTCAGGGGAGGAATCTCCTGTCATCTTTTTATTTCTGATTTTTCAATGCCTAAAACAGGGCTGAACACACAGTAGATTGGCAGTACATTTCTGTTTTTTAAAAATGATATAAGATTTGAATAGACTGTATTAATAAAAGGCATCTAAATTATTATTATTATTATTATTTAAACTTTTTTTATTGAGTTATAGTCATTTTACAATGTTGTGTCAAATTCCAGTGTAGAGCACAATTTTTCAGTTATACATGAACGCATATATTCATTGTCACTTTTTTTCCCACTGTGAGCTACCACAAGATCTTGTATATATTTCCCTGTGCTACACAGTTTATCTATTCTACATATGCCTGTCAGTATCTACAAATTTTGAACTCTCAGTCTATCCCTTCCCACCCCCCTTCCCAAAGGCATCTAAATTAAGATAGGGATTGGGAAATAAAGTAAAATTTGAATATGAGATAAAATGCAGTTAGTCAGAGTATTACCACTTGAAATAAAGAGGCCCTAAGACGATGAGATAAGCAATTCCAAACAAAACATAATTTTTTTTTGGTGTCATTTATATAAATTAAAAACATTTAACTTTTGTTAAGTTTCTTTGAGGATAGAATTTGGCAATAGATTATGTTAAAATTCTAGTTGGAGATGGGATTTGTACATTGCATTAATTATGCTGCACTTATCCATGGAAATAATGCTTCCAAAGCAACACTAATTACATGAATGAGAGAGGGTTTTATTTTAAGGAACAGCAGCATATTCAGATTTTTTGTGGCATTTCTCCAGCTACAGAAGCTAGCTGTCAAGAACTATTTTCTTTCCCAGAAGACTTTTGTAAGGTCGAAGCTGAGGCTGCAAGTCTATTACAAGCCAAACTTTGTATAATATGAGCAAATAAAATGCAAAAGAACTTTTTCAGTGGCTTTGATGATGGTAGCTATTCCTAATGTTTAAGAGCCTAGTCAGGTTTATTGCTGACTTTTAAAAAGTGTTCCCTGTGGATGGTTAGGCTATCGGTAATCCATGAAGTCCCGGAGTGTATGGTTCGTAAACTGAGGAGTAAAGTATAATGAGGCTATTGCTTAAGAGGAGTAATGTGAGGATAGGCAAATATTTGGGGAAGGAAACTTTTATTTGTTATTTCACTCATTGATACCACAAATAGTTCTTATGCACTGATTATGTGTCAGACATTGTTTTAGGTGCTGGGAACACAATGAAAGAAACACTTTCTATCCTCAAACACTCTAATGGGGGAATAAAAGAAACAGGCCATTGCAGTACAATGTGATAAGTGCTGGGAGTTGAGGCTTAGAGACTAATTAGAGGCCACTCTATTAAACTGGGGAAGGGATGATGTAGTCCAGGGTATGCTGGTGAGTTCTGAGTAACTTGGAGAGATGTTTAAGGGATAAAGAAGGAGTTTAGAGGAATGCTTGAGAGTTAAGACCATAGACTAGGAACCAGACCGTGAGTCCAAATCCTGGTGTTTGCCCCCAACTAGCACTGTGATGCTGAGCTGTTAGCCTCTCTGGGTTTGTGTCTCATTTAAAAATTGGTGATAATGATAGTACCAGATACTCAGGTTATTAAGAGGAATACCAGAGTCAAACCACATGAAGTGCTTCAACCAGTGAACATTACCTTCTATGAATAAGTTTTATCTTTAGCAACAGAGGAGATATCTGTGAGCAGTGGTTAGTGTGATGGTGAGTGGGCAAAAGGAGGAAGAGGAGTCAGGATTGACTTGTGGTTTTCTAGCCTGTCCCAGCAGGTAGATAGAGATGTGATTTTCATAATCTCCTGAGTGGGCTAGTAAGGATGGAAGCAGAACTGGGTGTGTGAATAGGAGGTGAGGCAGTACAAATGAAGAGCACACCAGGGGTCTCCAAACTGGGTGCACTTATGATCATCTGGAGGCTTTAAAAATATAGATTCTGTACCATGCTAGGCTTACTGAATTGACTTCCCCCAAGAGAAGACCTAGGTGTGTGAATTTTTAGAGGGTTCCAAAGGTGATTCTGATGAAGTCAGTTCATGGAACAGCATGTGTCCCTGTTTTAGAGGAATCTCACAAGAATTTAAGTTTATAAAGGAGGTTATAGAAGAAACTAGTTCAAAGAAATTGAAGAATGAAAACAGAAGAGATCTAAACGTATAAATTCCGATGGGGAAGATCCAGCAGACACAGAGTATTTGAAGTTACAGAGAGAATAAATGATAGAAAAGGCCCCTAGAAAATGAAATAAGATAGATTCAAGATGGAACGAGGATGATTAAATCCTCCACTAACCAAAGGGAGTCAGAAGGAATGGGTGTGGACCCAGATACATTGTGTGTGTGTGTGTGTGTGTGGTTTATGGTTAGGGTTAGAGTGACGATTTGTGGAAATAGTTTGAAAAATTACTATCTGTTGGTTTGATGTATGATAAATTGCCTCTGGTATTAATTTTCCTTTTATTCTTGTTAGTAATAGAACCCCCCTGAATTTTAGCTAGGTACATGGCCTCCCTTGCAGCTAAATGTGGTTCTGTAATCATATTCGGGCCAATGGGATGTGAATGGAATGATGTGTGCATTGTCTGGGAAAGATAAAGTGGCTTGCCCCGATTCCCCTTTCTCCCCACCTGGCTGGGAAGTGACTAAAATGGAAGGCAGTCTAGGACACAGATGAAAACCATGTTTTCGTCACTTGAGGGCATGAGCCAGGGGTCCTGGCTGTTGCCCCAAGCAGAGCCTAGACTGCTTGCTATCTCCCTTTGCATGTTATGCCAGAAGCAAATAAGCATTTATCTTATTGAAATACTGGGTTGGGGAGCTCCTTTGTTACAGCAGCTTACACTATTGTACAGACAGATTCTATATTCTCTGTAAATGAGGAGATGACATTATTTTCTAAGAATTAAGAGTTGGTGGGAAAGGGCATAAGGTTTGAAAAGAAAGAAGTTAGTTTGAAATAACTAGTTGTAGGGGATGGAATAATAGAGACAGGTACTAGGAAAATGCAGAAATGCTGTGTTAGTGGATGGAGAGATTTCCAAATTAGGAAGCCCACCAAAAGTATGGGTCCTTGCTTGCCGGTTGAGAAGGTATTCTCAGCAGAGGCAGAGAAACAAAGTGAGAAAAGTACTTTATTGCTCAGCCAGGTAGCTAGTTGAGACAGTACCCCCCCATCACCCACTGGGCTGAGAGTCTTTTATTGGAAGGCTCTGCCATCATTATCTTCATTCTGATGGTGCAAAAGCCAATCACTTTTTTCATGTTACGGGCTCTTTCCTCCTGCGGAGCTCAACCCTAGAACAGGAACTTCAGTGGGGAAGAGAACAAAGGAAAAGATACTGGGTTATGTCCTTGGGATTAGGGCAGTGGCTGTGGAACAAAAACATCCTATTATGTGGCTGTGCCCTTGGAATCAAGGAGCCAGCTGTGGCCTAAGAGAAACATCTTGTTTTTCTTAACAGTTTGACATTTTCTTCCCCTTGTTAATAATTAGTCCGGGTCAGCAAGCCTGCCTAATCACCTCTCTCAATCGCCTGGTAGTCTTGAGGAACCAGAAGACCATTGGTCATGGAAAAATACGAATTGGCTAAATAAACTCAACAAAATAGGAGGAAAACACTAAAACAGGTTTAATATAGATTTCTATCAGAAATTTTCACACTTCTCAAAGTAGAAAACGTTTCATGAAAATAAAGATCAAAAGTATATTTTCAGTGTTACAATACCTGTTGAACAACCTTTGCACGTACAGATGATAGGCTTGCTTGACATTGAAGAAGTCAAACAGGCATTGAGTGCTAAGCTGTATTTAAACGCCAAATCAAATACGAATAAAGTGCCAGGAAAGTTGAAATTATGTAAGATGGAAAATGCTTTAACCTTATTGTGGGAAGTTTCCTGAAGAAGACGGCTTTCTAGTTAAGGCTCAAAATTTGTGTGTCTTTACACCTTGGAAACTACAGCACATAGATCTTTTGTAGAGGTAGTAAAATCATACTTGACTTTAGAATCTTTAAGGCCTGGGCAGTTGTAGCCCTAGAGTGGTCTTTCATGAGATGGGAAGCTTACTCTGGCATTTGCTGTCCTTTGAGTCTTCCACATCTGACGAAATGTGATTTTAAGTGTGACTTTCCCAGTAGGACCATGTAGGATTGAGTATATGGAGTCACTCATTAGATGTAGACTATGTCATCTCCTTGTCATGGATTTCACTTTCATCTTATCTAAAAAATTATGTAGATTATTTTAGATTGTGACCTTCTTTATATTCTAGCAAGGAAACACCTAGCAGCCCTATGTTTTACACAAAATTAGCTAGAATTTTACTCCCTAAGTAGATATAGAGATAAGGGTTTTTAATATTTTTACATATTTATCAGGCAGTGTAACTGGAAGTGATTTCTTTAAGAATCCATTGTGGTAAGAATTTTGTATTTATTTTGTGAAAAAACTGGTGCATGTTCACCTAGTGGCTGCACAAAATTATTATCATAGGTTTAATTTTCTTTGTTTTAATCAAGATCCTTTGTTTTGGAAGAGTGGAGAAAGTTGATAATGCCAGTAAAAGTGATTTTCAAGATGAGTAAGATGTGCTTGTACACGTAAAGCCTCAGAGACGCTTGGTATTCACTGGGAAAGTGTTTTAATTTGGGAGACAGAGCCCTAAGCCAAATTCCTTATTATCCTCAATTTAATTGAGAAAATTGCTTAACCTCAGCCTTTCTGTCAAGTTTGATTGACAGGTAACTACTAGTGGGAGGTGCACTGAGATGCTGAGTACCTTAAAATGTCCTGAGACTCCTTGAGAGAGGTGATATGTATGTAACAGGAATAGAAAATCTTAATGTGTGAGGAGACACGCTCTTCTCTATTCTCCTGCCTCACCAATTTACTCTGCAGATTGGCAAGATCTTTAGAGGCTGAACAGTAGAATCTGGGATGAGTATTTGCATGAAGATATTGTCCTGAGAGAAAAAGAGAACAGCGGGGATAAAAGGGAAGAGGGAAGGGAAAGGGAAAGCTCCATCAAGAGACAGAAGAAAGGGAAGGAGATTTAAGGAAGAGAGTGGGAAGGGAGAGTGGGGAAAGTTAAGGAGGAGGAAAAATGGGAAATCAACGGGAATGAGAAAAAAAGAGATTTTAAAGAAATAGGTTGCAAATTGGATCTCTAACTTTTTTCAGGCAGTACAACTAGAAATTGGAATTACTTTTGGTTGCTGCCTTTTGTTTCTTTGAATACAACACTTGGTACCAGGTATTTGAGTTTTATGGAAAAATCACAGAAATTATACATTAGCTCCCTATTTTCAAATACTTTCCAGTAGTGCTGTATCGAAATCAAACGTGATGAAGGCAAAAACTTTGAAACAATATCAATATCTGATTGCCCAGAGCCAGACTTGGTGACTGCTGGCAGTAAGTCAAATTCTCTGGACGTCATAGACACCACCACAAAATTGTATTAGTTTCTCCTAAAATACTTTGTCAACTTCGTGACCGTGAACCAGTTAATATCCATACTATAAAAGTACAAATGAAACATGTCAACTGTCTTCTGTTGGTTGATTTTATTAATGGGATTTTAGAAAAGGATGAAATGTGAACTGTCATTTGGAGAACTTTTTGGCCTTTGCTAACAGGTGCAGCTTGTATTTTCACTTTGTTAAATAACTCTACAGAGCAGTTGTCTTTCTTTTGTTAGGCCTTGGGCAAGATGAAATTATGTGCTCACACAGCTTTTATTTCCTTTTTATCACAGTGGAGCTGTTGTTTTCCTAAAGTGAGAATGCTGGTGTGTACCTTATAGTAAATAGAAATGGCAGATTTAAAAATATTTAGGTAAAATAATGAGATTCTATAATTAGATATGTTGAAGTGTTTGTTTCTACTTGGTTATTTTATTTTGTAGAATTTTAAAAAGCTCTGCAAAATAGCATGTGTTAACTTTATTAAAAAGAGACCTGGAGGCTGCTCTAGACCCTGTCAACTGAAACAAATGCACAGCCTAAAAGTTGAGAGTTATGTTTTATTTGGGGGAAGGACTTGAGCCAGGATAACAGCCTCTCAGATCGCTCTGAGAAACTGCTCCAAAGAGGTAGGGGAGGAGCTAGGATATATGAGTTTTACAACAAAGACCAAGTAGCCTGAACATTAAAAGATTACTTGTTAACTGAAGAAGACCAGACATCTCAAGTTAAAGAAATCGGTGCTTTTCTATGTATGGGAGGGAGCAAATGTTTGGGCTCATTGAATTCATTCCTTTGACAAGCACCTAGCTATCTAGGGCCAGTATCACGTCCTTTCTTGTTCTGAGTCCCCTCAGAGTGCACCATTGTGAGTGGCTGCAGAGGCTGGGCAGCAGGCTTGTCTTCACTGGGGGGTGGCGGCAGTGGCTGATGACTTGATGGCTTCAGCATTCTCTGTTTACTGATATGGCTTGCATTTTTTTTCGTTCACAATCCTCTACCCGGGAGGCAACTGTATTTTGCAGATGGCTGCTAAGGTGGAATTCTGGGTAGATCAAATCATGTGTCAGTGCTGTTTCTTACGAGCAGCAGACGATGCAGTTTGCTCAATGTGCATGTTGACTCCGGGTTGTATGAGACCTAAGAAACTTCCTAAGCTTGAGTCATCAAGCAAATATCTTCAAGTAATGTGGGCTTTGGTCAGAAGCAAATGGCAAAAGCAGTTTGCCTTCTCTAGACCTGTGAACCATAGTAGTCCACATCTATTTGGACTCTTCTTGTGGAGATGTGAGGGACAGTAAAAGCAACAACAACAGGAAGAAACCTGGCAAAATGTGAAGGAAAGAAAATTAGTGCTCATGTTAGGTATCTTGTGTTTTTATGTTTCTCACCCCAAAATTTTCACTTAAAATTCAATAATGAATATAAATGTATGGAAAAAAATAAATCTCAAGCTCTATTTGACATCATACAGAAATTAATTTGAGGTGGATTATAAGATTAAACATGTGAGCTAAAGCCGTAAAATTTCAGGGAAACATTTTAAGAATAGATTTTATACTTTGGAGTAGGTAACACTTTTTAGACATGTACCAGAAGACATTACATGCAAGAAAAAAATACAGTAAGAATAAGAGCTTGCCACATTCAAAGTCAAATTAATCTCTTCATTTTATGTGTCAGAATGCTGAGCAACTTTTGAAGAGTAAGATCCCCAATTTCTAGCTGGAATTAGAACATAAAATGCATTCCATTTCTGTGCTAAATGGATACTATAATAAACTGATCCATGTAATGCTTTTAAAATATTTTGATTTTCTCAAAGAAATTTAAAGTATTTTATCATAATATCTGCGTGTTTTCTTATTTAAAGTTGTAAACTTTCTCTTATAAATTGATACCATAATATCTTCACAAGACTTTTCATCCTCTTTAAATTATAATATTCAGTTATTCAGAAAACAGCCTCATGGTAGCATATTTTACTTTAAAAATTTTAAATTTAGGCTAGCTCACTGTAGAAATATCTTTTAATTAGAATTTTCATATTAGTTTTACTACTACTATATGGGAACCTTGTTAGTATATGACCTTAAGGATGCCAAATATTTGAATTTTGTGTTATTGCAACTTGTATTAGAATGAGGTTGAATTGCTTTCTGATAATTTGTATTTTGTTATCTAGGATTTTATTATTAATCAGACTGAGGCTGGGCTTGGCTGAGCAGGTAGTAGCAAGGAATGCAGTATCTGAAGTGGTACTGCTCTCCAAATGGGAGCAGACACATGGAGGAAGAAGAGTGTGAATTAATAAATGAAGTGGGTTGCACAGAGACAAGAGAGTAGGTGCAGAGACACAGGCCGGGAGTGCTGAGACAAGTGCACAGACTCACTGTGCTCGTAGGCACGCAAGCACTTTCTAAATTGAATTATTAAGACCTGGGAGTCAGAGGAAGAGCTTAAGGAGTGCAATGAGGTAGTCATGGTGATAAAAAGGGAAGATTTTAGGAGACAGAGTTTGAATTAACTGGAAGAAGAGATTTGAAGCACTGAGGCTAGCAAAGAGAAATTTGAATTTGTCAAAATGACAGGAACCAAAAACATTAAGGAGTCCAGGCATGTGTCATAATGACAAGAAGATATACTCACTACACAGCCTAGTGTAGCTCACTCTAACAGACTAGTGGGTTCTAATAATTTATGTAGTTTATGTTTAGGAGGTGGGGAGAGGAAAGCAGAGAATGTCACATTGCATTGCAATAGTTTGATACTTATCTTTTTCTCTCATATGGCAGGTATTTTATTACTCTTACCTTTGTATTGTACTATATTTTGAACGGGGAAAGGTGCATTTTAGCCATTTAATAAATGTTGGCAGACATTGTGAAGTCAGTAATTAAATCATTACTGTATGTATAATACCACATACCATGCAGTATTCTAGGCACTGGAAATGCATAATAAAGAGCAACATAGAAGGAGTCACATCCCTCAAAGAGTTTATATTCTACTGAGGATAAGAGAGTAGAGGAGACAATGACATGTAATTCACTCAGTCACATACAGATGAGTTATATAAAGCATTAAAAAACTGGGTAAATATAGAAAATGGGAGGATGGGTGAGTAACTCTGGCTGGAGCTGTCAGGGAAGGCCTGTGGGAGGATATGATATTTCAGTTAAGACCTGAGTGGTGAGATGGAGGCTGTCAAAATGAAGACCTAGGGAAAGAGTATCTCAAGGAGAAGGAACACAAAAGCAAATAAACAAAGGTTGAGATGTGCTTTGGGTGTTCAAGAGAAAGAAGGACAGCATGAGTGGAGCGGAGTGAGCAGTAGAGGATGGAGGGACAGGAGACCTGAGAGGCAGCCAAGTAGGTCTGAAACATTGGTGTTTTGAATCAAGATGGTGATAGTAAGGGTCACGAAAGATGACTGAATTAGGGATACATATAGTGAAAGCAGAGCAGATAGTATTTGCTGACAGAATGGATTTGGAATATTGAATAAAAGAGGAGAATCAATGATGGCTGCAAGATTTTGGAAGGACAGAATTGATATTTACTGAAATGGGGGAAGACCTCAGTATGGCTAGGCTTTTCAAAGAAAAACAAATATTCAGTTTCAGACATTTTAATTTTTAGACATCTATTAGACATGTAAGTGGTGACTTGGAGTGTGTGTACACACACACACATACACATTGGACTTCAATGGAGAAGTCCTGACTATGACTATAGGTACAAGTTTGGGAGTGGTCAGCATCTGATTATATTTAAAGAGGAGACAAAATGAGATACCCTAGGGAAGGAAAGGGGGAGAGGAAAGATCTGAGGCCTGAGATCTGGGCACTTCAACATTGGAAGTCAGGAGATGAGGAGACTGAGGAGAGATCAGTTAGTCAAGCCAAGTGAAGAAATTCTTTCAAAGAGAGAATGGTCAGCTGTGTCAAGTGATGCTGATAGGTCAAGCAGGTTTCAGGTCAATATTTTACCATTGGATTTGGCAACAGGGAGTCATTAAATTTTGACAAGATCTGTTTCAGTGGGTGGTAAGGGCAAAAGCCTAACTGGAATGGGTTCAAGAGAGAAGGAGAAAAGGGATTTGAGGACAACAAGTATAGGCTTTGAAGGAATTTTGTTGTAAATACATACAGAGAAATGCGATGGTAGCTAGAAGGGGACATGGGTTCAACAAAAGCTTTTATTTTGTTCTGTTTTTTCCCCATCTAAAAAAATTGATGTACAATATTATATGTTACAAGTATACAATATAGTGATTCACAATTTTTAATGGTTATACTCCATTTATAGTTATTATAAAATATTGGATATAGTCCCCATATTATACAATATATCCTTGTAGCTTGTTTTATATAAATATTTTGTACCTTTTAATTCCCTGCCTCTATATTTCTCCTACCCCTTTCCCTCTCCACACTGGTAACTACTAGTTTGTTCTCTATATCTGTGAGTCTGCTTCTTTTTTGTTATATTTACTAGTTTGTTGTATTTTTTAGCTTCCATACATAAGTGATATCATATGACTTATTTCACTTAGCATAATACCCACGAAGTCCATCCATGTTGCTGCAAATGGCAGAATTTTATTATTTTTTTATGGCTGAGTGCTATTCCATTGTGTGTGTGTGTGTGTGTGTGTGTGTGTGTGTGTACCACATCTTTATCCATTCATCTGTTAACAGACATTTAGGTTGCTTCCAATTTACATTCCCATCAACAGTGTATGAAGGATCCCTTTTCTCTACGTCCTTGCCAACACTTGTTATTTGTGTTCTTTTTGACGGTGGCCATTCTGACAAGTCTGAGGTGATATCTCATTTTTATTTGCATTTCCCTGATAACTAGCAATGTTAAGCGTCTTTTCATGTGCCTGTAAGTGGGGTGATATTAACACACATTTGTATGCTAGTGAAAGGATTCAACAGAGCATGAGAACGCACTATATAGAAAAGGGCTTTGAGAAAATAGAGCATATTAGAGCAGGTGTTAGGGCACAAGAGGAAGGGCTGGCAAAGATCTGAGCAGCAGTACTACTTCCAGAATAGCAGAAGGAAAGGCAGAGAGAGAGAGCAACAATTTTTGATGGAAAGATGAAGTAGTTCTTTGATTACAGCGGTTTTCTTAAATTATGATATAAGGTTATCAGATGAGAGTGGAGCAGAAGGGGTTTTTGAAAATTTTAGGAGAATAAGAAGAAAGAATGAAATAGTCATCTAGGAAAATGGGAATTGAAATTTTGAGGGAATAATCATGGATTATTTCTGGCAATGCTGAGGAATCTTGACTCAAATTTGTAGGGAGACTAAGCAGTATGGTCAGGATTTTCTACAGTAGTTCATTTGCTTAAGTTCTGGCAAGAATAATTGGATCGTTGTGTTTAACAAAGGCCAGGGTTTCTCCAGGCAGATATAATGAAGGAAGAGTCTTTCCTATTTCAGTAAACAGCAATTCCATCCTTCCATAACCTTGGAGCCATTGTTGATTCTCCTTTGTTTCTTTTCCATCCCAAATCCAATTTGTGTGCAAATCTTATCAGAGTGATTATAGTGCTGGTCCATGGATGAGACGCTGAGTAAAAAGGGAGCTAAGATTGTTGAGGGAGTGTTGGAAATGAAACATGGTCGGGTAATGGATTGGAGAGCCTTAGTGAGGATGGTAAAGTACTGCTATGGATTACGAGATGAGTGGTTTGGATGCAAAGGAGGTACTTTGAAATTGAGATTTGCATGTTCTACAATTATTGATGGTGGTTAATCCTTGAGAGTAGAACCGTGTGAAATTGGCGGAGAAAAAGTCACTGGAGCTCAGGTAGTCAAGAAACGAAGAGGCCAGTGCATTTGTTGGTGGCTGTTGAAGTCACTGAGGATGATGGTAAGATAGTGGAGGAGAGAAAGACAATGAGTTTAATGTTAAGTTCATTAATAAATGTAAGATTCATGACATCAAAAAGGAATGGATGGTAACATCTAATGAAACCAGCTTCAAATGATTTAGGATTTTAAAAGATAAAGAAGGAGAAAGTATTTGGAAAAGGCACTGGAGAGGAAGCAGCAAACGTACTTTACTCAAAATCTTTGAGAAACCTGGGACATGCAGCGAACCATAGCTCCCACTTGAGAGCACTGTTAGGGAAAGCCAGATGTCAGGCGCAGCAGGAAGGTGAAAAGTCATTTGAGGACACAGGAGGAGGAGTTTGCTGATGAAAGATTGAATTCCAGAGGGCAAGGTGGAAGGGTGTAGGAGAGTGGGGACAGATTAGGGAATATCCAGGGATCAACCCCCCTGAGGGAATGGATGCTTTGGCAGGCTGGGTCTTCTGATGGTGACTGGGGGAATAGGATGGTAGAGAGTGATGAGATTAATTCTGTAAGCCTCAGAGCAAGTTGTATTTGAAGACCCCCCAAGTGGCTGACCTCTTCCTTGAGGGGAAGACATACTCTTGAGAGGGGTACGCAGAGAATTAAGAGCTTAGGACATCTTGAGATACTGGGAAGAAGGAAAAGGATACGATGGGAATCATTACATTTACGTGGCTGATTCAGTTGCTTTGTTAGAGTTCTTCTTTTGTCTACCTATCAAAAATCGAAGCAGGGCAATTTTATTTTCGCAGAAACAAATTATAGTATTGAGGGAAAATCTGTACTAAAATAGTAACTTCTTTGAGCTTTTTCATTCAAGACAGCATTTATTTTGTAGCTATAAATCCATTTCTAACTGACTGCATCCATTTACATTTGACTTACACACTTGTTAATTTGTTTCATCTAATAGTCAGCACAGAAGCTTGGGCTTGGAGACCAAAATGGTCCCAACAACCGGGTTCCTCAAATAAATCTGAATTCTGATGTAAAGAAAATACAGTACATTAATATATACCCATACCATCAAAGATGCATTTGATCAGGGTTGAAATGAAAAATTTTATAATACAGGGGACAAACACTACTTTTTACATTGTGTTTTTAATGCTTTGCATTGTGTCGGTCTGGCAGGCTGACTTCCTAAGTCCTACTAAGCGGCCCAACAAGCAGATTTAATAACCAATTAAAAACTCAAGAGGATTAAGTGAATTTCAGAGTTGCAGACAGAATGAAGCTTCTCAAAATCCTAGTTCATTTATGGTTGACCAAGATATTATTAGTACGCATTAGTCAGTCAGGAATCAAATAAATGACTCTTGTTATTTTTCACATGCTGTGAGCCAGTTGCTGCTCTAATTGATTTAGGATGTAGAGGAAGTAGGAAAACGTGTAGGAGGCTTAGAGGATGCTGCGTAACCTGTTTCCAGATGCCTCTGACATCATCAGCTTGCGAGTACAAATGGGACCGAATTCAAACACTCAAATATTTGTCATTGTTGCTGCTACTGTTCTAACCATCTGCCTGGATGAACCCTTGAGCTCTCACAACATTTCTGTGAGCTAGGGACTATTAGTACATCCATTTTACAGATGAGGAAACTGAAGCACTGATTATTAAATAACTTGCCCAAGGTCATACACCTATAAGTGGTAGGCCAGCATTTGAGCCCAGGGACTGACTCCAGAGCCCAAGATCTTCCTACAGTCCTATATAATTTCACAGGTCGTGGCAGCTCTCCACTTGGTCCATGCTGAAATTGGACCTCATTCTCCATTTACCAAATAGCCGTACTCTTTTCCTTGAGTGTTTCATACACATAGCCAATGTTAAAGAGAAATTCGTATATGTTCTCTTGAACTAATCTGCCATCCCTTTTATAGCATTTATGCCAATTTTTCCTTTTTAAAAATTTCCATCTCCCTTTATCCATCTTTCTACTTATGAAGCAGCCCTGTTGTCAGACGTGAAAATACTGAGTTAAAGGTGCTGTCCCTTGCTGCTCAGAAAGCTGTCAGTCCTCAAGGTCAGAAGAGCCTGGCATTCATGCAGAAGGGGTAATGAACCTTGCCCCAACCGTGGGTGGCAGGCTGTCATCTTAACGCTGAAACAGCACTGCTTGTGGACAGCATTTAAAAAAAACCCTCTTGAAAATAGTTTCTGCAGCTTCTGCCTCTAATGCATCTCTCAATTTGTGCTCCAAATATCCTAAGGGGTTGAATGAGAACTCAGGCATTCTCCTAATCTATTTACATCTTTTCTCCTTCAGTGCCAGTGTACCAGAAATAAAACAAAATGAAATAATAACCCATATGTGTTGCTTTCTCTGTCACCAAAGCCAATTCATTTTTCAAGTTATTTCAATGGATACTCAAGGGAGTGACCCACAAGTTCCGTAGCCTGGCAAGCCACCTTTGGGCTTAGTAAGGACTTTGAATTGGCAGACTTTGTAACAGCGTTTTTTTTTTTTTTGTTGTTGTTTTGTTTTTTTTTGGCTCTTGGGCAAAGAAATGCTTCTGAACAGGTTCAGAATCTGTATAAATTCCACAGTCATCAAAAACTAAGAGAAGGGGATATATTTTAGAAGAAAGAAGCATATTAAGGAATTCTATTCAAATCTTGAAGAGCTGGGTACAGGACCAGCCTCAGGCACAATTGTGAATTAGATGATGTTTTTCTTCGGTGTTCCCAGCCTCTCCTTTCAACCATTCTGTTCCTTCCTTGCTATAACTCTTTACCAGAATCAGGAAAGAACAAAAAGCAAATATAACTATAAATTTAACTTTAATAACTTTTTGCATTTTAAATTTATTTCTAATTATAAAAACTTTTTTTTTGTTACCAAAGGAGTTTCAGACATCACTGAAGAGGATTAGAATGAAGGGCAGGGGATTTAAAAAAAAATCCTCTGGGAGCCCTAAAATCACAATTCACAACCTACCAGCTGCTCTGACTTTAAGGCTGTTTTCAGTTAGTGGGGCTATTTAAAGATTTTCCCAATGCATTCCAAGAAGCTAAACAGAAGTATCTTGTCCCTTCTTGTTCTTGTATGGTGTGAAACTCATTTGGCTTGGAAAGTTTTTTTACTCTGTGAATGTTTGCACTTTGAAAGACCATATTCTTAATTTGTACTGGCAACTGTGCCAAATATCTTGGCAACTTTACAAAAAAAATAGCTTTAATGTTAAAGGAAACTCATATACTATGAAGGCTGTCATAATATGTTGAACTGGTAGGGAAAATTGGAATTAATATGACATTTTCTTGCTAACTTCAAATTTCAAAATTAAAACACATTTTATTGCAAGCAAGAAATGGAAGTCTTGAACACATAACTTTTCTGCTGTTTATGTCTGGAGCAACTAGAATATTGACTTTATCTTTAATCAACAATCATAATAATTGTGATCATTTGATATTACGAGTTTATATGAGAGAAATAAGAGGTGGAAGCTTTCTGCAGCTAAACACAGTTTAAAAATCTCTGTACAGCTGAATGGACCTTTGGAAATGATCCTTTTGTTGGAATGTGCTTTATAATAGTTCTTGGGTTATAATGATGTTACCAATAATAGTATAATCTACCACTTTTTTTCAGTGCATATTACATTCAAACATCAGTGTACATCATCTTTAGTGTTTATTAAAACCTTGCAGGATAGGTCTTGTTCTCTCTGATTTCCAGAAGAAATGGAAGCTCAGATAATTTTGTTGACTTGCTCAGGCACGAGTGATGTGCTCCAATTAAGATGCAAACCTTCATCTATCCAGACCTAAAGCCTTCGCTCTTTCAACTATATTCAGCTCTATCTCTAAACCAAAAATTAATCCCTGACTATTTGTCATACCAATATATAAGTGGCAGTGGCTATAAGGGCACAGGCAGTTAGTTTGAACCAGGGAAATAATAGCACAGTCGTGGGGCATGGGGTAGGTAAACATCCAGGTTTAGAGGTGATTCTGGCTGGATTAGTTTGGAAGTTGATGTAAGTAGGAGCTCTCAAGGTAGGTGACGGCTGGTGGCTGAACCAAGTGGACGCATTCGGAGCAGGAAAATACGTTACAAGAGCCTTGAAAAATAGCAGAAGCCATGGTGTTTCAGTGTGAGTTCGGCGAGAAACAGCATACTCACATTTGGTAATTTGAAGAGTATTTAAAAAAGGGGCTAATTTAAATATGTGGATAGGGTATAGAGAAATGACAGGGGATAGTGTGATCTCCTGAGGAATGTAAATACAGGAAGCTGTTCCCATCCATAAGCCTAAAGGAGTCAGGGGACAGTGGTTCCTGAAACCCGGACATGTGACCTTTACAGCAGTGGTTCACAGTAGCTGTGACCTTTACAGCCACCCTATGATGGCTTTGATGACAACCTCCTTATGATGCACCCCATAAGGAGGGAACTGGAGAAACAAATACCCCAACTTCCTGTTTTACCCTCCCTCTAATCTTTTATGGTGCTCCTTAGTGGCTCAACAGGAGGCTACAGGGCACGGCATTAATGAACTGCATGCTGGTCGGTCTCCTGCGTACTGGGCAGGTTGGAGAAAGTGGGAGAGGAGATGCAGAGGTGCAAGTACAAGCGTCCCAGCCCAAGATGTCAGGCAGAGGAGCAGTAACCTGTCAGAGGGAGGGGAAGGGATAAATTGGGAGTTCAGGATTTGTAGATACAAACTACTATGTATAAAATAGATAAGCAACAAGGCCCTACTGTATAGCACAGGGAACTATATTCAATACCTTTAATAAACTATAAAGAAAAAGGATATGAATAAGAATATAATATATATATATATATATATGACTGAATCACTATGCTGTACACCAGAAACTAACACAACATTGTAAATCAGCTGTACTTCAATTGAAAAAAAAAATCAAGGAGACCGTAGAGCCAAGGAGACTGGAAAGCTGGGTTAGGATCAAATGGGACTTCAGAGCTGAGGCTCTAGCTTGCTTCATTCACTGTATTGGTGAGAATCATTCATTCATTTATTTATTCATTTATTCCACGAAACACTCCTCAGTTTCTGTTACATGCCAGGCCGATGGTTATTGTACTAGGTACAGTGACACAGTGTGAGTCAGTCATGAGGTGTGTGAAAAAGGGCAATCAGAAACATTTTCCTGGTGCGTTTATTAATTATTTATATATTGTTCTATTACCTACTATTACTCTAAATTCTACAAGCAAGGCCATGGGGTCTTTTTAGTTCCATTAATTAATCAGATTCACAAGGTTGCCATAAGTCACACAGGCATCCAATTCATTTAGAAGGAAAATTTTGCCATTTGCAGCAACATGGATGAACTTGGGAAGTATTACGCTAAGTGAAGTAAGTCAGACAGAGAAAGACAAATACTGTATGATATCATTTATATGTGGAATCTAAAAAATACAACAAACTAGTGAATATAACAAAAAAGAAACAGATTCACAGATACAGAGAACAAACTAGCAGCTGCCAGTGGGGAGAGGAAAAGGGGGAAAGGCAACGTAGGGGCAGGAGATAAAAAGGTGCAAAGTACTACGTCTAAAATTAGCTCCAAGAATATGTTGTATACATATTGTCACCACAGGCCAATATTTTATAACTATAAATGGAGTATAACCATTAAAAATTGTGAATCACTATATTGTACACTTATAACTTATATAACATTCTACGTCAACTACAATTTTAAAAAGTCAAAAAAAATTCACTTAGAAGGACATGGGACAGGAGCCCCAGCTGGCCAGCAGGGCAACGTCAGGTATTGCTCTTCCGTGAGACTAGCCCTTACAGCGGTCCGTGAAATCTGAGTGGCAGGCCGAGAGCTATACTCTTTGGTTTCCCACACCTCAGGTTTGAAAGAATGATTCTCAGATGGAGCAGGTATGAAAGTTCCCCTGGCTTAAAGGCCCCCTATTCCACAGGAGCCAATATCTCTTGTAACAATTCCGTAGACTGGGCTTTTATGGTCTTTACAAAAGGCATGACCAGTTACAAGAGTCTAAAACTATGGTTTTCTCCATCAATTATTTATCATTCATTTATAGTTTTTACCTCTCCAGATGCAATTAACCAAACAAAGATTATGTTCACCATAAGCAGTGCTACCTAGTAATGTAGCTAACTTACCTCCTGTGTCAGGTTGCCAAGGGAACAGACTAGAAAGTGAATTGAATGTCAAATTCTAAGGGAGAAAGGGAAGAGATTTTGTTAACCCTTCGTCCATGCATATTGTGCTTCTAATTCGTATTTGCTGGAACAAACAGAACCGGAGAAAGACATGTCAAGGGCATGGGACAAAGTTTTTGAGCTAGGCTTTGAAACATCGAAAAACAAATTCAGCTCCTGTTACCAAAAAGAAAGCCCACATTCTGTTTTGCACCAGCAAATAATTTTAAATAGTCAGTGAGCCAAGAAGATCTTCCAAAGAAATGATTCATAATAATGGGATGAATTGTTGTTCAAACTATTATTATATGAAGGACAATGAACTACAACTAGTTTTGTATTCAGGCAGCCCTTGGAATCAGCTGATATCTTAATATTTAGTTTGCAAAGCAAAAAATATTGAAAAGATGGTGTGTTTTTCTGTGTCATGAAAAATATATTAGCACGACCTTTCATATATGTCTCACATGACACATTATCTCTTTGCCTCTCCTATGTCCTCCTGTGGCAAACTATGCTTCTCTTATCATGTTGTATTATAATTTTTTATAGAAAAATTTCTCCCCACTGGACAGTAAACCCGGTGAGGACAATAACCATATTGGTCTCATTATTGCATCTGCAGCGTCTAATTCAGTGGCCTGCATAGTAAATACTCAGTAAAGTTTGTTGAATGGATGAATGAATAAATGAAAGAATGTAACTACAGTGCACACTATACTGGATTCAAACTTCGAACAAAATTTTTCTTATAGGAAGTACCTTTGTTAAATGGCATTAAAATGACTTCCCTAAAATTGTATTTTTTGTAGAGAGTCAGTCACATATGTTACATTTTAAGGATGACACATGAAGATTGACCTATTAATTGGTGAAGCATGCAGACAGGTTATGAGTTGTAGTATATTTTTCTACAGTGAACTACTATAAAAATATTTGCCAGGATGCCTAAGGGCTCTCCCCTGAATTTCAGTGGACTTTTAATGTTGTCTTCAAAGTCCCTGCAGAGTAATTCTTAACAGTGAAATTCAATTCAGAGAATCCACTACAACAAGGAAAAAACTTCTCAAATCCAGTTAAGGAGTGATGCAGTACAAGTCCTAACTAAAGAAAGAAACCACTTCTTGGAGTTTATTAATTTACTAGACTAATAATTCCATATCTTACATTTGATAGTGCTTTAAAATCTGTAAAAAGATACTTTCATTTGCTATCTTAATTAAGCCCCAATTTCAGATGTGTAAGCCCAATTTTATAAATGGTAAATCCTCAAAACACAATGTGGGCTCTGGAATTAAACAGTCTTGTGTTGGAAACATGACTATCAGCTACAAACTGTGTGATCTTGAATAAATCTTGATAAATTTCTTCATCTGAAAACTGAAGAACATGATGGTGCCTGTTTTATAGGATTGTCGTGAGAATTGCAAAATGCAAAACTACTTGCTGGAAAAGTAAATGGCAGATAGTAAGTGCTCAATATGTGTTCACTATTATTAACTTGTTTGAAGACAAATGATTAATTAGTAAAAGTAAAATTTGAACCCAGGTCATTGTTTCTCAACTTCAGTGTTCTTTCTACCAGTCCACATTGTATGTGTATTGTTTATTTAAAATTTATTTGGAATGGTGTATTTTTGAGAGGGCAGGGTAGTAATTAGTTTTACTTATTTATTTATCTTCAGTGGAGGTACTGGGGATTGAACCCAGGCAGGACCTCGTACGTGCTAAGCATGCACTCTACCACTGAGCTATACCTTCCCCCCTAGAATGGTGTATGTTTTGCCTATGTCACACTTTATCTGGCATTTGGAGGTTGTGCTGCTTAGTTATAATCGTATGTTTTGCCTCTGAAATGTGATCATCTTGGTTAAATGTATTAGATAATGGTTGCTGGTTGATGGTTTTCATTTGCAGATGTAAATGGCTTTGGAGGGTAATGTTTTTAAAAAACTTTATCTCTATACACTTACAACAGAAAATTCAGTATCTAAGTCATTAATTATCTAATGATTATCAAAACTATAGAAAAATATCACTGAGGGCTAAGAGCAAAGGCTTCTTTGATCTACCTATATTTCACTTTCATAATATTAGAACTGTAATTCTCTTGATATGGTTTGAATGCTTCCTTGTTACATAAAACATAGATTCAATTTCACATCCACAATATCATTCACTTCCACCAGGAGGTTTTAGGTAAAATATTGTACTTGGAAATGGTACTTTACAGAAGACATAAATGTAGATATAGTAGACTGTAGTAGGTCAGAGTTTCGATATGCTGAGTTTGAGTTCTCTGTGGGTCCTCTAAATGTAGATGTTTATGAAGAAGTTAGATATATGGGTCTGGGATTCAGGAGGAAGATTTGGACTGGAAATACAGATATTTAGTATCTAACATAAAGAAGGTGTTCAAATCATGTCAGTGGCTGAGATCTCTCTGAGAGAATATGAAGAAAGAGTCTATTGAGGGAAACTTAGAGAAAACGAAAAGCTATGGGATGTGTAGAGGAGGTTTCAAAGGATACAGAGAAAACCCAGGATTCAAGAGAAAAGCTGAGAGAGACTCTTGTCCTGGAAACCAAGAGATCCATTCTTTTGACAAATATTTTTTTGAGCAATTTGTGTGAGATGTTGAGATAAATTTGTGAACACAGCAGATAGACTTATTTGCTGCTGGGGAGAGACAGACAAAAATATAATAAATAAGTAAATCCTATATTTTGTAAAAAGATGAAAATATAATAAAATATAATAAAGCAATGTAAGGGAGACAGAGTGCAAAGGGTGCAAATTTAAAATTAGGTAGTCTGAAAAAAAAAATCAAACCAAATAGTCTGGGTAGGTAGACAAGAAAGTGGCATTTGAGTAAAGACTTGAAGGAGGTTAAGGGAGTGAGAGATAAGTAATTTCAAGAAGGATGCAGTAGTCTACACGTTTCTGAAAGGTTAGGTAGGATACTGATTGAAAAGTTTCCATTTGATTTTTGAGATTGAGAGTCAATGTTGCCCTGGACAGAAGGAAATCTAGTAGCACGGGGCAAAGGTAGAAGGCAGATTCATGGGTAGATGAATAAATGTAAAGAAAGACAGCAAACAGGGACCTCTCTTTCTACCAGTATAATTTTGAAGGGAAAAGGAAAAAACAGTGTGGTGTCCAGAAGCACAGATTAATAAACATTTTGTTTAATAAAGATTTGATTTCATTTTATTACTAGATAGAAAAGATTTGAATATAATTATAGACAGAGAGGGGTTGAAGCCAGCATAGAAGAGGTTAAAATCCAGGTGGTCAAGAGGATGTGAATTTATAAGAAGAGATACCTGAGGACCTGGGAAATGGGGGAAAGAGAATGGGATATAAATGGAGAAAGAGCTCTTCCGCTGGAACAAAAACAAATAAGGAAATATTGTGTTGCTTATAAATAATTTAGTATTGAGAGGAAGCAAATGATGACTAGTTTTTCCTATGAAGTAGGGAATTGATGTCATTTGTTAAAAGTGATAAAGTAGGTAATGAGGGTAGGAGGCCTGGGATGATTTCACATAGCTACTGTGGGACAAAGAATAAGGAAATGATTAGGACTGCAAAACAATTCTGAGGGTACAGTTAAAGCTGGAATCTATGAATTTTTCATACCATTCATCTTCATGATTGTGCATTCTGTCTTTTCTGTAGCATGCCCTAGCAGTCTAGGCATAGAAGAAGAATGAATAGACAGCTGAACTGATCCAGGCCAGAGGTTTTGCCTGGTATGTGTGATGAATTGATTGGGAGAATGTGAGTTAAGGGGTTTGGTGAGATTGTATTTTAAATGATACTTAGATTAGTCATAGAAAAGGGAGAGAATAAATAGGCTCGGGCTGATGAATTAGGACCAAAAGGAGAGACTAAAGGGAAGAGAAGACGATAGAGAGGCTGTGAGGGAACTGGAGATATAAGAGAATGTGGTTCAATGAATCTGACATTGGAGTTTAGGATTTCAAAAATGGGGCACTTCTGGGTGATATAAAGCCTGAGATGAAGATGCCTGCAGGGAAGTGGAAGTGGGTAATGACTGTAACTGAGAAGGACAAAAGAACTGTCAGGCAAGACCATTGGACTGGTCAGCAACATGGGGATTGAATTCACGCAGAGTGATGGCAGGGATTAAGAGGGAGGTTGTGAACCGGTATGAAGTTATTGCTGAATCAGTGGATGATTGTAATGAGGAAGAAAGAGGGAGGTGATATATGAATCACATGAGCCCCAAAGGAAGGTTTCATGATACTGAAGACGTTCTGTGAGATTCAAGAAGGCCGGCTAGGAAATCCACTCTTAGTGGATGTGGTATATAGATTCAGATCTGTCCTTTTAAATAACAAATTAAGCTTTAATTTATCGTAACCCAAACCAACCTAAAGTGATTCCTTAATTAACTGGGCTTTGCTTCTTTCACCTATACTTTTTTGGATGAGAGCAAAGCACGAGAAAATAAATTATTATTAGGATTAATAAAAAGGTCAATTTGTTGGTCATGTACAGTAGAGGATATATTCATGCAAATATCCTATATTTTCCTACAATTACTTCTTTAAAATGGTACAGTGAGAAATGACATTTGGAATAAAGGCAGAGGAACTGAGAGCATGGCCAGTCACCTGTTACAACTGACCTAATGTAACAATTAAAAATGGAATGTGATGCACAAAGTTTCAGATACCCCATGATGTATCTTTGAAAAGAGTGTGATTTTAGTTTACCCATGATGTGGTTATTTGCTCAGAAAAAAATATAGGTACTTATTAAATAAATTGAAATATTTGTTCATTTGGCAATGTATATCCCATTTCTAGTATGAAAAGGAAAATTTTCTCTGATATTAATGGAACTCTCAGTTCTCAGGATAAGCAAAACAGAAACATAATGTTGTAAGTTTGGCCAATTTCAAAACAGGAGCATTTAAAGAATGGAAAATTTTATAACATGGCTTTACAGCTATAATATATTTTCTCATTGTAACTAACTGTTGAGTTTTTGACTGTGGACAATTAAAGTAAACCAGCAGATTTTAGTTAAAGGTATATTTCCACTCTTCTCTGGAGAGAATATGCAAGCTGCTGACACATTTGTGCACTGGTGAGGGCACTGGTTCAGTCTATCTTAAACATGCTGGCATTAGTTGATTGTAGAGATGAGAGCCATTGATAAGGCTGTTCTATAAAATATAATAAAAATTACTTGTGAGGAAGAATGGGAATGGGGAAAATATCTTGGCTTTAGTGTGCCTGCTGTACATGAGGTCCCTAAATACAGAAACTTTTGTCCAGTGCCTATAAATGTGTAATTCAGCGTCACTGTACCTGCCTGATACCTGCCCTCCTTCCTTTCCATTTGTCTTCTCCATTCTCTTTCTTTGTATCCTCTGGCTTTTCATTGAATAATTATATATTAAGTGCCAAGTACATGTCAGGTACTGTTTGGTGCTGTGGGTATGCAAAGGAAATATATTCTCTATCCTTAACCTAAGTTCTGCTGGGGAAAAAATTAAGACAAAGCAATATCTCAACACAGTTTCTAAATCTCGAGGCAATGCTGGGTAACTCAAGAAGATTTTTGTTTATGTGTAGGGACGTAGCAAAGTAGGAAAGTTTTCTTTTCCCCTTCCCCCAGAAAAAAATTCAGTTTTGATAAACTTTTCCAGAATTTTCCAATCAGAAAAAATTAGAGAGAATTGGGGTTTTAAAAATATTCAGTATAGACATAAAAGCTATTGTTCAAGACAAGATTGTAGTTTGAATTAGATCTGTAGGGGAGATTTCCATATCCCCTGCCTGGTTCTCCTAAGAGCAGATGGAATGGACCGTGCATTGTCAGGACAGCGTATGTGTGTTGAGATTGGAATGCAGCTCTTCCACTTGAGAACGTCTCCTGCCACAGCATCCTATCTACAGAGGTCGCATGCATTGAGGAGGAAATCAGCAAGAGTGAGAGATGCATAGACTGAAAACCTCCATATCTAATTCCATTCATGTTCTTCAGTCATTGACACCAGGAAATGCATTTTTAAAAACCTCTATACGTTACAAAGGTGATGCATTTATTTTTGGAACTCATAGACGGTGAGTTGCAATCCAGTGGTAAACTGGAGAGTGGCAATAATCCCAGGCAAAACTGAACCAGAAGGGCTTCTCTATTTCTTATCTCCTCACTCTGTCCTACTCAGCTTTCCTTTTTAGTCTTTTCCTTTATATATAAAAAAATGAGAATCTCTTTATCATTGTTTTTCTTCAGAAAATAGGATTCTAAGAATATGTTACTCTGATTAAGCAGAGTGGTCATCGGTGATATTACGCATATGTTACATTTTTGCATTAGGATGTTAGTTTATGTTCTTCTTTTGAAACATAAACCCTATTTTGCCAAGTGTTTTGACGTTTTTGAAGAATATTTATAAGAACACACTTTATTTTAAAGCTTTAAAAAAAGGTGTTTAGTTTAACATTGATAATAGTAGATTGCTATCTTTGCTCAGTTATTTGAAGAACCAGGGTCTTTTTCTTAGACTTCTAATGTGGAAGCAATTATCTGTTGTGTTGGGTAATTCCTTCACTTCTAAGTGTTGCTCCCTGAAGTTTTATTTCAGGGAGAAAATTATTGGTCACTTGGTTTAAAACAACACTTTAACTGCATGATTGAGGTTACTTCTTCCCCAGCTATGATCTCAACTGTTATAGCATTGGTCACAGCGAAAAATAATAGTTTTGTCCAACAGTCAATCTGTCATGTCCCCTGGCTGTGTTGTGGCTCATGACTAATGGTGAAATTAATCAGTTTGGCTCTTTGAGAACATGTTTCCTTGACACTAGTACGTTGTTAAGGCCCCAGGAAGCATTGTCCATGATTTGTTTACAGCAATGGCTAAGTTTTCAGACATTACATAATTTACTTTCTTCTTCTTCTTTTTTTTTTTTTTTTTTTTGCTATTTTTCTATTCTATAATGAAGAAATTTCAAGACAAAGAATATCAGGTAACTCCTCTAGAAAATTTAGACTTTATTTAATTAAAAATTTCAGAAGTAACTTCAAAATTGGGTAAATGTTGCCTCTTTCTATTTTTTTCACTGTAAAAGTCTCTAGGTTTTTAGTCAATATTAATAACAGAAACATAGTTCAATAGGAACAATAGCTATTTTTATGAGATACTCATCTCGAGGCTGTATAATCTCCTGTTAACGTTGTTTAAAATAGAATTAAGCTTGTCTGTCTGGGTTGTTTTAAAACCTCTGATGTGGGTTCTTAAGACGATCACAAGTGCAGTACAAGGACTGCAATGCAATCAGCCACTTGCCTATGTGATTACTGGAGAGAATGTTTATTTCAAAACTCTGTAGGCTAGACAAATACTTTTATTTAATTAATGATCATAGCTCCATGGGTTTGTTAAAGCCCTTGCAAAAGTTGCTAAAGATCATCATTCCTGTGAGTTTAGCTGGACAATTTACTATGGAAAGGCCTTAAAAGGTCATTTATTTAATCTTTCTGCTTTTGGACAAAGACAAATGTTGAGAAATAGTCAGATATTATTTTTAGCTGCCCTATTTTTGTGTATTTGTTCCATCCTCACTTCATGTGATTTCCCCTCTTTTAGACACGAGGCTTTCTGTGGTACAGTCACTTAACATCTTTACTTAACATTTCCATTATGGTTTAATCATATGTAGGCTCTACAGTCGAGAATGAGTTTGTTAAGGCATTGTTGTATAATCATGAAGTTTTTCTAGTTTGCTGCCTCAAATATAAGCCTCTTGGATGAAGTTGTCATTGCAGTGCCCAGCTGACCAAGAAACCTGGCTTTAAAATATTTGAAAAGCCTGTTTAATATGGGATTCAAGACAACAAAAATTTGTTGGCATTGGCCAAACCCACTATATGAACCAAAAAACGATCTCCCATTGTGCTGATCAGTTACTGCAGCCTGCATTTGCAGGCAGACCCGATTCTACTGACCTCGAGTCATTTCCAACCCCTCTTCTCTCTTGCTTTCTTCTTCTACTATCGAGGCTGGAAAAGATTAAAAAAAAATTCTCTCTCTAGCCTCTTTTGCTAAAAGGGGTGACCCCTGGGACATGGTTGTGCCCAAGTGGAAGTCAGCTGAGATTGTGTCTCAGAAGATTTCACTTTCTAAGTTAACAGAGACCAATTTGGTGGGCACTGGTCTGCCCCTACTCATTTTAGCACCTAATGAGCAGAAGCCTAGAGTTTTAGTAATCATCTTGTGATGCTGAAGGATCCTGCCCAGAGAAATCACAGAAACACTGGCCTTACATAACTGAGTCACTAAATCAATACAGCAACCACCCACGTCCAGATGTCTTTTTAAGTGACAAAAATAAACTTTTATTTAATTTAGCCACTAAGCTTCATTATATGTATCTGAAAGCATATGGTATATGTGTATATATATAACATATACATATAATGAAGTTCTGGTTTTAGCTATCAGTTTATCTTCCCTAGGAATTTGATAAGAAGCTGGAGGTTGAAATGGCCAAGAGAATTTTCTTGGACCTAGTCAGATTTCTTCTCCTTTGTTATTTTGGTTTGATGATTCAAATTAGTTTCACAATTGCCTGGGCTCAATTCTACTTTTTAAAACAAGTTCAGAGCCTTCAAAGTCTTTCTGAATGAGTTCAAAATTTAGATTTCCAATAGTATCTTTATTGATTGATAACATTTCTATCTTATCACCATCATGATACTGAAATTAAGGGTTTGTTCTTTGAAATATTTAGTAAGACGGCCAATTCAGCTGCTCTTCAGCCTAGAAATGATAATGGCGTCACTGCCCTTTAGGGGGGTCACCGGTCGGCTTCTCTGTTGCCTGTCACTGCAAGAGTGAATCTTTCTGGTTAGCCCTGCATTACAATAGAAGATCCTGTGTCCTAATTCTCAATTTAGGTGGGAAAGAAGGGTTGCTTAATGGAGTCTGACCTGAGAAAGGTTTTCCTTCGATGGGAGTCAGGAGCTCTCATGAGATTTTCTTGGTATCATCAAAAATCTTTTCTGGCTACAGCCATTTGAGATTTTACTGCTTAATTATTTCATGTGGACTTAGTTCTAGGCTACATTTTCATAAAATCTCCAGTGCTTATCCCATGCATATAGGAGGTGCTTAGTAAAGGTAAATTGTTTAAATGTTAAGTGACAAATTGAAATTAAGAGAAAATTGAGTTCTCTTGTTAGGTTCTCTTGTCAGTTGGCTTTACGAGAAGAAGTTTATAAATTAACGTTGTAATTTAAATAACCAGAAAATTTCAAATAATACTTCAAAACTAATTGTGGAAGAGAAGCTTAGCAGAATTAGTAAAGCTACAATGAAGCACTGACAAATTATGATTGTCAAGAAAGTAATCACAGGGTTTTACAAACATCAGAGTTTCACAGATACCATAATGGTAGCTAATACATCTCTTGAGCTTTTTGCCTCTTTTTGCCTCTTAGGTGGAGAACTAGAAAAGACAGAGAAAAACAGCCTTGACCCTTTATTTAGCTCTATTAACTCAACAGAGGATAATGGTGGGTGAGATGAAGGAAGTATAAAGCTACTTGAATATGAGAATAAAAAGCTAGAAGGACTTTTGAGACTAACCAGACTAGGGTCCTAGAACTTGTCCCTTTTCTTTTTTGAAGCACATCGTTACTGGAACTTCTTGCCATTCTCAGACGTTCCCTACACTTTTGTAGTTATATGCTGCTGATCAGGGTTTTCCCACTGCCTAGAAGGTCTTTTCTCTACTCTTTAGACTCCTAGTCAAACTTCAAGATCGGAATAAAATGTTAACTCTTCTGTGAAGCATTCATAAAGTACTTCAAAGCATCTTAAAGATTCTCTTCTCTGTGCTCTCACAGCACCTACACAGCACTACACACACACACATGCACACACACAGAGTTTATATATTCTAACACTGTTGCATATTATGGTAATTTGTTGATTTATATGTCTTTCTCCTTTCCTAGACATTAATTCTGTAAGGGTAGGGGCTGTGACTCATTTATCTCCCTAAACCAGGACCTCACAATGCGTGAGACAGAGTAAGTGCTCAATAAATCTTTGTCAAGTAAACAGATGTCCTGGAAAGGGAATGACTCAGTAGTAAGTTTCAGTGGCGTTAACATAAATGTTGTATTACAGCAGGTCTCAGGGCAGAGGGAGAAAATATAGGTTAGATTAAACAACGGTTGTTAGCAATTTAGAATTTGTGGATAAGGTGCTTAATTATTGTTAATATTTGTCAGATACCTTTGGGTCTGAAAAAGAGACCCCTTGATTCAAGTTGGCTTAACCAGTAAGGGAATTTGTCATCCAAACAAAAGAAAGTACAGAGGCAGAGTGGGCTGAGAGTGTAGTAATGTGGGGGCTCCAGCTTCACGTCTTTATGATTCTTTTGGCTCCTCTCTCTTCCCTCACGTGGGCTTTAACTTCAGACTGGCTTCCTTCATGACTGGCAGGTGGCTGCCAGCAGCATTGGCATAACACGTGTCCTTGCTCTGGGGTAGACCTCCCTTCCTACCATGGAGTAAACATTCTTTTTTATATTCTTTTTAAACATTCTTTGTTAGTCTGATTGGTCCAGCTTAGCTTGTGTAGTAGCCTGGGCTATCATGGTTGTCAAGGAATGCCGTTTAATGATTGGTAAGATAGTTGGGATGATTGTAATTGTCTAATCAAGAGACCCTTTTGAAGTTGTAAGGAATTAACTTCCCCAAGCCACGCAGGGTGACTGTAGGAAGAGTGTAATGGTTAAGAGCACAGACAGCCCCACTGCTCTCATTTAAATCCCATCTCCTCCATTTACCTGCTCTGTGACATTCGGCAAGCTAACGCTAACTCAGTTTCTGTTTTTTTAGTAGGGCTGGTAACAGTACTTACTTCATAAAGTTATTATGAAGGTTAGTGAGTTATTAGATGTAAATTATTGAAAAACAGGGGAGGCACTATTGAAGTGTTAGCTCTCACTTTCTGATTATTTGACAAAAATTGATGTTATATTAAAAAGGTAAAAGCAGAGAATAGATTTTATGTAGGCAAGCAACAATGCTCATTATGTAAGTTTTTGTTTCCTTTAACAAGTTGACTCTTAGGATCATCCAGTTTATTTTTGAATGTTTACCACTTTCGTAGTGATGAGTTTCAAATTTAAAGAGAAAGATGATCACACAGGAAAATGTATGCTTAACTGTGTATTATTAATCATGTCTGGAAAAGAGGAAAGAATATCTGCCTGTTTATTCTGAGAGTATATATTCTGCCAATCTGTAGCCAGATTAACTATGGATAAAATACTGTCGGTGTCTCGATACCATGTACACATACACACCGTATGCGGAGAGAGCTGATGGCTGCCCTGAAGCTTTATTAAGTTGCACAGTCTTATATAGCAAAGAAGAATGACAAGGGAAATGGTTAACAGGCAGCGTCTGGCTCAAGGTCAGAAGACCCTTTAAGTTTTGGTAAATCATGTTCGTGTTGGCACCAGCAAGCCTTACAGCTTATCAGGGCGGAATGTATGAGAAACAGCTGCTTCACAATATTCTTCTTGGACTCAGGCGGTTGTGCCTGTCTTAGGTTGCCCACCTCTGGGGATCTTACCCGTCCTTGGCTAACCAGCCTTCTCACCTCTGAGTCTGCAGCTTTTTATAACTTGTTTACCATTCCAGCCCAAGGCCTGTTCCCTTGTTCCCACAGTCGGGGACCTACAAATACCTAAAAATAATTTAGATTAATGTATACTTAGGATTTAATCAGATTCTTAAACATCATCTGCTTCACCCTTTCATTTTACAAATAAAATTTAGACTACAAGAAATTACATGAACTTGCCCAAGATGGTGCAGCTTGTGGCAGAACTGACTTAGAGTCAGAGGCTTAAACTTCACTCATGTATTATTTCACTGGTCCATATAACACCCCTCTTGAGTGCCAGACTCACACTTCTATGTAACTAAACCTAGAGACTTTGTCCTCTTATTAAGAATTAGCCTTGTGCTAGTGTGTGTTCTATAATTTGTAGTATAAAACTGTTTACTCAGTTGAAGTCAGCAAATCAATGTCTTCAAAGCAACTTGAATATAAGCTCTTGCAGTTAGTATTATGGTATATATACAGGATTTAAAGGAATAGGTTATGCAGGCTACTAGATGTGATTTATTTAAGTCATATTTTTCAGGAAATAGGTTGCCAATACTAGCTTGAAATTTTAGCTGTTTGCAGTGAGTTAGAATGTCAAGTAGAATTCCTGGAGAAAGCTTTGTTAATGTTTATAAAGAGGGAAAAATGCATATTTAGACACATATTGGCTAAAATTCCTAAATATTAAATATTAGAAATGTTACAGAGAAAATATTGTGTTAGTGTTCAAGGACAGGGGAGTAATCTGGAGCTTTCCAAGCTTCGCGGTGTAAGTTTAAAAAGAAAATTTCTCTGGTTCGGAGATCACATGATGAAATTCAAAACAGAAGAGGCAGGGACACTTAAGAAGTTCAGTCCTTTGATCATCCCTCCCGAAGCTGCCTTTTGAATTGGTTGCTGACTGTTTCCTGCCTTACCAGGGCGTCTTCCAGGAATCACAAAGCACACATACACACTCCGTGTGGTACTTCATGGTCCCTCCCTGATGTTTACTGGAAGCATCATAAGCCACTTTACAATTCCTACAGGACACCGTTTTTATTAGAGCTGGTTCTCAGCTGTCACTTCACTTGCCCGTGCTGAAAGATGCTCTCAAGAACTATTGTGAATTGAGTCACTAGAACTGGCTTTTTGTTTGATGCATAATTAGAGACATAAGATCAAGTAAGTGTTAATTAGCAGCGATATATTAAAGAATCTATTTTGGAAACTGCAGGTATCTCAGATACAAGAAACTTTACCTTTCCCATAACCCTTGTTGCATAAGTTTTGCACAATTCAGTGTATTCCCTGATTTAATATTATTATTCATTAAAAATCATCTTGTGTGGTTGTATTATTTCATAAATTATGAAGAAACACAAAATAGCTGGCATTGTTTTTCTAAGTGTTTTTTTTTTAAATACCTGAACACTTCTCTTTTTCATACAGACTTTCTCCCCTAGTTTCATGCTTCTTTACTTGTAAACTAAGAGTTATGAAAACATACAGAAAAAGGTGTCTGTGTAGCATTGTGGATGTGCTAGTATCAGCCTCCATTTATGTGACTCCTAAATCAGTGTTTTCATTTGGACTTCATTCCTGAACCCCAGCATTAATCATGAAACAAACACTCATCGAGTTGCTGCTGTGTGCCGGGTAGTGTTCTCACGTAGTAGTGAATCCAAAGTCATGCCTGATATTGTGAAACGTTCTACATTCCAGCGAGTCCAGGAGGAGGTTGGAGACGTAGGGGAGGACAAACAATAAACAGACAAATGAATGAATTCTAAGTTTACAGAGAATAGTGCTATGGACTAAGTAAAGCAAGAAACAAGGATTCTGAGTGCTGGGGTTGGTGGCAGAGGTAGCAATTTTAACTAGGTGGTCAAGGAACACAGCCCTGGGAATGCAATGTTTGAGTTCAGACCGAAGCAGCCCAGGGCAGGGGATACATAGGTATCTGGGAGAAGAGAGTTTCAGAGAGGGAAAAGTATGTCCAAAGGCCCTGAGGTGGGAGCATGCTAAGGTATCTGAGGTGCTACCATGCCAGTGTGTCTGGAGTGGAATGGGTGCATCAAGGGAGTGTAGAGAACAAGTTTAGGGAGATGAGGGTGCCAGATTGCCTAACCTAGTGGACTATTGTGAGGATTTGGGATTTTACTATGAATGAGATTGGAGTCATTTGGGGTTTTGACCTGTGAAGAGATATGCTCTAACATTTTTTTTTTTTTTAGCAAGTTTCCTCTAGTGATGTCCTCAAGTGATTGTGTGTAAAATAGACCGACTATGTATGATCAGTGACCAAGTATCTTCACAATTAAGGCTTCTAGACACCTGGAACTCAGTATGTCTGAAATTGAGCCTATTATCTTTACCCACTGGTCCTTTCCTTTATCTAGAGCGCCAATTTTGGTTAATGGCACCATTATTCTCTATTCCCCCCCTCCCACGTTCTCTTACACCCTTATCTTGCCAGCTTCTGTTAATTTCACTCCCTGAATATCTCTTCAGCCTGGGTCTGCCTTTCCATCTTCCCACGACACCGTAGTTCAGACCTCTGCTTGAACTGTCACAATAGCCCCTTACCTTCTTCCCTCTTTCAGTTGTCTTCCCCTCTGATCCTTGGTTATGCATTGCTGTTAAGATTTTTTAAAAATACATATCAGATCACATTGCTCTCCTGCTTGAAATTCTTCTGTTTCATTTTGGAATATGAACTTTCTAGCTTGGCATTATTCATCACTTTATAATCTGACCTACATTTCTATCTGGCCTTGTCAAAATACAGGACTCAAAATCTGAATCCATCTTTTTCTCTCTTGTCCAATTGGCTAACATCTGTTTAACTTTCAGGATACGTGGTAGCTGAATAATGTCCCTCCCACCCCAAAAACCCACATCCTAATTCCCAGAACCTGTGACTATACCTTACATGATAACAGGCTCTAATTATGCTTCTGCATAAGTTGCAAGATTTAGCAAATGAAAATACAAATGCCCAGTTGAATAAGAATTTCAAATAAATAACAGATAACTTATTGGTATAAGTGTGCCTTGAACATTGCATGTATTTTATCTGGCAGCTCTACTTCTGCACAGCTGGTAACAAGCTCTTTAAGAATGGTAATAAATGTGTATCTTAAACATCTACAGAGCAATTACAGGACATACTGTAGAAATCATTCTAGTAGCCAGGATAATTCATCAGGCTATTAAAAATCTCCTCCTTGCATTTTGACTTTCTTGTTAGCATTAGTCTTAGTCGAAGATTCTAAGGCTTATCAATTAATCTTTTCTGATAAAATGTTCATATGGAACTAAAATTGTGATATTCCTACAGTGTGCCTTTTTCTCGTTATTTCAGCCTTAGATTTTTATACCACTTTCCCCAGGGCTTTAAATTGCCATTCTTATCTGGGCAGATAAAAAAGATCATTAATAAAACCAAGCAGACTGAGTAAGTATTTAAAAGTGCAGAGACTTTATAATTGCCAGTACAACTAGAGGTGGTAAAAATGTTGACTCGATGTTATTAGTGGAGATAGTCTATTAGTGGAGATAGTCTGTTTTGAAAATTAGCAGCAAACAGTGGGTTTTCAGGACAGGCATAGTTCCCTCACATTTGTTTTGAATATTTTCTTAGAAGTGAATAAGCCCAACTCTCTTTATGTGTTATGTGCTATTTTCTTTAAGTGGTACAATTTAGAATCATATGATAATTCATACACAGACAGTTCACGTGATTGATCTCCCATTTAAAAAAGAAATTAATAACCTGCTAAAAGAAAGACAGTCCTCAATGGTAAATATATTTTGTAATCAACCAAATTGTGTGAATTTAGTTTTTCTATAATCACTTAAAGATAAAAACTGAGAAATAGTTTTTTTCCAAACCATGACTGATTATTTTGCATTCTGACAATTCAGAATTGTTCTATGAACATGTCATTTTAATTTTAATCTGGAAATTATTTTCATAAAATAAAATCCAAAAGAGTTGCATTTGTCATCTTACAAACCACAAAATAAGAACATTCCTGTCTATTTCATGTTTTTAATGTGGCCCACAATGAAAAGCCAGTTGTTTCCCTGCATTTTTGGTGAATATCAAAATGTGAGTAATTTCCTTCATAACAGAATATATCAGTTTTTCCTACTATGGAATGGATACTGTTTACATACAAAGACAGGTGCTGGAGAAGAGAGCCTAGATTCTTTTTTTGGTTGTTAAATTTATTTTTTATTTATTAAAAGATTTTTGTTTGTTTGTTTTGGGGGGAAGGTAATTAGGTTTATCTATTTATTTATTTTACTGGAGGTACTGGGGGTTGAGCCTAGGTCTTCATGCGTGCTAAGTACGTGCTCTACCACTGAGCTATGCCCTCCCCACTGAGAGCCTAGATTCTTACAGAGTTTTGAAAGTTATTTCTACGTGATTGAAGCTTGATAAACTTGACTAATGCAATGAGGTTTTCCATTTCAGGTGTGGGTGTACTGTGAATTCATCTTGATGACCTTGCATGCATATTGCTGCCATATGGTCTTTTCACAACGGCTACTTTATTATTTTATTATAACCAAATTTTAGCTCATTGAAAATATTTTAATGGTGCATAATGGATGTATCTGGGAGTGTGGGCAGTAGATATGAAGGAATTAAACTTCCCATGGATCCTGGAATGTGACCTTGTTTTTCCCATTGGGATTTAATTGGGCTCTTTATGTTTAAACTTCCCCAAAGTTCAATAGAGTGTTGGTGGACAACCTGTAGTTGCCTGGCAAACTCATAATGGAGGTTGAAAATTTTAATACATGGAGTATTTTTGATTTCTCGGAAAGAGCAAATTCAGAGGTCTTATAGAACTATCATTGAATGTTGCTATGTTTAGGACTATGCATAGTCTTGTTTTTTAGTAAAATGAGTAAAATTGAAACATGGACTCGATGTGTAGTATGTAGTCATTGTTATTCACGAAGGACTTGAATTAAGACATAAAGCTAGGTTGACTGAAGCCATACCTTATCTGGGAGTCGGTACTCATTCATTCATTCAGCAAATATGTGTTGTATGCCTACCATTGTGGCTGGTCCTGTGTAAGATGCTGGGGATGCAAACATGAGTAAGAGATATTCCCTTCCTCAAGAGCTCCATGGTACTATGAGTAACAGGCATTTGTAGTTGTAAGATAAAGAGAGTGGTAGAAATATGCCTGTGGTATCTTGGGAGTGCACTGGAGCAGTTTTCATAGACTGGATCTGGCAGGAGTGGTCTAATGAGGCTTCTAGGATGAATTTATATCTTAAGTGAAGCTTAAAATATAAAAAATAGGTTAAAAAGTAGGAGTGTGCGAGAGAAGGATTTTAGGGAGAAAAAACTGCATGAGGGAAGGGGTAGGGAGACAGCACATGGTATCGTGAGATATTGTAAGCAATTTAAGATTGTTAAAATGTGAAGTACAGTCAGAAAAGAAATCTAGAGAGGCAGGTAGTGGTCATTCCATGAGGGTCAGAGATACTTGATCTTGGGTAGGTTGGGAAGATCCCTGTCAATGTTGTTTTGTTTCTTTTTTTTTACCCTCCTGTGTGAGAATAACATTCTTTGAGAGTCTCTGAAGATTTTTAGTTTGGCCATACACAATCCCCAAGGCTGGTCTAAATGTCTTTTAGGACAAACCCTACCTTGTAATCAATTTTGCTGACAGATGGGAAAATACTCTTAAAGACCTGAGAATAATCCTATTTGTCTTTTTTCCAAATAGTTTTTAATATTCTGCAAAGTAGATATTTACATTTTTCTACCTCCAGGAGAACAAACATGTGAGGAACAGTGTGAGAAAGCCCCCTTCTCATTTCTGGTGTATCACGGGCTTTATGTCATCACAACTGACAAGACAAATTGTGACATTCACAATGTGTTATTATTGGACGTAAAATGTTTTTTTTCAAAAACCAGGTAAAGCAATCCATCAAATCCATTGAAAACATGCTACTAAGTGAAGTCAGGTGAACTGGATTTACAATGCCTTGGGAGTATAGATTTCTCACATGCAGGACCTATAATCATTTGACATGAAATTGGTAAATGTCAGGGACAGCCGTATCAGACTCTTAGGAATTCATTCTCACTATGGAAATGGTCTTCAGTTATACTTGTAATGTAGAATACAGAATTCCTCAGTGTGTTGTCCTAACATGGAATAGAAAAGTAAACTGACACATCTGTCATTTTTTACTTTCTAGAACCATCTTTGAAATTCTTGAGGAAAAATTAAAGTGATGGTGTCCTCCCGGATTGCTACATTGTAGGGTAGCCCATTCAGAACCTGAAATAATGTGTAATTCACAGTGTTGAATTTAAATATTAGCAGGAAAATATATTCAGGGTTTGATGCGCTTTACTATATTAACTTGTTTCCTATAAATAAATTTCAAAACATTTTAAAATTCTGGTATAATGTACCATAATCATTGACACTGAAATAATAATCTTTTAACTAATAAAATGCTAACAGTAATATGCTAAGTTTATCTTCTTCTATTTTAAGATTTAATTACATTTCTTCCCGTTATATTTGACACCATCCAAGGACTCTAAAATGCGCTATGACCTTGAAATATAACTTCTTACTGAAAGTCTGGTAAAGTCTAAGGAGTAAACATTGGCTGTTTAGACACTCAAGTGATAGTTCAGAAACTTGCCTGTTAGGTATCACTTAGATTCTTTTTTTATAAAATCGGGCCTGCCAAGCTCACCTCAGTGAGAATCAAGTGTATGAGCACATGCTGAAAGCCAGAAAGCCAGAAAGCCCTATGTAATGAAAAGTATTTTTAACTTAAAAAAAATGAAATTCCATATTTAATTAGTTTGATACAAGGACCACTTGCATTAATCTGTCATAATGAAAAAGTTTTTCTTAATCTACTCTCAAAGAGGAATCTGCTGTTAGACGTCTCTGTGTCTACGCGTTCTCTTTTGAAATGTGTATGAGTGTGTATATCTGTGTCTCATCTACAGCTATGTAAATATCTGAGTATCTAATAGGGTAAATATGAATGGAAAAATTTATAGAGAATATATAGGAAAAAAACTTAACAATGAAGCTTGAATCCATGCGCATCAAGAGTACAGTGACTTCTGGAAATATTCCCTATTGCCTTTATTTATTTTTCTTTCTTTTTTAGTTTAATTTGCATCTATTTATTTATTTAATTAATTTTTTTATTGAAGTATAGTTGATTTACAGTGTTGTGTCAGTTGCTGATATACAGCACAGTGATTCAGTTATATATATATATATATATATATATATATATATATTCTTTTTCATATTCTCTTTCCTTATAGGTTATTACAAGATATTGAATGTAGTTCCCCTGTTACTTTTAAATATGGCTAGGCGAATAATATGTGTTAGTATTTTATTAATAATCATTAAGTATAAGAATTTTAAAATAGGAATAAATGATATATTCACCCTTCCCTATTATTTTACTGACAAAATATGGGAACAATGTCAGGGTCACCATGACTACTGCCAGCTTTGGACTCAGAGGACTCAGAATGGAGTCCTACTCACACCTAGGATTCATTACAGTGAAAGGATGCAGTGCACAATCACCAAAAGGAACAGGCACATGGGCTGAACTGAAGGAAATCAGACACAAGCTTCTGCGCGTCCACTCTCAGCAAAGTCTCAGAGAACATGTCTAATTCCTGCAGCGACAAACTGTGACAATGTGGCTACCAGGGAAGCTCACTGCAGACTCACTGCCCAAGACTTTTATTGGAGTTGAGTCATGTAGTTCCCTCTGCCTGGCATGTTCAAAAATTTGAGAGTCTTAGAAGGAAAGCAGGTGTTCAGCGTAAACCACATTGTACACACAGTTTTGACATTCTTATTAGTTCTGGCAGTGGTGGGAACGCGCCTCAAATCCAGGGTTCCCATACTCTGGCCAGTGAGCAAACTTTGAAGCGGGCCTTTTTAAGGATAGCAGTATCAGGCCTGCTATTAACTCTATTCTGCATGGAAACCAAATCTGTTAAACTTCAGATTCTTGAGTGGGTACTGAAACTTTTTCCCCCTAGGATATTAATGTACTTTAGCAGTTGAATTTCCACACTAATTGGGAATAGTTAACTTCAGGGTTTCTTTAGGCCAACTAAACATCTGCTGTCTCTAAATTTTAGATTACTGCAGAATAAATGAGGCTTGATTTTCATAGAGAATTGTATTTAAGATTTTATTTCTATCAGCGGTGACTCTCATTAATTTATCTAGTTCATTTCTGCTCACTCTTCAGCCTTCAGCCTTAAGTCCTTAATATCTATCTATCTATGAATCTCAAATCCTTACTCTTTCTGACTGTCTAGGACTGATCCCATTATAATAGGTCCACATGACATAATATACTTTTCTTCTCTGGAACTTGTCACAGTGCAAAATTGGCATTTCTGGATTTTCTTTTTTAATGGAGGTACTGGGGATTGAACCCAGGACCCTGTGCATGCTGAGCACACACTCTACCACTGAGCTGCCCCCTCCCCTAGAAATGGTTTTGATAAATGTCTGTCTTTCCCATTAGATCAGAAGCTCCACTGTATCCTTAGCGTGTAGCAGACAGAATTCCAGGCCTGTAGTGTGTAGTCAGTCAATGTTTGTACCTGAAAACTTTAGGGAAGTTTGATTTGTGTGTGTCCTCAGATCATCAGAATTGAGGGAGGGAGCTAGCTCCTGTGTATAGAATTCTGGGTTTTAAAGAGTGGTAACTAGGCCAGAGCTCAAAAAAGATTTAAAATAAAAACTGTGGCATGTTTAATGCATTAATGTAGAGGGGTGCTGTGCTCACCCTGCAGAGGGAGGACAGACACCCACCCCAAATTTAACTTGGATGTTGAGACTAATGATGTCACACACATACCAAGAGGGTATGAAAATGCTTATTGCTCATATAACGGAGCTTTCTGGGGAGAGCAGGGCATGTGCCGAAGCAGATCTAAAAATGTCATGAGAAAGCAGGGAGCAGAGACTGGCTTAGGAGTTTATCATGGTTAAGGGACGGGGCCAGGGTAGGAGTTTCTTTATGCCTGGCCCAGGGCTTGTGTGATTTGAACATCCCACTGCTGCCATAGCAGGGAGAACCTGGGGCTTTCTTATCAGCTAGGGCAGAAGTGGGGCAGAAGTGCAAAGGGGGAGAGGAGGGAGGCTGGAATAGGGGAGGCCACCTCCTCCTGCAGTAGGCTTTGTCAGAGGGCCCGGGCTTGGCTCTGTCATGTAGCAAGGAAGCCTCGTGGCAGTGCTGATCTTGCAGGGTGTGCTTCTGGGACCCAAGGCATGAGGTTCGTGCTGCTGAGTGTGGAGGATCTTGTACTCAGGCCCTGTGAGAGCCTCTCTTCTAAGGAGACTGCAGAATGCTTCTAGCAAATGCCATTCTGATGGTATGTAGCTGAGGAGGGCAGTTTCTTGTATCACAGTCCATGTGCAATTTATGTCCATTATGGGTGGGCCAGAGATTCCAGGGAACATGAGAGGAAGTTTCCAAATAAAGCCTTCTTTGTAAAGAAGGCTCAAGGAGGCAGGGGGCACTAGTGGGTGTGCCTTCTGTATTCCGGTTTGGACAGTCTAAGCCTTTTGTTGTAAGAGGTCTCATTTGCCTTGGGCTAATTTGTAAGGAACAGCATAAACGGGCTTAAGTAAAATTTGTAAATGAAGAATATGTTGCCTCCTGAATCCAGGAAGGTCTAAAAGATGCTGGGCTTGCTTTAACACTGTGAGTGCTGAAGTTTAATGACTGTTTCTGGATAATGTCAGGGATGGAGTGACCCTTGGCTTACCAGGTAGTTTTCAGTGATTTAACTGAGGTGATGGGGCCTTGTACTATGTGTGGGGCAACCCCTGTCCCTTTTTTGTGAGCTTTTATGAATGTTTGACTAAGTGTGTCAATTGGATCTCCTTGGAGGAGGATGTCATCAGTGTGATTAATATTTGCTCCTGGAGAAAGTTGGATGAAGTTTAGACCTTGCCGCAAGGACTGTGTGTCATGGCAGAGCTGTTGAAGTACTCAAGCAGGGGTAGCCAGGTAAGGGTACATTATGTGCCTGCAAAGGTGAAGGCAGACGTTAAACTGTGACTGAGAGGCTGCTGAAATAGGCATTGAAGAGAACATGTTAATGAAATCTATAATAGCAAAATATATAGCAATGGCTGATGGGCTGGAATCAATCATTTCAGTAATAGTGAGTGTGGGGACCTTAATGGGCGAGGCCACAATGTGAAGTTACTGTAACCCATTAGGAGGTGCCATTCATTCTAGGTTTAAGAAAAGGCCCAGTTTGGCTGTTAATGGAGGAAGAGTGGCCATTATCACCCTTTTTTTAATATAGGTCTTATAACAATTCTTGAAGGGGAAGGTGTGGAGTCCCTTTTTATCAGGCCAACTGCAAGGACCAAAGGCTTAATTTAATTTTAATTTATCACTCATTGGGTCAGAGTATCCACAGTCACTATGGGAGATTTTAGGGCCATGGACACCGTGGCTATGGGAAATTTAGGCAAGGTAGTAGTTCCTGGGGGTTGAGGTAAGGCATAGACATTTATCTCTATTTTATGTTTTGTAACTTTCCTATGACTATAGATGGTACTCTGTTTAAATTTAGTAGGATTCCCAGGTTTAACTGGAATTTGAATCCCAGAATTGATTGAGGTTATGAGAGTTTGGCAGTTGGTGCATTTCAATAGATATTAAATTTAATTCAGAACCTACTTGGCAGAGGCATAAAAGCCAATCAGTTCCCTTTTATCTTTTTGTTGTATAAATTCTTTTAACGAAATTTGGATTTCCAGTCCAAGTGTGGCCTTCTGTTTCAGTTTTTTGTTTCCATCTCCTGTATGAGTTTGTTGTTGTTTTGTTGCTGTTGGGTATACCTCAGTAGGAAGGAGGTCCTCTCTACACTGCTCATATTTATGTTTCTTCTTCCAGAAGCCTCATATCGGTATCTTAAAGATGAGGGTTCTCTTCTATGTCAGTGTTTGCTTTATAGGGTTGAAGGAACTCAGGCTGATGTTGGGTGTGGACTCACCCCTTGGCTGTGTCAGGGGGGACTCATGGGTGTTTTTCTCTATAATCCTAAGGGTAAAGAGCTTTGTTGTTGATAGAGGTATAGGCAGCAGCATTAGCAAAGGCAGCTTAGAGTGTCCTGGTTTTAGCCATCTGCTTTTATGAGTGTGACCTCAGCATGCCACACAGTAACTGCTTTTCCTCCACACAAGAGACCTCCCAAGGGGCCTGCATGTTGTAGAGGATACGAGCCTTTCTCCTGAGCACTCTAAAGAAGAGGCCAGTTCCTCGGTGAAACACAGACCCTGAGCCTTGTGTCAGCGGCAGTGTGTGTTAGAATCAAGACACATGACTGACAGATAGGTCCAGGTCCAGACACGTGATCCACGGCCACTCGAAGGAGGGCCCCGATTCCATACTCCTGTCCTAAATGCCAACTTGTGAAACTTCAGATGGTGGTCAGTTGAATCCATAACAGAAGCTTGAGAAGACTCAGCAAATGCAGGAGGAGAGATGGATCTCCCACCCAACATTTGCTTCATATGTCAAGACTGATGATACCATATGTGCACCAAAAAGGTATGAAAAGGCTTGTCACTCACATAATGTGACTATCTAGGGGGAACAGACAGGGAAAGGCTTCCTAAGCAGGTCCAAAAAATGGGTTGAGAGAACAGGGAAAGGAGACTGGCTTGAGATTTTATTGTGGTTCGGGGTGGGGCTGGGACAAGGGTTCTTGTGTGCGTGGGTCAGGGCTTGAGTGCTTTGAACTTCCTGAAGTCACCAAAAGAGGGAGCATCTGAGCTTTCTTAACAGCTTTCCCAGATGTTGAGCAGGAAAGGAGGGGGAAAGGGGAAAACTGGAAAACGGACATCAAACATCAAAAATGAAATCAGACTCTGTATTACAAGAGGGTGGGAAGGAACTGCATGTGTATTTCTAAGTGGCCTCTTTTGGTATTTGAGGTATGTCTATTTATAAGGAAATGTTGGGTGTCTCATTTTTATGTAAATTCTACTTTGTGTTAAAAACCATGCTGAGATAACCTTTCTTGCTTTCTTTTTTAATCCCCAAATTTTATGTTATCTGATACAGAAATTTAATAATACTGATTTACTGAGTCTATTATTAGCACTGCAGACTTTAATTACTATTCTGTATGTCCAGTTCAAAATCATCAACACCATCTGAATTTTATTGTGTTCTCATACAGAATTCATCTAGGAAGTCAGTCAGCTGGAATGGGCATGAGCAAATAAGCTTCTCATTTTGGACAGTTACTATACTTTATGACTTATCATGACCATAGTGTGTAAATAGTTCTTAAAAATGTCAAATGTCAAACTGAACCAGTGGGCTCATTCAGTGAGATTTCTCATAAGAGTGTTCTCATTTTCAATTATGTGGATGAACTTGGTCAGCTCTGGCCTTGCAGTCTGAAGTTGTGGTTTGGCATCATTCTCTTAGAAGTTGCCTGTTGGCATGGATCTTGTAATATACCATTGTCCTGTACAGATAGAATGTAAATTTAATGAAGGTAGGAATTCTTCTATGTTTGGTTTGTTCATTGCTGTATCCTCAATGCCTTAAACAACGCAATAATAGCTACTGAATAAATATTTTAATTGAGTTCTTTGACAAGACGTACTTTTTACTCTTTGATAATTAAAAATAATTCATTGTAATTTCAATAATAATAAGCCTAATTTCAATTTCAGAATCATGATATCCCTCAAACAAAGAGTACCACGGTGATTTTTTAAAAAATAATTCGTGGAAGGCATGTTTTTTGGGTGATTGTTTAAATATATTGAGCCAGGTTAGAAGGAATCATAAGTAAAGCAATTTGTTAAGCTTATATAATCACATATATAAATTATGTTTATTTGGCATATTTGATTTTAAGGATATAGAAATCTTATATGAGCCAAAAGGACAGGCTGTATATTATAGTCAGTCTTTAAGGGAACTAGATTTGTAAAGATTTACGTTAGATTCTCTTTCTTTTTCAGGGAATGACATGATCTTCTTGTCTTACGGTTTCTTAGTTTCCATTTTCTCATATCACTGGAAGTATTGTGCAGTGGATAAGAAAAAGGAATCAGATTGTTAGGGATTGAATTTTGGTTTTACACAAATATGTGATTTGGGGCAAGTTAGTTACCCTCCATGTGACTCAGTTTCCTAATTTGTAAAATGTGGCTAAAAGGAGTCTCTACCTCATAGGGTTATTGTTGAAACCCTATGAGATAGATAATATTTCAGTAACATTGTTATTGAAAATTAAATGAAATAATGCATGTAAAGTATTTAGTGTAGTTTTGGGTACATAGGGTAAGTGCTTAATAAATTGTAGCAAATACGAAATTTTAGTGATAACTAAACTGTATTGTTATCGTAGTATGTGCTTTCTTCTTACACTTCCATAGCCTCATTTTAAAACACAACTTATTCCTTCATTTAACTTAAACAGTCTCTTAATTTTCCAATTCCAAATTTTCAAGACAAAAAATATGGTTGACGCAGATGACAATTTTGAGCCAGAACACAAGAGACTTCATGTAGCTGTCTGTCCTGGGTCAGCCCAGTCCAGTCAGCTGTGGTGGTGGAGGTGGCTCAAAAGGTACAAAGTATGGCTGCTTGGACAGCTGGGGCTATGGGCCTAAGGACCAAAATCTCTACATATGCAGTTATATATATCTACAAATATTCATGTGTATGCACTGCTTGTTTTTAAATAATTGCCTAGATCTACAATGAAACAAGATTGTAGCTTAAGATAAAGAGGCTATAAATATATTAGATTTGCTTTGCCAAGTCAGGGTAATGTTGTTGTCTTTAACTGTTGGGATCCTTGGAATGCACATAAAAATCACGGAAATTGACTTTAAACTGAGTAACAATAACCTCAAGTGCTTATATATTATATGTCTTTACATTTCTTGGTGTAAGGAATCAGTGGCAAATTGAATCTTACTGCAGAAGAGCTACTCTCCAACTTAGAGAATTCAGCAACTGAAAACTGATAAGAAATTGAATAAAGTATGTTTTAGAGGATATTGCAACCATAAAAACATTATACCTTTATTTTTCCTTAAAAGTAGTTTTATTAATCAGGTAGATTCCTAAAGATTGGCTTGCCATTAGGCCTAGAACTCTACGAAGTACACAAACATGTTAGGCTTAACTGCTTATCCTCAGTGCTCAGCACAAGGATTGGCACATAGATAGTACCCAGTACATGTTTGTTGATTGAGTAATGAATGAAAATTTTCAATACACAAATTACCATATGGCTATTTAACTGATGTATTGAAATATGCTTCCTAGAACAAACAATACTAGCATTCATATGGAACAACAACCCCCTGGATAGTCAAAGCAATCTTGAGAAAGAACAAAGCTTGAGCCATCACACTTACAGATTTCAAAGTATATTATAAAATTATAGTAATAAAAAAGTATGATGTTGGCATAAAAGTAGACATGTAAATCAATGGAACAGAATCGAGAGCCCAGAAACAAACCTGTACATATACGGTCAACTAATATTTGCCATGCATATCAGGTTTTCACTTGTAATAACACAGTTTTCCTGAGTGGGCATGGTTAAGGCTAGTCTTGAAGTATCACCCCTTGAATTACTTCCAAGGACTGACTCATGTAGTTATTTGGAGTGATAGATTAAGCGGTAAGAAACTTGGCAAGTCACTTTGGCTAAATGCCTCTATTAGTCTTTTCTACCCTGTCGTTTAAACTTGGCTCCTGGGATAGTTGAGATAAAGGGACTGTCTACAAATTCTTTAAACTTATCTGAAGTAAATGCAAATCCTTTGTGAGAAATAACAGTGTCTCATTATCCACATATAGCAATGGACTGTCTTCAATATTCTATATCATCAATTGTCAGTAAATATGTAGGGCAGATTCTTTTACAGCTTTTGCTAAAATGTCAGTCTGCATTTTTAGCAATATATTTTTTATTACTATATCTATTTTCTTAGCAAAAATACCCTTTCTTCTCTAAAGCGACTGTATATCTCAAAAAGAAGCATAAGAATTGAGCATAACAGTTATTGAGCACTTACTCTGTTCCAGGTGCTGGATTGCTCTTCTGATTAGATCCTGAGTCTGATCTTTAGCTTTTTTTCCCCTCCAGCTGCAAGAAATGAGAATCCCTTCATATGCTGTGAGGGAGATCCTCTGATTTGCATACTTGGTCACTACCCGATGATTAATCACCTTCCACCTTCCATTGCTTTTCTCAAATACACTGACATTTCCTAGCAGTAGCCTTTTGATCCCATGGTTCTTAAAAAAAATTACATTAACATTTTATTTTAGAATAGTTTTGGATATACAGAAAATTTGCAGACAGCTCAGCGAATTTCTGTATATTGTTGACTCAGTTCCCTCTAGTTGTTAGCATCCTACGTCACCATGATATATTTGTCATGTTTGGTCATCATGTTTTCCTAGACTTCTCTGGTCTGTGAATAGTTTCTTAGACTTTCCTTGTCCTCAATGCTTAATATTTTTGAGGCAAACTGGTCAAGTTTTTTTTTTTTTTCAGAATGTCTTTTGATTTGGGTTTGTCTGATGCTTCTCTTGTGGTTAGACTGGGGTCAGAAGTTTTTGGGAGAAGCCCGCAAAGTTGAAGTGCCATTCTCATCACATCATATAGAAGGTGCATGCAATCAATATGACTTATCACTGATGATTTAACCTTGAACACCTCTTTGAGGTAGTGTTGGCCAGTTCTCTCCACTGTAAAGTTACTTTTTCCCTCCCTTTTCTTGTATACTCTTTGGATAAGTCACTAAGGGAGTTCATTCTGAGGGGTAGGGGGTGAGAAGGTGGAGTGGAAGTTAAGTTTCACCTCCTAGTTGGGGGGATATCAACAAATTATTTTGCACCCTTCTGAAGAGAGATTCTTCTCCCCTGTTTATTTGTTTAATAATTTATTTATACCAATATGGACTCATAGATATTTATTTTATGTTTTGGGTTACAATCCAATAGTGGATTATTTATTTTGTTACTTAACTTGTTTCCCATTTGGCCATTGGGAACTTTTTCAGGTTGGCTCTTGTATCCCTTTGGCATTCCCTTATTCATAGCACGTTTAATTATGATGGCCCTTCAACCTCTCAGGTGTCTGAGATATTGCACCTGCTGGTGCTTTCATCCCAGGTCATCACCTGTGAAAGTTGTAACGCATATTCCGCTACTGCATGCTACCTTATTACTAGTGTTGGGATGGTCCTTTCCGGACAGATTATGCACATCTAAATTCCCACCTTAAAGTTGGCTTCCCAGAACTATTCCTGGTATCAACTTTTCTAGGTTGGATTCCTGGGAAACATATTCTGATCCAGAGGGCAATTCGTTGCGGGAGGCTTTTAGGAAGACACCTGGAAGGAGGTGGGGAAAGCATCATGGACAGAGCTCAGCAACAGCAGTGAAATTGCAGCAGAGGCTTCAGCTGATTCCACGGGTAACTGTGAAGTTGAGATGACCCTACGGAGAGGTCTTAAGTTAGGACAAAGGGTGGATGTGTTGGCAGGGGCTGGGATCATACCCTGATTTGTTGAGAAAGGGGTGTAATCTTTGGCAGAAAGCTTCCTTTAGCAGTGGACCAGTCCTGAGAAAAGGCTTAGCTGTGTGAGATGAGTGGCTCAGTCATGAAGAGGGAAGCTGGGCATTGCAGTAGCGGCCACTGTAAATGAGAAATGTGCCCGCTGGTTTTATTATCTGTAGATATGCTTGGTTATTGCAGCCTCTATACTGCCTTATTTGCAGCATAAGATAAATGAGCAAGGTAGACATCCAATGTGGCTTTTTCCTCCACTCCCCCATTTTGAGCTCTTCCCGTCAAGCCACTGACCTGTAAAATCCAGTGACATGCTGGATGGCATGTTCTTGAAGCAATTTCTCAGGATTTACATCTCCACACTCCTCTTTAGTTTGATCCCAATCTGTTACCATTTCTTGATTTTGCCTCTCTGGCTTCAAACTGGATTTTCTACGTTTCTAGGCTTTTCCTTGGAGTTGAACCCTGACTGTTGCAACCAGTTGGCATTTCCTAATCCCTTCCCACTCAGACTCTATCCCAGCTGGGTGAACTGAAGTCTATTTTCAGGTAGGGGAAAGGGAGAACTTCCCTAAACATGTTCATTGGAGAGAAAAATGATACAAAAAATAAAAATGTTAATCCTAAGGTGTTCCTTCAAAAGTCCCTTATGTTGTGAGACAATTAAGACACAACTGAATCTACTGAACATATTTAAAAGTTACAGAGAGCCTAGAGATTGAGACAGAAATAAATTTAAAATAAACAAAAAGAGATGTTTGCCCAGATCCAAATATTAAAATGCTAGATAGAAATGCCATAACAAATACAGTATATTAGGCTGAAAATGTCACTTAGAAGGAAACTAAAATATTGTGTTTATTGTTAAGAAATAATTGTAACATTTTGAACTTGCTTTTCTAACTCTAAACACAAATAGAGTTCAATATGTGTACATACATTTCCTTCTAAATACCAGCCAGTTAATTATATGATCGATGTATGTAAAGGAAGAGAAAACATTCCTCTGTTGCTTTTCGTGTGTTAATACTAAGTAGAATTTAAGGAAGACTCATAACATCACTGCCCCTTCTTTCCTACCTCCACTGAGTCTACTTGTCAAAATGTAAAAGCTTTGTTATTGTTTTCAAAAAGAGATGGACATGGTTCATGACTTACAATTTTTTGAAATCATATTACTCCTATAATGGTCTAATATTTCTCCACGTTGCCCATTATTCAATTAAAAAACATAGAGGTTCAAAACTTTAGTATATTGTCAACTTTGACATTTGTTTTTTTGTTTGTTTTTACTATGGATGAAGCATTTAGCATGAGTAGCTCTTGTAAGTGATGGCTAAGTACAGGTCAGCTTTCTAATTGCTTTTTTGAACTTTACTTTTTGTTGTTGTGACATTTCAACTTATGAACTATCATAGATGAAATTGAACCAAACGAATTTAAATGGCATAACATTTGTTTTGTCAAGAGTCATATTAAAATGCCTTTTGATTTGTTTACACATTTTTAAACAAGCAGTTTTACTGACATTTATGTAGCACACATTTTAAAGTAGGCTTTTTAATGCAACTCAGTATATCATAATTTACTTAGATTGGATGTGGATAAAATTTCTAAATATAAGGTTTGGAGAAGTGTGTGCAGTTTTATGTTGTAAGATTAGATGGTACATTGTTATTTATATATATATTTCTGAAAAAAATATTAAAGCAATTAATTTGTTATAAAAAGCACTAAACCGGGAGCCTTGTCTGTAGATGATTTTCTATAGATGTTTGTTCTCTTCTCCTCACTTCATTTCATGATCTGTAATTTGCTTTGATTTACACTAGCAGGTAATTAAAACATTTTGAATGCAAGAATATTGATATTCTACTTGAAGAATATAAAAGATTTTTATGTAAATAATTACCTGAAGAAAAAAAAATCTTCAAACTGTCAATTTAGTTATTATTAAAGAAATGACCTTCCTCTAAAAGGTTAAGTGTTACTCGGTTAAAATTGCTAACCATCTTTTTGATAATCACAAAACACTAATATTATATATTTCTATATTTCCTGAAATAATGGATGTATTATTCTTATAAAAATATTCTTTTAAAGTATCCACTGCAACTAGGCTCAAAGAAAAAATTGAGGGAACATTTGACTTTATGTGAACTTATGCCTTATTCTGCTTGAAGCTTTGGGTTGTGATAGGAGTTTGTGTTGGCAATATCACAATTATCCTCCTTTTCTTTCTTCACTCTGAGGTGTTGACTAATGTGAAGAAACCATTATGTTGCTAAATGAAATGAGTACCTTTTTACATTTGTGATTCCTTAAATTTGTGCTTTACTTTAGCATTTTAAAAGATTTGTCTGGGCAAGATAGGATGTGTGTGCTAATTACCCCTGCAGTAAGGGGCTAGTCAGAGAAATCTGGCCTGCAAACCAGCAGGTGAAGGAGACATGTGCTTGTGAAGGACAGCAGTAGGAAGAGGAAGTGGAGGGGACAGAGAGGTTATGGATGAAAAGAAAGGATGCTAAACCTTGTGTCTGGGTGCTTTGTGTGGTGATAAATATGTTCCTGTAAGAAGAGTTGGCTTGGAGCCCTGGGAGAAGCTCCTTCCATTTCCATCCTCCTTCGTGCTTATCTCTACTTCAGAGTTTATGGTTAATTATTTTTACAAATCATTTCCCTTCTGCCCTCTTCACTCCAATTCAGTTGCTAAGTGACTGGAAGATAAAGTGACCTCTGAATTTATTCTTCTCATTATATTGTTAGATTTTTCCACATCACTTAAGGGATGGATTAGTTCATTGTAAGTTCAACACGTTTCAAGGATTCAAGTTGACATTTCACCTAATTAATAGCCCCTATTGGCCTAGTTGTTCTGGGGATGCATAATTAGAGCAATAATGCTACTTGTTCAGTAGAATTAAGATTTCCTTTTGCCTTTTAAATTAATTACCCGAAAGTTTATTTGCTTTTTCTGGCTTAAGGCATATTATTATGCCCATCTGTGTTAAAATAAACATTTTTAAAATCCAGCCTTAGAAAAGTTAAAAAGTACTCTAAACATTTTGAACTCTGAGGATTTAAAAATAAACCTATATATAGATATGGAATTTTAACTTTAATGGGATTTCTTTAAAGGCAATAATTGTAACATTTTATCTTTGAATGCTCCACTTTTTTACAAGGAGTCCCCACTATAGCACCTGACATAAAGGAGATACTGAATATGTACATATATTTTTCATTGACTTCATGTGATAGGAATTTGAATTTTCTTTTTAAAATGAAGCTAATATTAAAAATGGTTATCCGTATTATAAATAATTCTGACTAAACATCAAAACAAAAATACAAACACTGTCTATTTTTGCTCTTTGGGATTTGTAGTCTGTGTGTATTTACCCTTTGTGATGTGAAATGTTATTCACTTATCAAATTGTGTATATAAAAACACATAGCACCTACTGTATCAAAGCACTCTACTCTATGCTTTATAAACATTACCTTATTAATGTGGAATCACTAAGGAAAAAAACACCATCTTTTCCCTCAGGTAACTATTTTAGAAAAAAGACCATGTGTAATTCACATGCACGCACGTACAAACCTAGAAATGAGAGTGGGTGTGTGGAGCCTGCTGACATTAGATGCTGAGGGTTCTGTGTGTAGACTGATGGCTCTGGTAGTACATCTGGTTTCCTGAGTAACTGAGGAGCTGTGTTTCATACCTCTTGATATTTAGATGGAGAAATGTCTTGAGAAATGCTGAGGAAAAAGTTGATGAGGCAAAGAACGGTGGTTTAAAAACCTCACCTGAGCAAAATCCCTTTTGTGATAGATAATGAGATATGAACTGATGGTGCCTGCTACACCCATTAGAACTAACTTAAGAAAAATTTTATTAGTTTTACAAATTACAAGGATGATGAAAAAATCCTGTTTCTCTATGTTAATATAATTATATACAGGATATTTTGGTGCAGGTCCCATGTACATTAATTTTAGGAGCAATTAGAAGAGAAAAAAAAATCAATTCCTGAGAGGCCATTGCTAATATATTTTAAATGTTTGCTGGCCAACATTTTGAGAAATCTAATCTGTGTTTACTGCATAGCATTTGGGACATTTGGGTTAAAGTCCTTATTGCCTTGCTGATGTATGAATCTGGAGAATTTCCTAGCCATTTACCATTAGGCTTCAAGTTTCTCATCTGTGAAAAGAAGTTGCTTAGATGTTTGCTATGTTTCCTTTCAGTTCAAAAGCTTTGCATCTGTTATTTTACCATAGGCTGTGGTAACATTTTTCCTTATTAAAAAGATGTAGTCTTCATTGTAAAACTGGAAAATACATGAAACACAAAATGATAATATGTGCATATTTCTATCTCTGTAAAACTATATTCATATCTGTTTAGTTTTTAAAAGATTGGGGGCATATTGTCATATATTTTGTTATGTTTTTCTACTTTACAATATATTGTGAACATTTATCCGTATTACTTAATAATGGTTAAATGGAATTATGTTATATGCTTTTACAATAATTATTAATCAATTTTTATTGAACATTTAGTTTTCCAATGATATTGCTATAAATAATGCTGTGGTGAACATTCTTATAGATTAATCTTTGTACAGATACTTGACTGTATCTATAGCATAAATTCTTAGATATGGAATTAATTAAATCTTAAATGCATTTTAAAGCAGTTGAATACCTTGCTGTCAAGCTATTCCCAAAACTGAACCAATATTTACTTGTAACATCTATTGATTCATTCACTAAATATTTGTTTAGTGTTATTTTATATTGGGTAACATGAATGAAGTACTGAGAGAAATGGATATCTGGGAAGAAGAGGGCAGGGTTGGTCTGTTTCTCTGCATTGAATATTTATCATAAAAAGACTTCCATAATTTGGTAAATAAAATACTGCCTTTAAAAATTTTTTTGCTATTAAGATCGAAATGCTTTTTTAAAAACTTAACTTTGATATCCATTTCGTATTAAGACTATTTTGTTGTACTGACTGCCTTGCTTGGTGTCTGTCTCTCTTTGGTGAAGGAAGGTAAACTCTAATATTTATTAGTTCTCTAACAACTGGTTACAAATCACAGTTTTTGTCATCAACAGTAGAATTTTTCTTATCAAAATTAGAGAACTTTACTTTCCATTATATGTTAGTGATAAACTGATCTTTTTTTTGTTTGTATGTTTTTTGTTCTTATGTTGGTTCTATATTGTTTTAAATCGACTTATTTCTAAAATACCATTTTCTTTTTCCTACTTTAATACTTTTTTTTATGCCCATCAGTCTTTCTTCAGTCCAGTTGTTCTTTAAAGGGGATTCTGATTCTTATCTCTAGTTGCTTTTAAGATTTTATCACTGTGTTGGCTGTTCTATAGTTACTCATAATTTTCCTGGGCATGGATTTATTTTTATCTATCCTGCTAAGGACTTAATTATGTTTTTCAGCTTTTTAGGAGAATTAACTGTCATTATTACTTCAAATATGCCCCTTGCCCTTTCTATTTATTTACTTTGTTCCTTCTGGAACTTCCATTATATTTGTTTTGCATCTTGTTACTGTATCGTCTGTGTCTCTCAATCTTTCATGTTTTCCATCTCTGTGTTATTCTTGTGAGTTTCCTTTCAGTTCATTAGCGCAACTGTTTCTGTTTAACCTATTAGGCTTGTAATTCAAAAGCTACTTTTCCCACAATTTCTACTTAAATGAACTTCCACAAGTTTATTTTCAAATCTGTCCATCTTTCCTCTTACCATAGTGATATCTTATTTCTTAAGGCATTTATTCCTTATTCCCTCTCTTTAATTATCTTACTGACTCCCACATATGGTCTTTCCAATTGTTTTTCATCATGTCGAAAGTTCTTGGGGTGATATTACTTCTTTTTTAGTACCTGATGATTCTCACTTGTGGTGTTTGCTTCCTTTGTGATATTTCTGGAAATTTGTGATTCATCTTTTGGTTTCTTATTTCATTTCTGGTACCTGGTAACTTCCTGTTTAATCACCAGTACTCTGAGAAAAAGTGCTCTGGTTTGTATCATTTTCCCACTACAGCCAATTCTAAACTACTGAAGTGGTGTCCTCAAGGAGGGAGGTGGGAAGAGATGTGTACAATCGGGTTTTGTCAGCTGATTGTAGGAGCCTATTTTAGAACACCAACAATTTTCCTTTTTTAATGTAAATTCAGCTGTCCATCAATTTTTGTTATAGTTTGCTCAGTTCATATAGAGTTTTGTGAGTAAGAATTTTTGTTAGCTAACTGTACCAGGTTTCCAGGACCAGAAGCAATGCTACATGTTCAAAATTAAGAAAAAAGCATAAAAATGTCTGTGTTATAATTCTTGAATTAGTGACTTTCCCCATTTCTACTTCTCTTACATGTCCTCTCTCTCAATACTCCACCTTACTTCTTAGGCATGTGCCTTATCCCCATCTCTTACTTTCTGGTCTCTATTGATTGCTTTACTCCTGGCTAAATAAGTTTATTAAAGGATTTCTGTGGAAGTAATCATCATGGTACATAAGCAATATTTTAAGAGCTGCTTGACTTTTAGAGGTAGATAAGCACAGATTCCTTGGAAGGAGATAGCACATCTCCTGAAGCTAACGATGCACTTCTACATGTTCCTGGGTAGAGTGCTCTAAATCAGAGGTTGGCAACCATTTTTGTAAAATGGTCAGATAGTAAATATCTTGGGCTTTGAGGCCATATAGTCCCTTTCACAGTTACCCAACTCTGCCATTATAGCGTGAAAGCAGCCATAGATGATGTGTAAACTAATAGATGGCTGTGTTCCAATAAAACTGTATTTACAAAATAGGTAGTGCATTGAATTTGGTTCATGGGCTACAGCTTGCTGAATCCTGCTCTAAACAGTCCATAGACCTGAAGATTTAGTCATATTTTTAATTGAGCATATGCACAGTTGTTAATAGAAAATTTTAATTCCATTTTCTAAATCAGTACTTAAAAAGATAATTACTACTTTTAAGGTATATTTACTTTTTGTTTGTTTTTTTGCACATAGTTGGGAGAATCCTTTTGGGCATGGCAGAGACAGAGTGTTTTTGTAATTAACAATAACTTTGCATTCTAATGTTGTACATAAGCTTGCAGGCTATTAAAGAGTCATTTATAATAAATATGAAATGTAATAAATATAAAAATTATTTATAAATAATGAGTTTGTTGTATACCAATTCAACTTGGAAACTGCTGAACCTTAAACTATTTTTGGGATCAGTAGTTCATTTGGTTTTCCCTTGAATATATTGCTTTTCAGCGACAAACCGTGGGAGCGTGGAGCTGCCCGGAGCAATTTGATTTTTTGCATCTGTGAAGTTTTTCAAACCTCCTGTGGTTTAGTTGGCACATCTCACATAAAAAAGAATTTAAGTATTGATCTAAGCTATTAAAACACATCATAGTTACATTCTTTTATAGCAACTGCTGTGCACCAATTCAACTAATAAGTTCTCAAGTGTCTCTCATTCATACCACTTGGCCTACTGCTCTGCTCAAAGTGACCATTAACTCCTGTAAGCATGTAATGAGGAGAAACTCAGAGAGTACATAGCAAGAAGTGAACATATGGGGGTTTTCCCAAAAGAGCAACCAGTAATTGAAAGCACTAAACTCTCCAAATTATCATCCCCTCCCTTTTCAAGGTACTCCTGGGTCTTATATTGTACCAGGATGTTATCACTAATTCCACTTTAGTCTAATATCAAGATAATGCCCTGGCCATTTATGTTTCTATGCAATGATGTCAGATACTCCCTGCCATGCTGTCTGGATATATAATTACCAAACTCGTTTTCTGTGATTCACTGGGATTATCATACTGAAAATTCTTTTTCTTTTAATGTCCCTTTGTGGAACAAGAAAGTTCTGTAGTGACTTAGTCATAGTGTTACATTTGAAATCTTTATAATGCAAACCAGGAAAGGTCAGGATGCTTGCTTTTCATAGCCAGATTATTCACTCATTAAAAATTAAAATATATTGTTCATTTCAGGTGGTGAGCTGGATGTTATTAGTTCCCACATGCCCAGTTCAGCAGTACAGAACTAAAATAGCTCTGCTGGGTAGCATTTCTGAGGTCATCTTTACTGGACTCTTATATTTTCACTACTGCAAACTCCTTATTCCTAATTTGGTAGCATCAAATCTATTGAAAATTCAAAGATCTCAATATGAGGAGATAATGAAAATACTTAGATTTGTGGGAGAGAAGGAAAGGAGCCTTTCCCCTTTGATTCTCTTTTTGTTCAATATACATTTACTCGACATTAGCTATACACTAATAATAGTGCTGGCCCCCGGGGTTGTGAACATGAATAAAACATAATCACTTTCCCCAAGAAGGTCATAATGTAGTATAGAAAAGACATATGAACAAATAGTTACAATATTGTAAGATACTCATAATAAAAGTATGAACAAAGTGCTATGAGGAGACTCAGTGCTGCGTGAAGGTGGCTGGGAGAACATTTTCCCATTTAATGCACGCTACAAGATAATGAAACAAGGAACAACATATTTTAAATGCTGGAAATGAGCATTTGGAAAATGAAAATAAAGTAAAAGTGCCACTTATAAACATCAAAACATTAGTGCTTAAGAATAACCTTAAAGGTATGAAAGGACTATACACATAAAATATGTGAGTAAACATAAAATAGTTTTCTTGGTAATTTCTTAATGCCTTTATAAAATAGAATGGCTTATTCAAAGCAAAAAATAGCAATTGTTATGAGATTTATAAAATGTGTATAATAAACAATAGCTCAAAGAACTAGAGGTAAAATTAAAATATACCATTATAAGTTTCTTAAATTATGTGTGTGAAGTGGAATAACACTAATTGAACCTAGATTACTAATAAAAATTCAGATTGCAAACTCCAGAACAACCATTAAAAAAAGAAAAAGAGGTATAACAAATAACCTATTAGATAAAATGGAAAACAAAAAATATAGTTCTTCCCCAAAAGGCTGGGAAGGAAGAAAAATGGAATAAAGAATATGAGGGTAAAATACAAAACAAATTGTATGATGGTAGACTTAAACTCAATAACATCCATAATTACTTTAAATGTAAATGGTAAGGGCATCTGTTAAAAGGCAGAGATGATGAGCAACTCATCACTTCTATTCACAATTGTACTGGAAGCAGGACAATTAGTCAAGAAAACACAGATTGGAAAAGAAAAAGCAAAAACTGCCTTCACTTGCAGACATTTCAGTGTATAAAGAAAATCCTAAACCATCCACAAAATGTTTACTAGATACGATAAGTGAATTTAACAAGGTTGCAGGTATAAAGTCATTTCCAAAAATCAACTTTATTTTTAGGAACATTTGATAAATGGAATACTAGGAGCATTTGGGAAAAGGAAGTTAAAATATGCCATTTATAATAACATCAAAAATATAAATTTTAAAGAATAAACTTAAAAAATATTTAAGGTCTGTTTATATACTGTAAACTTCAAAATATTCCTGAGATAAATTAGAGAGAACTAAAATAAATGGACAAATATATTATGATTTTAGATAAAACACCCAATATTAAGATACTCATTCTTCCCAGTGTGACCTGTAGCTCTAATGCAACCTCAATCTAAATTCCAGAAGGTTTTTTTTTTTTCTTTGTGAAACATTAGGCTGATTTTAAATTCATGTGGCAATGCAAAGACTAGAACAGTTACCCAAATAAAAAAGAAGAAAAATTTGGAGGACTTACCTAGTTTCTAGATGATTATCAAACTGCAGTAATCAGGACAGGATGGTATTGGGGTAAAGATAGATGGCAGATAATTGGAATAGAATAGAGTCCTGAAATAGACCCACACTTGTACAATTATAAAGTCAAATGATATTTTTTAACCAGGTCAGTAAGGCAACTCAATATGGAAAAGAAAGTCTTTTCACCAAGAATGCTTGAACAATTGACTATCATTAGGGCCCAAAAATGGACCTTAACGTATACATACACTATGGACTAAAATTAATTGGAGTGGTATCACAGACCTAAAAGTAAAATTAACAATGTAAAGCTCATGAAGAAAATGTGGAAGAAAGCCTCATGAACTTGAGGTGGGCAAAGATCCCTTGACAAAAACCAAGAAAGCACCAATAAAAGGAAAATCAATCATAAAATGAATTTCATAAAAATTAGGTATTACTCATTAAAAGCATTAATAAGCTGAATATGCAAGCACAGATTGAAAGAAAATATTCATAATATATGTATCTGACATAATATTATGAAAATATTTATCTCAAATAGAGAATTTCTACAATTTATATAAGAAGACAGACAACTCCCTTCCCCCATCCACCGTCCACCACCACATGGGCAAAATACTTGAAAAGGCACCTCCCCAAGGAAGATAAATGAATGGCCAATAAACACATGAAGAAAGTTCTCAACACTATTAGTCATCAAGGAAATAAAAAAAAAATGAAATATTACTAAACATTTATTAGAATGGTTAAAATTTAGAAAACTGGTAACATAAGGGATGTGAGGCAACTGAATTTTTTTTAACATTTTTTATTGATTTATAATCATTTTACAAGGTTGTGTCAAATTCCAGTGTAGAGCACAATTTTTCAATTATACATGTACATATATACATTGTCACATTTTTTTTCTGAACTGAATTTTTTTTAAACCCAGCAACATTTTTTTTTTAATGAAGCATAGTTGATTTACAATGTTGTGTTAGTTTCTGGTGTACAGCAAAGTGATACAATTGTACATATATATATTCTTTTTCATTTTTTTTCCATTATGGTTTATTATAGGATGTTGAATATGGTTCCCTGTGCTATACAGTTGGTCCTTTGTTTATCTATTTTATATATAGTAGTTTGTATCTGCTAATCCCAAACTCCTAATTCATCCCTCCCCCACTCCATTTCCTCTTTGGTAACCATAAGTTTGTTATCTATGTCTGTGAATCTGTTTCTGTTTCATAAATAAGTTCATTTGTGTCATATTTTATATTCCACATGTAAGTAATATATGGTGTTTGTCTTTCTCCTTCTGACTTACTTCACTTAATATGATCATCTCGAGGTCCATTCATGAACGACTAAATTTTTATGCATTGCTACAAGGGGGTAGACAATGTGTCTGACAGTTTTTTGTAAGTTAAAACATATACCTATCCCGCGATCCAACAATTCTTTCTCCAAAGAAATGAAAATATATTTGTTCAAAAATACATGTATATAAATGTTCATGCAGCATTACTGATATCCAAAAAATAGAAACACCTCAAATATCTGAAAGCAGAATGGATAAACATACATTTTACTCAGCAACAGAAGAACTATTGATACTTAACACTAATGCATTCTGAAAGCATTTTGCTGAGCAAAAGCCCAGCGGAAGAGTACATACTGTATGATTTCATTTGTATGAGTTCTAGGACAAGAAAAACCAATCTATACAGAGAAAGAAGTTAGAACTTGTTTCATGGGGGATGGGGACTACTGTCGAGAAAACGTATGGGGTGTGCTTTTCAGGCCGTTCTTTATCTTCACTGGAATGCGAATTACGTGGATAGATGCATTTGTCAAAATCCATCAACCTGTACACTTAAGAACTGTTCATTTTGCTGTGGGTAAATTCTACTTAATCAAACCTAGATTAAAAATATTAAAAATAAGAAGTAGAGGTAACTATCTTCAAAACTTGTATGTAAATCTCATGGAAATACAGTAAAATCCCTTACAGATTGAAATTTGAGAAGTAAATTGTTTCTTTTGTTGTTGTTTTGTTTTACTTTTTACCTATTTTATGACTGTATTTTAGTAATTTTTTTCCCATGGGGGACTTATTTTGTCATATAATAGGAAGTCTAGAAGTAGAAAAGATCCAGAATTTCTTAATTCAGTAGTTTAATGGTATCATCAAGCACATAGCTCAGCATTTCTTCTCAAAATCATTTCCTGTAGTGACTATTATGAGTGTATTGCTTCCAGGCATCCATGTGTCGACAATGACGCCCAGTGAAAGAATGACAGACCATAAGTTCCTTGTGTCACTTGAACATTTTCCTATTATAAACTATCACAGACATATCAAGTAGCATATATTTTATACATTTAGGGTTTAACGAATAATGAAACAATTTTGCATGACCTCACCACTCAGCTCAGAGTAGACATAGCGAATACCACTGAAAACCCCTGTATGCCTCTTCCCAGTGGTGGTCTTCCCCTCCCCAGGAGAGCTGGCCAGGCTCTTGAATTTTGCATTTTTTGTTCTTTTGCTTTTCTTTACAGTTTTATAATAGTCAAAAAGAATTCCTAAATAATATATTGTTTAGTTGTGCATATTTTGTACCTTTCTTAAATGAAGTTAACCATTACTTCATTTCATTTGTTTAACACGTTTATGATACTTCGTCATGTTAATGCTTGTTTCTTTATTCCACCACTTCATTGCTATATTCCACTAAATGAATGTACATTATTTATTTATTGGCCTCTCTATGAATATTTGTTTTTTCCAGTATTAATTTTTTATTATTTATTTCTTTTGCTATTACAAAGGTATTCAAGTGGATGCCTTTTCTGTGTATCCTGGTAGCAAAATTCAAGACTTTCTCTGGAGATATGTGTTAGTAGTGTGGTAGGTTATGCACAAATGTTCTATATAATGCTATTTTCTCCTAAATTTGGTTGTTCCAATTGCCAAAACTATCAGCAGTATATCAATATCCACATCTGATCAACCTGTTTTCAAAAACTGAATATTATCATACTTTTCAGTTTTTATCAATTTGATAGAAAATAGTATCTCAATGTGGTTTTAAATTATACATATATTTATGGGCGCCTTTATATATCTTTTTCCAAGAAACTTATCTCTCTCTCTCTCTTTTTTTTTTTTTTTTTTTTTTTTGCTAATTCTTCTATTGGGTTCTTTGTCTTTTTCTTCTTATATTTTAGAAGCTCTTTATAGATTCTGGGTAAATCTCTCTCTAGTTATTTCAAATATCTTTTCTCAGTCTGTGGCCCCTTTTTTAACTCTATCACATTTTTTTAAGAACAGAAATTATTCATTTTAAATAGTCTGTTTTGGGGGGAGGGTATAACTCAAGTGGTAGAGCACATACTTAACGTGCGTGAGGTTCTAGGTTCAATCCCCAGTACCTTCCCTAAGAATAACTAAGTAAATAAATAAACCTAATTACCTCCCCCAACCAAAAAAAAAAAAAAAAAAAAAGCAAAAGAATAAAAATAGTCTATTTTATCAATAATTTCTTTTATAACAGCATGTTTACACATTACTTATGATGTATTTCTCAGACATTCAACTACCTTTCCTTTTATATTATTGAAAGTTTGGTCTTTCCTGAAAAGTTTAATCCTTCTGGAACTGTGTTTTGTATACCACATGAAGATGAGGTAGGGGTTGTCAAGTACCGTGAAGAGTCTGAGATGTTACCCTACTTGCAAGCTACCTTTTATAGATGCTTGCAGAAGACACACAATCCCTGGGTCAGATCAAAGTTCTTTATTACATTAATAGCAGTAGCTAGGGTGTCAGAATTCATGCCAGTTTCTCAGGCCCTGATTCCTGCAGGGTGACTCAAAGAAGGTCAGGTGACCCTGCAAATACTGTGAGTTGTGTTACATAGAAAAAGAACTCCAAGCTTGGAGAACCCAAATCTTTTATAGTGGGTGGCTAGCATTCCTGACCTTTTCTCCATAGTGACACCTCATCTATATTATACTGGGAGTAATCAAACCTGCTTTTTGCTCCAGAGGGAAATATATCTTTCTTTTCCAAGGCTGTTTGCTCTATAACCATCCTTGAGAAGACAGTCTAGAATAAAGGCGGCCAGTGCTTCTGCTTATGACACACAGAATTATGAGAGGCCCATAGAGAACTGTCTCTTAACAGGGATGTGCTTCCTCCCTCCCCTTGCCGCGATATTTATGACCAGTTATCTCAGATGGTTTAATGTATGGATTCTTCTTTCCCCAGGTGTCTTTAATATAGTCAGGTTTGAATATTAGCATAACATAATCAGGTTTCCATGTATGTATGTGTCTGTTTCTGGGCTCTCTGTTCTATTAATCAGTAGTCTGTCTCTGCATTGATCCCATATACCTTTACTTACTATGGCTTTACAATAAGTCTTGACCTCTGGTGGAGCAATTTTTCCCCCAACCCCCACAGATACCCATTTTATTCTTCTTCAGAAGTGTCTTATATACTCTTGTCTTTTCATTCTTCCTCATAGTTAAAAAATCTACACAAGTTTCAATGTAAAATATTTTTTCATGCAATCCAGACCTTCTTTCTGGGATTGTTTGGCTTGCTCCAGAATTTTGTTTAAAACGTCCTAAAGTAGACTTTATTCAGGTGTCTCCAGTGTGACTTTCCACCCTAGATAGCTTCCAAGCTTTGGTTCCTGTATTCTGCATGCTGCCCTTTTAAAGCCAAAGTTCTGGTGTTCAGACATCAGCAGATGGTCTGGGGACAAGTGACAGGTTCAGCTCATTTACTTCTCTGCATGGATCCTTTCACATTGTCTTCAGCTTCTCTGAATTTTTCCTGCCTCTTTTTTTGGCAGCTCAGCTGTGCATGTCTATTTCACCTAACCATTGTAGGAGTTTTGCGCAGAGTGTTTTTCAGGTTAGGTGATCATTCCTACTGCCAAAAACAGAAGTCTCCTGTCAGTAGTGGTTTTAAAATTGTTTAATCCCACAAAATTATATCTTGCACACAATAAACATTCAACAAAGTGTGTTTAATTGAACTTAATAACATTTCAATTGGGTTTTTCTGATGCTGCCTCATCATTCCCAAATAACCCAGGACCTAACTTGGCATTTCCGCTGTTAGATGATTTTTATTCTGTCATTTAAACTTAAAAAATATTTCAAATACACAGAAAATAATATAATTGAATCTTTGTACTTACCATGAAGATTAAACACATGTTAATATAGTGTCCTGTTTTCTTTAGTCTGTAGTTATATGACTAGATAACAAGCAGTGTATATTATTTCAGGTACTTTAAAATTTTACATTAATAATATAGTGATCTTCATGAACCTTTTGAAACCTGCTTTTTTCCCCCTTTCAACATCATGTTTGAAAATTTTATCTATACTGATACCCTAAGCTTTAATTCAGTTATTCCAAGTCCTAGCCGTAATTTTATTGTAAATTAAATTTTATTTAATGGTATCTTTATTCTACAATGAACATTCTTTTATATATCCTCTTGAACTTATATTTGAGACTTTAAAAAAATTAGATGCCTAGAACTGAAAATGCTTTGTAATATAATGTACTTAACTTTAACATATTAGGTATATCCAGTTTCTTCTATCTAGTCTTTATGATCGTGATGACATTGATCATTATAGAAGATAAGACATTTTTACCTTATTTTGTTATTTTATCTTTACAATTTGTGAAAAGTACCTAATAACTGGTCTGGACAAGGATTGTGCTGAATATATGTTGTGCACGACACCTTGTGTATAATTCAAATTCATACTATTAGATAATGAATAGTTAGGTGATTTGGAACTTCATACCCCTCTTTTTTTCTATAGGTATTTATGAGCCTCCATTTATTGTACTACTGCAGTGAACCAACCTTGGATGTGAAAATTGCCTTTTGTCAGGTGTGTGTTCCTTACAGGTAAAACAAGGTACAGTATATTCCCTTGTATTTCCATTTTGCCATCCCATCTTGCACATTTCCACACCAGAGTTAGTATTTATGTAATATTAAAAGTAGCTTAGGAAATAAAAGTGGATACCTAGGTGTTTTTTTCTTTCCCAGTTCATTTAAGTTAGAATAGGAATGAAGAGCATTCTTTTTAATAATTCTAAATATAGTATTTCATCACTGTAGGAAGTGATGTCTTATTAGATTTAACATCGTTAGTGTCATTTTCAGATCCTTGCAATGTGGTTTTAATCATCAAAATGGCTCAGTTCTATGTTACTTTTCATTCTAACGACAGATGAGCCCCAAGTAGAGTATCTCCGATACCTAAGTATCATAATATTTTCCCTAGGAGATGCTCAGTTTGCTTTTTGATGCCCAGTTCTAACCAGTAGTTGGTAAAAAGGCTGAACAACAGTAATGACAAAGGTGTCTTTCACCTACAGTGAACACTAGTAAGAAGGAGGTGTGCATGGACCAGATAAGAGTCTTTTGCTCTTATATTCACACAAACTCTGTTCTTAGGAAATAGGGTACCTGGGGCACCTGTACCTACTATACGTATGTTTAGGTAGTTCTCACTTAAGCCTGACATCATGACAGAATTAATAGTGCTCATTTTTACACTCAGAAATTGTTTGTTATTTGGCCAATAAATTTTATGGTAACTCTATTTATACCCCAAGCAGAGAGCACTTCGGTTTTTCTCTAATGATTTTCATGGTGTCGTCTCACTGAGCTGGGCTGTAGACAGAGAATGAAATTCATCCATTGAGACAAGGTTTAAAAAATAACTCTACAGCTTCTATTATTTTGATACAATATTTTCTGATTCTAGAAGTAATATGTGCTTACTATAGAAAATGTAGAAAAGTACAAAGGGAGAGAAAACATTGGTCAATCTGTTCTTCTTGAGAGTAGAATTTCTGTGGGAAAGTAAAGCGTGTTGCATGCAATGAGCAGGATTTACTGATTTACTTCATCTCCCCAACCTCTAAATGTAGTGCCGAAAGTCTCAGACTTAAGATAACTGCTCTTCTCTAAAAAGAACTCTGTATCTGAGCAGCCTTGGTTAGAAATTACAAATCTAACACTTACTAGCCATTTGCTTATGACCTTGGGCAAGTTAGTTAACCTCACTGTGTTTCAGTACCTAACTTCTAGGTTTATGAGAATTAAGTGAGTTCGTACTTGCCGAACACCGAGAACAGTGCTGGAATGTTTTTGTTAAATAGCTAACTAAATTTAAAATAAATTTACATTCACTCTTCTGGTACTCCCTCTGAGTTCTAGTGTTTTACATATTATCAATATGTTGAACACTCCTACAGTTCTATCTCCAACACAAACCTCTCCCTGAAGCCAGACTCGTCTACCAACTGCTTGTTCTACATCTCAGCTTAGATGTCTAGTAGGCATATCAAACGATACATGTCCCAAACCAAACCCTTGACCTTCCCTCCAAAATTGCTTTGCTCTAATTCAGTAAATGCTAGATCCATATTTTCCGTTTCTTAGAACAAAATCTTCAGAATCATCTTTTGGGCAACACTTGGCATCCAATCTGTCAGCAAATTCTGTTGGCTCTACATTAACAATGTATCTGGAATCTCTCCACTTCTTGCCATTCTCTCCTCTACCATTCTGATCAAGCTACCGTAACTCTCATCTGGATTAATGCAAGAGCTTCCACACTTGCTCACCCCCAATGGTTTGCTCTCAAACATCAGCAAGAGTGATACTTGAAAAGTATAAGTGAGGTCATGCCACATCTTGGTTAGAAACAAAACAAAACAGAAAAACCATTCAATCAAGTGAGACGTCTTCCCATCCCACTTATGGTAAACATTCTTCAAATAAATACGCAAGCCTTTAACCATGTAGCTACCTAGACACACCTCCCTGAAATGGTCTTCCTTTATTATCCACTTGGCCCATTCCTTCACCACCTTCAGGACTTGGCTCAAATGTCATTTTAAGAGAGTCTTTTGTAACTATCCTATTTAAAATTGCCCCTTCGTAGCCCACATTGCATACCCAACTTCCCTGCCTTTCCTTTTTCCCCTGCGTAGCGCTTTTTGGTATCTGATACACTATATGTGTGACTAATCTCTTGCTTCTCCCTCTCTGCTAGAATGCATTTTTTCCACTTGGACATGGATTTTTTTCAACAGTGTGCACACATAGGCTCACACAGGTTCACAAGGGTTGATTGTGCACATCTCTTCCCAGCTCTAAGTTAAAGGATGTTGGGTTGGTCGATTGAACTCTGTCATGATAGGAATATATACATTATGTAAATAAACGATTGCTGCAGATAAGTTCTCTTCTGTCCGCCACCCCCGGCCAGTTTTTGAGCAATTACCAGCACATCGTTGGGATTTTGTCTCTTTTGCACACTGCTGTACTGTAGCACTAACAATAGTATCTGGCATATGGTGGACTCTCACCAAATATTTGCTTAATGAATGAATGAATGATGTATTTGGTTAATGTAATCAATTGCAACTGTGACTGTGGTCTGGTGGAAAATGAGCAGACCTGAATTTCTGGTTAGAATATCTGGGTTTACCGTTTGCAAGCTGTATGACTGAGCTATTTCCTTACATCCATGATCCTTGCCATTTACCATGGGCACTAACACTTAAACAAACCACAAACAAACAAGTTTATATTTTACGTATTTCATAATTAAATCTGAACTTTAAAAACTAGCAATTGGAAAAATCTTAACACTTCAGCTATTTTTTTAAATCCAAAGAGTTTTTATGTAGGTTGAAGTTATTTTTAAATCAGCTCCCAGAATTTGGTTACAGATGCAGAATGTCTATTTCTAGGAAGAGTTCTTTTAAAGCAAAGGAATACAGAGAAGAAATGAAGCATGAACTTTCTTAATGACTCTTGATTTTTTTTTCTCACTATGTGCTTTCAGCACCCAGAAAATATACATGCATATTCTATCACTTAAAAAAACTAAAAATATCATAGCACACAGAGTATTTCTAGTTGTGACTCAGAGCATTTTATTTACTTTCCATATAGAATTTTTATTTGATAACAATGTTTATTTTTTTCTTTTCCTGTAGCCCTATGCCTTATTTACTATTCTAGCAATTTAAAGAAAATAGTGTATTTATTTTTAGAGGCAGAATTCTCTTTTTGGTTTTACTTTAAAACTATATTCTTTGGAAGCTTCTCATTTCATGAGACATCTCATGGATCGTTGGTATGCTGTGGGGTTTAACATGATCTCCAGCAGGGGTTAGGTTGCTCCCAACTTCTTGCCACACAGACGATACACAAAGACCACCTTGTCTTTAACGACAAGTGTATCCGGATTCCAGGTCTCTTGAGTCTTAATCTGTGGCTTTAAAACATTAACAACCAAATGTATCCAGATTCCAGGTCTCTTGAGTCTTAATCTGTGACTTAACGACCAAGTGTATCCAGATTCCAGGTCTCTTGAGTTTTAATCTGTGGCTTTAAAACATGTCATATTTCCAAGGTTTTCACTGTTATCAGTAAGAAATCATAGAAAATATAGAAAATAAAATTGCCCAGATAATTACTTATTAACAGTAAATATGTACATTATCTGTAGTAGTATTAACTTTATTTCTTAGTTGAATTATTTGAAGAACATTGGATTCATTGAATTTTTTAGCTACTCCTGTTGATCTATTTTTTTTAAACAGCAAGCAGTTTTTGTAGGCAAGAGGTTTCTTGTTATATTCTGGAGAGAAACTTGTCTTTGTAATGTTAGACAATAAAAAAAATCTTTAGGTTGCACTTGTATGAATCCTTTACAAAAATATAGACCAACAGGTAATTGAAAGTGCAGAAACTCTTGATTCTCCTGAGAAATAGGTAAGCCTTCTTAATCTTCTTTCCTCTATTGAACAAAGAAGTGTAGAGCTGTTAAATTTCACTTTATGAATTAAAAAAAAATCAGTGAAGAGTGCTATTTTGGAACTCTGCTGTACTAAATAGATGAGTCAGGGTCTTAGCCAGGGAATTTATACATAGAAAGATATTTTGTGTTGGAAACTGCATGCACACCTGCTGGTGTCTACAGTATTTACCACATCCTGATATGTGTTACCTTTGGTTCTACAGGTTTGTGTTTTCCCCATTCTGTGGTGACTGCCTCTGGGGCAGGACCAGGGCATCCTCATTCTTGCCTTCCAAGCCCAGAATTCTATTTTAATTCGGTAAATGTTCAGTAAATGCTTTTTAAGTAAAATACTGTAAATAAAAACTCAGAAAAACACTGCATCCTGAATAGAAATCTGTTTCCCTTTCAAAATCAAGTTAATTTCTCAACATCTGAACACCTTATAATTTATATTGATAAATTTAATTGCATTTTGGTTATTCTGCTAATCACAAGTCAATGTTAACCCAACATTTATCTAAAAGTTGTTAAGTTATTGTCTGCTGTAGATGTTTACTAATGCTTGAGTTGGTTGTGAATTATTTGAAATGATTTCCTGATTTTCAGAAAGCCTGAGATACAGAAGGTTCAAATTAATGAATCAACAATTACGAGTTTAAATGAGTTTCTACTGTATAGCACAGGGAACTATATTCAATATCTTGTAGTAACCTGTAATGAAAAGAATATGAAAAGGAATATAAGTATGTATATGTATGACTGAAACATCATGCTGCACACCAGACACTGACACAACATTGTAAACTGACTATACTTCAATTAAAAAACAACAACAACAAAAATAATTATGAGTTTAAGTAACACTAGAAATAAGGGGACTGAGCTCAGTGGACTTCTTTTTGGCTATGACACAGACACTCATCATGCCTTTGTTACATTTTCTATGCAAGCAGATACCTACACATTGACAGGCTGATTACTGATTAATTCCATCGTTCATTTATTCAGCACATTTTTACTAAGAACCTATCTTATGTATCTATAACTTGTAGAAATTAGGGATAAGAGTGAGCAATATAGTTGCTCTCCTCAAAGAACACACTGTCTAGTCTAAAGCACAGTAAAGAGTGGCTAGGCTTATAAACGTAAAGTAAACCTACTCCTCTTGGAATTAAAGACCTCAGTGGTAACTATGGGCTAAATAATAATTAGTCAGAAAAAAAAACCACTGCAATACTTACCAAATGCTTACTATGTGTGAAGACTTCATTAAGACTTTACCTCATCTAATTTTTTTTCTTTTTTCAATTAAAAAAATTAATTTTATTTTTTTATTGAGGTGTAGTTGATTTACCATGTTAGTTTCAGGTGTACAATAAAGTGATTCAGTTACACATACGTATACATATATATTTTTTTCGGATTCTTTTCCATTATATGTTATTACAAGAAATTGAATATAGTTCCCTGTGCTGTAAAGTAGGTCTTTGTTGTACATCTGTTTTACATATACATGTGTATCTGTTAATCCCAAACTCCCATTTATCCCTCTCCTCACCCATTCCCCTTAGGTAACCATAGTTTGTTTTCTATGTCTGTGAGTCTGGTTTTGGTTTGTCAATAGAATTTGTATCATTGTTTTTTAGATTCCACATATAAGTAATAGCATATGATACTTGTCTTTCTCTGACTTACTTCACTTAATATCTGATTTTTACAACACCATTAACTATCAAGACAGAATCCAATTATGTTTTATTCTGGAGCTGGAAATCTCAACCATTAAACTAGAAGGTCTTTCTCTAGTCCCATTATGAACTTCTTGAAATCTCCATCAGTTGTCCAGGGTTTTGACTGAACTGAGTAGCAACTAAGAACCAAAATACTATGATTAAATGCAAAGAAGCCTAAGATTCTATTTCCTACTGGTCACCAGTAGGGAAAAAAAAAGACTTTATATAAATTCTGAAGGATAATTGTGATATATAAGGTTTAAAATATTACTGAGGATATGACAGAAATCTCAGTCTCGTTGTGGATTTCTTATTGTCAAAATTATTCTTCAATATCTTTTGAGTTCTTATTGTTTTTTCATATAGCATCTTGTTGGATATGATAGCCAAGACTTAGCATGTTGAGTTTTTTCCAGTTAAAGCAATATTTTTCATAACAGATATAAAATATTACCAGATAACTTAACTAATTAACTAAATTTTGTTTTAGTATGCTGATGTCTGGATAACAAAATAACTCTTTGTGTATATGTAATAATTTTCCTAGCCAAGATGACTGTTCTAAATAAATGAAAACTTAACTCTTCAGCAAATTTCAAAAGAGTGAGTAAATTTAGTGTTATATTTATTTCTTATGCCTTGGACAGGTTTTTTCCTAAAGATTTATTAAGTAATTATTCCAGTTAATAAATACATCCAATTGTGCTACTAAAGATTATCTAACAAAAAATGTAAAGGTTCTACCTAAGATTCGGTTCTGTAATGATGAACTTCTCTATATTGGTTTATTGTGAGTATGTGTTTGGTTTGCTTGAAGCACAAAGTTTGGACTTGACTTTTTGTTGAATAATCTTAACCTGAAATGTAAATGTAGCTTACTATTGTGAGTTTAATTATGGTTGAAGTGTTAATCAGATTAAATGAAGTTATTATTTATATCTGTCAAAATCATGCTATGAAATATCCCAGAATTATCTCTGGTTTTCAGTGTATGGTTAACTTGTGGATTCCATTTTAATCTATATAAATATTCCTAAGAAATCAACTAATTCTTTAAATATACTATTTTAATTCTGTTCTTCTTCTTATGACTTTGGAAAATATATTGTGATAATTTTGTTTTCCTGCACTGGTTTTATCTGAGGTTGGGGTGCATGCTCAGCAAAGGCTGAATTTTTCAGTAGGTTGAGAAGAATAGTGTCTTCTTTGATTCTGAGTTCTAAGATGAGTTCCAATCAGGAATGTGTCATTCAACTCTTCTTTTTGCTTATCTTCGCTGAAGGTGAATATTTAACTGATTATATACTCTGTACATCTCTAACTCATTTTTAAAAAGGTCAAGCAGCTACAAAAGTACACATTTAAGGAGATGAAAACCAAGACTTTGGAGAATGTGTAATTACTAAAATTAGGTACAAGTAGATCTATAATTGTGCAATGATAGGATGATAATAATATCATATAGGATTTAAGAATAGTGTCCTTTATTGTATAAATTAAAATAGGACTTTAATGTTCCATATTCTTAAATGTAGCATTTGATAAACTCCCATTTTCCTTTCTAAAAATACAAAGACATATTTTTAGAGATGAGTCCAGTGAAATCCAGATAACACACTTTAAACATTTTGATTCCTAAATGACTTTTTATTCTCCTTATGATGAAACACAATCTTTTGCTTTTACCATGAGAAACTATTTTTAAAAAATTAACCATTATTTATTAACCTGGAAATTTTGTCCTATCTTGATTAAATAATACTTCTTATTATTGCCTATTTTATACTCTTCTTTCTTTCTTGTGGACACATTGGGAATATGCAGATCAAAAGTATAGAATTCAGGGTGCTTAGTTTGATAGGCTAGATCCTTGTGATAATGAAGCCAGCATTCCAGGCTTGACCCTGTAAGGGACAATTTAATATTAAGCTCCATGAGGACAGGAGCTTTATATTTTCAGTGCTTAGAACTTTGCTTGGCACATTGTAAGACCAAAATAAATATTTGTTGAGTGAGAAACATACTGAAATAGTGTATAGGCCTCAAATCTCAGTAACTCATCAGAACAAAAGTTTATTTCCTTTTGTACAAAGTCTAGGGCAGGTTAGTAAGGGATCTCCTCTATCTGGTGACACAGGAATTTTGACTTCTGCCATCTTGTGACTCAGGAATTGCTATCTTGTGGTGTCCAGCTAAGACCCCAGAGTGTGGAAAGCAGTGGATTGTGGAGGTACGTCCTCCAAATGCCCCTGCATTTAGGTGACACCTGCCACTTCTGCTTGTAGTCCCTTGGCTAGAAGTAGTCACTTGGCCCCTACAGATAACTATAGTAGTAGTAGTAGCAGCAGCAGTAGTAGTAATAGCAACAATCAACTTTGCTGAGAGTTTCCTGTAAGCTTATGCCGTGTTAAGAGCTTTACATAGATGTTCGCATTTAACTTTCCCACTAATCAAAAGAAGTAGATTACAGGCGTACCTCATGGCATTGTGCTTCACTTTTATTGTACTTCGCAGATAACTGTGTTTTTTACAAATTGAAGGTTTGTGACGACGTTGCATTGAGTAACTCTATTAGTGCCATTTTTCCAGTAGCATGCTCACTTTGTGTCCCTGTGTCACATTTTGGTAGTCCTCACAGTATTTCAAACTTTTTCATTATTATATTTACAATGATTTCTGTGATCAGCGATATTTGATGTGACTGTTCTAAGTGTTTTCGGGCACAGTGAATTGTGTCCATATAAGATGAGGAACTTAATTGATAAATGTTATATGTTCTGACTGCTCCACTGACCAGCTGTTCCCCTGTCCCTTTCCCTCTCCTTGTGCCTCCCTATTCCTTGAAACACAGAAATATTAAAGTTAGGCCAATTAGTATCTTACAAAAGCCTTTACCTATTCAAGTGAAAGAAAGAGTCATGTGTCATCTCACTTTAAATCAAAAACCAGAAATGATTAAGCTTAATGAGGGAAGGCACGTTGAAAGCTGAGATAGGCCAGAAGCTAGGCTTCTTGTGCCAAACAGCCAAGTTGTGAAAGCAAAGGAAAAGTTCTTGAAGGAAATTAAAGGTGCTACCCCAGTGAACACACGAATGATAAGAAAGTGAAACATCCTTGCATGGAGAAAGTTTTAGTGGTCTGGATAGAAGATCAAACCAGCCACAACATTCCCTTCAGCCAAAACCTAATCCAGAGCAAGGTCCTCTCCCTTCAACTCTGTGAAGGCTGAGAGAGGTGAGAAAGCTGTAGAAGAAAAGTTTGAAGCTGGCAGAGGTTGTTTCATAAGGTTTAAGGAAAGAAATACTCTCCATAACCTGCAAGTGCTGATGTAGAAGCTGCAGCAGGTTATCCAGAAGATCTCACCAAGGTAATTCATGAAGGTGGTGACAACTGAAGAACAAATTTTCAACGCAGACGAAACAGTTTTCTATGGAAAGAAGGCACCATTTAGGGCTTTCATAGCTAGAGAGGAGAAGTCAGTGCCTGGCTTCAGAGCTTCAAAGGACAGGCTGATTCTCTTGTTAGGGGTTAATCCACCTGGTGACTTTAAGCTGAAGCCAGTGCTCATTTACCATTCCTAAAATCCTAGGGCCCTAAAGAATGATGCTAAATCTACTCTGCCTGGGCTCTGTAAATGGAACAACAAAGCCGGGGTGCCAGCACATCTGTTTACAACATGATTTACTGAATATTTTAAATCCACTGTTGAGACCTGTTGCTCAGAAGGAAAAATTCCTTTTGAAATATTACTGCTCATTGGCAATGCCTCTGGTCACCCAAGAGCTCTGATGGAGAAGTATGGTGAAATTAATGTTTGTTTTTACGCCTGCTAACACAACATCCATTCTGCAGCCCATAGATCAAGGGGTAATTTCAACTTTCAAGTATTATTATCTAAGACATTCATAAGAACGTAACCGCCATAGTGATTCCTCTGATGGATCTGGGCAAAGCAAATGGAACACCTTCTGGAAAGGATTCAGTATTCTAGATGTCATTAAGAGCATTTGTGATTCATGGGAAGAGATCAAAGTATCAATTTAACAGGAGTTTGGAAGAAGTTGATTCCAGCCTTCATAGATAACTTTGAAGGGTTCAAGACTTCAGTGGAGAAAGGAACTGCAGGTGTGGTGGAAATAGAAAGAGAACTAAAATTTGAAGTGGAGCCTGAAGATGTGGCTGAATTGCTGCAACCTCATGATAAAATTTTAATGGATGAGGAGTTTCTTCTTATGGATGGGCAGAGAGTGGTTTCTTGAGGAGGAAGCTACTTCTGGTGAATATGTTGTGAAGACTGTTGAAATACAAAAAAGAATTTAGGGTATGACAAACTTAGCTGATAAAGCAGCAACAGGGTTGAAAGAATTGAGTCCAATTTTGAAAGAAGTTTTACTGTGGGTAAAATGCTATCAGAGAGCATTACATGCTACAGAAAAATTGTTTGTGAAAGGAAGTCAAATGATGTGGTGAACTTCATTGTCTTATTTTGAGAAATTTCCACAACCACCTCAACTTTCAGCAGCTACCACCCTGATCAGTCAGCAGCCATCAACATCCAGGCAAGAGCTTCCATCAGCAAAAAGATTATGACTCACTGAAGTCAATAGCAAGAAAATATTTTTAAATTAAGGGTTTTTTAAAGATACAATATTGCACACTTAACAGAAAACAGTATAATGTAAATGTAACTTTTATATGCACTGGGAAATCAAAAAATTCACGTGTCTCGCTTTATTGCAGTGGTCTGGGATGAAACTCACAATATCTCCAATATATACATGTATTACCTTCATTCCATAAAAAGGACACTAAGACTAAGATTGTAAAAAGCTTGCCCAAGGCCTCATTATAAGGATTCTTAGTTAAAAGTTAGGTTCTTACCCTTTGCTGAAGTCTCGCTCTAGGATCTCTCGAGTGCAAAATGAGAATACTGTCTTGAATGAAATGATTTATTAGACACCTAAAACAGTATCTGGTCCTAATACTGGCTTGGTACATAGCAGGTATTCGAACAGTACTCATTGTCTTTCTTTATATATAAAGAACAGACAGGCAGAAGCCGTGCCTGCTCTATTTTCAATGACAACGTGCTTTTTCACACAATTTAAAATAGTGATTAAACATAATTTAAGACTTAAGAGTTTTTACTGCATTACTGATCAGTAATACGCCATTGATCATTGCTAGGCCAACCAATATAAAAGTGATATAGATTCCAGACTGCAGTCCTCTTTAGAGAGTAACACTTCAAGAAATTGAATGGGGAAAACATGCTCTGGACAGAACAAAAGCTAATCCTTAATGTCGTTAAGTCTTGTCTCAAATCTGCTGCCTTTAAAACTCATATGTAGATCATTTGATTCAGATTTAAAATGGATTAACCACATGCCTTTCTGCCATAACAAACAGAATAGCAGGCATTGTTTCTGCCGACTTTATATCACAATCTTGGAGAGGCATCACGAGCAATTCAGTGTGCTGGTCATGACTGTAAGACTGAATAGCTCAATGTCTTTTGTGCCAAAAGCAGAATCACCACTGTTGGCGGATACGTTCCAGTATCTAAATGACAATACTAAAATAATATGCAACTGACCAGTTAATTTTCTGGAGGTGTGTTTTGTAGCGAATTCATCTTAGCTATCCTGTTAAGTAGATCAAAGTTACACCTGTAGCATCTTTAATAGTGCCTGGCATTCAGTAGGTGCCCAGTAAACATTCACCAAATTTCTAGGCAGCTCTGAAGATCCAGCTGTCCATCACCAACACAAGGTAGTCTACTTCAACCCTGAATCATTTAATGTTAAGCTCAGACTTCAGGCTCAGTTGATAAATGAAGGAGAAGGATGTGTTATTCATTCATTTCTCTTAAGCTGTAGTCCTATAGATCACCTCATCATAAGAAAACCACATCTAAATTACTTTAGCTGAACTAGTGAATAGTTTAATAAAAGAAGAGCATGCATTTTAGAGTTGGACAAACTTGAATTCATATTGTTACCACTAATTAATAGATCTAAGACTTAGAGACAATTAACAGCTCCGTATGCCAGTTTCCTCACCTGCTGATAGTGTTAAATATAGTATTTAACAGAATGCAAAGTTCACCTTTACCAGGTAAGCAATTAATACTGGTTCACCTTTCTTTCTCCCCTTGTCTTATTGAAAGTTGATATCGCATAAGTCATATGAAACATATTTCTATATCTTTGATTTAAAATATTATATCTACTGCCTGTTGTTTGATTCAATGGTTATTACATAAAAATCTATTGAATATTTTTTTCCTAAAGTTAAGTGCTAGAGTTACTTTACCTTTCCTGTGATCTATGGTATGATATATTTTAAGAGATTAATGAATCAAAGCTTGCCACTCACTGTGGTTTTGTTGTTTTGTCACATTTTCCCTTTGGCTTGCTGGGAGCCTGACAACTGATGTTTTTGCTCAAGGCAGTAGATGTTCATAACTTAAGTCCTCTGGTAAAACTATTGCCTCCCAGCCTGCTTTATTTGACATTTGTTCTTAAAACCGGATTTAATGGTTTTATTGTTTCTATATCTTCTATGGTGAGCTGTACAAATCCTTTTTGAAATCACACAGCATATAAATAATATATGAATGAAAGAATAAAAGGGCTTGGTTTCCTAGGTATTAAGTGCAGAACTAATCCAGGCTTGGTGCTGTTTTCAGCTGTATCATTCAAGAGAAACTAAGAACACATAACATTTGAAAATTCTTGATGTTTCCAGCTCAGGGATTGACTGACTAGTAGTATCATAGGCCAGTCATGCACAAATGAAAATGGGAAGGAGGGAGTGCTTCTGGCATACAGGTTATTAAATTTGAGAAAACTGCAATCAAAGTTTTAGATGCCTGCAGGATAAGATCAGTAATGTGGGATATTTTTCTTTGCAGAATTTCACAGCTCTGGGCAAGCAACTCAACTGATGATGGGGACTCATTGCACAAGGTCCTTACTCACAGTTCTGCGTAAAATGCAGTCTTTTCACAGAATAGATTATGTTCAGATTTCCTCTCTGCCTACCAAACTGCTGGTGGCAATGAAGTCTTTTAATTTAGCTTAAAATATTTTTTTGGCAGATGGGGGACAGGGAAGAAATGAGTTTGCTTTGAACTTTTGCAATGACAATTCTATTATATCCATATAAAAGTAAACTGTTGAGTCATTTAAATATAAGATTAAATATTCAGTGGAGGAATGAGTTTCTTTTTAAAAATAATTTGAAGGAACAATAGAATAGACTATTCTAAACCTATAGTTATTTTGAGCCAGATTGGTCTCCAAAACTTAACACTGTGGTGATTTATAATTTTTTAATATAATCTTTCTTATTTATAATTAACTTAATTTCTTAATTTCTTCTCTGGAAAGAGACTTTCCATTTCAGTGAGCATTTATGAATACCTGAGAGTTTCATGCATTCCTCCCAAGTGTTTTTGTATACATTTAATACAAATAGATGATGGAATGTTTATTTTCATGAGCTAATTGAGATAAAATTGATAGGGCACAGTATTGTACCTGTGAGGCAGGAAAACATGTCCCTGGGAATATGGCATCTGAGCCTGCTAAAGAGGTGCTGATACCAAGGAAAGCCATCATGGCATTATTTTTAACTTCCCCATCCTGTGTTTACTTGGCTTGACCTGCACGTCATCCAGTTTTTGCCTCTCTAGCTAGGTTTTTTGAATGGTGACATCTCTTAACATCTACTGTTCTCTAAAATAGTGGTTCTTGAAGTGTGGAACTTGCTAGAAATACAAACTCTTGGCCTAATCTTAGTCCCACTGAATTAGAAACTTGTCAGTTGGTCTCAGCAATCTGTGTTTCCCTGTGACTTGCTGGAAGCCTGACACTGACTTTTTTGCTCAAGGCGTAGCTCCTCAGGTAGTTCTGATCTGTATTAAAACCTCAGAATGTAGACCTTAAACTACTGGCCAGTCATGCCTTCCCAATATGGTGTGTGAATTCACAAACTTTGTAATGATGACTTGCAATCTTTTTATGAGAAATTATATGCTCTGAGATGGATAAAAAGATCACTGAGTAATTTTTATTTTAGAAAATGTGTCAGGGTATTAGGCATTTTATTTGAAGGGCTTTTATTTGTTTCTTTTTTTTAAACATTTTTTTATTGAGTTATAGTCATTTTACAATGTTGTGTCAAATTCCAGTGTAGAGCACAATTTTTCTGTTATACGTGAACGTACATACTTTCATTGTCACATTCTCTTTCGCTTATTTGTTTCTTTTTGACTGGGAGTATTATTGTGGCTGAAATTTCCCCCTCCTTCCCCCATGTAAGCCCTGTGATTGTATTAACCATTTTACCAAAACTACCATTAAGTCCATAGATAGCTTTCCCGTTATATGAAAAGTCCTGTTCTAGGTATGCGCTGGGAAAAATTACAGGGTGCTTCTCTAACTGTGTGTGAACAATTGCTGGGATGAAATGATATACTCCATTGTAACATTTGGCCAGCCGTCGGCCTGTCTAAATACCAAACTTTGCCTGTCCTTGAATCTGGGGACAGTGGATCTCTTTCAAATGTTTGAATCTGAGGTGTAGGGTAATCCTTGTTCTAACTAGGACTCTGGTTCTCAGTTTATCTTTGCCATAAACAATGGAATTTGGCAATGTGTAAGGACACAAAGTGTGTTCCCTGATGCAGTTGCAGAAATATTATTTCTGCTATATAATATAATACACATAAATATAATAAATAATATAATAATTTACTTTCCAAATACGTCAGGCAGAGCCGTATGATCTGTTTTACAGTCTTCAGGCAATTACTCCACTCCAGTGCGTGATTTTCAGTATACATCAGAACACTTAGAGGGCTTATTAGAACAGGTTGTTGGGCCCCACCCTCCAGAGTTCCTGATTCAATGGGTGTGAGGTGGGAGTGAGCATCTGCATTTCTAGCAAGTCTCCAAGGGATGCTGATACTGATGCTCCAGGGAGCACACCGTGAGGATGATTGTTATAAGCTGTCTTTCTCAAAGTCAGAGCCTCAGATCCTCAAATCACAACCACCTGAACTGCCTAGTAATCTGCAGATCCTCAGGACCCACCCTGACAGCTTGAATCCAGGTCTCCGGGGTGTTGTGTCAGTGATTTGTATTTTATCAAGCTCCCCAGGTGGTACAATTCATATTCACGTCTGAGAACCAATAAGAGGGGAAGTCTGAGGACACAGTTAGCCAGAGAAAACAAAAATCGAGTCTCCTTTCCAACATTGCCAGTTTTATAGCATGACTTGGCATCTATGGTTGTTTACACATAGTAGCTGAGTGGATTAGTGTTAATGAATAGATATAGGCAATTAGTTGATATTCTCTGTTTGCTCTCAGCACCTTTTCTTTATTCTGCTATAAGATATATCATCCATATTTAACCACTTGTTTACTTGGGTGCCTCCACCTAGACAGGGACCTATCCCATCGTTGTATATCCAGTGTCAGAGATCTGGGACATAAGGGTCATTACAAGTGGTTAGTACATATATGCAGTGCAGTTGGAATAAGCGACATTTCAGAGGTGAGGAGAATATGTGGGGAAAAGGGAAATTGCTTACCTGGGTTTGATGAGACTAGTGTGTGCTAAGAATTATGTGGGTGGTCAGAAACCAGAATATTAAAAGAGAGAAAGAAGGATCAGAACATGACAAATTGCAAATCAGGCACTTCTTCCCAGATTAACCTTGGAAGGTGAATTCTTTGTTAGTCTAGCTCCAGTTGCTTTTTAAAACAAAAAACAAAAACAAACAAACAAAAAAACCCTCCTTTCCTAGCCAAGGGGAAAAAACGACTTTAATAGGGTTAGTTTACTGATACATCAAAAAAGTATGGAGTAGAAATGGACTACGGTGTGGAGAAAAGTTCCTGATACTGCAGTTGAAACAAAGGATTGTTTAAATAATAATGTTCTTGTTTCCGCTATCGTTCACAACCATCCTCTAAATTCTAAACCCTGTTTAGTCTCTGTGAATGGGCTTACAGTGCCCTGATTCTTAATAGTCTTGTTTAATTTCCTGTTCTGTGCTTCACAGATGGCTTCCTGGATTTCAGACTTCTCATTATTGTATTTGTAAACTACCTGAATTTTTGGTCTCTGCCCAAACAACCTGAATTCCTAATCTGTAGTCCACTCTGCTCTCTGAGGCTCTGAGTGTTTGTACTGGATCGTTGCCTTCATCTCTCTCCCAATCATAGGCTGGTGCCTGTCGCGTATATAGTGCTCTCAAGCCTGTCTGGAGTCTTAAGGTTCTTGCAGTAGATGTGCAGGTTTTGCCACGCATGTTCACGCAGTCCACACCGCATTCTCCTCACTTACATTGCTGATGCTGCCTGCCTCCCTGTCCAAGAACACAGGAGCAAATTAGTCTCTACTTCCATTTCAATTTTTTATTAGAAGTGAAATGCCAAAAATGTCCAGGGAAATGGTTTTATGGCCAACTAGAGGTTCAGAACCTAAGGAAGTTTAAGTCTTTTTTCAAATTATATGGGAATTAGCTATTCAGAGGTCAGTGTATATTAAAACCATACAAAGTCCTTTGGTTTAAATTCTGGTCTCAGAATATTAAAGTCAGTTTTTGTTTTGTTTTGTTTTGTTTTGTTTTGTTTACTTTGTTTTTTTTTCTAATTAAAGTTTTGACATACTCAAAAGTTGTGAGGTAGGTAGGAAATTATTCATTGTGTGGTAATGCCCCACTCATTGCAGGACAACCAGCATTGTCTGCTAAGCCAACTAAATGCCAGCCACACCTCCTGTCCTTGTGGTACACCAAAACATGCCCACAGGGCTCCCAGATGCCTGCTAAGGGTTAGTGTCAACTCTAATGAGAGCCACTGGTTTAGACCATTCAATTTTCAAGTGCTGGGACTGGAAAGGAGCCCATGGAATACGAGAGTGCTCAAAAGTTAAGCAAGATCAGCAAGAAGGAGAGGAATGACTATTGGGTAGACATCCACCAGTGTGCCACCAGGAAAAGGCTAGACTATATTCTGGAAGGTCCCTTCTCGCTATAGAATCCAAACTATTTAATATCATAAAAAGTAATATAAGATCACTTGTGGGTAAACACAAATAATGAATAATGGACATTTACATTATATACATTCATAAATCATGATCCAAAATAACAATTTTCTCAATTGCTAAATGTAATTAATAGATGAACTTCTCTTAATGATAAACAAAAGATACAGCAATTGAGATTTAAAATCTAAGCTTGCAATGAATAAAAAAGCTGTCATGGAAATTTTAGAATAGTGTTAGTGACTTAAAATTTTTCAATGTTTAATGCAGGATGGTAGTATTTTTGGTATTAGTGAGGACAAACAAAGTCAACACTATTTAACTCAAACTTGCCTAATTAAAAAATTAAAACTATGCATTATTTTGTATGTCAATTTTTTTTTTTCTGAGAAAGGAATGTAGATACCGCCTTTTATTCTTCCTCACATGACTGTTAAAGCAGATAATCAGGGATCTGAAGTGTCTAACCTAGTCTCTCGGGCTGGTGTATGTTCAGTTAGACGTTTGCTGCATAAATATATGAGTTTAATGAAACATTTCAGAAAAGATGATTCAGATCTAACCTAAAAATATTTTATTGTAAATAGTTTTAATATTGAAAACAGAATTTTCTTTGCATATTTTCTAAGATCTTTTACTCCGGGTTATCTTACATGGACTAACAGATGTTTTTTTTCTTGGTGAAGTGCAGGTTTATATAGTGATCACAGATGACAAGGATTAGTAATCATTAAAAGAACAGGCTTCTGTAGATCTCATTGTCACCCTGGTCGTCCCATCCGCTCGTCTCATGTTTCTGTTGTTCTTTCTTGCAGGGATTCGATAAACAAGTGGATGTGTCATATATTGCCAAACATTACAACATGAGCAAAAGCAAAGTTGACAACCAGTTCTACAGTGTGGAAGTGGGAGACTCAACCTTCACAGTTCTCAAGCGCTACCAGAACCTAAAGCCTATTGGCTCCGGGGCTCAGGGAATAGTTTGGTAAGTGGGATGGATTTAACTTGAATTTGTAAAGGGAACATGCCGTGTGTGCTGACCAGCCACAAACACACAAACACACACAAATAAATAGCATGACTTGAGAGGGGAAAAATCCATTCTACCAAAGAAAAGTAAAATTATGATCATTATCAGTAATTTATTACCCACTGGCCTATAATATATACATGCTTGCTTGTGACTAGTTTTTCTAGTCACCAAAAAATCCATTACAGAACAACCATGGAGAAACCAGGAGAAACAGAGGTTTTCTATCTGTTGCTAAAGTATTTAGAAAATTTTACTTGGATGTTTTCACATCAAGATGTGAGGAAACATGTGTTCAGATAACCAGCAAATAAAATTTCCCACACTCTAAAGAAGTACAAATGAGATCTCAAATGTGCCAGTGACTTTTAAAGTTCAGTGTTTAAAATTCAGTTACCTATTCGAAAAAGTGGTATTTTGAAAATTTTTGTTGAATATTTCCAAAGTGGAAAGATTCTGGGCTCCTTAGCAACCATTCTTTTGTGAGATTTTGAGTGGCAAATTGAAATGATGACAAATCAAGATCTGACTTACCTGTTATAAAACTTTTGCAAAAATGATGATACCAGATTGATAAGCATTTTGTTTAGGCAGTTTTAACTTATAATTTAGCAACCAAATATATTTAGTATAAACTTATTAGTATAATAATTTTCAACTTGGTGGCTTACAACGATAAGTAAAAATTTAGGACATGCACTGTAAGTATATGTATATTTGTGTTTATTTATTTATGAAGAATATTTACATATACCAATATATTTATGTTATATAAATTACTGCTATATTAGTAGTGTCCATTTAAAAACACAAACATCCCTTTTAAAGGATGAGATGAAGACAAAATAAACATTTTAAATAGATTTTATTTTAAAACTCCTTTTTTCACTCATTTGATATGATGTTATTTTGGTGAAAGAAAGCTAGCAGTGTACAATTATTTTTCAAACTTTCATCTTATATTTCATAAAACAAGTAAAAATCTGGTTTTCTTTATTTCTTATTTTATTCTTTGCTTTTTTAAAGACTATTTTAAGAGCAGTTTTATGTTCATAGCAAAATTGAGAAGGTACAGAGACTTCCCATATGTCCCCTGCCCACACACATGCATAGTCTCCTCCAGTATCAACATGCCCCACCGGAGTGGTACACTTATCACAATTGACGAACCTACACTCACACATCATCATCACCAAAATTCATAGTTTAGATTAAGGTTCACTCTTGGTGTTGTACATTCTTTGGGTTTGGAGAAATGTAAAATGACATGTATCCATTATTATGATATCATACGAAGTATTTCTGCTGCCCTAAAAATCCTATATAATCACCCATTCATCCCTTTCCCTATCCCTAACCCCTGGCAACCATTGATCTTTTTACTGTTCCCATAGTTTGCCTTTTTCAGAATGTTGTATAGTTGGAATCAAACAGAATACAGCCTTTTCAGATTGGCTTTGAATCATTTAGTAATTTGCATTTAAGTTTCTGCCATGTTTTTTCATGGATTGAAACCTCATTTCTTTTTAGCATTGAATAATATTCAATATTATTTAAAAGTCTGTGTGCACCATAGTTTATCCATTCACCTACTTTAGGACATCTTGGATGCTTCTAAGTTTTGACAATTAGAAGTAAAGCTGTTTTAAACACCTGAGTGCAGGTTTTGCATGGACACAAATTTTAGTTTCACTTTGTGTTGACAGCTTGTCTTAAGTTCATTCTCAATGCTTAGTCAATGCAAAAAGCAGAAGTACATGGTTGGAACCCAACTAACTTTTTACTAGCACTTAAAATTCATTCATCAAATACACCAAGGCTTTTATTGAAGTTCATCTAGTAAATGTCAATGCCATTCAGTGGTTGTTTTGTAATTTGAAAGATGGGACATTTTAATATTTTCAAATAATAGGCCAAATCTTTCATTTAGTAGGTATTTAAACAGTTAAGAAAATTTTTATTTTCAATGTTTATTTATTATGGTACAGGGATGCAAGTGAACCTCTTTGTGACACAAAACAATTTCATGGTGTGGGAGGCAGAATAATGGTCTCTCAAAGATACCTAGAGCATAATCCCCCAAATCCTTTATTTAAAAAAATTGAAGTACAGTCAGCTTACAATGTTGTCAATTTCTGCTGTACAGGATAATGTTTCAGTCATACATATACATACCTATACTCCTTTATAGAATCCTTGATATGTTATCTTTCATGACAAAAAGAGCTTTGCAGTTGTGATTAAGGTTAGGGACCTTTTCAAATGGGAGATTATCCTGGAATATCCAGGTGGGACCAGTCTAGGCACATGAGTTCTTAAAAGTGGAAAAGGAAGGAAGAAGAGTGGGTCAGAGAAATGCAATGAGAGAAAAGAGAGAAGAGATTCAAAGCATGAGATGGGTTTGCCTTATTGTTGCTGGGGTTTTGAAGATAAAGAATGTCAGGGTCCAAGGAGTGGGGCAGCTTCTGGAAGCTGGGAATGGCCCTCAGCTGACAGTTAGCAAGAAGATGGAGACCTCAGTCATACCACTGTGGGGAACTGAATTTGCCAACAAACCTGAATGAGAAAGGAAACAGATTGTCCTCCAGCACCTCCAGAAAGGAACTCGGTCTGCTGACAGCCCAGTGGGACTCATGTAGGACCTCTGACCTAGAGAACTGTAAGATAATAAATTTATGTTGTTTGAGCAGCTAAGTTTGTTGTGGATTGTCATGGTAATAATACTAATACATGTAGTGTAGTAAAGACTCTACCATTAAGATAATTGCTATAAATCTCCTAAAAGCAGGCACATTAAACTATAATGCTGTCAAAAGAAGGCATTCACGGTGCCTCTGTTAACCCTCTCCAAATTGTGAAATTCTCTTTTTCCTTTCAAGTTGCATCTTTTACCCTAGGTAATATGTGACCAACACTGGGAGGATAAAGTGTGCTTGAGCAGGGCCAATATTAATTATTAGTAAGGTTTAATATATTTTTTAGATTACAATATATGTTTATATTTTCTTCTGTATTCCACTGGATGGCTTGTATACCACTTGGAGAGTGGGAACTTTGTTTAGGAAATCACTGCTTTCATAAAAACTTGCAAAGTGAAATAGGAAATAAACCAAGACAAAAAATTCTTATGAAGGAGGAGATGGAGAAAGCAGAGTGATTCCTGGTTACCTTTTTTAAATGGAAAATTGTAGAACAGAGAAAGTTTTCCAAAGAGCCTCAGTTTGGATGCTCAAATATTCATTAGAATTATTTCATTGCCTTTCAAATAAAACTGCCACAAAAATGAGGAATACTGGTAAAAGGAAATTGATAGACTTCTAATGATTCAAAAATAGACCCAAAGCAGCATTTTGCTCAAGAAGTTAACAGATTGTCCCAGAAAGATTTGAAAATCTACTAGTACTAAGAATTTTGTAGTATGTTTTATAGGGCATATTGGGCCTCTATTTCTCCTTGTACAGGATGGAAATCATCCAAGGTCTTAGGTATAGTAACTGAAATAAATTTCAGTAAATAATAAGTCCTTGAGTAAAATTTTTAAACCAGTTTTACAACAAATTAGTCAGCAAAAGGACACCTGAATTTCAAAATGTTAGCCTTGAAGTTGCCTGGGATTAATATTAGTCTTTTGGTCTGCAGCTGAGGAAAATAAAACTAGCAAAGAGCAAGATGAAGGGGCAGCAGTGAGCTGGCATATTTCTCTCCCTCATCTTCCAGTCTGCCACTCTACCATGTACATAGATGCCACAATTCCAGTACATTCTTTTTTGGCCATGAGTATGATGGTGTCTTCCTCGTCCCTCTTCCTCAACCTAGCTTGAGTTGTCTTTGTTTACTTTTCATAACTTGGGTTTTTAATGTACTGTTCTTCTTGAAGATCTATTTTTGTATTAATTTGTCCTCTCTATCCACCTGCCTTTAATTGAATTTCCTTTTATCAATGGTGAGTTCATCCACTTCTCTCACACCGAACACACATCTAATCCCTGACATGCTTCTAAAATCTGTCCTTACCTCTGTTTATGAAAACTCAGATTTGCATATTTTGAATGTACCACAGAATCCTGAGTATAGTAACTGGGAGAAATTGGAAACTGGGAGTACTTGGGGTCTCCAGGAGGAGGTGGAGGGCAGACAATCTGAAATAGATGACTTATTTATTCTACTTTATTTTCTTTAGAGCAGGAATAAAATGTGGAGGAACCAGTTCCAAAAGGGATTTTCATCATCATTTCTTTTATTTTGGCATATATCACTATAAAATTCTGTGTGTATGTGTAAAGGATTTTGTTTTTCAAGTATAATTGTTGACATGTTGGTACTTATGCCGCAGAAGCTCCATCCTCCTAACTTGTTTGACATGAATTCTCATTTCTGCTGTTCCAGTTAGCTTAAAATGGTTACTGGTTTCTTAGACTTTCTTTCCTCTCTTTGGATTGCTTCATTGCCTACTTACTACTGGGAAAACATATAGGCAATTCTAAAATACCTTCAAAAGGAGCTAATCATTATCATGCTATTTTTTTCATTCAGTATGGTTGGTAGACCAACAATGTTGTTATTGAGAATCATTAAATAAAATCTAATGTGAAACCTTTTGGAATAAATGAAAAAAATTCTAATTCTAAGGAAAAAAATTAAGATTATCCACTGAAACAATGATTATTCATTCTCCTTCTCCACGTGAGCTGAGACATCCTCGGTAGCTTCCTAGGTGGGGAACAGTAGAGCAGTCTGTAAAATTTGTTTTTAACAACAGTGGTCAGGAGCCAGATGAATAAATCATTTCAGAGCCTTTTTCCAATCATCAGAAGAGGATCCTATTAGCATTGTTTCTACTACCAGCTCCAGAACAACAACAAAAAAGAAGGTAGGAAGAAATCAACAGCAGGAAGCTCTTTGTCCTCTCTCACTTCTGTCCTGCTGTTGCTTGCCAAGCCAAGACACAGTTCTGTTTTCTCAGTTCTTTCTCCAAAGATGATTCAAACTGACAGTGAAAGTGGTGGTAAAATTCAGCAACCTAGTTTAGCAGAGAAGACTTGCCAACTTTGGTCTGCTCCTTAACTGAAAAGAGCTGATTGTACAGGTTACTTATTTGTTTATTTATTTGTTCCTTTATTTCATGGCTGTGATGCTTTTCATTTTTTTATTTTAAAAATTTATTTATTATTGAAGCATAATTGATGTACATAATTGTACAATTTTAAATGACAGAAAGTAAAACTGTATCTTTTCTTTCTTGGGCTTGTACTCTTTGTCATCTGCATGTGATCATCCAGCTTTGCAAGTTGATCTTACATAGGGTATTTATAGCAAAGATGTAAGCTTAATACTGAAAAAGCATAAACTAGCAGTGCCTCATTGTAAAAAATCTGTGCCTAGAAAATTAAATATTTAGAAATAAGATTATACACTTTATGTTAACTAAACTTTCCTAAAAATTCCAATTAGAGCTAGATGATAGAATTTAATCAAAGTAGAAATAACTATAGTTATAAGATGCCCTGGAAATAATGCAGTGGATTAATCTATTTTAAGATTGGATGTATATCCATGTATACATATACATAAAGAATGTAAAACCAATATGTAACCTATAATATAATATCTATGTACATGTAATTTATATACATACTAGTCCAATGGATTAGTTTATCTTAACTGAATGTATATGCTGTATATTATACACACATGCATTTTGTGTATATGGGATGTATATCTTTTGTTTTTCACAAAAATTTAAAAAATTATTTCTGGTCATCCTTCATTTAGTGGTCTATAGCAACAAGCTATTGTGCAGACAAATAATGTAAGGTTTAAATTTCCAGGCATGTTCAGCAGAACCTTGGGTGTTCACATATTCTTAGTCCATCACCTTCTTTAGTAAGTGGATACCAGTGAGTATAGTGATCCTGCCTAGCAGTGTCCCATCAGCTTGGTCACATTAAGGGTTCGATAGGCTGAAGAGAAGTCTAGAATTCCTGTGCTTGTGGCTTTTTTTTTCTATTTAATATGTGTGTGTGTCCACTGAGGAGGACAGGGATAGAAAACATTCTATAAGAAACACTTTGGTACAGGAAACTGAGTCAGTTACAGCACGTTATCTATGGCTCCTTCCTTGGCCCAGCACCTGATGCTGTGGGTATTTTGTTTTGGCACGTAGGTACAGATGCATACGTGTTTGAACCTAGTTTGCTTCCAAATAGGATTTAAAATGGTGGAAAAACATAGATGTGACTTAATATCCACCTAGCAAAAGGGAACTGAGGGAACGGTGGTAATCGTGCCCCTCAGAGTAGAGTTTCTTTAAGGGTAGTGATAATGGATAAGGCAGATAGTCTACACTGTCGACTGAAGAACTCCTCCATGCCTTAGTAGAGGGGGAAGAAAAAGGGGTTTTCTTGGTGGTTTGTTTTTTTTAATTGTGGAACATAGTTTCAATCTTTGCCATCTGATTTCCACATAGTACTAGTAAGTAGCATTACTGTGTGTAGGCCAGGGCATTCATCGAAAACCAAACCAAACACAACAAACCAACAGAACCAAAAAACAACCCCTCAGAAATCTCTGCTTTGTTCAAGTGCTCAAAAAAATTACTGATAATAATGCCAAGTAGAGTCATATTCATAGAGCAGTTATCATTCATGGAATATTCTTCAAATAATAATAGTTTCTATGTGCTTTAAAAAATGGTTTATGGAAAGTCCCCTCTTTTTAATGTGCTCATTTTTATTAAAAAAAAAGACGTTATTGACTCACTGATGCAGCTTTTCTCATCTTGATGATGAATTGGAGCTCCTCCATTTAGACTCTGATTTAATCACCCTTGAAATAATGGCACACACTTACAAAATGACTGGCAAAGTTAGGGGATATCTGTAGACATATACCAGAACAAAAGAGATTGAACTTTGGCAATGTTAGGGTACATGATGATAAGATATTCAGTATCTTTATATTGCTGATTAAGATTAGGAGGGAAATTTATTAAGTAAATTATCTGAATTATGTAAAATATTTGCACATTTAAATATTGATTCAACTATAGATACTTTAAAATACCTTATATTATCATGTTCAGTCATTATAGTTATAAATACACTTACATCTGAGAATAATTGAATTTTTCATTGTGTTTTATCAATGATAATATTTAACTTTTTCTCACAGAATCTTGGTTTATTCATCTGTTCGGAGATAATATCAGTATCTCACAGGACTCAAAAAGTATAAAACAAACTAGATATGTGAAATTAACTTATAAATCTGATATTGTCATGACTTTTAGTAGATTCAAGGAAGGTAGACTTAATGTTACTCTTTTCTATCAACAGAAAATTGCAAAAGGTTAACATTTGTAACAGTTGCTTAATCTTCAGACTGTGCATATTGTTTGCATATTATAGATGAGAATATGGGATTTAAAAAATGACTTAACTAATGCTCGGTGGTTGAGTCTGGTAAAGAAGCATCTGGCCTTTTCCATTCCTGTCTTTCAATCTGAGCTTCAGTTAAACAAGGTTATTTACAGTATTTATACAAATTTTAAATATTATTTTTTAAATTTGCAGTATGGCTACACAGACCTAGCTAACCATCTTTAAGTACAGAATTTGGATGGACATATTTTATAGTAATGAGGTTGACGGTATGAAGAGAGATGGGGGATCAGACTTCCTGAATAACACAAAAGAGACTTGATCAATGGGTCCCCGATGATGATTTTATTTTGTTTCTGGAGACATCACTCATCATCCTGTGGCACATTTCTCTTCTTGGAGCTCTTAATGAGCCATTACACTAAATGGTGCAGCTTTAATCACACACTTCCATTTAGCCCCCCGACCAGTGGACATGTACTACTTCTGGAAAATCAGTACATTTTGTGTCCCTTTTATTTTCCGTTAATTGTACCATTTAGACCCTTAACTGCAACCTTATTGATTGATACAAGGCGCACTTAGCTTCAAATACTGCCTTTTATATGGGTAAGATGGTTGAGGTTGAATAGGTCCAATGCAATAGGACAGAATGAGACAGTGTATTCTTCTTCTACACTTCAGTGTTATTCTTGGCCCTGCTGCGTAGCCCCAGATATTTACTTGCTGTATTTCTTTTTTAAAAATTATATGTATATATGTACTTTTTTTTTAAGTGGAGGTACTGGGGATCGAACCCCGGACCTTGTGCATGCTAAGCATGCACTCTGCCACTGAGCTATGCCCTCCCTGCTACTTGCTGTATTTCTTCATTAATGATTAAGACTTGTAAATATAACCTTTTTTTCCTTCACAGAGAAAATGTGGACTTTGAGAAATCATGGGGAGGAGTTTAATGGTAGTATATTTGCAGGAAAAAACATTATAACTGCCAGTGCAATGACTGATGCTAGAGGGATTGGTAGTATAAAATCCTAACAGCTATATTTGGTTTTGCAAAGTATTATGCAGATTTATTCTGAATTCTGTCTTTCTTCAGTAAATTTTTAATTAACTTATATCCCTGTAGTTAAAATTGACAGCAAGAGTTTGTAACCCAGAAGCATTTTTCTTGGCAGAAGGAAAAAATAGTCATTTAACTTCCATAGATGATTATTTACTTACAGGTAATTGCGTCTTCTCTGTAAATCAGTTATTGATATAAAACTAATGTCCTTAAAGGTAGAAATATAAGTAAACAAATTATTTATTTTTTCAGTTTCTACTTCAAGCCCAAAGATTAAATGGTTAAGTGACACTGATTCTTATTTCTTTTAGAACCTGTCTTCAAGGGCATCAGTAGATATTTTCATTGCAGACATAAAGTTAGTTTATGGTTCATGTACTCTTTTGCCAGATGCATAAATCTTGATTGTTAGGATTAAACTGCATTCATGGTTACATTAAAAAAAAAATAACCTATAACCCAAGCACAAATACCTAAAGGCTTAATCCTGCACTGTCCAAAGCATCTTGGAAAAGCCAACATTCCTCACAGAAAGGAGGCAGTGTCTTCAATTAAATTATGCTAAGTAACAGATAGCAATGGCTGTTCTTCAGATTCCAGAAGCCGTTCTCATTTACTGCTCTAAGAAACCTGTCCATTCTATCTGTAGACTAAGATGACTTATAAGAAAAACAAAAGGAGAGAAGGTAGGTGTTAAAAATATTGTAACTAAAAATACCAAGGCTTCGAGGAGCTTTTTCATAAAGCTCAGAGGGAAGGTACTTGGCCTCTGTCTCTACAGAGTCATGCTTCTGGCTCATTACAGCATCATATTCTGTTTATAGTGTGAGCTGTCTTGCTAATCATGGATTTGAATGTGGAAGCTGAGGACAAAGGAGGACATCTTTTAGAAGTTCGAGTGACAGCCCTATCATTCCCTCGTTCTGCTCTCTATTCCTGGATTCGTTAAATTTATATAAAGTATTTGACCTCGTCAAGTGAATTTCACTGTACATGTCCAAGTTATGAGTCCAGTTTTGAACCACTGCATTTTAAGCTTCTCTGTTTGATGGAGGAGTCAGTCACTATCAGAGAGAGAATTTTGCCACTTCATTTGACATGCGGTTTCTTTTATTTAAAGACACATACTTTACAGTCCTCTTAGCTATGCTCTTCATCTATATTTACTTTTATTTTTTATCATTAAAAATGTTTTCCACAGAAGATTTTAATCCATAAAATCAAGTTTTTACTCCCAATCCAGGGAGATACAATGTTAAATATATTATTTTTTTTTCCTTTGAGCTCATCTGGGACTGGAAAATATGGCTGGGGAAAATGTGCCCTTGTTCAGGGCACATAGATGATGGAGTGTGTAGGGGCTAAACCCCAGGCTGCCCTTCACCTGCCAAACAGTGTGCACTGGTGACCCCTTTACTCAAAGGAGCTGCTTTTTTTTTTTTCCCAACTGAAGTATAGTCAGTTTATAATGTGTCAATTTCTGGTGTACAGCATAATGTTTCAGTCATACATATACATAGATATATTTGTTTTCATATTCTTTTTCATTATAGGTTACTACAAGATATTGAATATAATTCCCTGTGCTATTCAGAAGAAACTTGTTGTTTATCTATTTTATATATGCTAGTTAATATTTACAAATCTAGAACTCCAATTCATCCTTTCCCACCCTCTTTTCCCCTGGTAACCATAGGTTTGTTTTTTATGTCTGTGAGTCTGTTTCTGCTTTGTAAATAAGTTCATTAATGTCTTCTTTTTCCCTTTTTTAGATTCCATATATGAGTGATATCATATGGTATTTTTCTTTCTCTTTCTGGCTTACTTCACTTAGAATGACATTCTCCAGGTCCATCCATGTTGCTGCAGACATAATTTTATTCTTTATCATGGCATCACACCTGAACTGATATTGAATGACTGAACTTTAGATTTCAGGTGACCAACAAGAGAAACTTAATTTAACTAGCGAAAATATAAGTTGGAGAGTAACTAGTATGTAGTGAAAATCTAGTTAATTTTACATTTTAAATAATTCATTGGCATGGAGATTTAAGCAGAAGGAAAGAAACAGAGAGGAAAATTATAAGCCAGATTATTGTCACACGTTAACATTGTCCCTTCTCTTACCTCCTGTCTCTGCCTGTATCTACTTATAGACGTGAATCTTTAAAGGCTCCCCTGTTCTCTGAGCCCGTCCTTCTCCTGCTGGATTAACATTTTTCCTCCTTAGCCTGGAACCATGAAGATTTTAAAGAAAGTCTCAGATACTCTATTTTCTTAACCTCCCTGCCCTCTGCAGCTCTCTGTTCTCCAAACCCTCATTCACATCAGCCCAACTGTTTGCTCCTGCTGAAGCCTGAGCCCAGCTGGGGAAATCGCACAATCAGGCTGATTTCCTCCATTATAAGTGTATGAGCCTCATCTTCAGCTGGGCCCTCGTTGCTACTTAGCAATCCTTTTACTTACGTGTCTCATCAGGTCCCTATCCCATTTCCCTTGGTGGCCGTTACAGTCCTTTCACAATTTTTGTTGCAAGCTCTGAGTGAGTGAGCTCCAATTCAACCGCTCTGTTCTTTGCAGGAGGCTTGCCTCCTACTTCCTGGAGAAAACAGATGGCCGCAGGCATGTGAGCTCTCAATTTCCCCTTCCACCTCCTGACTCTGTCTGCAATCTTCCCTGCCGAATTAGTTCCTCCATGAGGAGCTCCCCGAGGCAGTCACCCACCAGTGTTCTTAATTCCACCCTCTGCCCCTGGGCTCTGTCAGTTGCTCCCCGTCTTGTGTCAGCTGTCTCTTCTCCTCCAGCAGCTGCTTCTGATAGAAGACCTCCCACCCGATTCTCATGTAACAGAAGTTATTTAGAATGTCCCTGCCCCCTCAAGTTTGCCCCTCTCTGACTCTCTTTCCTCATTCTCAGTAGTCTGAATTTAGTGCCTATTTAAATTCTCATTTCACAGATGGTCCCAATTCTATTACCATCGCTGTTCTGATGGAATAGGATGCCATGGAGAAGGCCATTGACCTCTAAGTGATTAATAATCCATTGGCTTCTTTTTTAGCCCCCAATGTTTTACTTCTCTGTAATGTTTGGAAATGTTAAGTGTTCACTGAATTCTTCTTGAATGTCATCTTCCTTTGATTTTTCAAGCTGGGAATTTTCAAAATCTGCCCTTTGTTTGAAATTGGATGAACTGGCCAGCAAGCACATGAAGGGCAGCATAACATAGTGGGAAAGGACACAAATGAACTTATTTATAAGACAGAGAAAGATTCACAGACATAGAGAACAAACTTACAGTTTACCAGGAGGGAAGGAGCAGGGCATGGAGAGATAAATTGGGTTTTCAAGATTTGCAGTTATTATTATACATAAAACAGATAAACAACAAGGTCCTACTGTATAGCTCAGGGAACTATATTCAATATCTTGTAATGGCTATAATGAAAAAGACTATGAAAAAGAATACATATATATATATATATGTATAAATGAATCACTATGCTGCACACCGGAAACTAATGCAACATTGTGAATTGACTATACTTCAATTAAAACAACAACAACAACAAACACCCCAGAATTGACTGAAAAAAAAAGAACGCAGACTCTGGCCAGGCTGCCTGGTTGGGATTCTGGTTCACCCTCACCTGTGTGACCTCAGTTACTTCATCTGAATATGGGGCAAGTACAAATATGCATGTATAGATTTATTGTTAAAACAAACTAAACTAGTTAATACAGTGCCTGGCTTTAGTAAGTAGCCAATACATGTTCGTTTGCACTAGTGTTAGCTGGCCTGGGTCATGGCCACTTTCTAAGGGATTGGCTAGATGGAGAGCTGTCTTTTATAATGTAATGCTCAGAGAGACAGTAAAATAATCGAATCCAAAGTTCCTGAAGGCAAGACTAGAACCAGGAGCCAGAGCAAGATGAGCCAGAAAGGCAGGTACTAATTCTCAATCCTAATGAAGCGGAGATTCTAAATAAGAGATGGCGGCAAATGCCAAGAACCAGTAGAGAACTGGTTCACGTGGGAGACACTTAGGAACAATGGAATGAATCTAGGACAAGTGTCATGAATATTATTAGCTGGTGCGTGAGTGGCAGTCATGTTAAACTGGGTTGAAGTTAACTGTTTCCCGGTTCCTTCCTACTCCTATAACCAAGAATTATCCGTCTCTTTTATTGGTCTTTATCCATTTTTCAAATATTTGTATGTTTTAAAAGTTCTTCCTCCCTTGGCTTTTCATTTCCCTTCACAATTCGATGCCTAATGTCTTCTACATTTGTATCATTCTGGCTACACCTTATCTCTTTTTTATTGATATAAAGTATATTTAATGATCTACTTCAAATATACATTTTTATTGAGCTGTAACAGACATGTAGCAGTATATTAATTTCAGGTATACAGCGTAATGATTCTGTATCTGTGTATACTGCAAAATGATCATCGCGATATGTCTAGTTAACATCTGTCACCATACATAGTTACAAAAATATTTTTCTTGTAACGAGAACTGTTAAGACCTACTCTCTCTGCAACTTTCAAATATGCAATAGAGTATTATTACCTGTAGTTAGAAATGTAGGCCATCTAGTCAGTGATCTGAGGAGCCAGGCTGTTGAAGGCTCTGACATAGTCACGTGGTGGCATCTAAGTTCTCCAAAGAGCAGAATGGGATAAGAGCATGGAGGAACTTTTATTGGACAGGCCCAGACGCGATGTGCTTTCCTCTGTTTACATTCCACTGGCTAGAACTCAGTTCCATGGCCACCCCTGACTGTCGAGGAGGCCAGAGATGTCACCTAGGAGGAGGACTAGGATTTGCAGGATTTTTCCTATGTAAATGTCTGTCGTCCCTGAATCCAGTGTCAGTGCCTCTCTGACATGCTTCCACATCACCCTCTGTTTTCTTTGTCAAATCATCATCACACTATTTTTATATTGTTTCTTTTCAGTGTCTCAGTTCCCACTAGACTATGAGCTCCTTACAGGCAGAGACTGTCAGGCTTGCTCCCAGTGGTATTTCTGAAGCTTAGCACAGCTCCTGGCACAGACTAGGCACTTAATAAATGTTTATTGATATTACTCTCCCTGTTTCCTCTTCGTCAGCTCCTGCTCACTCCCCAACTCACTGGAACCCACTTCTGTGCGCACTGCTCCATGCTAAGTTACCAGTGACCAGATGCCATAGATGGCAAGCTCTCTTCTGTCTCTGTCTTCCTTGGTTTGGCATTTGCCATTTCATCGTGGTACTCTCTTCAGGGTTTGCGTCTGAGTTTTTCAACGTTACCTTCTCCATTTAAGTGGACTCCTTTTGTGTAAAATTGCCTTGCAAAGGAGAGCTCTTGGATGTTACGTGATGCAGCCTTACGGATAAAGGGAAGAGTATATTTTTAGAAACAGGTAGAGTGTACCCCATCAGAGAGGAAATGCTGGATGCTGGAGGTCGGGTGTGTGAAGAGGAAGAGTGAGAGAGAGAGATGCAGAGGAGTAGAGAAAAGGATAGAGACGGAGATGCAGAAACAGAAATACGAGAGAGAAACACATGACAGATACACAAAAGGAAGAGGGAGAGAAGAGATGGAGCGACACAGGGACACAAAGCAGGTTGAGAGACACCCAGAGAAGAACAGAGACAGAGAGGCAGAAAATACCAGAGAGTGGAAACATAATTTGTTACAGGACAATTTCTGAGGAAGCAGGAAGATACTAATGAAATTAGCTTTGAACAGAGGCAATAATTCTTCATGAAAGAGCAAAATTGAGGGAAATGCTTTTTCTCTCTTTTTTGTTTACAGTGAAACATGTTTAATATAACATTTCTTCACTAATGTTGCTTTACTCTCAAATAGAGGTAGAGATTTGAATGGAGTCTTTTGACCATACAGCCTTATATGAAAAGGCAATTGAAAGGAAAAGCAGGACAAAAGAGAATAGCATTACTCACAGAGCAGTTCTCATGAAACTGCCACTTCTCTGTTTCTTGGCACTTTGAGGAGGATGGAACCTATTGGCTGAAGTGCCTCATCAGTGATACGTTTTCTTGGTAAATATGGTAACAGGTAGGGACTAGAAACGTGGACTCAGCTGCCATGTCCTTAGCATACAGATTATCGCATGGTGTTCGTAGACCTTTGCTTCTTCTACAGCTCACTGTAAGCTTTGAATATCTATATTTGTTTGCTTTGTCCTGAAACCAGACATGAAGTTTCTAGATGAGAGGCAGAGTGTTGTTACTCACAGCAATAACTGCATCAGTTACCTGTGCTCCCTTCTCCCCTTTCAGGGCTGTGCTGGAAGAGCCAGAGGTTCTCCTCTACAAGCCAAGGGGTTTTTACACCACCAGGAAGAAGAGATTATGAATCTTAGAGTTTATAATATAGGAAATGCTACACAGCTGCCACCTCTTCCTTCTGAGAGGTAGAGATAGATAGACAGACAGACAGACAGACAGGTCTAACATTCCTAATATGAACAGATCTCCTCTGGGAAGGGAAAGGAAAGGTCTCTATTTTACAATTCTTTGGAATATAAAGGGATAGCTCCCCTGGCCCCTCAGGAAAATCTAATAATGCAGAGACATAAATAGACCTCAATGAGGTACATACTATTATTTACATTAATAATATAAAATTCTAGCCTTATAAAGACATAACACTTCTAGAACCAAATAACTTTGTAAAATGACTATTTAAAAATAATTTTAAAATAACGTGCTGGTTTTTAACATTCCTCATTTAACTAGAATGTAAGATCTTTTACTATTTTAATTAAATTAATTTATAAATACGCATGGTATGGCTATATATTTACACTTAATGTTTTGTATGCGTAAATAAAAAGAATCCCTTTAAACTTAACACCAGAAGAAAAGGGACCAGTGATTCGGTACTGCTTTACAGATATATTGCTAACTTCTATTGTGTGCACTCAAACATATTTATTGGTAACTTAGTTTGGAACACAATAATATCACAAACAACACAGTTGAAATTCGAAGCTATTTTCATCCAATTTAACAAGCTTAGCACCTAATAACTATTTTCCTTGGTTATCAAAAAACATGTCAGGGGAACTTAAGCTTTTGCCAATAAAAGAATTTTTAAAATATGAAATATATCTTTGGAAAGTTGGAAGAAAGTGCATTAATAAGATTGAAAAGGAAAGCTACTCTTTACTTTTGTTTCCATGTCTGTTTCCTCATAGTGCCTTGAAGTCAGGACCCACATATGTTTCACCAAGTTCACTTATTTATTTCCTGCCTAATATATTCCAGGCACCATGCTAGTTGTTGGACCTACTGTCATGAACAAAAGTGGCAATTTCCAAATTATTGTCTAGTACATAGGACCCAGTTATAGATGTCTGTGTTAGAGAGGCTATACCTAAAGATACTCTAAAAGAGAGACACAAATTGCCGTGGCTGAAACACTTCTCTCTCCCATAAAAATCTGAGCTGCCAAGCGGTCCAGCGGATAGGGCAGTTCTGTTTCACAGGGTGATCCAGAGACACGGGAACCTTGACAGTGTCGCTCTGTTCTTGCCCCCACGGCCAAAGCTACTAGGGCCACATTCTGGTTCGTGGGAAGAGATAAAAAGCAAGTGACCTGACCTATCTGTAAAGCTATGACCCAGAAATTGAGTGTTTTGCTCTGTTCCCATCCATCATCCTGAACCTGATCACAGAGTTACATCTGGCTGCAAGGAAAGCTGGGGATTAGATTTTTTGCTGAATGCCATGTGCCTATCTAAAGTAGGGAGGTTCCTACAACTATGAAAGGAAGGGGATGGATCTTGGGGACCATTAGTCTCTGAAACAGTTCCTGGATCCGATAATTGATATTCAGATCCTCTTCTTGTTCCTCTGACTTTGACTTGTGGGCCCTGCTTCAAATCAGTGTGGGTTTTAGTTCTTGATCTCTCTAAATTGTGTCCCAGCCAGCTGTATTATGTGGATTAGGGTCAAACAAGAAATGCCACGATATAACAAATTATATGATAAATAAATGGACTAGTGTCCTGCTAGTCTGATGCAGTCACTCTGTCTCCTTCACCCTGTTTCCTCAAAATATTCCTCACTGTCTGGAACACAAGAGGCACTGGAAAAAACTTCATTGAATCAATAATGAATGAATAAATGGCATGTGTTGTAGTAATGGCTGTGACTAATATTCCTTTTTTTCCTTATTTTATTTTTGTTCAACTCTGAATCACATTTTTTGGGACAGGAAGAGAACCAGGCATAGGGCTTTTAACTTGGCTCTGAAAGTTTAGGATAAAAGTTATTGTTTTCATTTCTTTTGTCTTCTGTTCTATAATAACTAACCATGATGTTTGAGGACAATCATCTAGTTAAAATATGTGAAATTATAGGAAAGAACACATATCATCTAACTGCCTATTTTGCAGATAGAAAACTGGGGCCTAGATAGAGAAATGTTTGCCAGTTGTCATGTAAGTTATTTATATTACAGCCTTTGATTTTTAATTCTGTATTATTTTTTTAATTTCTAAATTTTATTGAAGTATAGTCAGTTTACAATGTTGTGTCAATTTCTGGGGTACAGCATAATGTTTCAGTCATACATATACATACGTACATTCACCTTGTTCTTTTTAATATTGAATCAATCCATTGATTCTGAACTTTTAAGTGCCTGATGTCTGTTAGATCTGAGGCTCACACGCAAATCAGCTGCCTCTAAATCAAGTGCACACTCTTCCTGGGTCGTTCTCAAAGTGTGGTTCCTTGGCCTGCAACATCAGCATCCATCTCTCCTGGGAACTTGTTTGAAATGCAGATTCTTGTGTTCCACCCCAGACTCAGGATCTCAGAATCTCTGAGGTCCCAGCCTAGCAGTGGGTTTTAACAAGACCTCCAGGTGATTCTGATGCTCACTCCAGTTTCAGAGTCACTGTCGTGCCTTCACAGGACAGTATGTATTAAGCATGTATTAAGACATTATGTGATATAGACACCCAATCCCAAAGCTACCAATTACTGGGAGCCTACGATGTGCCGTTCTCTGTGCTAGATACTGTGTGCATCTCGTCTCATTTAGTCATCACGGTAGTCTAGCAAAACTGTTATTGCTGTCTGTATTTGATGAATGGACTGCTCAGGCTTAGTGAGGTTGGCACCTCCCATACCCATAATCAGATATCGGCAGGGATGAGATCTTTAACTCATATTGTCTGACTCCAATGACGATGTGTTTTCTAGAGCACAGTTTTTAAAAGTGCACTTGTATTAGAATTTGCTCATTGAGAGGTATGGAAAAATAAGAGTATTTGATATTTGAAACACAATGTTTTCAGGACCATGAACTGCTTTCAAACCTCCTCTAGATATCATGTGTTCCTTAAGATGCTGCTTTGAATTTTAACAGTTTTTTTTTTTTTTTGGTATTGCTGTTAGGTGCAAAAAAATATTTTGCCACAAAAGAATTGTCAGTTTTCTTTAAGTAATTTGTCTCCTCTGTTTTTGCTGTTTGTAGAACTTGGTGAGCCGTCTGGTAGACAGGTGTGTAACCTTTGCAGTTGATGTTTCTTCCAGAAGGCACTGCTTGAGAATTGCCTCATGACCCTTAAGGAATGGGCTTCATCCTGAGTATGTCTGAGAGTCTAGGTGGCCAGAAATATTCTTGTCTCTCCAAATGAGGGGAGACTTGACTCTGAAATAAATTAAATACTCTGTATCCGATAGTTCATCATTCCCAAGTGACTAGGGGGCCAGTTGATCTGTCTCTTCTCAAACAGTTACTGATTACATAAAGACACCCTAGTCTGGAAAGTGTAGACGGCAAAACTTCAGTACACTTTCTTGCTTGACCTTCCTAGTTTTCACTTTTAGAGAAATTAAGTCCTGAGTAAACACTGCCCCTTAATAATTTGCCCGAAGTGGCTGGTTCTGGTTACTGCTGAGAGGAAACTCTGGAGTGTTTCAGATCTTCAGATTTTTCTAGAGAAGCAGGGTATACATACGTCTGCAATACATGTGTGTATATGTATTAGTGTGTGTCTGAAATCTAATGTTGAAATTTTGTAACTCATTCAATTATTTTAACACTGTGTAGGAAAGAAATCTACATTTTGAGGCTGCTTATATTCACTACATGTTTACTTTGCATTTTCTATAAACTTTTGGTGATGAACATTTTAAAAAATGATTCAAGTTCACATGTTTCTTTAGCATTGTAATTAGAGTTAATTTTATCACCCTCCTAAAGTTCCTTTCTTTTTGAATGACAGTTCATAGATTAAAAACAAACACCAAAGGAATCTGGATTGCCATCTCCATATATATTAGCTGAGTGGCTGTAAGTAGCTGACCTACAATCTCTGATCCTTGTTTTCGATTCCAGTAAAAAAGCATAAAAAATGCCCAGCACAATTTTGGATGTTTGGTAGATAGTTATTTCTATAATTCCCTCCTTAACTATGGCAAAAAAAAAAAAAAAGAAACAAAATGGATTTCCTCTAAAAAGAACTCTAAGGGAATTAACAATATTTTTCTTTTTTTTCCTCCCAGGAAAATAAAAAAAAAACAAGATAATTTTGAGGAAACAATGCTATTCAATGAAATAACTATAAACATAATAACAGATATGTCATTTATCATGTTAATTGATTTTTTTTTTTTGGTTGGAATCTATAACATTTTTGTTAATTGAAATGGGAGGAGAAAAAAAAAACTTCCAGTAGTGTGTATTTTAGGACTGACTTATCCTTGGGCTCCAAAGGACAAGATCAGATATTGACCCTCTGGAAGCAACTGAATTGCCAAATCTGGGCACTTAGTATTGGTACTTGGGTCCATCCATTGATGCTTCAAAATAGTGACTTAACTGGAAGTCCTAAAACAAAGGAGCAAAGCAGGTAATCTAGCTACATTATCCGGATCATCAAAAGGATGAAATTTGTGTTGCTCACTTGGTAACTTGCTTGTAACACCTTCATAATCCACTTTTGTTTTCTTCCCATGGGACAATTAAAATCCAGATGGATGGCTTCTCATTGTCCTTGTTCCATGTCAGAAACTGCAATTGATTTAGAATGAAGTGAAGACTTGTTGATGAGCAAGGAGACCTAGATGACTAACTTCAGTGCTAAAACTTTCTGCCTTGAAGTCTACCTTGATCAGCTCAGGCTGCTGTAACAAAATGCCATAACTGGGTGGCTTATAAACAACAGAAATTTATTTCTCACAGTTCTGGAGGCAGGAAGTCCAAGATCAGGTTGCCTGCACTGGTCAGGTTCAGTGTGTGGTGAGAGTCTGTTTCCTAGTTCATAGACGGCTATTTCCTTACTGTGTTATCACACGGTGAGAGAGGAAGCAAGCTCTCTCAGGGCTCTTATAAGGGCGCTAATAGCACTTATGAGGGCTCCAGCCTCATGAACTCATCTATTCCTCATTATCTCCCAAAGACCCCACTTCTTAATACCATCACATTAGGGGGTAGGGTTTCAACACAGGGATTTGGGGTGGGGCACACAAACATTCAGTCCATGGCAAGTGTGTGGTGGATGTACCCTTAGGTGAGCCCTAGTGAGTCAAACCCTTGTGTAACCCTCTCCTCTTGGGTACAGGTGGAACCTGTGTCTTCTAGTCAATAAATTATGGCAAAGCGGGTAGGATAGTCACTTCCTCGATTAGGTGATAAGACTATCTTGAGATGGAGTGAGGGAATCTCCTGCTGGCGTTGAAGGAGTAGGTCACCATGTGGTAAGTGGGCCATGAGTCTATGACCCAGAGGCGGCCTCTAGAAGTTGATAGGAGCCCCTGGCTGTTGTAAGCAAGAAAATAGGGACCTCCATCCTACAAGCACAGGGACTGAATTCTTCCCACAACTATGTGAACTCAGAAGAGAACCTTCAGCTCCAGAAAGTTCCTTCCTTGCCAATCCCTTGATTGTAGCCTTGTGAGACCTTGAGCAAAGGATCCAGCTAGGTTCTGCATTCATGGACTCCTAACCCACAAAAACTCTGAGATAATAAATGTTTGTTATTTTAAACCATTAAGTTTGGGGTGATTTATTATACAGCCTGGAAAACAAATGCAAGGTCATCTCATTTGCCTTCCTCAGGCTCCTTCAGCTAATCCTCATAAGTGGATGAGGTTCTTGGAAGGATGATGTCTTGGAAATGTGTCAAACATACCTACATTCCCATGTCTGGAGGATTTTAGACAAGTTTTAGTCTAATGGCTACTGAGTCATTAGCTTGTTAGAACTAGAAGTATGTATTGCTTTGTTAAAGTTTGCTGCAATCAGGGAATTCAGCACTTATTTTGCTTAAATATACACCTTACAGGTTAAGGGGAGGTCACTTCTTAACACAGGACAGACTGAAACAGTAATAAGCCTTGTCAGACAGAGTTTTCCAAAGAATACTGTGCACCTGTGTTTGTCCTTCCTCTAACTATTAAGAGGTTCTGCTCAGTGAAGATAGTTAGATGTAATCGTACCTGGACTGTTTGATGTGGGGTACTCCGATAATTGTGTAATATGAAACAAGAATGACTGAATCCACACTATGAAAAAATAAAGATAAATACTATATAATGAAGTAAGAAATCATAAAGAATAAATGATGAAGTTTTGATCAAACATCCTGTTTCAATTCATCACTTGAATGATTATAGACTTTAACATTCAACATGCATAGATTTCAGCCTAGCCTCTGCCATTTATTAGCATTATGGCCTGAAGCCCCCAGAACTTCACTTTCCTTATTTGCAAAATGAGGATAATAATACCTACATCATAGCATTTTGTGAAGTTTTATAAGGAGTAAGTTTTATGGTATAACTAAAATGTAAAATGCAGTGTGTAACACATATTAGATGCTCAAAAAATTCTGGTCCTCTCTCTTTTTCCCCAAGTCCAAACACACACACACAAATGTGTGTGTATACTCACACCCACAGACACATAAAAGAGCTGGTGAAAATTCTTTCATCTGGATTGAAGATTATTTTCTATTCTGGTCTAGACCTGATATTTCATTTTGTCTTACTAAATGTGAATTACGCTTATCTGTTTTTTATTACATCAATATTATCAAAAGATTATTTTCTTTAGAGTTCTATTAGATTGCTCAGAGTACATTTTAAAAAGTCTAATCTGTAAAAGTAAATTCTACAGAGCTCTGTTTTGTTTTTATTGAACACAGGACCCCCCTTAACCCCCAACAAAGACATGGAACTCATGACACAATTTCCTCCAGTGCAGGGGTTGATACCTTGTGTCACTACATCTGAGGTGTGAACTATACCTCTTAGTATCTTGTTCAGTGGTCAAGTATCTCATGTTCACCATGGGTTATAATTTTTATAATTTTTGTAAGTTACTAGCATCCTTTTTTTGTAAACAGTATCCATCTTGTAAGATGGTTTCATGATCCCTTCAGGATTCCCTCATGATCCCATGCTGAGCTTGGCTTGTATGTTATAGTGTAGCTGAACTCTTTAGAACACAGGACAAAGTCTTACAGAACCTGGGTCGCAAATAAGCTGCGTGGCTTTGGGTAAGTCAGTTGTCCTCTTAGGCCTTAGTTTCCTCTTGTATAAATAAAATGAGGGTGTCAGTTCAGTGATTAGAAGTTTTTCTAGCTAAAAATTCATTCTTGATATGTAGCCCATTTGCTATTTCTGGAAATGTACAATATGCTTTTTCTTCCCTTTTGTAAATTGCTGCTGACAAGCACAGTGCTTTCAGCACTTTGCAGAGTATTTGTTGTACATCTGGTAGGAAGCCTGGGAAGTAATTATCAAGTCTCAGTCTCTAGCCGCCAATAGTTTGTGTATCTATGTGTGTGTGTATGTGAGTGTATACCTGTGTGCATACACACATGCCCACATGTGTGTGTAAATTGCAGCCTGTTGGAATCTGAATGTGTACCTAAATTTGAATGATGAGGAGAATATACAATTTTTACTGCCAGAGTTAGTATTTTTCCATTTTCCTGGCTTCTGTTTCTTTGGAAAATCTGAAACACTTGAATGTTATTATCAGCTTATAGATGAAATAGAATACACACAGAAGTAATAGACTGGAAAATGTGTGTGTGCGTGTGAGTGATGGCAGTGAGATGGAGGGAGTAGAGTGGACATTGATGTTGCTTTGCAAGATTTGATTACTAATTGTTATTAACTCAAGTTTGAGTTGCCGCAAACTTTAAAATTTGTCTGATAAGGGACCTTTTCCATTTAGTGGCATGAATATATGACTGTGGCTGGATAAATTAGTGATCTATGAATTCACAGTTACACTTGATAATGCACATAGGAGGGTGCGGTTATTGAGTCTAGAGCTAGAGATACTTAATTTGGAGAGAGGTTCACTTTTCAGGGAGATGAAAGATATCTTCAAATATTTGAAGACACTTGTGTCAGTAAATGAGTAAACTTGCTCAGTTTGGCTCCCGAGAACATACATAGGATTAATAGGAGGTTTGATTTAAGAAAGAATGTAATAGGTTTGGTTTGATTTAAGAAAGAGCGTTATCAGAGTCAGAGCCATTCATCAGTGGGTTGTCTCCCTTGTGAAGGTGTGAGCAATTATGTAAGAGAAGGTGTGGTATTTTAAGCAAAACCTGGAAGGAAGAATATCTATATTTTTACTGGTGTGTAGTTGATTTACAATATTATGCTAGTTTTAGGTGTACAACATAGTAATTCAATATTTTTATAGATTATACTCCATTTAAAGTTATTATAAAATAATGGCTATATTTCTTTGTGCTGTATAATGTATCCTTGTTGCTTATTTATTTTATACATAGTAGTTTGTGTCTCTTAATCTGATATCCCTGTCTCACCTATATACCCCATCTCACCCCTTCCCCTTTCTCTTTTCCCACTAGTAACCACTGGTTTCTTCTCCATATCTGTGAGTCTGCTTCTTTTTTGTTATATTCACTAGTTTGTTTTATTTTTTTAGATTCCACATATAGATGATATTATACAGTATTTGTCTTCCTCTGACTCATTTCACTAAGCATAATACTCCCTAAGTCCATCCACATTGTTGTAAAGGGCAGAATTTCATTTTTTACAGCTGAGTAATATTCCATTGTGTGTGTGTGTGTGTGTGTGTGTGTGTGTGTGTATGTACACACAATATATATTTATATTGTATCTTCTTTATCCATTCATCTGTTGATAAGCACTGTTGATTCATCTTGGCAATTGTACATAACGCAGCTATAAACACTGGTATGTATGTATCTCCTAGAATTAGTGTCTTTATTTTCTTTGGATATATACCCAGCAGTGGAATTGCTGGATCATATGGTAGTTCTATTTTTAGTTTTTTGAAGAACTTCCATTCTGTCTTCTGTAGTGGCTGTACCAATTTACAATCCCACCAACAGTGTACCAGGACTCTCTTTTCTCCACATCCTCACCAATGCTTGTCATTTGCTGTCATTTTCATAATAGCTATTTTGACAGATGTTAAGTGATATCTCTTAGTGGTTTTGATTTGCATTTCCCTGATGACTGGTGGTGCTGAGCATCTTTTCATATGCCTGGTGGCCATCTGGATGTCTCCTTTGGAAGAATGTCTGTTCAGGTTCTTTGCCCATTTTTTAATTGAGTTGTTTGGGCTTTTTTGATGCTGAGTTGTGAGGGTTCTTTGTATATTTTGAATATTAATCTCTTATCAGATATATCATATCTAAATATCTTCAAAACTTACCTTTTGTTATTAATAGTTTAGAAAATATTTTTCAGCTTCACAATTCATAACTGATAATGTCATATACATGTTTAGAATTATTGTTTGGGGAAAGCTCTAGTTTCTTTTATATATGGGCTGTAATGTTTGGAAAAGTTGTTTACAGACTATCTTGTGGATTCATATATTTCAAACCTTGTTTCTCCACCACTACCTATATGCCTGCAGACTTCCAGGGTCAGGCACTGTTCATTCTGTGATGTAATTTCTGGTCCTGCCACTTCCTGTCACAACATTGGTTACCAGGTGAATGCACCCAATGGTTGCAATATTCTTAGCATGCATGCCTACTTCTGTAACAGCTGCAACAATTTAAATGACTGTGAAGCATATAATAATCCACTACCAAAATAAATGTATTTTTAACTTAATTTCCCCTCAGGCAGTTCCCCAAAATGTCTGCAGCCACTCTGATTCTACATTTTACAAGGGGAAGCTGATGAAAGAGAAGGTGGAGTAAAAAGAGATAGTGGTCTTAACCCTAGAAAATTAAAGTAAAACAGCATGAGATTTGCTCTTTTAAAACTTATGTTATTTGTAAATTAAAGAAATTGGAGTTGAGATTGAGATCAGAAATACTAGAGGCAAATTTTTGTTGAACTACATGAGAAAATTAATCGGTTTGACTTCATATTCTTGAATGTGTACATTTTTTATGACTCATAGTCAATCTATAGTTTCAAAAGTAATTTTGGCTGAGTCTTCAATAAGATAAATATATTTGACTAGATGCATTTTGCAATACAAAAAAATGTGTTCTGTTTGAATTTTCTTTTCAGCAGTCAACAAAGTGCAGTATAAAACTATTATAAGTATAACCGTTACACTACTCAACGTTTTAACTCAGCATGCATAAGCAATAAAATTAGAGTCATATCCAATTTTATCTAAGTATGAAGGATTATATTAGTTGCTTATTAACGCATTATTTGAGAACTTTATGGACTAGAAGAGTATCTTATCTCCTGCCTAAGGCAGAACAAAAAGAGGTGACTATTAGAATTAAGTTCTAGGTTGGCATTTCATTGAGTTCATATTTGATAACCTCTTTCGAAGCTTGTACACGTCAATTTATTTCAATACTTTTATCAAATATTATTGGCTGTGCTTTCCAAGTTAGCATTTCAGACTCTTATTTCATAATTTAAATATGATACTTTGATAGTCAATGTCAGCATTCATGTAAAATGCTATTTGGAAGGTCTCATAAATAACACGGTTTAAAAATATTTAGTGGCAAGCAGAACATTTTTAAACATTAACATTTTACATTAGTTACTGACCTATAAACAAGATTTATGCTGAAACAATTGACTAATTGCATCTTGGCACAACATGCTGCCAGTAATTTGATCATAACCTCATGGGACCTTTTTTCTTTTTCTCATTTTCTGTCTTTAAACTACAGTAAAGCTATAGTTTATGATATAAGCTGTGGGAAAAACATAGGTCTTATTTTTAAAATACAGCTAGTACAGATGCTAAGATAAATCCCTAGCTAAGTAGGTAGTTCCCTGTGTTTTTCAAAACTGATATATTAGTTTTGACATGCAGTTTGGGTTTTATTAAATCCTCAAATTCAGTGCCACAGTCTGCAGTGCTAATTCTCCATGTTTATTATTTTCTGTATTTCTCCCTGACTCTTAAACTTTCTGTATGCCTGTTAGCTAGATAATAAAAACAAAACAAGCAAAAAGACACACAAGATCTTATTTATATACGTTTTCAATTATCAAAATGAAGCTATATTAGCAATTTCAACTGAAATGTTTGTTTCTAGAAGGAGCAATACATTTGATTTGATATTAGCACCTATTTCTAATCCCACAAGGACCTACAATCTACGATCTGCCATCATTTTTCTGTTCCTGACCACCCTCATGTACTCGTTTTCCTCTTTACACAGCTTAGATATTGTGCTTCATATGACAATCTATCCCCTATATAAACCCTCAACTGCCTTCTCTCTTCCTTCCTGGCAAAATTCAAACGCTGGGTGAATCTGACTCCTCTCCACTAAGATAGATAAACGTGGCTGGAGAAAATCATGTAGTCGTGTTGACTATTTGCTCCTAAATTCCAGACCAAAAGATGCAGTCGGCCTTTATTACTGCTCAGAATCTCTAGTCCATTACGTTTCTACCAAGCTAGGTGACACGTTTATCCCTTCCTCTATCTTCAAAACTCTAACACCTTTTCCCCCATCCTTTCTCTCAGCTGATGATCTTGCTTCCTATTTCACTTCAAAACTAAAAGCCGACAGAAGTGAACATCCACAAGGTCTCCACCCCCACCATCTCTACCTATGCCCTGGCGTCTGAACCCATTTAGGCTGCTTTCCCTGCTGATGCTGGGCAGGGCTTTATCCTGTATAAACGAATCCCTGCGTTTGCAGCTAGATCCACTCCATTTTACCACCTCGAGCAGTTATCCTCTTTGCCATCCTCCATATTTCCTTAAAACGAGGCTTTCTCATTAGTGTCTAGTATTTTCTTCTCTTATTTTTGACTTAATATTTTCAGTTTGTATTTTACTCCTGTGTTAGGTATTCCCCACTATGTTATAGTTTTTTTGAGTACAAGAAACTTAGCCTGAACTTTTTTGTATCTATCAGAATAAATATTAGCCAGTTTTTACTTAATTTTATAACATATTACGTAATCTAGTAACATTTAACCTTCTTCTATGAAGTTTTTTATTTTATCCAAATAAAAATATCCAATAAGTAAAAACAGAGACATAGTAGAAGATCAGTAAATTTTTGTTGAGTGAATGAAGAGATAGTCATGCAAGTCTTAAATGAACTTGATTTTCAAAACTGAGTATTAGTTCAAATTAGAAATTAGAAATGTTACAATGGAATTCCATTTCCTTAAGGTGCTTAACCAAAAAAAGAGAGGTATTATTATTATTATAATCCTGGAAGACACAGAATTTATATTCAAATGGTTTCATGTGATATCCTAGAATAAACAATTAATAAAAATATATATGCATATGTGCATGCGTGCACAGGCACGCACACACACACACACACACACGCACTGCTTTAATTTTTACCAATGATGCAGAAAGAGCCTTTGTGAGAAGAAAATTTTGGTTATTGTTAAAGTGATGTACATTTTGACCTTTCTCTAAACTCCGACTACATCACAAAGGAGTAGATAAATACATCTCTTTTCCATTTTGGTGCTTATGAGTGTTGGGTGCCTTGGGTTCCTAAACTGACCACACATAAAACCACAGAAGCAGGATGCAGTGGGGGGCTGTTAAAACCAGCTCGTCAGGAAATCCATTTGGGGTCAGTAAGCAGGTTGTTAAGGACACCAACCAACAGGAAGAAGGTGGAGAGCACAAGAGGCAGGCATGCATTTAGGAGTGAAATCAATACTTGTATTTGATGAGTGGGATACCTTTTTGATAGTCGTGCAAAGAAATCCCAATGTATAGTCTCAAAACGCCAATTTTCTATCACTGTTTACAGTTCTTATGGAGATAGGTTTTGTGAGAAGAATACCATATAGGCCAAACCTTTGCTGAATAATCTTCATGTTTGTTTAAAACAAACAAAAAACAACTGACACTTGCAGAAGTTACTAGCCATTTATCTGGTTTTGTCACGTTTCTCTAAGAATTTGATCATCTAATCAAAAACAATTTTGTAATTTGTTTATATTTTGCTATGTTCTGTAAACCCAATTTTTGTTTCTTTTGTAAGTATGAGGAGTAAAGCTTTAGCAGCATTCTGTCCCCAGTACTCATGCACTAATTGTTTCATGAGCAAGTTATTTAACCACTCTGCCTCAGTTTCCTTAGCTCTACTAGTTTCCCAATTTTCTGTAAAAATACAGCAAGTTAGGTAATATCTGTTTAGACAATAAATGCAAATTTTAGTTATTATCACGAAGTGATTTTTCTATTATCAACTCTTTCAGTTATCTAAATATTATTTATCTATTTGTTGACTAAATATGTAAATGAATGAAAGAATGAATTAACTGTAAAATTAGAAATCAGAAAAGCTGTCATTTTAGTGGAATAGCTTGCAAAGATTTGTAACTTTTGATTTGGTAATAAAGATAATAAAGAAAATGTAGAAAATCCTAATAAAGTCTAGACAAACTGGAGAAAAATTAAAAGATGTCAATGTTGCAGTCATGTATCAGTTACATTATAATTTTTCAAATATGTACTGTGCTCCTATATATTTATAATAAAGATGTTCTTTTTATTTTGAAATAATTTTAAACTTGTAGAAAAGTTGCAAGAATGGTAAAAATAACTATAAAGAGATCGTAGTAATTCTTATTTCGTATGATTTTAGTGAGGATCAAATGAGTTAGTATATAGAAAGTATTAAGACCTGTAGAGAGCTTGTTTGGAGGCTGTAGCAGGGGAGCGCAGTTACTCGTACACCCTTGACCTTGACCTAGAAGAACGGTCCTCCTCTATCGGGGTTGGTCGTCCTCTTCAACCGAGCGCGCAGCTTCGGGAGGGACGCACATGGAGCTGTGAGGGAGGAAGGAGACACTCGCCTAGCCAGCCGGATCAGCCAAATCAACCCTGGTGATCAATGGGGTGAAAGATTGCTCTCACATCCGAAAGTATTAAGAACTTTAGAAGTCAATGAATTGGGAGAAGAACTGCTTAGAACCAATAAATACTGGTTGTTACTGTTAAGCGTCAGTTTTGTCATCTGAACAATGGGGATACTACAAGTGCCTATCTTAGATGGTTATTGCATACATAAAACTTAGGAACCCAGGGGATTTCCTGTCTAAGTTAACAACAGCCTGTGCTATATAAATAATAAAACTCCTTACTGGAAGAAACCCAATCCCAGTTTCCATGAATACTTGAATAACATCAAAAGAAAATCAAAATTGCCTATGTGGAGACACTTTTTTGACCTAGTGTTAACAATTATATCAAGTCTTCACATTTTGGGTTTACCCAGGCTTCACGCCGGTAGCTATCAATGTGAGGACGAATCTAGCTGATCTTACCTAAACCAAATCTGGTAAATTATTTGATATTAGGAAAACATTTACTGCTGGAAGAAAATACATTCACGTAATTGTTGCATAGAAATGCTAATAAAATTTGGGTAAAAAGAAAACAGCCTATTTGTTAATCTTCCGTTTTTCAAACTGGATTCTGTGCCTCAGGGTAAGGCCTAGACCGGGGAGGGTGCTGGTACAGCACACCAAGAGCACACACAGCCCCGTGATGGATACGGCAGGTCTTCCTGGAACTCAGATTTCATGTGAAGACCGAGATTGATGGGGAAATGAAATTTTATATTAAAACAAATACAGATCTATATGAGATCAAAATGCAAATTTTACATGAATTATAAAAGTGAAGCATATGACTTTAGAAATATTCAAAAGTGATTTGACTCATGTTTGTAGAAATCTGAGACCTTTAATTCATTTTGCTCTAAAATTAGGAGTATTTCAATCATTAATTAGCTTACTTGTTTGAAAATACTTATTTAGGGCCAACTATATGCCAGACACTGTACTGTGCTCTCAGTGCAAATAAAGGTGAGTAAGTCTCATTGCAGCATTATTTATAGTAGCCAAGACATGGAAACAACCTAAGTCCACTGATGGGTGAATGGATAAAGAAAAAAAAAGTATATATATACATACACACAGTGGAATATTATTCAACCATAAAAAAGAAGGGAATCCTGCCATCTGTGTCAACATGGATGGACCTTGAGGGGATTATGCTAAATGAAGGAAGTCAGAGAAAAGCAAATACTGTATGATCACACATTATGTGGAATCGAAAAAAACTGAACTCATAGATACGAAGCAGATTGGTGGTTGCCAGAGACGGGGCTGGGAGTGGGAGGAGGGATGGTTGAAGGTGTTCTAAAGGTCTAAACTTCCAGTTATAAAATAGATAAGTTATAAGATAGGTGCAATGCACAGCCAGATAACTACAGTTAACAATACTGTACTGTATATTTGAAAGTTGTGAAGAGAGTAAATCTTAAAACTGCTCATTAAAAAATTTTGTAACTGAGGTGATGAAATGAACATTAGCTAGGATTATTGTGATAACGATTTTACAATATATACATATATCAAATAATTTTGTTGTACACTTTAATGCAATGTTATATGTCAGTTATGTCTCAGTAAAACTGTGGGGAAAAGGTGATCAAAACTCAGGTGGCTCCTGCCCTCACTGGACTTACAATCAAGCAGTGTGACAGTTTTTTTTTTTAAGTTAATCTAACTTAATTTTCGTAACAATTTATGAAGTTCTATTAGTTATTTTATTAATGCTGTGTTACTTTAAGGCATTTTCTTGATAAGCACTAAAAATAAGCAGGAGTCTCAGACACAAAATAACGTGGCAGGGCCAGCCCAATTTAGATGTAATGAGACTTGATGAGGATGGTGAGGTGCGGATTAGAGAGAAGCAAGAATTTCCGTAAGGAGACTATTTAAGGGCAGTCTCTGCAGTACTTGTAAGACGTGATAATGGAAATGGAGTTAAGTGGGTTAATTTGAAAATACACATTGGAGGTAAATACGGGCCTTCATGGATTGGATATGGGCGGAGATGAGAAGGAAAAGTGAGGGTGACTTCTGCACTTGAACAGATGGGTATTTAAGAGAATGACTGGAGGAGGGAAATTTAAGGTTAAGAGAGAGGTCAGAGGTTCTTCAGTTTGGGACATATTAATTTTCAGATATTTTTGAGACATCCAATTAAGGTGATCAGTAGATAGTTGTGTGTGTGAATCAGGAGCTTTAGAAGACATCTTAGTGAAGATAGTATCTTGGCATCTTGAGTAACACAACATTAATTTAAAATGTGCTACTTGGTTTATTTAAACTTTTGTCCTCAGCTTATTTAATGCCATTTTCCTAACATATTTAAAGCTCTGGAAATAAACATTTTGCAGTAGCAAATAGAACTCCATGCAGTAAACATGTAGGGGATATGGCGCTAAATCCTTCAGGCCATCCAGGAGCACAACAACTTTGAGGACAGCAGAAAATGTACTGAAGGGCATCATATGGTAAGTGTACCACAGCGATTGCACAGATCAACTGCTGCAGGGGTAGAATTCAGTTTCATAAGTATCAGCCCAAATGTCAGAGTAGGGGAGGTGAATAAAGAAAAAATGAACAGTAGATAAAGAGGAACGGAGCAGTAACAAAGGAAAGCGGTTCAGGGGCTGGAAGGAATAGCTAATTCACATTTTTAGAGTCCAGAGGTGTTGGGGTCATTCGCAGTTAGCAGTGAGCACCAGCTGTCAGATTAATGGAGGGCAAGCATGGAGCAGGAAACGCTGTGCTGGGAAGGCCTTGGGGGACAGAGGCTAGGCCCATGGGCTGGGCAGTGCAGTTTATTCCTGTCGTAATTGTATGTCCTGTGTGCAGGAACCATTTGCAATTCCTGTGGGTCACTTAATGGGTCTCATTAATTTGGCAGGTGTCAAGAAATAGTACCGACCTCTGAGCCAAAGGAACCTCTTACCGTCTTTAGTTCCGTTAATTTTAGACATAGTGCATGTTTACTACAAGGCCAATCAGAGAGTCACCGTTTCAGAGTAAAGTTTCTTGCACAAATAAAGATGATGTGCTCAATATACTTCCACTCCTTAGCTGACTCTGACATCATCCAGGTTCTGACACTCACCTAACTTGCATGCAGATTTGTAAGGAAAATCTTATTAAAATAAAACTATTAAATATGAATCAGACTTTGAATTTTATTGCCAGGAAATAGGCAAAGGTAAGAATGTAGTAAGAATAACCCTGGAAGAGCAGTGACCTACTTCTGCCTCTTCCGTCTTGTGGAAACAATGTGCAAAATCCTCTTTAGCAAGAAGCACAGTGGCCATCAGTAGCGGGAGACCATATCATTTCTAAATTGGGAAAACTTAGACAGCGAAAGGCACACTAAAATACATTGGTGGGTGTCAAAATAGTACTATTGAAATTGAAAAAAATTACGTAAAACATAAAAAACTAATGCAAATAAAATTTTAAAATGTGTTCACATTTGATTACCTAAATATTAAAAATATAACATGAGAAAAATAATTATTCTTCATATATCCTCATGTATTGTAATCAACTGAAACTTTTTAGCCCTATCTTGTCTGTCATTTGGTTTCACTGGTATTTTCCTGAAGAAGACTTTTTTCAATGTGATTTTTATTATTTGATTTGTTCAGCCTTTCTTGCTTCAGTTCCTTCCACCACATTTCAGTGTGCTTTTATTGACAAGTATTCGTTTATAATAATATCTATTCCCTAAAGTTCTTAAGAGCTGAAGTATTGAGATGCTCCATTCACTAAATCCTATGATTAAAGGTTTTTAAGTGATTTTGGAAAAAATGCATCTGAAATTTAGGACTTACTTACAAAAAGTTGTTCTTCAATTGGAATTATAAGGGGTGCCAAGAAAATGCTGATTGCCTTGCTGAAGCATCTTTACTCTTTGTTTCAACATCTGCTTTGTCTCCAAAATTTTGTAATAAATTTTGCATAAAGTTATGTACGTGTATGTGTAAAAATATTTACAAATCTTGGCCACCTTTATCCACAAGGGGATCCTGCCTTTTGCATAGAAAAAGATCCAGGCAAACTCCACAGCTGATTGCTCTATTTGACTGTGAGTTACTGCTTGTCAATCGTTGTGTTCCTCAGAAAATACACTTTGAGATGATGATCAGATGCAGAAAATTTATTAGGGAGTGTTTTGGGGGTTTAAAAGGAAAGGACGGAAGCAGAGAATGAAGTTTGGCTGCAGTGAAATCTCAGTGGAAGCCTCAGGTGACCCTGTTGGGAATTCTGAAGAGGGAATCAGCCTTCCCAGCTGTCCTAAACTGGGGCGAGGTGGCCAGGCTTTTATAATCCCAGGTTTATCAGTCACTGATTGAAGGCTGCTCATGAAGAGAGTGTAACTTTGGTTGGGCAGCTCTTTTCAGCTGAGGTTATAACCACAGGGGGCTCAGAGCTGAGGGGCTGCTAGCAGCATTCCCACCGGCTGGGATAAAGTCCTTTATTCCTTAAGGGGAATCTTAGCAGTGCGTCACAGCACCCGCACTGCTCTTTGATGCACTAATGGACTCCTGTTCCTGGGTTTTCCCCCCAACATGCTGAGAAACAATTTTCAGAAAATCAGAAACCAAAAATGTCTAGAGCCCATGAGAGTTATAATGTATAATGAAACTTAGATATGCCTGCTTCTAAACTTCCTGTTATATAATATAACAAATATCTTTAATAGTTAAGCCCCTATTAGTCATAATTCTATTACTTGTAATCAAAAGCACCCCTAACAAAGTATAAGCAAATTGATCTAGCCAAGCAATTCAATGACAAATTAATCCAAAAATAAACTGATGGCTTTTTAAAAAAATTTATTTTGTATTGAAGTATAGTTGATTTACAATGTTAGTTTTAGGTGTACAGCAAAGTGGCTCAGTTATACATATATATGTGTGTATATACTTTCAGATTCTTTTCCATTATAGTTTATGACAAGAAATTGAATATAGTTCACTGTGCTATACAGGAGGTCCTTGTTGTTTATCTATTTTATATAGAATAGTGTATATCTGTTAATCCTAAACTCCTAATTTATCCCTCCCCCTTTCCATCTGTTGACTTTTGATGGGGGGATTAGGGAAGGCCTCTACTGAGGAGACGATATTTAGACTGAAACTTGAATTACGGGATTGAGTCAGGCAAGTGAGGATGTGGGAGGAGCATTCCTGGCAGAAGAAACAGTTACAAAACCCTGAGGTAGAGGTGATTTTGCAGGTTGGCCATGACTAGAGACTGTAATGTTTGGGCATAAAAGTGAGATATTTGAGGGCACTGGGTAGAGATTTTTTTGATAGTTTTCAATTAAAGTCTTGGCTTTGGGAAAAGGTCAAAGTGAGAACATGGGAACATGGGAAAAGAGCAGTGAAGGGTGCAGTATATATTCCAGGACAGAATTTGCCCTACCCAGCTATGGCTCAAGATGCCTGAGGTGTTCAGTAAAGTTTTTAAAAAAATTTATTTTCTAACACATAAAGTTTTTCTCATAATGCCTAGAGATTTTTTGTTTATTTTTTATTTTTTGGCCACAAACATAGTAATGTGATCAAGCACATTTTATATGTCATTTGATTTTAAATGTAATAGGGAAGGGGAACAAGAGAAACTATCAAATAAATAATTATGACTTAGGAAGAACATTTAGCAAGAGGTTATCTGCAATTACCAGAAGGGAAAAAAGCAAAACAATGGATTTTATGTTGAGAACAAGACTTGCCTACAGGGATGTGTTTTGTGTGTGTGTGTGTGTGTGTGTGTGTGTGTGTGTGTTTATATAAATACATTCAAGGAAGTAGACATGGTTTTATTGCATTATAAAACTGGATTAAATGACAGGAGTAAAACAACAGAAGGCTATATCTTTCTTTTATGGATGAATCTGGTAGAAGTGGAGTTAGTACTGTATGTCAAGAAATTGCTAGAATATGTTTAGCAAAATTGCTGGAAAGTTGCTAGAAGTTGCTGGAAAATCTTCATAAAGATTTTTAACTTTTTTTACCTGCAAGATGACAAAAGAAAAACTACTGAAAGAAAAAAAAGTAGAATTCTATAAACCAAGACACAAAAAAAGAATGACAAGAGTGATGGAAAACTCTCAGAGATTAATTTGTGACTATGCAGCAGGGATGCCAATTTGCAGATGTGTTTGCTAAACTGCTGCCAGTAATCACTGAGGAATTACAGAAAATGGGAAAGATTGTAGTGTCAGCCAGGGTTCATGGCAGGAGACAGAAACATTATAAGTAGGTAAAGACTTAATATGGTAAATTGGGTGATTGCAAAATCATTGGAAAGCCTGGAGAAGTGGTCTCTAGTCTGGGCTTCCTGGAATGACTCCCAGACACCAGAGGGCTGAATTGCCAGGGGAGCTGCCACCTCTGAAAAACTGAACTTCCAGAATACATGATTGTAACCGAGATTTGGGAAGCGCAGAGCTGGAACTGTGCACTCGTTACTGCCGTCATCGCCACTCCATCATGCTGGTTACGGGGCCCCGGAATCTGGAGACCACTGCTGCCTCTGCTTCAACCTCTCTTCTCACCTAGGCATCTGGACAGTGACATGAATCGCTGCTTCAGAAGAAAATCTCACGTCTTCATGAGACCTTGTTGCCAACCGAGAAATGTTAGGAGATGACCACCCTCACTTTTGCCTTATGAATCTCTCATGGTTGCATCTGCATGGCAGGGCCATACTGGAATCCAGAGTACTAGCTGCAAAAGCAACCAGGAATTGTATGTGTAGCTCTCAAGTCTCTTCAGAACAGGAAGGCATGATGCAGGACATAAATGGAATTTCGGTGAGCCAAAGCACAGTATTCCATACAACTGTAGACAGGCAAATATTCTTATTTCTTTAGAGGGAAGAAAGAGGTTATGAGAGACACCTGATGAACTTGACATTGGTCCTAGTATTAGTTAGAAAATATACTCTGTAAGTCATTAGGAAAGGATGTAGTGATCACTGGGAGTACAGGTTTCATTAAAAACAAATCATACAAGATAGCTTATTGGAGTGGTAAGTAATAGAACTACAGACCTATAATGTATCTGGATTTTAACAAAGCTCTTGCCTCAAACTTTTATATCCTGGGACAAACTTGTGAAATGTGGTCAAGATAGTGGTATAGTTGAATGGATTTGTGATTAGTAGAAAGATTAAAAACTGCTGATTAGTAGGTAGATGTCCAATTATAGCACATAAATATAAAAAGTTATTTTTTATCCTAGCCTGCATTACACAGTGGCTCCACCAAGGACACTGACTTTGAAAATACTGATCGTCATTATTTATTGAGTGCTCGCTCTGGGTGAGGCACTGTAGATATATTACTACATCATTTATGACTGACAACAATCTTGTCAGGTTATTATCATCTCTGTTTTTAAGTATGTGGAAGTTGATGCCAGAAAGTGTAAATGAATTGGTCATAGCTCCCCATCTAGTAAGGGGCAGTGCTGAGATTCAGACCTGGAACTGCTTCAAGAAAGAGGTACCAGAGGGAGAGAGAGCGTCACCATGTTTCTAGGAGAAACTGGCAAGAACCTGCCAGGATCCCCACGGGGCGGCATTTTCTCAGTTGTCCCACTTGGGCTCACTGTCTTGCAGGATCTGTTCAGTATCTCAGGGACTCATACTCACATTGACAAGCCTCACTAAAGGCTCACACATGAAACCAGATGCCAATTTATTAAATTATGAGATATGTAATAGCCAAGCTAACCAAACATGGGCAGAATTCTTGCATGCAAAATTCTGAAGGAGAGCCCGATAAGCAGAATTTTGACTGCAGAGGATAGAGTCAGCCCAAGGAGACACAGATCAGATTGCTAACTGGCTGCAGTCTCCAACAATCACAATAGGGATGTCTGCCTGGCTGACTGGATCCCTGGACCTATCTGGGAGAGCACTTTCTTATTTGGCCAGGCGAACCAGAATTTGCCTCTCTGACTCTTTCCTAGGTCCACAGGACTGACTACTATTTTTTTGCTAGATATTTTAATGATTTAAATTGTTTGTGCTTAAAATTTAGTCTTTCTCTTTAAGGTGATTGTTCTGATCAATTTCCTTTTTTTTGTTTGGTTTGGTTTTTTTGGCTTGTTTTTTAATATTTAAAAAAATTTATTTTCATTTGGGGGATGAGATAATTGGGTTTATATATTCATTTCAATGGAGGTACTGGGGATTGAACCCAGGACCTCATGCATGCTAAGCACACACTCTACAACTCAGCTATACCCTCCTACTTCATCTGATCAGTTTCCTGCTGATACAATTTCTTAACTTCAGAAAGCAAGTTCAGTTCCTATATTTCCAAATTCACTGTTGTCCTTGTGCATTACCTGTAAGGCTCCTTTGACTCTTTCCTTTACTCATGCTGCCATTGATAGGTTAGCGAGAACAAACGCAAGAACAGAAGTCCCAGTGCTGACATACAGAGTTGAATAACAGCAGAAATTTTGAAAAAGGCAGAATTTTTAATTAGCATAGGCTCACTGTGTGTCAATAGTGTGTGATGTATTTACCCAAGAAGCCAGGACAGACTTAGCTGTATTAACTGTGTCAACAGATTGAATGAGCAAGCAAGTGAATGAAGGAGTTAATAGCCTTTCTCTAGTCTTTACTGACACTCCATGCTTAGAGTAACAATGTTTATTTAGTCAAGGGTTCACATTTTCAGAGGGTATCAACAGACAGGAATATATTCAGAGGAAACTGACCAGATGGTAATAGGACTTGAAATCACACTCTGACAAATGGTGGTAGGACACTGGTGATATTTAGCTTAACAAAGAAAAGACTGGGAAAAATAAGAAAAGCTAAGAGTTATTGAGTGTTTACTGAATGCGTATAGAGTAGACTGAGCATTGTGCTCAGTCCTTTAAAGGATTTCAAACATTATGGGTCTATCATAATAAAAAGGGAATACTTTATTTTGAGTTGCTCTGGAAGGCAGGGCTGACAGTAATCAATAGAAATCACAGAGAAATAACTCTGCTCATAAGAATGATGACATTTCTGACTCTCAAAGCTGTCCAACAATAGAATGAGCTGCCTTGATACAAAGGGGTCTGTATTTTTGAGGATGCTCAAGCAGACTGGTCAAACTTTTGATGGATATATTTTGGAGAGGAGTAAATACTAAATGGAGGCATAGACCAGATAAACTCTGACTGTACAACCTTACTCTGTGAGTCTTTCATTCTCTTACAATACAGTTATTCCTTTCTTTATCTTTCAATTTAGTGGCATGAGCCCTAACTGGTCAATGTCACTTTCAGTTCAATAGATCTGTAGGATACTGGTTGCTGCCTTCCATCCTGGCAACTAAGACAAAATCCAGCATAACCCAAATTTGCAGGGATGGGAAACATTTTGTGAGTGGGTTTATTAGGTATAATAGCAAGAAGAAACTCATTTCCTTTTTTGATCGCCATGTATTCTGAGCATGGGAGAAACAAACAATACTCTGTATTGATTGCCTTTTCAAAGCATGGTAAATGATCATTCTCAAATAGTTTGAAAACTTCAAATGTTAGTAGCATTCATTTCTGTCTTTGTATTTAAATGTAGTTATTTATGCTTCTGAAATCCCCTCTGGTTGTGTTCCTTATTTCAAGCTTTGTTATTGTTAATACACTTTGAGCATCAGCTCACTTATGTATTCACGTCAGTTAATCTCACACCTTAAAAACTGGTTCCTGCGAATGAGTAAAGAATGAATGTCCACTCAAAATAACCAGAGAATGTTAAAGTTTTATAGCTAAATATCACATATTAATATCACATTATAATAGATATTATTAGATATTGATAATAATCGATATTATCTTATCAGTAGATGAGAAATTCAAGCCCAGAGAGATTAAATGACTTGCCACAGTCACACAGCTAGTGGGAAAGTTGAACACTTTTCTTTCTTCTTTCGTTCCCCACTCACTGATGCAATTATATGCTGTTTTCTTTTCCTAGCAAATAGAATGTTTCCATACTAGTCACTCTTATGTCTTTATTTACAGTCTGATTGACACTGGACTTGAGGAGCAGGTATTTGAGTACATTCCTGACTCATATTTTCCCTATCCCTATCTTTAGTTGACTCAGGAATTCTAAGGGCTCCTTTGTTCTTAACTCTGGATCGTGTTTGCATCTCTGCAGTGCTGCATATGACGCTGTCCTTGACAGAAATGTGGCCATTAAGAAGCTCAGCAGACCCTTTCAGAACCAAACACATGCCAAGAGAGCTTACCGGGAGCTGGTCCTCATGAAGTGTGTGAACCATAAAAACGTGAGTTGTTATTTTAAACCTCTGGCAGTGGGAGGAGGTAAGATTGGGGAAAGAAAATCAGTATGCCAACTTGAGTAGGAAAGACTTTCTTTACTTTGCAATTTCTGTCTCTTAAGATTGTTTATCCTGCCCATATGCTACATTTGATTTCATTGTCCTCATAGTAGCTTTCTGCTTAAAAATCATCTGAAAACCATATGGTGTGTAGGGGATGAATCTGATAGATATTTCCCTGTTAAGAAATAAACTGTATTTGGTTATCTTGATCAAAATTAACCAGAGAGCTTCATGCTTTTCCAAAACAAACAAAGAGACAAACAAACCAAAACCAAAAATATCTTATAGAACAATATACTGTATTTCTTTATAATTTAAATTTAATTATTAACAGGTGAAGATTTGTATCTCCTTTTTGTTTTAGCTATAGGTGGCCTCCAACTGTTCAGTGTGCACACTGTGCTTTGGCATCTTGCTTTTTGTAGGGCTGGGCAAATGTGCAGGGACATATCTGCAAAGCGCTTCAGAACAGGATTGTCAAGAACATTTCTCATTGGAACTCAGTAGGGAACACTATTACAGGGCTTTCTTCACTTCAGAGTATAATCTTCTTCAACCACTGTCAAAGGTGTCGAGAACTCTTTCTATGCTTTCATTCTTCTTAGTAAGGAGAAATGGAAGATAACTGCTGTTTTAATAAAGACAATGTTCATAGCAACATTATTTACAATAGCCAAGACATGGAAACAGCCTAAATGTCCATCAACAGATGACTGGATAAAGAAGATGTGGTATATTTATACAATGGAATACTACTCAGCCATAAAAACCGACAACATAACGCCATTTGCAGCAACATGGATGCTCCTGGAGAATGTCATTCTAAGTGAAGTAAGCCAGAAAGAGAAAGAAAAATACCATATGAGATCGCTCATATGTGGAATCTAAAAAAACACAAACAAACAAAGCATAAATACAAAACAGAAATAGACTCACAGACATAAAATATAAACTTGTGGTTGCCAAGGGGGGGGGTGGAAAGAGATAGACTGGGATTTCAAAATTGTAGAATAGATAAACAAGATTATACTGTATAGCACAGGGAAATATATACAAGATCTTATGGTATCTCACAGAGAAAAAAATGTGACGAAGAATATATACATGTTCGTGTATAACTGAAAAATTGTGCTCTACACTGGAATTTGACACAACATTGTAAAATGATTATAAATCAATAAAAAGTTGAAAACAAATAAATAGATTATAATTATAATCATTACATATACATATAATTTATTACATGTAAACATGTAATATAAATAATTATTATAAACATATAATAATAACTCCCTACAAAGTTTTTCTTGAGTATGAAAATCACAGAATATAAGAAATTATCCATGCAGTTTTTATAAACAAGTGAATTTGTCATGAGGCTAACCGTCTATCAGTGGCACTAAGAAGAAGCAAACGTATGAGTTGAAAGATATTTAAAATACAAATAAATGGATTTAGGCCTAATGAGTGTTTCTCTTTTCCTCTATTACTCTACTCCAATGACACTTTAGCTCAGTCATTTGTTTGACAAATACTTGTTAAATGAATAGAATGTGCCAGGTATAGATCTAGATGCTCTAAGATGCTAAGAATACAGCAGTGAAGATAGGAGAGACAAATTCCTGCCACGTGGTGCTCACTGGGGAGACAAAGGCAGTCTGCAAAGTAGGTAGGTAAGTGTATAGAATGTCAAATACTAATAAGTGGTATCAAGTAAAATGAAGCAAAGAAGGAAGATAAAAAATTCTGGTCAGTGCAGAATGGGTAGGGTTACTCTTTTAAACAGATTGAGCAAGAAAGGCTTCACTAAGAAAGAGAAAGCTTATGAATTATGTACCCACCTCTCATTTGGCCATGCGAGGAGCAGATTTCTATAAAGGAATACGGAAATGATGGAAAGGATGATTCCAAAGAAAAGTCATTCTACTAAAACAATTTGTTCTTTCTGTGTGTTAAATAAAGGCAGGAGATCGATTAACTGCATGACCAGTGCCAACTCCTTCTGTGATAGCAAAGAGTATGAGAAATACTGTAGGCCATGGAAGATGGACATGAACAATAAAGCAACTGTGTGGGAAGTTTTGATAGTTTTTGTTTTCATATATTTGTATCTCTCTAATCCTCCTTCCAGCCCCTATAATGCAATAAATACATTTGGAGGAATTCTCAGTTACTTGGCCAATTTGAGGGAATCATACCCTCATCCTTGATTGGAATATGGGGGTTCACATTTATGATACCTAAAATGGATTTCCAAATTGAAATGGGAATTTGTAAGTGGAATCCTGCCTGCTACCCCCTTTTATGTGTGTATGTATATATGTTTGTATGCATGTATGTTTATAAGTCTGTGGAAATAAATTTCCAGAACTTGTTAACAGAGATGAATTTCACCCCAAATATAAATTCCACATTAGTGCTTGTAATACTAAGTAAAAGCAGAACTCTGTTAATGCTGTGGAAAGTAAAGTGAAATAGTAAAGGAATCCCAATTAAATTTTCAATAATACAAGAGCCAATCCATTTAGAAAATGAACACAATTCTAGGAAGTGATAGCTGACATTATTGTGGGGCCATGACAAACACTGATTCACATCTGTGCATTTTAAGATGCTCGAATGAAAAAGGAACCGAGTCAGATTCCTGCCTGGAAAGCATTGAACAAAAATGGAAATAACCTGTGATGATCTGATTCTAAAGACAAGATATTTGATTAGTTATTAGTAGGAATTCAGATTTATAATGGACCAAAGAAAGAACAGAGGAGAAATCCTGAAAAGGGAAATCAAAGAAGATGAAGGTGATAAAACATGGGCATGGCAACAAGAATACATAGTGGGGACTTCACCTTTTAAAATAATAATCCTTCATTTACATAACATTGTAATTCTATTTTCTAGACTAATTTAGATTACCTAGATTATTTATTTACCAGGTAATATGGATTAGCATTTTTTCATCTTTAAGGGTTGTTTGTGTGTTGTGTGTGTGTGTGTGTGTCCTACACACAGTCTCTGATGTTTCTGTTTGAAGAAATATAAAAATGAATTACTTTCCAAGATTGATAAAGTACTAGAAAAACAGGCTTATGATGTATGTTCCATTGATATATGTAGACATTTTTCAAAACACACCATAACTAAGTATACAGAATAACAAAGCACAAATTAAATTAAAACTTTAATCACAAGTTTTAAAAATATTTTGAAACAATTTTATTTCTATATGCGTATTTCATACCGCAAAGTTGCTTCAGAGGAGATAGATAATCCTGGATGTTTTGATATGTTATAACCGTTGCCATGTATATATATGTAAAAGTATTTGATGATATTGTCACTTTTTTCCTCAACAAAAATCTTCAACAAATGAAAACTACTGAAGCTTTAAAACATTCCCTAGAATTGACTGCATTTCTCAGATATTAAAAACCATTTTGCTTTATTTATTATTTCATGCTTATGAAGTTTACTGAAATTCATTAGTTCATGTCTTAAAGATGTGTAAATCTTAAGCTTATTTTTGTGAAATGGTTGTGTCTGTCCTACGAGTAGAAGATTGTTCTCTATATTTTTTAGTTCTACTTCCCACTGGCACATTAATACAGAATATTTAACTGAAAGAAAATTTTGAGTTATATATGCATGCAATTTATTTGCATAAAACAAATTTCTTTTCAAAATTTACTTATACTAGAAGATAAACTTCTTTACTATTTAATATATAAAATAACTAAATCAGGAAACAAAAAAGTTTAAGAAACAGCATTTTGATAACTTCAAAAATACATTTTCCATTAAATTCATCATTGATATCATCTAAGATATACCTTTCCTCACACATACCATTGAAGCATTAGTTTAAATAATATTTGAGTGTGAAATAGAAGCAAAAGAAACCTTTAGTTTCAACAACACAAAAACTCTTGACTCAGAATACCTTCTTGACATAGAACACTGCCTTGACTGAGAACACTGCCTTGACTGAGAACACTGCCTTGACTTAGAACACTGCCTTGACTGAGAACACTGCCTTGACTTAGAACACTGACTTAAGACCCCACCTTGTTTGTTTGAAGGAGGACGTGGCCTTACTAAGTCTTGCTGGGAGTTTCACTGCTGCCTTACTTTTCTTACATGGCTTTTTCTCCTTTTTTGTTGAATTACATTACAACCTATATTTACCAAGGAGGACCACACTCTAAAGCAATATCACAATTATGTATCTTCTCTGATACTTCTTTCTGTCTAATTTTTAATTGATTTTAACCTGAAGACAGATTACATGTCCTTTCTGAGTGCAGTTTTCTGTGTTCTGTGAGATAGTTCTAGAAAATTTTTCCAACTTTTCTGTTTCCACCATAGCACTAGTACATATGTGACTTCGAGTTGGAATAAGTACTTGTTTAAATATGTTTTTTAAATAGTTAATTTTCTCCCTTTTTCTTTCTCTCCTTCTGTCCCTTCCACTGTCCCTTCTCCAGATTATTAGTTTATTAAATGTCTTCACACCCCAGAAAACGCTGGAGGAGTTCCAAGATGTGTAAGTAACAAAACTCGTGAAGGAAGGGGGAGCATAGCATTCAGATAACTCAAGTGATACTGACAAAAATCAAATGAATGAAATCCCTTGTGGACACCAAAGGGAGGTGAGGACTGGCAGCAAATGGAAAGGATCCAGGGATAGGACAGGAGGCTCTGTTTCTGGTGTTACCTCCTGGAAAGACATTTCTGCTACTCTCTGAACTTCTGGCTCTTTGTGCTTTGTTGTCCTATGTTCTTGGTTCAATCAGAATCAGAGAAAGCTTATTACTTATTTTACATTTTTTATTATTTTTAACTTATTCTGTGAGCTTTCTAGAATGAGTCAACTCACTTTGAGAAATATTAATAAAGGACATGATAAAAATCATCTTTAGCCTTCGTTTCTATTTTTGTGGTGTTTTTTGATTTTGTGACAAAAAAACCTACCAGAAGTATAGTGACAATAAGCAGAGGAGAGGGATTGACTCCTTTGTTTCACACAGATACACTGCATTTAATGGAAGATGCTATTCTGAATTTTTTTTATTTGTAATCATAATACTCAAGAAAGAGTTCAGAGAATTCAGGGTGAAGTGAGAACAAGATGAAGGTAGAAAATATATGGACAGGAACCACACACTAATAAATGCTACTTCTGTTAGCACTCTCGTGGTAGGGTTACCATGGGTAACACGCATGCAATACTTGCAAGTTTTTCATATTCTTAATTTGTCAAAAGTTGAGCTGGAAAGTTGGGACGACTTACAGGTCTAGGAGAGGATTCTGACTCGTTTGAAGCACTTCACAGGTCTTGCGATTTGGAACTAACATTGTGGATTCACCTTGCAGTTACTTAGTAATGGAACTGATGGATGCCAACTTGTGTCAGGTGATTCAGATGGAGTTAGACCATGAACGAATGTCTTACCTGCTGTACCAAATGTTGTGTGGCATCAAGCACCTTCACTCTGCTGGAATTATTCACAGGGTAAGAACACCTACTTCAGAATGATAATTAAGATGCTTGTGGAGAAGAGAAAGAGCAACCTGGATTCTTTTCTTTATGTAGATGAGCTTGGTTAAATATAATATGCATCCTCGTTTATTTTCCTATAGAATCAGCACATTAATCAGAATCACTACTGTGCAGGAGGAAGCTTCAGCACCCTGCAGTTGATTTTGTTTAATATTTTGTTTCAGCTCATTGAGAGTCAGCTTCTGAGAAGCCTTGTGCTTTCTAGCCCCTTGATTGGCAGAGGTCAGAGGTGCAGCTGAAACAAGACAGTTCCTTTCCGTTGTTTGCTTCTGGTCCATAAAGACAGCTGCCCTGATCTGCTCTTCTGTCAGGCCTAGAAATGAAATATAAGCTGAAAGTTTTACGTTGCCATAAGGAGAAACCTAACAGATGACAGTAAATGATTTTTTTTCTAAAACCTCTTTCCAAGATGAGCTTAAATTGTAAAAATGATACAGTTCTCTTCTGAGTTTAAAAAAGTTTCTGAGGATATTAAAACAAAAAATCGAAACACTAACTGTAAACTTCTCGGGGCAGCACTTTTTTGCTTTTCGTAGGGCTCTCCAGTCAAGGGGGGCCCATCTGTGCTATCACAAGGCTGCCATGTCGACTGGGTAGATGGAAACCATATATTCCATTTGAGGCTGGCTTTTAATTTCTTCTCTTGTTCCTATTGTCAGGACTTAAAACCAAGTAACATTGTAGTCAAGTCTGATTGTACATTGAAAATCCTAGACTTTGGACTGGCCAGGACAGCAGGCACGAGCTTCATGATGACTCCGTATGTGGTGACACGTTATTACAGGGCCCCTGAGGTCATTCTGGGCATGGGCTACAAGGAGAACGGTAAGGACGCTTCTGAGCAGCAGCCACAGAAACTGTGAAGAAAATGAGGACACATTTGTAGATAGCCAAGAGTAATGTTCTCTTTCAGTGTGTATGAATACTTTTTTTTTAAAAAATAGAGTTGCCAGCTTTCATATTCAGAAGTTTTTCAAAAATACTACTAGGAAGACTCACCCATTAAAAATGCGAAGGATGTTTCTGAGAAGTAAGGTTGGCTAGAAGAGCACTGAAATGTTACGGCTAACACGAATTACAAGCAGAGCCTGATTAAACAGTCAGGTGGATACTCATTAGCATAGATGCCGTAGGTATTGAGAAAACGTGCTTTTTAGGTGGCAGCTCAGCTCAAAGCGAGTATAAACGGGAAGAAATCTGTCTGCTCCATTTAGCCCTTTGGCTTTATGTTACATCTTAGATTGATGGCTCTAGTCCTAGGAAAAGACAAAAAGATACAACAAATCCTTGGAGCAAGAATCTTCACAAATGTTCAATGTATAGTCAGTTTAGAATAATCCAAAGTGTTCAGGTTGGAAAAGAATTTCTTTAACACTTTAAACTGTTCTGTAAGTAATTGTTAAGGTAGCAATCGCCTAGTAAGTTTTTATAAATTCCAAAACCATCGAGAGGGAAAAATATTAAATTTTACACTACTGCTTTCATAAAGAAAAGCTAGTACTCATGAGCACTTTAAAAGAAAAGGTAGAAAGAATCTTCAAAATGTATTTCGGTTTGATTTTACTGAAATGAAGGACTCATGAAATACGTATTAGAAAGCACTGCAATATATTAACTTTGAAAAGAGTATTTCTAACAAGTAATGTGGTGTATTAAAAACACATCAATATATTTAAGAATTAAAATAGTTTTATATTAGAATTTATATATGTACTCAATGTACCTTTCATACTTATTTTTTATATTCTATTCTGTTTAGTTCCCAGGAGTCTATAAGTTCTAGAGGAGTAATTATCATTGTATTTTTATGTGTAGGTGGTACAGAGTACTTTTTTGAAAATTCCCTGGCCACCAAAGTTTTAAAAAGTTTCTGACTTCCAGATTAGAAGAGAGCCAATCCTTTTGTGCATTTGTGCAGAGGAAGGGAAAAAAGTTCTTGGCAAGGTCAGGTTTACTTTGTTGAGCAATGGCAGAATTCTGTTACGTTTTGACTTGGAAGAGGAAAATCTGGTCCTCTTCTCAAGGCAATACCACCTCTAACTTATTTGGGTTTGATATTTGTATACTTTCTTTGTAAGTTATTTATAAAAAAAAATCAAAGGGAGACCCAGTTAAAAAATTCAGTAAATCAAGAATCTATAAGAATCTGGGGTGGGGTATCTGAATTTGCCTAATGTGGATTTTCAGATCTTTGCTGCACAGATGGCATGTGATCTCATCCCTTCCCCTTCCCCCACCAGAAAGGACTGCAAGTTGCTGCCTTAGTCTTTTGGCTTCTCTAGATCCATGGAGAAAGCATACCTAGCACCCTCGTGCTGCCCTCTCACCTACCTATGGGATGAAAGTAATCCTGCAGAATAACCTGCTTGCTCCCACATCAGGCATGCCCAGCTATCCTATTCACCTAACCTGCCTTCCTTCCCCAAGGAGCATTTTAGCCTAATGTTTTTGCCCCCAATTTCCCTTTGTCCTTACTAAAAAGCGAGTTGGAAGAGGGTAAAGATTGGTAAGAGAAGGTGAAGCATGTTTGGTTAACAAGTATGACAATTGAGAGACAAATGTATGTATATAATAATTTTTAACACCGTTAATACTTTTATTTACTTTACTTCTAGATGACTCCTTTATACATGTGCTAATTAATTATATATTTTTTCTTGAAGTATTTCAAATAGAAACTAAAACTGATGTTTATTTACAAGAATAACTTCTGAAGGAAAAACTAAGCCCTGAATATCAGGGTTTCCTTCCAATATTTCTTTCTGCCTTTAAACCATGGTTCCAGCCATTTCCTAGTTTCTTGGATTTGGTTGCATTTACCTTATTTTTGGATTGAAAAAGGGGTGTCGCTAGTTGCCCTATTCCATGTAACTGAATAGAATAGAAAATGGAAACAGCCACCCCTAAAGGTTGATCAAGATTATTTTCTCTACATCCAGCAAATGACATCGAAAACCCTTTGGTGGCTTCTAGCCATCACTCTGCCATGGAGATGCTTTTGGTTAAGCTGCTGCTTTTCCATGTTACCACTTTGTGGCACTAAAGAAGCAATCTAAGGCACTCACAAAGTAATTAAAAAATAATTTGAGTTCTTACACTATACATTGTTTGTGTAATATTATAGTGCTGATTTTAATTCACCTTTTTGGCTAGCTTTTGGTGGGAGATAGAAATTGTACCTTCTAATCAAACTGTTCTTTTTCCTCCTCCTCCTGAGAGCAGTTATCTTAGTTAACTTTACTTTCCTCCCTTCTCTTCACTCCCTTCTCTCCTGTTCTAGTGGATATATGGTCTGTGGGATGCATTATGGGAGAAATGGTTCGCCACAAAATCCTCTTTCCAGGAAGGGACTGTATCCTTGTACCTTTTGCTGCAGCTTTACCTGTTTTGTTCTCTCTCCCTTTAAACACATAATGATTTTACCAGGAGAGTAAAGATAGAAGCAAAAAGTTGGGTAAGTGGTGTAACTGTGATTTTTAAAAAATGATTACTTCTTTAATCTGACCAGTACTGAAAACTACCTACCTCAATGATTTGTTTTAACTAAGTTTTAATGGGATTTTTCTTCTTAAATTATTTTCTTATCTGTAACTCAAAATAGCAGTGCAATTTTTTTTTCTCATAAGTAAGAGAGGCCACCAAATCCCAAATGAGTAAAATATATTTATAATTAGCAGAAGAAGCCACTATTTGCAAGTATTTTCCATCTCCTTTCTATAACCATTTTATGCTTCTACAAATTTCGGCATAATCATTTCTCTTCTTGCTGATGCCCTAAACTTCTGTCCATATCTTTATTGATCTGAATTATTCTTGACACTATACCCAGTCTTAAATAGGTTAAAATAGCACATCTTCCTTAAAATGTGAACTTCCACATTTAAAAATAATAATTATTTTTCAAATTGCTGGAGGTCAGGTGAATTTAAAATAGGCTTTCCTTATTTGACTTGGAGATGTGACTTAAACATAGATAATTGCTTTTCAAATGAAATTCAGAATTAAAAAAATGAAATGTACAGTGTGGGGAATAGAGACAATTAAAAAAAAAAGCAGTGTTGATTTGTGTTCCCTTAGTGGGTCTTATACTAAATTCGATCAGAAATTTCTTGGAGCGATAGCTCTGCTTTGGAATTATTAAATGAGCTGGTGTATTTCTGAAAGGACCAAAAGTTCATTCACTAACAAAAGCACATATTTGTGTTTGTAATTACTGATAATAAAGTTTACATATTAATTTAAAAAATATTTTTATAAGTACAGAAATACCCTGCTAACACACAATTATGCAAATCTAAGTACAATTGACAACTTCAACAATGATAATGCCAGATTGAATTCATTATATTTATCACATATGAATTTTTGAAATTGGCCATAAATATGTGATCCATAACTTTATTAAATATTGTATTTGATTAATAAGAAGGATCTATTACGGGACTTTTATCATGTAGGAAATATTATGATTGTTATTTAACAGTAAGAGAAGTAGAAGAAAAGGCCAATAATAAAAAAAAATCTGACAATAAGAAGTTGACACCACAATGAACATACATTTATGTAGTCATTTATTTATTCTGCCAGATATTAATGAGATATTCTCTAAATTCCAATAGTAATGTGAGTAAAGATATCTTCTAAAACTATGCTAATAGGTAGGCACTAATCACATGGGTAGCTCTTGAAATTATGAAGTCTGAATTAAGAGGTGTTATATATGCATAATACATATTAAATTTTGAAGATATAAAAAGAAAACATGCAAAATATCTCAATTTTTATATTGGTTATGTATTGAAGTGATAATGGTTCTTTTTATTTTATGTTAAGTTATTTATATTTTGAGGATCAATTACATACAGATCAATTTAGTTGATTTGAATGATATTGTAATTCACATTCATATTTAAATGTATTGATTTCATACAAAAGTAGGAGTACTTTGTGTGTGTGTGTGTGTGTGTGTGTGCTTTTGTCTTTGGGGTATAATACATTTCAAATAAAAAAGACCTGGAACTTCTCAGTCATTTTCAATGTAAAGTTGCACAGCCACATCTCTGTAGTGCACTAGTTAATGGAAAACAAAAAGTCACAACATACCATTTCCATGTGACGCTGTTGTTACAGGTCACTTGATTCCCACGTAGCATGGTTCTCTGAGATCTAATTTAGCTATTCAGGTATTTATCATTAAATCATTAGTATCAGATTTAAAAGCCAATAAACTTAGGAAGAGTCAAACTTTTTTTATAACCCAAACTACCCTTCAGATAAACAAGCAGAGATAATAGCACCATATTGGTAACTCTACATTCTTCCAGAAGTTTTTCTCTTGGAGGCCTTTTTTTTCCATCTATCCTAGTTTATGTTTTAGAAAAATGTTTGACACTGAAAGTAAATTGTGAAAAATATCAATACATAAAATATATTTCCTTGATAAATATGACCCTAGAAATTTAATAAACCCTAATATACAATGTGTACATTGTGATTAAGGTTTGGATTCTACAGAATTTTGAAGATATAAAAAGATATATCCCTTTCTCTGCTTATGATTATATGCAGTATCGGTATTTGATAACCTACTGCCATATGTGATAATGAGCCTGCCTGCAGACTAAAAGTCAGTGGGGAAGTTACACAAAGACATTACAGTGGAAAACATCTTGCTTAAATTAAATTTTACTTAAATATGAGTAATAATTTCCAGATGAAATGCATTGGAAGAACTATCATCTCATTGAAAATGTTTCCATTTGGATTTAAATCCTTAATTGCCTATAATTAAAACTACAGTTTAATGTTTTAAGTCATGACCATATTTAAAAATTAAACTAAACCATAGAAATCCCTATTAAACAATGGATTACATATACTCTGTGTTTTTGAGTGGAATTGTTTCATTAATCTTTACATGAGGCTATTATTATGAGCTTCCTACCAATGATAAAGAGATCGGAGCACTGGATCATGCTTCTGGTGATCATAACTGCCCTAGACCGTATGATCAGACACAAGTTTAGGGGCTGATGCAGGTGATTTATGGGGAGAAGAATCATCCAATATTTTATCTTACTAAAATGATTCCATAATTTACTGGGGGTAAAATCAAAGTTTAGGCTATGCTAATTTATACTTTGACTATATCTAAGAGTCTTCAGAGACTTAAAAAATATTATAAGTGAATAATTAACTTAGAATTATTTAGAATTATTTCTGATGAATTTCTCTGAGGCTGAAAAATGATGTTATAATACTCCATCATCATAATCAACATTATTTCTCTTTCTCGACAGAACTTTTTAATGTCCCCTTTTAAAATCTGAACTCTAAGCAAAAGTAATAAAACACCTTGACAAATTGGGAAATCTTTTGAAATTATCATTGATGACTAAAGGTTTAACTGTTTTCCTACGTTAAAACTGTTTTTGCATTTTGAGAATCATTGTGTGGGTTTCTTGACTATTGATATGATCCAGATGACAACACAAGGTAGCTTCTTCATTATTAAAATAAACTGTTGGCAAAATAAATACATACATATTTGCTTTTCCATTCATTAGTTTGCTAACTTTTTTAATATCCAAAGGAATATTTATAAAATGTTTGTTGAATTTCTTAATTATTCAAACATACACTATTATACACTCAATTTTCATTACAATTTTATGAATAAAACCTATTTTTTAGGATATATGTTGACATAGTATACATTATTACTAAAAATTCTTCTTAATGATGAAGTTCAAGTCAGAGAACAATAAATATGGCAGGTCTGCTTTTTCAAGCAGTCCAATGATCATATAAATGATATCAGTAACTTTGCATTGCATTCAGATTTTGCTTCTTTTAATAATGAACTATAGTAAAGCAGTTTTATGATGTTTCTTAGAATTTTTTTTTTTTAAGGACTATCTAATCACCGACTTCTTTCACCCACCCTTGAAACCAACAGGGGCATGCCATATTCTTGATTACTTAGGTCTCACGTAATACCAGTATAGTTTTCATTTAATACCAGTTCTTTCCTCAAGCCTGATTCTTTTTGTTTGTTTGTCTTTTGTTTTGTTTGTTTGTTTTTGGAGGGGAGGTAATTAGGTTTATTCAGTTTAAAGAAGGCACTGGGGATTGAACCCAGGACCTAAGCATGCACTCTACCACTGAGCTATACCCACCTCCCTCCATTCTTTAAATATATTCTTCCTACTTTATTATTTCCATTCTACTTCAAATGATAGCACCTTCTCTGAGTAAAACCTGTGATGTTCATTTATCTTGAGTTCTAGCCAGAGTTCTCTGGACCTGGCGAATGTTAAAGCAAGGCACACCTTATTCATTTGAAACTTCTGGACCATGAGCATATTATCTCCAGTTAAAGCTGACAGTTAGGCAGCTAAAGTACCACTTCTTGCCTTTCCCTCTGATGACATGAGACATTTCAGTTAAAATAAAAATAATGTACATTTAATCTTGCCAAGAAGACAAGTTATCAAAGAATAGGTAAATGATTGGCTAGAAATACATTTGAAGAAATAAAACACCCTCAAATTAACTGAATATCATATATTTTCTTAACTTGAACAAATGAAAATTAGGAACAATCAAAGTAAGGTGAACAAAAATTGGAGGCTAGTACAGATAGATATTCTAATCCTTCTTAGCTCTTTGAAATAACTAATGCATCCTACCTAAGAAACTTTTGCAACTAACACATTGCTGTAGTCCAAGTCTTCTATCTAATATTAAGGCAATACAGCATTATCTCAAACTAGACATAATTTATGACTTTAAATAAAATTGGGATTTAAAAATTTCAGTAGTCATTCTTTCACGCCCGTAAGCAAATTGCCAATAATCACAAATAATTGAAAAAATAAGACAATTTTTTTCTATTTGTTTAAAAGAATCTATTTTCACCAGGAATTTGCTACTACTCTTATTTTTTCTTATTATTCTGAGAAAATCTGAGTGAGACAGGAATCACTAGACCAGGAGCTGGAGATTCTGAGGTGATCTGAAAAGATGGAAGGAGGGTGTGGTTGTAAGGGGAAAATCCCTCTCCGAGAAATTTAGAGTAGGCCAGAGTATACTAGAGGGCAGGATGAGGCTGAAGAGTGATAAAAGGAGTTCAGAGAGGTATACAGAAAGGGTGCAGTGAGAGAGGACACAGAGAATGGACTTCCGGGGGTGGAACAGAAGGCAAGAGATTGAGCAGAGGGACCTTGACTGCTAGATGCCTTGGAGAGAAGCTATGAATGACCATGTACAAAGGTCCACTAGGACTGCTGGGTCCTCCAGGAGTTCCCTGTCCCCCAGAAATGGATATATAAAAGCATACTGGTTTTCCTTATCCCTCTATAGCTCTGTAGACAGTGTACTGAACGATCTTTAAAAATAAAGCAAACTGTTTGAGGGGGGAAACGACAAACAACACAATACATTCCCTAGTCATTACTACAATGCTCGATTCAGACTCACGTTGGCCCAATGGGCTCTTAGGACAAAGTTCATGAGCAGTGATACCCACTGCAGGACTTTTCTCTTTTGTCAGCAGTCAAATGAGTCTTCAGCTCAAAGCGCTCCAAGAACTGGCTTCTGGTCTTCTTTGCTTTAGTCATGTGACATCTCCTAAACTTCAGTTTACTTTGTAACATGCTTCCTTTGCCTGTCTTACAAGACTGCAGTGATGGTAGTCATCTGATACATATTAAACATTAGGTGTTTACAAACATACACATACCTGTAAATACCTTCAAAAGAAAAGGAACTCTGATTTTTGGGTATGAAGTTGGTTTGGAAGCACTCCAGCCCAGATAACCTTCAAATTGAATTAAGTAAAGTGTAAAAAATAGAAATAACTAAAAAAGACCATCTAGAGTAAAAAATTTTCTCAGAAGATGAGAAACCAAAATTATCTGTGAATTCAACAGTAAAAGGAAAGAAAATGAATAGTTTGTCACTTACTAAAGCACTTCTTCGAGTTGACGTACAGAATGAAGTAAGGATAATTACCTGAATCTTCAGGGAGCTTGTATTTAATTTGGTGATGACATGAGATATTCAGAGCTAGCATCTACTGTTTGTTCATCAGAACATAGAAAGTTTAAAGAAAAACATTTTTTCAGTATCAAGATTTCTTTAAATTCCTTATTTATATACACTGTAGAATTACATGGATTTTAAAGATGACAATTTTAAAAAGTTTGATGCAGTAAAAAAATTATTAAATCTTTTTACGGCAGAATATTTTGTAAATCCATTAGTCTACAGTTTTATTTATAATTTAGTATAAATTAAATATAAAACTAAAGATTTATATAATTTAATATATAGCTAAAGGTTTTCTTCTTTATTATAAGTTTTTAAGGATATTTTTGTTTTGTTAAAAAAGGGAGTCAAGGTTATAATATCTTTAAAATAAAGGCTAAAAATTAATGATACCATAGAAGTTATAAAGAAAGAAAAGCAGGTTGAATAAGTAGACTCAAGGAGAAAATCTTTCTCTATTTCCTGGCATTAAAATATTTAGCATTGTGTTCCATGAAAGTTTTTTACTTTTCTTACTTAGATTCACAAGTGCAAAATAGGTACATTCTCTGTTTATTTATGCGTATCACTAGTCTTTTATAACTCCATCTTTGCACTGAAGTTTAAAACAATGTGCTTTTGTTAAATATCTAATTAAATTTATAACTTTTAAAACAAGCTTTTCAAAGGAATGGTGTTCTGATTTTAGAAAACCATATTAAATCTTCTTGCTATTGTACTTGGAGGTATTCGTTGAAAGAAAATTTATCAAAACCCATTGTCTGAATCCTATGCTAAATGAAGATATAATTAGGTTGAGGAGAAAAGCAGTGTGGTCTCACAACTGTGTTGTTAGAGCCTCACAATCTCCTAGATAGGAAACATTTATCCAGTTGCTGGATTGAAGCTCACACAGTCCAAAAATATTTCATCATAGATCACAATCCAAGCCATTAGGCAGAGTGTGGAAGTAGCAATAAAGTGCTTTCTTTATTTAGATTTAAACTGCCAGGGCCTATATTATATCACTCCTATCTCTTGCATAGAGCAGAAAAAAGATAATTTATTTAATCTAATACCTGACAAATGATAGTACACTTGAGATTTTCTCACTTAGAAAACTGATGACTGTTTATTTTAGTAACACCAAAATTTAACATTCCTTCTAAGGAAAGTGACTCAGTTTCTGAGTGTCACAACTGCAAATGAATCTGCTTTTTGCCTGTGGGAATACTGATGGTGGGAGGGGAAATGTAATGAATCAGAATCATAAAAGCAACCAGAATTCTATCTGGGCAGCATTCGTGTACAAAACTTTATGGAGACCCAAATATCATATCAGATCATCTCAGAAAGCATCAAAATCCAGTTTCCAACTGTGATTGAATTTCCCTATTTCTTCTTAGGTGTATGCAGAGTCAGTATTCATTGGAATATCTTGAAAACTTCGTAAAATAATCCAGTCTCACTCTGATAAACAGATACACATATTAGTTGAGTGAAGGCTTACTGCCACCCATTGTCCCAACAGGATTTAGTATCGAACCCTTTAATACCTGTTTCCTGTTATAGTTGTGACGACTGATTCATAAAATTTGGTAAAATGGCTTTCTCTTGAGAAATAATCCTGTCTTTCATAATAAAAATCGACATAGATTCATGTGCATATACTCCACTTGGGTAATTTGTAATAATAGAGTTTATCGTTTCCAGATACAAGGCTTAGCACTTCAGTGGCATAGCATGGATAATCTGCAGGAATAAGAAAGTTTGAGTGGAAATTGGAAGTTGGAGGGATTTCCAGGGTATTATTACCCAGGAAAGATATATTAAATAAAGAAAATAGAATTCAATATATTCATTGGTAGTTCAGATCTAGAGTTTATATCTCTCTGCATTACTTTTATGCAAAAGCTTTGTGTTCTATTAAGTCTATTTTAGGTTCTGATATGAGGACACATTTCTAAAAATATTCTCCTTTTACCTTGGAATATCTGTATCCACAGAGCCACACAAATGAGAACCAGGAGATAGACCAGTTATTAAACCAACAACTGTCTGGAGCCAATTGAGGCTGAAGCAACATAGGGACTAAGATTCCACTCAGGTTGTCGGCTGTATTGTTGTTGCCGTTGTTTAAAGGCATATGTGAGGGAGAGTGAAAATGAAGGGATTTTAGTCTGAAGGATGAAAATTTGCCAGTTTTAGGAGAAGAGTGGTCAGGGATTGTAGATAAATTCGCATATTTTTAGGTTATTTTTTGGATTAGGGAACCGGGTAATTCCTGTTTAGATAATGAAGAGACCTTCCATGGAGTCAGCTGTGATTCAGTACAGGGAATGCCTTTCTAAGTGGTTTCAGCAGTGAAAAGGATCACTCAGTGAGTGATGAGCGAGCTTCCCTCATTGGAAACAATTCTTAATTATATGTATAAATATAAGATACAATATAGCATTATATAAATAATAAATAAGCCTTTCTTATATACATTTAATTCATAGATACACACACACATATAAAAATGCATAGGGACACATAACTAACATTTATTGAGGACTTCCTGTGACCAGACAATGTGGAAGGATCTTTACCAAGCACAATTGTTTTAAGTCTTACAACATTTTACATAATAAGTACCATTTATCATCCACATTTTAGAGGATGAAAAGAAAGATGAAGTAACTTGGCCAAGGTTATATAGTTAGAAAGCAATGAAGTTAGTTCTGCAGCAGAAAAAAAAAAAGGGGTATTTGCCAGAGATAACAGATTTTTTTACATTAAATAAAAAATAAAAATAGATGTTTTCTGACTACAGATAGGTCTATGGCAGAAACAGCCTTTTTCCAAAAGTTTAAATGGATCCAGGAAAGAGAAAAATCTTGCTTATTGAGTTTCTAGCTCTATTATTTTCTCTCTCTCTCCCACAATATCTATAAAAAGTACATACATGATAAATAACAACTTAGTCAGACTGGTCATTTGGACAGTATGATAAGAATATTTGCAATTCAAAAACAAATACATTTTCAGAGATCTTTTGTCCCCTTTAATCAAAGTACTCACCTCTTGTGAGACAGGTATTATCTGGAATTACAAATGCATTAATAATAAAGGGCTGCACAACTGTTTGCTCTATCTTTCCCTGATACTTCTGCATGTCACTTGCTTTCCTAAAATGGAAGCAAAACAAATTTGCTTCTCTGGGTATGCTTATCACCTTCAAAGCTGTAACCATTTCTTTGCAGTGATCACTCTGTTTAGGTGTTAAGTCAAACTTTGGAAACTTTGAGTTTAACCTGAGTGAGATTTTCACACTGGAAAGAATCTCATGAGGAATTCTCTAAGGTGACTGCCAACTTACAGGATGTAATTTGAAGAGTAAGTGGAGCAAAACTATAGTGTGCTGCTATCTTAATGCCTTTCCCTATTTGTTCCCCCTCGACTTCCCTTATTCTTCTAGGTTATTTTCCCCCATAAGAATGACCTATCTTTTTTTTCCTGAGTTTTCAGTAGGAACACGTGAGTAACAAAGTATAGTTAAAGAGAGAGATTTCACTTTCTTGCTTCGCCTTTTCCAATTTTGTCTCCACCTCCACCCCCACCCAAGTACCTTCTGCCCTCGCTTCCTGGTTTTAAGTTCTGGATGGTAATTGGCAGTATCAGAGAGACCACTGTAATTTCACCTTGAATTCCAGGTTTCTTTTGATTCACAGTCTCAGAAGAAGTGTTACGTCTTCAAGTCATGCTGTTCATTTCATGTTGAACCATCTCAGTTTGAAAGCCAGAATTTCTTACCATTACAAAGCAACCATGTTTATGAGAAAAAGACAAGGCTTGCTGTTTAGAAACATGCTCCTTTGATTGGAATCAATTAAACTGAGCCAGCATATTCCAAAACACTCACTCTTGAGCTAGCATTTCACTTCCGGAAATTTATTCATATTTATAGATCAGAGTAAGTGTGTTTTATAAAAGATACCCTTTCCTCCAAGATTGCTGGCAGCTCAGCTTTTCTTTTTTTTCTCCAAGTATGGTGTACAAAAGAATGAAAAAGAAACCAATTTGCATGTTTCCCATATTAACACAATCTAGAATAATTTACAATACAAATCAGTAGGATTCTAGTAGATGAATGCAAATTAGACCTTTTAAAATCAGAAACCAAATTAATCACCGAATTATAATTGCAAAGTAATATTGTTTTACATTAGGTGGCATTGAATGGCATTGAATGGCATTGTTAGTTCAGTTGCATAGCAGAAAGGGCCCTGACGTTCTTGTGTTCTCTCCGTCCCACTGTTTTAAAGTGCTGTAAGACTGGACTTTTATCTAGTCAGCAAAAGTTCAGACCATTGCTCTATCGCATGGGTAGTCAAGTGTTTTCATTTATTTGCTGTTCTATTCCTGTCTTCTTGTTTATCTTCATTTCATTTTTGTTTTCAGTTGACATGTGGTCAGTAGGGTGCATCATGGGAGAAATGATAAAAGGTGCAGTGCTGTTTCCTGGCACTGATCGTATCCTTCTTAGCAGCCAGTGGTCTCTATGGGTGTCATTCTCAATCAATTCACTTTGGTCTCCAATACAGTACTGTTGATGGTGTATATTCACTCTCCTTAGAGGCGTTCTGTGAGACTCCAATGTCAAATATTTACCAGCTGGCATTATGGTAGAGTAACCTTGTCTCCTAGCAAGATCTTATGTGAATAATACAGCATCAAATATGAAACATTCAACATGGTATCAAAAGATCTGCCTTAATTCAGTCCTATGAAACTAATAACAATGATATACTCTTTTTTACCATTTTTTTTAAGTTTTAAAATTAAGTTATATTCACAGCTAGATAATAAATGATAAAATCTTTCAGTTTAAGGCTGAAAATTTATGCTTTTATATCATAAGAAAGTCACTTGGCATGGAAATCTTTTATCAGATAGATTTATGTTCACCCACAAATACAGTAAGTTTATTTTTAGCACATTTGGAGAGCATGCATATGAATTTCAATTTTAAATTGATCTTCTAAAATTCTTTTCCTCATTTACTTAGTTTCTAGCGATAATAATGTCAATTCCTGCTTTCATTTTCTCCACATTATTAACAAGTGCAAAATTAAAACCTCATTAATTAGTAATGATTATATAAAATATCTGAAGAAACAAGTTTGTATCACTTGGATAAGTAAAGGTGATCCCCTCTTAAGCAGTTAATAATTAGCAAGTAAAGATTCTAGAGGCTTTGAAGTGTTAAAAAGATATGGATAGTGTGTGATTAGTATATGGGTGTATAACTTGTTTTCTTCGGTTAAGTATCCTCCTACACTGTCACTTATGAAAATATTATCTCCTCATCATACTAAAGATAAAGCCTCTGCTTAAAGGATCATAATTCAAAACCAAACCAAATCGAACCTAAAATAATGGGGTTTTAATGTATAATTAAAATAAACCTAATTACTAATATAGCCTAACCATATTGCGATTAGCCATTCACTTTGGGGATTAATATATGACATATATATAATTTCATACACATATTCTCTGTATGTATTAAAGAACCAATTTATGAAATGACTGAAGTAGGCACTCAATTAGTTTTTGTTGAATAAAAAAACTTAACATGAGATGTTTTATTTAGTTAAAAATAAAGCTGCACTACTTTTACTTCTATTCTTACTGAAAATATTTTTGGTATGACATATAAAACACATTTACTTCTAAAAATGTTATGTCTATATTGCAGTTTTGTCTTCTACATAAGCATTTTATTAAATAGCATCTATGAATTTACCACATTCATGTTTATGTTAATGCTATTTAATAAGTATGTTGGTTTGACAAAAACTGATTTCCTTTAGATTAAAAAAAAAACAGGATTTCTTTAATTCTCAATGAATTATAAACTTGAATTTGGCCCTTGGACATGAACATTAAACAGTTCTTAAGTTTTGGCTAATTTTCAACATCGATGAAAATAGACTTAATCTGTTACCTTCGTACTCTGTGATTTTTCAGAAGTTCATTGTATTTGAATAATTGATGACTAAAATGAACATTTGCCACCTATAAATGAAAATGATTGATTTTCATTACTTTTCATAAGTTTTTAAAGAAAACCAAATCAGATTTCCACAACTGAGTTATTAAATACAGATTAGCATTTCTCAGAATTCATTTCTTGAGATAAGTTGCTTGATTATCATTTCTTAACTTGGGTTTCAAAATTCCCTATAAGTAAAGCTTTGGGTTGCTGTTAATGTTAAAAAGTCTCATAGCAGATGCCCTTTCAATGCTTGAGCCTGGTATTTTTATATTGATTTATTCCTGGCACTCTTGTATAGGGATACATTTTAAAACATTTTGAAGGGCAAGTGGGAATTATTTTCAAAAGTGTCTCCACCGAGTGTAGGATGTGGTCTTTTAATCATTTCAAACATGTTGGTAAGTTTAAATCAGTATTTTTTAAGCAAATACATTATGAACACTGAGTATCATAAAGTTAAACTCTTAAAAATGCAAGACAGATTACTTGTTTTAACAAATTCCCTATTATTAAAAATGGCATATCTGAAAGTGGCAATAAAATTACACCTAAATCTATTAGATATATAATATGTATAGTATACATCTATGCAATACATCATTGGGAGTCATACACTATTTTTAATCAACATATTCTCATTTATATGAAGACATTCTCAAAATAAATGACTGATAAAAGTCCTTGCAATATGAGCTATGCATATCTTCTTAATATATAAACTAACTCAACAGCAAAACCTAAAATATTAATGAGGTCTTACTCCCTTTATCTTTAATGTCTAAACAAACTCAACACATTTTTTTAGCATTGAGAAATTTAGATAGCCATAAATAGTTCTGAATATTGTATACACTTATATGCTACTTTATTAGATGTATTTTAAAGTATGTAGTAGTTGAATTTTATTCAGATCAAATGTTTTAAACTCTCTGCAAAAGCTCATAATTCAACTATTGAGATACTTTTCTTTTGAGAGATCTCCCAGTTAATTACATCATGGTAGACACTTTTACTTTAAAAGTTACCAAATATTTTATATTGCATATGTGAATTAATATTAAATATACAGCTTTTGAAGAAGACCAATAACATGAACACACATGTATCACTACTCAGGTTAAAAAATAGAACATTACCAATACCTTTGAATTTTTTGTGTGTGTTCCTCCCCACTCATACTCTTTCTTCTCTCCAGAGGTCACCACAGTACTAAAGACATGTTTTGACAATCTCTTTGACTTCCTCATATTTTTAACACATGCATATTGATCCCTAAGCAACATTTGGTTTAGTTTTATGCATTTTACATATTGTATTATTATTTTGTGACTTGCTTTTTTTTGAAGTTAACAGTATATTTTTAAGATTTATCCATGTTGATGCATCAGAAATAGTTCATTCATTTTCATTGCTCTATAGTATACCAGTCTATGAATATTCTACAATAAATCCATTCTCCTATGAATACACTGAGAATATATTGAGTTTTCATTTTTGCTTTTATAAACAATAGTGCTATGAATAATATATGTATCTAGGAACATTTGGACAAGATTCTTTATGATAAATTCCTGGGCTCACAGGTGTGCACATTTTAAACCTGACTGTAACATCAGGTTGATTTCCAGAATAGCAGTATATAAATGTAACTGTCTACTCCACACCCTTACCAACTCTTGGTATTGTTAGGTTTGTTTTTAAATTTGTTACCAATCTCTTGGATATAAAATCCTATTTCATGTTTTCTTTACAAAGGAGGGTAAAGCGTCTTTTCCTATGTTTACTGGCCATTAGTATTTTCCCCTTGGTAATACATCTTTTGTATTTTAAAAACAATTTTTTTCTATTGTATTTTAAAAAACTAATTAGTACGAGTTATTTATATATTCTGGCACATAATCTTTGTCAGTTTTACGTGTTGCAAATATCTTCTCCCTGTATTTAGATTATTTTCCCATTTTATTTTATGGTGATTTTGGAATTTCACAATCTTGTTTGTTTTTTTTTTAATGGTTCATGTAGTTTTATGTCTTGTTTAAGAACCCTTTGATGCCTTTATATTCTCTAATAATTTTACTGTGAATGTCTTAATCTTTTGCATTTAAGCCTTAAGTTCACTTAGAATTGATTTTTGTGTATGGTATGAAAGAGGGATTTCAGTTCCATTTACTGATTAGCTTTTCTTTCTTTATTGATCTATAATGCTGTCTTTGTCATATGTTTTCACATTTAGAGGGAAGGGGTATCAGATTCTGGGCTCTATATTCTGTTCCACTGGTTTGTTTGTCCATCTCTATACCACTCCTACAGTTTCTTAGTGAAGACAAATCTATACTACACACTTACATTGGGTGAGGTAAATATCCACTTTTTTTGTCTTCTTCAGAAGTATCTTTGCTATTAATGAACATTGCTCTTCCTTAAATATTTTAGAATTGACTTGCTAATGTCTATAAAGTGGTCCCTATTGATTATTTATATTGGAATTGTATTGATCTATAGTTCAATTGGTGGAGAGTTGCTGTTTTAATTCAGACAATTTTTATCTTTCTCCTGAATGCACAAGAATCTTAACACGTGCTACTTTAATTTAGACCATTACGATACCAATTTAAATATTCTGTCTACACCTAGTATTTTAGTTCTCTTTATTTAGATGCAAAAATTGACATTATTGTCATTTGACTGCATACGGGTAGAGTTTGTTTAGATTTACCCTTATGATAATCATTTTTGTGCTTATCATTACTTCTTGCAATTTGAACCTTTATTTTGAGATTATTTTCTTTCCTTCTGAGGTAAATCCTTTAGAAGTTCTTTAATGGGAGTCTTTGATGATAAAACTCTGTTTTTCTGATTGGTTTTCCCTTATTTGAAAGATAGCTTTGTTGGACATAGAATTTTAGTGTCAGTTATTTTCTTCCAGTGTTTAAAAACTGTTATTCCATGGGCTTTTTGTTTCCAATATTGCTGTTGAATAATTAGCTGCCCGTGTGATAGTCATCATTGGACATAGTCAGTCCCTTTCTCTGTTTTCATTTAGGAATTGTTTTCTTGGTCTTTGGTTGTCTGCTGTTTCTCTCCCATGTTACTAGGTGTGGATTTCTTTTTATTATCTCCCAGAATTCACTGTATTTCCTGAATTCCAGCCTATTTGCAGTCCCTGGAATTTCTCAGATTTTGTTTCTTTGAACATTTTCTCTCCCCTAGTTTTTACTTTATCTCCGTGAAAAAACTCTGGACATAAAGTAGACATTCATTTATTCAGTAAATATTTCTGAACACCTACTATGAGCTGGGCACTTTTTGTCTCTAGGGTTATATAAGGAAACAAAACTGATAAGAATCTTTATCATCATGAAATTTAAAATAAAAGGCACAGTATATTAGAAGATGATGACAGCTAAGAGACAAGAGGGAACAAAGTTCTTAGATGGAAAGCAGGGATTGCCTTTTTCTTTTTTGAGTTGTAACATAAAAGTTTTGTCTTTTCAGATTCTTTTCAGATTCTTTCAGAGAGAGTCTTTCTGAAAGAATCTGAAAAGACAAAATACATGTATGTATGTATATAACTGAATCGCTTTGCTGTCCACCTGAAACTAACATTGTAAATCAACTACACTTCAATAAAAAAATAAAATTTAAATAGTTAAAAAAAGAAAAGGTGCTTTAAAAACCATAGGAGATAATAGGACACAGTGAAAATACTGAACTTACGTGTTATTGGCATCCAAAAATAAAGTTTTGTCAAGCATGCTTCATATAGCATGTTTTCTTAACCTCATATAAACTTGATTGTCCCTTCTTAACTTTTCTCTTCTATAGTGTTATACCCAGAAATGGATGTGATCTTTCAGAGAGGGTATCACAGAACAGAGCACAGTGTCACGTAAACTTCTGTTAAACAGAATTCTGCATTTCTTTTAGTGTTGGGAGTTGTTTGTATTACTTCCTTTGTTTAAAGTCATATTATGTACTAGTTTTTATAAGGACCTTGATATTTTTTATCTACAAAATACAGATGTCAATTTAAGTGATCTCCAAGACCTCTTCCAGTTTCAAAATGCAGGTAGAGTCAGATCTAGGTTTTGTGAGGCCAGAATATCATACAGTTGGAGGAGGGTATTATGTACAAAAATAATCAATTTTATCAGTGCAAAACTAGGTACAGAGTCTTATAAGGGGCATTTGTAAGTGAGAGGCTCCAAAGATTACCCTTTAATAAATTTATGAAAATTCTACCATTGTGACACACATTAATATATACTGGATTTGCTTATATGTGAAATGTCTCTCCACTTTTTGCTTTATAAGTAAATATAGGTTAAATAATAAATAGATTATACTGAGATGCAGATACATCATGCTTCAAATCTCAGTCTTTGGATATTCCATGTCCTACAGCATTCCATTAGCAATCTGCTGCCAGGGAACAAAGCACCTTTTACTAACTTGTCAGCTTTGAGGTTTTTATGTGTTTTGACTTGTAATATTTCCTTTTACTATGCTCATTTAGAATGAAAACTGATGTTAGCTACAATTGTGCATTAAGTCACATTCATATTTTATGTTACCAGAATTTGAGGGGAACTTTTTAGAGGAAAAGAACATTTTCAAATGAAAAAAAAGTAAAAATATTTTTAAAGTAACAAAACAACTCAAGATATAACCATGAAAATCTGGATCCAGACCTCTGTTGTATGTATCGACATATATGTGTATATATATATAGATATTCTACAATACAGAAATATATGTATATTTCTATCCTGATCTTTACAACGTCCTCAGAAGTTAGAGTTCTTTTGAAAACAAATTTTATCATAGAGAAATATGGAGTAGTTATTGAAAAATAAATTGTCAAATATTTTAAACTTAAATTGAATAGCTTTTGTACTTTCCATGAGTAGAACTCCATATAATATACAAGGTGATATAAAACCATCCCACGTATATATGTGATAGCAGCATATACTTTCAGTCCTTCCCTAGATGTTGATGGGTAGAACCCCTCTTTCTCTGCCTGTAGCCTATATGTACCATTTGTCATAATTTTCCATTTTTTTTTCAGGAAAGTGACATGCAGAAAAGGAACAAATGTTAGAATTTTTCTTTCCCTTAAATATTTCCAGATGAACGACCCCTAAGTTTTCCATAGGAAATAGATGTGGAATAATCTCTTGATGAAACTGACTCTATTCTAATTTATGTCATAAAACTGAAACATGTTAGTATTTTATTCTTAAATCTGGATTTAGTAATTCACAAGAGATTGTTAGTATTTCTCAAATATAGTCCAGGGACCATCTGGATTGCAGTTAACTGTTGGTGGGTTTTTTAGTGGTGTCAACCCAGGCATATGGACTCAGAATCTTGTAGATCAGTGGGGAGAAGGCAGTGATCTGTACTTTTGTAAGTTCCCTATGTTATGAATATTCAGTTTGGGAACCACAGTTTTATATCATGATGCCTAACACATGGCATGCATGCCTCCACTTCCTTATTGCACACTCATTGCAGACATAACTAACTGTTTACAATATTCTTTCCTATAGGGCTAGCATAAAGCCACACAATAATACTCAACACACTGCCAACTAGGCAGCCAGTTGGCTTGCAACATGAGATAGCCTCTCCCGGAACTTTTCTATGCAGTCAGTACTCTTAAACAGTATTATCTTATTAAAAAAATAGTTAAGAATTTGGAGACAGGCACTGGTATTCTTTAAGTTACAAATAGATGCCAAAAATTTTTTGCACAAAATATTGAATATAAGGCTTAGAGCAGGGAAGAAAGCAAGTTTGAATTCATGAAGGTGTCATCTCTGGAAACCATATTCAACATAGCAAAAAAGTAATCAATAATGGGAAAAAAAAAACCATGAGGATACAATAATTCAAAGGGTACAGTAGAGTGAGATCGTTAAATGACTCTTTATGGGTCCACTTAGTAGCTTCTGAAAGCTTAAATGTGCATAGTATAAATTATGACCCAAAATACTCAGAAAATAATAAGTCACTTTTCATTCATTATGTTCAAGGCAGTTTGTTATATATTTTAGAAATATTCTCAACCAAGGAAATTGAAGCATAAAATCTAAGTTCTTAGCTAATTGATAAAAATTAGCTGGGATAATTTTCAATCTTAGGATTTCAAATAATCATTTTTACAGTCTATACTTACTTTATTCATCTATTATAATACTGTTTCCTGACATTAGTAATAGTCAAATTTGCACATTATCTTGTCATACTTTATTTATAAAATCAATGTAATATGTAATATGACTATTTTGTAATATGACTTTTTGTAATATGACTTTTTATATAGTGACTTTAGAGTTAAATGAAGAAATTGTCAAATAATTCCTATTAAATGACATTTTCAATTTTTATTAAATACCTTTGATAATTACATTGTATGATAATTTCTTAAAGAGTAAATCAAAAATATTTAAAATATATTTATTGCTTTTTGGGTAACTGCACCAGCTGGAATCTGTAAATATTCATATCCTTACTCATCATAGAAAAATGCTGACTTACTGATGTCCTAAAGCAAAGAAATCCTTTTGCAAAAAGTAATTTTGGCCATTCTCTGAAAAAAATTTATATGTTAACACTAACACATAATCATAAAAAACTTAGTTAATATTTTCTATATTTTAAAAAATATATAATCATTGTGGAAATCTGATGATTAACTTTTTTTCAATAATATATCACCTATTTTCTATTTAAAGTATTAATAAAATTAGTTGTCTTATGTGGATATGTTTCCTGATAGAGTAGGAAAGCAGCTTCAGAGACATTTTTTAAGAGAAATTTCCTAAGATAAACATACCATCAATTTCATGGCCAAATTAAAAGAATTTTTACCACCTCAGTTTTAAACCTGCTTGTTTTCTTAATGGAATCCTTGGAATAAACACTGGATTTGGAGCCAAGAGATACGACTTTCCGTCTTGGCTTATATTTGGTTTATAATATAAAAGAAAATCATGTGGTTAACTAAGGATAGTGGACATAGTTGTTCATGTTGTAATCCTGTGAACATCTGGAAAACAGATCCTTACCACTTAAATATAATTAGTCATGTTTGTGGGAAGAAAACTTGAAATGGATTGGTTAAAGTAAAGACATACGCTTTTTAAAGATGCCTATACCACATATTTGCAGTTAGAACATTCAACTATTTTATTAACAATAATAAAGATTCTTGCCTCCTTTCTTTTGTAAACCATGGCATCAAGGACAACTATAGTGTTTCATCTAAAAAACAATCTAAGATAGGAAAGTGTGCTGAGTGCCTCTATATACCTTAATTATAACTTGTATCAAGAAACATGTTAACAGTTCTTATTTAACTAATTCCAGAATATTTGGCTCTCCTTAAACTTTAGTGTAAAAATGCCATATAATTGTTTTGGGAATGATACTTTAAAAGCAATTCATTTTTTTACTAAATAACTGTAGAGTGGTAGCTAAATGTATCTAGAATATAATACTTTGTTGGAGTATTTTGCCAACTTTGTTAAATGACTCATTTACAAACAGTCTGGCAGCTTTTTTGTCCTTGCCTTTAGTTTGACATCAAATCTTTTGAATTCTAAAGAAATTTGACCAATGATTAAATGATGGCTTGTTTAGGGTATGATAATGTAACTGTATTAGAGAGTAGATCTCTTTCCATAATTTACAATGTAAGTATTGATATTTATTTAACTGCATTAATGGTTTCTATTTAAATGTATCTAAGTATAAGTAGTTACAGCTTACCTATATCCATAGTGCTAACATCAGCTTTTGTTTAAGGGTAACTTTTAACTCTAACCTTTTATGATTTTTTAGTTTATTTCTAATAATTCTGACTTACTGCTATATTCTCATTCACATAGTAACTTAGATGAATTTTTATTGAAACATGTCCTTGTTTAATTATTCCTGTTGTTTTGTAAAGGAATATTTTCCAGTTTTTCCTACCCTTCATTTCTTGATATTACACAATCATATATATTTTTTTATCCCAGTAACTGAGAGGATATGTAATAATTTAAATTTTATTCAGCCAGGTTACAAGGGAGATAGAAGAGGATTTGTAAATTAGCTTGATTTTATCTTTGTTCAATCACCTATCTGCATTGTTTGCATTCTGCTTTTATTTTTGCTGAATATAGTTAATTTTGTCTTCTGTCAGGACTGCCCATCTTTTTTTAGTCCAACCCTAATGCATAGCTGGGGTAAAGATTGTGCAAATCTCAAATAAGTAATATGGTAAGATTCCTGAGCTGTCACAAATTACATTAACAGAAATGAATTACCTTTACACTGAAGGATAGAGTGGTAGAAGAATGAACAACATAGGCGAGAACACTGCCTGTCCTCTTGGATTTAAGACTTTCCAAGGCCTCTGTCATTCATTGACACATGGCAAGGAAATCTGTGTGAAATCAGCTTCTTCCAGTTGGCTCTTCAGAGTTTTCATGAGTGGTATTTATCATTCTCAAGGCTCTGATATATTAAACATCAATAATAAATGAAAAAGAAAATCTCAATCAGGGGTATGTCTGTTAAAAACTCCTCAACTTTGGAAAGTATTAATTTTCATAGAGATGTAATATTTTTCTTGTAGAATTCCCTATGCTTAACATACTTTTGAAACACATGCACTTGGTTGAAATCTATTGTCTTAAATTGAAAATCCTATGTTTACCCTCATATCTCATTGAATACAATGTTCAGGGATGCAGGGCACTATTGTAAAAAGTAAGAAAATATGTACAAAACTGCAACCATTCTGATAAATAGAATTTTTAAAAGTTTTTGGTGAATAATTAGTGAATTATTTTATAATCAAATTTATATTGATCCTATATGTAATGCATATGAGTAGAAAACATTAACAGATGATGAAATTTCCTATTTGATAGAGAAAGGAAGAGGGGAAAAAAACCTAAAAAGGAATTTAAGAAAAATGTAAATGAATCTTATAAAATATTTGTGCATTTGTCATTTTTAGAAAATAATTGAAATAATTTCATGATAATATAGTATGTCATATTCTTTCTCTTCTAAATCACATGGTTATATAGAAGATTAGCTCAGTATAAGAAATTCTTCTTGTGTTATTTAAATACGTTTTCATCTTTACAACCCAAAGACTATTTCATGATGTCCTATTTTGTTAGGTAATGTTAGTTCCCCCAAAATGTATATGTTCCAAAAGTGAATTTAAAGTTCCAAGAGGATTCATTGCCTAACTATCTGATTTTATTATATTTTTGTCTTTTGTTGCTTATTTGAACTCCAGTTGTGTTGACTGCTCAGGATTCTGAAAAGCAGTTAGTCTCCCAACTAGTGAAAGGCAAGAACTAGTGGCCTGCTCTTCTTTTTGCCCTTAACCGTCAATTCTTAGATATTGACCAGTGGAACAAGGTAATTGAGCAACTAGGAACGCCATGCCCAGAATTCATGAAGAAATTGCAACCCACAGTAAGAAACTACGTGGAGAATCGGCCCAAGTATGCAGGACTCACCTTCCCCAAGCTCTTTCCAGATTCCCTCTTCCCAGCGGACTCCGAGCACAATAAACTCAAAGGTAAGCTCACCAGGGACAACTTCAGAGCCACTATGTGGGTGACAGGTACACAAGCAAGCCAGAGAGACACCTGTCTTTAACTTGAACTACCCCAATTTAAGGAGAGGTATTTTTAAAAGCTATTTCTTTACAGAGGAGGAATAGCCAAGGACTTTTAAATTGTCTGGACATTTAGAGAGAAGGGGAGTAATAAAGTGTGTGATAGTGGGATGATTAACTGCTTCATGGGACTTACTTAGAATCTCAAAATTTTTTTGCAGTGTTAACTCTAAAACACCAATGTCATATACATGGAGATAATTGTTCCAGTTCTTTTTATTACCTGTAAAATATTTTCAACACAAGTTTTTGATTGTAGAATCTTGGAGATACAGATGTTTGAGTTTTCTTTTATTTTATAGAATGCTTAACCACTATTTTTTCACTTTAGTGTGACAAATGAGATTTTTACCTACACATTTGATATGCAGTGTAAACACTTTCATTAATAAGTAATTTTTTCTACTATTATGTCTGCAGTTATGAACTTTAGTAACAGATCTTAGTTTCTTCACCCACAAAACTGGGATCATAATGCCTTAGTTATAGGATTGAAGACATGGAATAAATTTGGCAATGTTTAATGTATAATATAAATAATATTCTATCTTTTTTTAATTTAGGACATTTCAGAGAATGTGCTTTTGAAGCAAATTTGATTTTTTTTTCTCCTGCTTGGGCTCAAATCCTGTCCCTAAAAATCTGTGTGAACCTGGGCCAATTATCTAATCTTTCTCTACTTCCTTTAATAAATGAAGGTAGAAATTGTCTACCTTATAGGATCATTGGGAGAATTAGTTGACTAATTTGTCAAGCACTTAAAACAGTGCTTGGCTCACAGTAAATGCTCAGTAACTGTTAGATATAAAAATAATAATAAATGTTTATTAATAATAATCATTATTTTAAATATACCTGTACGTTATCCAAAAAAAGGACACATACTTTTGAAAATTTCCCCCAAATGTTCAGTGGGCAATTAATTAGCTACAGATTTAACTCACAGACTTTATAGCTAATATACTTAAATGAGACGGAGGAACTGAAATGCGGTGCTACAATTTCCCGGGGTCTTATTATCTCAGACTTCCATAAGGTGCGTTTTAAATGTGCAGCGTTGTTTCTTCTTTCGTGACACTTTTGTTGCACAGTTGAGTTTCCTCCTTCAGCTGTCTCTACTGGCTCTCTGAATGGTAACAGACTAAATTATTACTAAAACCACTGTTTTTAAGGTCAACATTGCCTATATGCAGATTGAGCAAAAGCTAATACCCCAAGTAGAGATTTTGAAGATGTCTTTGTGATGCTAATTGACAAGTCAGGTAAAAGTAATCCCTTCCTATTAAGACACTTAAAGTGTAACAATACGGAGACCACAAAACCCTGATTAAATTAGTTGGGATCATGAATGCACTTGTAGAAAAACTATTAAGTAAAACACATGCTTCATGATATAATTCCAACTTTCTTGAGTTTATTTTTTGGCTTTTTAATTCAATTTGAACCTGTATGGTTATATTATTTTTGCAGATAATAAACTATTATTACATATTTACAATTATTAAGTTATGATTTTAATATAAAAATTGGCAGATTATAAAGAATTATACAGATAATCAAAGGGAAGAATTTATTCTACTGCCACTGAATAGTGTAAAACATTTACTTACAAATGAAAGAATGAAGGATGAGGAATTGAAGCCTTTTCTCTTCCCCATTTTGTTCCTTGTACAAGCAGTACTGATCAGTGTTTCTTGGTGAGATGACTTGGTATTACTGCAGTTCATGCCCCTACTGGTGAGGAACCTACCCCAACCCCACCTTTCTAAGAGTAGAAACATGGGCATGTTTATGGGAGAACCTGCAGCAGTGTGTGAGTGTGGGTGTAAAATCACTTACAAATCAAAGAGATCCTTGAACCAATGAAATAAATAAATACAGCCCCATTAGGGCATAAAGGGGTCATTAACAATGAGAAATATTAAATACTGAAAATTAATATATAAGTATTTCTGTACTTTTATTATTCTTATGAACTTTGGAGTGGCAGTTTGGAAGTAGCATAATTTAAATCTGTAGAATTGAGATACCAATGAAAATGACTAATAAAAATAAAAAATCTTCTATTCTAATTTAAGTTGTGATTTTTAATAAATATATAATTAATATAAATAAATATAGAAAAGTATTTTTATTAAAATGTAACAATATAAGAAATACTAATGTCACAGACATGTGACTGTAGTATAATCAAAATTATGAAAAAATACATAGGACTAGAAGCGAATACATGAGTAATGAGAGTGGTTGCCTTTAGATGGTGAAGATGATTGATTTTTCTAGATTTTATGGTTTATGTAATCTCCAATTTAAAAAAATTAAGCTATATTTTCTTAATAATCAAAAGAATTGATAATTGAAAATACGTACATATCCATGGATTCAAACTTTGCCTTTTTCCTAATTCAGCAAACCAATTTAGGTTTTGTTTTCTTTAATTAGAACTTTTACCTTATGTTTGGAACAAATTGAAATTTTCACCATAAAACTTTCAAATCAGTTTGGATCTGTATTTTCTGTAAAATTTTATATATTTTTAGAGATTAAAAACTGAATGTCCTTTAGCAATGCCATTAAATAAGCCCACTTACTGGTTATTGCCATGTAATTTTTTTGTATCCTTAGCACTTCCCACTGTACCTGGTACACAGTAGACAATGTGTATCTTATATATTGGGAATAGGAAAATTGCACCTCTTGGGGAGTGATGGAAATGTTAGCTATTTTGATTGTGGTGGTGGTTTCATGTGTGTATACATCTGTCAAAATTCATCAAATTGTACATCTGAAATATGTGTAGTTTTGTATATAGGAACCATATCACAATAGAAGTATTAAAAATTAAATTAAGTTAAATTAAATTAAATTAAAAAACTGAACCTGATCCCTCACATCAATTTGGTTACTAAGGTTTGTGGATTCTTTCCCTCAAATCTATCCCCTCTTTTCAATCCTTGAAGTGTCTGTGCCCATTAAAGCCCTCATCACCTCTCCTGTCCTCAAAAAAGTCACCCCTGGCTTCCTTGCTTACTTCAAGACTCTGCTTTATCCCTTTTCCCAGATCAGAAGTTTTAAAGTGAGCAGTGTACACCCACTTTGTTTCCTTTTAGAAAACATCATTCTTTTAAATTTATTTTTACTTATGCAAGCAATGCATTCACGTATTCTCTTCTCCCCGAAGGTAACTATGATTTTCAGTGTGTTGATTATCCTTGCAGACCTCTTCTATGCATTTATGTATATAAATACAGAGAAAGGGAAATAAATATTTGTTATTTTATTGGGAAGGGGCAGATTTATAGAAATGGCATCAGGATCAGCGGATCATTTTACAATTTTTTTTTTCACTTAACATCATGTCCACGTGAGTATTCATAGATCTACCTCATTCTTTTAAACTGCTAAATACAGTTCCCTGGCATAGTGGTACCATAGCTTATTCTGCTGCTCTATCTGTGGGAATTTATACTGTTTAAAGGGTTTTTTTTTTTTAATCCTTAACCAATGCTGCAGTGAACATCCTTTCTGTATGCTTTCCATGAACATGTGCAATTGTTTCTCTAGACTATATATCTAAAAGTACAACTGCTAAGTCATAAGGTATTCACATCTAAAATTTTAATAGCTGCCAAATCTGCCCTCTAGAAAATCTGTATCGAGTATCAATTTACACTCCCACCAACATGAATGAAATTACCTGGTGTTAGTGGATATTATGCCATCTTTTTTGCAGATTTGCTGGATAAAGATATTTCATTGTTTCATTTTGTATTTCTCTAGACATTTGGTAAAGTTACCTGATGTTTGGAAGGAAGGTGCTAGTTGATCTTTTTTTGTGTTTTTGTTTTAATTTCTTCTCCCTTTGAAAAATTCCCTTGCCAAAATCCAAATTTTACTAATTTTTTTCCTCATTCATTGTTTCAGCCAGCCAAGCCAGGGACTTGTTGTCAAAGATGCTAGTGATTGACCCAGCGAAGAGGATATCAGTGGACGACGCCTTACAGCATCCGTACATCAATGTCTGGTATGACCCTGCCGAAGTGGAGGCGGTAAGGCTTAGGCTTATTTTACTTTCCTTCCACAAACCAGTGAGAGTGACTGGGTGCCCCCTGGGAAGAACTGAAAGATAGAACGCAGAAGAACACTCAAAGCTCTTACTTTTCCTTCTAAAAGCTACCTTTTTCTAGCTATGTTTTAAGTTGCATTTCTTTTTCAGGATTTCCTATGAGAGATGGTGATTTAGTCCAACAAACCTTGGCTGTCCAGGAAACACTTCCATTTGTTTTTGTTCAGTTGTTAGCATCACCCTTGTCTCCTCCTTTATGCTTAATTACCAGCCTCTCTTGATGCATACTAAATAACAGAAAACTTAATAGAGGATGAATAGCTTTGCCTCTGTTCCATTGATAAGATGCCTTTCATTAGTAAAGTGTGGTACTAGGAACATTCTGATTGTAAAGCTTTTATGAGGCCATTGGTGCCTTTGTGAAGTCTTGCATAAATTAGATGAAAAAATATGCATATTCCAATAAGGACACTATTTTAGATTGGTTCTAAATTGACTACCACAGTAAGATATATCTCCGTATTTTACATCAAGACATAGCTTAAGCATAACTTTTGTTAATTTTTAAATTATATTTCTATCATTTAATATCTTCTCTCTAATCACTTTCTTCTGTGCCTTTCTTCTTTCCTCTGCGGAGCCGTGTAGGAATGTCTCCTGGTAGGAATGTCCTTTTGTTCTGCTTTGAAATGTTACTATCAGGAATATCACCTCCTCCCAGAAACATCAAAACCTCCTCAAAATCTTTGAACACCTGTGCTAAATGATCTCATTTTCTTTTACATAACAGCTTCAAATTACTTTGTTTGAATTGGTCCTTAATCTTCTATTTGAAATACTCTTTTTGCTGGTTTGTTTTCTTGTGAACTTCTCAGTACTCCAGGGTATTCTTGCCTGAGCATATTTTTGCTTTGTTTCGGCTTCTTTCCCTCTGCTTTGTTGTGTGCTTGCCCATGTCAGTGATGCTAGAATCAAGCTGGCATAATTCTTATCCCTTCATAATTCAGGAGAAGTGGGAGCTGACAGATGGGGGTGAGGATCAGGTAGAATCAAACTTTATAGACACACTATTCAGAAAGCCACTTTTCCTAGTAACCCAGTCCGTAGGCATTCAAAACTTTCGGAGAAAACAGTTCAGTGGTGAATGTCTCTCCAGTGTGAAGACTGAGGTGTAACAGTCCTTGATGACATTTTCTTAAGATCCACTCTCTTAAGCAATTTTATGGTGATGCTGAGATTTTAATTGGCTTCAAATTAATTTTTAGTCACTTGATTTGATTCTTACAAAATAAAATCCCTAAAATTAATTATATTCAAGTGTCATTCTAATACTCTTAAAACAAACAAAAAAAACTATTGTTCTTATAACTAAACAATAGAATCTCTTCCAGCTTCTCACATCTTTCAAAGATGTTCTTGGAGTAGAATGAAATAATGAAATAATTAGGAGAAAGTATGATATATAAGTATATGATAATTAAGTATGAGAATTTTTTTCTCTGATGATTTTTGAGAAAATATTTTAGGTTATGTTGATAAGAATTTTAGACAAATTATTTGAAATTGTGGCTCACTTATTTTGATAGCTCAAATCATGTGGGATGTTTATTTTTCCTTACATCTAATGTAATGTGTATAATCTGTTTTTAATGGATTGTGGCCTAGAGTTTAATTGGAGTCATAAAGTCTGCATTTGTAATTCACTTGTAATTATGTTGCCTGTAAAAGAGACAGTAGCTTAGACTCTGTGACAACATATTAATGAACAATATCAATGAGTTTTTAAGTTACTTTTAACTTTTCATGAAAAATTCCTTTGAAGGCTAGAAAGACAAAATTTAGGGTACTTATATGACCTGAATCTTTTTCTCAACCATTTCAATATTGTCAAAATAATAGAGGAAGAAAATTTGAGATCAATGGAGAGGGATAAAGGAGAAACTACAAGAGAACATGATGTCTTCAGGAAAAAGAGAGAGCAGAGAAATGCTGTGTGTTCTCATCTGTTAATATACTACAAGCAGTCTTATCGCATGTTTCCCAAAGTGTCAAAGAACCAAAATAAAAAGAGAAGAAAGAGCATATGGATGCTGTCATAACTCTAAGAGAAAATTATTCGTGTAACAGTGAAGTTGAACATTTAAAGAATGGAATGTCGAGGTTAATAGTGATCTATTTGTGGAATAGTACATCAAGATTTTGGAGTTACAATTGCTCAAATTATTTGCAAGTTCTTATTCAAATAATGTTCAGAGCCAAAAGTATGTGCCCCATACAGAGCACAAAGGCCACATTTTAATGTCAGTGCTTTTCCATGAAACAGTTGAAAGGCATTTCTAACTCCGTTCCAGTCAGTGCTCATCAGGAGGACTCCAGGACCATCACAACTGTGATTTATCGAGTTGTGTGCATATTCACAGGTATGAAAGATGGGTCAGGTGTAAATTTCTGTTCTGCCACTTACTAGCTGGCCTTGGCCAAGTTTCTTAACCTTTGCTCAACTCAGTTTTCTTAACTAAGGACAGGGAACAATCATACATACTGCAGAGTGTTCTTCTGAGAATTTAAGGAGTTGACACACATAAAGTACTTAGTACAGTACTTGGCAGCCAGTAGAGATAATATAAATTATTATTATTCTCATGATCGTTACTATCACCATTATGAGTCTTACATGTAAACCTTTACTACCTTTTGATATTAGGAAAGATGGATGTATTTGGTGAAAAAGACCAGATGGCCAAGAAACTACAGAAATACTCTACATTGTTTTAAAAATCACTAAAATTTATCTAGTTCCTACAAGATTTTAAAATGTTGGTCCTTTTTTTGCCGATGTATAGCCACCTCTACTTTGCCAAGTGTAAGAGAATTCAGTACCATTAATTTAAACCAAAATAAAGACAAATTACAGAGCTCATAGATCCTCGTTATAACTCTTTAAGAAACTAGGGTAGAGTGCGGGCTGTCTTGGGGAATCAACTTGAAGGTTTTCCTGTGCTCTGTTGGAGGGAAATAGGAGAACAGCGAGGGTCAGTTGCCTTGTTCCTTACCAGATTCTTGAGTTTAGAGACCGGGCTAGGATCGAGGGTGGCTCTCACCCAGCATCCCCGGACGGGGTTGGGGGATGGCCACACTTCAGGAGCGTCATTGTGAACTGCAAGCTAAGGGAGGAGTTGATTAACTATGTCTCAGGGCATTTACAAAGAGAACTTACGACCATAAAATGTGACCATTTTTTAAAATGGTTTCATTTCTCTCAGCAACTCCAGAGCACCCTGGGAAAGCTGCTGAGTGCAGGAGCCTTACTGATGGCTCCTGGAGTTGTTCTGCAGTGCTCGGGGTCAGGGTCGGGAGGAGGGTGGCAGGAGAGGAAAAAGAAGAGGGCGGGGAGGGGATGGAGATGTGCTCAGCCACTAAACCAAAGACATCAAAACTCAAAGTAATCATCATAAGGAAGCCAACTGAAAACTTACAGGTTAAAGAAGGACAGTTCTTTACTTCTTAATTCATGATAAGAAGGAAGGATCCAGACTGACATGAGAGCCACTGTCTGAGAGGGGACTGTGCCGGGATCCAGTCTCACGGCCAGCAGTGATCAGGTCCCTTTTGGAGGGCTCTGTCTCAGGGAGGCCGAGATACTGTCCTAAAGGGTCAAAACATTACTCTGGGAATTTGGACAGAGTGCAGGATGTACCAGTCAGGCAGCTGGTATCCGAAAATCCTGTTCTCCAGTTGGCAAGCCCCAGGTGCTTGAGAACCCAGAGGAGGGGTGGCAGGGGACCCAGGGCCTTCTGTGTGGTGGCTGAGCCAAAGCTGTAGGAAAGACTGCTAGAGCAGAGGCTGGGGACCTAGGCTCCAGGTTGATAGACCGGAGAGATGGGCTGCGAATGTTTTGTTGAGAATACGGGTACACATGCCATCCATGTAGAGACCACGGGAAAGGTGTGACTAATCCAGTCAGTTTGGATGGGGTGATTAGGGAAGCAAGGCCAATGTGAGTTTGTTTATTATTTCTTACCCAATTCAGGATTAATTTAGGAATTGGGACAAGGCTGGGTGGGAATTTAATCTACCTAGATAGACCCTGAGTTAAACAACCTGGTCTTCAGCTCCCCAGTGAGAGAATAACATGGGAAACAGAATAACGCTTATGTGCGTTAGTGCTGAGTTTCAATTACAGTGAGTGCTTAGCAAGCGTAAGCCCAGAAGAGTCAGTAATGTCACACATGTACTGTCTGTTTATAAACAACATAAGGTAATTAATAAAGCCTTAAATGTTTTATTGTTATTCATATTTCCTATTTCATTACTTTAGGGATTATATTATTTTTTGCTGACAGTGAACAAATTTATAGGAACAAGCTAACCTGACTATTTTAAGCTCTTTTATTGCAAGGCCATCATAGATTTCATGCCCTTTGAGCAGAGTTATTCTTGACATTATTTTAGCCATCTTCCTGTCTGCCTTTGTATCTTATTGGTCATTACCAGAGTGAGCACATGGAAGGAATGCCCAACGATGCAGGAAATATGCATTATTTTCAACCTTCTTGTGACATAGGTATGTAAATTTTAATGTTGCATATGTCTGGAGATCTGTTCAAAGTAAATCTTAAATGAGAGCTTAAGGATCATTGTAGAATGGTTTTGTGCTGCACTTCAGCAAATATCAACATTCAGAATGTGAGCTGTACAATTGTGAACAGTGACAGGGACACAGGTTGAGAAACCACGATGAGGAAAGTAGAGTAGGACTGGGCATGGGGTCAGAGGCACTGAGAAGAGAATCAGAGGCCTGTGGCACAGAGTCCAGAGCTTGGTCTGAGCAATCCAGCGTGAGGGCTGACTGAGGTGTGGACAAGTGACATAGGGCAGCAGGTAAGACCAGTTCAGGAGAGAGACATGGAGTCCAAGGTTAGAGGCCTGAGCAGATACCACCCTAAAGGGCATTCACACAGTGATGAAGCTAAGAATATTTTCTGATTGTAGTGCAAAAGTCAAGCGCAGATACTCTTGGAACAACTCAGAGATTAGCAGCAGTAGGAAACCTCGAGCAAGGAGATGGTTTACTGGAGCCCAGGGATGGGTGGTGATGGCCTGTCCAGTTGGAGCTGGGTTATAGACACAGAGGAGATACAGCTCCTTTGGGCAAGAGAAATGGCAAGAAATGGCCTGGCTTCTCCCCACTCCCCCCATCTCCTAGTAGCATCTCCCTCCTCGTGGCTGAAACCAGCCCTTAACCAGCTGACAGGTGAGGCTGGGAAGTGCAGCCTGCAGCGGCCAGCCGCCTGAGACACAGAGCAGATAAAGGAAAGGTGAGGACTGCATCTGTGGGCGAAGAGGCCCAGGGCTGGCACTCGCCCATTCATTCTTTCCTCACTTGTAGCTCCAAAACCTCCAACTTAGTAAAACTAAAGTGGCCAATGGTCAGACATTGATCTGGAGAGGAGAAGACTGGAGGTTGGAAGGGGTAGTTGCTCAGGGGCTTCACTGGGTAAAAGTGAAGTAATCCTTTACCCTAGAAACTCCTAATAACTGTTTCATTTCCTCACATGTCTTATGATTTCTTGGCATAAGAGCATTTCTCATGGTGTTTTCAGCTGAATGTGTGGCCTTCCTGTCTTTTATATGTTGGTGTCACCTTTTCAGCTGTTTGTTGCATGGCTGGTGAGGAGCCTGCGGCTTGCTGAGCCAACGCAGGACAACATGTGCTCGGGGGACGAGGGGCTCACCATCTGTTCCCCTGCAGGTGTCTTGCATTCTGCTCTTCTGCTGCCAAGTAGGTGAAATACACACCAAAGGCCTCTATCATTCTTTCTTCGCACTCAGTCTCTTCATTATTTCTTCTTTGTCTTTCCTTCTCTTGTTAGCCCTTTCTCTTTCTTTATCCAGCTCCTACAGAGCCATGCATGTAGGTTTTGATTATTAACAGTTAAGTATTTATGCATTCACTCTGTAAATATTTATTGAAGCCAAACTGGGTGTCCCACACTGACCTAGGAACTGGTGATTCAGCAGTGAGTTTAAAATAAAAAACAAGGTTCCTGCTTTTATTGATTTTCTAATTCTCTTAAATATATTTATTCAGTTAGTAGCTAAGGGAAGTTTTTATTGCTTGGGAAACTTATAACTTATCATCTCTGGGCATAAATTCCTCCAAATGTGGGTTATCTATCTTATTTGACTATCTTATTTAACTTGCTTGGTATATAATAGTCTGAATGTAAGAAGAATCTGTAATAACTTGTCCCTTTCAATGTTAATCAGTTATAACTAAATTGCAAGGACTATCTTTCAGTTCTTAACCATATGTGCATCAATTGCTTTTAATTATATTTTTAAAATTATGATAATCTATCTCTAGCTGTGCTATTTAAAAAAAACTATTTGGCTTTGAATATAAATCAATGTCCTGATCATGTTCTAGTAACAGAAATGTGTAGGTTATTATTGAATAATCAAATAATCCTGCAGTTAGCATACTAAGTAAAGGAAAGACTTCACGTGTGGTTTAAAGATTCATCTATAAATATACCAACTATCTGGGGTCTTCAAATAAAATTCAGGTGAATGAGAGGGATGGTGGGAAATTATTCTCCTTCTTTACTTCTAACTCACTTGAATATATCTTTGCAGTGAAAGCTAGTATCATTTGATTGTGCACATCACGTGTTAACTTGCTCTATTACCTATTTCATGAATGAGTTATTGTTTGTATCATCTTTATCGTCACTAACTATGGTTTAGCCAGTTATCTTCCACTGAATTCTCCTGAGTCCATAAAAAGTTCCTAAAACAATGTGGGAAAGAATAGGCTTATAAACATATTCAATTATAAACCTATTAGATACATCCTGCTAGACTCAGAATGTTAGGAATGAGAAAAAATATGAGCTGCCCTGAATATGAATTTGATGCATCTACTAATCAAACAGCCCCTCAGTAGTTCCCTTTTTGGTGATAAACCACTGAATTAAATGTGCCTGTGCTTGCTTCAAGTATTTTATAATCTCTTTATTAAATCGGTGAATCTAACACGGTTAAACATGAAGTATCTAGAAGAGATGATTTAAAAGACTTATTCATGAAAACAGCTCTCTGTATAGCCTGTATCTCTCCCATTGAGAGGAAATGGGATTAAAGTCTTTGTAATTGACGTTTCCTTTTGGTGAGTGACATCAAAAGGTTAGGCCGTGTCCTCAAGAGAGCTTCTGAATAAGTCAACAACCTGAAATTCAGAAACTACTGTTCTTGTTTCTTCATTTCCCCCAGGGGACATAGACACATGCGTAAAGGGTTAATAGATTTTGTTTTGGTATGCTTTTAGTGTGCCTGAGAAGGAAGCCAGTTTGGATATGAAGTTTATTATATAAAGTTTAATAGAAACTCTCAAACTGTAAAAAAAAAAAAAAACAACTTTTAAATATTTAAATAAACATAACATGCAACATTTGAGTTATTTAAGAATTTTTGGGGACTAATCTGAAATCTTTATTGGGGAAGAAAAGTCTATTTCACCAAAATAATACGAAAACTAGTTTCTCTCAACATTTCATAGGTAAGAAGCCTGTATTGCTTTTCATTAAAACAAAAAGACTCCGTGGTGTTATGTCTCTGATTATGACCTGGGATTTTATTAGTCATCTTATTACAGGTTTGTTTCTTAATGATCGATAGGGACATTCTTTTTTAGTAAGAAAAAAAAAATCCCTTTACTTTTCTTCAGATTCTTTCAATCATACTTTTTTCCCTTGGATTAAAATTTAGAAAACTTATAAAGGGTTTTTTCTTTTCATATTTGCAACTAGACATATCACTGTATGTGATAAAACACATAAATTGAGTTTTCTCAGGAAAGTCCTATGTGGAGCTTTTGTAAAGAAAATCATTCTCAAAAACATTTCTCAGATTACTTCTTGCATTTTAATAATATCAAAAACTGTAAGTAAATTCTCTTAAATATTTCCACAAGTAGGACAAACTACCCCATTTTAGAGCAGGGAAAAGAATAATTAACAACAGTGCCTCAAATATTTAATGTCAGTAATTTCATTTCCATAATACGCTAAAGCATTCCTTATGTGTTTTTAAATTTGACAGTCAGTCTAAGTGTTTCCCAAGTGCTTATCACTAGTCTGGTCTATAATTGGGGTGCAGGTCACTGGTGACCTTTTGCCATTAAGAGTTGGAAAGACTAAGAGGTTACTGAGTGATGCTGTAAGGTGAAACATTATTATTCTGCTCTCTCTATTCTAAAATTGCCACCATTTAAATTCTTTTTTCAGACTAAATGTTCCTGTGAATCCTTTAAATACGATTTATTCTACGCACAGGGAGTTAATAAATTGGCCGACTCCCTCTCTCAGCTCTTCTCTCCATCTGTCCTGACACAAGGACTACCTCTTTGAGTCTTACGATTTCTTATTTATTGCAGCGTGCACCATGCTGTGAAAAAGCTAGCGTGACACCCTGGCAGGCTTAATTTGAGAAATAGTTTAGTGCCATCTATCTGTCAGAGTAGACCCTTTAAGTGTGGAGTTGAACTCTAAGTTGGTTTATTATGCTTGGAATGTATATAAATTTAGAAATAAGTAGGAAGAAATATGAGCTACAATGGATATGAATTTGATGCACTCCAATTACGTATTTAATTATAGAAAGAGCAATTCATATTTTTTGATTCTCATTTGCTCGGTGAAAGTTAAATCAGTGTCTCAGATTCCTAATATCTGCCGCTTGTGGAATTCCAAATTTCCATCTGTTCATGCTGATGTATTCTTTCAGCTGCAAAATGTGAGCAATTTGCTAATTGCCTTCTAGAGAAAATATGACTTACATTACCGTTCATATGCCCAGTGCCTCGGCTGTTAGAGTGAAGATAGCTTTTGAATCACACTGGGATTGTTCTGCCATGTATTATGTTGGCGGGAGCTTGTCAAAATGTTTGTTGTAGACAGACTTAGCCACCTGCTTTAAGTGGCCCCTTTTCCTCCATGACTTACAAAAAGAACATATACTTCACTCAAACACTAATTCATTTGTCTCTAATTTTAGCAAATTGTTCTACTGAAGGAAGAGTTCTTCTCGATTTCAAGTCTTTGGGATATTCAGAATCCACTGAACATATACAGTTCTTAGGTGGCAAAACTGGAAGAGCTGAGTAGCTCATTCTCAGGAGATGCCTGTTTTGATGACTGATTGAATCTGTGCTCAGGTTTTTCTCTTCATACATTATCTTGAGCCCTTTAGACAGTGAATATTGTTAATCTCTTGAATAGACCAGGGAGGGAGCATTCTTTTAAAAATGTGGGAAGGGAACAGAAATTATTTTTCTAGAACATTCCATAGCTGGTGCTCTCTGAAAGCCTGAGTTATAATGTCCTGTCAGGTTCTCCCAAATCTATGATTTTTTTTTTCTTCTTTCCTAGATGACTTCTTAGGTATTGTGAAAATCTCAAGGGAGCAGGCATTTGTGAGAGTGTGTTTTATTTTTCTCAATCTTTTCATTCAGGAAAGAAAGAGATTATTCAATTGTGGCATCTGTCTAGGATGCCACAAAGTAGTGTAACCCATAAACTGTGGGAGAGAAGAAAGCAAGTAATGCTTTCCCCCTTTTAGAGCTGTTCCTAAGAGAGAAGCAAAGAAGTCAATATCGGAAACTGTCAGGTTTTCTGTCAATGAAAACGTACCACGTTTTATAGTAAGAAGAAGGCTAGACAGCAGAAAAGAAAGGTGGGTCAGGAGAGAGAATCTCTGTTAGACAGCTCTGCCTGAGGATAAGTAGAAGTCATCAAAATGCCTAAACTCTAGGAAACATAACTTGGTAATTTGCATTCCTGCCTGTTTGCCTACCTGCAGTGTTTCTAAAACAGTCAAACTAGACCATTCCCTCTCTCAATTTTTGTCTGCCATAAGAGAATCTCCTTGAACCTACTGTGTGTATGAGTTCAAGGGCCGCTCTGAGGCATCCCTGCCCACCCTCGTATCATCATGAGTGTTTTCAATATAGAACCTTTACTGATAAAGAAACTGATACTGCTCTGCAGAGGTGGCAACAATTTCTTCAAGGCCCACACGTTAATTATTACACATAAACCTTGGAATTTGAAGGCCACCCCAGTTCTATTCCCAGCAGTAATGCTTATTTGGTGGGGAGCCCTGTTCAAGTTTTTAAATCTGCTCTGGTTTGCTACTCAAAATGTTTTTCTTTGCCCCATCTCTACCAGATTCAATGAGGTTTAATTGCATGATGAACTTTTTAAAAGTATATTCTCCTTTTTCAAAAATCCCCAAATAGGCACAAGCCCATTCTGCACAATTCAACATAACAAATATGTATTCTTCCGTGGGCTATGTTGACCGCTGTTCCACAGCTGAAGATGCACGAATGAGGGAAACACTTTCCCGCCCTGCGGAGCTCACAGCCTTGCACTGAGCTCTCTTACTCGGCATTCATTTCCTCCTAGAGCTTCTTTAAATGCGCCTCCGAGGGCTTGTTAAAAACATACTGCACGTATGTGCCTGTAATTGTGTGTGTACGTCTTCTTAGGGATGTAGTGCATGGGCTTTATGAGATTTGTAGAACTTTCACCTCCAAATTTAATTCTTAATATTTTAAAAGGCACTAGTTTGATGCAGAAAGCTCTGGATGAGGGGGCTACAAAAATACGTGTAATTTACTGTTGACTGTCAGTCATAGAACCAAGAGAGTAATGTCCTTAGAACATCTCAGGTTATATCCTTGAGGTAATTTTTTATTTGTACAGAAAGACCCTTTTCATCTATAAAGGTCCTACTTTTTTTAGGTCGGGGATGTAGGGGGAAGTGACAGGTAAATATAAAGCACCATGCTTTCAATTTTCATTATGACTTCTGAAATTAATTGAAAATATGGAAAAGGTTCCTGTGATCCTAGGCAAGTTGTAAATGGAATTTCTTCAAGAAATGGGGATTAATAGCCAGTGTCTGCTTTTCAAGTAACTGTCTCATTTTTCTTGCGCTGTGGAACTTGGCTGTGAAAGGTTCTATTGACAGGTTGGTTTACAGCTTCACGATGGCCCTGTTTGTTCTACAGTGAAGAACGGGTTTCGTAAGAATGACTCATCCCACTGTCCTCATAGCTTGCTATCATTTCGTTTCTCCTACTTAAGGACTGACTTCCTTTGTACTGTCCATTTTTCTCTGCCATGTTTGTCCCCCAAAATTTGTTTTTTCTTTGCCCATTTTCAAAGAAAGTAGATATGCTGTTTATTGCAGCTTAAGAGTGAAACATGAATGGACAGCAAAAAACACATAAAAAGGCCTAAATTCTTCACTATGCAGGGGGGATGATAGGGTCAAGCTATTCAACAATCTTGTTTCAAAAGTCATGCTTAGAGTTGGTTATGTCATCAAGATTGAGAGGTAAGTTGAGGTTTCGCATTCTAGGAGAGAGGGGAAATAATCAGAAAGTATAATCCTTAATGATGCTGAAAATGAATGTGTGGTCGTGTGAAAACAAAGTTATGAGGGATGTTTATTTTGACCTTTTTTAGTCCCAAATTAAACCTGTAGGGATGAAGTCAGCATGTCTTCAGAACCAAAAGTCTATGGACTAGAAGTTTGAGGAGCTGCAGAATCAGAAAAGGGGTAGCCGGGGAGCATTCCTGAGCGCTAAATCATAGTAACCTTCAGATTCAGGGAAAAGGCTGGATCTGAACATTTTCTTCCCAAGTGTGGAACCATTGCTTAGGCCCCAGGGCATCCATTACGTGTGAGAAGAGGGTAGAATGGATTCATCCAACTAGGAGACAGAATATAGAAAAGGTTACACTCCCTTTTTATAAGTCTATTAAAAGTTTATGGTCTTTCACAGAGTATGCACTGTAATAAAATTATTATGTCCCTTTCTAATGGCAAGACCATTTATCATAAGAATGATAAAAACCACTTCTATAACTTGCTGCAGGTTTAATTTGGGACTCACAGAGTCATTTATGGAATAAAGTACACAGTATCTTGTGAAAGAACAGAATTTGTTGTTTATGAAGAAAGGCTTGTAATTGATAACCAAAAGAAATTCCCCACAGTTTCTAACTCCAGGGAGGATCTGATTTCCACTTTTACGTGCATTTTGAAACTGAACTCTTTTCATGTTCCTCTGAAAGAAGTGAGGGATAAAACAGCTATGCTTCAGGCAGTTTTTCTCAAAAGTTCCTATCTAAGATGTTTGTTGTTTTGGACTAAGTCCAGCAGAAAGCATTTTTGGTGACTTCATTTCACGACATATGCACCAGAATGCTGTTATCATGGGACAGCAACCTGTCACCACTTCTTTCTCTGAAGCAGGCTTGCTCTTGTTCTCGGCTCCATTGCCTTGTGACTCCTATTTAATCACAAAGAGAAGTCTGTTCCTAGCCAGGGTTCTTACACACACACTCACAGAGAAGTTCTAAAGTAATGGGTAGCTCCCTGACAAATAGAGGCTTTAGCAACAATCTAAGCAAAAAAATTGGACTTGCTGTGAGTTAATTTATAATACTGTGGCATAAAATCTAGCTTCCTCAAACCACTGGGTTCTAGGCAATGGGAGTGACAAAGAGCTACGGAATGTGGGGACCAAAGTCATGATGTGGCTGGATAGGAGATCACAGTGGAAACCACTCAGGATCCACAATTAGACCTGGACTCAAGATTTTATTCTACCGTGGACAAGTTCACTTCTTTCACTCCCTAAATTTTTATTGAGCTTCAATTACAGATGGTCACTGAGGAATCATTAATTGTAATAAAAAGACCTAGTTCCCATTATTTAGTTGCTTATAATACAGTAGGGTTGATAGATAAGTAAACGAAAAATTTTAACCACTCTGGTAAATTCTATGGCAAGGAAGCACAAGGTGCTACAGAACTGAAAAGAATGGTATGTTACTCATCTGTTATTGGACAGATGAGGCTTTCCGGAAGAAGAAGAGTCTTAAATGGGACACAAAGGATGGACAATAGTTAACCAAATGAAATGGAGGTTGAGAGTAAGATCGTCTACACAAAGGAAGCAACCTGTTCGAAGGTCAGGAGAGAAGAGAGGTCTTCCTGCAGTTCATGTGAGTAACTGTGTGTGAGGTAATTCAGCATGACCAAGGAGAAGACCAGGCCAAGAAGCACTGTAAGTCACTGCCGGGGAGCACCCACGCTGAAGGCAGAAGGAGTGACTGTAGGAATATTAATCAGAGATGTATGTTTTAGGTGGACCATTCTTTCTGACGGGTGGGATGATGACTACTGGCAGAAAGACCATTTAGGGAGTAGTTGAGATAGTGAACTTCAGGGGCAGTGGGGATGACAAAAGAATGACAGATTTCAAGATTTTTTTGGTGGTATAATTGTCACAACTCATCTTCGTCTATGAAATGTCTTATCTAACGATGTTTTAAGAGATAAGATATTATATGTGAAAATGCTCAATAAACTTTGAAAACACATGATGCTACTAAAGAGGGACTTTTTAGCTTGTGGTGTAATTGAAATAGTTTCAACCTGATAGTTTTAACCTATATGACCTAAGGCAAGAGAGTCATAAGAATGATAAAAACCACTTCTATAACTTGCTGCAGGTTTATTTCTGTCTTATTATTTCTGTCTTATTTATTTCTGTCTTATTAACAAAAAGCTCAATTAGAATTATTTTCTTTTTAAATTAGTCCTTAGACTACTTCATTACTGAATGAGAAGACATGCTCTTTTTCAAAGAAGTTCATTATATGAAATGTACCAAGTGGAAAAATAGGGGTAATGATGCCTTACATTGGCACATAGTCCTCTGTGGTTGTGTTTGTAATGTGGAAACTTGTGATTCTCCAACTTCATCTTCCACAGCATACCTGAGAAACACAGTCGTCAATTCTTTATGGTCATCAGCTCATCAGCACTCATCAAGTTGGTGATTTTTGATGGGATGTGTGGGGTACATTAGAATCTTGTGAGCAAATTATTCATTGGAAATAATCCTTCATCCTTAGGTGATTCTGTTCTTTACCCCATCATCACCCCCCTCCCCAGCACCCTGTCCTCACCATGTATACCTTAGAAATGACTGTTCTGGGAGCAACTCGAGGACAAGGCTTTTGTCTCATTCATTTACATCATCTTTGTAACTACTTGCTCCTAGCAGTTCTCAGAATAATGAATTATTTTATTAAGGAAATGTTTATTTTATTATTTTATTTTATTTTATTAAGGAAATATTTATTATATTAAGGAAATGTTTTAATCACCTTCATATTGACTATTTTATTTAACCTTCCCATCCATGAACATATTCTATATTACCCCAGCCAAAAGAAGCCCTACCACTACCTTGGGTACCATTATTCTTATTTTACAAAATTTAAGGATGACTTTTACGTAGTCCACAGCTAAAACCCTTGGTTCTAAACACCAGTGCTTATTGCACTGTGTCACAATATCCTTTAGAAAGTTCTGTTAATCTTCACAAAGGAGGTATTTTAATAATTCATGTATTGAGATTTAGAATAGAAATGAATTTACAATAATATTTGTTATTTTTTTTCTGATAAACATGTTGTATACAAATGTGGTACATGAATGTTTCCTTATATAATGTGCCAAGTGAGGAAGGAGGGTGTAGCTCAGTGGTAGAGCATGTGCTTAGCATGCACAAGGTCCTGGGTCCAATCCCCAGTACCGCCATATAAATAAATAAATACTTAATTTTCTCCTCCCCAATAATAAGTTAAATAAAAAATTTTGGAAAGTGTTTCAAGTGTATTGAATCTACATAGGTAAAAGGGGCAGTAGTTACTAGATTAGCAGAACTCTTTTTACCTGATTGAAAAATATCATTAATCCAAAGTGTTTATGTCATGCTCTACCATTTTACAGACAGATCAGTGCTCGGAGAGAAAAAAGGCAAAACTTGTAATGAAAAGAATGTATATTTTAAATTAATACAAATATTTTTGGAATTGAAAAAATGTTAATTTTTTAGTTAAAATAGATAGTATTCCTCTAATGACAGTGAAGTATAGACAAATCTGTTTTCCTTAATTCTGTGACTGTGTTTCTTTACTCATTGTGGATTTGTGTCCTGGGGCTGCTCTGCTCATTTCCGCCATCTAGAGGCACATGGCTCTCTGGTTAATGTCTCTGGGATGAATTGTCACTGAGTCATGTTATTGGTATAGGAAGGCCGAGGGCCTTTTTCCTCCTGCTCATTTTGCTTCTGTCCTGTGACTGCCGGGCGGAGGAGCACGTGATACTTGTCTGACAGCAATATTTGTGTTGAATGTGCTGCCTTTTCACCCAGAACATTTTTCTGGCACCTTTATAGAGCTTATTTTTGTCGTATAACATATGACTGAGGCTAATGTGGCCTTTTACCTGTGGGAAGCCTTGCAATAAAAGCTGTTGCTTCTCATACTTTTAAGTTAACATTTTTTTTCTTCAGATGCTTCCCTGTGCCATCATCATATCACATATTATGCTGAAATAATCCATTTTTAAAATTATGTCTATCTTCCCAACTCTGCTGCTCTAACCTTCCTTGTGAGCAGGAAATTCAGCTCTACCTATCGAGTACATCTGTCTGGTATTTTTGTTGTAAACTGATTGGCTGTAGGACAGTTTTGCCACAAAAGGTAAGTGGTGGACAACCTGGTTTAACAGTCTGGTTATAATGCCAGTAACAGGTAATATAAAATAGGTAGCTAGGAATACACAGCAGTCTGTGAGAGCATTAATTACCGACTCTTTAGCTAATTCAGTTAAAACAGGTTGTCCTCTAATGCCATCTTTACCAAATTTATCACACAATAACTGAAGTTGGAGACAAGAGAAGAATCAAGATCGTCCCATGTCCCCCCACATGGTTACCTGATTCACGATGTTTGTAAGTTTCCTGAAAATGGTGAAAATTTGTTGCTGTTTAACTGTAGCGAACACGATGTAGACAGAATTTTGGTATTTGGCAGAGACTCTGACTTAGATGATTTCGTGAATATACAGACTGGGCATGTGCTGGAACGTTTAAATGTAGTCAGAGCCGTGCTACAGGCTATTCCCATTACATGTATTGATAAGAGATAGCAGCGTCCCTCGTCTGCTCATTTTACTTCCAGGGGAGTCTCAAGAGACTTACAGCAGAGTTTTCTAATATCGTTAAGAACTTACGTTGGACGTTAGATCCTGAATTCTCACTGATGGACTTTGAGAAAGGAAGTATCACCCCTTTCTCTAAGGTGCACCCAAATACAACTGTCACCGTGAGTCTACACATGTTTTCAGTGTATTCATATTTTTTTTGTATTTTCATTTTTCACAATACATTTTTTAATTGTTATTAATTTTTTAATGTTTTATTATGTCTTTTTTAATGTCCCTCTTTTATTTTACTTTTGTTATTTTATCTTTATCTTTAGCAGCAAAATTATTACCAATTAGTTGTGCAGGGAAACTACTCACAGCAAAGATTCTTAGGCGAAAATCCCTAGAAGCCTGAGTGCAGAGAACAGTGAGAGCAGAGGCTGATGCCCAGCATATGATGGATACATGTCGCCTGAATCGAACTCAGCTGGCCTGTGTATGACTCTTCTGTAGTGTTTATAGAACTCTCATATCCAATTTTAATTAAGCCTCTGAAAAACTCTAGAAAATGATGATTGTCCTCAACCAATCTTACTGCCCTTACCTTCTAGTACATCCTGACCACTTCTCATCCCTTAGTCCACAAAGACATCATCTCCACCCTGGACCATGTCGTAGTCTCTGACTTTTCTCTCGGCTCTACTCCTACTGTTTTCCCCTGTGGTCTATTCTCCAGAGTGCCTAGAGTTATCCTTTGAGAATGTGAAACAGTTTGCATAATTCCTCAGCTATTATCTCTAATGGCTTCTCATCCTGTTTATAATAGAACTAAAGTATTCACCATGGCTTATCCAAGTACTCACCGTGACTTACAAGGCTCTACTTCAGTGTTGTTCTAAATTTTGCTATCATAACCCATAGTAAGAAAGGTTTTATATTGTGACCCAGCATGCATGCATACACTGCCACCCCTCCCCCCCATACACACAATTAAAGGAAAACCTTTACACTCTTGATATTTTCTCTCAGTCTACTCTTCTTGGCTGCATTGAAAGGAGCTGGTAATGACCCATCAGCTTGTTTCATGACTTCAATTTGCAAAACATTGCTTTGCTTGATCTGGCCCCTGCTGACCTTTCTCATTTCATTTTCTGTGCGTCCCCCTTTCCGCTCTGCTCCAGGGTACTGGCCTCCTTGCTGTTCCCACACCAAGCAAGCTCACTCAGTGGGGGTCTTTGCATTGCAGATTCTTCTGCCTGGAGCATTCTTCCTCCAGAAATCCACATGGCTTCCCCCATTAATATCATTTACCTCTTTGCTCAAATGTTACCTTCTCAGAGAAGCCTTGTTGAATACCTATTAAGTACTATGTACAGTGTTAGACTCTGGTGAACAGAGATACAATCTTTGTCCCCAAGATTTAGTCTCTGCAATCTAGTGAGAAGTAAAACCAGTAAATGTTGAGTGATAAGTAGTCCAGATTTTAAGCTTGTTGAAGCACATAGAAAAATCCCAACTCAGTAATGTGAATCAGAGAGGCCGCTTGGAGGGGCTAATGTCTAAATAGAAATATGAAGGGTAAAGCAGGAATTATCCAAGTGAAGGAAGAAAGGCAGAAGAGAGGGTTGTGCAAAAATCTCAGAGTCAAGAGAGGGTTGGGAGAACTGCAAATCCTTGGGGGTGATTCAGTGGAGAAGGGCGAGAAACCATTTAGGCTGATAAACAGGGACCAGGTAAGGAAGGAATGTCGAAACATTCTGATGGATGCGCTCTATCCTAAGGGCGAAGAGAAGCCATTCATAACTACCATGTATAAGGGAAATAAGCTATGAGGCTAACAGCGCAGCGAATATAGCCAATATTTATAGTAACTTTAAATGGAGTGTAATCTATGAAAACTATGAATCACTGTATTGTACACCTGAAACTAATACAATGTTGTAAATCAGCTATATACGTCAATGGAAAAAAACTAGCAAAACAGAAGAATAACATTATCTGATTTGAATTTCTAAAATGTCACTCTGTCAAGTGGGACTGGAGTAGAGAAAAGGGAGATGAACTGTGGGGGATAAACTGTAGTAACAGAGGTTAGAACTGATAATGGCCTGACAGTAGACATGGGCCACAGATTAAAGAGACGTTTAGAAGCTAGCAGTCAGCATGAATTTTAAATGGTTTGGGATAAAGAGTGGTAGGATTCAAGGATGACTTACAGCATGTAGTAGTTGGTTAATAAATATGTGTTAAATGAATGAAAGAAAAAAAAAGATTGATGACCTGGACTGGGTGATTAGTAGTGCAATTACTCAGTCTTTTCAATTAAAGAACCATAGAAAAATTTAACTTCCCAGGAACAATAAAGAGAATTTCCATTTTCAAGACGTGATTAAAGTTCTTGACTGTATCAAACTAATAAATTCAAGACCTAACATTTGAAAAAGCTATAGAACAGAATGAAAAGTAGAGAAAACTGAATTTAACTTCCTTGTCAAGCCATCGGAACATTATTTAATTAAGTTTTTAATTACACTTAGTTCACATTATAATTACAATTTGCATTACTAGCTTTTAAATTTCCTCTGGTCACTTAGTGCTATGATTCTCCAAACAACATTAGTGCTTTCCATATGTAACAGATTATAATATAATGCTTTGCACATTGCAGGATCTCAAGAGAAGTGTGTTGAATTATTTGTTATACATTTGAAATTAGTTTTCTCTTGCATAAAACAGTATATGAAACTCTTCCCAAATAATCGGCTCATTGCAGACTAAGTGACTTACCCAAGGTCACTTGTCTTACTAGTGTCCGAGTCAAGGGTGCTCTGAGTTCAGCGCTGTTTCCATTTTTCCTGTGAGGGGTTTTGTGACTTGTTCAAGAAGCTCAGAGTTTCCCCTTGCTCTCTTTTGGCAAAGACTGAATTTGATTAAGAGATACAAATCTCGTGTCCACTTTGATCACAATCCACAAATCTCTCTGTTCCTGTTCTTTAAAACCACAGCAAATGATGATTTCTGTTTACAAAACATTTTTTTTCAGCGAGAAATAAATAGTATTAAAGGCTGAGAGAAAATCACTTACTTTCTCTTGAATATTTTCTCTTGTGTCTATAGAAAGGAGGCGTGCCTAGGTAAACGACAAAACTTGCTTTGATTACTGTGTAAGTAGTTAGAACAGAGGTCTTAATCTCGGCTGCACATAAAATTACCTGGGGAGCTTTAAAATATCCTGATACCCAGATCTCACTCCAGACCAATTAAATCAAAATCTCTGAGGGTGGGATTCAGGTATCAGCATTTTTAAAGCTCTCAGATGACTTCAGTGTGCAGCCAAAGTTGAGAATTCTTGAGCGAGAGCAATTTGATTAAAGTCATGAACTCACTCACGCACTTTTATTTAATGTTTGCTTTTCTTTCTCCAACCACAAGGTGGCAGCATCACAATACAGTGCATATACTGACCTCTCTATTGAGTGGATATAGAAATTTATATCTGTAATACTAATTAATAGCATTTTGAGGGTTCCTCCAGCTAGAGACAGTATTGACATTTCCCCCTGTTGTTCTCTGTTGCTTTGGTTGGTTAATAAAACTTCTAAACATGTTTATTTGAACAGGTTAAATTAGCGGGAACTATATAAGCTATAGTTGGATGGAAAAATGCAGAGAACGTGGATTTTGCATTCAGATAGATTTGGATTTAAAGACTGCCTGCACCACTTAGCAATAGGTTTGTTTAATCTCTTTGGGCTTCAGTTGTATACCTAGAAGAGGAGGGTTGTTGTATGGACTAAATGAGATAATATATGAAAATCAACTTTGTGTTCTCTCTTTTCTGCATGTGGGTTCCTTCTCTCCCCGTGTGTCCTATCTTTCAATTTCCGCTGGTGGTTATACAAATAAATATACTGTAGCTGTCTTCATTTTAAAGAACAAAGAATCGAAGCCATTATTTTTTGTTACTACACCATTAGCAATGGAAGTACCATCCACCTTTATAACTAAATTTCTGTAAAAAAAATTAGACTTTGTTTACTCACAGTTACTCTAGTTCACTTCTCAAACCTTGAAATTGCTTTCTCTGAGGTCACCAGTGGCCTCCTAAATGCCAGGCCCACAGAAAACTGGCATTTTGTGCATCCTTGTCATTTGAATAGGCAGACAACCTCCTCCTTCCTGACACATCCCCCCTGATTACTGTGGTGACTCCATTCCTGTTCTCCAGTCTCCATTGCTGTCTGAATTGTCTTTTTCTTCCTTTAGAATTGGGGATCCTAGGAGTTCTCTGTTGTAGCCCTATTTCTTTTCTCCCTGGGAATGTTTGGTATCTTGGACCACAGCCTTAATTTTAATTGTTATAAATGACTTTGAAACCTATACATTGTTACCTATGGCTGTTCTGCGTTCCAGATCTATAAATCTAACAGTCACTGGCATTTAGATTGGCATTTCAAAATTAACATGTCAAATTTTGAATTGAACATGTTCCCTGTCACCCCAAACTGGCTCCTCCTCCTTCCCCACATTTCAGCTTTCAATCCATGGCACTACTTTCCACCCAGGAGACTGAACCAAATCCCTAGTCATTCTGTATGCCTCCCCCAGGCCCTTTAAATCCAGATCGTCAGAGCTTCTCAATTCTTCACCATCCCCTGCAAAAGACTTCTCGGTGGTGTTATTTAGCCTCTTACCTCACACTTAATCCTTAGCACAGATCAGTCTGGCTTCTGCATTGAACAGTTCTTGTTAGGGTCACTTGCTCTATTGTGTCAGTCATGCTCCCCTGTCCTCCTTCCCTCCTGTCCAGAATGCCCCGAGAGCACTTCTTCAAATGGTCACTTGCACATGAATCCCCTTCTCTGGACCTTCCTGGGGACCCAATGCAAGGCACCTTAGGAAAGAAGAATTAATCAAATTAGTTTCCAGAGACAGATTTTATTAAACTTCTATTCCCGATTGTAGAGTACTTTCAACTCATCAGACTTTTAAAGGGCATTTACTTCATCTGTAGAGTTAGAGTGTTTAATTTCTATTCAAGAGCACAGCCAATATTCCTAAAACTTGTCTAAGCAATTTTAAAAACTCAACTGATGTTTATTACAAGTTGCATTTGTCTACTTTTAGAGACAATTAAATTTTTGATAATTGGAAACCAAGGCATTGTTTACTGCATGGTAGAAATAACTGAAAAATAACTGTAGTTAGTCAATTATTTTGATAATTGTGCATACTGCTATTACACTTCTATTAATTTGGCAGATTGTTGGTAAGACTGTTAAGCAAACATTGAACCTCACTGTGGATCATGAAATGTTCTTGGTGCTACAGAGAATATAAAGTTTCAGAAAAGACCAAAACATACCAAATGGTGTCATTAGCCAGATAAATAGATAAATGTACTTATAATTTAGTGCTATATAAAAATATTCTGTATAAATGTTTATTTTCCAATCAGGAGGTTAAAATTTTAAGCTCTATTTATCAAAAATTTAAAATACATATGGAAAACTTATTCTGTATGTATAGAATCAGAGAATTTAAAATCAAATTTTACACATTTCCTTAAACAGATTTTCTGAGTTAATATTGTACTAAAATTCACTTTTCTCGGTTGGAGCCTTACAGTAAATCATGCATCTTTTGGCAATCCTTAAACTGCAAAGGTTAATAAGAAAAACAAAGCATGTTTCACTAGGACATAATATCATTTTCTTTGATCCAGCTGCTAAATGAATAGAGAATTCACACAGGGGAAGACAATGCTATTTAAAGCTTTCGTTGGCATTTTCAACAAGGCAGCAAACACGCAGAGAGAAAAAGCTGAACAAAACCATATTGTATGCTTAATTAGGATAAAAGAAGCAGAAAAAAATACCAACATCTTGATGATTGTCATATGGTCAGAACATGACAGATATGGAAAAAAATGTTAACTCAGGGCTCAGAGATGAATAAAAAGAACAACTTTGTACAATTTAGATTTTTCATATCTGGTTCTCATCTCTTTTGAGATTCACGTGTGTAGAGGTTCTGATGTGGTCCAAGATATTTTAACAAAAAGCATTTAGGAATATAAGTGTTGACTCCTTGGGTGATGATTGCCAGATCTAGCTACATATGGAGACTGACAGAAAATTGGAACAGAAATCAGAGTGGCAGGCTTGAATTTGTCACTGATGAAAATCTTTTGTAAGCATTGAATTATTCAGTTTCACATTTGTTCAACACTAAGGATTTCTTCATTCCATCTTTTCTTATAAGAGATCATACATTTTATCCGTAACTCTGCCACTAATTATCTGTATGACCATGGACAAATCACTTGTGATCGCTGAGTTGTCATGTTCTCATTTACAAATTGAGCAGGGGTGGTGCTAGATCTTCTCTAAACTCTCTTTCATCATTAACGTTCTATAGTGCTGTTAAAAATAAGATTACTTTGAAGATTAACAGAATAAATTCATACATTTGACTCAGTGAAGAACTATTACTTAAATATATGATATAAAATGAAGTCACAAGAGGGAGCAGTTTGTACCTTGGGAGAATCAATTAGGAATTTGAATAGATAACTGATTAAAAGATCTCTTCAGCAAGAAATCATGCCCAGCAGTAAGAACTCAAGAGAATGCCCCTCAAAATCCATTTTCTTCAATCCCAGTCTTATTATGTAGAACTGTACTCTTTTTTATGTACTTACTGGCAAGAGTCCTATTTTATGAGTTTTGCATTCCTAAAAATGGAGTAAATGGAAGGAAATGCTGACATGATGTCCTAGAGCAGGAAAAGGTGCAGGTGTAATTGTTGAGGCTCCAGTGGTCCAGAAAAATACTGCAATTCAATTGTTTTCTTCATCCTCCAATTGCTGTGTACCTGAGATCTCTAATATGCATGTTACAGTATTGCTACGTAGGCTGCTCACATAATTATCCTCCAAACACTTATGAGAATGAGGGTGCTGAGGACTATTAAAAACTACAAGGACAACAAGGCACACACTGGGACTGTTTTGGGGAAATTGAGACATATAGTCACCCTATTTGCTTTGGTTTCCGTTTCTTGTTTTATAAAGATTTTAATTTAAATATTGCTTAGGTCTTGTTCCATCATCCCCTAGTTTAGATTCATCCCAATTACTGTTTGCTCTGAATTGTTCTTTAAATTAAATTAAACTTTTAAACAAAGTTCTACCATTAATTAGCTATGCGACTTAGATATTTTTAAAAAAAATTTCTTTGAATCTTAGTTTCCTGGTCTGAGGATTATTAGGTATACATAAAGAGCTTAGCATAGAGTATCTTCTCAGAAAAAAAAAAGTGGCTTCCTTTAATTAGATAGAGAATAGTGTTTTTCATTTCTCAAGCTCTTGAAGATAGCTGAGAGAGCAGATGTAGGAACATTACAATTGCCTTCTTTTTTTTCAGTGTCACAGTCTGTTCTGCAGGTCCTTTTTGTTTCATTCATATACTATATCCATATTAGCGCTGAGGGTATTTCTTCTATATTGTTCCAGTTTTTTAGGTGGTATCTCATATTAATGTTCCCCACCAAGAAAATATCTGGATCTTTCTGGATGTGGTTGCAGTTGTGAGGTTTGGAAAATTTTATGGGTTTCAGAGGCATGCTTTCTATCATGAAAGCCAAAATCTTTGTTTCATTTACAAGAAACTTCCAATTACTTCCTCATTTTGAAACTCTCTGATCACTTCACTTCTATAACATTGCAGTATTCTCATTCTCCATGTGTTTCTGTAAATATCCCTTTCCCTTCCCACACTTCCTCCTCCTCCTTCTTTGACTTACCGTCTTCTGGTCAGCCTTTAAACTTTGGTGTCTGACTGGGGTCCACTTTGGCCCTTTACTCTTCCTGCCTGCATACTCCATGGGTGACCACATTCACTGCCATGACTTCAGCAAACATCTCTGGCTGATAGTCTCAAATCTGTACATCTTTAGCCAATAGCATTCCTGTGAACATCAGATCATATATTTATCAAATGGACATCTGTGCCCACGTAACACGTAGACTCATTTCTCTACCAGCCTCATTTCCCTTTTTCCATTCCCTGTATCTTTACTTGGTTCCACTACTAATGCCATTTTCCAGTAACTCATCTTAAACATCTTCTTTCCCATCATGCACATTCAATCAAAAACAGAATTCTACCAATTTGATTTATTAATATTTATCAATTATTCTTGAATCCATATTTTCTATCCATTTTTGCCTTCCCTACCCAAGTCAGACCTTCTAATATTTTTTTCTAGATTGTGCAGCAGCTCTTTCCTTGGATTTCAATTGTGTCTTTCTTCAATCCAGCCAGAGTTTTGGCCATGCCATTCTCTTACATTCTTCAGTGTTTCTCCCCGTTAGGAGGAAGTCTTCACTCCATAGCATACTAACCAAAACCATCCTTGATCCAGCCTTTCTCCAACCCATCTGCTTCTCTAGGGACAGCTCTTATCTCTTGCTACATCTGACTGCATAGTTACGTTTTATTATCACAGAACTGCTTCCCGTTCTCCTTGCATGTGCATGCACCTAAGCAGAGAAACACACACACACACACACACACACACACACACACACACACACCCACCATCACCACCACCATCACCACCATTCTGTTTTCTAAAGTCTGCGGCCTGGAGTCATCTTTTTCTCCTTCTCCTTTTATCTTGACAACATCCAAGGCATCTTTTGCTCTAGAACAGATGTCATCTACTCCAAGAAGCAAAAGGTGTTTGCTACAGTTTTGTTAGGGTTTCTTCACTCTGGCCCCATATACCACATACATATTTCTTTCATTTATCATATTGTGTATTATCTGTTTTGCATAAGTCTTACCCCCCTAAATTGTGAGCTCCTAGAGGTGAGTAGTCACATTATTCAGTTTTGAAATCTCTAGTTCGACCCAAAACCGTTACTGATTGAATGAATTTAAAAAATGAATAAATTAATTCTAATATTTACTAACTCATAGTGACTTTCATTTGGCCATGTGTTTATCTCATTTAATTAAAACAGTTTGTACATGTATACATAATATGTAATCAGTATAAAATAATACAAATACAAAGCATTTGTTTTTACAATCTCCAGGAATTTCTACAAGAATTTCAATCAAGGAAGTAGAGTCCAAATTTTAAAAAATAATAGAAAGAAGATCTTCAGTCTCTTGAAAAATATTCAAAAGCATGCAAGTCACAAGTCCTAATAATTTTATATATTATTCTTAATTTCTTCTCATCCTTAATTTTCTCACATCTCAAATTGTTCTTATCTGCTAAACTCTTCTAAAATACTCTCTGGAGTCCTTCTTATTTTATCCACTGCTCATCTCTTTTTTATTTAGATTGTTACCTAACAAGACAGAATCCTTCCTGTTTAATAAGGTGGAGAAGGGGAACCAGAGAGCAATAGAACACTGGCTCCTCTTTAGCAGAGGGAGAGGCAGGGAGTGTCATGGACCATCTCATGGTGACAGTGGCTGCCTGAGCACGTATACATGTATGTGTTTGAATGTAGAATTACTCTCTTTGGATTATTGGCCAATTACTACTTTATGTTGCTATGTAGAAGACGTATTTATGTGAAGCACCCTTCCACTGCAGGTGATTGAATCCTCTCTTTAAAAAAAGCCCCAAAAGAAACTCTGAACAAGTAGCCGTTTCAACCATAACTATAATGCAAGTGTATTTAAAGCAGCCCTCCTGGTTTACTGAAAGGAAAAGTCTTGGAGTCAGTACTTTGCTTTCTTTCTTTGTGGTTTGTGGTTGGGGTCTACGTACTTCGTGCTTCATACAGCAACAGCTGTATGCTGAGGCTCCAAGGAAAACCTCTCTCCAAATAGTTTTGTTGCAAAGAGAAAATACCATTTAGGAACTTTGGCAGGAACTATACTCCTGAGCCGTGTTCAATTTTGAAACTTGAATGGAAAAGTTCACTGCATGGAGACGTCAGCCACACAGGCTCCTGAGCTGGGTCTGTTGTTAGAAGAAAACAGAGGCACCAACGATGCACAGAGCGCTGGGAGGGCGGGGAGGGGCCCTGAGAGCTTGTGCGCACTGTGTCCTGCAGGGGGCCTGGACAAGGCTCACTGCAGGGGGACCTCAGCACAGCTTTACGCATGCTCAGGAAGAGGCAAAGCTCCAAACCTGCCACTTGGTAAAGTGTCTTTACATAACCAAGGTTTGGCTTTGCGTTAGCTTAATAGTTTCACAAATTTTCAAACTTTGTTTTACTCATTCACTCAGTAATCATAACATTCCTGTAACTGGGGGTTTCTTTACAGTTTAGGGTAGAAGGTCCTCCCTCAGTCAGGTCCCAGGGGCAGTGCCTGACCATCCCAGTCCTCTTAACTTTACATAGTCAGTGTGTCTGGGTCCTCACTAGTGTCGCGGGGTAGAGCGGGGTCTTGTTCTGTTTAGTTCTTTCAGTAAAGGCTACTTAGCCGGCCACATCTGAGTCATGGTAGCTGGTGTGAAGCCTTCTTCCCCAGTAGAAATCACAGATTTTAAAAGAATGTCTGGCCTTATCAGTAGCTATTTCTCAGTAATTCATTATTATGTTGCCCCACCACAACTGGTCAGTCTTCTATTTTCATATCCAGCTACTTCTGTAGTGTATGAGGGCTGCCCCAGCATATGAGGGCTAAGATGGATATTCATGTCTGTCATGATTCAGGCTGCCAGAGATTCTCCATGCAATAAAGAAGGGCCACTGTGGTACTAGGGTGCTGCTCGTGGGCCAGAAAACCTCCCGCGGAAGCCAGAACTGTCTCTGAAGATCTGGTCCAAAGTCTTCCTATGAAAGCCATTTCTGAGGGATGCATGTCCTAATAGACCTGAGTCACTTTATTGAGTAACTGTTAGTTTCTCATAAAAAGTGCTGCTTTGCGAGTGTTGGACAGGGTGGATTCTGGGGTCCCTGTGTGCTGGCACCAGACATTTTGTAGCTCTTCTTGGCACTGAATCCAGTGTTGGTGTGAGTCCTCTGCTCCTTCTCTCTCTACCTTTTCACTTTTTCGAGATTTTTTTTCTTTCCATGTCACTTGACCTGAGTCGAAGCTACTCTCGATCACCATGGTAGATGTCCCGGGTCCAAACATCAGGAAGCAGAGGTCAGGGAATGTATCTGAGACCCTCCTTCCTGTAAGGCACCTCGATTTGTGAAAATTCCTCCTTTTCCACCTTCAAATTCCTCAGAGCAAGAGTAATGCTAGTAACGCAGACTAGAGGTCCTGTCACATCGGTTCTCCCACAGAGGGTCAACTCAGGGGCCACTTGGGTTCACGGTGACCCACCTCTCTATACAACTGGCAGCTGCCTCTGCCTGAGGGTGCAAAATATCTTAAATCATTTAAATATAAGGCACACAGTGTTGTATAAAGATGTTTTATGATGCTTCACAAAAAATAAAAAGCTGATTAAGTCTAAATATTCCTTCATGCTGGGGACTAATACTGTGGTCTGTTTAGAGGTATTAGACTCTTCTTCAGGAGGGTCTGAAAGTGGAAGAAAATCTTACTGGTCTAGGGCAGTTTTAGTAGGGTTCTGTTTCAGGGCAAGTGAATGGAGGAAGTAGCAGCTCCCGGAGCCTTGTAATCAAGTGTCTTGTTTGCTTTTTAAAGACATGATATTAACTGCTCACACTTGACTTCTGAATCAGAAGGTTTTGGAAAGTGAGCTCTCAGGATTTGGATCCTGCTGCCTTATTTGGTAGCAGCAAACATTGGCATATAAATGAATCGTTTGTAAGTTTGTGGGGAAATTTTAACTTCTGCACCACTGTGATTACTCCACAATTTATATGAGATTCTGGTCGCCAGCAAAATCAATGAGTAGCGAGATATTCTCGTGCATTGTAAGAGTTTAGTTATTTTTTTAGGTTATTACAGAAGGTTTATTGTTTGTTTTTATTCTGCAGCCCCCACCTCAGATATATGACAAACAGTTGGATGAAAGAGAACACACCATTGAAGAGTGGAAAGGTGATTCTGTTACTTAAATATGTATACTTTTTGCTTTATTGAAACTCAAAAAAAAATCCTTAAGGCTTCTCCTTTTAAAACAAATTAGTAACTGATGATTGTCTAAGTACTATTCTCTTAGACCATTTTCAAAGCTCCTAAAACTTCATCTGTCTTTTCATACTAATAATAATAATGCATTTATTCAAGAATGAAAGGAATTAATTATTGACACTTTTAAAAAAAATAGTACTGATTGTCAAAATATTTGTCATGGTGAAGGGCAAGCTTCAATTCAAAATTTCAGAATTAAACATTCCATGTTTGTACATAAGATTATCACTTAAAATGGATAAAAATTATGCCTGGAATGGTTTTAGGCAGTAGAAAGTAAAAGAGAGTGAATGTATGAATTCATTCACTTGATGTATAGGACTTGAGAATTTAAATTGAAAGTAAATGTATCTGAATGGCTTATTTTTTTTAAGTAAGAAAATTAATTAATTTTTTCAGCAAAGCTTTTCCAAACACGTACTGTGTGATCAAGATCATAACTCAGGGTGAAACAACACAGAAGAGAACTATTAAAGTAATATAAATAATGACAGAATAGAGTAAATATGTGAAAACCAATGCAGATTATAACAAATGATTAGGTCCAAATGAGGAGGAACATAAAGGGGAGCTCTGAAGGAAAAAAGTGTTTGGGCTACCTTGAAGGACTTAATAATTGTAAGTTGGGAAAAGAAAAAAATAGAGGAAAACAACAGAATGAAAATATGAGAGGAAACCAAAGGATGGGAATGAGCAAAAAGTGTTATAAAGATAGTAAAGAGATTTCACTGGTCAAGTGGTCATGTTGGAGAGTGTGGAAAATAAGCACAAATAAACAGTAGATCAAATGAAAAAAGATAATAATGATGGACAGAAACAGATTTGATCTGATCTAAATAGGACTAGTAGGCACCCAGGGGTTGGTGAGTAAGTAAGTGATAGGTTAAAAAAATGTCACATGAGGAGGGTGGACATGGGCTAAATTGTGAAACACTGGAGAAAGAAATACTTGTAAAGGATGATGATTATAAAGATTGTAAACCATTGTAAAACAAGAATGAATGGCATGGAATAATTTTTAGCTAAAAGGGACAAAATAAAAAGAAATGAAGATATATAAATTTTTAAATCTAGCAATGAAAAATCCATTAATGGATGCCAGTTTGGGAATACATTTAATAATTTTTTAATGTTGGGTTTTAGGCAAGTTTAGTTTTACAAATTCAAGATTTGAGTCTGGAAAAAAGTTGGAAAATTGATAGAAAGTGATAGTTTAATGTAATGAGAATATGTGCATCTCTTAGAGAGTGAATATAAAAGAAAAATGGATGTTCAAAGCAGAGCCATTAAAATCCTTAAGAGATAAAATTAAAATGCATCAGAAATACCCAAAAGAATTCAGAAAACAAGTAACGTGTGTTTTTTATACATTTATTTGGTCAAATGCTTTATTGAGCACCTTCTTTGCCAGGCTCTCTGTTATTGCAATAAATTGTAGAAATGGAAGAGTGAAGGAATTCTAATTGATTAGCAATTTACTCAACCCCATCAAATGTTCCTATTTGTCATAAACTAACAAATTTTCTCTTTGGATTAAGGAGAAAATTGATTTTTATAACACTGGTAACTGTTTCTTACAGAACTTATCTACAAGGAAGTAATGACTTCAGAAGAGAAGACTAAGAACGGTGTTGTGAAAGGACAGCCTTCTCCTTCAGGTACTCACTCTCAGTGAATAACCAATAAACCACTACTTGCATGCTTTTTTTGAACTTAAGGAGGGATTGCGATCAATAACATTGCTTGTAGAGCATGTGAACATATATCTCATGACTGTTTCCTTCCAATGATTTTAGTTTTATTCCTTTTGATATTTAGTGTGGCATTTGTTCTGATTATTCTGATTATAATGACCTAGCACAAGAGTTCTTTCAAAACTTATTTTAAGATAATAAGGGGTCTTGAAGAAATGTTTACATGGGCTGGTTAAAGGGTAACTGATTCTCATCAAAATTCAGAACTGTAATGCCCTCTTGACCACCAAGTCAATGTAGAGGTCAAGAATCCCTCCAGCAAAAACCTTTCCTTCATTCACTGTAATGTTTGCACTCTTCCCAAGGTTGGTGTGACAGTAGTTGAAGTCTTAAAGATGGAATCCAATTAAAGCCAGCATGGAAAATCTTTCAGTTTGCAATCTACAGAATCTAATACACATTTGCACATGGACATATTTTACTGATCCTACTAATGTGCTTTAGGATTACTTGAGATAATTTACTTACACTTATTAATGCTAATGTATTTTTCCTAAGACCTATGTTCTGAATATAAAATGAATGTATAAATGGTTTTAGAAAATGTGATGGCTTATCTTTAGCTTTAAACAACACTCAGATCTGGCAAACATGTAGGCTGCAAATTGCTAGTTTAGAGGAAAGTGGATTTTATGTCCAATTATTTGATATAAGATTTTCCCATGCACTTTAAATTGTTTCAGGAAACAAGATAGGATGAATCAATCAATTCTTCATACTGAGTCTACTCTTTAAGTGTTTTTCACCCACAACTACTATGATGTCCAGACAGATGCAATTTAGTTATGTCTTGCTTTTCTCACCTCTAGACTTGGGGAAATGTCCAATTCTATCTCAAGTCTTTCCTTTCCTCAAAGAGGGTTAAGGGAATCACTGGGGCTGGTTGTTTGCCCCGCCTATTTATTCAATCTTGCATCCATATTGATACAAGTCTGTAGAAGCTGCTTCTAACTTACCTGCATGTTCTATCTGCTGCTGATTAAAGAACCCCAAGACTGAATCCAACAGTCTCAACATGGTGCCTGCTAAGGCAAAAAGATTCTTTTGCTTAAGAATTCCCATAATGGCCAATATATTTTCCTATAATTATTAAGAAGACAAAATACCAAGATCCAGTGAAGGGTGACCTAGCTTCTTGGACTGGGACTGGATAAATTTAGCAGAGTTTCTTCTACTCATCTATAGCTCAAATTATCATTAATGCATCTCCTTTCCGTTTTTCAAAGAGCTCAGAATCATGCCACCCACTGCAGGACACCCCCATCTTCTGCTTGTTTCCTCTTCCACTTTCCCCTCCAGCCTAACCAGATCTCCATGGCAGCTAATCTTTGATGACATGAAAATCTCCAATTTTCTTTTCATTATTTTCACAGCACTTTGACAAAATATTCTTGTTCCCATGGTTCATTTTTTTGCAAATTGTACAGCTCAGGGAAGGCAACATGGTGATTAGGGATGGTACAAGTGAGATCAATTAATCATTAAAGGGATGGGATGAGTGGGCTGCCATATGAAGAAAGGTTCAAATGGTTGGTAAAGAAAGTTTGTATGTAATCAACACCTAATTCTTTAATCATTAAAACCGTAATTCTTGTGCAAAAAGAAGTGAGTACAGGCAGAAGTTGCTTTTAACTCATTAATGGGGAAAATGGCAGAATGACAAAGTTTGAATCAGTGAAGATATGAGAAATTAGTATTTATGTAGTCTGTGGAAAAAAGAATACCAAAGTAAGATTATGAAATTAAATCAAAACTTCTAAGTGTCTTACAGGGCAACCAAACCTATTTTTGTGGTTGTCTTTTCTACCAGGCAGGATTTTAAAAAAAACCCCAAAAAACAGAGTTTTACTTAATCAGTTTTCTACAAGTTTACAATGTTGTAAAACACGTGGACCCTAATCAATTGAGAATCTTAAGTCAAAAAAGTTATGTTCCGCAAAACAGTCAGACGACCCTTAGGAAGGCTTGTTAAAAGTGCTTAAGCATGATATTGAAAGGTTACGCGGTTATTTATTTTTGCACTAATCCCAAGATAATTTTCCTGAACAGTATCTAAGGCTATTGACATATACAATTTCTATACTCTCTGGATAGATGGACCCAAGTACCCAAGTGTCCACCACGTAAATCCTTTTAAGTTTGCAAGAAATACGTTTTAGGTGAATAAAGCCAAAACCAGTTTACATAGCAGTTTGTTGTTTCCAGAGGGACTGGAAAATAAATGCAGTCTACTAAATTATTTAATGATGAATATAACCTTATTGTGGAGAAATTAGAATATTGGGCCAGGATGCATGAGATTGCTGCCAATTCAGATTCAATTTGTTTAAAATCAAACATACCTGCTCTGTTCACTCGCTCAGCATAAATTTTTTCTCAACTTTCCCATTTCTGTTAATGACAACTCCATTTTCTCAGCCTCTCCAGCCTGAAACCCCGATTGATCTTTTACTCTATCCTCACCTTGTGATTGACAGACACATCCTAAAATTTTTGCTTGCTAGGTGCCGTACATCTAATTGCTGTCATCCTTTTCCATTAACACCACTATGATTGGAGTTTTCCTGAAGTAATTTTCCAAACTTCAGTCTATAGGTTTGATCAAGAATTCCACTGACCAATGCCTCCAAAGGCTTTGCATCACTTGTAATGTCAGCCTAGAAACCTCTCTCTGATTCCAATAGCCTTCTCTAATATAGTCCATATTTTCCCACCTTTTACACTACACCCATTCTAAGGTCCTGGATTATGGCTGTCTTACTTGACTGGACCCCCACCTTTTGGAATGCTGCCCATTCAAATTGTTCTCTTATCAAATACCACCTTGTCCCAAAATGTTTTTCACATCTTCCCAAAGAATAGGAACTTTCTTTCCTTTGGGTCCTACTAGTCCTTGTATGTTGAATGTTGTCTTATCACCCGATTTGACTGTAAATTTACTGAGAAGAAAGGCTGTATGTATTCATCTTTGGGTACCATGTGGTACGTAAGTGTTATGCCTTGCACATCATAGTAGCTTGATAAATATTTATTAATTTGAAAGTTACTGTTCAGGCCCTCCCTCAGCATGTTTCTTTGTCCTATTCCAAAGACAGAATTCAGGACGGGATTGTAGCGTTTTGCATTTGTTTATGCTTTAGATAAAGGTTTGCTGCTTTCAGGTGGTTATTTGATTTACTCATTTTGGAAAATGTATATTCCGGATTTTTCTTTTGCAGGCCTGTTTAGCTTAATATGTTAATGATTAATTCTAAAATATGCCACTTAGGTTCTCTGTGCCTGGGAGAAGGCCAGACCATTTTTTAACCATTCCAACTCCCTGTAACAGTAGTACATTATCTACCTCATACACATGCTCAAAACTACAGTTGGCTGGCTTAAACAACTTATAGTTCAAGTGATTGTGAATTCAGTCTTTCACTACATGATTTTAAAGGAAAATATTCCCGGCTTAATTTCGAGAAATCATACGTATGATATAATGTCATGACATACTTATGTCTGATACATGTGTGTGCATCGTGTAGAGACGTAGAACGGCCACGTGCTGGAGCAGCTCGGCCGGCTCATGAGAGCCCCTTGTGTACATCCACTGGGAGCTTTTTGACCTCATATTGGTAACTTGAAATCCCCCATGCAGGATTAAGACATAGAAACTGGCTGTCTCTATAAATCAGGCATTCTTTCCCTGTGGAGAGTCAATTGTCAGATTTTTATTGGCACACCACTCTGTGTGTGTGTGTGTGTGTGTGTGTGTGTGTGTGTATGATATGTATATATGCAGTAAACTATGCTGGAAAGAAAAAGCAATTACTAAGAAAGCTGGAAAAGTCAGCTTTTTCTGTACTCTTCATTCTATTCACCTTTTCTCATTAAGGTTGTATATCACATTTTATTTTGTAACTAGCTAGAATGGAGTAATATTACAACATAGACTCCCTTAATGTTCAGTCATGGCAACGCTGGGAACCAGGCAGCAAGGGAATAAATTAATGCAGTTTCTCAGTGATGAAATTCTTCTAATACCCAAACTCATGCTTCAGTGATGCTCTTAAAATGTAAATAGGAAGTTAAATGTGCATTTGTAGAATAATACATACGTTTGAAATTTATTGATGGAATTGTTGTATATCAATAAGAAATAAATCTGAACTTCAGATACATTTCTAAATAAATAATTGTACTCCCTTCTGCTATCTGATTTCACTTGAGTAGTGATTTATTTTCAAGAATAGCAGGGCTGCTTGCTTTCTGAATTGATTTGTGAAGATTGCTGAGAGAATAGCAGTCCGTGAATAGAAATTAATTTTCTTCCAAAAGTGTTTATCATAACATGTTGGAGCTAGAACAAATGAGGAGGTCATCTAATACAAAACTCTCAGTCTGTTCACCACCCCCATTCCACCTGAGAAGTAAGCCTCCTACAAGTGACAGTGAATCACTGAAATAAGGATGCTTAACATCAGGATGGGTAGAAATTTTTCAGTCTCTAAATGGAAGATAAAGCTCTTTAGGTGATTTTAATATATAGGCCCATCCCCTCCGTATTCTGCACCCCTGGTAGTGTGTCCCTCCCAATTAGAGTTGCTGATTTAATCCAATAATCTTTTTTTTTTTTATTTAAAATCCTCAGCCCCAAACAATCAAAGCTGAAGATTATGAACAAAGAGAAGGAAATATATCTCTGTGATTTTTTTATTATAGTATTTCTTCTAATTCTTTGTGCCTACTTTTTTGTGTTTAGATGAGTCAGGAGAATAACTTCCTTTAAAAAATAGAACAACATTTTCCCCTGAAATAATGAATACCTCTGGCTACATAACTTCTAGCTGAGGAATTTTTATCATCATAAGTTCCTTCTTTCCATAAAACCTATTTTTTTTTCCAGGAAAGTTGAAAATAGCTGGTATTTTTTATTGCAGCCCTATTAGTATTTTCATTTGATTTTAATGTCATTTTTATTGACAAAATATGCTTTACTGATGGTAAAACATTTTCTAAATGTGTATCTTTATTGGTTTCTCTGAAAGAAGGGGTATGTTTATCACATTGCTAGGGTATCATGGGCAAGTGGACATTATAATCAAATTCAGTTCAGTTCAGTTCTGTTTGAGAAATTGTCACAAACTGCTTGACAGTAAGTTAACAACTTGAAGCCAGAATCTATGTCTGGACTCTTCTGTTTCATCCAGTAAGACCAGAGGTAGCTCTAGTCAAGAAGGCATTTGTTACAGGACAATAGAAAAAGAGATACAGAAGCACATTTTTTTATGTCATTAAAAATAAATGTGTGCTATAACAAATCAGGAACAATAGTCTGTGGAATCCTAGAAATATAGTTGATAAAGATTCTGAATTTTGAATAACTGAATGCCAACAACAATTTGCATTCAACATTGATAAAAATAAAGAGCAGGACCATTCCAACACAGAAGACAGGAATTACAGAAAGTCAGCTGATGAGCCAAAGGGGAAGAAGACGCTGACAACAAATATATTTCCCTTCCAGAGCTAGGTCAGCAGTTCCACCGGTTTCATCACAGGGAGAAATGTGCTTTCCCTCACAGAACCTCTCAAGACGAGTGCACGCAAAAGATACTCAGTGTTTTGTTAAATCGAGTACTTATTCTGCACGCAAGAGTAGAGACAGAAAGTAGGTTAATTGTTGCCCAGAGGCTGGGTGGTAAGAAATAGAGGATGGGGTTATTTGGGGAGATGAAAACACTGCAAAATTGATTGCAGTGATTGTTGTGACAACTTTGTGAGTACCCTAAAAAACAGAATTGTACAAATTAGATTTGTGAATTATATCTTAATAAAGCTCTTACAAAAGGTATGTGGGCAGTATTTTATATTTCAAATCAAAGCCAAATCTAAAATGTAGTGCCGTGATTTGAAAGCATTCATAGTGTAGGGATAGACCATCCAGGAGATGCGCGGATCATAAGCTCACTCTTATGACTCACAATTGATTGAGCCTTTATTAGAATCCTGTGTTTAGTTTTAATCTCCACCCTTTAATAATGATGTGGAAAAAGTGAAGATGATTCTGAGAAGCCCAGCACAGTGACGCTCAATTACTAGAGACCAAAGCTGATGAAAGGACACGAGCATGTTGGTGTAATTTAATGTAGAATCAAGGGGAAAAGCAGAACTGGGCATTTGCACTGTGTAATTAAGGGTTGTTTGCTAGCATATGAAATCTACTGGTACACACTCTGAGAGGAAATGAGCTAGCTCTGGATCGTATGTATAAAGGATATAATTAAGTAAGGTTGGAATAAATTGAAGCCAGATAGCTTTACATTATGCATTGTTCTGATGAGAGTATAATTATTTACAGGAAGATGTTAGCAAGAGAGATTTAAAAATCTAGAGAGATTTAAGATTAGGAGGTAATGATACTTTTATGAGTTTAAAGAACATGAAAAATGCATAACCTTTTTTTGTATATGAAAATATCAGGATCCAAAAGGATATATATTAAATGATCAAGTTAGAGATACTTTCTAGCAAAAAGACTAGAAAGAAATATTCTAAAAGTTTAATAGTTTTTATCATTAATATCAGTGCACATTGTTATCTTTTTTCCTGTATTTGTTCACATTTCTCATAATTTACATATTTATAATCAACAAATAAAAATTTAAAAAGCATCTAAGATACATGTAATCTGTCTTAGTTTAGGTGTGTGGGTTCCTTCCAGATACGGTCACATTTTAATCACATTTTTTCCACAGGTAGGAAATGTCCACCCCAGGAACAAAAAGATTGTGTTAACCTCTCCACTTCATTAGATTTTTTTCTGATTTATTAGGTCTCAGTGATAACACTACTGTAACTTATTTTGTATTTACGATTTTCACCAAATATATCTTGCACACTATATTTGCTCACATTAGATACGACTTAGTGAGAATTCCTCATCTCTTATTTTATTAAATGCTTATACTACAGATAGTTTTAATAGTGAACTATTTCACAAAACATGCATTTCACCACCCATATTGCTTGAGTATAAAGAATCTATAAAGAGAAAAAATAAGTGGACTCTGTCCAGGGTGCTCTGGTTTAATTACATTCTGCAATGCCTCTGGCTCAGTTTCTTTTGTGGTCCTCAAACCTACTGATGCTCAGCAAGTTTTCACTGAATGATTACTATGAGCAAGTTCCTTCTCAGAGTTTCAAAATATTCATATTCCCACATAGCAGATACATTTTAAAAGTTTTGCGAATTATTCTAAGTTAATAATTCAGAGTTCTTATTTGTAGACTCCCAGGAATGCAAGTCTGCTGAAAGTAAACGCACGACCGAGAGGTGTGCTCCAGCTTCTCCTGTGCTTCTTCTGGTCTATAGTAACTTTCATCAACAGTTCTCCATGGCTTTTCTATATGGCTTTTCAGTTTGGTGTTCTATTAATGACTGTGTAATCGTATTTACTTAGTACCCCTACTTTTCTCTAGAGCTGTAGCCTCCAAGTAATTCTGACTTCTGGGCTTCATCTGAGCCCACATTTCTGGGATAGGAGGCTTACATGATTTTGTTTTTAAAACTTCCTGTGTTAGCTGTTCTATGAAGGCGTGTCGAATGAATGATGGGCCAGACAGCCCCGATCACTTTTGCCATGCCTGCATCCTGAGTGACATGAAGCCGAGTCTAGTTCCAGGTTTAGTCATGTGGGTCTTCATTTTCTTAGCACAGGTGCAGCAGTGAACAGCAGTGAGAGTCTCCCTCCGTCCTCGTCTGTCAATGACATCTCCTCCATGTCCACCGACCAGACCCTGGCATCTGACACTGACAGCAGCCTGGAAGCTTCGGCAGGACCCCTGGGTTGTTGCAGGTGACTAGCCGCCTGCCTGCGAAACCCGGCGTTCTTCAGGAGATGATGTGATGGAACACACACACGCAGACACTCATGCACACACACAAATGCAGACACTCACTGACAAGAAAAACAGCAAGGGAGAGAATCCAAGCCTAAAATTGAAACAAATCTTTCAGCCTGCTTCTTCTCCAGAGTTCTGTAATGCAGCTAAGCCAAATGTCTATTTAACTTCTAGTTGCTCTTGCTTTGGTCTTCTTCCAATGATGCTTACTACAGAAAGCAAATCAAACACAATTAGAGAAGCCTTTTCCATAAAGTGTAATTTTAATGGCTGCAAAACCAGTGACCTGTAATTGCCCTTTCAAATGGCATGACAAGGTGTGCAGTGGCCCCGTCCAGCATGTGTGTGTCTCTATCTTGCATCTACCTGCTCCTTTTGGCCTAGTCAGATGGATGTAGATACAGACCCGCATGTGTCTGTATTCACACAGCACTACTTACTTAGAGATGCTACTGTCAGTGTCCTCAGGGCTCTACCGAGACATCACGCACTGGGGTACCACATGGTCCATTTCATGTGATCTACTACTCTGACTTAAACCCATCTGTAATATATTGCCAGTATATAAGCTATTTAGTTTGTTAATTGATTAAGCTGTATGTCTTATAAGAAAACATGTAAGGGGGGACTATGGGGGGAGTGAGCTCTCTTGGACCCTTGGAGATGTAGCTTCCAAACTTGAACTGATTAAATGGCACCTGTATACCAATTTGTAGAAGGAACATATGTGATGCTTATGAACAGTGTGGGGTGGGAGGGGATACCAGTTTCCAGGTACTACATGGTTTGACCTTTAGAAGGTAGGAATACAAGCTGAGGGTCTTTTCTCTGGTAGCGAGTGTGTAGGAGAGACTAGAGACTAGGGTTGTGGTGTGGAGGAAGACTTAAAGATTATTACCCAGACACTAGGAGACAATGGCATACATATTTTAGAAAGGAGACCCCATTTGTCATTTACACATTTTATGTCACAACTGGACAGAGTGGCAGTTGGTGAGGCAGGGTTACGTGTTCACATCTGATGGTGAGGACCCCTCCCTGAAACGGAGAGAACGGTCTCCATACGATATCCTTAACAGAAGGCGAGCATACCCAGGCGATTTTCAGATTGTGGGCTGTGTTTTCATGAGTGTGCTACTTTCTAGGTTTAGAACTTGCCAAGGTTTTATTTTGAGAAGAAGCATTACTTCCCTCTTCTGGAATTAAAAAAAAAAAAAAAAAAAAACAACTTAAAAAAATACCCAGAGCCCAGGGTGATCCTCAGGTCAGTCTCTGAAGATATTTCCCAGACATTCATCAGGGGTTCCTCAGCTCCTTAACACGGCTGCTGTATCATGTTTATTTGTTTCTCCTCATAAATTTGAACCATCCAAGAAGGGCTGATGGTCTGAGTTTTGGAGTAGATGTGACAGCAATAACTCTGCCCGTAAGTTACTGCTGCTGAACAGCTTTAGCAATACGAGTGGCTTAGAAGCCATGAGGCATTTGTGTCAATGCTTTGAAAATCTCCTAAATTTAGCTCAAGTTAAATGGAAGTGCTTTCCCGGGCCCGGAAGGAGGCACTGTGAAACACCCCGGCTATTTACAGCAATAATGGGGACCAGGTCGAGGCGTCTCTTCTCGTTCACTTTGGCGGAGTATCCGTCACCGCTCTTCGCCCTCTGACCACTTTGGTGCTCCCCCCGCCCCGCCCCGCCCCGTGTGGTGATATTTCACCGGAAGAAGAAGTGAAACGCAGGGAGTGGGTGGTGATGAGTGTGAGGTGACTGACCAACGGAGCCCCTTTGAAAACAGAGCAGCCGAGAACGCCAGCGCCCTGAAAACTGCCTTAAACACAACACTAGGGAAGCTGCGTCTGTCTCTTCTCAAGCAATAGAGTCAACCCCCCACCACCGCCACGGGGCGAGGCTGCCGTTTAAGGGATTGCTTCACACAGCAGGCGTCGTGACGAGAGGTCATTTGTTTAAAATGCAGAGGAAAAACACTCAACTGTGCAGCTTGTCTTCTGGAATAAAAGTGGCCCGGTTTCTCCATCTGGCTGCCATTGGTTTTGGTTAATGTTGCAGATGACCTGATTTTTAAAATGCTTCCACGTTCCTGGGAGCCCTCTCTTCTTCCTTCCTGTCACGTTTCCCCCAGCTCCCCACCCCCTTGCGGCTTGTCTTCTCCACACTCTTCGCTCTTTCCTTCCTCCCTGCTCTTCTCTTGCTATGCCGCGGCATCTCCACTCTCAGCTTTTTAAACGCATGGGATTCAGCGCAGATAGCAGGCAGCTGGGAAGGTGAGTCACAAGGGGCGTTTCATCAGTCACAAAATGACATCAGGAGACAGAAGCCCGTCTCCAGCCAGCATCTTAGAAGTGCTTGATGTTAGGCTATGTCTCGTGTTGGCCAAAGTGATTTTTTTTTTTCCACTCAGATTAAACCAGGCAAAAACTAGCCAGTGCTCCTCCTCTGCTGTTGCTGCTTTTCCTAAACTCTACTCATCTGATCTCTCCTGTTGTATGGCTCTTGGGAGCTGATTACCTTGAGCCAGAACTCCCTACGGATAAGAAAGAAATGGAACAAATCTTTCATATTGAAGTATCACATACAGATAGAGCTAAGGCTTGGCTTCTTGACTTGTTCTGGGGTTGATTTTTTTCCTAGATTATCAAAGCAAGACAGGCGATGTGCCAACAAAAAGAAATACCATTTCAAAAGCCCACCAATCCTTCACCATCTTGGGTCCGTTTTATTACATCTTCAGAAGGTGATTATGTTATTCCCAAACTCACAGAATATATTGTCTTCTGCATTGTCTTTTCTTAAAACAAACAAACAGATATATCCTGTATAGTCAACTGTTTCTTCCAAAAGACTCTCTTGCTTTTCAGGGAGGGAAGTTTCAGGTCACCTGGACTATAATCTTGGAAAAAGTGAAGGTCTGCCTGTGGTTGAAGTTCCTTTGGGGAATGTGGAATTGGCACTCTAAGAGGCCTAACCTTCTGTCACTTCCTGTAGGGCAATTAGTTTCACGGGGATCCTTGAAGAAATGTTTCATAGTGTTTTGTGGAAGGGGTGGCTGTCTGCCCATGTGCGGGAGGAACCAAATTGTTGGGAGAGCTTGGCAAATCACCCTGACCACTTTGGTATTTTCATATGTATTTTTTGGGCCAGTGTGATAGAAAGAGACATGTTGACCTTACAACCAAACTTCTCATGGAATAAAAACTGATGAAGATCTTGCATCTTCAAGAATTTGATGACTGAGCTTAAAGGGAATGTACCCCACAGGTGGACCAGCTCCTGGTCAGTTCCCTCCAGTTGGAGTAAACTATTGAATTGAGGGTCTAGAAGCTGGATAGTTTTTTTCTCAATCTGTTATCATTATCAGAAAATGATTACCTAAGGATACTGGTAGCAGCTGACTGGTTAATCAGAAAAAAAGCCTTGACAAATAGAGTAAGTAGCATAGGTCAGAATACAGAAATCCTTTTATGACCTGCCAGGGGAAAAAGCAATAGGCAAAAGTGGATTTTGAATTTTAAATAGTCATTGCAAAATCTAAATTATGCAAAATCTATTTCTATTTCATTCTCTTAACATATGACAATCTAAATCTTAAAAGTATTATGCTCTGTAAAAAATGCTGTCAGCCAGCTTTGCTGAAAATTTTATCTTCTGTAGCTCAGACAAAGGGATAAAATTGCCCCAGGAATCTTTGATCCCAACCACTTTGGGTCTGAAGAGGAATCCGCACCCCCACCCCACTCACAATACCCCACATGTGTTTTAATTGTGAAAGATTGACATTTTCCACAGATATCATTGAACCAAGAATGGAAACTCCTTTCTGTAAGAAAAACAAACAAGTTACATTGTAAATAGTTATATTAATTATTTTCCATGTGATTAAAATGCAAGATTTTGTTATTTCCTTTAGCACTTGGATAGTTCTTTTCGCTGTCTGAAATGGCTCACTTTGACCCATTTCCTTGGTCAGCAAGCTGAAATGGATAGTCTCTGTTTACATGTGGACTCCTGTGTGTCTAACTTTTGATTATGTGGGACCAATGGCCAGTATATTCTAATGGACACAAATCTCCCACCCCTGGTTAGCATTAAACTGTTCACCTTGCCATGTCTATCTTGCAACAAGACCTAACTTGCACCTGCCTGTTACTCTGCATGATTGGACTTCAAAGACTATTACAAATGAGGAGAATTGCATTTATAAAATGAACTTAAAGCACACACACAGATTCATACACATCTCACCCTTATGGCGCTAGATCAACCCTGGAAGGCAGAACTGTGCACATCCAGTTCCTTTGCAAGGTCTTAGTGGTGAGAGCCAGCAGTCAGCCTGATGGATCAAATGCACTTCCGTAATGTTTAAGAAGGATTTGAAATTATTTAAATCATTTCTGTGTTCTTTCTCACTCTCTTTTTCTTTTCATTGTTTGTTTGTTTGTTTGTTTGTTTCCCTTTATTTTCAAAATGTTGGTTGAACAAGAGGGCGAATGGGGGGAGAACTTCGGCATTTTTGAACTCTTTGTAGGTGGGTACTAAGTTGGTGCATTGTGATTTCTGTTTCTTATGAATTATTAAAAACCAGAGCAAATCTGCTTCCAGTAACATAAAACCAAATCTAAACCCAGACCTTGTTGGAGTTTGCCTGTTGCCACTGGTTGTCGTGCTGCTCATTGTCTTGGGTTTCCTGTCCTGACAGTATCTCTGAAGCATCTCACATAATTTCCTGGTGTGGTCTGATTGTGCCAGGAATAAAAAAAGAATGAGGAATGACCTACTGTCTCACTGTGGGTAATGAGGATACAGTATGCATGTGACCAAGTAGAAGGCTATGCTTTCATTTGAGATTGGGTTCTTCTAAAAATGACCTTCACTTCTGTCCGGGGATACTGGCTGTACATCTGCAATTCAGTAAGTGTCCTTTAAGGTATAAAATCGATGAAGAGGAAAAAATAATTTTCTGGGAGCATTAGGTGAGTTAAACAGGGTTAAATATCCTCTGTTAATTTGTCAGAATTCCTAGTCGGTTTAATTACTACTTAAGGGAGAAGGTAAAGGTTTTTGTGTTTTTGTTTTTGTCTACATGGAAGCCAACCTTAATATCTCAAACTGCTTGGTGCATTTTAAAAATATGATTTTGTGGCTTAATAAGATCACTGAACCTGTGTTAATTATGCTGGAAGTTATCTGACAATGTCGAGGAATGGTCCTTCTATTTTGGTAAATAAAACAATTTTATTTGACTAGTTAACTATTAGAAAATCTGGAAGGTAAACATACCTATTCTTTTTTTTTTTTTTTAATACCTATTCTTTTGAGTTAACACAACCCTATCTTGTTGTTTATAGGAAAAATAGAAACCAAAAGTCTTTTGTTATCTCTGGCATAGCTTCCATTCTAATTTGAACCACAAATCTTTACTCTCTTACTAAGTTCAAAAGTGGCCTAATATAGGTACCTGAAAATACAGTATTAAGAAGGGAAATTGCATTGCACAAGATTGCTTATGGGAAGAAAGGGTCAGAAGGAGTTACTGGTGCATACTAGTTACCATATATTTGGTTAAATTTGATCCAATTTGTAGTGAGAAGAAAGGTGTCTTGAAAATTACCTTTTTTTTTTTTTTTTTGCAACTACTTATATAACGACCAGCCTAGAAGGAGAATTTCGTTTGCTCAGTAGCTGCACTGCGTTGTATCCAAGGTAGAGGTTTTTAATGTTGCTGATTTACCAGAATGGTCTTTGCTACCTTTTGCATGCCTTTCCTCCAAGTGTTTTGAAAGGCATGCCTGGAAAATGTTTGCAAGTAGCGAAGCATACTGAAAGTCCCACCGTCTCAGATCAGTTCATGTCAGGGACCGCTGAATGTGGCAAGTCATCTCCCTCAGCTCCAGACTGAATTCCATCTGCTCAACCTTTCAGACCAGTGTGTTCTGTTTTAGTTACTGAAAACAAGCTATAGAAATGGACAGTTCTTAAGCACATGAAATGCGATGGCACACACACAAAGAAGAGTCCATTGCCCCTTTGGAATTTCCCATGCTTTAAAACCATGCTTATCCTAGTATAAAACCCAATGTAAAACAAGTCTGAAGTGCAATTGAGAGAACTCAAGTTTCACTCCGTGGAATAGGTGGCTTCATTTCCTTGTCACTGGACTTCTGGCACTGTCCTTCCCTGCATCTTGTTTGGAATCTTTCTGTTTACCCAATAGTCCATATTGTTTGCAACTTAGAAGCAGGTGCAAAATGTTACTCATCTTAAAAATTCTCCACGCTTTGCCTAGAAAAGTGTATCATTCATAGTTTGCCTTCCAGTAACAATTTTATATTCACATTGGTGAAAATATTGTCTATGAGCAATTATACACAAAATCAGTTTTTTAATCCAAATACTATTTCACATGGACTAAGAGAATTAGTAATATTAAGGTACTTGTTTTATAAAAGGAAGATTTTCAAAAAGCAATAGCTTCTTCCTTAATGTTAAAATATTGCAAACTCAGATTTGGTGCAAATCAAGCTCCAAGAAGATTGCACTGAATTCAACTTCTGAGCTACATTCTTAAGTAGGACATTCATTCGCTCTGAAAACATTGATTGCACATCTATCTGTGCATCCTAGGTAGGAGACAAGCACAGCACATACAGCATAATCCGTATCCTCGAAACTTCAGAGTAAATAGATCTTTCCGTTTAAAAATAAGTGGTTAAAGCAACACATCTTTATCTCATTTGTTTACTTTCTTTTAAAATAATAATGTTTTCAAATTAGTGGTGTGCCTTGAACGATTCCGTTTTTATCATTCCCTTAAAGCAATGAAACAAGAAACCCGCTGCTTTCAGTGTTGCCATGTTGTCTAATTGTATGTAAGTGCACTTAGTGAATCAGCATCGGAAGATCTGGGATATTTTCCATCGCATTACAGAAGATGAAAACATTTTTACTCATTTGAAAAATAGCATGGAGATGAAAAATACCGGTAGGCCTACATTAACTCAGTGAGGAAATACATGTATCTTCCCTCCTGTTCTTTTAATTAAAAGGTTAACTGCTATCTTTTGGTACGTTTTAAACACATATGAGTTTCCAGGTAAAGGGAAACATGTGATGGAATATTGAGACCTTGTCAGTGACACGATGTCTGTATCCTGGAAAAAGATAAAAAGTTCAGAGGCAAAAACAACAGCAACAAAAATAGTGTAGATGCTTTTATCCTACATTACATAAAGTTTATTTATTTATTTATTTTTCCAGAGATTGATATGTTTTATTTTTATCTCTTTATTTAACTTTTTTTTATTGAGTTATAGTCATTTTACAATGTCATGTCAAATTCCAACGTACAGCACAATTTTTCAGTTATACATGTTTCCTCTGGGAGCTATTGGGCCTGGATGTCGAGCTTGAGGCTCATATTTCTGGCATCAAAATCTCCCAATCAGCAGATGACATCACAACGAGTACTGGGATCTCGCTGCAGTGATGCTCTCATACGGAGCCAAATCTCGGATATTTGTTGTCTATAGGTAATGACTGGAGTCCTAAGACAACTTCAGGTAGAATTTAGTCATTTATTATTTTCTATCAGAAACTCCAGCTCAGAAGATCCTTGACTATGTGAGCCAGAAATTTGACACTGAATTCAACATTCACTCGATTCATACTTGCTGATTGTGCACTTCAGTCTTCTGAGGACTTCTCTGTACACATAGTTGCAATCAATCCAGGCAACCTTCCTGCCTTCATGGGGTCTGCATTCTAAGGGGGAGTAAGGTAGTGGGAAGAACCGAGAAGACAGGCAGATTAAAAGAATACGGCATGAGAAGGGGTGCCATTTAGACGAGGTGATCAGAGCTGGCCTCTCAGAAGAGATGATACTTGAGCAGAGACCTGAGTACAGTGCAGGAATGAGCCATGACAGTATCTGAGGGAAAAGCATGTGCAAAAGCCCTGGAGTGAGAGCTTGCTTGTGTATATAAGGACTGGCAAAGAGCCTTGTGGATGAAGCAGTGTGGACAAGAGAAGTGGGAAAATAAATGAAAGTGAAGAGTTAGGCGTGGTCAGAGCATGGCAAGATCTGGGGATTTTGTACTAAATATGGGAAGACGATGGACAGATTTGAACATGGAAGTTATATAACCTAATTTTTCTTTTAAAATGGATCCCTCTGGCTGCTGAGAGAGGAGATTAAGAAGAAAAATAAGAAAGGAAGGAAAGGGTCCATTGTAGGGTGTAACAGTAGTCCAGAGACATGATGGGGCGTGAACCAGAAATGTCAATGTTGACAAAGGGTTAGGTTTGGAATCTAACTAAGGATTTGTCATGAAGGCAGAGTTGACAAGATTGATATGCAATATGACAGAAAGAGATCAGGGAATGACTCCGGATTCTTAAAAAGTCTAAACCACAAAAATCTAAATGATAGTGTAGTTGACTGAGAATGATGGGTTAGGGGCCTATTTGGGAAGAAAATCATATTTGTTGTTGGAAATGTCAATTGATGATGCTTATTCAATATTCAAGTGAGGTAGAGTATCTACAAGGCTGGAGTTAAGGGAAGAAGTTGAGCTGAAACATAAATCTGAGAATAATCTGCTTTTAAGGGTTTATTGAAACTAGGAGATGATATGAAACCATTAAGAGACTGAATGTAGGATAAAGAAAAAGAAAAGTCCAAAGATGGACACATCTCTTGTTCCAGCATATAGAAGTCAGAAAACAGTAGAGTATTAAGGAATGTCCAGCTAAGTAGAGGGGAAAACCAGGAGAGTGTTCTGTCCTGGAAGCCAAGTAAAAGGTGTTTCAAAAATGAAGAAGCGGGCAACTGAGACAATGCCACTGAGTGGCTGAGTAAGATGGGGACTGAAGATTGACAATTGAACCTGATTTTGTGAAGGTCATAGCTGACCCTAGGCACAGCAGTTTCTCTGCAATATTGAGCAAGAAACCATGACTTCAGTGAGTTTGGGAGAACACGAGGAGGTGAGGAATTAGAAATGAGTACAGAAAATTCAAGAATTTTTTTCCTAAAAAGTGAAACAGAATGATGGTGAAATTAGACGTAAATATGAGACAAAGAGAGGATTTTTAAAAAGTTGTTATAGCATGGGTCTACTTTGGTGGGATTAATATTTAAGAGCAAAATATGTAATTCAAGAGTGAAAGTATTTCTTGGAAAGAGTGATAATCTTGAAAAGGCCAGAGAGATGGGCTCTAGGGCGTCAGAGGAGCAGTTGGCCCGAGAGACCAGGCAGTACGTCCCTGGAGCAGGAGCTAAGGACAGATGTAGGTTGTTTGGTAGAGATGATGATGAAACATAAGAACATATTTTTCTAATTTATTTTCTCAGAACAGGTAATCAGTAAGTTTATATAAGTAAGGTCGTCAGCTGAGAATGAGGAAGGGAAGAGTTCATGGAGGCTTAAGAAGCGTGAAATTGACCTTAGAAAGCACGAAGATAAGTCACAGGACAGTGATGAGAGCCGTGGCAGCCGTATTCCTACAAATATCAGGTAAACAAGTCAACATGGTGGTCTTTTGTTCTTCAGCCATGTTTAGTTTCTTAGGTGCAGGTTAGGAGGAAGTAAAAATTGGACTTAGCCAAAGCTGGGTTGGTTTTTTTCTTTTTCTTTTTCTTTTTTTCTCTGATGAGTGAGGTGGTAGAAAAGAAGATGAAAGGATTTGAGAATGGAGACAAGAGAATGAATAAGATGAGCAACCACAGAAGCTAAGTTGGTCAAGGAGAAAGCCCCTGCTTTTCTCCTTGTTGTGACTCAGAGATGCTTTGAGAATATCTAAGAATTGTGGGCGTGATGGTGCCAAAGAGAGTGACCTAGAAAGAGAAGAGATGATGATGAGAGAGCAGATGCTTGGAATGGATAGTTTGGCGGTGGTGCAGTCATTGGTAATGACGTGGGGTAAAGTAAATTGTGTGCACAGGTGGCCGATGTCTAGGCAGGAGGAGAGCAGGATTTTCAGACGTGAGCAAGTTGAGGAGCTGTGTGGCCAGGTTAGTGGATGGAGTAGTGGTGGGGGAAAAACAGTTGATAAAACATTCTTTTGTGGCATGTGTGCTTCCAAGGAGGTTCTTAGGGAGGAGAGAGGATCAAAAGTCTGGAAGTAGCAAAGAGCAGAGCGAGACCTGCCTCTCCTGCAGGCTAACGGTATGCAGGTTGTGGGAAGGGAAAATAGCCGTCCTTGAGGGGGCTGCAGGGGCCGGTGTCTTCAGAAAGCAGCTGTGCTTCCCAGAAGATTTCAGGGATGATGATGGCAGCCTTTAGATCTAGACAGAGTAATGGAAAGTCTTGGCACGTGGAGAGGGGTCAGAGTTCGAAGCACACGACAGACCATGGTGAACGACATGGGGATACACGCATGAGGGAAGGCAAGGGCCCTGGATGTGAACTACTTTGGTGAGAGGCAATGGAGGATGGGGTGTGATGGCCCGAGCCTGGGGGTTACACAGCCATTTCTAATGACTCACGAGGAGGCAAGGAACATGTGTGTTGAGAGGAGAGGGCTGGGATGGGCACAGCATTTTCACAAGAACAGGAAGTACTTCGAGGGCTTCCCTCAGGGCTGAGACAACATTGCTCAAAGCCAACAGTGCCAATTTGACTCCTCATTCAAACAATTCAGTGTTATCCTGTGACCGTACTCTCTTCTTAAGAAAGGTGCCCCTACCTAGGTGGGCTGGGGGCCGGTCTCACCTGGGTTGGGCCCTCAGGGGACCGTAATGGTAGCAGCTGCACAGAGTCCACACATGAGTGTCATTCAGCCCTATACCCGAGCTACAAATGGCATATTAAAAAAAAACAAACAAACAATTTTCAACAGTTAAACCTTCTACTCTAAGCTCTACAGTAGTATCAATAAATTTTGTCTGCCTGGGGAACTATTAGTTTTCCAAGTCACTTTGCAACCAGAGGCCCTTCAGCTGGGCAGTTTTCTAACTTCCAACTCATTCCCCACTTGTGCAATTAAGAAGACTATAAAGGGTATAATGAAATAGACCTTTGGGAGCCACAGACCCAGCACACTTTCCCTGTGGTTCATGAATTCAAATGGCGAAATGTGTCCAGCCCTGGCTGCTTTCTTTGAATAAAACAGTAGGAATCACCTGGGTTCTGAGTGTGTTTTCAGAGCTCGTGGGGTTCGGGTAAGCTGTTACACACAGTGCCACCTCGATGGCACTGGCTTGATAGGTCGTTTTATACCATAGAAAATGCTCCCTGGAGTCTGCCCCATGGGCACTTTGGCATGTGCTGTTCTGTGCTCCTGGGAGGTCTCTGCCCCAAACGGTCACCCTGCCTGCTAACTTCCTATTCGTCCTTCAGGGCTTGTCATTGTTGCGGCTCTGCTGTGCCTTGTCCAGCCTCAGCTTTGTCATCTCTTATGCTCACTGTACGTCACCTCACGTGGTGATTACTGTGAACTTGGCATTCCAGGGCCCCTAGCCTAGAGCTGGCCTGGCACAAGGAGGCCTTTAATAACTATTCAGTAACAGTGCTGCTGACATTTGTGTAGACAAGTTCACTGGCCCACATTCTTAGGCACTTTCATTGTGTTTTACCCGACATCTTTAATGCCCAGTGTCATCTCCAGTGTCCACACAGAGCTGATGCAGGACAGTTACAGGTGGTTCTTTAGACATTACTCCCAGACCACGGATGTAACTGTATTATCTCAGAATAGAAAGGGTGCTTTGGGTTGTCTCTTCCTTGCCATCAGTCTCTGGGAGATTATCTGGGAAAAGTAGAGATTAGAGTCCTTGGGGCAAGGATGCAATTATTCCCTCTGCTGTTGCACGCGGCAGTCTTTTGCGGCCGGCCAGATTCCTCAGGCCAGAGTCCCGTTACGTTCTCTAGAAGCTGGAGCACCCCTTCAGTAGGAGGACTTTGAGGGCTGACAGCGACTACTCATTAAGCACTTACTTATATACCACGTACTGTATGAAGCACTTGCTTCACTGATTTCTCCAAGGAAGATCCAATGAGGAAGAGACACTATTTTATCCCTATTTTATAGAAAAACAAATTTAGTCTTGCAAACGTTATGTAACTTTTCTTAAGTTTGCATCGCTACTAAGTGGCAGAGCTGGGATTTGCAGTCAAATGCTCTGCCCCTGAGCCAGAACCCCGAGAGCTGCGATTTGGATCTGGGTTTCTGAATCCAAAAGTTAGTGCCTACTCTTTTCTATGATGCTGCTCTAAGCAGGGCCCAGATCAGCAGTGTAAGGAACACCAGGGTTTGTGGCCAGCTTCCCGGTCTTCCAAGGGGAGAGCATCGTATCAGTGAGTTGAACTACCCTACCTGGGAATGATCTAATTGTTTTTTAAAGGAGGCCTCAGCTTGTGAATAAGCAAAAATAAATAGGAGCAACATTATTTAAAATCCACTTGGAGTTTTTAGTCATCTCCTAATAAAGCTACATATAAAATCTACACTTCAGTAGGCTGCATGTCATAGGCATTTCTATTTTAAATGTTCTCTGAAGGATACTCAGCCATATAATTTGACAAGTGAAAGCAACATTATAGACTCAGCACTTGGAAGCAAATTCTTTCTTCTGAGCTCATAATGTAAGAATCGTTGCTGTCGCCTAAGGAGTTTTAAAGAAGTGCATATAGGATGTGGCCAGTGAACTCTTGACGCTGCCTGTTTATTTCCAATTTATTCTTAAGTCAATCTGCAGTTGTTTTTTCCCCCTAGGCTTTCAGCTGAATTAACAGAAGAACTAACGGAAGCCCAGATGGATAAGCTGTTCATGGTAGCCATTGAATGGAGGCCATCATCAGTGAGATTTATTATTGAATTAGTAACGGTACCTTGCATAAATCAAAGGCCAGATTTATTGCTAATGCTCCATGCTGGCACCCTGTGGCATAATAGTGGCGGAGGGGGAGGGATGTAAGGTCAATAAGGCACCATTCTGGTGTCCTAAGAAGCTCCTGTTAGCAACAGCGCTATCAGTAGAGCTAAGTGGCAGGCACTGGGATAGATGCATTGCATTTCACCTGTAAGTGTTGCAACTTTCTTACTTTGTAGGAGTTATTATTGCTGCTTGACAGATGAAAAAACTGTCATGAAAAAACAGATGAGGCTCAGAGAGGTTAAGTGGCTTGTCATTGCCTTGCGTCTTGCCTCAGGCACGCTGAGAGGCATAGCGTTGTCTGGCTCTCAGTTTCCTGCCATTACCGTTCCACCACACCACTTCCTAAAGTGCTTCCTATTTGGTGACAAAAATAATCAGATATAGGAAAGGCTAAAAGAGATACATACAAGTCGGGAACACAAAAGGTAACTAACTGCATCAAGATCCTAGGGTGCGTCAAAGGGGAGCTGACTTCAATTTGGCAAAAAAACCAAAACAAAACAAACAAAAAAAAAAACACATGGTTGGAGTGTGTCAGATAGAAGGAAGGCAGTCAAGATGGGGACGAAATCTGGACTGTGGAAAGTTCCAGAGGCATGAAATGGCATAGCAGGTGTGGAGGGACACGGTAGGAGATGAGAATGAAACTGAAGGCTAGAGTCATACAGACTGTCTGAAGGGCATGATCCTGATGGTAAGTCAAATGTTGTTAGCAAGCTCCCAGTATGGTCGGAAGGGCGGTCTGCAAATGAGAGTAGAGGAGAGATACTGGAACATTGAGAAATAAAAAAGGTGAGGTTGAGTGGACTAGGTGAGTGAATTTAAAGGTGAAGAAGATGGAGAAGAGGACAGAGGAGAGAAAAATAAGATTTAACGTTCATGGAGTCCTTCCTGTATGCTAGGTGCCCTGCTCAGCCTCAACACAAGCTATCTCATTGAAACCACATGACAAATCTATGAGAGCAGTATTTTTATTATTCCCATTCTACAGATGGAAGAAAGTGATGTATGGAAGATGCAGTAACAGCCGGCAAACTGTAGATCTGAACAGGCAGTTTGACTGCATTGCCTTTGATTTTCACTATCGTGTCACACAGCTTCCTGGTTGAGTCTGAGGTTTTTCTTAACTAAGATAGGGCCTGGGAAAAGATGAAAAGGGAGAGAGATTTATTGAGGTCATTTTTGCACATTTTGAGTTTCAATTTCCTATAGGATATCCAGGTAGGAGTGGTTAAAGAATTGGAAAGAGAGAAGGAAACTAAAGCTAAAGAAGGTATTGCTAGGTAGACAGTGGTTGATACCAAAGGACCACATCAGCTCGCTCAGTGAAAGGGTAGAAATAAAAGCAGCAGAGACAAGAATGAATTCTGCCCTTGAAAATAAATAAATACACACGAACATAGACCCTTCAGACAATGCAAATCCCATAAACTCGAGTAGTATTTATTTTTCATGATGCCTTTTGTAAATTTTTGTTCGAGCATGAGAAAGATTTATTTGCTTTGCTTCTCAAAATCATTGCCTTATTGAACTGTGAAGGATTGGTCTCCCCAAAGTCTAGCTCCAGAGAGCCCTGGGCTTCGCTGGAAAGTTATCATTACTGATGTTCACAAACTTCTCTAAATTGGACTTCATAAGATTCACATTTTAAAATTATCATGAATAAATATGTTTCCAACAAGGAAGAACAGTATTGTAAAAACTGGAAGTAAAATAGCTTGTTTCTTCCAAACTTGTCCCCCTCTCCTTCCAGTTCCCTTCCTCTCCATCTCCTCCCTCTGGCTGCAAACTGCCTCTGCATGCTGTCGTTCAGAAAGAACCCTAGATGACAAAAGGACAGTCGGCCTGAGTGAAAGAAGAATTCATGGCACACCCGGAGGCAGCCTACCCAAGAGAGACACGGTGATGCTAGCCCACCGCGGGCTCCAGAGGGCAGGTGTTGGGGTGGGGGAGGGTTGTGTGGAGGACAGACGTTCACGTGGGCGTCGTTTAGCAAGTACTGTCTCTCAACTTCCCAATGGCAGGAAGAATTTCTCTCATAACCATCCAGGGGAAAGAGCAATTCAAGGCATGACTGCTTAAATGCTTTTTTTTCAAAAAAAAAAAAAAGAAAAAGAAAGAAAAAACCATTTTTTCCTTCTAAGGTGCATCCTGCATAGGAGACAGTGCATCTTGGAACTGGCAAGGCAGACTGCGAAGGAGACTTTTTTACACAGTCCAAAATGTCCTGTGGCAAATCATCTCATGAAGAAAACTGAGCAATGTCAAGGGCTGAATTTAAAGAGCATCTCAAAGTTTCCTGGTGATTCTCCTGTATTTTATAAAAATCATTTACATGTCTCTTTTTGGTCATGGCAATGTCTACTGGCACAAACAGCACAGCCACAAAGTATTCTTTTGATTTTAATAGCTCATCTTATATATATATATATATATATATTTATATATATATTTATATATCTGCTTATCTTCATTTCCTCAGCAAAAGGGGAAATAAAAAAAATATTGATCTATAAAATAAGCTGATGATAACACAATGCCAAAAATAGCTTATGTTAAGTGCAAGGGGTGAAGCTTGAAAGCAAGCTAAATTGCAACAACATATTGATTTAACATTTTAAATACAAGACTTGCAATAAAATAATTCTTGAGCTATGCTTCTCATTTTTAGTTTACTTTTTAAAAACTACTCTATATACACATATCCAGTTGTAACACTTGACAGTAGCATATGGGGCATGACACAACTTTGGTACACATTGCAGATATGAATGGGTCATATGGGTAAATGACATGCCTTCCCCCCTTAGAGCACTGTACAGCCAGGTGACCAGCCACCTGAGCCCGCTGAATATTCCCACCAGAACCCCAGAATCCTTCCCAGAGCCATCGGAGACAGCGGGACCTCAGGCTCACTGGATCCATATTGTGTTTCCTCTCTCGGTTCTCCTGGGTTCCACTGTCAACTCCCCAAATGTGGAAAAGAACTGCTCCATTTCCTTCTGAAGCATGTCATTTCTTTTCTCCGCATCTTCCTTTGCTCTCTCGGCATTTCGCATTTTGATTTCTATCATCGTGAACTTCTTCCTTTCCTGATCCAGTTCATCATGGAGGCTCATCATTTCTGTCTCCAAAGTCAAGTTCCGCTGCTCTAAGCTACAGAAGGTGGGGGAGGGAAGAAGAGATAAAGCAAATTTACACAAATGCAAAACGGGTAAAGAATGTTTTCTCAACTCTGTCTCTGCAATGCATAGGAAATCGGAATGAGCCCTTTCAAATCAGTGAAGCAAGATCCACCAAATAAAAGGTGTTTTATATATATATATTTATATATATAACATATATAATATTGTATATTCTAATATATACAATTGTGTGTATATATATACATATATATATATATTTACTATTTCCTAAGATGACTTACTATCATTTTGACAAGACCCCAAGACCTCTCTTGGAGGCACTTCATTGTCATTTGATGGTGAATGAATGAATTTCAGCTCAGAGAAGCCAGAGACCAATGTCATGCAGCACAGAATGGCAAAGCAGGAGGAAGCCCAAACCGCATAGCTTCCTGGATCATTAAACGTAAATCTGACTTTATTAAAAGAAGGCCAGGGAGTGGGGCAGGGAGTCTGATAAAGTTGGAAGAAAAAGAGGACAGTCATTTCTGCTTTCTATCAAATGAAAGAGAATGATGGTGAAAATGTCATTATTAGAGAGTTTAAGTTCACTGCTAAGAATGGACTTCTCTGGGACATACAGAGTCCCATCTTATAAAAGTGGTACAGAAAATAGCCACCTTACATTAACAAGTAGAGATTACATGTGTTGAATAGGTAATTCCCCTGACATTTTGTGACAATGGAGTCTACCCAAGTAGCCTGCTCTCTGCAATTTCTATTGCTTTCCAAATTAATCTACCTTAAGAACTCTAGATTTGTATTTCTAGAGATTGATAACTGTATCCTTTTGGATAACTGTCCAGTTTTAGATAATTTCCTAAAAAACAGCAGAGCTTTCTCCATAAGCACCAAGTTCAAAAACAAAATTTATTATTGTTGTTGTTCAAAGAGGAATATTAAGCACTTGGTTATTATAAGATGTGTTTTGGTAATAGCTGATGTTTAAGTTTCTCTTATTCTGAGCTAAAGTCCCGGAGGTAGGTTTGAATTTGCTGTACTACTGAAATTTGAAAGGCTAATGCACATGTAGCTCTCAGAAATCTTGATTATTTTACTAATAATTTTCAAATTAAAATCTCAATTACTCCTCTGTTTTGAAATAAGAGTCTCATATATTGATATTTCATCCAGATAATCAAAAGAGCACTTAAATGAATCTGCTCTCCCTTTGTAAGCAACTGGGTTTGGAAAAAAAAATCACATTCCGTGATTTTTATCTGTTTTAATCAGTTTAGAAGGCTATTTTGATCACATGATCACATTTTTATACAGAAACCTGGTAGTGTGGAGGCTGTCACCCATAATTATTTTATAATATATTCTCTTTGCTTTCTAAAGCGATTTATTTTAGAATAAAAAAGTTGGAAGAAATTCAAGCTTAAATACCAAGGAAGCCAATCCTTTAAAAAAAAAATACTGATGCATTTGTGTGTATCAGGCACTTGCATGAAAATTCCAGGAACCTAATGGACTGAGTTAAAAAGAGAAGGGACCCTTCCTACGGCAAACACAGAGCAATGCTGAAAAAAATATGTAAGAAAAATATTTTTAAAATACACAGCCAGGATTAAAAGAAATAAAAGAGCACCTTTAGGTATCAGAACCAAGGAAGAAATGTAAATACAGAACAGCAAATGGAAGCACATGAGGGTACTGATCCTGGACAGAAGCCCTAGATGCAGCTACTAGGCTTTTCTTTGTCACATGGAGGGGAGGAGATCAACAGTATGAGAGAGGCAGAAGGCTGAACGTGACTCAGCCCGGAGCTTGAAACATCAATTGTCTTTATGAAAAAGAGACTACAAAAGCTCTACTTATGGGCTATGACAGAATTAAATCAGCAGAAGAGAAAATAAATAACTGGGAAAATAAATCTGAAAAAAATTACCCAGAGTGCCTCACATAATGAAAAAAGATGGAAATTTAATATAAGGAAGAGAAGTTAACAGAGATGGAGAATGGAGTAAGAAGGTCCAACAAACTTTAGTAAGGGTTGTAGAGGGAGAAAATTGAGAAATTGGGAGAGATTAAATAAATGAAAAAGGTGATAGATAAAAATATTCCAGAACTGAAAAAATATATGTCTTCAAATAATGAAAAAACATTTGACAGTTAATGGAAAGAATATAGCAGAAAGTTACTAATAAAAATAAAAGTGATATAGCAATATTAATATCAGAAAAAATAGACTTTTAGGCAAAAAAGTATTATTACAATGAAAAGTGACTATTACATAATGATAAAAGGATCAATTCATCAGAGAGATATCAGCAGTTCTGAGCTTTTATTCATCTAGAGATACAGCCTCAAGTTACTAACTATAAAATACAACAAAGTTATAAAGAGAAATTGATAAATCTACAAAAATTAGGAAATTTTAAGAAATTACAGATCTCTCTGATAAAAATTAGGAAGTGTAAAAGATTTGAACAGCTTGATTAATGGATTTGATCTATTGGTCATATATATGGTCTCAAACCAATAGTAAATAATAAATACTTCTTACCAGACCAAATAAGTGATATCATACAAATGAATTTCTGTGACCACAATATGATAAGGCTAGAAACTAATTTGGGAGTAGAGGGAGAAGAACACCAAACTCACATGTTTAAAAACTAAAAATCATACATACCAAGGATTGATAAAATAAAGTAATATCCATCTATTTATCACCTATTTAAGGATGTATATACGTACGTATGTGTATATGTATGTATGTATCTATCATCTGTCTGTCCATCTAATATCAATACTTGTGGGGCAGAGTTAAAAAGAATATAGAAATGTATAATTCTAAACAGGAATAATCAAGAATTAACTGGAACATCTACGTCTTATATTTCTGTGGCTTGGCCATGAGCCAGCTCCCTTGCCCTACTTTATTACAGGCCCCTCCCTTTGCTTGTTACATGGCTAGAAATGCTAAAGTGAGAGAGGCCAATGAGATGATATACTGTTGGAGGGTTCAACTGTTTTATCGAAATCCATGAAATGCACCACAGACTTGGAACATGAATGTATCACCATTGTTTTCATAAATGAATGTGTACATCTGCAGCCATTCAGAATAATGTATTTCCTATCTCAGTGCAAGTTCCGAGTGTTATCTCAGCAGCAGTTCAGAATTCTGGTAGCCAGTGGTTCCAAAAACGACATTCAGAAAGAAGAGTAAACTGATAAGACGATGACACCAGTTTTCTTCTTATTTAAACCTCCTGTCACTTGGCATTAAATAGGAGAATTCAAGCCAAGTTTCTGTTTCCAAGGAAGTAATTTCTCAATCTAACATATAAGTAGTATTTTTGTTTATATTTATTTTACATAGCTCTTAAAAATATGTGTCTTTTGGCTTGATAATTGATAAGTGGATGGGAAACATTAAAATAAAATAAGGTCAATTTTATATATAATAAAGAAACCATGTGGGGTTTAGAGCCATGGAAGCAGTTGAAGCAGGGCAAAGATTGATGCTCACAGACTGTGAGGATCTTAGAATAACTGCACAGGAAGAGGTCCACCACGGCCACAGCCTGGAACTGGGGCTGAGGCCACTGGAGGGGCTACTTCAGGCAGAACTGAGCCTCAGGCCTTCTCCTGACTGGAGCGTGCAGTGTTCGTCCCCTACACAATGCTGAAAGGAGAACATAAAAACAATCTGTTTCGTGGTTTTTTATGCCCCCAGTGAAAACATGGGGGTGTGGTGACCTTCAGGTTTCCAGCACAAGGTTGTATCTGTGAGTCCTGGGCTCCACTCTCTGAACTCCTGCCTCTCGAGACCACGGAAAGCTGACGGGCAGGGGCACTGTCCACACGGGCTGCTTAGTCAAGGCCCCTTGTCTTGCCCAGGTTGCTTCCTTGAAGTTGCTAAGCAAACTTCTTGCCTTGGTCACCTTATGAGAAGATGTCAATTGATACCAATTAGATTTCAGCACAATTGTTCCTTATAAATCATATTTTTTGCTCCCCATTTAGGGTACACTTTCTCTTGTCCACATGAATACACTTCATGCCATCGCTTCTCTCAAAAAACCTCCCTGGAGTCCAATGTCAATAAAAGCCAAGACTTTAGATGATCCTGAAGGCTCTATGGTACCTCTCCGAGCTCCCTGCCCAGCCCATCTCACGGCATTTCCACTTGCCCTTCTCCCAGTACCTTCATGACTTCCTCTGTAACCTCCTACAAGGCCCTACGCTTAGAATTAGCCCTCACCAACACTTCTTAGCCGCTTCCCTGCTTTAGTCTTCTACTTAGCATGAGATCTGTTTCACTTATTCATCTGCCTCCTCCAGTGCAGTGGAAGCACATTCCATGGGGGCTGAGGTTTTGTCTGTTTCACTCACTGATGAATCCTCAGGACCTGGGCCTGAGCCTGGCAGAGAGCAGACATCCACTCAAGCATTCAGCAATTGAAGGAATGAACAATAAAGAGCTGCTGAGCTCTACAACTTTTCTTTACCTTCATTTCATCCTCCTCCCATCAGTGAGAACAGACTCTATTCTCCATTCACCTCCACTCCCCACGCTCCTCTCCAGCCCTCTAACACCAATCCACACGTTAATTTACCACTAACAAGAGACGGCATTATTGAGCACCTATTCTCTGCCGGGGACAATGTGCAATGATTTCTTACATGCTTTTGAGGTAGATACGACCAGAATTTAAAATTTTCACATTAGGAAGCTGAGACTCACAGAGATGAAGTGAACTTCCCTAAAATTGCACAGCTTACAGACAAATGGTGAAGCTAGGACTTGAACTTGGGTCTCTGACTCTGGAATCAGCATATTTAACCCCCTGGGTGAGCCTGTCTCAGGGCAGGAGGCGGTCACACCCTCTGGGACAGAGAGGGGCTCCAGATCTGCCTCACCTCTTTATCCTGGACTCATACTCTATCTTCTGCTTGGTCATTTCCTGTTTCAGGCTGGACACTAAGCTATGCAGTGCACTGTGGTTGCTGGTGGTGTTGCCGACAAACGTCTCGCTGTTGTCGCTGCTGCTGGTGGCACGGCTACTTCGACCGCCCATACTCCTGCGGTCACTTTTGTTTTCATAGTCCCCGGGGTGGGAAAGGTCGTCCTGCGGGGGCCCATCCAAAACAGGGTCCTCAAAGTTCCCACCGTAAAAGTCTTGTTCCGGGCACGTGGTGGTGGACGAGCGACAGGAGTTGGAGTTCTCCGGAAGGGAGATTTCGCAGGAGGAAGTGGACCAGGTGGCGCTGTCGACGCTCTGTTTGTCGTCGAGGCTCAGCAGGGAGAACTGCTGGTGGACGTTATCATAGGTAGACAGCCTGTTATGCTGGCCCGCCTCTCCCGCGTGCTCCTTCTGCTTGTTATCCCTCAGGGTCACGTAGCCATTGGGCAGCCAGCTCATGCTGCGCCCGTTCCCAGGGTTCCCGAGGGTATCGGTGTTCAAAATGCTCATCCGCACAGTTCCGTTCTGTACACTGTGGGTGCCCATTTTGGTACCAGACCCCTTCAGTGAAGCGGTCCTTCTGGCCTGTAAGCTCCCATTGGGAGTGGTTTGGGTTTTCTCAAGTCCTTCTGCGTTGCTGCTGCTGAAGGACCCATTGGTGACTATCCCACTGCCCTTATTGAAGGCGGGATTCTTTTTGACCATGAGAGGGGGGCTCCTGGAGACGTCCAGCTTGTGAACGCTGTTCCTCGGGCTGTTGGTTTTGCTGCCTGATAGGGCTGTGGGGGATCCATTATCCCCGCTGCTTCTCTGGGGAGACTCGGACTTGTCCCAAGAGCACCGCCTTACAGGACTGTCCTTGGTATTGTTGTTCTCCTTGTTCTGTAGCTGACCCACGGTGATTTTCTTCTGAACATCATTGTTGTTGTTGCTCACTCCATCCTGGGGCTTGCTCTGCAGTTCTGCATCTTTGGGGAAGAGGTGATCATGCTTGCTAATCATCATTGACATCAACTGTTGGACCACCACAGTGCCTGGAATTGCACAGAAAACAAAGTAGTATGAGTGAAACAGTTTTGATTTCTTTCCTATTTTGAATATGACTCTTAAAGAGCCATGTACAGGTGACATTCAGCTTTATTATTGGCAGAGCCAAAATATATTCTTAATGATGATAATAGCAATAGCTGATGAGATTTCTTGAGCACTTAACATGTGCCATGAAATGTACAAAGAACTTTACTTTTGTTAGTTTAGTTGGGTTTTAAAACAAATCTATGAATAGACACTGTTATTATCACTGTCTTATAAAAGGTAAGTAACCTGACCAACGTCCCAAAGCTATTAAAGTGAAGATGCAGGGCTTGAACCCAGAAGTAGCCAGTTCTGAAGACCAGGCTCTCTCTTAATTGTCATACAACGTTTCTTTGAAGTTTGACATTTAACTATGAGAAATCGTTCTCTGAGGAGGTCACTGTGATCTCTCATCTGACACCTGCCTCAAATCAAGACATTTTAGTGGCATCCTGAAGTGGAAACCCATACAATCTCTAGTAGATATATGATCTGTCTTTATAATACAGCAAGACAATGAAGTTCCATACAACTTTTGCTGATCATTAAAAAGCTTCAGGGCATTTTAAATGACATCAGCCAAAATGGTGTAATAAAGAACTACACAAATCCTTGCCTTCATAAAAGTAACTGACAAAAACATTCTTAATCAACATTTTCAGAAAGCTGGAAATAAACTAAAGGCTTGAAATCTGGAGAGTGTTTATTCAAGAAAAATTATTGAATCTTGGTAGAGAACAGCAAGCTCCGTGGTGTTTTAATTCCTCCTCCTCTCCCTAGCTCTGTAGTAGTCTTGAAAACCAACAGCCCACAATCACAAAGGGAACCAGCAGTCTGGCAGCAACTAGAATGGGAAAAGCAGGGCTGGAGCCCCTTCAAAGCCCCATTCCCAAAGAACTGTCATTGTTTGACTTGTTTGGCGGTTCTCTGGAAGATGCCACTCAAAAGGCTTGTCTTCATTTTATCTGACTAGAAATTTGACCAGTATGAACAACATTTTTCTCAGGAGCATTTGTCAAAAGTAATTAGGGGCACTTTCATTTAAAATCATGGCTGCTTGAAGCAAGTGTATAACAGTTGAGCTAAACAATAAGTTAACCCAAAAGCTTAGGAGGAAAATCTAAGGAATGAGATTTCCATAGGAGGTGTTGAAAAACTCTGTTATATTCCTGAGAACCTAGAAGATTTCATGAATGCTTAAGATTCTGTGCATGCCCAGGGCTGTGTGCATGCTCAGGCAATAACTGAGAATTCCCCCAGCTCTCACCTCTAGCTGATCTTGAGGTTCTGCATAAGCAGGAACTGAAGGCTAAGGCAAAGCTGTAAACCATCTGGTTGAGTGTTGAAGGTTTGCCCCAACATGCACTCAGGGCCCCTTGATAAAGAATGGGAGACTTATTGGCTCTAGCCTTTTAATCTATGCTCAGTCCTTAGCTGACCACTAAGCAAACCAAGCAGAGACTTCAATGGCACAGATGGCAAATGACATAGACTTTATAGAATTAGTCCAGAAAAGTTACTAAACAAACAACAAACAGCAACAACAACAAAGGGAGGGTGAGAGTCTTATATCCAGTGTTCCCACGTTATTATATTATTAAAAATGTCTAGTTTTGAAACAAATAATGAGGCATGTAAAGAATAAATAAAGTATAGGAAAAAATAGACTCTGAGGAAACTGAGACATTGAACTCATTGGCTAAAGACTTAAACTTTTTCAAATGTGCTTTCATAAGTAAATGGAAACCATGTTTAAAGAAACCAAAGGAAAATAAGAGCAATGGCTCACCAGATACCAATAAAGAGATTGAAAATATAGAAAAGAATCAGGGGGAAGGGAAATAGCTCAGTGGTACAGCACATGCTTAGCATGCATGAGGTTTTGGGTTCAATCCCCAGTACCTCCATTAAACATAAACATAAAAATAAATGTAAATAGAAATAGAAATATATGAATCAAATAGATATTCTGGAGTTGCAAGTTACAATAATTGAAATGAAAAAATCAGTAGAGGGGATCAACAGCAGACCTGAGCAGGCAGAAGAAAGGATCAGCATACCTGAAAACAGGTCAATTGTTGTTATTCAGTCTGAGTAACAGAAAGGAAAAGGAATGAAGACAAATGAGCAGAGCCTCAGAGACCTGTGGGACACCATGAAGCATACCAGCACAGGCATAATGATACCAGAAGGAAAGTAGAAAGAGAAATGAGCAGAAAGAATATTTGAAGAAATAGTTGCTGAAATCTGATGAAAAACATGAATCTATACATTCAAGAAACTCATCAAATTCCAAGTAAGGTAAAGACAAAAGGATTCACACCTTGACCCATCATAGTCAACTGTCGACAAAGAGAGAACCCTGAAAGCAGCAAGAGAGACACAACTCATGCATAAGGGATTCTCAATAAGATTAACAGCTGACTTCTCATCATCTCTCATTGCTAGAAGGCAATGGGATGAAATTTTCAAAATGTTGAAAGATAGTCAAGCAAGAAGTCTATATCCAAAAAACCTATGCTTCAAAAATGAGGGAGAAATAAGACATTCCTAGTTAAGCAAAAACTGAGAGAACTGTTCACTAGCAAACCTGCTCTTTAAGAAATATCAGTGCTTCAGGGCATTTTAAACAAAGAGAAGACCTTCAAGGAAGAAAACAATTCTCTTATATAGATAAAAACCTATGGTTCTCATTTGATCCTCGTATTTTTATTATTCACTGTAAAGTATGAATTAGAAGTCAATATCTTACAAATTTCAGACAGTAAAAATAATGCAGTCAGCAGTGGCTAGAAAGGTTAATCTTTTATAAAAAGCAGTAATACACTTCTTAATAATCAGTGGACTTATTAGGTTTTATAGTGTATTAGCTGAAATCTCAAAATACATTTTATGTATTCCTCACTGACTTACAAGTTGGATGCTCCCACCCATTAGAACAGGCAGCCACCACTAACTAGGCTTCTAAATTAGTTTCACAACTTTGGATGTCCCAACTCCCTAAGAATCTTTTTAACTGTTATTTTTATTCATATACCCACAATAAAGAACTAAAAGCTAATGCAAGCATTAGTTATTTTTGCTTTGGCTTGAAATATATTAATGTGGTGTGTTAACTGTGCTTATATCATCTTGATAAAAGCTCCTAAGAGTAATCTCTGATAAATAAATGCAGGGAAACTAATTTTAGTTAGTAAATATAATCTTTCTGTAAAATACTTATATAAATTTGGTGGAGAAAATGATAAGTGCTTTTGACAATGTAGATTTCTACTGAAACACCTGCCAACTAGCTGTTGGAGAGTAGAATGTAGAGAATACATTTTTTTCTAATTTTGAATTTTTTAATGCACAAAAATAATGTCCCAGAAACAGAACAGGTGTTGACTTATTAACGATGAAGCACTACATAAAGAAATCCCCTGCTCACTTAGTAAATAGGAAAATAGTGTAAATAGATGTGAAAGGAGGTAAACACTTCAGGATTAAATGCAAACCCTCAAGTTGTATACAGCATTCGTATATGACTTATTATCTCATAGCAATATTATTTTCATATTGATATAAATGACATTTATATTTACTGGTAAGATGCTTTTGACTCATAAATTAAACAAAAATGCGGAAGAGGTAGTTAACCAATGCAAGATGAGAAAAAGGTCAGTGGCCTGACCTGGGTGGGATGAGGCCACTCGTTAGCTTAAAGCAACACTTGGGCAAGATTTGACTCTGATTATAACGATTATAATTCAAAGTCAAATTTCAAATAGGAAAAAATACATTATATCCATCTGTATCCTGTGCACTCCTGTAACTACGCAAAACCTCTAACATATTTAGATCAGGAATCTGCAATATGTCAGGTTTGATACTGGCCAATGCTGCTCAAACATTTATGTTCATACAAATTATCTGGAATTTCTATTAAATTATAGGTATTGGGAGGGGCATGAGATTTTTCACATTTCTAATCAGCTCCCAGATGACACCAGCAATAACAGAATAGAAGCACTGGCATCACCTGGAAGCTTCAAAATTTTAGGACCCACTGTAGACCTTCTGAATCAGAATTTGCATTTCAGCCAAATCCCCAGGTGATTCCTGTGTGTGTTAGAGTCTGAGAAACTGTGTTAGGTGGAAGTGTTTCACTTACATCTTCTAAATTAAGTTTCTCATAAGGCTGTGAGACAGGACTTAGCATTGTTCAGATGAGAAAGTTGAGGTTCAGAGAGGTTATGGTTTTGCCTATGGCCACATAGATGATGAGTGACCAGGGTGAAATCTGATACTTCATCTTCTCACTGTTAAGTTATGCACTTGTCTTAATATATTTCAGCTGTTGGATTTAAAACTGTAGTAATAATAAATAACCTTGGTGTTGTTCTAAATAAGAAACTAAACAAAAGAGAACTATCTATTGAATCATCATCAATTATTACGGAGCTGTGGAAGCAAAAAGACAATGAAATTAACAGTATTATATATCCATCTATTCCCTTTTAGTAACCTCTGAATTTGTCATCCTATTTTCAATGCATGTAGCAATGAATCTGAAGAAAATATTTTAGCATAGTTAATGGCTGTCAACACTGTCACTATCGTGTACTGTGTTTGAAGACATGGGCTCTTAGTTCTAGCTTGCTATCTGCCCGTATAACAGACACACTTTCAAATGTTAGCAGCCTCTATGGTATAGGACTCTGCCTAGTACTCTGCCTATTTTGGGAAAATGGAGCTTTTCCCCATCACTGGAATATGCCATTTGAAACATCACTGTTTTTTTTTAATCATAGCTGTGAACTATGTGGGGCATTTAATTAATGGAAGATAGACACCCCAAGGTCTCCATGATGAGTCTGTGAACAGCCAGGCCAATATACACTTGCCACGATTGTGAAGTGAGTGTCAGGGCCTTAGAGATTTAGAAGTATCTTTCTTTTACCTTAGGAGGCTTTGCTTTCATTTAGTCTCCAGAATTATAAATGACAGTAGTTCCTTGTAAAGGGACTTTGTTTCAATTTTCATAGCCATTTAGGACAGACTAGCCTGGTAGTGGTGATGATGTGTGTGTCTTTATATGCAGTCTTTTCTTCCTTCGTAATCCATCCTCTCTGTCATTCTCTTCCTTAGAATACTAATGATAAACAGGAAGCCCAAACAGTGAGGTCAGAGTGGTTACGATCACCAGTCCATTCTGAAGAGTCCAAGCAGACTGGGGAGTTCCACTGGGCTACATGTTCCAGCAAGTCCCCCAGGCTCATATAATTATATACACATTGAATTTAAATCCCATATTATGGGTACTTTTCTTCATAAGAGTTGGATAAGAATTCAATTTTCCTTTGAAGGCACCTAGGCACTTTAAAATACATACATATATACACACACATATATGGCAGCACTCTAGTAAATGTAGATTCAGTTAGTGGTTTTTTGCAATGAATAACCTTGCATATGTTTCATTTTTAGCACATGTACACGTTATCTGTAAGGTATATGATATATTTTGACAAATGACAGTCCTGAAAACACCACCTAATCGTTAATATAGATAATTCCCTCGTGCCCCTTTGAAGCCAATTCCGTACCCTTACCTCCTGTCCATGGCAACCACTGATCCACTTTCTGTCACTGTATCTTTTTCTTTTCTAAAATTTCATATAAATGGAATTATACAGTATGAAGTCTTCTGTGTGTAGGCATTACTCACTTAGCATAATGCTTTTGTCATTTATCCATATTGTTATCCATGTGTCAGTAGTTCATTCTTTTATTGCTGACAGTATTCCATTTTATGGATGTATCAATATTTTTTATCTATTCAACAATCGATAGACAATTAGTTTTCAGACTGGAGCTATTTTGAATAAAGTCCGCATTGACTACAAGTCTTGGGTGAGCATATATTTTCTTTTTTCTTGGGTAAATACTTAGCACAATGCTCTGCTGGGGCTTATGGTTAGTGAATAATTAAGTTGATAAAAACTTGCCTAATACGTGCAAAATGGCTCTAACATTTTGTATTTCTACCAGCCAAACTTAGTATTTTCAACCTTAACTTTATACTTTGTAGAGGATGTGTAGTGGTGCCTCATCATAGTATAAATTTGCATTTACTTAATGACTAAAGATATTGAGCATTTTTCTTTGTTATTTGTTATTTATTTATCTTCTTTGATGAAATTTCAAATTCAGATCTTTCACTCATTTTCACTGTGTTCATTGTCTTATTATTACTGTATGAGTTCTTTATATACACTTAAAACAGGTTATTTATTCAGATACTTGATTTGAAAATCAATACCAGTTATGTCTGGGTCTTTCTATTAGATAATTTTTCTCCTGGCTATCGTTCATATTCTTCTGATTATTTGCATGCTGGTTGTTTTTAAGCGAATGGAAAATAGTGTGAGCTTTAGAATTTTTAAAGCTTTAATTTTGAAAAAATATCTTTAAATTATGCTGGACTTTTTTTCTGGCATACATTTAGGTGTTTGAAGATAAGTTGGATTTTTTTTTTGACACTTATAGGCTTTATTTTGATCCATGTCCCTTTGAATTGCATAGTTTCTAATGAGAAATCTTTAGAGCAGTTTAGGTTTTTTTTTTTTTAACTTTTTTTATTGATTTATAATCATTTTACAATGTTGTGTCAAATTCCAGTGTAGAACACAATTTTTCAGTTATACATGAACATATATATATTCATTGTCACATTTTTTTCCTCTGTGAGCTACCATAAGATCTTGTATATATTTCCCTGTGCTATACAGTATAATCTTCTTTATCTATTCTACAATTTTGAAATCCCAGTCTGTCCCTTCCCACCCCCCGCCCCCTTGGCAACCACAAGTTTGTATTCTATGTCTATGAGTCTATTTCTGTTTTGTATTTATGCTTTGTTTTTGTTTTTTTAGATTCCACATATGAGAGATCTCATATGGTATTTTTCTTTCTCTTTCTGGCTGACTTCACAAGCAGTTTAGGTTTTTAACAGTTTTAGGCTTCATCGATGAACCAATATTGATACATTATTATTATTAATTAAAGTTCATAGTTTATACTAGAAATCACTCTTTGTGAGATCTGGGTTTTGACAAATGCATAATATCATGTACCCACCATTACAGTATCATACAGAATAGTTTCATGGCCCTAAAATTACTTTGTGCTATACCTATTCCTCCTTCTTTTTCTCCCCAAACCTCCATTGAATCATTAGAATTTCTTTTAAAAATTTTATAGGAACTGGTCCATAATTGTAACATTATTACCAAGGTAATACCCTTCTGAGGACTCTACACAATGCCTAAGTATCAAGATCTTCTACTCTGGTTGTGGGAAACACAATTATTTCAAGCTTGGTATGAGGGCCCGGGAAGGGCCCAGACCACTGATTTCTGGTACTTCCCCCTCCCCCCAGAGTAGTGTAGTGTCCTTGCATGCAAGCATAAATCAACCCTCAGGCAAAGACTTGAGGGATACCCACTGCTGATCTCCCAATAACCTCTGTGTCTACTTCTCTCTTTTCTGCTGCTTACTTGGATTTCCCGTCCTCTAATCTTACTCCTTCAGCTCAGCAAGACCTGTGCATCAGTGGTACTACTGATGGCCACAGGTAAGAAATGTACCTTGAGGTCTTGAGGCCTGCTGGGCATAAACAGAGGTAGCAGTTCACCGTAGAAGAGAACTGGAGGCATTTTGTAATTAAAAAAAATCAGAATTTCTCCATCTTTCAACCCAATGTAAATAAGCAGCATTATTTTATAGAGGACTGTATTTTTCTGCCCCTTGAAATCTGACAGATAAAACCAGAATTAATAAAAAAATATATTAACTTAAAATAGTAACTATTTGAACTTTCTGAGAATTTGCATTGGCCTCAAAAAGTGAATTATATTTTTTTGGTTCTTGTGTGATACTTTACAGATGATTTATGGAAGTTCTTATAAAACTACTGAGGAATCATTTAGTAAGTTATGTTTAGTAAACTCCAAAATAAAATACCTGACTCTCAGAGAAGATTTTCCATGTTAAGAACTTGAGTCCATAAATGGAGTTACCATGGATTCACTTATTTCCCTAGATTCCTTACAGGAAAGTGGAGTCAGGGCAACCAAGAGACAGCTGACTATTCTTCTTATGAGAGTGTAAGATAGTCATTTACTTACCCTCCATAATGGTCAAAGGATCTTCCACTTTGGGGCGCAGGATATTAGGGCCAAAGACAGTGGCCAAGTTCTGCACACTCATTTTGTTAATTCCCGAATAGGACTGTACTTCATCCAAGAACCTGTTGGGTATGAGTACGAACAAAACACAATGGGGTCAAATTTGTCAGTAGAAGAGAAAGGGTTACTGGGAAATCTATGAACCAGAAGATGTTCAAAGATGATTATAAACACAAAATTATTTAGAAAATCAAACATCTCTCAGTCAAATGTGGACAAAATTTATTGCAAATTATTAAAGATCAAACTCAGAAAGGGTCATATCAAACATCTGCTCCGGCCTGGCTTGGCTTGACTCGGTTTCCCTTGTCAGTCACAGGAACAAGTGTGTTTGGATGATGCAAAGGTGGACTTGAGATCCAAGAATATGGGTTTCTTTCCAATCTCTAAATACAGTGTTAAATTTATATACGTATTAATTCAAAAATTATAAACAAGATCATCTGGTACAATCTCTCATTTCAGAGAGGAGGATTCAATCCTCTTGGTGGAGTAATTTGAGAGCTTCAAATTTGTAGCCTGTTAAAAATAAGATCCAACATGGTTTAAATTAAAACCTCAGTTCTACTGATATGAAAAATTGCAAGCACAAATTTTTTTAACTGGTTAGGTGCCAAAGAATAAGAGGCATGAAATGGTCCTTTCCCCGAATGATTTTAGTAGGAGGGACTATTTTTATAATCTTCCAGCTTTTGTTCACTCCCCATCCTCTCTTCATTTCTACAAGAACTTCTATTGCTTCATGGCTTACTAATTGTACTGAGGAGACAAAGAAGCAATAAAACATTTAAAAAAAAAGTATTTTATGTGCTATTTTAAAAAAACTACATCATATGTGTCAGTCACTGTGCTAACTGATTAAATTCTCAAGGCGTCTCTGGGAGGTAAATACTATTATTATCTCCACTTTACAGATGAGACACTTTAGGCACCAGAGAGGTTAAAAATCTCCAAGGACACAGAGTTAATAAGTGACAGAGCTGAGCTCTGAATCCCAGTGATCTGACCCTCGGGTCTGCACTCCTGACTACTATACCTTGACTGTTTTAAAAAGTGCCTATTCCTCATGTTCACTCCTGTTACACAGCCTAAATTATAGCAAAACTGAAGGGCAAAAAGTCAAACTATCATTTCCTATTGGAAATAGCTGAAATTAAAAGATTGCTTAAATGTTTTAAGAGAAGTTAAGTTTTTCTGTTGTGGAGATGAACTTGCAATACTGTTCTCAAAAAAAAAAAAAAAAGAAAAAGCCTTTTTCTCTTTTACTTAAGGAGACTGTCTCTACCCTTTTCTCATCCACTGAAATAGTTTGAATGAGTTCAGAATCTTGGATGGAACTTTTACATGTTAATAAGTCTATCTCATCAGTGAAACTATTTCTTGCCTTTTCAAATTCTGAAACCTAAGGTCTTGTTTGTCTCCTTAATGTAACTATCACCGGAAAATGTTCTGGTAGGGGGTTCTGGAAATTCCTTCTCAGTTAGAGTTGACAATGAACTTCACAGTGTCTGGTGTTAGTCTTAAACTCCATAGTTCCCAGTAAGCTGAACATTTATCTAATCATTATACAAAACCTATGCAAATAATACACTGCACTGAATTAAAAATTTGAATTTTATTTAAAAATGGACTGGGAAGCTATCATTTAAGATACCTTGTAGTGATTTGTAGGGCCAATCACTAATCTCCTTATTTAAATTTAGTAAGTTTCAATTGTACATACTTGATTTCTTAAATGGGGGCACAGACATGGTACTCACCATCCTTGGCCTTAAGTTAAACATGGTCATAGAGAAAGAGAGAGCTTTACCAGGTATAATATTGCTCTAGCAGAATTGAGTTACAAAAGTTTTTTCAATGAGTCTTGAGAGAAAAAACAGTATTTATTAGTATTCACTATATGTATATATACATAATTTAAAAATATACTTAATTTTTTAAAACATCTCTGTGAAATGTGTGTTTTCACTACCCCTTTAACCTATTAGGACCCTTAGACTCAAAGAGGACAAGAAAATTGCATAAAGACACGTAAGTACTCAGGGGTAGAATCTGGATTACCAGGCAGGTATTTCTCGTGCCAAGATACATGCTCCTTCTGTTAAACAATGGTACGTGGTATATGTTCAAACAACTTTGATGGAGGTTCAAAACAACATATCTTTAATATGCAGAGGCAAGAAGAGAAACTTCAGAGACAACAAATGACAAAATCAAGCAACTTTCCTGCTCAGGGGAACCTTTGAGATCACCTTGTCAAACCTCTTAATTTTACAGAGGCCAACGCTGGAGCTCAGAGCAGTTAGGTGATTTGTATCCACTGTCAAAAGCAAATTAATGTCAGGTTAAATATAGTCCTTTAAAATGTAGTTTTGTCTTTAGGGCCATTCTCACCTGCAGATATACTTGAGGAGGTTGTAATTGACCACCGGCAAACTCCTCACCTGCTTTGCTAATTCTTTAACACCCTGAGTATAAAGAAGAGAAAAAACGTTACCTAAGTGCTGGCTTTGGAATTAAAGCACATGGAAAATGGACATACAGTTGTTTTTTAATTAGTTTCACATATTACCAGTGAAGGATCCTGTCCTGCAAACTTGCCACCATCACAGAGAACTTTCCAGGAATATTTTCAAAGATGTGAAAGCGTTTCAAATATCTATGTAAGCGCTATTTGTGAAGAAACAGATTTAAGTGAAGCTCTTAACCTTTTTAACATTTGTTCACAATGGCTGAAAGGGAAGATAGCTTCATTTATAATATGGTTATTTGGGGAAAACAGTAGCTTCGATGTAGTGAGAGTCCTTCTCATTTTTAGCATGTCCAAAACAGACAAACACACGTCTACTGACGAATAAGTCTCTGACATCTAGGAAACATCATTTGGGGTGGGATGGAGGGTTGGAAAGGCTGATCTTCCCAGGTGTTTCACAAAGAGATTAATTGCTTTGATTCTTCTCATTGTAGAACTTCCTCTAAAATGTAAATTGTCCCAGAAAAGCTAATGAAGAATGTAATCTGATCTGTTGTCACTGTAAAGGGCCAGATAGTAAATAATTTCACCTTTTTGGGACTCATGGTCTCTGTCTCAACTATTCTACACTATAGTTGTAGTGCAAACGTAGCCACAGACAATATTACATAACAAATGGAATAAAACTTCATTTGCAAAAACTGGCAGCAATTTCAACAAGAGTGCCAAGAAAGCCCAATGGGGGAAGCAATTAGTCTTTTCAACAAATGATGCTGGGACAAGTGGATGTCCATATGCCAAAGAATGAAGTTGGACCTTCTCCTCACACTGTGAACAAAAATTAACCCAAAGTGGATCAGAGACTTAAACGTAAGAGCTAAGTTGTAGGGGGAGGGTATGTATGGCTCAGTGGTAGAGCTCATGATTAGCATGCACGAGGTCCTGGGTTCAATCCCCAGTACCTCCATTATAAATAAATAAATAAAAACCTAATTACCTCCCTCCCCAAAAATTTTTTTTAAAAATAGCTAAATTACTGAAGTCTTAGAAGAAAATATAGGAGTAAACCCTCATGACCTTGGGCTAAAGCCTTCTTAGACATGACACAGGTGACAAAACTAAAATAGGTAAGTTGGACTTTTTTGCAATGAAAACCTTTGTGCTTCAAAGGACACCGTCAAGAAGAGGAAGAGACAACCCACAGAATGGGAGAAAACATTTGCAAATCATATACCTGATGAGGCACTTGTAACCTAAACTATAAAGAACTCTGACAACTCAGTAACAAGACCAATGACTCAATTAAAAATGGGGAAATGATCTGAAGAGATGTTTCTCCAAAGAAAATACACGAATAGCCAATAAGCACATGAAAAGATGCTTGACATTATTAACCATTTGAGAAATGTAAGTCAAACTACTGCGCACATTAGGATGATGAAAAAGAGAGAGAACAACAAGGGTTGGCAAACACGTGGAGAAGCTGGAACCGGCACACACTGCGGGTGGGAATTTAAAATGGTGGAGCCTCCTTACAAAACATGGGGCTACACATGGCCCAGGAGGTCTACCTCCTAGATATACACCCAGGAGAAATGAGATCATATGTCCTTGCAAAACCTTGTACATGGGTGTTCATAACAGCTTTATTAACTATAACCAAACAATGGAAACAACAACACATGTCCCATAACTGATGAACAAATAAATAAACGGAATGAAATACTGATTTATGGGGTATAATGGGAATGAATCTTGGAAACAGTGAAACAAGACAGTCACAAAAGACAAGCATACTGAGTGATTCCATTTACATGAAATATCCAGAATAGGCAAATATCCAGAACATAGATGAATAGTTGCCAAGAGCTGGGGAAGGAGGAGCTGGGAGAACAGGTATGGGGTTTGTTATGTGATGATGAGAATCTACTAAATATTCTACAATTAGAATTTGGTGGCGGTTGCACAACTCCGAGAATATACGAAAAAGCACTGAATTGTGCACTTTAAATAAGTGATTGTATGGTATATGAATTACATCTCAATAAAGCTGTTTTTAAAAAAAAAGCAGGAGGCAGGCTTTGGTAGGACTCACCGTCTGAGATGACGTAGGGGGACACAATGGAAAAGGGTTATGAAATAAGGCATCCGCTTTGTTCACGGAATGTTTGGCCTGCCGCAGCTCCACAATTCACCGTGTAGGGGGACAAAGTGGAAAGGAGTGCCGAGTTCATTTATTCTGCTATATTTTTCATTTTTGATGAAAGAGAGGATCAAAACTGGGACCTGAGTTGTGTGCATAAATTCTAAATGGGTGTAATGTCAATATTTGGAATAGTGGAAAACAATCCAAGGCTGCGGCAAAGGAAAATTTATAGATTAAAGACAAAGAACACTGACAAACCCCAAACAATATTTTGAAGAAATAAATGCATCGACTTACAGCTTCCTCCTCCTTGCTGAGCAGTTTGGCACATGACAAAAAGTCTTCGTACTTTGCATAAGGAATGACCGGTTCTGGGAGCTCTCGGAGATACAGTTTAAGAAGCGATGCCACTGTGTGTACATCCGTGTTGCTGTGGAGATAGAAGTGTGATGACTCTCTGTAGAGTGAACTTTATATACTATTTAATCAGTTTTTTCATCAAACATACATCTAAGAGTCAGATTTCTATATGGGTTGGTGTTTGAATTGGTCAATCTGGCTTTCCAGAAGCACACATTTAGGTAACGCCTATTAGATGTTAGCGCAGGCGGGAAGGAGAGGGACCTAAAGAGACACTTGGAATCCTTGGTGTGGTTTACAAATATTCAAAAGTGCAAGCATTTTTCTTTTGTGTGTATTTGATATTAAGCAAAAGTGTTGCTTTCATAAAACAATGAGAACATGCATACCAGACAAAGTATAATATAATGTACCCAAAATACCCAATCTACGTATGTGTGTAGGTATATATGCAATGTCAAAATGAATCACTTCTGGATCCTAACTTCATTTCTTATTCTTTAGAAGACATTGGTGATTGGTTATAGATACCTGAAGTTTAGTATGACATGTTTTGACTTTTTAAGAAAAACTCATTTTGAAGATGATTGATCTCAGCATGATTGCTTGTCTAATATTCTGAGAGAGTTGGGAACCCTTAGAGACTTCTAGAAAGAGAAGGAAAGTGCTACAAAAAATAAACAATGAAAACTTGACATGTCCTTTGTGAAATGTGCAAAATTTATTTTTATTCTCTGCTGAATACCAGAGTGACAGGATGATTTACTGAAATATTAATGTATATTTTGTACTCTGTATCTCCCTGTTGATCCATGAAGATGGCTGACAGTCAAGACAAGAGGAAGTGGGTTCTGGTTTGGTTTGGTTTGGTTTTGGGGGGTGGGGGACAGGAGCGTGGGAAGGAGAGACTGGCGGTCAGGGAGTGAAAGGTCAATCGATTCTCAAGAATCAGGAAGAGTGGTGTGAACAAGGTCAGTGATTCTGTAAGAAGAGGAGCGTACACCCTGCTCCCAGGCTGTGCTGCAGGAAGACGCAGGTCACAGAGAGTATTCCTTCAGAAGCTGGAATGCAGGCACTGGGATTTCCTGCCTCAGTGACTCTTCTCTTGTCCCAAGGATGACATGAAAGCAGAGGTGCCTTTGCAAATCTACATGGGGGCTGGGAACGGGCATCTCAGTGCTCAAGTTTGGACTCGGATGAATTTCGCCAGCAATTTCCCACGTATCTACTCCGTATTGAGCATTACAGAAAACACAGTGGCCAGAACTCTAAGAGGCTAAACAAGGAATATTCTAGCCTGCCATAATTTATAATCTAGTAGGAGCAGGAGATACTAAGTGGACAGTAGTACAAGTATATAATTACAAAGTGTGGTGAATGGTAATAAGGAAAAGTAGTGGATGCCATCTAATAACAAGAAAGGACTAATCCAGGAGCTAGAGGGCTTCTCTGAGGAAACGGTGCTTAGGCTAAGGTCTAAAGAGGTGTAAGAATGAACTAAGTGAGAGTGAAGAAGAAAAGAAGGCATTCCTGATTAAAGTAAGGCAGGCAAACAGAGCCCAAAGTGGGAGGGAGCGCCCTGTCCTCGAGGAATTGACAAAAGGCTAAGGGAGACCAGAGCTCAGAGCAGGACTGGATTAGGTCTGAGCAGAAGTCAGCCTCATGGACCAGGGACTTCACCCACCTCAGAATCAGACAGGGCGAGGGCTGGGGTTTTCCATTTAGTGTCAGAGCCAGTCAGAGCATATCGTCAACCATTTTGCAGATGCTAAAATGATGGAGGTGACCTGACGGAGTCTCTCTTCAATCAATTTTATTGTTTTCATAAGTAAATAAATGAACTTTTTTCTCTTAAAATGCTGAACTGATAGACAATACAGAAATCATCTCAAAGGCCAGTAAAGGGAATAAAAATCATGTCTCTGAGACATCTTGAACATTTGGCCCAAACTCATTAACTCCTAAAAACACTTTCAAAAAAAGTTTTTTCTTTTTAAAAAAAAGACAGACCTAAAATAGTCTCATTGGTAAGGTAAGGCAAGGAAGACACTAGTTTTGTTTGTTTTCTGGCGAATTGCTCTATTTCATGCAATCCCTTCTGCTTCGCTTGCTATGTAGCAAAGCACCTGACCCTTGAAGGCACAGTCAGCAGCAGCAACAAAACCACAGCCTGGGCAGGATATGCAGTGCAATCAGATATTATAATAAACGCTTTCCATCTTTTGATTCCACTCTAATCCAGTCCACTCAAATCCAACCCAATGCACGACTGGATTGTTGTGTTGCCTTCAAAGTGAATGATCTTCTTGTTAAAGTTATAGGAAGACAGAGAAGAATACAAAAATAAAATGTAAAGTATGTATAATTTCAACATGTGGAGTGTGTCATGTATAATTTGTGTGACTATATATACATAGAATATATAAAAATATTTATGAATTAAACACAAGAAATAAATGAGGTAATAAAAATAAACAAGAAATATATATTTAGAAGAAATCTGTTTTAGTGTTTCGGTGATGGGCTGTTGGTTACACTGTCTCTCCCCAAGCACACTGTGTTAAAGGTAACTTGCTTGTTACTTCCTGTGTTATTTGGCTTCTAAAGTTGAGCTGTTGTACTGAGGACGTTTGAACACTAGATGGCACGATTGCAAAGTCAGACTGATGGAGATGGCGTGAAAATTGTTAAGGATGAAAGGCTGCAGAATCATTCTTCATCCACCGGTAATTTTCTTAGCACCAAAGCTGCAGTAATGCTCCAAGAATAGAAATATTTGCGCTATGAATCAAGGTAAGAGATGTGGACCAGGATGATCATTTTATTCCCCCTTAAAGCGATATGTTGCATCAGTTTTCTAGCACTGTAAGTGTATGCCCACACACTATTAGTTACCTAGAAACGATAAAGAAAAATAATGGCCAAATATATATATTTTTAAATTAACAAAGATTATTACTTTTTTAAGTTAAAGGATACAACTTAAAAATTTGTAACTCTTTGGGGGAGCTTTATTAAACTTAGGTTATTTTGTAGAAATAGAGACTTCTCCATTTACTTAGCATTGTCATTTTTGGCTTTGTCCTTTCCCACTGAAGGGAAAAAAGCAGTAATTTCTGGGAAAACTTGAACCTGTTTGCCAGCTTAGGTTCACCTCGAGAAGCCCACAGTCCATCTGCAGCAACTGCCAGTGCTGCTTGCTGTAAAGGGAGATCTGATGTTTCTCTGAAATATCTCTTTGTATATCCATTCTACAAAATAGCAACCTTCTGCACCTAAAGCTACAGCCTTACTGAAGACCCAGGACTTTGCCTAATTAATATTTGCTTTAATGTGTAGAAGTAAATAGCAATGTTATGTGTTAATTGCCCAAAGTACATAGTGGGATACACTACCTTTGCCTTAGAGAAACACATCATGTTCTCCAGCAAAGTGAAGTGAAGTGACTGAATTACAGCAGACTTTTTGTTCTCTTTTTTTTTTAAGTGTTTTTTGTTTGTTTGTTTTGAGGGGGTAGGTAATTAAGTTTATTTTTTAATGGAGGCACTGGGGATTGAAGCCAGGACCTTGTGCATGCTAAGCACACACTACCACTGAGCTAGATCCTCAACCCCACCCTCCCCACCTGCATTATGGTAAACTTTTGAGTTGTGCGATAGAGGATTAAAATCCCTAACCTGGTTAGTAATAATAATAATAATAATAACAACAACAACAACAACAACAATAATAATAATAACAACAACAACAGCAGCAGCATGTACCTATACACATCTCTCTGACTCAGGCCCTCCCAGCAGTCCAGGGGGTGGGTCCTGTTATTAACTCCACTCGGGACGTGAATAGGAAACTGCATAGACAGAAAATCCTCTCAGGCTAATCACTGAGATATGAGGGGTTTTAAAGTCACACTCATTTGGTAGATACTCAAAACTATTTGCTAATATAAATTCTTTATCCAGACCTCAGGTCTCTTTCACTCACCTGGTGGTAGAAATTGTTTTCAGAAATAAAGATAAATAATCATGTACATCCTATGCAGCGACAGCAAAGAGACAGAGACAGCCCAGGGGTCCCGAGTAGAAGAGCTATCAGGCCAGAAGAGGTTCTGCACATATGCCTCTTAATTGATCAGCATGTGGGGTTTGTTTTCACCTTAAATTGTACTTGGGCTTTCCTTCTGGATCCTGGAGTGCTTTTTAGTAAACTTGAATTCCCTGAGACTTTCTATGATTGACCTAATTTTATATTCTTGCCAGTCTTCCTTAGGTCATTCTGGGATTGTTCTGTCATTCACTCTTCAAATGGTTCCCGAACACCTGTGGTCTGCACTGCCTTGTGGCACATGCGAGGTGAAACAGACAGGAACAACATAGAACTTTTTTGTCCTCCTTTGGACTTGTACGTCTAACCAATCACCATCAACACATTGCCCTCCCATGCCTCATGTGTTTGACTGCTTAACACTTTCTGTACCTTCTAGCTGCCAAGTCCCTGCCAGGTGTGTGATCTTCAGAATGTTTTTATGCTTCCTGGAAATTGTTTGCCTGTTTATAGTCTATGTACAATATAGTCCTCTTGCTAATCTGAAAAGGGATAAAGGAGGCTGGCCACAATCCCTCTCGCTCATCCTCTAACCCCACCGGCACCTTCCCTGATGAACACTCTCACCCAGAGAGAAGTAGACTGCTGCAGTAATTACAAGCATAATACTACACAGATAAAAACCTTAAAACTTTTACACCTCAAAATTAGAAATGGAAAATTTTCACTCTGGATGCTATGCACAGAACACAACATAATCTGAGGATTTAAGTGAATAAAATGAATTTCCAGTGCACCCACACAGGAAATTATTAAAGATACTGCCAAATTATTTGCAACATACACAATGAGATGACCTAACATCATCAAACGTCAGGGAGAACATATATGAGACTGAAAACATTCAGCATCGTTGCTAAGATGAAGGCGGCCACCAGACTATCTTAAACGACATGCTGTTCTGTCCACTGAATTCACCAAGACAGAGAAAAGCAAATCCAGAGCTGGTAAGCAGTTCCAAACTAAATTAAACATTTACAAGAAAAGTCTGGTTCTGTTCTAACTTTGTTTTTTGGTTTTTTTTTACAGATCTGTCAAAACGAGTACACTTATTGGCAATGAAATTTGAATCTGGTTAAACTGTCATGGCTTATTGTGGTTACATAAGTACCACTGCTGAATTATATACAACACCAAAGGGCACTTTTATCTGTCTGGACTACACTGAATTAGTGCTTGTTTCAAACAAGTCTCCTGGTTTAAAAGTAATGATGGCACAGACCCGCATGATGACCCTGGCTATGGGCTGAACTGTTGTCTCTCCCAAAGTCATACATTGAAGCCCCAACCTCTGAGGTTGTATCTGGAGATGGGACCTTGGGGAGGTAATTAGGGTTAGATGAGGTCATGAGGGTGGGACTCTGGTTTGATAGGATTAGAGCCCTTATAATGAAAGACACCAATAAGCTTGTTCCCCACCCCTTGCTCCTGTGCTCGTGTGAGGAAGAAAGGCCATGTGAACACAGGGTGAGAAGGTGGCTGTCTACAAGCCAAGAAGGGAGCCTTTCCCAGAACCCAGCCACGCTGACACCCCGATCTCAGACTCGGCCTCCAGAGCTGTGAGAAAATTAACCTCTATTGTTGAAGCCACCTAGTCTGCGGTATTTTGTCATGGCAGTCTGAGTTGACTAGTATAATCCCAAATCTGCATCTGGTGAGCTTACCTGTAAAACCATGAATAGTACCGATAGAGCACTAGGACACGAAATGTCATCAGAAAGACAGAAACATGCTTTCAGATAACGTCGATTTTTGGAAATATTGCCAGATTGACCAATATGACAGAGAAGAAAATGTTTCTCAACCTTGATTGCACACTGGAGTCACCTGGTAAGTTTTTCAAAATACTGTTGATTGGGTCCTACATATTCTGATACAATTGGTCTGGGTGAAGCCTGGGCACGGAGATTTTTTAAAAGCTCCTCAATTCTCATGCGCTGCCATGGTTGAAGAATATTAATATAGAACATGTATCTGAGGTGGAAACCTTCCAAATAAGGAGGCAGTTCTAATGTGAAACGGTCACAAGTTAAAATCTGGCCACTCTCCACTCCATCATTCGTTGGCACCAACTACTCATATCCTTCTCTCTCCAGTGTTCCCTGATGGAAGAGAAGTGAGAGGAATGTTGGTGCGGAGATGTTATTCAGGCTTAAACCAAAGTGTCACGCTGATCTTGTCTTTCCCACTTCTAGAATTACTTACGTGTGTACATGGATATGTGTATAGATTCCCCCCTTACACAGCCAGCTAATCACATAAAAAAAATTGAGAGTTTGATAGACAATCCAACATATACACACACATGTTGTGCACACACACACACACCTATATGTGTATGATGCGCAAAGTAACAAGATACCCTGTTGTGTACCTGCAGAAGAGATTCCTTTCAGCAGTCTGAGTTGGGTGATTCCACACAACAGATCCCTCAAATAGAAAGTAGCTATATTTCCAAACTGAAAAAAAAAAACTTCATCCATTGGCTATTTCTGATAAACATTTCCCTTGTGTAAGTCTCTCATTTCATTGTTTTTTGCCACCTCACTCACCTGCTCCTTCTCCGGTCATCCTTCCTTACTAGTCAGCTCCCAAGCTTTCCTTCCTCCACTGGCCTCTAAGTGTTATTTTCCTTGACTCTCTGTAGATGCCCTGGCTAAATCCATGAGTTCAACTATCATCTTTCTGCAGAGACTACAAAGTGCATATCTCTACATCAGATCTTTCCATTGACTTCTTCGATGTTCCATACATGCTCTGAACTCCATATATACAAAGCTGGACAACAACAGCAAAAACCTTGAAATAAAATTATTCCTCCTTTATCATTTCCTCAACCATGACTGGCATTACTATTGACATGAACAAGCAAGAAGCCTAGAAGTCAACCTAAATGTTGCTTTTCTTGAGACCCTAAATTTAACAATGATTAATGATCCTCAGACTGATCTGAATGTTGGAATTACTTGGAAAGTTTTAAAAAATACTAATGACTGAATCCTGTATATATTCCGATGTCATACCTTATGAATTTGTTCTGTCTCTCAGCAGTCTCATTGCCATTGCTCAAGTTCAAGTTCATATTACTCACCTCCATCATGTAACAGCATATTAATTGCTGATCTTTCTGCTACAAGTCTGTCTTCCCACCCTAGGCCCCTGAACATACACATACAAGTAGTAATCATTAGTAACAAATAAATATAAATGACAAGCAAAATGCCCTGTTTATGGCTTTTGAATACTACATTTGAATACAAAGGGCAAATGTTTAACCATATACAGATAAATATGTATCACATAGAAATACATTAGACTTATTTTATAGACTAGTCATTAGAAGTGACATGTAATTAGTTGGGATTAATATGTTTGAGAGCATTGATTCACTTTATAAATAGCCACACTCTAATGTGTCTAATTAAATTAAAAATTTAGACTAAAGAATAAAAATAAAATCTGACTTTCCCATTATAGTCACCAGGGTGATTTCATTGGAGTGGAAAGGCTAATGCAATTCAGGTACTTAAAAAAGGCTTGATGTAAAATATTCAGAAAAATTTCCTTAAAGCAATATTACATCAGTATAACTCTATTTTAACAGGCTACATTGTACATCCATATGCATTCAATTCCAAAAACAACAACAAAAACCTAACTAAAACCTTAAGGTGTAACTAGTAGATAAGTTTCGGAGATCTAATACACAGCATAGTAAATATAGTCAATAATACTGTGTTATAAACTGCAAAGTTGCTAAGAGGTTATATCTTATTGTTCTTATTACAAAAAAGAAAGTATAATTATGTGACCTCATAGAGATGCTAGCCAATCCTACAATGGCAATCATACTGTAATATATAAATGTAACAAACCAACACACGGTACACCTTAAACTTACATAGCTATATGTCAGTTATAGCCCAATACAAATAAATTAATTACTTTTAAAAATAAGTGCTGTCAGTTACAAAATTAATTAACACGACTTTTAAAAGTGAGTTAATATGGCCCTGGTGACTTGGGACCCAAGGTTCAATGTCATTTCCAAATTTAACTTAGAAGTAACACTCAAATGCACATGATACATTCTTGTACTATAAGTGACACTAATATTGTTCAAACTCTTAAGATCTATGTTATGAAACAAAGTTTTTCCCATAAACTCTTCCTATAGAAACTAAATCTGTGGTCAATAGAGCTACAAAGATTTTTGTATTAAACTAAGATCGTATTCATATCAATAATGTATATAATTGCTTAGAATAAGTATTGACCTAAGGAATTATTTGAAAATTACTAATACTAAAGAGATTATAGACAGCCTGTCTGCAAACATTCTAAGTGTGCGCGTGTGTATCTATATGCTATATATACATATATACACATACTACACACATACAGGTACTACATACATATACAGATATATTTTGCTCTTTTTAAAGTTTTTTAAAAACATCCAGTTGGTTTTATGGTATGAAGAAAATTAATCAAGGCTGTCTTTGATTGTACATGTTGGACTGTGTTCTCTCTCCTCGGTGCTAGCAGATCTTCATTGTATTTTTTTTAATAACTGTCTCAAGAGAAAACTCAAGCCTTTGAGGTTCCACAGAGCATCTCTAGCTGCCAATGGATGAAGCAGTTAGTTTGCTATTTTTAATAAACACAGGCATTCCTAATCTAGATTGGGAGTCATGGTGGGGTAATATCCACGCATTAACACTTTCTCTAGCTGTTCTGTGAAACGTAACTTCCTAAATTCATGAAGTATAAAATATATGCCAGGAAATGCAGGAATGATTAAAAAGATTAGAAGACGTTGTCGATTCAGACGACCTGTTTTCAGGTGGATATAAAGAAACTACTCCCAGTAAAAAATACAAAAAAAAAATCATTTACATACATCTTCAAATTATACTTAACAAATAGTACTTATTTTTCACTGGATTATGTGACTGTATTTTGAGAGAAGGGGACTAAGAACTTCTTGCTGACCTCACATTTCCCCCAGGGATGGCTCAGAAATAAAGACAACTGAGAGGAATAATACACATTCTCTAAGTAAACTATGGTTATGCAACTGTCTAATTGGATGTAAACGGTGATCTTCCATTTCTTGCTAAAATGGGATATGCTGTCTTTCCTAACATTTCACTCCTGATGTACAGACGTGAAGGGTTCTTTCATGGAGGGTGTGCATTTCTCCACTAGCTTTCATGTCTTTACATTAGTACTTGTAAGTACCTGAGACCTTATTACGTAGCCCTTTCTTGCTTCAGTTGTACCCGGGACTTCAAGTGTTACAGGTTGTAATTTCAGTTTCATATGGGCTCCAAAATCTTGGCAAACAGTTAATGAACTTGACTTAGCTAAAATAGAGAAGTTACAGCTGTATTTAGTTGCTTTACAATTTTATGTTGTCTGCCTACATATTTTTCCCTTTACTAAACTCTGCAGATGGAGTTTCACGAAAAACAAAGTAAATGTGATCATTATAGTACATTCAACAATTAATTGTTTTCTAGAGATTTCAGATTATGCAGTCAAGAATTTTCCAGAGAAGCATTATTGATGTTCTCATGCTGACGGGGTGTATTTATGCTAAAAATATATTTAAAATTTCCCCAACAGCATTTAAAATCCATATACGTAATTTAATATTTCCATTTTTTAATAAAAAATAAAACAGAGCTAAACATCACAAATAATTTTTCTAGATAATCAAGACTAAATAGCAACCAAAGTTTCCTTAATGTATCTTTTTTTTTTTATTATTAATGTGTCTTTAACACTGATCCTTTTGCATGTTGCCCACTTCCTTTTGTAACCATCACAAGCTCGGAAAATTCTGATTATCTGATTCTAGGATAAACCACAAAGGTTACAAACATTCTTTGCCAGAAAAGTGATTTTCTTCCAATAAAGTCAATAAGGTTGAAAAGAAAACCTTGGTGCCTTAAGAAGGAGACGAGAATAGAGGCCCAGTTTTACGCTGTTGAATCTCTATCTCATAGTGTTATCTAACTCACAAATATTTTCTAGTATATCCAGGTGGATCTACAAATTAACACCCAAACTGTTCAGGTCTATGCAAAACTTGTTCCTTCTCTGAACACTTCAACCATCTCTTATTACAACACAAAAGCATTCTTCACTTATGAGCTAAATGATACAATTTCAGTTTATTAATATGTATATATTGGGGGGAAGGATAAACGTTTTAAAAGAATCCAGTTATATATTTTTGTGGATTTCAAATTAAACTGCTGGCATGCTCCTTGTTGGAAAGTATACTTTGCTACCACATGTATGTACATTTATATATTATATTCATGCTGTTTCTTACTTGGACTATTTTTAAGAAAGGTCAGTGTAAGTGGGAAGAGAGGCAAACAAAATTATACTGAGAAGAAGTTAGGAGTTTTGTTTTTATTTTTGTGTTTTGTGATAAATCAAAATCTAGTTATACTTTCAAAGTATAATGCATCGGTATTCAGGAGCACTTCTGGAGTACAAAACAAACAGAGGTACTGGTTTAAGTTAGAGCTGTGGCTTTTATGAAATTGTGTTCCCATTCATAAGATTATGACTCTACATTATCAACAATAGTTTTGCTCTAGTTGACAAAAATGATATTTTAACAGGATTTGAGAAGTTGTTTTAAAACACAACAGTTTTCAAATTTCCTGAATTCTAATCTATGAAAATAAGCGCATGAATTGCCTACTTACCGAGACACCAGAAATACTTGCACTCTTTTATCCAACAAATGTGTTCAAAATATACGCCTTGTATCCATTTACTCAACAAAGATTTATCAAATGCCTGCATCGTGTCAGACGTTTTTCTAGGTGCTAGGGTTAGGAAAGGTGCTCAAGAGTCAGAAAATTCTTTACTTTGAGCTCATACTCTAGTTATCTGTGTAGAGTTTTCCTTTATGAAGTCAGAGTTTTAAATGTGTTGCCCACAATGAGAGCCTCATGAGTACGTCTATGCCTGTTCTTGTGATATCACAGAAGTTCACTTCAATCCTGGATATTCCCAGAATATTATTGCTGCTTTTTTTTTTTTAGCAATTTTTCAACAATTTCCTCATAATAAATTATCAAGATAACCAGAAAAAAATCAAACATTTAAAAACTATATGCCTCCTAATGTATGAATGACTCACAAGCACATAAAAAGATAGAAAACATCAGTAGTCATTAAGGAAATGCAGACTAAAACAACAACGAGATACCATTTCACACCCACTAGAATGGCTAGGAGAAAAAACTGGAATACATAGATTGCTGGTAGAAATATAAAATGTTGCAACCAATTGGGGACACAGTTTGGCAACTCCTCAAATGTTAAACGTAGATATGACCCAGCAATACCACTTCTAAGTGTACACCCAAGAGAAATGAAAACTTATGACCACACAAAAACTTGTACATGCATGTTCACAGCAGCATTATTCGTAAAAGCCAAAAATCAGAAACAACTGCAATATCTACCAAGTGATGAGTGAACAAACTCCAGTATATCCACAAAGTGAAGTTCTATTCATCAATCCAAAGCAGCAAACTACTAATACACGTTGACACGTGGACAAACCTCAAAAGTATTGTACTAAGTAAATAAAGCTGATACAAGAAACCATATACTGAATAATTCTATTTTTACAAAGTGTTCAGAAAAGGGAGAAATCTATAGAGACAGAAAGTATGTTAGTGGTTGCCTGAGGAGGTTACCGCTGAGAATAACGGTAAATGGCACTGGAGATGCTATTTGAGTGATGAAATGTTCTAAAACTAATACATGGCAATGGTTGCATAACTTGGTAAATTTGTTAAAAATCATTGAATTGTACCCTTGAAATGGATGAATTGCATGGTATGTACAACATGACTCAGTAAGTTTATTTCAGAAAATATATATCTCAAAGGGATGTCCTTTCACCAAGCTCATGCAAGTATATTTACTTATAAGACACACAAAAACACACTTTTAGAACGTAAAACCTTACAGACATCTTATTTCTTTCAGTAGGAATTGCTATGGAGATTTCAAAAAAGAAATGAAGACATCCTGAATTAAAACACTGAAGATTTTACGATTAAGCACTAGCTTCTGTACTACATAGATTCAAGCATATCACTTTTTCTTATATAAAATGTTAAACTCATCCTCATTGACATCATGATACTAGCAATGACAATAAGTGTGCTAAGTGTCTTATTCACATTGTACCATTTACTCCTGGTGTTTTTGTTCCATTTTGCTTTATTTTTAAGTGCATAACTACAACTCTGGGGAGGTTAAGCATAATTTCCATTTTACATATGAGGAAACTAGGAGTTTGGAGAAGTTAAGTAACTAGTCTCAGACTTTTAACATAGGTAGTAAATGGTACCTGTCTCTCCTCAAAGCCTAAACTCATCCTACACTGCTTCCTTGCAAATAAGTACACAAATGTCAATGGATAGATATGCCACATACTGGGAAGCTTCTTGGTTAATTGGCTATTTTTATTCATCACTCAATCAGGTTTCAGGGAAGTAAGCTCAAATTTATTCAAAGCTAAATTGAAAGGGAAGTGAAATTCATGTCCCCAGCTTCAGATGTACAAGCTCTTTAGATACATCACCAAGAGAGTGAGCACAATGGAACATGACAGATGTCTAGCTAACAACCTGTCCTACATGAAATATTTAGTATGCATCCATTCGGATGAGTGCTTTGCACATATGAAATATTTGCCTTTAAAGCTTATTAATTTTTCAGACCTTGATATGTTTACAAGAGGGTTTCATGGAACCCTTGCAAGTTACACCCATTGTTCAAATTAGATAAGAAGCCAAGCATTCAGGGAAGTAGGCCTGTCAGTCCTATTGAAGAGTGATCTGACTATTTCCCAGACTGTGGGCTGTCCCAAGTCCGGTGCCACACGGGAAGAACATTACATCCTATTACACAGTAGGAGCACTAGTCCATTTTCCACTGCCTTCCAATCCTCCCGATTATATCAAGTAGGAAGCCCCAGCTGGGGATGAGAGAAGTGCTCAAGTGGTACTAGCACCTGCCAATCCCCATTTTCATCAGATAAACAGAGATTCCAAGGGTCAGAGTCTTCCCAAAGCAGCTGTGTTCAGATGCCATTTAATAACATGCTTTGCTGTCGTTGCATTTATGCATATCAACCTTGTATTTATGGCAAGTGGTGCTGGTTTTCAACTAAAAATAATATCAAGTTCCTTTCACAACAAAATTGTTTTAAAAAACAGTGAAAAAGTTTAAAGAAAAATATCAGTAAGCCAAGTACAGGTGTTTTACAACGATGGCTAAAATCATGGTGGTCCTATGTAAATGACGGAAGTTTGAGAAGTACTCTAAGATGATGGTTATCAATCTTGTCAAGCCATCATAACATCTAAGAATTGCATCAAAAATAGGAACATTAAGAGTTACCATGGCTAAATATCTAGTTGCTCAGGACTTTTGAGGGCTAGGCCCTATCTGCACTTCAGAGGATCATTTACGTTGCTGGAAACAGGTAGCCAGTTTGCTACTTACACATTCAGAGCATGCGTTAGACAAGCACCTGGGAGTCTGTCCTTTGCTCTTCCAACCCTTTACCTAGTCACATGCCTTCAAGCTATCACTTCCTTTCTTCACTTTCCTCCATCAACCCGATCTTTTATTTACACTATGATACAAAAGCTCTATACCCATAGTGTGCTATCAAACTCCCCAGTGTTTGAGTTTTTCCATGGATCAAAAGATAAAGGTGCAGGGATGTACTTTTCAAGCCATTCTAAAGTTTCAGACTCATTTTAGCAGATGGGAAATTGTATATTTCACACATAAACTGTATACCCTAGAAAGTGATTTATCTTTCAGAGTAGTGAAAGACATGCTTGGCCCAGTCAGAACTAATGTGCTGCTTCCAATAATGCCAGGAGATTGATTTATTTCCCCATTTCATATATGAGAAAACCGAGGCACATCACTTCAAATGAGCAGTTTCCCTTTAACCCACACTCCTGCAGCCCATAGTCTGGTTACTATTTCCAAGGCTATGGTCAGAGCACCATGCATATAAGAATTACATGGGGATTTGCTTGAAATGCTGATTCCTAGGTATCCTCCAACCCTTTAAATCAGAATGAGAGTCAGTGGGGTCCAGGCATCTGAATCTTGAGATCTCTCTCTGGGCCATTCTTATACAAACTAATGTTTGAGACTCTCTACTGTCTCTGCAGTGCTCCGCCTTTCAGGTTCACCTTCTATAACTCAGACCAGTCATGCTCAAAGCTGTATTGCTCCCCAGAGGGTAAAATTAAAATATGCATCTGGCTTTTCTGTCTCCAAAATTTTAGAGTTGTTTTTTCATTTTATCCCTGTAGACTTGCAGTTTGTTAGTGATTCTAAGTCAGTCACCAAAACAAGTACAAAATAAGCACAATGAGAGAAGAGGAGGAGGGACAAGGGCAGAACGAGCTCAGAGGAAGGGAGGGCAGCTGGGGTACCTCGGACAGCAGCTGTTTTATGGGATTCTTGGACACAGAGTGCAAAACCACTGGCTTCTCCAGCCACAGCCCTTGCTCTTGAACGCTGGGTTGTAAGTGCATAGTTCTTTTGTTGCTGAGCAATTAACGTGTGGGTGGTGACACCCACGTGGCCATTTTTCACCCTACCTTCCCGGCTCTTCCAAACTGTATCCGAACAGCTGATGCCATCTGGAGAGCTTTGGAAACGAAATAATACTTGGCTTCCAATCTCACTTTACACATTTTGTATTTAACTTTTGTCCCATCAAAGTGGGAAATTTAATATAAAATGTTATATTTTCATTTGTTTTCACTTCAAAACAGAAATAATGAAGAAATGAATGGTTAGGAACTCCGACATCTGTTGTTTGTTACAGCTGACATAAACTTATTAAGTACAAATTTTTTCAGGTCAGTGATAATGACCTTTCTCACAAAATTCACTTTGGTCAAGGAGTCTGTGGGAATGCGTCCTCTAACTGTAGGAACAGTAAGTCACGCATACGTGAAAATCAAACTCGAACCTCAGCACTGGGAAAACAGCATTTGCTATTATTAAGGAAGAGCAGGAAGTGCATGGTTTCATAAAAGCCAGCACGTGCACCTGCAATCTCTCTAAATTCAAGTAGCGTGTGCTCCAAATTTCTTTTTCTCAAACTGTCTTTTTTTCTCTCCCCTAAGATAAAATATTTCTTCTCAATCAAATATGAAACATGAACTTCCAAGCAGATTCATAGCTTCAAAAGCACAGGCTGATTTATGAATTCAGACACTCATCAGCATAGGACTGATGTAGGCAAACACTGAAAAGAACAGAAGCAGAGTTAAATAAATCCTATATAACAATATAATGAATTATTATATTCTCCTTGAAATCAGGATTGCGAAAACAACTCAGTGACATGGGAAGTTGTTTATGACCGATATAATGTTAACAAGAAAAAGCAAGATGTAAAAAACTATGCAATTCCAATATTTGTATGTATACATAAATGTATTTGGATATATCAATATATTTAAGTCTCTACATATCTACTTACTTATATATATAGCAAGAACTTTCTGGATGTTTAATTTTGAAATGTTTATCTTTCCTTCTTCTAGTTGTCTATGTTCTAAATTATATACAAAATGTTATACCTTAAAATATGGTTTTAATAATATTTACATTAAATTTTAATAACACTTTATACTTTTATAATTCTAAAATGTTATTAAAAAGTTTACTTTAAAATTCAAATTTTAGGGCTTAGCATTAGAGCTACAATAATACGTGGTCTTAAATTAAATTAATTAAAATTAGAGATTATCTTTGCAGAATTCCTGTAAGAATTTCTTTCCAGACTTTAATAAATACAAAGATGAAAGCTAAATCTCTTAAATAACACATAAGCTTTATTAGAATAAACAAGGGAAAATATTTATTCATTCTTACTCTTTAACATATTTCACAAAGAAAAATTTCTGTACTTTGCTTTATATCCTAATAGCTAGTCCAAACACTATGCCCAATCTGTACTTTTTAATAGATTCTTTTAAAAATCATTTTGATGGTGAACATGGGTGAGATTAACTTGAACTAGCAAATGTTCCCAGGCAGTTTATCTTCATATCCCCAAGTTGAAACCTGAGTGAGGACCTGGTCATGCAAAATTTTAAACTTAGCCAACTGACTCAAAAAGCAGGTGGGGCAGAACACCCCACTTGGATGCATTTCTGAAAATCACCTCACTCTCCTTGGGAAATTATGGATCATTTATTCCCTAGCAGTGTAGTTTACAATTACATTTGGCCCCAAATATGTTACTCTTGCCTTCTTATTTCACTGTCCATGGATCTGGGAATTCTTTTTTCTTTAAATCAGCAGAATCCTGTAATTTGCGTATGTGCTTCTCTAAGACTGAGAGACTCAAGCTTGACTATTTATCAAAACAAGCATATTCAGATCACCAGAGTTTGATACTGTGATATATTTTAGTTTTCATCTCTAGCTCCAGGTCAGAGCTCCTAAAAACCTTGTAATTTCTTAAATGATAAGAATAATAGAGGAGAGTGGCCAAGATGGTGGAGCAGAAGGACGCTCATAGCTCACCTTCTCCCACGAGTACACCAAGACTGACATCCACGGACCCACCCAGCCGCTCAGAGCACCTGCTGAACTTTGACAGAACATTGCCTCTTCAAGAGACAAAATTCTCCACAAATCTGATACACAAGTTTATACTGTATAGCACAGGGAACTATATTCGATACCTTGTAGTAGCTTATGGTGAAAAGGACTATGAAAATGAATATATGTATATTCGATGTCTTGTAGTAGCTTATGGTGAACAAGAATATGAAAATGATATATGTATATTTATGTATGACTGAAGCATTGTGCTGCACACCAGAAATTGACACAATATTGTAAACTGACTATACTTCAATAAAAAACAGTAAAAAAAAAAAAAAGAGTAACAGAAATATCTTTTTAATTTTGGAACAAGAAAGGTGAAAGGAAAGTCTTTATTATTCACAACAAGCCTCTTGGAACCACACAGGAGTTTATGTTAACGAAGTGACTTTGAGAAAGCCCCTAAAGATGATGCGGGGTGGGAGGGGTGAAGGGTGATGATGGAGGAGGAAATAATCACAGCATTACATGGCTGGACTTCAGCCCCACCTTCAGTCTGGGTGGGGGAGGGGAAGAGGGGCTGGAGATTCAGCACAATCACCAATGACCAGGGATTTAACCAATGTTACATGCCTGTGTAATAAAGCTTTCATAAAAATTTCCTCACTGAAGGGATGCAAAAAGCTTCTAGGTTAGGAGGGTAGCACATAAGATGAGGGATGGAAGCTCTGTGCCCTTCCCCATACCTGCCCTATGCATCTCTTTCATCTGGCTGTTCCTGAATTGTATCCTTTTGTAGGAATCCAGTAATCTAGTAACTGAACTGTTTTCCTGAGTTCTATGAGCTGTTTTAGCAAAAGACTGAACTCAAGGAACCTCTGATTTATAGCTGGTTGGTTAGAAATACAGGTGACAACCTGGGACTTGTGATTGGTGCTTGAAGTGAGAGAGGGGACAGTCTTGTAGAAGTGAGCCCAAAACCTGTGGGGTCTGCACTAACTCTGGGCAGTTAGTGCCAGAACTGATTAAATCATAGGACACTCAATGGGTGTCCATCAAAAATTAGAGATTGCTTTTGTGGGAAACGCACACATTTGGTGTCAGGAGTGTTCTGTGGCTGAAGTAATAGAAAATGTTAGTTTTCCCTCACAGAGTGACCTTTTCTATTTAATCTGTAAATAAAATTATTCCATTTGCTTGTGAAATATCCTTCAATGGATTTCCATTTCACTCAGAATAAAAACAAAATTTCTTACTATAACCTACAGGGCTCTACAGGATCAACCTCCTTCACCACATCTCCCGGGACTGTACTCATGGTTCATTGTATTCCAGCCACAACGGCCTTCTTTACGTTCTTCAAACAAGCTGAGCTGAGCCTGTCCCAAGGCCTTTGTACCTGCTGTGCTACCTGCACGGAGCCTCTCCCATGTCTTAGGTTTGGCAAACTTCCTGTTATTCACACACACACACTATAGCCTCAGGAAGATGTGTGTCGCCACTCCTTCACCCACTAATACATTAGCACATCATCCTAATCACTCTATGAAATTATTCTTGTACTGACTGTTGTTTATCTGCCCACCACTACTAATGCAAACGCCGGAAGAAGTGAACCTTGTCTTTTTTCATCTAGAACAATGTCTAAGACACAGTAAACACTCCTAAAGATGAATGAATGAGACAGATCATCTCCAAAGGTGACTGTCGATAGTTTGTCCCATTCTATACTTACATGCCACTCTTTCATCAAGGAGTCAATTTTTAGTCCCTTTTAATTTAAGCTGGCCTTATGACTTACTTTTGACCAACAGCATTCAGTGGACGTGATATTGTGCCAGTTCTGAGCCTCGCCCTTAAGCCCAGCCCTTAATAAGCCTCGCAGTTTCCACGCTTATTGTCTGTGAGTCTTGAAACACTGTGTAAAGAGTTCTAGCAATTGGCTGAAGAGACAAGTCCTGAAGGCATATAAGACTGCAAAGAGAAAGAGAGAGGCCAACCAGCCCTCGGCCGGTTCAGCTGGCCCAGCTTAGGCACCAGACTCGGAAGGAGGCTGTAGGACACTGCGGCTGCACTAGACTGCGGCGACCAACACCACGCAGAACAGGGGCAAGGTGTCCCTGTCGAGCAACATCCAATTGCAGAATCGGAAAAATGAAAAAAAGTTTGGAGTGGTTTGCTGTGCAGCAACAGATAATTGACACCAGAAATTTGATGCCGCTACAGTAAAATCTGACATACATGGTATTGGCTTTGGAACCAGGCAGATTCTGGACAGTCAGTGAGGAAACTATTAGTAAGAGCTGGAAGAGCGATGAGAAAGTTGCTCTTAGAGGCTAGAGAGAAGTAAATGCTTATCAAGCAGTGGTGAAAAAATTAGCTACACTATTAGCTGCAGTAACTCGGAACACAACAAATGATCCTGGTGAGGCTAAAGAAGGAACTGTTCAACTTTGAAGAGTTGAGAGAACCTCCAGTGGCCTCAGGACAGTAGCTCCAGGTGGTAAAGGATTCTTAAAGCAAGAAATGGCCATAGAGCCAGGATAAAATCCAGGTGCTGTCCATGAAACATGACCCAAAGGTAGAGACCTTCATGTACCTTTATGTTGGATGTGACTGTGAAACCCCTTGTTAAAACCTCTGAAAGACTTCAGGTAGCACCTCACAGATTCTCTCACCATTTCAGAAGGATTTAGAAGCATCTTAAGATTGCTTAACAACACACCAACTCATGGACAGCACATGGAAAGGCCTGACGTAAAGAGATACATGGGTGTGACTTCGTCTCAGCAAGTGGAGTATAATTCGATACCTACAAGTTTTTTAAAGGAATTATGGCAACTTGAAATAAAAGAGACAATCAGTTCAAAAGGAATAGAAGCTTTGAGCAAATACCAACCACTCTGAGCTAAGGAGACAGACTGTAGTTCAGGGAAGTTGAAGAGGCTAGTGGCTAGCATTTCTGATGCAGACTGCTGAAAAGGAGAGAGTTTGGCAAAAAAAAAAAAGACTTTTTGAAATCTACATGTAGGTCTTCTTGAGTCTATCTAAATACCAAAACAAGCATGCAGAGGGTACAACACAAGTAGGGCTAAACTAAGAACAACTATCAGAGAATGAACAACCACCAGGAATAAGAGAACAGAAGAGAAAAAAAAAAAAAAAAAAGGAGAAAATCAATGACATTAAAACTGGTTCTTTTAAAAGTTTAATGAAATTTATAACACACTAGCTAGATTAAGGAAAAAAGATGTCACAAATTGCTCATATCATAAGTAAAAGAGGGGAAATCATTAAAGGTCTACAGACATTTCAGGAAAAAAAGAAAGGAAAAAGGGACATGGTGAACAACTTCACAACAATGAATTTGGAAAGTTATATGGACTGAACAAATTTTATTAACGATAGAAATTACCAAATCTGGCACAAGAAGAATTAGAAAAGGTATACCTGAAGTCTTTCCCACAAAGATAACGTCTGGACTTGATCGTGTTGCTGGTAAATTTTGCCCAAGACTTATGGAGGAAATAATACAAACTACACATACTCTTTCAGAAAACAGAGGTAGAGAAACACCTTCCGACTAATTCTGAGGCCAGAATTTCTTTGATAACAAAACTAGTCAAAGACATTACAAGAAAAGAAATTGATAGGTCAATAGCCCTGGTGGATATAGGTCTAAAACTATCAACAAATCACTTCCAAGTCAGATACAGCAATATATTAAAAGGGTAATACATTACAACCAAATATGGCTTATCCTAGGAATGCAAAATTGCTTTAACACTTGAAAATCAGTCAGTGCAATTTACTACATTAACATAACACAGAGGAAGAATCAGATAATTTCCGCAATACATGCAAACATAGTGGATTTGATAAAATTCAATTCTCATTCATTATTAAAAGTGTCAGCAAACTAGAAATAAAAGATCATTTACAAACCTGATAAAGGGCATCTACACAAAACCTACAACTACCATCATGCCTCATAGTAAAAGACTAAAAACTCCTCTCCACATGTAAGTATGCCACTCACTACTATTGCAGAAGAGGTCTTAGCAAGTACAAAAAGTCAAGGAAAGAGAATACAAGGCTTACATATTGAAAAGGAAGAAATAAAACTCTTATTATATACAGTCAATGATCTTGTATACAGGAAATCCTAAGGGATCTTAAAAAAAAGAAACTCTCTAGAACTCATAAATGAATTTGCCAAGTTTGCAGGACATAAGAGCTCTCTATAAAAACATCATATTTGTATAATTTAGCAGTGAGTAATTAGAAAATTAAATATAAAACAATTATTATTTGTAGGAACATTTATAAACATTAAATACTTAAGGATAAATTTAACAAAATGGAGTAAGACTTTACATTGAAAATTATGAAACATTGTTGAAACACAAAAAGGTCTAATGAAATGTAGGGATGGGCTGTGTTCATGAATTAGAAGATTTCGTATTTTTAAGATATTAATTTTCTCCTAATTGATTTCTAGGTTCAATGAAATTTCTTTCAAAATCCTAATAGGCTTGTTTGTAGAAATTGACAAGCTTATACTATTTTTATAGAGATATAAATAACCTAGAATATTTTTTAAAAAATCTTGAAAACAAAGTTAGAGGATTTACCCCACTTGATTTTTAGACTTTAAAGAGGTAGTGATTTTCTCCTTAAACAGTCTCCTACAGATCTTTCCTCCTCTGTGTATGCCTGCCACTTCTTTCCATTAAGTTTTGGAGTTTATTTTCCTTCCCCTTGAATCCAGGCTGGCCCTGTTTTGTGACTTGCTTTGACCAATGCAATGTTTACAAGCTTCTAGCTTCACTCGGAATCCTCAACCATCATGTTAACGGGTCTGACTAATCTCTAGAGATAAAGGTCGCATGAAGGGAAGCTCTACTGGATGTGAGACTACAAAGAGAGAGAGAAAGGACCACGCAGCCTCCAGCCATTTTAGTCACCTCAGACAGGGCTCCAGATGTGTGAATGAAGTCATCTTGGATTCATGCGTAGGAGAAATGAGCACACTCTGGCCAAGTCCTGCCTAAGTTGCTGATTTCCGAGCAAATGATTGGCTGTTATTGCTTATGCTGCAAAGTTCACGGGTGGTTCAATACACCATTGTAGAAACCGGAAACCGTGAGTGACTCTTTTTCTCCACGTTGGTTAGCAACGTTATCATGTCGCCATGTTGTGTCTGACGCTGAAATACCCTTTGCTACTCTTGTCTATAGATTTTCTAGTAAACAGGTAGTTTTGTTAACTACACTTCAAAAACTAAAAGATGAGGAAATGTTTACACAACATGAAATTAATAAAAATATCTTTCTGATTAAATTTCTGATTATAAAAGTAATGGATGCTTACTGAATTTATAGTATTAAAAAGAGGAGAATATCACCCATTATTTCACAAAATTAATATTTATCTTTGGCTATATTTTCTTCAGTCTCTATGTATTGATGCATTTTATACAAAACAAATACATTTTTCATGTTTAGGATCATATTTTATATGAAGTTGCATAATACTTCATTGTCAGCTTATAGTTATCAAGAAACAATTGCTTATAGGGCACATCTCTTCTTATAGGTACCCTAAAATATATTAAGCATCCTCCCATTCTCACATAGTAGCAGGGATCTGCTAAAAGAACCAAATTTTAAATACCTCTAATCAAAAGAATTTTTAATATATAAACTTTGCTATCAACATCACCTGACATATTTAAGCCATATATAAATATAAAGAAAAAGGATCATTGAAATTTATCAGTAATTTATCAATGTCACATGAAGTTCCTCATAGAGGATGTTGCTTACCCCATAATGTGGTAGTTTATTATACAGCGCTCACAGACAAACGATTTTCGAATTTTGGAACAAAAAACTGCATTTCTCCTAGGTAAACCATTGTTTATGTCTTGCAGACAGGTCTGAATTATAGAACTACTAATCTTTTTTCTTTTTACTTTTCAAAATATAGAATAAGAAATGTGGCTCTCCAACCAAAACTGTATCTACATTTTTAAATTTGTTCTTTGACCCTAGTTTTGAATTCATTTCTTTACCTCCACATTTAATTTTTCTCTCTCAGAGGTAATTTATGAATCTTTATAAACTGTCTGTAATACTTTTTGTAAAAAGGTGGTATTTTTATCAATTAATTTATCTTGTCTTATTTTTCAATTTATCATTATATAATTAGTTTTTCCAAAATTTTAATAACTATATAAGGTTTTATCATATTAACCACAATCTACTGCTAGAGATAATAGATTGGTGTTCATTTTAACTATTACAAAAATTCTTATAAGTAACTTTGCACTTCAGTTTTTTCCATATATCTCATTTTTTTAGGGCTAGACTTTCCTGCTTAAAGGGAAATTTCTTTAGAGAGAACTATGATGATGTTCTCTAACCATCAGGGTGCCTACCTCAACACACCTTGCTAGCATTGAGTAGTATCATTGTTCAGGATTTTGTTAATGTGACCAGAAAAGGGCATCGAATGAGTTAACATCAATTTTTTGGATTATAAACACAAGCCCATAATCTCAATGATGCTTCTTTTATCTCATATCATGTACTCAAGAGTCTTCTAGTCTATCTGTTCTGTAGATCTGTATCTATCCATGTCATAACTCTATGCTTTCAAAAAGAAATACTACTTAGTAGGCAATTTTTAATTTTCAAGTATCAAAAATATTCTTATCCACAAAGTCTAATACTGAGAATCTCTCCTAAGAAAGTAATCCAAAACTAGAAAATATTTATATGAATGTATACCCACTACAACATTATTTATAATAGTGAAAACGCCACAACATAAATGTCCAGCATTACTGAAGCAGTTCTGAACAATATACCTGTAGAGTAAAATATAGTTATTAAAACTTATGCTTATGGAGGTTGCCAATGATCAGATGTCAAATTAGAATATGTTGAAATAAAAGCATATTTTTCAACTATTGATATGAAAAAACTCTGCTACAAATGTTGAATTAATACTATCAGGATAAAAGGCTTTTTTTCTACTGAATTAAAAAAACTGAAGAGAAGGAGGTAACTCACCAAATATTATCAGCGTTCCACTGAATTAGTGGAGTTATGGATGCTTTGAGCATTCTTTCTCTGGAACTTCCATGATTTCCTGAATTTTACCATGCTATATTCCTCTCTTTGTTTCCTCCCAAATCTATTCTAAATTCAGGTGGAGATATATATTTTAAAATATAATGCTTTTAATTACATTGCCAATATAACAATCTCTGTTATCAATACTTTTAATATCCCTTAGCTGAAAGGATTCAAAAAACATCAAACAAAAGAAGACTCTTGTTTTAAAAATTCACTTTTCCAATGCAAAAGTTTAACACAGGTTTAATTTAGGACCAAAGGAAAAGATTAAATAATAATTTGGCGGGGTATGGCAGAAAAAGATATCTAAAGTATCAAGTTCTTGATTCTGTAGCTTAATAAAACCAATCCATCTTTGTGAGGCCATATGATGCATCTTCTAAACTGTTATGGCATCAATTAAGGTTATGCCATCTCAGCTCACTACAACCTTTCAGCTGAGTTTGAGTGTCTCACTGAAGGATGGTTAGTACAACCTTGAATCCTACCTGTCAAATGACGGCTTCTCTCCACAGTCGAAGGCATCCTGCAACTCCTTGACAAGGTTAGCCTGGCCTGGCAGTCGGAAGAGGCCCTCTTCCTTCAGCCCCCTTTGTCGGATAAAGTCCACACACTGCTCCACCAACATGGGAGCCAGGCGGTTCCCATATCTTTTCTCATAACGGACAGTATCTTCCAGTTTCTGTCCAAAAATGCCTGGAGAAATAAAAGATCACGATGAATTTGAGAAATTCATTTCTTTCCACTTTGTTGCTTTCTTTTAAAACTTGAAAAAAAAGCAAAGGTTGGAATGCTAGCAAGTATTTTACAGTTGGTACTTCATGTTATTAAATAACTAAATTCATTATCTACAATTTCTTCAAATGATGCCCTTCCCCTCATATTCCATATTTAGCCCAAAACTGAAATGGAAATAAGGAGTTTGAGACGTCCACTTTGAAAGAAGAAATGTTGCAATAAATATAATTTCACTTTAGGATTTTCTCTGATTTTTTTTCCCTTTTGGGAAAGAAACTGTATTCAAAAACTTAAAAGCAAAAATACTCTGTAGATAACAGTTAAATTCCACTTTTGCTACAAATGTAACTTTACGTCCAATTTTCATTTAGCTTAAATATTGTTTATTTTTCTTTTCACCTTCTGTTTTCAATCAAGTGATGATGCCATGATTATAATCAAGGTGAAAAAACCATGAAAAGAAATGCAGAATTTTCATCCATATAAAATGTTTCAGATACTGTTTGCTCCTTCAAATCTTAAACTATTAATTTATTTGAAAGGGAAAGATTCGAATTACGAAGCAGTGCATATCAAAAGTGAGGTCGGGCCACGGTTGTTTGCCCTGGCAGGTAGGTATATTTGACTACACATTGTCTAGAATTACCAGCATGTGGTGGTAATAAAAATCAAAACAATTTTGATCGACACTACATTGTAAAATTATCATAAATCAATAACAAATGTTAAAGAAACCAATTTTGATCAGTTCTATTAATAATTTTTAAATACCTACAATTGATGCATTTCTCGGTGCATGCATCTGGGAGCTGAACATTCCTACCAGTCACCTTGGGACCCCCTTGATTAAAAAGCAATGTCTCTGAAATATATTAACATCAGCTGATAGCTTGGAAAAATAATCAACTGATTAGAAAAGAGGGGAGAAAGAGCCAAAGCAAATATGATTCTAATGTTCCCAGATGGGATGAATATTACTAAAAGGTTTTAATGGTCTAATGAGTTTCATAAAAGGGGAAAAAATTAGTGTTGCATGTTGAAACTATGTAAGACTCCAGTGTTTGAGGAATTATTTCAAAATCATTAGGTTCAGAATTTAACAATAAGAAATATGCTTTTCCTTTCTATCTGTAAAATAATTTATGTATGGATCAGTAGTGCAAAACTATCACATTCCAAGCAATGAACACTGGCTACCAGAGAGAATATTCTTAGCCTAGCTAGAAACAATAGCACAGCAGGCAACCAAACTATTCTACACCCGGTACCAAACCTAGCACTAATGGAATACATATGTTCCTTTTAGGGAAAAAAGTTGAGTGATCTAATACTAATATTCAAGTGCATATAAAACAAAATTAGAAATTAGCTTAGTCTGTAGACTTTGGAATAAGCAGTTTGTTGATAATGGTGTGTTAAATGTTGTCCCCTAACTCGGCAGACATTCACGCCCCTATTTTCTATTGTCATTTTCATTTTAGAGGCTAGGGAATTAAAGACTTCTCTCACTTCCCAAGAGTCTTCTGGAGTCTCTAGGAAGACTTGTTTTTCTTGATGAAAGAGAAAGACATAGCTGGAATTGCCAATCACTCCTTTTTCTCATCTTGAACTTGGACATGTTACCTGTTGGACTAAGAGACATCTTTTGACCACTAGGCAACAACCACAAGGAAAAGACGGAAAGATTCGCAGAGACAATGGGGCTGAGATCATCAAACCACTGACCCAATACCAGCAGCACCTTCTTCCAGATTTTTTTTTTAATGTGAGAAAAACAAGCTCCTGTCTATTTAAGCCACTCTATGCTGGGTTTCCCGTTACTTGCCGCAATGCTGAATTCTGTATAAAGTGGTGATAATGATTTTGAAGCTCTTCTCATGTTTTAATAACAAAGCTTGAAAATTGATTCTGAATAAGGAATACTGACTCTTTTTCTGTGGAGTTCTTTGACGCTTATTTGCTTGGGATGTTTGGATTCTATCCTGACAAAATTAGGAGATAGCCTTTCACAGGCATTTATAGATTATCATTAAAAAATAATTTTAACATTTGAGAATAAATCTTATATATCTGTGATTTTTCACTTATTGTTTTGGATTGATATATTACAGAAGGTTTTTCCCTAAATCCAGCAGAAAACCTACCAAGATGCTCCAGTTCAACCTCTATGTGCACTACAAATGAGAACCAAACTTCCAAGATTTGATTTTATGCAGTAACAAAAAACAGTCAAACATTCTTTTCTTAGCTCAAGATTTCTTTTTTCTCAACAACTCAGGGAGGTGATAAAGGAAGCAGTAAATTTTTCTATAGATGGGCATTCTGGTTTTTTTCTTTTTTTCTTTTTTCCTTGTACATGAAGTCTTGACTATATGATAAGAATTTTCTTAAGAAGTATAGCAAGAAACTAAAAGCCATAAGTCTTAACAGCCTTTCAAGTATTAGGTACCTACTATGTACTAAGTCTTTGACATATATTTTCTCACTTTCATAATAAATATGTAAGGTAGCTATTTTATACCTGAGGAAATTGGGCTCAGAGAGGTTAAATAAATCACCTAAGGTTCGTTACACAGCACCAAGTGGCAGAATGGAAGTCCATATTCCAGATTTAGTCAGCCTTAAAACCTTGGCTCATTCCTGAATACCTGTCCTCTTCAGTTTTATTTAATCACAAGTATCATGTGTCCCCATCTTCTAGTAATTTACAGTATTAGTAAATTCTCAAAGTGAAGAAAATAGCATATCTTTTCTGTGCTCTAAAAAAATGATAATAGCTAAGCTGTATTTCTGTGTGCCAGGCATGGGTACAAGCAGTTTATCTGTATTTCTATCATTTAAAATTCACAGCATTCTATGAGATAGGCATCACCATTTTACTAAGGAGACTGAAGCATAGAATGGTTAAGCAACTTGCTGAATGTTACACGGCTGGTAAATGGGGCAGCCAGGATTTGATCAAGCCTGTTAAATTTCAGAGTTATTGTGTGTCTATTACACAATACTGCATAGTGCGCATAACAGCTGGAAATTTAAGTTACAGAGGAAGAAACCTGCCTCTTACTAGCTTTCTGACCTCAATTCCTGTCATCACACGAGGAGGGGTGATTTCTGTTGGGAAAATGCACATCTGGGGGAAAGTCAGGAAAAAAAGAAGGAAAAAACTGAACATTTATTTAGCTTTCTGCCCAACGAAATAATTTCCTTTACATAAAGAGCCATGCCTATTTAGCAATATAATATGTAAAAGAGTTAAAGCATGTAGACAATATGTAAGTATGCTAGAAATTCATGCTGCAAAATAGTAGCTTTCTGCTGTTTACCTGGTCTCATAAAGGATTAGATAATGATTAGATGTACACTTGCCATTTTGTAGCATTGGAAATAGGGTGTCCCGAAAATCTTTGATTTACAAAGGTAGATGGTGAGTTAACTTCCTGTATGATAATATTTTTTTTGTATGTGGAAAGTTAGGGGGAAATCCTTTTTTTAAAGCTGCTTCATTTAGAATTTTCCTTGAGGGAGCAGTGAAACTTCAAATTTTAAAATTAACAAAATAAGCATAAAGGTCATGAGCTATCCCCAGCTAGCAGCATGGAGAAAAGGGCACATTGATTAGTAAATTATTAACAAGACTCTCCGTATGGTATGAGTCATGCAAACAGTTCCAGTTATGTTCATCTAAATTCCCAGGAAGGTTTCACACTCCCTGACAAAACCATCTTTGGAATTTCTGGGTGACAATGGTACGTTATGCCTACTTCCCCCGGAGGTACACTGATGGTGTCATAAAGTGTCAGCCAGGACACGACTTTTCACTGGACTGAGCAAGTAAATCACACAGGTGGATTTTATTATATCTGTGGGAGGTTGTTTCAGCTGCAAGGAGAGAGAGGGAGAAAGAGAGGGGAAAAAAAAGAAAATCTAACTATCTTTAGGATTTGGGAGGTTCCTCCTTTACGTGTGATTTATACTCTTAATAGCTAGAAGCAGCCTATGATGTTATTGAGTGTGACCAGATAAATATATTCAAATCCTACCCATCTCCAAAAATAAACAACTACAAAGCCAAACATTTGGACTCTCTGTGACTTTAATTATTCACTTTGCACCTTGATTTCCAACCAAGGACAACTCTGGCTCCGTTTCATCACTTTCTGTCTCCTTGCCAATCTGTTACAATGTGACCCCTGACATTTTCATTCCATTAAAAGAGCTTTTTCCTATAATTACCAATAACTACCTTGTTGTCAAGTCACTGACAGTAAACTTTACTTTTTATATTACTTTATGGCTCACTCCCTTTAACACTATCGGTCTCATTCTTCCTGACACTTCTCTCATGTTACATAATTCTTGCCTTCCAGAATACCCTTCTCAGTCTCCTTCTTGACTATGGAAACTACTACACCCTTCACATAAGTTTGCTGGTCCTCTGGATTCTGTCCTCAGTCCTATTTTTACCTCTGCTTGACACAATTTCTTTGTTGGACTCCAATTAATTTCACAGTATAACAATTATTCCCGGATTTGTATCTCAATCTGGGCCTCTCTTATGATCTCTTGCATTGGAGTTTTGAGTGCCCCTTAGACCCCTCAACATGAATACTCAGACTCATACTCAGACTCAAAATTTCTAGAACTGTGTAAATAATTTGTCTTCAAAACCTGTTGTACTTCCTATAATTCTGATTTTGGTTACCAGCACCAGTTATCCCCACAAAAACATTAAGTGCCGTCTAAGAGTCAACCTAGATTGCTCCTTCCTTCACAACCGTCATTTAATCACCACGTTGGTCCCTATTTTCCTTCCGGACTCATTGCCACTACATTAGACTAGATCCTCAATATTTTTTAACAGACTGTTACAGAGCAGAGTTCCCAGTTGAGGCAAGTTTTCCCATAGTGATCTTCATAATATTTATTTTATTTTATTTTATTTTATTTTATTTTATTTTATTTTAAGAATTTATTTATTGATATTGTTAAATATATACGACAGTATGAGAAATAATTTAAAACAATAGGAAGGAAAACCCTATAGCTGCACTTCCGTAAATACTCTTAGCATTATGTTATAGTTCCTACCAGTCTTTTTAATGTCTGTTTTTAAATTTTTAAATTTTTTTCTTAATTAATTAATTAAAAAATTTTTATTTTATTGAGTTATAGTCAATTTACAATGTTGTGTCAATTTCCAGTGTAGAACACAATTTTTCAGTAATAATATTTAAATCAGATCATGCCACTCCCTTATTTCATTTTTTCCAATGGTGCCCACTGGCCAACTCCATTCTATGAACTACAAAGTCTCCACAATCTGATCTCCGCCTCTTTATCCATCATGCAATCAACAGATGTTTAGGGAGCACCCATTGTGTGCCAGGCACCGTGCCACATCCACCCTCATTACTGTGCTTCCTCACAGACAACATGCTCTCTAACTATACTGAACTGTGTGTGGGGAGGGTATAGCTCAGTGGTAGGACGCATGCTTAGCATGCACAAGGCCCTGGGTTCAATCCCCAGTAACTCCATTACAAAAATAAATAAATAAATCTGATTCCCCCCTGAACTGTGTGTTGTTTCCTAAATGTACTATGATGTACCGTATCTTCAGGCATCCCAGAAGGTAGGTCCTACTGTCCTGAACGAGTTTAGGAAAACTTATGCTGCAGAATTTAACTCGTATCATCTCCTGTGTTAAGCCTTTACTAACAGTCCTTCACTACCCCCACCTCAGACACAAACTTGATATGTTCCTTCTTTGAATTCTTAACATATTGCTTTGTACTAATTTACTTAGATGCCTATCTGTAATGGACTAGTCCCCCACCAATCAAGAAAGGATTGTACTTTCACAATTATTATGATGAAATAGTCATTTTGCTTATCATTTACTATTATAAATAATATTGGATAACAGTTCATACTATTTGTTTATCCTATAAACTTCAGAGAGGTTTAGGTAAATTTCCTAAGGAGCTACAGTCACAAGGACCAAACTGGGATTTGTGCCAGACGTGAAGGACTCCACAGCTCATACTCTGTCCTACCACAGTGCATGGTCTGAATGCCTGTGTCCCTTCCAAATTCCTGTGTGGAATATCTAATGTCTCTGGTGATGGTATTAGGAGGTGGCGACTTTTGAAAGGTAATGAGGTTATGAGTGCAGAGCCCTCACGAGTAGGATTATTACCCTTATAAAGGGGACCCTAGAGCCCTCTCTCACTCCTTCCCTTTCTGCCCCTTGAGAATATAACAATAAGTTGACAGTCTGCACCCCAGAAGAGGGCTCTCACCAGAACCCAGCCACACTGGTCTGATCTCAGACTTCCAGCCTCTGGAACTGTGAGAAATTAATTTCTGTTGTTTAGAAGCCACAGTCTGTGGCATTTTGTTATAGCAGCCCAAATGGACTAAGACACATAAGCAAAATCTCCTGCTCCCTGGAACTTCATACCAAAGAGGGTAAGGATTACGTGTTCCATAATGATTTGTGGAATTAATGAGTGCATTAAAACAAAATACTTCACCTCCTCAATTATAGGAAATAAATGAATAATGCCAATGTGAAATGAAACACATCAATAGTTCTCAGGTTGTGGCATTGATTTCTATAAAAACCTGGAAAAAAACTGTCTTTGATTTGTTGATGAAAAGGGCAGAGGTTAAACAACTTCTCAGTTGTTACCTAAATTCTCTACTATCAGTTATTTTTCAGAGTTTCCTGTCCCTTCCATCCTATAGGTTACATGCTAAGCCATGTAGAGAATGTGTTTTTACTTATCCTTGTGCTTAATGCAACCCTGCTAGCAGAATAAATCTTGGTGTCGCCAGGATTGCAATAATTTTCAATTAAAATGTCATGCTAAGTAAAGTAAGCCAGAAAGAGAAAGAAAAATACCATATGATATCACTTATATGCAGAACCTAAAAAAAATGAGACAAACAAACTTATTTACAAAACAGAAACAGATTCACAGACATAGAAAACAAACTTGTGGTTACCAGCAGGGAAGTGAGAGTGGAGAGGAAATTGAGACTTCAGGATTTGCAGATCCTGACTACTATATATAAAATAGATAAACAGTAAGGTCCTACTGTCCAGCACAGGGAACTATATTCAATACCTTATAGTAGCTTATAATGAAAAATGAATATGAAAAGGATAATATATATCATATATATATATTCATATATATATATGAATCACTATGCTGTACACCAGAAATTGCCATAATATTGTAAACTGACTATATCTCAATTAAAAAAAATAAACATTTACCCATGGTAAATAAACAAATCAAGATGGAAGTCATTCAGTTTGATAAAGAACTAAGAAACAGAGACAGCCAAAGCTTACTTCAGTCTGCCACCAACACTTTCTAAGTAGCCAACAAAACTTAGATGGGTAGAAAACTTTTGATTCAAGCAGCTCAGATTCTATAATAACCAATGAATATTTGGTGAAATCTTAACTCTCCTTGTAGTCAGAATGGGGAAGGAGGGAGAAACAGAAAAGCCTAACAAATTAAGAAAGTGTAATAATGTGAAAATAGTGACCCAGTAGCATTGGTCTTAGAACAGCAGAGTAATTATACCCACTGTTTACCTCCAGGTACCAAGCCGCACAATTTACATGTATTTTCTTATTTGACATTCACAGATATTCTGCAAGGACATCTCCCTTCTACAAACAGACGCAAAGATGTTAAGTGAGCTGGAGTTACACATCTAGAATGTGATAGATCTGGAATATAAACACAGGTCTGTATGATTCTAAAAGTCTTCCTTTTCTGCTATGTCATGTTAGTTCAATTCAGACATATTTTTTCCATTGGGATGCTGACCACTCTTTTAGGATCATACAGGAGAAAATGTCTTTCCATCCAATGACTAAATCTGACTTCATGTAGTTTAGATGAATCAGTGCCGTTCCAGATGAGCCCATGGACAGTCTTTTATTCATAAGCACCTTAGACTTCATACATAATTTGTTATAGTGCTTATTACAGATTAAGTAATTATTATTTATGTTTTTTATCCTCCAGGAGTCCGTAAACTAAAGGATTCCAAGAAACCTGTTTTGTTTGCCTTCTCATCTCTAGAATCACTTGGTAGATGCTCTGTAAAATTTTAGATATAAATTAATAAGCTACTTATTTATAGAACTGTTTAAGAGTGTCTAGATTCGGATGGTAGCATTCTGTTCAACAGATTGATTTCCATAAATGTGATCACAACATACACAATACAAAATAACCTTTAAAGAAAATGCTGGTTTTATCCATCACAACAATAAAGATACTCTATTTTAATTCATTATTGCCTACAAGCTAGCAGAAAAAGAGAATAATCCTGTACTTCACCAGTTTGCAATAAATTTTGAATCCCAGATTGAATAGACCTATTGTAATTCTTATCTTTGAGAAGAAATAAACACACACACACACACGTATATATTTTATCACAAATGTATATAAAAGCACTTGAAGATAGCTATGAAGATAAGGTGGCCAGGTGGCAGTATATCAAAAACAGTGGCTATAGAGTGAAGAGGATAATGGGTGAGCAGAGGAGGACTGATGAATAATTGAGAGCCAACAATGACTTGAAGAGAGTGTAAAGTGTGGACAGACAACAGAGGAGAGAAGGCATCATAGCAGAGGGGACACTGAATAGAAGCAAAGTGGGGGTACGGGGGATGAATTTGGGGAGAAAGAGTGGACCGGTCTGAGGAATTGGGAATCACTGGAGTTGGTTACAAGGCCTTGATAATTGCATGAAACAGGATTTCCTCTTGGGAGCAATAGGGACTCATATAAAATTTCTGAGCTGTGGAATGCTGCTTGACAGCACTGTTTCAGGAATACCAATTGGATGATACTTTCCCAATGAACTGTGTGTAGGAGCTGGTGAAGAATGTTGGGGGTGGAAAGAGGTGAGGATGGATTCTGTCTTGACGAGCCACTTCCAAGGTCAAAGTAAGTTGTGTGCATGAAGCAATAAATGCACAGACAACTAAGGTGATGGAAATAGAAATGGAGCTGAACGTATATAAAGAAGGAAGCAATGGGGCATGACCACTAAGTGGTTATAGTGTAGGGGGGGAAAAAAGCAGTGGAGAATTAATGATGACTTATCTCCAAGAAGTAGGCAACTCAGGGGAAAAAAAAACCAAAACAAGATAAAGTTAGGGCTTAAAATTTTACTTTAGTTTGTCCAATGATCACAACAATCTTAAGCTAGGTAGCATATTCTGATTAGAGATTAACATCAGGACCCAGAGTGTTATACATCCCCCGCCCAGGTAATCAAAGTACTGCTTATGCTCTGCATACTAGATGTTAGTCTACAGAAGTAAAAAAAAAAAAAAAAAAAAAAAAAATATATATATATATATATATATATGTGTGTGTGTGTGTGTGTGTGTTTGTGTGTGTATATATATATAGTTTCAAAATTAAAAGGGTATTAAAAAGCACATTATAACCTTCATCTCACCAGAACACAAATCCAAAGCACCACTATCCTGTTTGCTGCCTAATAGATGTTTCACGGTGCCTAGATTTTAAAAACCACTGGGAAAGCCTGTTCAGCGACCTTTATTAGTACCTAAACAAAGAACTAGAGAGATGAAAAGGGCAGTAAAAGGACAGAAGAGGTCTGGAGGAGAAAGGAACGCTGAGGCTCGAGTTCCGGCTGGCACAGCGTGCAAGCTCCACCACCACCGGGCTTCTGGAAACTTTAACTCAGCTCCTCTCTTCATTTTGAGAGTCTTTCTGAAGTGGTGAGTCGCCTTTTCTGTCGGCCTACCCATGACAACAGTTAACAATATGTTTTAAATGAGGATCAGGAAAAGCAGACACCTCAGTATTTTTCACTTCTCGGCGGCGCTTTTCCATGATTCACGCACCCTCCCTTTTGCTTTCATTGAACCGACTCCGCTGATGGGGGTAGGAACTCAGAAACTCCAGTCCACTTCTTAAACCACTGGAGCACTCAGGATTAAACAAAGCACAAGGGGACACTCTGTTCTTAAGGTAGCGCGGTTTGGGAACCCGGGGTTGAAAGAAAAGTTCGTTCTTTTCAGTGCAGGACCTTAAATAAAGATGTAACACCCTGTGCTTCCCGCTGCCGCTGGGGCGGCACAGAAACGGCCTCGCAGCCGCAGCAGCAGGGCTCCTCCTCTCCCAGAGCCTCACCGCCCAACTGCGGTCCTGCAGCCGGGGACCCGGAGAGGCCGGCGAGCCTTGGCTCCGCAGCAAGGGCGAGGGGACGGAAACAGCTGAATGCTGCCTGCACCCCTCTCCTATACGGTTCTGAGGTTCTGACAGAAACCAGAATACAGCCTGGTGAATTAAAAACCTCTTAATCCTTGACTCGGATGCTGAACATTCCTCGGATTGCTAAGACTTTGCATAGGAACATAGGAAAGGACAGTAGTTTAAAAATAGCCCACAGGAGATGATAGATGGAAGCTGCCCCACTCCTGTGGCTGCCGCTGGTCAGCCCGTGAGTTTTTGTTTGTTTGTTTGTTTTGTTTTTGCAGCACTGCCTTCTCTCATTGATATTTAAGGAGAGAAGAAGAGGGCATAATGAATAGCAGTGTTAGCCAGGATTCTCAAAGATATGCCATACTCCACTCTGGGAGGAGAGAAGGCGGAAAATGTAAAAACCACTTTGCTCTGTGTTTCAAAGAGAAACGAATTGTCCCCAGAAGATCTTATGTTACAAATGAAGAGCAGTAACCCGGAAAAGTAGGACTTCTCTACGTGTTTGGATAAACCCAATTTAGTTGCTGAGAGGTGGGAGAACCAGAAGAGGGGTCGTCCTTCAAGCAAGTAGTCCCTAGCCTTTTGCAATTTCTCTATCAATGATGCAATCTTACACTAGCCTGGAAATCTCTATAGATCTATATAATATGAGGCATGTATCTGTCATTTAATTGTCTTCCTGGATGAGAGGGGAATATAAATTATCATCTGCATTCCTTGTTTATAATATAGGATCATGATCACAGCCAGATCTTAACTGCTCAAAGGAAAAGACTCAGAGGGAACAAGGTTTAGCTTTAAAAAGCTCTCACTAAATCTTGCTTTAAATACATGTTTTTTCTTTTCTTCTCACTTTTTTGTTGATTACTAACCAGAGAAGGTTAATTAATAGGTGGCAAATCAAAGAGAAAAGGGAGAAGGAACAACCTTAAATGTTACTCAAGTCAGCTACTGATTAAATTATTAACTTACTGTATGTGACATTAAAATTATAATTACCTAGTTCCAATTTAGATAATCATTTGATTTGTTTATTCCCATTTTAAAGCAAAGGGACACTTTAAAATATTTTGATACAGAGACATTTTCTAGAAATACTTCACTTTACCTAGGTTGTACCCTTTAACTCCTTCTACACAGATCAATCTGAAATACTTTGTTTCTTTCATTGATCATAAACTTGTATTTTCCCACCCCTTGTTCCTGATGGTTCACTTCTTTGACCTCTCCCAATGCTGCCTTATGATGTATTTGGAAACTCAAGGTGACTTCTATTTCTAATCAGTGTTAATCAATATGATTGAAAGCCTTCCAAATAGGGGTCACTGCAGATAACCTGATTAGTAAAATTTTCTCAGCAGGGAGGTGAGGCAAGCACGGGCAGCCAGAACCCAACTGATGTGATGGGAGCACAGAGGAGGGATTTGCGAGGGACTCATCTCAAGGGGGAACAACATGGCTGCTTGATGTGGGTCTGGGACCAGCCCAAGGTAGCCTTGGCCCCTCCTCTCAGCATGGTCAGGCCAGCCTGCTTGTTCTCCATCAGTAAAGGTGATCCCTATAGGACCACCATTCTCTAAGCCCCACCTACCTGGCCATTTCACAGACAGTAATAAACAGATCAATATGAGCCTCAAGAAATAAGTATAGACAAGCAAAAACACATATAACAATTCTTGTACAGTTTTAAGCTCTTGGTTGCCAAACTCCCATGTTATCTGAGCATAAACTGACGTTAAAGCATCAGAGAACATATGTACATTTTTTTAAAAAAAGGACATTAACATATCATCTACCTACCTTTTCGAAAACTAAAGCACCGTTTGATTCTTCTGTATGTAGTTTTAGGAATGAAAGGAGTTGACGCCAAGGCACCTGAGGGGCGCCCCCCAGTATTTCGGTCTTCAGGCATCATACAGGCCTAAAGTTCTGAGCCAGTTTCAGGCTTCCTTTAAAACCTGCCTCTGCGTGATATCGGTACCCCACGGCCACTCCTTCTCATGTTTGTTTATTTGTTAGGTTGGAAGTGCTGTTTCCTAGAACTTGAAGGTTTTGATCATCGAGGTCCTGCATCAGGGATAAGTTACCACCTCTCATTTACTTCTTTTTGGCAAAAAAAACTTCCATTTCTCTTGCCTAATCCAGGCAGTTTTCAAGATTTTGTTTTGTTTTGTTTTTCTTTTTCCAAGTTTCTGCAGACATTCCAAAATGTCACAGCAAAAAGCACCGCAGCAAGAAAGCTGCACCTCCCATTCAAACAGCAGGATTTTTTATTATTATTATTATTAAGAACTGTCTTCTCAGCTGGAACTGGGGTGGGGGGGGGCTGAGATTCCTCTGGAAAGGTCAGCAAATAGCCGTGCGCCAGGGGAAAGAAGAACAATGACCAAGGCCCCCAGGGACACTTCAGGGCCGTCCTTGCTGGCTCCTTTCATCTGAGCAAAAGGGGAGGCAAATAATGGCACCTTCTCCAGAAAGCATTTCAGTGCATGATAGAGTCTTTTCAAAGAACTCCCCTGTTCCTTTTATAGCACCCCTCATCCTTTGATGCTCTCTGCAGGCTTCTCCCTTCTCCCTTCTGTCTTCAAACTCCTGGGGCTCCCGAGGCGGAGGGAATCGCCAGGTCAGAACAGTCCAATGCCCATTCCAGGAGGCTCCTCCGATCCGCGGAGGCAGCTCTGCAGGGAGCTTCTCCTCCCCCTCGTCTGGCTCCTGCTCCCCTTTTCTCAATGAGAGCTGGGCGGGAGCTGGCAGGGCTGCAGCTGGCTCCTCACCGCCACCAGGCTGCGGCTGCGGCTGCCTCCAGTGCCCGCCGCCGGTCACATGCAGCAGGTGCAGTCACAGCAGAATGAGGGGAGGGGGGAGAGTGCCACGCAGCCGTGCGAACCCCTTTTTTCTTCCTCTGACTTTGTGTCGACTCTTGTCTTGTACAGCACCTTTACAGCTGGCTGTCTCAGCCCCAAACCAAACCAAACAGCCCCAAACCATCCCAAGGGAGTAGACTTTTTGCCCCTTCTTTTCTTCACTTATTCTCTTCCAAGGTTTTTTTCCCCAGATACTTTGCAACTGGATCTATTTGTGAGTGTTGATTTAAATGTGCACATCATTAAAACGTGTGTGCATTTGTGCATATGCATGTGTAAAACAGAAAAATATTCAAAATTTAGCAACAAAGAATCTGCAGGTATAATCACAAAACAAGTCAACTCAACTCATATGTGTGTGTGTGTGTGTGTTTATGCATTTTCATACATATATATACATATATATATGTATTTGGCTGTGGTTTGAAAAGCAGTTCTGTTCTCAACTTTCTCCCTTGCTTGTGCATGGACTGGCTACACCCCAGCCTCCATGTCTACCAACCCTCTGGGTTCTACTCACTGAACAATTTACTCACTGGGTTAATCATTCACCACCTGGCTGTTCCATGAGCAGATTTGGAATGCTAGTGCTTTAACCCCAACTGACCCCCGAGGCCTCTCGGTCCCTTCTTAGCCATTCAGCAGGAGCAATCAAAAACTCTGAAGGGTACTCAAAAGATACTCCCTTTAGAAACATCATTGTTTTTGACCAGCATGCCCAGATAGGTAATATTTTGTCACTGAGGGAATCATTATTAATTATTTCTGCCCCATCGCTCAAACATTGTTTTTACGTCCTGTGTCACAGCACACTGCTAGGATCACAGGGAACCATGAAGTCTAACTCGGTGCCACCAAGACAGCGGCAGTGCTGGAGGGGAGACACCTTGGCCAAATGAAAACTTCACTTATCTGAGCCTTGGTATGGAGGAAACACATGTAATCACAGGACTTTGGAGCTAGAGAGAATCTTGGTTAAAACAGTTTTGTCCAATTTTCTTGTTTCACAAGTGAGGAAACTAAAGGTGAGAGGGTAACACCATTTATCCAGGATCACACAGCAGCCTGTGTCAGAGGCAGGACCACAGAGCCTCTGAACCCCTGCTGGCTCACATGCTAATTGCTCATCCTGAGGGTTATTCACATTCAGTATTTTTACTGCCTTGATACATCTCTGACAACTCTTTTCATTAGGAGACAGAAATATACAGAAAGAATCTGACTTTGTTAGTAGCTAAAGTTAAGCCATCCACTCAGCTCAAATGAACAGTGAACGGGTTCTCGCTCTCCCCAGCTCTGGGCTGGGTACTTCCATATACATTGCCTCAAAAACAACTGAAAAGAAACCCAGTGAAAAAGACAACCAGGAGCAAATAAAACAAAAACAAAACCCTAAACTTCTCCAAAGTTAAATAAATGTTTTGACAGCCCAACTTTTGGATCTGACTTTTAGGCAGAAACCATGTGCCTCTTAGCATGGTTGAGAGGGAAACAACTGTTTATGGTGGTGGAGGGAAGGGTTAAACATATAACAGACAGTGAGGTATCTTAGATTCAATACTGAACTTGGTTACCACACTCATTTGATAACAGAGAATGTCTACTTTTTGCATTTACACTGGTTCCTTTCCATCATTTGAATATTTGTTGTAAGTTTGCTTTGTTTCAAAAAAAAAGAAATACCAAAGCCCTGTATCTTGATTTTCACTTCACAGTTTTTAATTTCTAAATACTGAAAATTTAGAAATGAAAACTCCTCAGGTGTCTCCTGTATTTTGATCAAATATCTATTATTGAAATGGTAAAGAAAGAATCTTTTACATGTATAAACGACCTTACCAAAGATAAGCTTCAGTGCTTCATGAAAAACTTTAACTATTTAAAAACACAGGTTTAAAACTGCACTGCAGACAACGAAATGCCCTCTCTGTAATAAACACACTTAAAATGCATGCAAAGGTGGTATACAGAAATTGATAAATCGGGGTGCTATGTCACCTTCCAAATTGTCTTCACAGTTGCCACTTAATCAATGACCACACAATCTTTGAGCAGTGAGAAGAAGGTTGGAAGCCAACAGGTTTTTTATTTAGGATTAACTGTCTTGGATTCTATGACTAAAATAGTAAAGGGAAACGCATTCACTTATGAAAAGCAATTAAGTGATTCAGGAATTTTTAACAGCTTTCCTGTTATAATCTATATATCATAGCATTCTCCCATTTAAAGTGTACAATTCAATGGTTTTTAGTAAACTCAGATATATGCAATTGTCATCACAGTTAATTTTAGAACACTTCGTCACCTAAAAAAGAGATCCCATTTGTTTTGGCCATCACCCTGCTCCGAACCCCTTATTTCCCCATCCCAGCCCTAACCTTCTGTCTCTACAGATTTCTCTGTTCTGTACTTTCATGTAAATTGAATAGTATATATGTGGTCTTTTGTGACTGGCTTCTTTCACTGAGCATGATGTTTTCAAGGTTAGTTCACGTTGTAGCATGTATCAGTACCTCATTCTTTTTATGGCTGAATAATCTATTGTATGAATATACCACTTTCTGTTTATCTGTTTGTCCATTGATGGACATTTGGGTGTTTCCACTTTCTGGCTATTGGAATAATGCTGCCATAAATATTGATGTACAAGTTTCTGTGTGGCCATCCATTTTTCATTTCTCTTGGGTATATACCTAAGAGTGCAAAGGCTGTGTCATATGGTTAACTCCATGTTTAATCATTTGAGGAACTTCTGGACTGTTTCCCAAAGCAGCTATATTTCACATTCCCATCAGTAGTATAGGAGGGTTTCAATTTCTCCACATCCTCACCGTATTGTTATTATTGAACTTTTTGATTCTAGCAATCTTAGTGTGTATGAAGTGGTATCTCACTGTGTTTTTGAATTGTATTTCCCTGATAACTAATAAGCACTAAGCATCTTTTCATGTGCTTATTGGCCATTTGTATATTTTCCTTGCAGAAGTGTTTATTCAGATTCTTTGCCCATCTTTAAGTGAATCTAATTGGGTCAGATTTTTGGTTTTTCTTTATTTTTGAGTTCTAAGAGTTATTTATATATTCTAGATACAAGCCCAAAATCAGATATACAATCTGGAAATACGCCTCCTATTCTGTGGTTTGTGTTTTCACTTCCTTGACGGTATTCATTCAGATATCTTTGAAGGACTCAATTATATGCATTATCCTTATCATACTTCAAAAACCTTTATTTTTCTCATGTACTGAAGGATATACTGTCAATCAGGCATGGACTTACAGTTGTGGGGTTTTCACTCCCATAGTAGGACTAACAGATCACTCTGTTGTGCAGGAAGAAGCTCACAAGCCAGAAGAGATGGGTTTTCTTCCTACTTATGTTGCTGACAGTATGACACTCGGCAAGTCATTCATCATCTCTGGGTCTTAATGACCTAATCTACAAAATATCAGGTTGAACTAGTATAGTGGTTGTAAAATACTCTTAATCGGTGAGAAACTTATTGTCAATGAAATGCTAAGTGGAATCCCAATGTGTATGGTAAATAAAAGGGTTCTTAGTCATATAAATTTATTGTCTTCAACCCGAATTTATAACATTTCTTTAAAATTCAATCAATCAGTAGAGAGGGGCCATACTAATACAAGCTTTTGAACACAAGATTATGGGTGACATCTGCAGTCTTTTATCAGGGTCAGCATTCAGTTTGGTTCTGTAATAACTTCAGAAAATTCTGACGTTCAGATGAATCACAAAAAGATTTCTTGCAAGTTAAATGAGTACTTTAAGAGCTTGCCTTGCAACCTCATAATACTCTTCAATTAAACAAAAAGGTCAAGAGAAAATTTATTCTTTGGAGTATTGTTTCTATGGTAAGTGCACTATGCTAAAATATATTTCTTTAAGATATTAACTACTTTATATAAAATGGATAAACAGCAAGTTTATACTGTATAGCACAGGGAACTATATTCAGTATCTTGCAGTAACCTATAATGAAAAAAAGAATATGAAAAGGAATATATGTATGTATATGTAGGACTGAATTATTATGCTGTACACCAGAAATTAACATAACATTGTAAACTGACTAGATTTCACTTAAAATAAATAAATATGAAATAAAAACAAACAAAAAAAGCAAATCTGAATCAAGCATTTGCCAAATCCCTGAAGTATATTCCACAGGATAAAGTATAAAAACCAATCAACGGCTAGAGTATGCCTTCTAGGTTTATAAATTTGAAGATGAATAGATAGCTCTTGCCCAGCCCCACTAGGGTTATTTGTGATATTCCTGGGCTCCTAGGACCTCCTGTGGCCACCGATTTGGTGACACTAACTGGATCTCCTCCATTTTTCTTGAGAGAAGGACAGATGGAAGAGGACAAAAGGGAGAAAACAGCACACATAATGGAAATAATCCTTCAACAAAAGTACCACTTTCAGCAGATATTAAGAATCCTCCTGAACTCAGGAGCCCCAGAAATCTGATAATGGAGGGGAAAAGATGGTCTTTAGAAACAACAGGAACTTTGAAAAGACATATCGCTAGGCTTTCCCATAAATCTTTGACCCTGGAGGTAGCAGCACACTTCCAGTGGCTGAGTATGCACCTCTCATGAATAATCATGAGGAATCCTCTGCTAAGGCACTGGGGGGGCGGATCTCATCCCACCAGCCTCTTCAAACATTTCCTATATTCACTTACTAGCCATTTTAGTGCCTGACTAGAGTGGCCATACTAGTTGTCACCCAAACCAGGACACTGTGAGAGTGAAAGGTAGCACCATCAATAATTAGCCAGGGACAACAGTTGTAAGCCAGACTGTTACCAGGCAAACTGGGATGAATGGTCACTTCGGTTAGGAGTCTGCCCCTCAGGAGAGACCACTAAAGAACAGACAATTTGCAGGCATGTGTCACTACCCTTGTAAAATATCGACATGTCTGCCAGGAATCTTTACTATTTTAACTTTAACCTAAATTGTCAACTTTTTTAAACTAAGCTTTTGAAGTTATGCTAAAATGTAAAGCTGACTGTTAGCTTAAGGGATATCCGATACGTTAAGGGAAAAAAATTCATCTCTGAATTCAGGGTGCTGACAATGTGCAAAAGAGAATATAAAATAAACATGAAAATTGTAATTGCTTTACAAATTATGAATTTAATTTAATACCATTTATTTTAACAACCTCAATATAAAACAGTTTGGCTTTATATTCTTGGAAATACATGTTGGTTGTAGATGAATATTTTGGGGTCCTTATCCTTTCAGTTCCATTTACTGAATTTTTTCCCTAAATATTTTTTCTGTTTATACCATTCTATTTTATATTACCTGATAGAAAAGATCACCTTTTATCCTTCCTTCTTCCTTTTAGCTCTATTCATAGCACTAAGAATGTAGTTTATTCTTCATATGATGCATTCTCTATACTGTCTTAACTAAGATTTTTTAAAAAACCTGTTATCAAATCCACAAACACTTTCCTGATGACAAACCTTTTTTTTCACTCCACTAATTATCCGATTCTCTTCCAATGCTTTGCCACTCCGCTTTGATACCACTGAGCATCTGGGGGCTGAAATCTCTTCCAAAACTATAGTCAAAATATTTTTTGCCCCATATCTGCATGTTATTAACTGATCTACATTTATGGTTTAGGCTCATAACTGTTTATTATTAGTAAAATGAAAAAAAATCCAAAATAAAGGAAAAATATTATCCCTTTTTCTAATTCAAGATATTCATGGATGAAGGTTGCTTACTAATGATATTTGATATAAATTAAACTTCTAGGAGTTACCTAGGTATCTGCCTAACAATACATGGATTGTTTACTATTTATTTTAATATTCATCCCTTTGAAAGTAGGAGCTGATTGTGGCACTGACTGGAGAAAACAAAGAACAGGTTTGGACTACCTTTCTGTTTTTCCATGATTTTAAAATACACTCACCTCCTCCGAATGGTCCCCATATGACTCGGCGGATAGACTTGACCCAGTCCTCCATATCATTCTGGGTGCTCGCCATGAGGAGGTAGCTCTCATGATTTGCTGTCATCCGATCTCGATCGCCTCCTGTAAGAAGACAGCAGCAGTAACACATGAGTGTGTGCTCAGCAGAAGAGCCCCCATCAACGGGCTCCCAGGAAATTCCTGGAACACAGACTGCACCTAATGCAGCTAGCACTAGGTTCTATGCAACGAATCGGAAATATTTACCATGGTTTCAGCATGGGAAAAACAATCTGCTTAAAAGGGAAAGACTCCTGTTTCCAGGAGAAAGCCAGCAAACAAACGTCCTTCCCCAAACAAAGCCTAGCTTTTTGTCCTAGCAACAACTCACAGGCCTGCATTAACTCATAATCCAGTCTATTCACACTGCACTGCTGAATAGGGAGAAAAAGCAAAAGCAAAATGAAAGATGGAAAAGTGGTCCACAAAGCCTGGGTTTTCATGTGAAGCAAGTGCTGAAACAGTCTGAGTACGACTTATGCACACAATGAGGACGCTGGGACATCATGGTACAGCGGTCCTAGGAAGGGGAAAAGAGCCACGTGTGAAAATCTGATCCAGAGATCCTCTCTATTGCTCTGTCCTGGAAGGGGAGCCTCCTCCCCCAGATCACACCTTCAGGGGGACAAACAAAAGAAGAAGACACAGGCTGGCCAGTCACAATGGCCAAATCAACGTCCCAGAGAGCCCTTGCACGTAAGGGTGAACTTTAGGAAACCCCAGCAGTGCCTCCATGCTTGATGGTTTCTTACTTCCACCCCCAAAACAACTCATACACTTTAAAACCTTTATAATCTCTAATATCCACTTTGAAATGCTGGAGGCCTCAAGGTGTTTTTATGTTTAAAGGGGTATTTCTGAAGACAAGTATCAGTGACTGCACCGCTTCACGCTCTCTGAAAATAATTAAGGGTTGTTCACAGAAGGAATAATTAAGAAAATAGATTATTAAATATTTAACTGAATTCTGATAACATTCCAGTAGTATACTCACTTCTAAAGCACTCAAACATCTATGAACATTTAATTTTCACTAAGTGCTGTAAACTTGCAGGCATGGGTTGGATTAATTTATATCCAGGCGTTTAGTTTGAGATGTTGTTTTTTGTTTGTTTTTAAGTGGATCAGATGAGATACCATCTATTCTATTGCCCAACTCTTTTAAGTTCTGAGAGCCTGGTACCGCATCTTGCAATTGAAGGGACTCAAAATCAAACACATTTATGAGGAGTTTGCAGCCTCCAATTTACAACAGATCCCCACCACTCCCGACCCTTTCACATCCAACCACATTCACAAAGCTCTGTAGGCATTTGAGTTTGTAACCAAATTTTATACAAATGGACCAGGTTGAGAAATAAAACCTTTCTAGCACTGATGTAAATTAACAGAACAGATGAGGGGTTAGGTTAGAGAAGTGAAAAAATTTTAAGCCAACCAACTGAACAGCCAGAATGGTGTTTTACACTTTAATACAACTGAATGGGGTTATGTGCATGAGGGACCACATCAAATCAGTTTCCTAATGTTTACAAATCTCTTGAATCAACAAGACTAGCCTTCTCACATTACAGAGACCATCTCACTATCAGGGAAACAACGACCCTCTTACATCTTTAGGTCTGTCCTAGGTCAGTCATCAGTTTAAGCGGCTTGTATCTGAAAAATCGTAGGTTTGGGAAATCAGAGAAAACTGAGCTGAAATTGCAGTTCTATTTTATATTAGCTGTTTGACTTCTGGGGAATCACTTAACTTCTGGAAACTCAGTATCTTTAGTCATGCTTTAAAAACCATAATCCCTATATAGTAAATTTTTGTGATAATTAAATAAAATAAAGTTAAAATACTAGCACTGTGTTAGGCTCAAAGAAATTCTGTAAATATTAATTCAGTCTCATTTAACTGTCTCCAACACCTATAAATGCAAAAAGGACATATTACATTTAATTTGACTTCAGAGACAGACAACTAAGTCTAGAATGTCTAGTAAGTGCTTGGTGCACATAGGAAGTTTTTTTTAAAGTCTATCTTTCTTTGATACATAACAATGCACGTTAAAATTGTACAGTGTATGTGGATGGAAATTTGTCACACTTTAATGTGCATATGCATGGCTGTATGACATACACATGGCAGAAGGAACTAAATGACAAAAGAAAAAGATGCTTCATTTGGCATGGCACAGTACCAAACATTTATTCTGTATTCTGATCCACTTATACCACAGTGCTGGGCCAAAAAATTTGCCATTTTTGAAATCAGAGTGTTTTAATTATTGTCTTTGCCTGGAGGATGCAGAGCAGTTCAGACAGTAATATCCTGCTGTGTCACTCTCAGCCCCGGCAGAAACAGCCCTAGTAAAGAGAGAGTGACAGCCCTGGAGTGTGTTTCTGCCCAAAAGCAGGGATGACAGAGAATGATAAGCACAACCGGCCATTATCCTCTGACTTTTCATTTGATGCTCTATCTCTACCAGTGGTGCCATGTGTCTGACCCTAAGTCTCATTTTGACTGCCAATCACAGATATGAAATCCCATCTGTGGATTTCACCCATGGATATAGATCGTGATTCCTCAGTGAATCAGCAAGAGAGGGGGAAAAGATTTAGAAAAACTTCTTCTGAGTCTCAGTGGAAATATAGATGCATTGCTAAGAATGTGATTAAAACGACTGGAGACATTTATATAGCTATGAACTGAATTCTCTGTACTAAAACTACGTGACTTCTAACTGGAGATGCCATCTGTTCTAATTCATAACCCTTCGGTTCTGAGAGTCTAGTACTGTGCCTTGCAACTGAAGGGGCTCAAAAACAATTGATTAAATGTATGATTTGATAAATGAATACACTCAATATTGACTTTCAACCAGGTGGATCAAGTTTCACTCTGTCAGTTCTTTAGGGGGCTTAACTATTTAACTATTTGTGAATCTAAAATTCCTTCAAAAGGTGAAATTTTAACAAGCAGACTTGAGATGTAATTATCACTGGGGTGAGACTATCTGAGGAAGTCATTTTCAATCCATATAAATGTACTATACTGAATATAGACATATACATGTGTAAAATTATAGCCAGTCCACATTCTCCAATCTTAAATTCTGCTTGAACATAAATACCTATGCAGTTTTATTTTTATTTTTTAATAGTACTTTAGATGATGGTGGATTTGCACACATTTTAAAGGACACAATGTATAAGTAAATAGTATACACTTTTAGATGTTAACTGGGGTTGTTAGCAATGCTTTGGTGCCAGTGTTAACTCTTCAAGTGTTTGTGATTTTAAGTTAACTAGGTCACATCAGTCAACTGTTCTCATGTATATGTAATTGAAAGTTGTGTATATTTCATTGGGAGCTTCTGTATATTTAGATTTGATATGAATTTTTCCTTTCCAGAAATAAAATACTCCGAAATAAAACTCTTGGCATGATTAACTTTTGCAAAAATTAAAAGATAGATTGAAGAAAAACCTAATGAACTTAATAGACTAAGAAAAAGCTTCAAGTAAAACTTAAAAATAGGTTAAAGAAATCTATATTAGATGCATAGTTAATTCAAAAAAGAAATACAAATACCCATTTACCATATGAAAATTTCAACTCCTCTTATAATTATAAAATAATAATTTAAAATATAATAATGTTTTTGATGAAAAACTTCACAAAGAATTTTTAAATCTTTAAGAGAAATATTGGATATGGTATGCTAAGATATACATGCTAAATGCTTATAGGAGTATGACTAATATTCTTTATGATGCAATCAGTAAAATAGGATTTCAAAGAATATTTATTAATATGAGCTTTTATTATACAAAAGGAAAGGTACAAATTTTACATATGATATCATCTCTATTTTCATAAAGGTAGAAAGCCAGATAAATAAGATGCTAGATTGAAATACACAATAATTTTAATAATGATTATCTCTGAATGCTAGGTTTGGAAATTATTTTGCTCTCTTTTCATACTTTTCTGCACTTTGCAGATGCTCAACCACATTTTGTTTTATAATACATGTATTATTCCAGATGTTCTACCATGTATTATTTTATCCTCACGAAAAATTATTGAAAAGAACAAATGATAAGAATTGTATGGTCATTAAAGCACTAATCCATAAAAAGCCAAGAAAAGCTGGAAGATAATTATCACTAACCTTACTCAAGGTTGCTTAAAATTGTTCAATTTTGAATTCTCATTAATTTACCTATAACCTCTTCTCCCTCTTTCCCCAAATGCATCCCTGAGTCCATTCCCAAGGGAAGATTTGGGACAGGAGACTGACACTGCTCAAAGTGTAGACTCCGTCATGTAACTAGGACTTTTCAGTGAAAGAGACTGCTACCTTTCTTAAAGAATATATTTAAGGAAACATTTTACTGAATGCATTGCGTGGAAATTTCCAGAAATAGTCACCAAGGGAGATTTTTTTCCTTGGAGAAAAATAATGGTAAACTGTCAAAATTATGAAATAAAAAGCAAAACAATTAATCAGAAGTGAAGGATTATATGTGTATCGTCTCAAGTAAACAAAGTTTTAAAGATATATAGTGAATTACTTGTTTGTATTTAAATTTAAAACAAGTTGCCCAAAGGAAACTGTGGTCACTGATATTTGAGTTCAGTCTGCAAGCAGAGTTCATGGTACTGACCTGAGGACATTTTGGCAAACACTCTCACACTGTTAATAATTTCAAAGGCAAAATGTTTCCTCATTCCCAATTACAAATCAGGTCAAAACTAGACCTATCATACTATTCAATTAATTAGAGATTACAGAAAAATAATTTAGTGTTCTGAGTAGCACTTCTAATTTTCACTCAGACTACTGCAAGGTCTTAATTTTTTTAAGCATTACTTTCTTCAAAACTTAGTCTGAATATTTATTAGAACTCTAATGAAAAATTGCAAAATATGAAGTAAATTCTGAAGTATTTCAGTGGAAAATTACTGAGCTAGAAAGACATTTCTACCCTTTTATGGAGACTGATACTTGGAAAACAACAAGTTATGTGAAGTGTAAACAACAAATTGTAGGTTTCTATGGAGATTATCACCTCTTAATAAACAACAACAACGAAAATAATAAAACAGCACATAATTTAAAAAATAAGGCCAGAAAACAAATTGGCCTCACATTCAACATCATATTTAATTTTTTTCGTGTTGTTTTGTGTATTATAGAGACATTGTTATCTGAAAATTAAGTTTTGGTATGCTTTGTTAATCAAATTTTTTCCAAGTATTTCTTCTTCAAAAGTTAATTTCAAAATATCAGAGCAGCAACATTTCTTTGCATTTTGTCAATAGAAAAGTTGCATAAATCTTTAATGAGATTTTGAAAATTTTAAAACCCTTAAACCAGGAAATGAGAATTAATTAAAGGCCAATGGCTATAATCATTCTGTTTGTAGTTTGTGGTCAGTACACGACAAACACACAACTAAACGTTTACATCACATTATAGTAAAAGTAATGCTACATTTTAATTTCATGAATACTTTATATTATTTTACATATTTTTATACCTTTTACTAGGTCATAATCTCTTTATAAGAAGGAATCATCCTACAACATATAGTTAGATTATATTTTAGCTAGAAGTAGCTATAAATGGACATTTATAACCAATTATAGATTGGTATTAATTAACTGTGGTACATTTCTAATAATTAAATTTAGAAATGACTTGTTGGGAGTCGACTTGGCTACAGATATAGAAAGCATGGACCATACAAGTTACTTCTGATTGCCTTTCTACAAGCTTCACTATAAGAAATGTCCAAATGTGTGAATATTAGAGCAAAAGTGCTGCCCGGATCAAACTGCAAAAACAAATATGTGCGTATAAAGAAGTACTGAAAAATGATTCAGAGTTAAGACAGTGAAGCCAGACTCCTCAAGTTCAAATTGCTCACTAACGACCTGTGAGATCTCTCAGCTTTAACTGAGGGTGACAAGATCACCTGTCTCATAGCATTATTGTGAAATAGTCAAAATAACAGTATCATAAACTATTCTATGCAGTGCTTGGGACATAGGATGCTCTGCTGTCATTATTATTGCCATTATAATAATTTTGAACTTAAAATTTTTTGATAAAGTAAATATAATATGAATCTTTTAAAATGTAGGAACAACATTTTTGGACAAACGTTCTGAATATATTTGTTAAGAAAAGTACTTTCACAGGAGAGTGACTACTGATTTAATTTCCAAGTAAATTACTGATTTTCACCATGGTCATGTTTTCAAAGTACAATTGTGATAGATTTACTTTTAAATGATTAATGAAAAACTTAAAACCTTAAATAGGCATAATTTATATTTCCACTAACTTTTCACATTTCTTGGACCCATTCTTTCAAAAATCCTACTCTTTGTGCTGAGTATATTAACCATAAAATGATATAATTTATTGCATATCGGTTAGTTGTTTCCCAGATTGAACTGAACAGTCAACAGAATCTCAATTTGAATCCAATAGTATATTTGACTTTTACTTACATCAGAGGCTGAGAATCTATCTAGTCACTTCCTTCTCAGCATCTAATTAAATTCTTCTGATTAAAACTTCTGAGAAATAAAATAGAACGTTTCCTTAGAAAAGCTGAAGTATCTAGAATTTATGTCTTCCCATTTAGGTTGACTTAGTTTGGGAGATTAATGAATTCAAAATCTTATCTGATTGATATAGAATAAGTGGCACGTATATCCAGATCGGTGTTACTCCAACAATGATGATACAGGTGGAAGTCACAGCGGAAGCAAGTCCCGATGCAACAATCCACAACTTGTAGCAAATGGAATGCCATTCATCGTCAGTGAGGCAAGACAGAGTGTATTGCCTTGCATGAATCTAAACTTAGAAGCAGTTTTCAATCAGGAGGTCCCACAACAGTACAAATGATGACTTTCATATTGAGGAATATTGGAAAATTCTGGGGAAATGTTTTGGAGTCACATTGAACTTTATACTCCACGTGAACATAGCAACACATCTTTTATTGCAGTGCTTCTCCAAGTGTGATGAAACCATGTGTATGTCTAAAAGGATGGGCGGCAACTGAGAACTTGTTAGAAATGCTTGGGCCCAAGCCCAACTGAATCAGAAACTGTGGTGGTAGGACCCAATAATCTGTTGTTTTGAAACACCTGCCAGAAGATTCTGATACATCATAAAGTTTGAGAACTACTACTCTGGTAAGAAAATTTCCTACAGCAGGCAGAGGCTATAAATTTTAGAATTCATGTATTTCAACCACACTCATCCTATTAGCTTGTATCCACGTTTTATTCCTTCAGTGACAGCCATTCAGCCAGAAAGTACTAAGCTTTAAAGCTATAAATCATATAACTTATCTAATTGCTTATTTGCAATGTAAATGATTAACACTCTGCAGCTAGTTTTGCAAGGACATGCCATTCAAGTTGGGATTACTGAGTCTAGCAAATTTGTGGGCCTCATGCATTAAAGATACCATACTTTTATCAGAGCAAATATTAGAGCACTTATTTTCACACTTGAATACAGATTTATTATACCTCTTTCCTTGATGCTTAGAGTCTGATGAATGAAACAGAGCATTGAATTTGGGGATACATACCATTTTTGAAGATATAGATTAGAATTTTAAAAATTCTCTCATATCCCACTACATTTATTATTTTTGAGCAGTGCAAAACTGCAAGATTAATAATAATATCAATTGACAATTGCATGATAATTTACAGTTTACAAATTACTATCACATCTCTTGATTTGTTTGCTTTCTACAGTGACCCTGAGAGGTAAAGCAGAACATCCATTCATTTATGCAATACATATTCATTGAGTACCTGTGCTGTTCCAGTCACTATTCTAAGTTCTGAGGATACAGCAGGGAACCAAACAAAGATTGAGGTTCAGGGGCAAGGTCTAGACTGAAGACATAGATTTGGAAGTCATCAATGTAAAGTCATAGAACTGGATGAGGTCCCCAGGGAATACTGTAGCTAGAATAGAGCAAATGATGTTCAAGTGAGCTCCAACTTTTAGAGACTGAGAAAAGGAAGAGGAATCGGCAAAGCAGACTGAGAAAATGGGAAGAGAAATGAGAGACTAAGTGAAGCAAGTGATCAGGCAAGTCAAATGCTGCTGAGGGGGTTAAACAGAATGAGGACTGAGTACAGACCACCAGATTTGGGGAAGCGAAGGTCACTGGATTAGGAACACAGAGATCATTAACGACCTTGAAAGATCAACCAGATCAGCACACGTAAAATCACCACTGGAATGTGTTTTTAAGCTTATGGAAGAGAGAAAACAGGAACAGCCAGTATAAACAACTCTTCTAGGTAGAATGTATAGAGGGGCAGAGATGGGCAATGATGGGTTCAGAGGGGAGTAGTTAGGACAAGGAGATTTCAGACGAGGAACATTACAGAACATTACATTCTTATGGGAATTATTCACTGGAGAGGGAAAAATGATGATGCAGCAGAGAGGAGATTTAAAGACTCATCCGTATTTCTTTAAAGCTGTGCTCAAAATTTCTCACTCTCCTCAGAATCCTTAATAAGTTCTCGTGATTAATATAATTGATTCCCCCCAATGTTTATTACTTTCAAAATATGTAAAATGTCTAGAAGAGAATCACTGAAAGAAAAAGAAACAGCACTGAGCAGCTGTTCTCTTTTTAGTTCTCATATTGGTGATACAAACACACTTTATTTCATATTGGCGATATGAACAAGTTTCATAATGATTTCTTTTAAAATAAACATATATGAATACACACACATTGTATTCACACACACAACCTCAACTACATTGAGGCTGATTATTGATCATTTGATCTATTCCTTAAAACATGACTCCTGGTATGCAGGATTTCTTAATTCAGTCTTACACATTTCAAAAAGCTGAATTTCCTTTCAAATTTTCTGGAATTAAAATCTTTCACTATTTATGATAGGTTAGTCCATCAATTTTCAATATCATCAATATAATGATCATATAATCAGGGTTAAAAAGTCAGGAAATTCTATTATTAAAGGAAGGTGTAGGATCGCTTCAACACAAATAAGTTGGTAAAGAGATGGTTCAAAACCAAGTAGAGGATGTGTGGGCAGAATTCAACTAATACAAGTGAATATTTGAATTTTTGAAAGAAAAATATTGAATATGAATGCCTGAACATAATGGGTTGGCAAGTATTCATTACCTACTTGGAATGATTTTGGTAGATTTCTTTGTCTGCCTTGGAAGGTGACAGAAGTACTTATTAGAATTAAATATATTATATGGTTTGAAATGACTCAGGAATTTAGATTCGTGTATAGACAATGTTTAAATATTTAGAGAAGTTTAATTTGTCTAATTCATGTTTATTGCACTTTAATAAAAAAGATAAAAGTTATTCTTTAACCATAACATACAATTTACTAGATTTATGTATAAAATGAGAAAAACTGGAATTACAATTGAAGGCTCAGAAAACTCTAGGGTTCTACATCTTTAATTAATGGAATATTAATTTCAATACAAGTAGTACTGAGGAATGTGTGCCTACAAAAAGCACCCCCTTAAATAAAAAAAAATCCTTAATGGGCACAAATTAATTGTAATGCTCAGAAATATATCAAATCTATCTTATTAAAAGACTAAACTTCTTTTTACTCTAAATTAGGGCTAATCTGGCTAATTATATCAGAATTAATATAGAAGGATTTTGGGGGGCTTTTTAAAAAGTACTTTTATAACTTTAGATAATACTAAGTATGCAAATAAATGAAAACCTGAAATTCTTCCCTAAAACAAGGACTCCTTATAACCATTTGCAGGCTGGAAATATATATATGGAGTCTTATGTTTAACAATCACTTACGACAAATGAGAACCATCTTAAGATGTTCATCATAAAGCTAAAGAAACTTAAAATATTTCAAGAATTCATTCCTACTTCTCAAAATAATCTGCAACTACTTCCAAAACCTTAAAAAGTGCCCACAGTGCTTAGCCGAGAGGAGTGTGATGTTCATTCAGAGCAACACCAGGCTGTTTAAAGGTCTCATAATTGTCCATTTATCCACAAGTACACTAAAAATCTAAGAAGTGACTTAGTTTTACATGAATTTTAGATAACTGAATCCAAATTGAGAGCTTCTTAAAATTAAATAGAATCAAAGGCAAGGAAAGCCCCTACAAAAAGTTCTCAGACCTTTTACAGTGTATTCATTTTTGGATTACATATTATTTTGCATATCTTGCACAAATATCTACAGGTTTCAATTCCTCAAGTTCTACAATTTTCTAGACACACGCAATAAATTAAAATTAGATCTCACCTGCTGATATATCTCATAATTTTAAATTGAAGAGCAATCAGCCAGAATCCACAAGTCAATTCAACTCAGCATATCTTTATTAATTAACATTTAATGAATACCCATGGGTGTCTGCAGTAGCATTAGAAGTCAGCAAACTAGTTTGCTGTTTGAGGGTATACAGTCTAATTCATATATAATCACCAACCTAAATCTGGCTAAACTCTGAATACAGATTGGCAGATTGATGGGCATATTGTTCAACTAGATGCAAGATTTCTTAAAAATAAATCCAATGAGAAATAATAGAATATTTTTTCAAATATAACTTAAGAAAGTCACCAAAGAGGTAATAGATAGATGCTCTTTCCTGATCTTTTTTTGTTGTGGGGGGGCCTGGGGGAAAGAGCATAAAAGGACTGGATAGACACACATATGTTTATACATATACACCAAGGTAGAAAGAGAAAAGGCACATAAAGCCAGTTATCTCTTGAAGAAGAATGTTTTGTAGTTGAAAACAAGATCAAATCAAGGTCTCTGAGTCTCTCTCCAATAGAGTCTGTAAACAACTCAAAGTTAGCAAACTCAATATTTTGGATGAGGGAAAAATCTGACCCTATTCAGATGTGAAGAAAGCAAGCCTGAACTAGCTATGATAGTTGTTGAAAGAACTTTCTTGAATAAATGAATAGAGAATTGGAGAATTATAAGACTCCATTCACTGGATCTTATTATTTATTGCTTTTTAATATGCAAGCAAGCTTGACCTAAAACATATTGAAATCCCTGGGGAAGGCTTCTTGATGCTTTACAATATATTACAAAGGAAGACGTGAGCAAAATCACGGGAAATTATTCAGTACCAAAATTAGATGCCAGTAGAGAACAAATATAAGGGGAAAACAGTGGGACTGCTTACCAACTACACTAAGTGCTCTACCACCCAAGATAAAAGTTACCATATGAATCCAAGTTAGAAAGTTATTTTGTTGATGACATATTTGTTTTCCTTTTTTCTATAGTTTCTCAGCCTAATAACAGGTTATTATTTTGTAATGCAAAATGAGAATTTGGAAACGATAGTCTCTGAGTTTAGAGAGAGTACTCCTAGTAACTGGACTTTTTAATGCATTATCTCATTTAATCAGTAAAAAGTAACCTGTGAAGGAAGAATTACTGTGCCTATTTTACAGAGGCTAAAACTGAGCATCAGAGAGGTTTTCTTCATTCCCCAACATCACACAGCTAACGAATGGAAGCAGTAAGGTCTAAACAGGTTCCATTTTTCCCGTTGTTCTGGGTTTCCTCAGAGTCACGCTGTTGTGCTCTTTCCTGCCTCACCCTGTACTTTCTGCATAGCATTTCCTTCTTCCTTTCTTCATTAGGGCCTTTGAAGATCTTACCCAAATGAGAAACCCTGCTGATGCTCCAAGTACAGTTGGTCCCTCCCTCTCTGACTCCCAGAACACTTTGTGTGTATTTATGGAATAACATACGTAACCTTATTTTGTAATTAAAGTGGAGTGGCGCCATACAGGCATTTAGTTTACTGCATTCAAATCTATGTTTATTATTATTTTTTTACCTTAGTGGTACAAATTTTTAAGTATCAGGGCAGGTTCCATTAAGAGATAATGTGTCAGATAACTCCATGTGCCCCTTCAGATATGCTCTCTGCACTTTTCCACCCAGCTTCCTGCCCACGGAGACTAACTTGCATAAATGATAGCGGTGCTTTCCCATCCCCATAGCTTTCCATTGGGTGGCCAATAGGCAGCCGTGGGAGGAGACAGGAGGGAGGAAGTGTGAGATTAGAATATTTATATCCTTGACTCCCTAGCTCAGGGGTTGCCTTGGCTTGGCTCTGTATTTTGACCAAAAATCACTACTCGCCCCTAAAAGACTTTCCCACATGGCACTCTTTTTCAGTTTTACTAAAACCCCTCTACCCGTGCCCTTTAAATGTCAGACTGGAAAAGCTCCTTCACAATGATCAGACCCAGGTTCTTTCACTATTGTCTGTAATCCCCCCAAACCCCATCTACACTTTTTAGGCAAGACCTTTGTATACTGAAACCTTCAAATTATCCTAATTTGAGTTTGTCCCTTTTTTCAGTTGGGACTCTGATTAGCACATTTAAGTTTAAGTAAGTGATGCACTTTGTACCTTTTAAATCACAACATTCTTCTCATTTCTAAAAGTTTAGTTAAGTAGAAACTTCACTGCAAACAAAAAATAATAAGCAATTTAATGCCACAAACTTACAATTAATTAATTTAAGTTAATTAATTTGATATACTTTCAGGATTGCCAAGGCATTGTGAGGAGGACAAAAAGAATTTATGATATGATCTCTCCCCCAGAACATTATAATATTATTAAGGAGACAAAGCATGAAATGGAAAAAAAATTATAAAGAAAGCATGAGCTGAAAACAGGTGCCACCATTTATGATACAGAGAATAAAAGGTATCATTTATTAAGAAAGTAACAAATAAATATTGACTTATCAGGAAGAATGTTGTGAAAGCAGTGGAACTTGAAAAGTGTTCTGATAAACAGTCTCAAAGTCGAAGCAGTGTTGTAGGTGGGGAGGGAATGTAAGTGCATGGGGGGCTCAGTGTCTCTGAAGACCTGGCTCAGATGTCTCTTCTGCAGTGAAGCTGTCTCAGGTTGAGTTGGCTTCCACATGCTCTGGACCTTCGTCTGTGTCTAAGCTCTGAGAAGCAGGATCCTTGATAAATATCAAGATAATACTTCTTTTAATTGAAGTCATTTGTATAGATCTACTTAGGTTTCATAAAGGGATTCAGGTGAGAAAAATATATTGAACAATTAAATATATAATTTTAAATAAAACAAACTATATTTGCTTGGCTATCCATTTTTAAGTTGGCAGCTACAGGAATATCAAATGATAAGCTGGCCACAGGGAAGCTTTCTCTTTTTCTAGAACCTGGGAACATACTAACACTAGGAGTATATTAACAACTGCAGAGAAGCAAGGTGGTAATTTGAAAATCCAATACAGGGGATCAGAGTTTGGTTAAGGCTGAGTCCTTATTCCACTGCAAGATGTCTGAGCAAACAAGGCTTCATGCAAATCATATTTAATTTTCTTTTCATTTTGCATCTACAATGAAGATTTAAAAATCAGTCAGTTCCTTGCATATTGTCTTCATTTTCACTAATACGTGCTCTCCTGCCAGAACTTTAACCACCTCCTTTATTTAAAATAGAAATAATAAAAAATGTCGCCCTGATTCACAAAGAATAGAGTGAACTAGTGGGTGAGAGGACTCTGCCCTGACCAGGGCCCCTGTTTAAATATAGGAGATCACAAATTTCATGTAGCTCAGCCACATCTCCCTTATGCTGCTCCTCATAAAATTTCGGCTGAGAATCAATCTGTTATTAACTTCCAATGAGGCTGACATCTTTAATGCCCAATATTAAGCTCTAAAAAAATCTCAAGTGCTAGTAATGATGAAACCTGGAGATCTATTATTTACTTATATGAAATGTGGGGTCAGTAAGGTGATTTTAGTTTCTCGGTAATTTTCCATAGATCTGAGTTTTTGGCTTATGTTAGTTTGCAGAGCCAGGATTAGAATGGTACAAAATTTTAAGGAGCACCAAAATACTCAGTGATCAAGATAAATGAATTTTAATAGCATATTTAACAAAAGCAAATTAGCATAAAAATCCACAATGAACAAAACCAAAATAAAGGGTCACTATTACTGATTTTTCCTTTAGTCTTAGTTTCCAATATCACGATTATTGATCCTGGCCCTATTAGTTTGAATATTATTAACCCCAATTAATACCCTCTTTCTAAACCCCCATATGTGCCATGTAAGCACACTCCTTGTCTCCCAGATGATATGGTTGTCCCCCTTTATTTGACTATGAGACACAGAATAGAGTGATATAAGCAGCTCTCTTACATTTTTGTATGCTGGGAAACTCACTGTCTATGCTAGTAGTGGTTGCCATAATTCTGAAATATTTGTGATAGCTTTTCATTATCTTTCTTTTGTCAGAAGGATGAAAAAGAAAAAAAAATGCCTGCATAGTCTCTCTTTATTATAAAGCTCCTGCATAGAATACAGCTCCTGGACTAAGCAATGGCTTTGGCCTTTAGCACCAGGTTAAATACAGCTTAGCAGTGACCTTGGTGCCAAGATGAATTGAGCCGATGGCTTTATTTCAGCTCCTTCTTGGCAGATGTCCAGTGTACTAATTGGCACCCAGGTGACAGCATCATGAAACCAACCAAGGTGAATTCAATGTGAAAAGTAACCCATGGATTCAATTTCAGATCATCTACATATTTGAAACTAGGTATATGGAGTTTTATTTTCCTTTGCTTCACTAAATGTGAGTGGGAAACGGACTGCTTCTGACAGTCCTGCTATCATTTTAATTTAAAGTAGTGTTCTTTGTACGCATTTAGGAGTAAGCTCACGTTCCACATAAGACTGTTCAATGGAAACCAAATGCAAGAGAAACTCCTCTTCACACAGAACACATGGAATGCTGGGCTCTTCATTTACCTGCTTAACATTGTCAATAAAATTCACTGAGTGAGGAGTGCAGGGTCACTTTCCAAAAGGAAAGAAAGAATGGAACAAGAGGGGGTGGTTCAGATGAAGGAAGAATGGAGAAAGGACGGGTATAGTGTGAATACAGATGTTGTTTGTAAAAGTCCACTATCACAGCTGCCTTTTAACAACTCCAAACAGCAGATTATCTTTTTTGTCAGTAGAGGAGGACTTAAAGAAGATTTCTTCTACCTGAATGAAATGCCTGGTTTAGTGACTGGACCATGTGACCTGACAAGATGCTGATGAACAAATCACCCTCCTTTCTCTGCTTTTCCGGAAGGTAAAACTAATGATTCTTTGTCCTCCCTCTTTTATAACATTTTCTAATGTTATTAAAATGCTTCCTTTCTTAGACTAGTGACTGTATCTCTACCTACAAACCCAGAACTTCTCTGATATTTTTTTCCTAATGGAAGAAAAACACAAAAAATATAATTCAAACTTCTTTTGAGCATATTATATTAAATTTTTTAAAAAGTCAAGTAACTAATTTTGACAAATTCTCTGTCCCCTGGCCCTTGATCATAATTTTAGGTTTGATCCTATAATTACAGGCAATAATTAAGCATTTGTATTTTTTTTTTATTGAAGTATAATCTGTAATTTGTTTTTTTAACCAATCTATTTGTAAAGTTTTGTGGTGTGAAAAGGATCACTCACCAACAAAATATTTGCCTCCAAACTTCAATTTATCAGATATTTAATAATATGGTGACAAGAGAACTTTTAGTAGTTTGGCTTCACAGAATCATTCTTTCTTTCAAGGGATGGCCACCTAAGCCACTGAAACAAACCACTTATATGTATTTATTTATTTATTTGCTTTCTTCCTGATGGTTTCATGCAATCAGAAAACAAATCATGCAAAAATAGTGTGACTCTTTAATATTTAATTTTTAGATGCCATGTTAGGCAATAGAAATATTCCAGTCATAGGTCTAAACAGAGGTAAAATAATTCTCAATAGCTTCAAATGTTGCACATTCTCAAAGACATCATAATCATTGCATTAAAAAGCAGTAATGATGTAAATAACAATTTGGGTCTTGTCAAATTTCATTTAGTAGCATTTCTCCAAGGACATTCTGGAGAAAACAAGTTTCATGGTCCAGTTAGGGAGGCCACGTGATAAGTTATCTAGGATCAAATCCTTCTGAGAAACGACAGGTTACACCAAGTTAAACAGATTTCATTTCTGCAGGACTTCTGCATCTTAATATTTAGAAATGTTCTACAAAAACTCCAGAAGGGATAATTTGCATAGCATCCCTCACATGTTTGCCTATAGAAAATTTTCTTTGCAAATCATCTGAAGGGATTTGTGTTTTATGAAATACACCATAGAAAACATTGCTTTTTATGCTGGTCACTATACCATACTGATTTCCAAAGTGCACATAAAAATTATCTGGGAAGGGTTTTAAACAACTGGTCTACCTGGGTCCAATCTAGATCAAAAGAATCAGAATCTTTGAGGATGCAGCCTAGAAATTTGTATTTTTAAAAAAACTCCTAAGGTAATTTTGATGTTTTAAACACCCCATTTTGATTGTTTTGTTGTGGAGTCTAAAGAATGCTTCAAAGTGTAAGCAGTTTTAAGTCTTCAGATGCATACTGCAGTAGCTTCACATTACTAACTGGACGTTTTCAAGTATATTTCTTTATGTAGTTAACAGTATAATTTTTATACTTATTGAACTACATTCTGGAAAGAACACACCGAATCTCATGGCTATAAAATATAAGACTCCTGAGGTGAACAAATTATAAGATTTTTAACAAGAACAAAAACAGCTAAAAGCTCAGTTTTCAGTTGCAATAGCCTAGCTGCAGTAAAATCAAAACTAGTACATACCCACGCTCTTAGCATGGCCTCAGGTTCAGCATATATCAGAAGATTTTTAGATTTTAGATGCTTTTGACAAAAGATCAAAGTGTTCAGTTAATCAGAAAAATTCTTTGACCTTGCTCCTCTCTCACATGGTGTATAGAAGTGTACAAAGTTTCTCATTTAAGAAAAAGTTAAACACAATGTTTTTGATCTTTTCAATAAATCAGAAGGAGAAATATTTTCCAATAAACCCTCAGTTAAATCCGCAGTTGATTATTCTTAAAGCATGCATGAAAATAACCTGTTTACTAGAGAAAAAAGAACAACCACTGTGATATGAGACAGAAAGATTTAAACCCTTCACCAGATCAGTTTCAACTAGAAAGTTGGAAGTTTTCATCAAATTTCAAAACTCTGGTCACATCTGATTGACATTCTGTTCCAGAAAGTGCTGATGGGCTTTTTAAAGTGGATTTGTGACTCAGCCCAAGAGGAACATAAGGGCAACCCATGATTACTAGACCATGATTACCAGAGCATGGCGGTTTTATTTTCTTCTTTCAGCCAACCTTAAAAATAAGTGGCCAGTTAAAAGCTGGAAGGTTATTTGAGACAGAGAACTATGGTGTTGTATCAACCTACACTGGAATGTACAAGTGTAAACTCACTAGATACACTCAATGTGACCATTTGGAAACAAAACTTCCTGGGAAAGAAAATGTAGTAATCTCTAAATTAGACAGACCAGTAGGCTTCAGTTGTTCACCGTGTGCGCTGTCTGAGTCGACAGATTTTAAACACCTTCAGGAGTCTCTACCACAATGGAAGTGTTATGTATTAAATATGCCCTAAAGAGTAGGACTCAATCAATATAACCCAAATGGCATTTATAGCTTGGTAAATAGTTTGCCAATAGAATGAACCATCTCTTCTGGTTAGTAAAGCTACAATAAATATTTACTTTCTGTTTGGCAAACAAATTACTTCCGGGCTGCAAGCTGAACTTCCGGAAGCAGCAGTACACAACCAAGCTGTGAAAGCAACTGGGAAGTTTTTTCGCTTAATTACTTTCCCAAGCGTGTTCTCAAGTTCCTTGTTGAGTAAATAAAATGTACCTCTCAAGAAGGCAAACCATTACCTAACAAATGCTACTAATTCTACTCAACTTTTCAATATGTTATGTTGAGGATTCTAAAGCACCATGTAAAAATATATTCACACATCAAATGTTCTACTGTGCTCACCATGTCTAGACTGCTATGTGATAGGTAACTGAAATGTGAGGGAGGAGATTTCTTACAGTTTCAAGTTCTTATCAGTTATTTTTTTTTGCTCCTTGGTTCCCCATATGGATCCTGACAAGAAAGAAATCACTATAACTTTCTTCCCACTCCTCCTCTTTCAGTATGAAGGAGTAACAGCAAGTTAAAATGAAGACCATTCTCTGCGATGTTAATCATTGATTTTTCTTATTTTTTTCCAATATACTTTTCATGCCAAAACCAAATTAGTAAGTATGACCTCCTTAAAAGAAGTTAAGTAATTGGTCCTGAAAAGTTACCTTTTACCAAGAGAAAATAAGGTGACTGCACTTAGTAAGCTAAGGTATGCATAAATAGAAAAAGGGTAACTTCGCCTTTAAGAATGCAGGCCACTGTTGGAACTGAGAGGGCACGTGGTGAGTGTAAACAAAAGAGAAAATTAGTATTTATTGTATGCCTACTATATGTCTGCCAAGCACTGTGCTTTGCATTTTCACATATTTTACTTCATTTAATTCTTGCAATGATCCTGCAAAGGAGGTTTTATAATGTCTGTTATACAGATGAGAAAACCCAGGCTTAGAAACATTGAGTGCTTCATTGCCAACCAAGAATCACTTGTTAAAGCACAGGCGAAGCACTGCTATTCACTGTGCTCCTTTTCCTCCGTGACTGAGAATTAGACTATTCTGCGTGCCTAAGACCTTGTTTTAAAACAAGTGGCATGTTTTATGAAGTGGACCACATACTCGGGTTTGTTCACGGCAATGATAATAATTACTAAGAACACATTTCAAGGAAGGTAGCAGCAACCAAATTTTGTTCAGACCCAATTTTACTTTGGTTTCTCCAACCCAACCGCTCTGAATACCAGAGTCTTCCTTTACAGCTCTTGCCCCGTCCTTGACCTTTCCTTCTTTCTTCCAAATCGCAAAAGTATAACTTTCTACCAGCTAAGGTACTTCTACTCACAACTCCTCTCTCCTTAGCCAATTGCTTGGATACTTTGATTTTCCCTTGTTCCTGAAAATGCAATAGGTAATCCAGAAGAAAAAAAAAAGTCCCAGATGAAGTAAATCTGGGAAATGTATAACACCATATTCTCCAAGAGAGATGCAGAATGTACATCAGCATATGAAAAACTCTGAAAAGTAATTCACTCAAGCAACTTGAATAACTCAGTATATTTGCTGCAAATGCCATTAAAAAGTTATTCAGTCAAGAAACTTGCATAACTTGCTATCCACTAGCATTTCCTGAACTTACTTGTTCTGAAAACATTTACTCCCCTCTAATACCTATAGATAAACAGGTCTGAGAAACTCAGTTTCATAAATATTATTTTGCAGTGTATATGGTATGAAATGTTCCAATATGGATGCAGAAGCAAAGAGGGGGTGTTTCTATGAAAACTGCTTTAATGATTTGCTATTCAGGACTGACAGAAAATAAAATTACTATGAGATTAGGTGTGGGCAAGATAAAAGTAATTATTGGTTTTAAAAAATAATACTCAAAATACCTACCTGACTTCAAAAGCAAATCATAGCAGTCTAGAAGGGGTCTGAGCTCACATTACTTTGCAGAAGTATTTGTAAAGAAACTGAATATGCAAATTTAAAATGACAAATTATAGGAGTAACATATGCAAAAAAGACAAGAAGAAAACCAATCACTTGACTCTTCCTCAAAGAAAAGAGCTCCGCCTCACATCAAAATTGGCAAATGCATATTCACTTAAATATTTTAAACTGACATAAATTTGTGTATGTATTGTTTCATCACATTCCCCAACTCTAACCAAATTTTTAAGTAGATTAATTAATTGAACGGCTACTAGTCCAAATGTGGTGATGAAGACAGTTTCAATTGTATAGCCATGACATTATACACATGTATAATATGGATACCTGCTCTTCTTTCTAAAGGAAGCTGTCCTTCTCTGCTAAAGAGTTCAAACATGAGTGGAATTTGGAAGATTGATTTTGTTTAATACAAGGGCATCAGGTCTGGAAGCCCAGATGCAGTGTTTCTGGGCCCCAGGAGAGTCTCGTGACTTTGTGGTGCCAGGAACATTCTTTCTTCTGTATGAAGAAAGTTTCAGTGTTAAAAATGATCTGCATGATAAGACAACTTTAAATTCCTCGCATCACCTCGTTTTGCATGCAAATGCATGTTAACTGTGCTTGCTGTATACTCTACTCCTTCGCAAACTCAGTGGAAATCATCAGCCAATCCTGAAATGGCAGATCCATCCTGAATAGTTAAGAGAAGAAAATATACTGAGAGAAGGGAAAGAAGTATTTGATATTAAGAATATGTAAATATATAGTTTGGCTGGGGGACGCAGTCAAATAGCTGTTACTGACCACCAGAGTAAGTTTCCTACTCAGTAATTTCTGTCTTTTCTCCAGTTTTGCTTTGCACCACAGGTTGAAGTCATTAACATTTTAATATACACTTTTTCTGTTCTGGCTTCTTTGTTTTGCTAGTCATTTTAATGCTGTAGAACTTTGCAGATAATTACTACACTAATATCTTTATGATCTTAATTATTCTGTGAATATCCTTCTTATTGAAGTTCATCACATTTTAAAAATACCATCTTGATGGATATGAACTACTTTAAATAATATATATTGCAAATGGAAATACTGAAATTCAAAGATACTTTGGGATTTGGGAGAGTATTTGAAAGAAGTTAGGCTTTTAATTTATTGTATGGCTTAAATTTAATTTTACCTGGGTGCTAACCAGATAATATCTTAAAGTATATTTTGTTTCTAGAACTTATTATTTTTGCCACATGATATCAGCCTTATTTCTTTGTCACCAGATACTATATTAATACCCTCTCACTTCCAAAAAATAATTTCTCCATCTTCGTTTTCCTTGTTGAGTCTGTTTCCACATAATGGAACTCATCATACAAAAAGTAAAGAAAAGAAATAGTGACCTCTCAAAGTGCACAGATGAAGTAAAGATAGGCATTGAAAGGTCCTACTGAACAGTGCTTATAACATGGCCAAAGTCATTTACTGATTAACTGACCTTGTCCCAAATGCGAGGGAGGTAAAATTCTATTTTAGTTACCCATACAGTTTTGCTTGCTTCTTACTTGCATTCTATAAATAAGTTTCAAGCTATCTATCTAGTATAAAACTTTTTATTCCCTCTGAAAAACTTTTTTCTTTATAAAATAGCGACTTCCCAAAATGAAGCAAAGAGTGGTTTTAACTTTAAACACATTTACTAATAAGCTTGTGTGATAAAAGTGTCCAGAAAAGTTACGTGATTACTTCCTTTTAATTCAAGATTCAACATAGTTAAACCTTAAGCCATTAAAAAACTTATACACATATGAAATCCCCATAAGACTGACTGGCATAACTCTTCTACATCTTCCTGGGTGCTTGTATTTCCTTAGGAGAAGTGGTGAACCAACAAGACCCCAACCTTGCCAGCTGTTCAGCTCTCCTGGTTCAATGTTTTTGAAAACGCATCAGTCTTTATTCAAGGTCACATTCCGACATTCTTCTTTTTAAATGATTTACCAAATGCATTTTTTGATCTTACATGTATCCTACACTAACTCTGCTCAGAAAGGGCTTCTCATCAGCTCCAGCCTGAGACAGTCATTCCCTTCTTTAATCAATGAAAAGTGTGCAACCATGTGGATACAAATACATACCTAAGAGTGTATGTGCGCTCACACTGGGACACAGAGCTGCTAGTGACCCGTGCTAAGGGCCTAGGAATAAAATACTGTCATCAGTTCAAGCACATCAGGTTGAAGCTTTATCAGAGCCCTGTGTCCAACAGGCATGGACCCCTGGAAAGTGGCTAAAACTCCCCTACCTCACGTGTTAGATGGGGATGGCTTTTTTCTATTGACAGTTCTTCAAGCTAGACTATAATAATTGGCTTAACAACAAGAATAATAACAGTTAAAAAGAAGGCATTTCAAACAGACAGTAGCAATTTAATAATTTTTGACCCGATTTCATTTAGAGACTTTATCTAAAACTAAAAAACCAAACCAAACCAAATCCCAACCCCTCCCACAAAAAAAATTCCCAAAATAACAAACAAAAAAACCTAACCAAAAAAACAAAATAATAAATGCGAGCAGTACATTGTTATATGGGAAACATGTTGTACGACTGCTCCATCTTCACCCCTGACTCAGCCCACAGTGGACACATACACACACACACAGAACGACTTTATCTTCCCCCATCCTGAGCATTTCTTTCCCTCCATCACTTGTCTCACTCTGCCTATCAACTTGACTGCTCTTTAAGTTTAATAAAGAAAGGAAGAAAATTGGAAAACTGTAGGAAGGAGAATAAATGATAAAAAAATCACAAATAAAGGATGCAGAATATAAATGAGGAAGAACAAACATAAGAATGGGGTGGGGAGGAAGCTAAAGGAACAAGAAAGGCAATGAGATGGGGGGAGATTAGGGGGAGCCAGGAGACGTGGAGAGCGGTTGGTTTCTGTGTTGACACTGGTGATAACATTAATTTGCGTATCAGGACCCAAAGAATGGGGCCTCCCCAGTGGCCTTCTCATTTGGTTCAGGTCACGAATCTAAACTAAGTCAGACTGTACTTATGGAAAACACCTCACTGTCATAGAACTCCAACACCAGTCACAGTCCTGCACCTCGGCTCACTCTGGAAAACGGGACCTGCCAGCCTTATAGGGACATCCTTGACCTCCTGGCCAGTCATGCCCTGTGTAGGCACTGGAGTTTCTCCAGCTCCATAAAACTGGTCTTTGCCCAGTAACCCTCAAGGAGAGCGCCCCTGGCTGGTGAGGCACTGTACTCCCCCAATCCATGGGTTATTTTCCCTTGAATAAAGGACATCAAACTCATTACTAAACTTACATTTTGTCATTTGATATTGGTTAATTACTCTTTTGACTCCTTGTGAAATTTTTGTCTATTTCTTTAGATATTTCAATACTGGTGACTTGTATGATAATATCAGTTACTTCTTTTTTAAAATTAATAATAATAATGAAAACCTATAATTCCTTAACAATAACATATAAACATATAACTGTTTATCTATAACCTGATAATATCTTGGGGTCACATTTACTACTATGATCGGCGTGGGTGAAGAAAAGCTAGTCCATATGTATTCCTTAAATAAAGCATAAAAACAGACAACCAAATAATAAAAAGAGAAAAATTTATTCGCATGTAGTGTATAGAGTGGGTTTTCCTCACATGCACCTTTTGAATGAATATTGACTTGAAGTGGGCAGTGTTTCTGCTTGAAAATCGATCCATGTTCACACTAGCATTCAAACTGAGAGTATGGTGGCGTGGAGATTGATTGGTGTGTCACTTTGCATCCTGTGGGAAGAGAGATTGAGACATCCACGTCTGAGCCATGGGAGTGGGTAACTGCTGAACAGGAGACAGGAGATCGTGTGGTATAGTGCCCAGGGCCTTCCAATCATGTTGTTCTCAGTACAGTAAGTAAGCCATGTCTAAGGTGGAATAGTTTCAGTAAAGACAGAATAAAATCTACAAGAGATGTCTAAACCAAACTTCATGAAAGGTTTTGAGAGTTCAAAGAAGTGTATTTTATAGCGCTTTATAGAAGTACAGCCAGCACTCATGGGGTATAAAGTATTCACTCTAACACTGGAGCATGATAGGTTGTGAAAAGAATGCAACGTCTTCAGCAACCATGCAGACAATTCTATATTTAGAGAAATGAGATAGGGCACTGCACTTACATGGCATTCAAAAGAGATCCCCAGAGCAGAAGCAGACAATGACAACTGCAGCATCGGGACCTGAGAGGACAATGGAAAGAGCAAGTATGGAAACCTGCTAGGGCTTCTGAGCGTCAGTAGAAGAAGAAGGTGGTAAAGGGGCAAAATGCCTTGAGAGAGAGGAGCTTTAACTCTATGAGCACCAAACAAACAAACAATCAAATGAACTGAACACACTGTCCTTGCTATGCAAATAATACTTCAGGATGAGGAATCTGGCACCAACTTCTAAACACATCCTATCCATGAACCACTGCTACAAAGAAATTCTACGACAACACTACTGGAGAGACTTGAGGAGGCTAGAATTCCCAGCGCGGGGCTGGTGAAGAAGGGTTCACAAGAGACATACAAATATTGTTTCCTTGGTAGGAGATGGCCATGAGAGAAACAGGTGGAAGTTTCTTCCAAACTGAGGGAGAAAATTCTTTTAAAAAGAACAATAATAGGAAAGTAATTAAGAACTGGTAATAAATCTAAAAAAAGGTAATGTTAATCTGACAACTGCAAAATGATGTTGATTACCTAATAAACAAAATAAACTACAGCAAATACTCCTGTTACTTTTCTATCACCTCATTAAAACATAGAAATTTGTTTAAGGATCCCACCAATATTCTATTTATTTAGATATACCTGATAGCGATAACTATGTGCCTGCTTAGGAGTGGGTGCTCTTTCTGTTCCTGCGCTTTTGTATCAATAAAGTAATTATTCTTACTGATTTAGTCACAGAGCCATTAACTTCTCATTGGAGTACTCTCTGCCATGGAATTAAGGTAATTGATCACTAAAGACTGTGAGTGAGATCTACATGTAACCACTGGGAGGGAGAAATGACCTATAAATCTTTGAGACAGGTTTTGGGAACTAGCATTAAATTTCCATATTATCAGGCAGGCAGTCTAAAAACAATATCAAAATACTAAGAAATAAGATGTGAATGATCTAGCACTAAGCTTTTTAAAGCTGGTTTGCTGCTCATTAGTTTTCCATATGCCTGTTAAGCAAAATTCCCATATAATACTCTTTATCCATACATATATTGTGCTGTGTGTGTCTAGAATCAACTCTGACTTCAAAACTGAAACAGACAGAAGTCAGCTGGAAAATATTAAGGAATTAGGAATCAGAAATATGAATTCTGCTGTGAAACCTTGATGGAGAACATCTCACATCAATAGCTGCAAAAAAAAAAAAAAAAAAAAAAACTCCTTCTCAAAGAGTTTTTCTCAGGAAAACAAACACAGAAGGGATGGAAAACCCAGACACTCACAGTGCATGGGATGGATTCCATGGTCACTTATATGTGTGTCTTTCATGAGTGCCCTGCTGGCTGGAGCCCAGGTGATCTTCTTTGGGATGATGCCTTTCACATGAGAAACTGGTCATAGAATAGATAAATTCCCGCAGGCTGTGCCAGCTCTGGTTCTAAACTCACCAGTGTAAACCTCTCCACGACAAGCTACAGAAGCTGGCAGCAGTAAATAAGTAAGTTATGTCCTTCATTTTGATTCCATTACCAATTCTCTGTTAAATACTTTAATGAAAAATGTGCGGTTTGGTCATCTGTTGTCATTAAATTCTTAAGTGATTCAACTTTGCCTAGAGTTTGAAGTTACTCTAGTCCCATTGTACATTCAGTCTCCCCACTGATGTCCCAGACCGTAATGGTCACTTAGCCCTGTCAATACCACCTCCAAAAGAGTTTCACCTCTCCAGTTCACACCTCTCACCAAACTGAAGTCCACTTCGCTGGTCTGGTTGTCATTACCTCTCACCTAGATTACTACACTGTCTCCTCACAGTGTCCATATCTCTGATGTCTTCCATTAGCAACCCCACCGCCACGTGGACCCCATGCAACCTTCAGGGTAGACATTTGGTAGGTATGTACTTACTAATGCCTGCCAACTCTATTCCAGGGATTTAGAAGTGAACGAAGTAAAGTTCCTGTCCTAATGGATTTTCTGTGCTACTGTCATAGATTTAATTTGATAACGTCTCTGATAGTGATCCATCTTAGAGAATAAGGTCCCAGTGCTACAGGCACACAGAGCCCTTAACCATCTGGCTTCAAACGCATTTCCAGTCCTCTTTTCAATCACAACCTCACTCTTCGCACCTTGTTTTTTAAATTAGACAATTACAGCTGTCATTGCCTGAACATGTTTTATTTACGTATGTCCTCCGGTCCCTCTTTATTTATTTGCAAAATTTCTATTAAAGCTTTAAGACCTACTTAGAAATGTTCACTTTCAGTGGAGTTATCCTCACTGTCCTAGCCAGACTTAACTGATGTGGCCTTTGTGGCTGTGTTTGCTCATGCCTCTGTCGCCACCCATGTTCACAGACTGTTATAATTCTTTGTGCGTCCCCCGCACCAGGCTGTCAGGTCCTTAACTGCAAAAATGATGAAGTATCTTTGAATCTTGAGTCCCTAGCAAAGCAAAACATCTGCCATGATAAAATCTCAATAAGGGTTTACTGAATGACCAAAACCAAAACCAACAAAATGGGGTGAGGGGGAGGAAGAAAGGGAAAAGGAAGAGAAAAGTGAACAGAAAGTCAGGGGCAGGGAACTCTTCAGGGATGAAAGGATTGGTAATAAAATAGTTAACAACCTTTCTTTTACACCCAATAAATACTAAGGATTAGGTGTCATTGTTAACTGACAGCTAAGAGGAAAGACACTGACTGTCCCCAACAGACCTTTCATCAGTCTAATGATTCATTTGCTTTGGCTGGCTTTTCATGACAGAGAAGTTTTGCTTTCCTACAACCCTGACAGCATGATGGGGAAGAAACTATATATACATCATTGACAAGAAAATAAAAATTATAACCCCCTTTTCAGCTCCTGGATTTAGGAAATTAAAAAAAAAAAAGAAGAAGAAGAAGAAGAAAGAAGAGGCAATAAAAAATGAATGAAACCGCAATAAAAGTCTTGGAGGGTCAATACAAGATTTGGCCCGGACTCAGATGATTTACGTATGGATGAGGCATTTTGGGAGATTAAGAAATACAGTGTGGAGGCTGCTCTTGCTACTGTATGCTATAAATGACAGAAATACAGGAAGCATGGCGTTATTTATAGAAGAGGCCATTTCAATTGCTGTGTAAACTTCAGGAGATTGAATGCTCAACGCTTTAACCAATCAGATACTCTGTTTTCTCTCGGCTTTCCATCCATCTTGCTCCGTAAACACCAGTAGACAAGCAGTTAAACAGCCACTGAAAGAAGATGTATCGTTTTCAAAGTTCTCTGATACTTCAACCATAGAACTACCTTGTATCTATTATATGCAGCTAAGCCTAGCAGACGACAGAGTGAAAGGTGTTTTATTTTCACTGTAATTTCATAAGGTCTTATCTTAAAAAGGAAACAATGATCCCTGGTATTTACTGAGATTTCTCCCTAAGTAATTTCATCTAGAAATACTAACATTAATTACAATTTTGCTAAGCAAGAAGGCTTATAAATTTGTAGTTTATCTGCATTTGGCATACACGGGTGACACACTGAATAAAAATGAGAATTCTGTCTCTCTCCATCCTGCAGGTGACTACCAGTGTAAAAACTTTGTTAGTAGGAATGAGAAACTAAGCTCCTATTTCTGCATTGCTCTATGTCCAGATGGAAGTTACATTTTGTTTAATGAAAACTCTGGCATTCTCTGGATGAATTGTATAAGATATCCATCCTCTTGAAACAATCACCCCAAAAGAAGTTTAAAAGACAGAGCTTTAATTTTTTTTTTTGACTGCTATAACAACTGCTGCTCAGAGCAATTAACTTAATGCAATACAACTCATCTGAAGCTATAAACATCACTTATAAATAGTAAAAATAGAACTTTCTTAAATCCAGATCACTGAACCATCCCAAAAATTTCAAATGAGGATCAGAAGTAAAAGATCACAAAAAATATATAAAATAATAAAACACAGATTATCTTGTACCTATATAATGAAGGGGAGGGGAGGTGAAAGATGAGGAGAAATAAGGAAGAGAATTGAAAGAGAGGCAGTGGGTTTACATGAAGAAAGTTGGGGGAGATGGGGCTCCCTCTGGGTCCCAGATAAATCTGACTGAAGAAAAAGACTGTATCTATCATAAAGCAACATTCAGGCTTGTCAGTATGTATTACGTGATGTGAGGAAAATTATTTCATATAAGATCCCAGGTATTCTCTGGTTGCAAGAGAAAAGGCCAACAAGTTATTATACACAGTAAAACCTGTTACTATCTCCGTAATGACCGATAATAGACTCTCTCATACATAGATGTACTGCTCACAAGTCACCCTTGTTGAAACATTATCTTGTATCAAAATGTGTATCAACTATTGCATCATATCTGTGTGAGTGTATGGGGTTAATTTCAACCGTTTTATTTGTATTTCTTAGGGAAAAATGCATGTGGCCTAGCCTCAACATTTTGGCTGCTTTATGACATGGTTTCAGTTTATACTTTATTTGCCTATTTGGAAGCAAAGAAGTCATTCAATTAATGCTTTCAGAGCTCCATGAATATGTACCAGTTTTAGAGTGCCATTCAGAAAATAAACATCAAATCACTGCTCATCATTCCCTCTCTCTCAATCAGTTTGAGTAGCATAAACGCAAGACTTTCTTTAGAAGAGACACACATCTCGGTCTATGATGATAAGACTTAATACTTGCAGAATCGCCTTCTGGTGCACTGATTGTTCATCTACAGAATGCTCACCTTTATATATCATGAGAATGTTAATCTGGAGTCAGGATGAAAACTAAAAATGGAAAGTATACTCTGTCCATGGGGCACTTCACTATTGTATATAAATCTTTTATCTTTTATTTCATTTAGTAAACATGTTTCATGATTGTTCTGTGAAGTTTACCATGTTACGGTAAATCATGTTGTCAGATATGGGCATTGACAATCTTTAAGCTTTTGCTAAAAGCACGGTTTGCTAAAGTGTATTTTGGGCCCTTAAACAATGAATTACTTCTGAGTCCAGACATTGCTAAATTAAATCTGAATATAACTCTCTGAAGTGTTTTAAAATAGCATAAGATGATTTGAAGTTCTCTACAGCACTAGAATAGTGATAGTGTGACTCTGATTAATATTTATCTTTAATTTATTGAACAAGCCCAATAATGAAATTGATTATGATACTCCATTTCAAATTTCTATGAGGGATTCTCATTCTCGGCAGTGCCTTAATTAGCCAGACTTTTGCTCTCCGAGGGCTAAAAGAAAATTGATGAAACATCAACCAACATAATTTACACCCTCTGACTCTAGCTTTAGACAATTAAGGAGCCCTGATGTTAAGAGAAATGACCCCTCTGCTAACCATAACAATGCACCATTTTAGTTTTCCATATGGTTTCACACACAAGAGATTATCAAATGTTAGGAAGCACATGGAAGACCCAAGAAGAGCTACAATCTCTCTACCTTATTAGAGAAAACTCAGAAAGATATAACTAGGTATTAAAAATTAATAGTATTGTCTGTTACTTTATAATTTAAACCATACAAGGTGGTATTAAACCATGCTTTTGTTATATTTCAAGTACTTATATTTCAGAGACACCGAATAACCTTCCAAAAAGACCTCGAAAATTCTAAAAATGCATTATTGCATTCTCTGACAAAGTTAATACAACCCTCAAACTGGGTAAGAGTTACTAGTCATTTACAGGTTTCTATAGAAATTGTACTATGAAATAAGAATTTGTAAAGATGGTTCTTACTTGAAGAGCACAATTATAAAGGATTACAAGTAAAAACATGTAATTAAAAATCTATAAATAGACACCAAGTTTCCAGAAGCGAATATAAACCTAAATTAAGCTGTCCATGAGGATTACAAAACTAAAAGCCTAGGGGAGTTATATAGCACTTAACTTAAAACACTGTAATCAAGGCCACTTACACAGACATTCAACTCTACAAAAAGAATCATAATGAATCTAATATATACCACAAAGACAGCAACTCCTAAAATGTCTTCTTAAAATGCATTGGCTAATAATGAATAAATCTGAAAGAAGGATTTTTGTCTTAAATAAGGAAAGTCCTCTCAAGCCTTACTTTTTTCTCTGTTTGCTTCTATCTGGTATCTTCAAGGCACTCTTGAATAATTCTAGAGATTATATTTAGACACACTATTTACATGTGAAGGCAGCAGATAGTAAACTGAAAGAGTAAGACTTTAATAAAATAACAATTTTTATCAGCCGGCCTGTTAGCTCAGTTGGTTAGATTGTGGTGCTAATAAAACAACAATTTTTAGTGGATGCAGCAATGTCTCTCTGCACTCAAACCCTCAGCTCCATCCCCAAGATTTCCTGATCAAAGCTTCCAAAAATTTCTAAAAAGGAAAAAAAAATCAGTTGTTTTTACCTTCCATATTTTCTAGAAGAAAGGCAAACATTCCACAACCTGGCAGTTTCAAATTCTGTCTTCCTTCATTATAGGTGTTTGTGGAAAGCGGGTTCGTTTCTAGACCTCCAGAGGAAAGCTAACTCAGGCTGGAGGCTTGCTGACTTGACACTCGTCTCTCCTTTTATCAGCTAAGGGTGAGAGACCAGTGACCACACATAATACTCCTGTAACTCCCCCTTAACAAATGTTTAGAAAGCTTGTCTTGACAGAAACTGATTACAGGGATAAAAATCACACCCCCTTGTCCCCTCACAGCAAAGAGCTCAACAATGAGAAGATTAAAAGACAGGCTTTGAAGTGGCTTACTGTTCCTGTGGTCTTTAAAGTCAAAACAGGCACTAAGTTTTTTCCCTCATTAACTTTTCAGCATCTTCTAGTTTGCATGAACTGGCATCGTCTAAGATCAGATAGTACCTAAAAGGGATTTGCTTGGGTTAAAGTTTGAGCAAAATGTCTTTAAAAAATAGGCTATAGAAAGTAAATTGGAACTGGCAATTCACCAAGTAATGATTAGGTAAGTTGACAGTGTTACTGAAAGGAAGTTGTGTGTTATTATCAATTACAACTTAACCTACAGGTTTTTACTTAAGGTTTAACCACTTTTTACTGATTTTGAGAGCAGATGCTATAAACAAAGTTTTCACAGACCTGTCCTCAACAACAGCAGGAGTTTTAAGTGGGCAAGAATTTTTGTTGTTTACATTTCTGTTTTGTAAATAAAGAAATTGAGACATTGGGTGCTTTTTCGCTAAACATGCATGAAGAACTATAGCAGACACATGCCATAAAAATTGAACAAGCAGTTCAATAATCCTATAAGATAATCATATAAGACCAAAATGCAGGAAAAAAATAAAGATGACATACTTTCTCAATTTGTGTCACATTTTCCTGATTTCTGTCTATTTGCATGTTTTGATTTTTCACAATGTAGCCGTATCATTTCCACAGAAACTCTCACCGTCCTTGGCTCCTAGACCTTGTACTATCTTGGTTCCTTCATTTCTCCTAGTTCAGCTAGTTTATCAAGGCTTTGTCACCGGACCTCTTTGCTTGTGTAATGACACATTAATTTCCTTCCCCCAAGTAACATGGCAACAAGTTACTCTAGCATCTGCACCAGCAAGACGCAATGACTTTGGCCCCTAAATAAGCTCTGTTCTTTGTCTTTGCTCCTGGCGTTCCCACTAGTTGGAAGAGTTTCCTATCAGTGTTTTTCAACCTCGGTTGCATATTAGAATCACCAAGAAAGGAGAAAAACTATCCCATAACATACTTTAAAAGCCAGTCCAGGTAATCCAGTTGATTCCAATAATCAGCCAAGGTCGAAAACCACAGAAACCTATCAAAATTCTCCCCATCTCTTCAAACCCGGTTTTAAACTTTTCATCCATTTGTGTCCCTTCCATCTTTTGAAGTTCCTTTACTTACAGATTTCCAATGATCCTTACCAAATTCTACTTTGTATGCAGATTTCTCTCAGCCATCCTATTCAATGAAAAGGAATAGGTGACAGTCCCCCTCACTGCTCCACCCTTAGTTCCCTTTGTGTCCTAGAATTCCTGCTGATTTGCTTGACCCAGACCATTTGAACACAAGGAATGAAATATTTAAACATCCTCAATGCCTTTCCTCACCAATCTGGGTCCATCCAGCAAGGTCTTTCTCCCTCTCCCAGAAGGCATGTACAGTGCAAGGCATAGTGTGCTGTGCAGTCGTGAGCTGTGTTTTGTCCCACACTCTGGTCTCCAGTCTACTCTGTGCAAATCCTGCTTTTGGTTCTGTTTGACTCTCACTGGAAACTCTAGTTTTACTCCAGGTCCTCATTCCAGTTATTGGGGTTTGGGTAATTACACGCTGATTCAGGCCTGAGTCTGTCAGGAACTTCCTACATTCTCTTAGAAAAACCTTGCAGAGTGCTTCCTGAATCCGTCGGCCATGTAGACATTACACCTTGCTGGACTCACTAAGCTGGTGGTCAGCTGGACCTGCCTTGTGTGGCTCCAATTGTGGGAATTATGCCAGGTCCCAGATCTGTCCTCACCTACCCAGTATATGTTTGGCTCTTAGAAACTGTCAGGCATTAAACTTGAGCCCTTGTGTAGATAAGAACTGTGTCTTACTTATCTTCGCTGATACATTTCACAAAGGGCCCGGTACACACTAAGTGCTCAAACTGTTTTGCACATATTATTAAGGTATTAAAATTCACAAGCTTATTTTTACAAATTAAATCTTACTTGTTTAAAGTTTCTATCCTTCCCATCCTGGTTCATTTCACTTAAATACTTCAATATATAGAATTTAAAAAACAGAATTCAGAAAACTTATTGTGTGCGTATTTTTCACTGTACAGACCAGAAACTAGAGAACAAAAGGGCTTAATGAACTGGCCGAGGTCATGCAACTAGTTAGTGGCAGAGCTGGAGTGAGACTTCCTGGCTTCTAATGATGTCACCTTAATTATCAGGAGGATCTAATCATGAACACAGAGTCATGAAATAAAAAATGGAAGATTACTGATTAAGCACTTACTCGAGACTAAGTAAAAGTTTTGCATATATTTTGCCCTTTAATTCTCACCATAACCCTGTGATAATGATAATATTTGCACATTTTAAAAAAGAAACTGAGATTCAACAAACTTAAAATTTCCCCCCAAACTCACACAACTAACAAATGCTAGACATAGATTTGAACCCACACCTATCCAGCTCCAGGGCCTGTAGCTTTTCCATTGTTAACCTGACCAAAGGGTTGGAAAGACAATTAGTATAAGTTTTTGATTTAACTAAGAAATTCACTGAATAACTTCCCCAAAATATTCTTTTCTGATTTTTAAATCTCCCATCAAATTCCAAATTCCAATATAAACATTTTCCTTTACTGAGGGATCAATACTACTAAGGAATGTAAAAATACAACAGACGTAGGTAATATTACTATAGGCGAGTCCCCAAGAGCCATTGTCTATGTTAATTTCCCTGTGAAATTCAACTTATTTTATTCTAAGCACAGTCAATAATTGTCATTTAAGCATTAGCAATTAATTTTGTTTCCCTTCCTAGACTGTGAAATTCATCAGGGCAAGGACCAAGATTTTTTTTTTTTTTGGTCATGACCATAATCCCTGTATTCATAGTAGATGCTTAGTTTATATGTGTTAAATAAGTGAATAAATCAGTTTATTAATTGCCACAATGGTATAATGCAGTATTTCTGAAAACGGATGCCTATATCTCCATCAAATACATTTGACACATGGTTATATTTTGTTAACTCCTCTTTCAATCCTTACGTAATTGTCCAGATTTTCAGTATTTTATTATCCTCCTAAGATGAGTGTATACTTTCTATTGAGGTCTAAATTCTCTTGGAAAGTTTCCTTGGGTCCTGAAGTCACCATTGGATACTGTGAATAAGGAAGGCATATGAGTTTGAACTAAGCTGAAATGGAAACCACAAAAGAAGGGAAATTCATGACTCAAAATTAAGGATCTAGGTTGATGAAAGTGAAGGTAAATGAATTTTAGGAAGGTAACAAAATATTCTATAGAGAAATGGAATCCAGAGTTATTTGTCCCTCCAAAACATTTAATTCTATCATATTATTTTGCTATTTTGGTTACTATCCTTAACATCAATACTGTTTTATATTATTTTTTCAATTGTTACTATAATTATAATGAATCTTCATATTTCAAAAATATATTATTCTTATTTTCAATGGCTCAGTATCACAAAATGGAAAATATAATTTAATCTAAGGAATGATTCTAAGAAATTTTAAGCAAATCAAAATAATTATTGTGTCATAAGTTTATATTTTATTTTTACTACTGGAGCTAGATGGTAATTTCCCTAATTTGTTCTGTAAATTTATACTTTTCTAGGTCAGTATCATTTGTTGCATTTAGATAAATACATAACAGCTAGACGGTGATCACAGCAAATCTCCAGGATACATAAAGGTACGCAATGTGTTGGTCAGAAATAAATTGCATCCCACTGTAAAGTAAAAATAAAAATCCCTGAAGGGTAATTTTCAGAATTAACATTTTACAACTGATATGTACATGGGACCCACTTTTACTGTTCATGTTGTCTTGGAGGAAATGCACAGGACAAGATCATAATGTTGACATTTTATGCAAAAATGCCAAATAAAATACTTTCCTCATTACTAGACATAGTTACTATGTTCCTATTAAATATATACACGTTTTATTTCTTAATGCTTCATCTCAAGAATAAGATTCCAATGCCTTATTCAGCAGTCATCCTTTGTAATATTTCCACAGGCACTGAAACATTTGGTACTGTACTCAGGTGAATTGCTTAGTGGAGACTGAATGCCTTGTCAATTTTTCATTCCACATTTTTTACACAGTTTCTTCAATGCTTTCATAAAGATGATATCTTGTATCATAAAGCTTGGCCAAAAGAGAAAAATTCAAGGTTGTAGAGAAAATGGACATAATGTAAAAGAAATGTTATATTGGAGATAAGGGGGGGAAACTTTAAAATTGCTTTTTTATTAACCTCGTAAGGGACATAACTGGAAGAGCTTCAAGGGACATAACTGGAGGAGCTTCAAGATCGTAAGAGGATCTGTGATAACAAATACCTTGGACTTTTACAACGTAACAAATGGATTATGCAAGATAAAAATGACAAGACTTGCATATTTTATTCCAAGATAAGACATTAAAAAATGAATGTAGGATTTAAAATATATACATAGTTAAGCATCACTTCAAAATTGACTGAAAATATCACCTAAGTCTGGCTTGGCTTTCATCTATTAATGAACATTAATTACTATTGTTTCTTAACAGGGGTCTTAATGTAGAATTTTTCTCCTTGATCTTAAAAGATGATGGAACCTACAGCAATTGATAGTAATTGCAGTTTTAAAAAACTTAACTATCGCTTCTATAATATACATAACTGTGTGCTGTACAATTGTTTTGGCTCCCTGATTTTAAATAACTGGTTTTCCTGAAATCTTTATCAGAGTTCTCACCTCATTCTATTGCACACTGTACTTCACTTTCGACTAAAAAAAGATAGTAGTTGGTCTTTTAAAAGAATTTCATAAAATCAAAAGCACATGTACACACAGTCTGTCTATATATGTGCATGCCTGAAAATCAAAGGAATAAAATAAGCTTCTTTGAGTACTTGCAATCAATTGCAATAACAGACTTGCTAGATGCAGGAATAATTTAGCTAGCTATTACAAAGATTTTTTTTTCATGTATTCCATGTTCCATTTTAATTAGCCTCAAAAATAGGGTTACTTCTTAACCATTTCATATCAAATAAGAGTATAAAACTCTGCCGTATGCATTAAGTTCTATTTAATTAAGTAAATATTAATTCTCATAACTGTATATTCTTTTGTTACCTTGTTTCACAATCGTGGATCAAACTTTTTTTTCACTAGTAAACATAAATACATTAAACTCCATATTATTGGGGCACATTTAATAAGCGCCCAATGAAACAATTTATAAAACACCTATAAAAGTCTATCAAACATAAAACTTTTTGAATAGTTTGCCCCTACTTAATTTCATTATATTTTAGATAGGATGAAATGTGCCATTATGTTCTTAAATTTTTATTTCAAAACAGATACCTATACTCATTAATCATTTTTGCTTTTTTCTAAATCACGCTACATTAAATAATAAACATACAATGAGAATGAAACATACAAAACAGCAACAAAAATCTACCACAAGCTAACAGACTACGAGGATTTAAAGTATTTTTAATGAGCTACTATATTTTGCAACAGTCATGAGAAAACAAAAAGATGATATGGACAGTTATATAGAGATAAACAGAACTGGAAGAGAGAAATAACATCTATAACGGGAGATTCACATGCAAACTGAATTTAATAGTAATGTTGTAGTTGACAAAGTACCTCAGCCTCAAACGCAGGTCAGCCCTGCTCTGTTATCTTCTCATGGATAGAAGGAAAGGTCCAATGAAGAACGGTAGAATTAGGCTGACTGCAAACTGACAAAAAAATCTCTTTGACTGAACTTTACTCAAGCTCCTCTGAACTCTCTTTTCAACTACATCCCGCTTTTTGAACTTCTGCATTTGTCTCTGCATTGTCCTATTTTAGCAAGAATCCTGTTAGGTTTAGTTTAGCCAGAATCCTCCCTCACTCTTGATGTGTCCTCTTAGTAATTTTCTATTCACTGATCCCCTACACCCTCTTCCTTGGCTATAAATTCCCACTTTTCCTTGTTGTGTTCAGAATTGAGTCCAATCTCTCCCCCCCACTGCAAAACCCCACTGAAGTGGTCCCCATATCTAATTGAGATGGTCCCCCCAAATAAAATCTGCCTAACTATTCTTTAACATGTATCATGAATAATATTTTAAACAAATAAACACAGCTATTGTCTTACTTAGTGCCAGAAGAACCTCTATAACTCCTGCTCATCATGCAATGGTAGCACAAGGGCCCTAACTGGGGGGCCCTACAGGATGGTCAAGTGCCAGTGGGGTTCTAGGTGCTCCATCACGTTTAGAGCTGATGGTCAGAGGGGCTAAGCATGATAATCCATGGGGGATGGAAGAAAATATTACAACTTGACTTTATATTATTTTCATAGATGAAAATAAAGAGATCCAGTATTAGTACTGTTTAACATGTGATGGACCCTGCACTTTCGCTTAGTGCGTATGTCAGATGGTCAGTTTTGCGTACTGAAGACGGAGACTCTTTAGGGAAGAGGAGGAGTTTCACAAGGCAAAGGAATTGAGAGTAGAGGCCTTACCATTGTCTCTGAGCTTTGGATTACTGAATACATTGTTGCTTACTGGCATGTGGTTCAGTGAAGCAATGGATTAGAGCATCATTTTTAAGAAAGTAGTCCTCATGAAATGAACAGATGGCTTACAAAGATTCCTTCCAAGAAACCAAGGATTAAAGACAATGCTCATCATTCAAGCACAAGGCAATTCCACCAGGTACATTACAAGATGAAAGGATCTAACTGTATCTGACAAGAAGTAGTCTAAAAACTGAAAATATAACAGTACTATTTGAAACATACATGTACCTGCTATTCTTGTTGCTAGACCTTGCCCTGGGTATATGCTGATTGCACAGCATGTATATACTGCCTTTGTGAGAATAATTAATCTCAGTTATAATAATCACCAAAATAATCACTTTTATAAACTGTTAAAGAAAATAATGCCATATATTAAATATATCTCTTTCACTTAAATTAAGATATTTTGTATTATTCACAAAAAATTTATTATTCTTAAGATACAGTCTCTTCTGCTATACATCTCTTTGACATGAACTTCCTCACATGTGACTGTTAAATAGAGGGACTGTATCAGTAGGATATAATAATAGATTTGGTTCATACATGACTTCTTACTAGAATGTTAATGTTTTAAAGAAATCAGGTACAAGCTTTCTCACAATTAAAGAAAAGCCTTAGCAATATTTGAAAACCTTAACAATGGAGCTGAAAATCTACAGGAGCCTTCCTCCAATAGTGGCTTATTTAGGATCCTTAAGAACGTCTCAGCTTACTAATAATTTAAAGTATAAGTGCAGTTGTAGAAACTGCATAAGACATGTCCCCTAACTTAAAACAACGGAAAGCCTACACCTGGGAAAAATATTTTTAATTTTGGTGAAGATGGTCTTTATTAGAAGCAAGCACCCTTCCATACCTACATCTCAAAGGAAGAAGTCAAGCCTGGGCTCTTCAAGGCTGCAAAGGCATGACTGTCTGACAGTGATGACAGGTGCCAATATTTGTATGAAGGTTATTCTCATTCTCATCTGTACTCTGTTTTCAGATTGCTCTAGGTTTCGAGTGATCGTTCCTAATTCTAGGGGAAAACTCGAGCCATAGTATTTTTATTAAGCAATTTTGTAAGACAAGTAATTTTTTATGAACTCATATGGCGCTTAACAGCAGAGTGCCTAATTTAATCACCCAATCTTAAAAAAAACTCTGCATGTTTTGTAATAAAAATACATTAATAAAAATGTATAACATACAAGCAAATAAATGCTATATTTACATTGGACTATATGGTCTGTTTATTCTATTTTTTTTTAATTGAGAGAGCACAGTCAAAAAATGTTTTGAGGCCACTCATCTAATTTTTATTACCCTGCATGGAAAATATGTGTATAAAAGCAGACATCAGCTTGACTGTGGAGAATGGAAGTGAGGAACTCTCAACACACGGGTCAGGTAACAGAAACACAAGACGGATATACTGAAATAGAAATTATGAAATGATGTCTCATGAAATGAATGCTTGGAAATAAAAGCAAGACAGAGCTCGGTCATGCAGCAGAAAAGAATGGGACCTCTCATTCTGAACATTCTGAACACCCTGTGGCAACACTGATTACATTACACTCTGGTGAGTTTTTACCGCCTCCTTCGCCTGTGTGAACTCCTGGGACAGGGCACCATGTCTTATTCAGCTTTGCAAATCCCCTGCAGTTGGTAAAAGCCCTGGCACGTAGGAGATGATCACAGTCGTTTGCTGAGTGAATACAATAATTTATGAATAAAGTTGTGTGCTCACTTGGAAAGGAAATAGGGTGAAAACTAAGAAAAGGAAGAAGAGAATGAACATTTATCAAGTGGTCATATGTGTCAGGAGAGCCAGGTACTTTATTACTGTGAATTATTCTTACAGCTCTCCTATTCCCATTTATAGAGAGGAAGTTGAAGATCAGACATTAATTTGTTTGCCCCAAATTGACACAGCTAGTAAATAGCTGGGCCAGGATTTGCAATATGATCTGATTTGGAGTTAATACTCTGGACTTCCTTATGCTGCCAGGAAGGGGTAGGGTCTCTGTGGAAGGTAGCTGCCAAGAACCACAGCTTCTTTATACATAAGTAATGCTGATGTTGGCTGCAGGATTCTTTAAAGTCCAGAGTGTCAGCAATATCTTGGCTAACTATGACTTCCCAACCAGGGAAGAAAAATCAGCCATTAATAATTTACCCCTTCTTCATAGTTCAATTCCAATGGATTTGTTTTCTGTTTGGCTAAGATATGTTTTAAGAGTTAAAGTGATTTCTATATTAATGTGTTGATTGATTCTGTCTCCTAATGTAAAATATAAGACTTAGGAAATTTAAATGCTCTTGTGAAAGATAAAAAGGGTTTTAAGTTCAAGGTTACTAGTCTATGATCAAAACATAACCTATTAGACAAAGACAAACACTCATTCAGCCTGTTTGAAGTATGTGAGTAAATAATTCATGGATGTTTTCACAGTTTTTCTTGGGAATACATTGGTAGTTTAGACTTAAAATGTGGTGCACACTAAACCGTGGTTAAATATCTAGTTTAAAGAGCAAATAAACTTCTAAAACTAGTGGATATAACCATTATTTTTTAATGAAAACAATTTCTTCTTACCCTTATCTTGGCATAATAATGTCACCCAATAATTAGGAGTCTCCAAGAGACTAAACCTCATGGATAATATAATGTGTTTCTTTGTTGGTGAAAGGAAAGGTCGATTTGCTATCACTGCTTTGTCCCTTAAACAGAGGGGAATTAATTATGAAACTAATAAAACTTAAGCTTCAAAGCTCTTCAATTGCACAGCCCTCTTCCAGGGTCCTGAAGGAACTATGTCAAGGTGCTCACATGGTCATATATTTGTAAAATTCACAAAGTTAAGATGTTTTAGCCACAGTCTATTAAATCCCCTCTTCCCATTTCAGTTAATCAACCATCATACTTTCCCTTGGGTCAGGTAACACTGGAGTGGCTGCCAGCATTTTTGGTATCCAGGAAAGGAGAACTTGTATTGGTGATACATTTAGTTTAGGATTAATGGAATATATGCATGTGGTTTAAGGAAAGGCTGAATTAGCTTTTCATCCTCCCTGTAGAAAATGGTATTATAAAATAGTCATCAAAAAGTAATCAAAGAGTACTCCATCAATTAAGGTAGGACAGAAGGTGCATTAGGCATTTTGAAAGTAACAGTACCATTATATTTCTGGATTTGCGATGCTTGAGGGCATTTGTCAGTTGTCATAAATTTGGAATTTGTTGTAAATTCTTTTTCATTCTAGAATAATCATTGAATTCTTATTCATAATTTTGTATTCTTTCTCCTAAATACAACTCCCAGATGGTATAAGCTTTAGGTCCCTCAAAAATTACCCTAGACAACAATCTAAAACATTTTTGGAGGTTAAAACCATAAGGCTGTGTGATAGATTTATATGCTTTCTTTAGAATAGATGAGAACGTCAATACCTTTCTCCCAACCAGGAATTATTTAAGAGCTCTCTATTCAAAGGAGAGAATAAATGGGAATAAGTCTAGTATCCTATCTTCTTGATAATTCCTCCTCTTATTTCAACATTACCATGGGCAGCAAACAGAAATACAATTGCACCATTTAGTAGGTACTGTTCAGTATGAAGAAACTTGAAGTAAAGTTGCAAAACAGTAAACAATAAAACACCTTTAAAACAAAGAGGGTGTTATTTTTTCTTTGCCTCCCCCAATCTCTGCTTTTGAAATGTTTTAAAACATTTTTGAGAAAAGCTTCCTCTCTATACACCTACTATCAAGGGAAAGGGCTCTAAAACCCTCATCAAATAATTAAATGTTTTATACAATGTAGGTGGATTTTAAGTGTGCTCCGAGCACAAAGCAAAACCTGTAGAGGTATCTGTCCCAGTGCACAAATCACCTGCAGTCCCCAAGAACTCCTATGTCCATATCTCTCATAAACATGTGAGTCCATGAAAAAGGAAAGTCTCTAATACTTAGTGGACTTTAATTGTGAAAACGTTAGCCTGTAAGTGTTGGGTCAATATGGACAATAAGCAGATAATACCCAGACAGATACACAAATGAGAGTCTTCACAGATGAGTGAGGAAACGTCAAGAGAACACTGGGTTAACTTTCTTCCTGGAAAGCAAAATCGACAGCTGAGGTCAACCTGCTTTATTGCCATACCTAATGAGTGAGTTCTACTGCTTAAATTTCATCTTTGGAAGAAAATATAGACATGTACCTATAAAAGCCTTAGCAATACAGGCAGGATGCAGTTTCATATTTCTAGACACGGTTGTTGATAGCACTTAAGGTTGGAGAAGGAAAAAAAATCAGTTATATATGGTAATACAAGTCATAAGGGTGCTTTTCCTTGCTCTCCTGTAACACTGACGCTACTGCTAATGATAGTAATGGCAGCTAACCTTTAGTAAGTGCTGTCTATGTGTCAGGCACTGTTGTAGCTACTGTTACTATCATTCCCACTTTTCAGATGATGAAATTAAGGTGCAGAATTACTGAGACAGTAATCAAAGACACAAAGCCATAGCACTGGCAGAGCCGGGATTCAAACCCAGGCAATGTGGATGAATAGCCCAAGCTCCTCACTATTGTGTCATACGTATAATGAGCTGACCTCCGGGTCTCTTCTGAAGAATTCTAATTTCAAATATTCTACCCTGAATCCTCTTGTTTCTCTGATACATGTCTCAACTTCACTTTCCAAAAACAGTTCCCACAAATTCTATATAATCAGCTCCAACAAGATGCTTCTGTTAAACTATAAAAGAAAAACCAAATTGATCGTGAAAATGTATGGAGAAAGAAGTCTTTCCTTTCCTGCAAATTGATGTAAAAAATGTGCTCCCTTACTCTGATCACCAAATAAGCATCAAATTGGTGCACTGAAAGTTTCTCAGCTTTGTGTTTTTTGGTTTTTTCCCCAGAACAGGACTGTAATAACTTAGAGTTAGATGATCATAGAAGACGTCCGTCAAATGCAGTTGGAAGCACCATCTCATAACAATACCTGGGAATCAGAGCTAATGCAAGAGAAATACCAGAGTCCTCTGCAAGGAATGACAGAAATAGAATAGCAGCTTGATATCCTTGAAACGACAGACGCTGAAGGCTGAATGTATAAACAACATTCTCAAACCCCTACTCCTTTCTGCATTTTTCTACAGATTGGAATCTAAGCATTTATTTGTAATATGTAATAATACTGTAATACATCGTAACTCATTTATTTCATAGTTTGGATTACAATCCAATATTACTTTATTTATTCCATTACATTGTTTCCGTTTTATCTACTGGGAGCTGTTTCAGTTGTTATTTTGTCCCTGTGACATACCCGCATAATCATGTTTTTGTTTTTAAATAGCGCGGCTTTGCCTTCTGGCACTACATAATGCTGTAGGTTCATCTTGTACATTTCCTGCCTCAGTCCCAGAATCAGACATTTTTCCCAACAGCCCTGATTCTTTGTTGGAAAATAGTATTAGAAACCAAAATCTGGGTGCTCAGTGTAGGGCTGACTTTTAAAAAAAATATTCCATAGAATTTTTCATTAAGTTTCTCGAAATTAAATGTGCTATTTCAGCTTTGCACAGCTCATATCCTTCCCCGATAACTTCCTTCCTTCCTTCTCCCTTAACATCCATCCCTGTTTCACAATATTCCTAAAGGGTCACTGCATCCGTTCTCCACCTTAGCTAACCGGCAAAATGTAGATGCCCTATAGTACAGGCTTTCCAGTTACAAAGCTAGCAAAATTAAAACAATCACAACATTAAAAAAAAAAAAACAAAAACAAAACTTCATCCCACCCATGTGAATTTTATCATCATTTCCACACTCATGCTCGGTGAGTGTACACTTTTGATTGAATATGACTTCTGGAGAAGGGTTATCTTTTGCTGTTATATATCATAGTATCAGTTATATATATATATATATATATGTGTGTGTGTATACACATATATATGTATATGTATATATATAAACTCTTAAAGAATTAAATATAGAATCTTTAGATCACCTAGATCACTACTGCCTGATAATAATAGCACTGAGGATTGAGAGTTGAGTATAAAAATAGAATTCTAAAAAAAGGGGGAGCTGAAATTTCCAGGCACTGTTATGTTTCCACTTTTTTCCTCTCAAAAAAAGCACAGAGTAATTTATTGGGTAAGCTAAATGATCTGTGCTATTTTGAGGAAAAGAGGATGTCCTAGCAAAAAATAAAAATAAAAAAGGAAATCATACGTTTATTATTGCTTATTCACCCATCAACTCTAGTTCCGTCACCATCTCCCATCCCTGGCTAGCCGGAAAGCCAAATATTTTTGACATTAGCTATTTGGCTAATGAACATACGTCTGAAGTTCTCTTAATTCTGACATCAGTTATAAATTCAGTCGAGTACTTGACAATGAGGCCCAAATTAAACTCAGACGTGTTAAAGATGGAGCACACAACATATAAATAGCAATGACACTTTAGAAGAAAATAGAGCTCTTCAATCAGCATTACAATTAAAAAAAAAAAAAGAAAATGACTGCTTTGGGCCAGGTGCTTTACATACACATAAATGATTTCATTGAGCCCTCTAGTTTAGTCTTCCTGAATCAAGTGCTTTAAATTCCATTAAAAAAATAAAGGTTAAGTGATTTGTTCACAAATCCATGAAGCATACCTATGAGTCCAGATTTAAAGACATTTTTTTCTGACTAAAATTCACATACAGCACAGAACCACTTGTGTATTTCAGGATTCCAGCCAGAAACAGCACATGCAGATTAGAGTAATCCATGGAGGGTTTAATAAAAAGACTGTTGCCAAAGGCATAACTGGGCAGTAGGAAACCCACAAAGGCACTACCCCAGGCCTGTACCACCCCCAGGATACGGCCAGCTGGAGGCAACGCACCCAGCCCACCACCCACAGTGACGGAGTCAGGGTAACAAACTCCTTATTCTCCTCCCTCCACCCAGTGCCTTGATTAGGTCTTTCGTGTGCCAACTCCAACCAAAAGGCATAGGACAAGGGAGTGGGGGGGTGGTCCTCACTGCTGCCCACTGGAGCAGAGAGCAGGTGGGCGGTGCCTAAGGAGAGGCAAACAGAATAGCTCAGCAGATGCTGAAATATTTCTAACTATTGGTTTGAGCATAGAAACAACATAGGCTTCACATTTAAATATGCTAAATATTTAATCTCTTGAAAATAAAGCTGAAAACCAGCAGCTAAAGACCTTTGCACTGAATCTTTCTAAATGTGTTAAGAATCAAAGGTGAGTTTGTTCATTTGGGGAAAATATCCAAAGAAAAACCACAGGAACAATGCCAAGGGCTCAAGAAGAACCTTTGCTGGCTGACAAGGTAAGCCAAAACAAAGCCCTGTAGCCCTTCAGTTTTGGTTTGTTTTGTTAAGTCAAGACTCTCTAGGCAAATCTTATTTTTGCTGAAGCAATTCTGAATCATGAGAAGTTACTCCTGAAGAACTGTGTGGATCTAGCTCTGTCACTGAGTGGTTGAATATGCTTAGTTAGACAAGTGATTTAATAGCATTGTTGTGCCTCAGCTACTTTTTCCACCTCTACTACAATACCTAATCCTCAATCTTATATATGTAATTACTTATCAAGTTAATATTGCATCTGATCAACATAGAGGGAAGCATATTGCAAAAGGTGTTTCCAGCCACTGCATCCATTTCTCTGCTGATTTTGACTGACTGCTGTTCTATTTTTCTTTTCATTTTCTTGCTTTTATGTGTAAATTGTCTAAAAGATTTAGAAACATACAAGGAATAGGTCATCAATAAATACAAACAATAAAGATACAAGCTAACTTTCAAAATTCAATAATCCAATAATCTTTTGAATGTATTATGGATGTCTTCTGCAGAAGAACCCAATTGGAAGTCTTTTTGAATATGTTATCTTAACTGAAATAAATAATCCCTCTTATTTGTATTCATTTTGATTTCAATATTCCAGACTTATTTCTAAAGTACAAACACAATCAGTTCTGAAAGACATGAATAAGATACAATATATCCCCTGGTCAGATTTGGTAATTTAATAAAAGTGAGTAAGTGATTTCACCTCAGTGGCCAACTCATGAAATCTTAGGATTGAATTTGGCCACAATAATTATTAACCTAGGAAATCAAGAATTAGCTTAAGAAGCTTTTTATTCATAAGATGAAGTCGAATAGCACCGCAAAGGGATAAATAAGAATTCTGAAACTCAGCCCAGCAGGAAAGCCTACAAGGGAAATTGTTCTCTATGAGGACAGCAAACCCTATCAAGTTATTGCTCCATCTACATCCCAGGGAATCTCAATTGCCTCTTAATGAGTGTTGGACGGGAAATAGGGGCCCCGATACCACATGAAGGAGGGAGATGGATGCAGCATATGGAATTTATTCTCTCAGAGTGACAGAGTTTGTTCATTTCAAATGTATGCACATTCTCAAGATACTATTATAAATGATTTATTGGGAAGACATTTTACCAAAAAACTTCAGCCAGAGCTCCTCTCTTCCTCTAACACACATAAAAAGAAAAACAAAGAAGAAAAGTGCAAGTTTGCCCTACCTAACTGGTGCACATTTCTGGTGCATTTCTTATTGCTCTTATTCATTGCAGATGAGCCTGGAGACACCTGGAGACACCTGTGAAAGACTCTGTCATCTACATTCCCTGCCCCCACCCAAGCTTAAATTTTGGGTCTGTTCATCCAAAAAAGAAAAAAGAAAAAAAACCCTAATTTTCTTCCTTTTCAGAAAATTACCTGTCCATCGTAAGTTTGGCCTCTAGATTTTTATACAGATGTCTTTGCCAAGCCAGAGGAGAATATTTCTGTTTTCCTTAGGATATTCTGAATTCAAGATAAACTTGTACAAATTTTACACAGCTAATTCAAGCCTCTGACACGGCTGTACTGTTGTCTTCGGCAGGGCTCTACTAAAAGTCACAATCAAAGTTCCCTAACGCTTTCAGATTTTTATTCAAGGAGTAATAAGCTGGTTCCTAACAAATGTACCCCCCACCACACCCCATATACTTCATTTGACATTTTAAAGGTCCTAGTTCATTAATATTAGCAATAGAAGTTTTATTGAATTCAAGAATATGTAGGAGACTTTTCTAGACTTTGGGGAAGTAACTGTTATAAGAAAAACTCTCCAACAATGATAAGTAATAGCACTAGGGAGTGGAAAATAACCTGTGTCCCCAAAGAGTGTCCGTTCATTTACCTGATACTGAGCATCTCTGGTCACCAGGCACAGTGCTAAGTGCTGGAAACACAAAGATAAACAAGCAGACCTCGTCCTTGAGTTCACTGAGTTTACTTACATTCTAGTATTGTTAACAGATGATTTTTTTTTAAAAGGCTATAATATTAAGTAAATAAATAAATGTCCAAATAAGTAGACATTGTAGTCAAGGCTGTGAGGGAAGCAAATAGGGTTTTCTGATAGGAAATAATGGGGTGGTAGACTACATCATTTAGGGTAGTTAATAAAGGCCTCTCTGAAGTTCAAGCTAAGAGCTGGGCCACCCAAGAAAAACAGGCCTACAGATAGGAGAGGTGGCTCCAAGTGTAGGGAATTAAAAAAATAATCCTGGTTAGTGGTGTATGTAGGAGTCACCCAGAGGCCAGTGTGGCTAGAGCATGTTTCATAGGGAGAGGAGCCCAAGATGAGGTTAGAGGTGGACCTTGTCATTCGAGGCTACAGGTCATGGTAAGGATGTGGACCCTTCTAAGCAGGGATAAAACAGTGTTTGTCTGTTTGTTTTAATGGCTCTTTAGTGGACAATGTGCTTGAGTGGAAAAGAGACGCTATGGGAGTCCCTTGCAGCACTCCAAGTGATGGTGGCCTATGCCACAGTGATAGTGGTAAGCATTAAGAAAAGTCGAAAAAAAATATGAAATATACTTTGGAAGTAGAATGCATAAGACTGTAACTGAGCTGAATGTGAGAAATGAGGAAAAATGGGACCCTGTCAAATATGGATGGTGTTGCCACCTTCTGAGCTAGAAGAGGATGAAAAAGGAACTGGTGGTGGCAGGGGAGTGCACAAAGAGTAGCATTTTGGACAGTTGAAGTTTGAGCTGCATGCCAACCATGAGTCGGCTGAGTCTGTGCAGCAAGGCAGAAGGCTGGTGCAGGAATTCAGAAGGGGTGAGCCCTGGAGGAAGAGCTGACACTCCAGCTGGGCATTTGAGGAAGAGTAGGGCTTAGAAAAGCAGAGAAGGAGGAAGCCACTCCAGGGACTTAGAAGGATGGGTTGATCCAATTGTAGAACAATGACTGATAAGCTTAGCTGCAGTACAGACTTCTTGCAGGGATATACTGAAAGAGAAAATGGAGAAGTAAGTAGGAGGTAGATCAAGAGAACTTTTAAATTCAAGCCTAGGATTTTTTTCTTTCTTTCTTTCTTCTTCTTCTTCTTCTTCTTCTTCTTCTTCTTTTTTTTTTTTTTTTTTTGGTTTAATTTTAGGGAGCCATCAAGGGTAACTGAGTAGAGAGGTGGAGTGGGAGGAGTTGTGTGAATGAAGGGTATTATTAAAACAATGACGACAACTCGTGTATGATTTTTGGAGGCAAGGGAATCCTCAGGGTAATCTCTCAGGGCACCATTTCAGTAATCGAGGTGTGAATGGATGAATGTCTGGGCTAAGCAGGGGCACAGAAACAGAAAGGAAGAGAAGGATAAAGTAACAAAAGAATATTTGGTGCCTGAGACATCAAGGGGGAGGGGAAATAGAGGAAATAATTTGGTAAATACTATTCATGCTTTTTCTTTCCTTGACCAACTGGTATACACGAGCAATGTCCTAAGCAGTACACAGCCTGTGTATCTGGCTTCATGCTTTGCTTCCTCTGGTGTGGCTGGCACGGGGATCTACAAAGCAATAGTGGGTGACATCAGGACCAAACTGGTGACTGCTCGGCCGGAGAAGTTCCGGCATAGAAATAAGGAATGCTGAAGGATGAGATTAACATCTGCAAAATCTATACTTTGAACAAAGACACATGCACAATGAAATGTGTTCTGCAGCCCCCACAACATGGCATTCAATCTTTTCCTGTTCTACTTCATATAAGGTCTTTCTTTTATGGGAAGGGGATGATCACCCGATAAATTTTGCAGAAGTACACTAAAGAAGAAAATACTGTCACCAGTAAGAGCTAGCTAAATGACAAGACAGATTAATAGTTGGTTTTATGTTTAATTTTGACAATCTTGTTTTTGTTATGGTGTTAAAACAGTATCTGGGCTTAGGCAATTCTTTCCCTTTTTGTGTTATGGTTTTACCATCTACAAAAGGAAATTGCCTTAAAAAAAAAAAAAAAGGAAATCACCTAATCTAATGAAGTGGGAGAGGGTTGTGTTTGAGTGCATGTGTACGCAGGCAGAATAATATGTATTCTTATAAACAATCGAGAAAATATAGAAGAAAAAATAGACATTAAATATTGACAAATGGGTCTGAGCAAAACAATATTAAACATAATGCATTCCTTCCAAAGCATTTTATTCAAACTAGCAAGAAAAGATTTAATAATATTAATAAACAACCTGCTCACAAAATATGATGAGTAGGAAGAGTGACTCTCATGATTCATTTTATTAACAAATGAAAAGATAAGATGGATGCCAGCAATTGCCTCCCATAATGCCCACCTTCATTCCATTGGTGGTTGACAAATGATTCTGCATTGCACCCACGGTACAATATTAAATCCACTCCTAATCATTCATCACTTTATGGTTGTCCTGTCCTCAGAAACTTCAGTTATGCTTAATGCTTACTTTCCTTTAGTAATTGGTGTTCCACTCAAAGTGAAGTCATCTATTCTAAGCCAGCTTTGGATTTTGCAGAGACAGATGCAATAAAAGCCTGCAGTCCTTCCAGACTATTTTGCTGGTGACTCTGCCATAATGGATCCTGCAATGGTTGAAAAGCTGTCCCTGGCTAAGGGGGCTGACGGGTTTAATATTAAACCATAATGAAGAGATGTCACAAAAATATCATGTGTACTTACTATCTGGTCTTTGGAGAGACCATCTCTGTAAATCGCAGCTCCTTCTTGGCATCTTCCGTGTTTTCTCTGGACCATATATCAATGTGCCCTCACGGGGCGCCATATTTCAACTAGTCACCCTGCTTCCCCCACCTCTCTACACACTTGCTTTTTAAATTCTCCATAAATAGCACCCTGTCCTGTAATTCATCTTCCACGCCTCATTCATCCTAAAGCTCAGCTTCTTGGCCCTGTTTCTGCCATATTAAAATACTTCCCATGGCAAGCTCATGTTTAAAAAGAAAATCAATTGTTCTGATTCATCTGACATGAGCTTCTGGGTATTTTTATAATTTATTGTTCACTCTCAGGTCAATATCTCTATGATATCATTGTCAAATATTAAAGGCTGCTTAAGGGCACTGTGCTTATCAGAAAGATTTGCCCCTTTCATATCAGGAAGAATGATGCTCTCCTCCAGGGAGAATGCTTGAATTTTTTTAAAGCTGGAAGCTCTGAAACCTGGGTTTGCCACCTTGATGCAGTGGTAAGGAGACTAAAAGATGACTAGAGGAGTTCAAAAGGAAGGTCATCGTCCGTTTCTACCTCTAACAGCCTGTTGCAAAAATGGCCTCATTAGTCAGCCTCAGGCTCTCAAATGAAATGGAAAGCTAGAACTCCAGGGTACTGTCAGCTGGGAGACTCCTGTCAGTATAAATAGTCCACACATCAGTATACATGAACCCACATCCTGGAAGGTTCAGACGTGTGTAGTGCCGGCCCTGAAACTTCACCTGCCACCACAACCCTAGCGATTAGCATGAGTCTGTGGAGACGCCAAGACCTGAATCTCACGTTAAATATCTGAAGAGGAAGAAAACCACATGGGACCAGACTTCTTGGTTATAAAGAGGGAATATGTCAGCAGTTAGGCTGCAAAGTTCATCATGAATTTAAACAACTAACTCTTATTCTAAAATATGCTGGCCCTTATCAAGGGCTTTCATTTTTATCTGCCAAGATGATTTATCGCTCTGTCACCTTTCTCTGTTTTTGCTCCCTAAATGAACATTCTTTAAGTAAATCTCTTTTAAGGTTCAGATGAAATAACTCTCAAGGGATGTCTGAAGGAAGGTCCAGTCCTTAGTAGGACATGGTCGTGGAACTGATTCGTAGTGCACAAAGACCAAGCTGTTCTCAATTAGGACATAAAGCACAAGGGCATTGTGTGTGTGTGTGCGCGTGCAAGTGTGCGTGTGCGTGCATGTGTGTGTGTGTAATGAAGTAGGTGTCAGGTCTCCACCCCTCACTTTTTCCCCCAATGGCAGGAGGTCAAACTACGTTTTCATGACCGTAAAGGCCTGTGGCAAGGTGTAGAAGGAAAGAACTTTCCTGAAGACCTCAGAGCAAGTGGCAGCAGAGGCTGTGGATTGTATGGACTGTGCATAGGCACCTGGTATGAAAAGTTTTTCAATATCTGGCATCTACACATCTCTCTAGATTCATTTATTTTTATCTGCAGTACACTCTTTTCACTTTCTCTGGGTAAAGGAAACTCTCCCAGGTCCTTTCAGGGCCTCAAGGCATCATGCCAACTGCTGCTTCTACACAGGTCTCCCTTCTGCCTGGAAGCCATCCTTTCCTGTTTCCTGGTTAAGTCCTTCTTTTCCATGACGATGATTCTTGGAATCACCCTGACTGCAGAGGCAAAGCCAATTTGGGGAGCCATAGCAGACCAGATACTGTTTTATTTTAATGTTCACATGAATCACTCTATGTTGATTTACTGAATGCTCTCTGCATGAACACAGCTTAGTTGCAAAAAGCATTTATTCATTTTCAGGCAAATGTTACTGCTGTTACCACCAGACACCACTTACTGGTATCTTGTTATCGAAAAAGTGAGGAATTTCAAAATGAAGTGGTAGAAAACATTATTATTTATAATAAAATGGCTTAAATGGATAGTGAAGGAATATCAATCGAGTAAAACACCATACACATGCGTTGGCTATCTAATGTGAGCTCAGGGGTCTGAGACCAACTGACGTACCCCCGTTGCCTTGCTCTTGTTCCATAAATGTTAGAGTTGTCTCCCTCACCTCCCAAAGCTTAGTGCAGTGCTTTGTACAGCAGGCACTTAATCACATTTCTTGAATAAGTGACTAATTGAGGAATGATATGTGTCTATGTGTTTTTCTGGTTATTCTATATTTCTCACCCTTGTGGTTAAGGAAGAACTTATTTTGCTGTAGATGCTGAAGAAACAGTTAAAAGTGATCGCTGTTCCACTTAAAGTTCTTAATTGCAAGCAAAAGAGATGTTAAAAATGAATTTAAGCAAATGGAGAATTATTAGAATGTTATGTGCTCAGAATCAATGGGAGGTTAAGGATCAGGCTTCAGAGCTTCAGGGGACTAGAAAGGCAATTAGATAAAAGTGAAAAGCAGGGATCCAGAGGCATGGCACTCAGCCTACCACATAACTGACGTGTTACATTATGCATTTACTTCTGTATTCATGATGAAATTTTTTCTTGTAATTTGTGAAATGAAAATAAATGCTTATAAAATCATCCTTGTTCTGCTTTCCTCACAGTGTTGGAATATCAAGGTAGTTCTTGCAAATAGTTTGTTCTTAGAAAGACATGGCTAAGGAAACAAAAAGGCAAGCTCCATACTGAGACAAAATAGTCAAGAAATATATATCTATCTGACAAAAGACCTCTATCCATAATATGTAAAGAATTCTTAAAACACATTAATAGGAAGATAATAAGCCCTTTAAAAATTAGCAAAATGTGTAAATAGTAAACAAAGTAAGATATATGAAAGGCCAAAAGGTACATAGATACTCAATGTCATTAGTCATCAGAAAAAATCAAATTAAAACCACAATGAAATTCCACTAAGCACCAACTAGAATAACCAAAACATTAAAAAAAAAAAAACTGACATTACTAAATGGTGACAAAGATGTGAAGCAACAGGAATTCTCATACATTCTGTTGAGAATATAAAATGGTACAATCATTTTGAAAACAGTTGGTCAGTTTCTCACACAGTTAAAAATACACTTAGCAAATTACTCAGCCATTCCACAGCTGGTTTCACTCGGGAGAAATTTAAAACACGTCCACAAAAAGAACTGTGCATGAATGTTCATAGTTGCTTTATTTGTAAGAGCCAAAAACTTGATCAATGGTATTAAAAACTGATTTTATATAGTAGACAGCACACACTTCTAGAGGCCAACTCCAAAGCCAAGGTAAGGGGATTAGGACCACCTTCTTAGCACCCTGCTTTTCTACACAGAAGGCAAACATCATGGAAGTCTCAGATTCTTCATTGAGACTATTCGGCTCTCTGTGAAATTAAGCCTAGACATGCTGCTCTCATATTCGATCACTGTCACTCCAACACAGGATCAGTACATCTAGGCTTAATTTTAAAGAGAGTATTTTTCCTTTGTACCCAAGTCATGTTTGGTTACAACATTTTAGAATTAGATTGTCTGTGTGTTAGAGAAGAAAAGGGTAGATTTAGAGTCTGAAGAACTTAGTTCGTCTTTGTCTCAGGGCCTCTCACTTTCTAATGTACACCCACGTACACTCACATACACACAAATCATGTCTGACCATATTGGGCTAGCAATCTAATAAAAGCCAAAAATAATTTAATAAGAACAAACTCACAGGGTTACTGTGCATATCACATGAGATAATGCATAGAAAATTGTTTATCAAATGGAAGGAGCCCTACCAACATTAGACAGTAGCTGCAGCCCTCAGGAGTGACGGTGGGAGGCTTTACACAAAGTAGATGACACCTGGTCACCTGGTACTATTGCTACAAGAACAAAACAAAGTTAACATAAAGCTGGGACCTCGAAAACCATAAGATCCAGTAAATAGTCCCTTGTTCTTAGGGTAACCTCAGAACTTTAAAGTTACTAAGTGGTGTTGTTTTTCTCCTAGAAATGCTGCCTGTTAGGTGCTGGACCTAATGACAGACATGGTTGAGTATCTATTTCGTATATTGTGAAGTCATCCCTGAAAATATCATTTCAAGTGGCAGAACTCCAGAAGCCAAGTGCATATGAGATGGCTGAGCTCATCCACTGGCTCAGCATAAACACGGGTTCCACTTTGGACCTGGTGGAAGAAACATGGTCACTAAATTATGAGGCTTCTGGGCTTTCCAGGCTAAAGGAAAAAAGAGAAATAAAAGATGTAAGAAAAAGATAAATTTATGGAGTTTTGGAACTTTCCAGAAGGAGTCTTAAAGACTTAGGGGTAATGTTTTATAACACCTTCCATTTTAAATAAAGTGGGAAAGGAAGGAAAACGGAAACTTGGGAAAAGGGAAGAAATAACAATTTTCCCAAAATACGGCTGACAAGTGTGTTACTCTTAGAACTTTCCTCATTATCTTTTTTGTATTTGAATTTACACTAGCTAACAACACATCAACACCACTATCCTAAAAGGCTCTTGAACCTAAAGAGTCTTTATCAGTCTTCATTCTATAGAAAGTTAATTTTCTAGTTTTCCATGTCTGTAAATTCAAAATGCTATTTGTCAAGTATATTTAAAATGCTGACCGTTATATACTGCCCCTGAGATTTCAATTCATGTGGATAAGATTTCTGTGGCAGACATAATTTCATGTCATTGTCTTCCCATATGTAAATATACACTTTGGATATTTCCTATGTCACATGAACAAATTTACAAGTGGGAGACATCTTGTCAGTCAGCCTGCATGTTTTTGATCTGCGGTACAGAGCAAGTGAGCCTCACAGCTCAGACAATGCGCTGAGCTGGGAGAAAAGTTACAGGGCACAACATAATTCTTCTGCAGCATTGGGATACATTAAACTATGAAACCTGCAACTCGAGGAATGGGTGATTATGTCCTTGGCAATGTTACCCACCAAATACCACCAGATCCTGAATCTTGAGCTCTCACACTGTGAATAAACAGATCATCACTTATTTGGCCAATGAGGACTATATGTGTGCCCTAATCTTTAACCTCGTCTGCCCCTTAAACTGGTTCCCTTGTAGCTCCTCTAACAAGCCAGGTGCACTCCCACATCTGAACCTATCCATCTGGACAGCTCATTACACAGCAATCTCCCTTAGGCTTTGGATCACAATTCACTTCAGAGAGGTGTGTCTTAATGATCCTATGTAAATTAGTACCCTACCTCATCCAATCTTTGCGCACGCTCTCTCTCTCTCTCACTCTGCTATATCTTTCTCTATGAACCTTACTGCCTTGTATGCTTTACATGTATTTTATTAGGCATTATTTAGACATATAATACACTGTTATATACCTTCTGGTGTTTAGCATGTAAGATTATTGAAGGCAAGGAGTTAGTTTGATTCACTGCTATACTCCCAGTGCTCAGAATAATACTTATCACATGATACAAATTAATATTAGTTAAATGAATGAAATAAATCAGGCAAATTTTCTGGGGATTCAAAATAATCAGGTGATATTTACTCCTTCTCATTAGAAATTGACTTCAGATCAAGCAAAGAATAAAATCTAGATACTGAAGTACTATATTGTTACAAAAATGTACTGGTAGAAATTTTTGCATGTACTCCAGAAAGTTTTAGTAAAAATTTGATATCTAGAAATTTCCAACATAGTTCATAAATGGATATGCTCTCAAAATTCCCCTTTTGTTTCCAGAACCAGCTGGCATCTAACATCTTTCAAAAGAACATATTAATTTAGATTTACTTTGGCTGAATTATATTCTAGCCTTTGTAAGAGTTGAGCAATAAAGTGGTGGTAAAATTATCATAAATCTTGCTCTGATATCTTATCTTGAAACAAAAATAGTTCTAAAGGTGGCCCTTTGACTGAAGGGTAACTTTCTATTTAACTTTATTTCAGATATCAAACTGTGCAAATCCGTTTCCTTATTGCTTTTCCTAATTAAAAGGCCAGAAATCATTTTTTTTTTCAGAGACCCATGGCTTGGTGATGAAAAAAGTATTGAAATTCTGACAAATTATCTTTATCCAAGATTACAAGGTAGAGTGAAAGTTGGTTAATAACCTCACTGTGATGTGTGAGAATGACCCCATTACCATTCAGTGGGAATGAATTGATGGTTTTATAGCTATTCCAATAGGAAATGTAAAGTATTGACTTCAAAAAAGCACTTCCCTAACCCTAATGATGCATAGTAAGAGATTTATGTGGTACTGTGTGACTCATTTTACAGCACTAGCAGAAGGTAAGAGATCAAAGCAGTATCTCTCAAAAAACATCATTAATCAGAAATCCTGATGTGATTGTGAAATGCTGAGTTCCCCATCCTCCTACCTCACTGAAAGCAGAGCAGAGGGCAGAGACACGGTGTCTTAAGAAGGCAGCTTTTTAAAATTTATTGATTTATTTATCTATTTATTTATTTATTTATTCATTTTTGCCTTCTAGCAATGTCGATAACATTCCATAAATAAGAAAAAAATAACCAGAAATATAAAAAGATCATGTTTTTACTTTAAAAGATATAATCACCAATAAACCTTGATACCTTCTTAGCTAAATCAGCCTTTCTAGTGAGTTTGAGATTTTTGCTCTTTAGAAAAAAATGAGTCCTAGTGTAGCCCCCCATACCCGCCAGTGGGAGCTGTTCTTCTTTTCCTTAGTTTTTCTTAACTCTAGTAACACAAGTGGGAGGTTCCAGCCCACAGTTTCGCACTTATTATTTGTTTAACTTAGAAGGTTGCGTTGCTACCTCTCCCTGAATGATGTGGATGCTGCTGAGAAACACTGCTATGTCTTAAGCGTGTCTAATGAAAGCAAAATGAGAGGAAGACTGACCTGTGCTGGCATGGGCTCTGCCACTTCCTGGCTACGGGACTTTAGTGAGCTGCTTGATCTCTATTGGTCTTAGTTTTCTTAATCCTAATGTGCTAAGTTCAACATATATGTAATCTAATAAATAAATAAAATAATAAAAGAAAGAAATAAAATAATAAAATAGAATATTTTGCTCTTTTTTAAAGATCAGTGTCAGTACACACATCCCCCGCTCCACCTTGCTCAGTCACAACACACACACTTGCACGTTTGCACACCCATGTGCATGTACACACACTCACATTTTATCTCCATTGTAGGAACACAAAACAATATAGAATAATTTTTATCCTGAAAACAATTGAATTTTACTCTAATTACAGTTGCATATTTTTCCAATCTAATAATAATGTAATATATTCCATGTCATATTCAATATTGCACTATTAATTCTACAGAACAAAGTATATTAAAGAAAACTTCCTCCAGGTATTGACAAAAGTCACATGAAAAAATGTTGATTTGTGAGAAAAATTTAGCTTTGAATAAACAAATTTCCACAACATGTCTCTCCATGAATTTAAATGAATCTATATTGGTGAGAAATTGTTTTAAAATACAAAGTTATGTATAAAGAATCTTTGTTTCTTTCCTTATTTTTATTATGCACCAATCTCTAAGTTCAGATTTATCCCATCAGTTAGAATTAGTGGTCAAGCAGTACTGGTATCCTTTGGTTTAAACTTTATTATCTCATTAGCTAAGGAAAGTCAACATTATTCAGAGAATGACTAAAAACCACCATCTGTCTTCTGATCTACAATGGATGAGCCGAAAGACTTAAAATCCAAATTCATGAATCTACCGTCAAATTTTTCTTATCATAATGTCTCTCTGACCCTTCTGTTATTTGCATCTTGATTTGGATATTAGCTCTGCCACTTACTAGCTATTTGACTTCTCCTTACCTGTAAATCACAGATAATAGCAGAACATAGAACTAGACTGCAGGTTTCCTGACACATGGTGCAGTTTTAATTCCATTCATCTATTTTTATGTTATTAGACATGTAGAGAAAATAAAAGAGCTATCGGACTAATCTAGCATTTTAATGGCAGTATTAACCTAAATAGAAAGTCTTATTGTACCATCAATCTAATCTTTTAAAAACTTAAAAGCAGTCATAAAAAGTCTAATAGTAACTTGCATATTTGACTCAATAATGACTAATTTATCACTTTGCCCATGAGTTCATTTCTTAGGGATAATTACAAGAAAAGGATACTTTTAACCCTATCCATTTTAATTTTTTATACTTTTAAAATTTCTTACTTAGGTATCTAATATTCATTCCTTCCAAAACTTTCCATTTTTTACCTTAGTAAGAAATATGAAAAGTTGTAAAGGGCGAGAACAAAAATGGAAATGAAAGACACAAAAACTTTTGAGTAAATTATGGATGGGGAAAGACTAGAGGCCATTTATAAATAAATATTTGTTGATTATACAATTTTTAAATATCTTCACAGGAAATGCGGTATTTCTTAATGTGAGTTTTTAAATGTTTACTGCTAACTCCAACTGGCCAATGGTAAGTATATTTAGCATTACCAAGAGTAGTCAATGGTGTGGCCTGACTGAGTTTGGAGTCAAAATCCCATTTACTGTATGTGGGGTTTGGGTTGGGTTATTCGATCTCTCTCAGTCTCAGTCTTCCATGCGTACATCAGGGCTACTGATAGCACCCTACCAACAAGCGGGGAGGACCGTATGAGACCAGTTACACAATCACTTGGCACAGTTAGACGCTCGATCAACATAAGCTCCCTTCCTCTTTCCCGAATGCCAGCTGGCTGGCAGACCACATTAAGCAAAAAAGGAAGCTATGTTCTCCTTTTTCCAGACAGCTGGTAATCCAGACATCACAAGCCTTCTACAAACAATGTTGACTTATTTTTGCCACAGCTGATGTGTATACAATGTGCCTTGCCAGCTCTCCTCATGGGTTGCATTCACGACCACAGAATAACTGACTTGTTTTTCTTTACTGCTCCTCATTTTATGGGACCCAATTGAGGTAAAGTGGCAGTTTCATTATGTTTTGTACATTTCACAGATCTGGAGGACTTTATTTATTGTCTTGTAGTAACAACAGTACAAAGGTTTTACGTTGGTTAGCCCCCACCACAACCCTCTGATGTGTCTAATGTTAACCCTTCCAATCTGTGGATGCGGCCACTATGAAAAACAGATTTAGTAATGCGCCCAGCATCACCCGGGTAACCAGAGTCAGGGTTTGAATTGAGATGTCCTGACTCCAGAGTCCATGCTCTGAACTCAGAAATGAAGGGGAGAGCTGGATGTGCCCACAGAGTGAACTTAGGCCTTAAATTCCCTTCTACTTCCCACAGTACTCAACTGAGGGGTCAGGGTCAGGAGTAGAACACATCACCAAATACCTGAATGATGTTAATCATGCATTTATGTCAAAAGAGAACCCGACTTTCCTCCTGAGGGGCACCCATGCATCTCCTCTATATCACTCAAGTACGGTACCTGTGGGATACACATTCAACAGGCAACACATTTTGTACCCTACCTAAAACAGTAAATAGTTCAGAGGCATATTCCACATCTTTTTGGTCTCTTGTACCTATGGAGAAAGGACCATATAAGCAGGCTTGAGTGTAAATGCTCAGAAAGAATAGTGTCTGGTACATAGTGAGAAATATATTAGTTATAATTTTTATTAATATTATTATTATTTACAATTCAGAGGCTGCATAGCATAGTATTTGAAAGCCCAGATTTGGAAGCCAGACTGCCTGGGTTCTGATCCCAAACGCACTCTTCACTAGTCAAGGCCTTGGATAAGTCATTATTTAACCTCTTCAGTTTTCTCATCTATGAAATGAGAATAACAGACCTTACCTTCTTGGGTAACAGTAAGAATTACTTGGAATACTTTCTGGCTTATATAAACCCCATACAAGTATTAGATATTGTTATTGTTATCATCTTGAACTGTATTTTACTATAGCAATAGTTTTATTTGCTTGCTCATTTTTGTTTGTTTTTAGTAGAATTTTTTCTCCAAATGAAATTAGGCACAGACAGTATATAAACAGCAGATGTTATATTGTATGGCAATGTCCAAAAAGCCATTTTTGTCTGGTTAAAAAGTGGTGAGAACTTCCTCCCCTGACCTCGCCCTAGCATACCTGAATATAAAACACATTCAGGGAGCACATTTCATCCATCAGTGGTAAACAGGCCTGGGCACCAGCAGGGTGCTCCTTGGCTATAAAGCTGAACAGAGGAGGGCTGGTTTAGCAAGCACTGACTGAAGAGCTCCTGGCCTCTCTGGTCTCAGGGCCAACTGAGTTTGGACTCAGCCTCTGCCATTTGATAGCTGGGGAAGTATTCCATCCTTCTAATGCTCAGCTGTTTCCTTTGCTGTGAGATGGAAATGACACTACGGCCACTACACAGGGTTGTATTTGGGTAAAGAAAAGCCTAGTGTAATTATTTTTATCATCTTAATGACACACAAGCCTCAAATTATTGGTGTTCAAAGAATCTAAAAAGAGAATTCTTCCATGACTACTTCCTCCTTTAAAAAGTCTTTAAAAGTGTGAAATGAAATGAAATGATTATTAAAAATAACGTCCTCTACTTTTATCCATCTGGGAGAAACAGGAGGCTTCACAATGCACTGTATTTGTTTAAAATAGGAGGCATTAGTAGTTGATTTCAGGGTTTAAAAATCTACCCATATGCCCTATTTTAAGTAAATTATATTATTTGGATATGTCAAAATTTGTACTGAAAAGCACGCAGACATGCATTTTGAAAACTACATATTTTAACCAAATTCATACCAATGTTGAAAGACGTGTACTTATTTCAACAGAGCTTAAAATGATAGCTTTTGAATATTTTAAACTGTTTCTCATTCACATTAACCAAATATCAGTTGTCTTAAAGCTGAGAGAAAATTAATTACAACAGAAAGTTTTGCAATACGTTCTCCCTCAAGAATACGCAGCGATATGAAGTAAACAGATGTACGCTAGAACGACTGAACTCACTAGGAAAAAGAAGACAATTGCAGGGTCCCTGCTCCCTTTCACATTAAAAAATCCCTGTAGTAACGTTTTATAAGTCAAAAAGAAATTTCCTCTTCACACATTTCCTACAATTCTTAATTACTAGCCTTGAGATATAAACTTGAATTAGAGTAATGAATGTAAGCTTTCTTGCCTGACAGGATGACCTTAAGTGTGCCCAATAAGTAAACAAAATATAAGTATAAAAAGAGACCGAGAAACAGTAACAATGTGGCCGATGCAAAGAACTGTGCCATGTTATACAGCTCCATCCCATCTGAAGTTCAGTGAATCTTTTCACACTGTTAGGAAGGACGGCAAAGGATCCACCCTCTCTCCTAGAAGCTCTCCTAATAGAGACTCAACCCAACCCATTTCAAGAGTAAGGATTTTCGAGTTGCAGGAGACTACAGCATACTTTGTCTGTGTTCATTCAATTACTAGAAACACCAGTTGTGGGAGAAGTTTCCTGTTTTATCTGGTCTTTGGCCACAGGTTACCTGCTAAAATATGTGACAATCTGTAGACATTCAAATGAATTGATAGGCACTTCCTCTGTTCTTACTGCTGTAGTCACAGATTCATGAGGGTGTTTTTCATCACAAGATACTGTAAATTTTTAATAGGTGTCCTCTACTGAACAGACAGAAACAGGCTCTACTGAGTGAAAATATTCTGCTGAACAATCATTCTAGATCCCACTTAAAGACTAATAACAGGCAGCTCTAAAATGGAACTTCGGCAAATGAAACAAAACAACACCCTCCGTGGTTTCTCTATGAGATATTAAGGTAGCTACTGTAATGTCATCATTTGTAAGGACTTTGGAACACTTGGGTGACCAAATCCAAAAAAAGAAGAGACTAAAATCAAATAAGGCACCAAAATAATCAGCAGTTTCATGTTGGATAAATTGATACATGCTGTCTAATTATGTAATCAATGTGTCTCTCCATCTACGTCTACTCTTTATTCGTGGGACTTTGTAATATGGATAATCTCCTTTTGATCAAGTGACATATGGCTTTAAGACAGCTGAGGGCCATTACCCACAAACTGTGTCACGGTGTGAAATCCAATTCATATTTGAATTTTGAATTATAGAAGCTGTATTTCAATAATGTTGGTCCATCACAGGTGGGGTGTTTATTGTTCAAAAATTTCACACTCTGTGGGCTTCCTTTCAATATGCAAAGTCAGAGCCATAACCATCAGGTCCAATCCTGCTAAATATTCAAAGCCTTGTATACACAACAGTTATGAATGAGAAACAAGTCATGTGAAAAATAACATGGGATAAGGCATGGCACCTGTGCAGTAGGACAGGCGGTTGGAATGCTGTGTGCACAGGGCCACACGGTTCATCACACCTTGCATGGCTGCTGGGCCCAGCATCCACGCTGAAAGCTTATCTCTTCTTCATGGCTTTTAATTACACAAGCTCACTGCTTAAAGGCAAGATTTAAAATGAGATTCAGGAAAAATGATTCCTCATGTCCCTTGAGTAATTGTGAACCTGGAGCTAGTGTTCTTAAGCAATATTTTTTCAGAGTTTACTTAACTTTATTTGGTCACAATTTTTTTTGTTTTTGTTTTATTCTGTTTTCTCCAGACAGATACAGATCCACTGAATTTATTTAAGAAAGGTACTTTATACCTTCTAAGTTAATTCCAGCTAAAATTAGCATTTATTTTGCATCTGCTTGGTCAACAGAGTGAAATTATTTTATTCTGGGAAATATTTTACTCTCCAAAATGTCGGAATTATAATTAGGCAAATGCAGGCTTAATGCAGTGAAAAAGAAGTTCTATGTGAACATACACACTGTTACCAGGGATTCAAATGTGAGTAAATAATACTGATAACTGGTGTGAACCACTAGAAAGTCGTATCCTCTGATATCCAAATTCTAATCAATAGAGACACCTTCCTCTTTGAGAAAGGTACTTGGATGCAAGGACTATGTTAAGTAATACATGTTTACAAATTGCTAATTTTTATGTTTAAAGATATTTTATGCAATTATTTCTATTGAGTCTATTCTGTTTCATTATGATTTCCCAAAGCCATGGGAGTAGCTGCCATTTTTAGTTCACTGCCATTGTTGTTTCCCCTTCCCTCTGGATTTAAGCAGACATCAAACATCTATCAGATGTTCAGATTAGATTTATCTATGGACACTGTTAGTGAGAATGCCATGCATAATGCCCATGTTGTGGCAACTTACCTACAATTTTTATTAGAACTGAATATAGGCCAGAACAACAGCAATAATAATAATAATAATAATAAAGTGAGGAGCTCAGCTCAGCCAGAGACAGAAGCAAGGAGAGGAAGAGCAGAAACATCCAAGGTACGTCTTCATGTGAATAAAGAAGCCAGCAGGTGCATGGAGACAGTGTGGAGTCAGGGAGGGAAGGTATGGGGAGCATTTTATTCGGTTGCTACCTGAAAGGAAATGTGCCTAAAATATATCATTGGAGAAGTTCCCCTTAAAGAAAGAGAAGGCACATCTGCAGTAACAATCGTCAATGCAATAAAAGAGTTTTTAAAAACACATTTTTAAGTAGTTATTTTGGCCTTTTAATGAGATATTCAGAATGATTACTTGTTTCTTGAGAGGCAGTATCCACAGTGGCAATGCACATGGGGTCTGGAATCAGTTCTGGAGCGCTGACTCTGACACTGATTGACATGAGTTGCCATGAGTTATTTAACCTCTTTCTGCTCCTATTTCCTCATCTGCACAATTTCCTCATCCGTAATTTATAACATTGTTGTAAGAATTAAAAGTGCTTAAGTATGCAAAGTGCTTAGGAAAGTGGCTGGCCCACAGGAGCAATGCATGTTCATTATTCTATCCTGACATTGTTCAAATCCAATAAAGAACACTAGCAGAAAAGATGATCAAGATGATTAAATGATGCTGCTAGCACATTTTCAAAGTATGGCGTTACTACTTAATACAGAGATAAAGCTAACAGATCCAGAATACTCATACTTATCTGGGAATCTAAGCCAAATACAGACCTCAAGAGGAGGTGGTACAAATGTTATCCAGTTACACAGGTTCATCCCCATGTAGGAAAATGTATCTGCAATACTATCCACAGTATGGCAGTTTTAATGGAATCCGAATGTGGTTCACGTTGCATATTTGCTGATTTCCTGGATTTTAGGGGAGCAGATCCCTCCTGAGCATATTTTAATGCTGTGAACACTCATATGTCACTTAAAGTCTCCAGTTCCATGAGAATCGTGCCCTCAGAGTTCATCTCAGAAAGCTGTATTTGTTCCCCTGCTGTTATAAGCATTTGTCCAAGCAGACTCCAGGACACTCCAGGACAAAGTTAAATTATGCCTCTTTTATTTTAAAGTTTTATTCTTCCATTTGCCTTCATGCAACATAGACTCTACAATCACAGCTTCTGGCTGAAATACATTTTTAGGGGAGCACAAAGACTATGGGGCAGAAAAGGCAGAAATAAGTGAAGCAAGAGCTCACATGTTTTTAATAACTTAGAAGATGATGCTGTAAACCCAAATGCCTCTTCCTCAATACTAGAGGACGTTTTATTTCCTCAATGGACCTTATTTCAGGATTAAGTTGTATGACTTAGCGAGCTGAGTTCACTTAAATTGCACACCAGGTTGGCAGAAAAGAAGCAACTTACATAAGCGAAGTAAGACTAGGAGAAAGAATCTGAGTGCTCTCTGTATACGATGGTCTTCTGAGTTCACTCCCAAGAGACAATCTACAGAAATTAATGATAACTGAAACTTAACTCCTAAAACTTTCCACAGAGATCAATATTCTCTTTATAAATAACTGTGTCATAGCTGTGCTGGAATCATGGTCTACACTTGCTAAGTGCATATATTAATGGGGCCCCTGCACATAAACACTGCTCTTTTAGATTTTCCTTTTTGGCATTTGCAGAAGGGACTTTTATTTTCTGAGTGAGAACAGCTCTTAAACTTCACTGTTTTAATAAGAAATAGCTGGGGATTTAGGTACAGATGCAGATTCTCATTCTGTGGGGCACCTTACAACTCCAATTACAACATTTCCATTTACAATCTCTGTAAGACAACTATGTTTCATTCTGTATCTTTACATTAAGGTATATGTTTACAAACTTGTCAGTTAGATAAACTAAGTGTGTAAGATGACTAAATAGAAAAAAACATTCACAGACATTTTCCTCCATGTTATTTGGATGTGTTATTTCTGGTAGACATGTCCAAAGTTTCACTGTTTTTTCAGTAGATCAAAAATAAATGACATAAACTGGTATTTCAAAATGTAGAATAGATAAACAAGATTGTACTGTGTAGCACAGGGAAATATATACAGGATCTTGTGGTAGCTCACAGCGAAAGAGAATGTGACAATGAATGTATGTAGGTTCATATATAACTGAAAAATTGTGTTCTACACTGGAATTTGACACAACATTGTAAAATGACTATAACTCAATAAAAAATGTTAAAAAAAATAAATTATATATAGTGGGGGAAAAAAATGCCTAGGACAGGGCTGGAGGGTCTGCATTCCTAACCAGCTCTGAAGTAATACTTATGTTGCAAATCCATTGACCACACTTTGAATAGTATGGAGGTAATAAGAGAGCTAGTCCTCTACTCTACATTTTCCTAGGTTCTCACCTTATCATCGGCTCACTTGAGCCAAAGTTATGGGTTGCATATTGTCCTCCCCAAAAAGATATGATGAAGTTCTAAGCCCCTGTACCTCAGAATGTGAACTTCTTTGGAAATAGAAAGGGTCTTTACAGAGATAATTAAGTTAAAGTCAAGAGGATGGGCCCTAATGTAATATGATCGATATCCTTATAAAAAGAGAAAAATTGGACACTGAGGCAGGTGCTCACAGAGTAAAGATGATGTAGAGACACAAGGAGAAGATGGCTACCTACAAGCTAAGGAATGTCTAAGGGACTAGAAGTTAGCAGAGAGGCCCGGAACACATCTCTTCCCAGCACCCTCAGCCGGAGCAGTGACCTGACAGCACCTTGATTTTAGACTTCTGGCTTCCAGAACTATGAGACAGCATATTTCCGTTGTTTAAGCCACCCAATTTGTGGAATTTTGTTACGGCAGCCTTCAGAAAGTAACAGAGATATAGTACTAACGACTTTTCCCTGACACCTCCCCATTCTCTGACACACAGGGAACACTTCGGTGCACCGCTAAACTTAGTGCGACGTGCAGAATGTGAGGACAGCACTCCACACGCAGATAGCGTAACAGGAAGGGGTGAGTCACGTTTCTCAGGTCTGCCCGAGATGAAAGCCTGGACTGGCCCTAGAGTCACTGCAGGTGTCACTCATGAAGCAGGTTACATCTGCTCTTCATGGTCTCCGTTGTTAGTTCCCCCTAGGAATCAACAAACTTGACTCTCAACACTAAAAGAACATATCCTCAGATTTTTATGAATATCTATCTAAATTCTCAAATACTTCTACAGCATATAATTTTCTTCAGAAAATGAAACATAACTGAAAACTCAGAGAGGCCCCTTAATGATCCTAGACCTAAAGTAACTTGTCAAGGCATTAAAACAATTTCACAAATCACTTTTGCTGTTGTTCTGTTGCTTTATAGCACGTTTCGTGGATTCACTTTGACATAGATCATCAATACTGTCAAATTTGAATTCCACAATTTATTCAAAACTGCTCTTGTCTATGAATTTCTGGTTGTTCCTACCTCTTCACATCCTCCTCTGTGCTTCATTAGAAGCCCTACAGATTGCTTCTCTTTTCAAAGCCATTTTTCTACACTGAAACAAAGTTGTTGTTTTTTAAAAATCCTACTATGTTATTAAGTTTGTAATAAATATAAATAGAAAAATATCTCACATAGATTTTTATGTGAAGGTGTAGGAAAGAGTGAGGTAAACTAATCTCACTCACCAGCTAAATGATAGGTCCATACAAATCAGTCTCACACCAAACATGATTCAAACACATTCCTCAGCAAAATGACAAATTACTCACAAAGTATTACAGACCTTGGCTTTCATTTTAAAAGAGTAAAACACATGCTTCCAAGATCCATGAAAGTCAAGGGTGTGTGAAGTTCTTGATTTTGATACTCAGCCACCACACTTCTCCTGAATATAGTTCATCTTACTTCTTATACTCTCCATCGTTCCCAACTAGGGATGGTACCACTCCTGGGAGTGGTGTTTGGAAAAATGTAGGAGTGTTTGAGTTTTCACAATAAATGGAGGGAGTTATTGGCATTTAACGGGCAAGGCCTGGAGAAACCAAATAAAGCAAAGCATGAGATGATAAATCTTTGCCCCTCACCCAATGCCAACGGCTCCTCTATGTTGAAGCCCGCTTCCCATTCTGACATTTCTTTAAGATTAATGATCTTTCCGATTTGGGCTCTGGGTTCACCTTTTGACTTCTGCCAGAAACCATGTTGACTTCACAAGTCTCCTTCTCTCTGATTTAACAGGTGTGTCATTCCTTTGCATGTTCAAAGAACGCTGTTTCTCACCCTCTCCACTTTATGAACTGTGATAAAGAACATACCGTGTAACTAACACACCTGTTTTTCTTGGTTTGTTGTCTAATTTTTTTAGTGTTATGGATACATCTAATACTGTACACACTGTATTTCAGATAGGACATCTGGGAGATGTTTTTAAGCATTCTTTTGTTCAAGTGTCCAGCTCCCTCCACCATTACTGTTACTGTCTCATAACTTCTTTATCCACTCATTTTCAAACATAAATAAGCACCTGCTGTAAGCGCACCCACACACAGTGTTAAGCCTCACAGATGGAGATTACAGACAGTGATAATCAGATCTCCCTTGGGGATAGTCCGATTTACCTTGTTTTATTTCTCATTATTTTTTTTTCTATTCTCCATGATAACTTTCTACAACTTTGAACTTTTGCCTGATCTAGAAAAAACTCACTTCTCCACAAAACTGTGGCAATTCTATTTGCTAAAATATCTCCACTCACATCTATGTTGATTAGCTTTTTGATTATTTCTTCTACTACAGACAAGTCCACATACATGTTATCATTTTAACCTTAAAATTTATGATTTATGCTAATGTTACAGGTTGTAAAAACTGAGGCTTAAAAGATTCAGTAACTTTCCCAAACAACTTGCTCATGGATTTCAAAACAGGTCTCGCTGACCCTACTGCCTATGTTCTTAATGAATATACAATATTCCTGATAATTAAAACTTCCTTCACGTGACTGCCAGTGAACTTTGTATGCCCTACTTTTAAACCTTAGCATAGACACAGTTGGCCTTCATTCTCAGCGCCTCAACTAAATGCATCACAGCTATTTTAGAAAACGGGTTATGCCTTCCAAGTTTCTATTAAAAATAAACCAAAAAAATGTTTAAAAACTTTTCTTGGTTTCTTAGCTAATACAAATCCACAAAGCAGAAGTTCCAAATATAACTAGGTAGTCCTCTGTGAGTTTGCAGTGCCTGCAGGCTTTTGAAGTCCTGTGAATTTGCCTTAATCTGTTGCTAGGGACACTGCACGTTGCTCCAAACAGCCTGCCAGTCTGAGAAACCTAGCGCGAATGACATAAGTGTTTCTTTCATCCAGGTCAGAGGATGGTGTGAGGCGATATGGGAGGTCATGGGAGGGGAGGAATTCAGGATTGAGAGATCAACTAGAGGAACAGGAAATGACAAAGAAGGAAGAATCCACAGACCCTAAAGGAAAAGCTTTCCAACCGAAGCTGTCCTGCTCCCCACCAAGCCCACGCCCCTTGAGAGCTTTTGGAATTGGTTCAGTCTAGTCTGACAGCAACTCAGAAAGGCCAGGGCACAGCTGACAGTGTCTCATTCCCTTGTCACACCAATGGCAATCACAGATCAGAAACCCGCACTTACCAGAGACAGGGAGGCCACTTTGAGACCTCAATCAAGTGTCAGACTTGGGAATCTGGAGAGTTAAGAGTAAGAAATCAGTTTATAATTTTTTTCTGACACTTATCTGGCCCCAGGATCAAACATAAAGCATCAGTTTAGAATTAAAGAAAAAAATGAGTGATTTCCATTTATACCTAATTTATACATTATTCTTCCATTTATACCTTCATCAGGAGGAACTGGGGAGTCTGAAAAACATAGAGGATGATGGGGCACGTGGTGCAGAGGAAGGACCACTCTAGACACCCCACTTCTCCTGTGATAACTGGTATGATTGCCAACAAGCCTGGGCACCCCTCAAGCAGCAAGATGCCATCTCTACCCTTATTTGGGGCTGCTTAGTGACACGATGGGTGTAGTATCTCCTCTGTACAAGACACCAAAGCTTTCTTTTAGCACGTGTAGAGTTTCATATTTTATACTACATCTTTGACTCCTCTAGAATTTATTTTGGTGGAAGGGAATAAACTCTTTTTTCCCAAATGGCTATAGTTGTACAAATACCTGTTGTCAACTCAATCATCCTTCCCCCACTATTCTGAAGTTCTATATTTATTATACAATAAATTCCTGTGGGAAATGCCAATAACTGGAATGGAGAAACTGAATAGAGGAAAAAATTCCATTCCCACTAAAACACCGTATGTATGCTTTCACCTTCCTCAATGTTTAAAAATAAAAAGGAGAGCTGTTACAAAAAGGTGCCATATTTCTGAGGTGTCTCTTTCCTCGATTACAGGTTATTTTTAGCACATGTTGCTCTATTTTAATCCGATAAATTAATTACCCCATTCACCTGTTAGTTCTTTGATCCCTCTGTGCGTCGCTGCTGACTCAAGGTGTAGGACACTATGAATGATAGTTTTGCCAGCTCAGCTGAAACTAAATTGATACTCAATTTATACACGTCCTTTGCCACATTTTAGGTTTGCTTATAAGGGCATGGCCGGTTATGGATATTTTTAAGTGACAGAAGATTGAGCTTTTTGTTTGAGCAAAATAATCAACACACTTTTCTCTTCTTTTCTGAATTTCTTTATTATGAAAATCAGGCTGGAAACACTGTAAAAGGCCCTTACCGGATCTGAAAAAACTCTGTCAATGAGTTCAGTTGACTTAATTGTTTATTTATTCATTTAACAATTATTTATTAACTTTCGTGAGCCAGAAGAAGATTCTAACCAAAGGTGAATGGTGAATGTACAAAGTTAAAATTTCTTTAATAATTCTAGCCTAACTAAGGATTTTACCAGAACCTTAATGTGGAAACACTTATTTTTAGACTCTACATCCAATAATACATAGCTGTGTAGGACAAGTAAAATGTACCTAATTATTCTGTAAAGAGGACTCAGTTATTTTCAATGGTTTTTAAAGTATTGAAAAACAAAATGAAACAAAACCTTTCTGGAGTTTACTAGGAGAGTCACCTAAATTAATGGAGAGGTACATTGGTGCGAAGGGGCTGTTGTCCATAGCGGACTAACCAGACGAACACCAAATTTAGCAAAATGATACTAAGTAATCTGTCTATCCCTGTCTGGGTGTGTTAGCTTGTATTAGTCATGTCTTTTAATTTTCTGTATTTTTGATGCTTTGACACCTGGACTTTGCTGATTCTGAAGAGACTGCCCCTTCCAAGGCTAGTCAAATCCTAGAGATAGGAAAGGCTAACCCACAGCGTGTCTTTTTGATAAAATTAAACCAATTCTGAGCCCATACCCCAACCAGGCCTTTTATCTGGCTCTCACAAGGCTCCCACACTCTGGGCCACTATCCATCTGTCCTAAACACCTCGGGGCTGGGTACCCAGACACCTTGAGACAGTCTCTATGCCTCAGGGTCTGCTGACATTATTTGAACTAGCCAGTCCTAAGCCTGCTTACCCTACATTGCCTGTTCTTTCCCAAGGAAATGACGATAAAGGATCTTGCCCACATTTTCTCTTTTCTCTCTCTGCCTCCTGGCCAACCTGGTGCTTCCCCACGTGGCCCTTCACTGCATGGCATGTCCCTCCTTTTGAAACCGTGAGTAGCAAACAACAGCAATTTTCTCCTGATCTGTTGTTCTCACTACAACTAATTGATAATAAAACCTACATTTAAAACAAAGGTCTTACGTTAACTTAAAAGAAAAGGAGATACTTCTTTATAGCTACAAAATAATTCCTTTCAATACACTGATGTGTTCTGATAAGAGTTATCAAGCCAGCGAAACCCCATGCTACAAGAGAGCAGGAGCAAGAGAAGGCACAGCCTCCAGTCTGTTTTAGACTTGGTCGTCAAAATATTCAAAGCATGCTGATCTTGAAACTATTCCACCAGAAAAGAGCATATAAAAGCCCCTTTTAATTGATTCTGAAACATTGGAGTAGAATTCTTGAACATTCCCTTAAGGTTGAATACACCTGTAACAGAAGCTTTGCAGTAATTTTCTGTTGATGGTTTCCTGGCCATTAGAAATATTTGGAAGTTGTAATTACATTGTCCTGCAGTGATTATTTGAATTATATATTGATTAAAAACTGTTTGGCTATTAAAATGTAGAGTCAAGTTGGCTATTAGTATTTCTTAAAAAATATTTGTTTTGTGTGGTAGAGGATGGCTAACAGGGGAACCTGGGTTGACACTGGGATCGGGTTTGAAGCCTGTCCTCATGTAAGTAATTTAAAGGTTTAAAAAAACAAGACTTGCTTGTGAAAATATGTAGTTGAAACACACTTTTTGTGATGGCCCGTCACAATCCGGGCCCACCTGCTAGCAACCAGACCCTGTCCGTTCCATTTCCTTAGAAGACACACCGGTTTCAAAACAAATGAGGCAGGCCTCTTGAGCAGACTTGCATAAAATGTTTTCAGTCTCTGTCTTCAGTGGAGAATTGCCTGCTGCCACCTGCTGCTACTCCAGCTGCCAAGTTCTCAGTGGCCCAGGAGGGGGCCCAGTGATTGTCTGGACACTCTGTAGCCTCCGAGGGACCTCTACCAGAAAAACAGTCATATCATACACCCTGCCTTCCATGTTTCCACAAACAGCCTAGGCCTACCTGAGGGAACCTGGAAGTAACAGTTAAAAGTTGTATGAATGCTCATTACTTCACCTGAATCTACACTGTTTGGGGAGAAGTCAGTAGGCTAACTAGAACTTAATTACCTTAATGCTAAGGTAAAGAGATATAAAAACTACTAATATCACTTTAAGCCAACCCCATATCCTACAGATCATATTTAATCTCAATTGAGCAAAAGTGTAACCGTGCGCTATGTGCAGAGAATTCCCGATAGAGGTTTCCAGCCTAGTACGGACCAGATGGGTGAGTCAGCATGAATGGCAGAAATGCCAGGAGAGACAGACATGACCAGGGCCTGCCTGGTAGCCATTTATCAACCCATTCTTTCCCACTAATCACCGCGTTTCCTGTTCACAGAGTGGGCAGTGATCTCTTGATCTCCAGGGAGGTGCATCTCTCCCCAGTCCCAGGACATAAATCAAAATTGCGTTCTTATGCGAGAAATAGAGATTAAGTGTAGGTCAAAAGAAAGCAGGTTCAGTAAATTAAGGACTTGGTAAGTTTAAAGTCTAGAATAAAATATAAAGCTTAAAGAAGAGAGAGAGCAAGAACACAATGTGTTGAGGAATTTAAGCTTTTTAAAAAATTAAAGATACTTATCAAATATATAAATACAGCCTAATCTTTTCCTTTAACTAGGAGAGCTTAATTGCACAGAAGTCAATGTGTTTGAACAGGCTGGCATGTGCTTTGAGGTCAGTACCTATAATCTCTAAACCTTTTTAAACCTCTTTGTATGCCACAGTCAGCTAGTTATCTAAAGAATAAACACAGACACTATTCAAGGCTTTTCTTGGCTGTTTACACTGATTCTGGTTCATCAGATAGATGACAAAGTTTCTAGTCTTTTCGCAAGGAAGGTGACCACGGGTACAGATGGACACACCACATTTGAACATACTGGACCTGCACTCATCATAGAGACACGGATATGCTCGTGTTTATAAAACGGTGACAAGAGGCCCTCCACCCTATCTTTTCAGTCATGGTGATCAAGTCACGTTACACCCTTTCAAAGAAGTAGCCAAAATGTACCTCAAGGCAGCAAAGAAACCAGGGGAGTATGAGTTCCAATATGGAAAGGCCAACCAATCATCAATTCTTTGTGCACCTCAAGTTCCATGTCTGTCAAATTAAACTATTTCTGTTCTAAATCACATAGAAAGCATGACAATGTTAGAGTCAAGTGTTTTCTGCTCACCATTCCACAGTGTTTTAACATAATGTGAAAGCAAGAAACCGTGAAGAGTGCATCTAAGGATCAGTCCAAGTGCACGTAGCAACAGGTGACATTCTAGTTTACAGTATTAGACTGTTTCTAAACTGACCTAATTCAAAAGTGGGACAAATAATTTTGATATCATATGTTATCTAAGTGTTTTCAATAACTTCAATGTTCACTGCATTTCAATATATCATAATTTTATCAGTTTCAAAGTCTAAGTAAAAACCAATTTTAAATAAAATTTTAAAATTCACTTTCAAAAAAATTCCAATTTTATCAATCTAGGCAATCTTAATTAAGACAGACAAGTACATTTCACAGCTTAACAACATGTTTTATTAAGAATTTTTGCTCTTGGCTTCATTTCTGCTGACTCTGAATTTCCTTAAATATGCTACTGTTCTTTCATTAGACTTGAAAAATTGAGCAGTTGAAGTACTGTTCATATTCCATTGCAATTATTTGTTTTAATGTATTATCTTTCCCCTTATTGTAAAATTTGATAGCTTTTCAATCTCTTACTCGTCCTATTTTTGCAATATCTAATTCCCACGTTTTCCTTTTTTAAGAGCATGTGTTTCATGAATACAAATCCTTGTATATTTATATATAATACACTGTATCTCCTATATATTTTGTATAGATAGTCAATTAAGCAGCTAACATACAAAACTGGTGCAGTGTTAAGGCCTGCCTATTTAGCCAAGAGCACATATTGGATTCCTATTATTTTATTCCTAGTAAGCACATACTCCATGTCCCCACATACCTTCACAAGTGCGCACTGTAGTTACATTGTCCCTGTGCACACAGAACATGAAGTTCCAAAACTCAAATATGCTGACAACAAAAACTTTAGAAGCTGATTGAATTAATCATAAGTACATCAAAACACAGCAAAGTATTATTTGGTTCCCTTTTGGTTCTCAGACAGTTGTGTTTTTTTTTTTTTTTTAAATCACACATACACATATCATTGGCCAAGCAGAAGGTTTCATTTTGACAAGCAAAAATACGGAACACTCCCATGTTACTTTTATCACCAGCTCAGACCCTAAGGCACTCCGCTCTCTCCAAAGTTTCAACCACTAAAATGTGAGTGAAGCAGAGAATACAGCACAGCCAGGACTCCAGAAAAACAGCAGTTCAGATTTACATCTGAAGTAGTTCTTGCATGCTTTCAAATCAGCACTGAAATTCCGCATACGAACAGCTCTATCATTTGGCAGCAGCAATCAATAAAAGAATCCAAGAAAACGGCACCAAACTGATCACATTTCAGCGTGAGAACAGCAGTATGTCCCATCTGTTACCATAATTTGGACACCGTGGAGCGCTGAATGGATCATGACAGAAAACAAGGGTATAAATAAAACCACGCACAGTCTAGGTCCTGAATTTGTGGTGACATAAACATCCCCAAATTATCAAACACAATCAACAGCAATACCTGGCAATTTGTCTCCAAATTAAGGAAGAAGCATGCAGCTCCCACCTTGCACAAACACCCACTTCAGTGGTCAGTGACAAATGCAGGCTGCACTTGCAGGCTGGGAGAGAGAGCAGCTGCTCTGTCCTGAGCCTCAGCCGCTCACAGCACCGTGGAGCCCAGCTCGCTCACTCGGGTCCTACTCTCTGTTGGTTCGCTGCAGTTTCTCCCATGACTCCATCACCCAGGAATGGAAACCGCTGCTCTCGCCACAGCTCTAGTGGGCTCTCCGGCTACTGAGCTCAGGTAAAAGTGCTGAGTCCTGCAAGGTCACCGCAAGGTGAACACGGGCAAAAGGAGTGTACTGGAAAGAGGAGGGACCGTCAAGGAAAGACTCTAAACTTCAGACACCTTGCCTTTCAGGAGATTCTGAACTCCATAAATCAGAGCTGCAACAATAGTCAGACAAGCAGTAAATCTGAGAATCCCCAAATGGCTCAAGCCAATCTGCTAACCCAGAGGCACTCTTTAAGCAGTAATCTCTCTCTCTCTCTCTCTCTCTCTCTCTCTCTCTCTCTCTCTCTCTCTCTCTCTCTCACACACACACACACACACACACACACAGACTCCAGCATGGCTATTCTAATTTTTAGACATCCTTTTCAATGATTTTGCATACTCTTTCCAGGTAACATAGCTGAAAGAAGGGTCTTAGAAAATGAAAATATTCGCCAAAATCAAAATCAAATAATTCTCCTAAGAATAAAATCATTTCTGGTTCATAAACTAATTCACACTGATGAAGTCTTGCTTTTTGTGCACATACTTGAATTATGCAACAGCACCCCTCCCCCAACTCCAGCCATATTAAAAAGACAGTAAAGATGTATTTATTTCAGAGATGACTGGCAAAATTAAGTAAATTTTCTCATAAAAATTCCTACCATCTTCTTCAAGATTAGTCTTGACTTTTGCACATTTCAATTTGGAGAGGTTTCAAGAAGACATTTCTTGCCTAAAACACAATCACCCTGCATGCAAACGTTCTAGCCAGATATAAACATGTTTATAAACGTTCCCCTGTAGAGTCTCTATGGGTTTTTATTTCTCATATTTTGGATTTCCCATCAGAAGTGGAGAGGAAACACTGTTTAAGCTTGCCAGAACATTATGAAACATTATTTTTCTTAGCTGTGTATTTTTTTCTTACATGTAAACAGTTATTCACTGAAGTTTAGATTGATTGGATTAATGGGAAATTATTCTCACTCTTTAATCACCTTCCTTTTCCCTCCTTCTCCAAGCACATAACTTGAGCAATTTATCTAACCTCCTAGACATCAGTTTTGTAATCTATAAAATGGGGACTCATTACTGACGTCTGCCTTGGCTCCCTCCTGGGTGGGTATGAGGATGAAATGTGACAACATGGAGAAGCAAATGCTTTGTGAACTGTAGAGGGCTGGAAAAAAATGTACTTGCTGCATTTCCCGCCCTTCGATTGCCCCAGTTTGCTCCTGAGGCTTGTGAATTACTTTCTGTGTTCTCAAGGGAGACTCCTCAGGCCTCCTGGGAGAGTGTTTGTTTCAAGGGGGCTATAAATAGAGTTCAAAGGTTGATTGAACTGCTGTCCTCATGGCAGATCTTGATGGCAGCGACCACATGGCCAGAGCCAGTTAACTGTGAGCAACATGAGCTCCGTCTCGTCTGTGAGGCGGAATGAGACCAGCTGAAAGGCTGGGAGAAAACGCTCATGTGCATGGCTGGTTTCGCAGTTGCTGGTGTCCTAGTGTACTCCTGTGTGTGAGGGAGTTGCCCAAGAGGATTAATGAAGGGGAAAGGTTGGGAATGGAATGCCAAGTTCACTGCTGAGTTAATTCAGTAACAAATGCATCTGGGCATCCGTGCTAATAATGTTCCTACAATTATGTATGCATTACTTAGAGATTAGGTTGAGGGAGGGCACAGAAGGGAGACCAGTGGGGAGCAGGAAAGGAGCTAACTACACGAGCACCTGTCTTGGTGCACACCCAGGGCTTGGAGCTTCATGAACATTGTCTAAGTTAATCCTCATAGTAATCCTGTGAGGTAGTTGTTATTACTCTCATTTCACAGATAAGAATAATTTGCCTGCTCACTGTTATTGGTTGGTGGTGAAGCTTGAATTACAGTCAAGGTTTGCATGGCCTAGAGTCCTCTATTTGGAGTAAATATCTTAACTTATAACTTTCTTAGAAAAGAAAGGAAATAAATTTTGCTTTTTAAGTAGCGGGGGTAGGGAAAGCAAGAATTTAAATTATCACGAAACTTCTTCAAAAATATTTACTAGGCAAGCTAACTTTTATAAAGAGCACAGAAATGTTTAGAAAAACACATTGTGAGTTTTTACAACAAAGTCGTAGGATACAGAGAAAAGAATACAGGTTTTGTTAATATGTGCCTATAATTATTTTTTAAATTGGGTCTTGCATGCCTTCAAGTTGAAGATGCAAGTTTATAGGTCTTTCTCTATAGTAGAATACCACTCTGTGTTTTTTTTTTCAACAGAGCATTATTTTATTTTAATTTGTTTAAATTGCCAAATCCTTAGTAACGCCCACAAGGAAACAAGATCATCTCTTACCCTTCACAGTAGCAGAAAAGACACATTTTTTTTTTTCAACTACAGTTTGGAGTACTGTAGAGGAGTCATCATTTTCACTTGCCTGAGTCTGAGGATGTTAGTAAAATGCCAGGTTCCTCCTACCAGTCCTATTAGGAAGCCAGAGGCAGAGTTTGAACAGCAGCCCAACCCAGTATATGTCCCTGCTCCCCCCTTTTTAAGTGGCATCACCAGCTGAAAGAGAAAGCTTGAAATTTATCTGCAAGCCAGCAGCGCAGCTCATACCAGATCCTTCATGCAGGGTAATCTCCCTTTTCCCAATTCTGCAGCCTTCTCTGAGAAGGCCACTGTCTGATTACACCTTGCCTCTGCTTTTAATACTCCCATCTGCAAAGTGCACCATCCAAGATCCCTTCATAAAATCAGCCTTTTCATCCTCCCCAAATCTAGCCTGAAAAAGAAAACTATAAACTTGTAAGTCTTGCAGCTAGAAGCTGTTTGTTTCAGATATTTTTATTAAAGAGAGAAATATAACTGGGCCATGGGCTAAATTAGGAGTAAGTCAAAATAAATAGCAGAGAAAAAGAATAAAAGCAGGAAATTTAATCTCAGTTTTTCAAGTTAAATTCTGAATTAAAAAATCCCAAACACTAAAATCATCCCAAACAGCCAATCAACCCACCTAAAAGAAGGAAAGGGGACCTTCCGCTATTTGGTGTTCATTTCATTGCTACTTTAGCAAAGATGTGTTTTTCTTTTAAATTTTGTTTATTTACTTTTAGAATAGGTAACACATTCTTTTTGTTGTTGTTGTTTTGTTTTGGGAGAGGAGGTAATGAGGGTTATTTATTTATTTATTTTTAGAGGCGGTACTAGGGATTGAACCCAGGACTCTGTGTATGCTAAACATGCGCTCTACCACTTGAGCTATACCTTCCCCTGAAACATGTTCTTATGATTAAAAAATCATAAGATACAAAAGGCTATTCTATGAAGAGTCTCCCTTCTACCCGTCTCCTGCCATCCAGTTGTCCTTCCCAGCAGCAATCAGACAGTCAATGATGTCAGTTTCTGTTAAATTCTGCCAGAGGTATTTTCTGCATATATAAGCAATCATGAATATATATTACTACCACCACTTCTTACAGGAACAACAGTATGCAATATACATTGTTTAGGACCTTGCTTTTTCATTAACAATAGATCTTGAAGATCATGCTGTAGCAAAGATGTGTTTTGACACTCACTGGATCCCCCTTGTTCTAGTGGTATCATATTTAACTGAAGAACAAGCAAAAAAAAAAAAAAAAACAAAAAACAGAGTTAATCTATTGTGAAGCCTATAATGGCATACATAACACATGGCAAAGTGAAAAAGCTGCTTTCTTTCATTCCCAACCCATTTTATTTCTGAAGAAAGGGTAAAAAATCAACCACAATCAGAATTATTATTATTATTATTTTTAAATTTAGAAACTATTGCAGTGATCTTTCAATGAAATAAAAATCTACTGTCAAAGCTTTCAATTACCTCTCAAGTCCCCATGTAAGACCCTCTTTGACAACTTAGACGATGTAGGTTTTACTGTACGGGCTGGGAGTAGTTTCCTTAAACCTAGGCAAGATACTTTTTGTTGGGGGAAATATTCAGTTTCAAGTTCTAAATTTTCTGTTAGATTTATCTAGATTCTAAAGTAAATGTGAATTAGTGTTTTGGGAACTTAATGGATTTTATAAAAAATAATCTTAAGTTCAAGATATTGCTTTCAAACTTAAAACCCCCATGAACCTATATTCAATAGAAACAGCCAGGTTTATTTTAATTAGTTATTACTATCCAATAATCATGTTGTGAAGAAGATACGAATATGAATTTTTGGAAAGGTGAGAAATTCTCATTTACTTGAAGCTCTGATCTTTTTTATGGAAAATACACTTATTATAAAAGAAAATACTAATTATATCACAAGTTTTTATTTCTCTATACATATATATTTGGCACAGAAGAGTGTTATGAGTATATTTGAAATAAGATGCTAAAATCAATTTTGCATGTAATACATGTGTTGATTTTTCTCTAGATCTTCCTGATGATTTTGAACTTAGCCACATGATAATAAAACATGTGAAGATTGTTTTTTTCCAATCCATAAAATACTTGTTCTTCATTGGAGTTAAATCATCATCATTAACATTTTCTATTTTTATTACAATGATCAGTGAGATGAAATGATAACGTTTAAGTAATGGCAGCAGAAAAAAGAAATTTTAGTGTAGAAACAAACCTAGAAATTTCATCATGAAGAGCAAGCAGCATGAATATGAGGAGTGGATGTGGTGGGTAACAGGGCACCCTCCCTGCACGCCAAGTCTCTCTGGACTGGGCACTTCATTGCCCTTGACTAGGACTCTGTGTGCATCACCTATATGCATCAGTATCCAGATCTCACGTTCTGGGGCGAACTCCCTCCCCTCCAGGATGAGGAATAATGGGGAAGCAACTGCCATAGGAAAGGGATGCTTTCAAATTCACGTAATTAGAATTTTTTTTATTAAAAATGTTTTGTAGCACTTACAATTCAGCATCTTGAGATAAAGCCTTTTTAAGCCACACTAGTTACATCTCTAGACATTATTTCAAATGCTGCCATTTTTAATAACCCACAAACTTCTCAAAGAACACATAAATATCATAGGCTCTCAGCCTTAGAAAAGTTGCTGGTGGCCACGTAGTTCAAATTCCTTATTATTAATTTAAAATATAGACTGAACAATATTCTTTTCCTGTCCACTATAATAAACCCTCAATATCAGAAGAGAAATGTTCCAAACCTTTCATGAATATGGAAATGTTTACACAGGTACTACACGTCATGAACCTTCAGATTCACTCATGAAAAGTAAAACCCACAAAGTAAGCACTGAGGAGGCATTGGCTACTAAATACATTACCTTCAGCCTCTCCTCTCTGTGCTACTAATTTCAATAACATTTAATTTTTGTGACAACACCTCAAATTTCCAGTGAACATTTGTTATAATAATTTTATAGCTTGATAACTAAAAGAGAAAGGACATTCCAGAAACATTTTTTGTTTGTTTGTTTGACTGGGGTGAGAGAATGAAGTGTTGGTGTTGAGCCAGCTTGTGGTAAAACAATGTCATATTTTCATTAGGATTATTTATTACATTTGGAGAGCAGCGCACTGCTAGGAAAGATGAGCTAAGAGAAGTTGGAGGACAAAAGATTCTCTCTATAATATCATTGGAAAATTAAGTTGTGCAAAGAAAGTCCAGAAAACAAAAACGCTAAGGCCTAAAGCAGCTCACTGACTTGTCCAGGACACTCAGCCAGCTTAAGTGGGGGAACCTTGCATAGTAATGCAGGCGTCTGGCCCCACGATCCACGCTGCTGACGCCAGTGCTAAATTGCAACATGCATTTTGAAGCATATGCCACTTAGCTCTGTATTGATGCATATGGCTGTACTTCGCTTTAATTATAATCAAGAGCAAAATGGATAGCAGGCTATTAGCACCACGGCCTTGCAGATCTCTAGCCGTACCCAAGATATTATCCCGGTTATTTCACGTGTGAAGAAATTCAATCATACAAAGGTTAAGGGCATTTCTCAAAGTCACAGAGCTGTTTTGTGCTGAAAGTTAAAGATGAAGAAGATATTGTCTAACCAAGTTGGCAATTTACCTATATGAAAGGCAAGGCTGAGATTTTTAAAGACTAATTTTCAGTAATATTGTCTGCCATTTATTGGGCGTTGGTTATGTTCCAAGGGCTTAACGTACATTTTTATTATTCTCCTAATAGCCTGGAAAGCCAGACTCTCATTTTATCTCATTATATAATCCTCATGTTACAGATGAGGAAATTGGGTCTCAAAAATTTAAGTAGGTTGCCCCAGATTACATACCTAGCAGGTGATGAATAAGGATTTGACTGTAAAGAACATGCACTTTCAAATATACCTTGGGGGAACCCCAACTGATATTTCAGTGGCAGGGTTTGACTACAGGAGGAAATCCCAGAGCTAGGCACACATGTTCCTTACCATCTGTCTGTCCCTCCTCCCCTCATTTTGCTGACCCACCTCTACCACTATGACTCCTCTGATCTGGAAAACCCCATCCTTGCCATTCCACTAAGAGTTTCCTTTATCTCCTAAACTTGCTTCACAAGAATATTCAGTGGCCCAGAAACTTTACACAATGATAAAGATGTTAGAACTAAGCACTGAGGGTCCTGAAGTAGATTCTGTACCTGAAAAAGGCAGTGTGGGGGGCGGGGGGGATGGGTGATAAAGGATGTTAAAATTTTACATGTATAAATATATTCAGTTGCACTGTAACATTCTGGAAATGACTAAGGCATGAATTGAATAAGGTAATTCTCTGTGTTACCTGGAATATTTATTTGATGAACCATGTGAATAATTCATTTACTGGCTCTGCTGTTAATCCTTGGATATGAATCTCTATATAACTAGCTAGATATGATTGTTCCTTTTCTTAATTTTAAATAATATCTTTACTCTCACTTGTCTTCAAATGGAAAGGTTTATTTGTTTTTTAATTTAAACTTCTTTCAGTACCTCATGGAGAAACCCTCAGATTGTTAATAATGCTGACAGTGGTGGCTAGATATAGGTCAAGAAATGTTTATAGTGATGAATAGAGAAACTGTCTTTGATCCTGTTTGTAAAAGTATGAATAGAATGTCCTTCTGTCCTAAGCCAGTTAACACTGGGGCTGGCGTCTCTCACTGTTTACCCAAAACTTGAACAGGGTGTCAGTAATGATTTACTACCCAAGGCTTATGACAGCTACTCACCTTAAATCTGATGAAAGGAGAGAGGAGCTGTGTGAATGCTTCTGCAATGACCCTTTCTATGACTTTCAGGAAAGCACAGTCTTCACTTCATATGTAGCAAAGAACTTGTTTTCTGTCTATAGATTAATCCTCCAAATCATCTATCTTCTCTCATCAAAGAAAACTTTCCCTTTTCTCAACTGCTTTTTATTTTGAATCTTTTTCTCTCATAATTAAAGCAGACAATTACTACCATATGGACATTTAGATTGCAAACTATCACCCAAAATCTCAAAACAAGACAGAGATAGAGCTGCTACATTAAGGCCAACTTTACTTCATTCTCATCTCAGAGTTCACACTCTCTGGATGATTTCTCCTGATCTTCCTTTTCTCTGATGACTTTGAGGAATAAAATGTGAGCAGAGGCAGAGGGGAGATGGGATGGAGGTAATCCCTCGGAATGACTAGAAATCTAGCTTTCAGACCACCACTCCTGAAGCAGGCTAAGAAATGCTGGCCACCAACAACATAATTTTTTTTTTTTTAACCTGGAGAAACTCAAACGAAATACCTCTACCTGAGGCAACTGAAGGAGCATCAGAGAGAATAAAGTTCACATTAAACCAACAAAACTTGATGCATAGCGTGGTTAAAACAGCTAGAAGGAGGCTGACTTAGAGAGCAGTGCTGCTCAGAGGTGAAGGCTCACTGGCTGGTTAGATACGAAGTCAGAATGGCAGGGTCTGAAAATGCTCACCCCTAGGACTTCATATGAGAACCTTGCTTTGTATGGATGTCTGCTACATAATTTTCTTTAAAAGATCACACTGAAACAAAAAGCATATTTTGGGAGCTGGGGGAAAAATACAAGAATGCTGGAACATCCGGTCTCTTTCATTATAAGAAGAAACAAACAACTATATAAAACTGTCAACAAGTAAATAAAAATATATATTAGGTTAGTTAGGAAAAACTCTTCTGCTCCCAAGAAAGACAGGTCAACATTGTGTTTGTAAAGGCCCATAGAGGGGAGAATTGGTTTGGGGCAGGGGCTGTGGAGTGGAGAGAGAGAGAGATAAAGAGAAGGGCTTACAAGGATAGAGACCAAAGTGGCTGACCTCAGGATAAGAAAATGCTGCTGGAATAGTGGTGCTTGAAACGCCCTAGGGAGATAACAGGACCAGGGGGAGAATGGCTCAGCTCTGACTCCAAGGCTAGACAAAAGCTCAAAGCTCCCAATGATCTTGGCTCAGAAGCAACAGAACCATCCACCGTCAGGACACCGTGGCTTGGGCATCGATCGGTTCAGCCTGCTGTGGGTTAAAGACTTGAGTCCTCTCTGTGAAATATTCACACAGCCACTGTTTTGGAGGGTGAGAAAGATGAGTTGAGGAGGAACAATAATGGCTAAGACTGAATTTTTATTTCTTCAGTATCCTGGTGACTTGAATTTCAGAGTTCGACTTAAGTTGATTAGAAAAACAAAGAATACTTTGGCACTGAATCAGTTGTGGGGTAAAAATTATCCTGTGACAAATATTTATACAATTTTACAAAATACAAAAGTCTGTCTAGCTTGAAGACACTAGTATTATCTGCAAATATCTTTCTGACTCTGGACCTCTTTGATTTGGTTAAAAAGGTAAGTATATTTGTTCTAGAAAGGATAATATAGGTCTTCTGTTGAGTTAAAAAGTGTTATCACATGTGTTCTTCCCTACCACCTGAAAAATGTTTTATTCAGATTGATGTAGAGATGATTAGAACTGGGAAAAAGACATGAAGCAAGAGCTACCTATTCTGAGATGGTCATGAGCATTCTCTTACTTACCTAATTCTTGAATTAGATTTATTCCCATTTTACAGACAGAAAATTAAAACTAGAGATTGTCCAAGTAAATTTATGAGAATAATTATAATTTAATGAAACAGCTGATGAAAAATATTCCTTAACTCCCATTTTTGTGTTTGTCTTAAGAGATATCAAGGGATTAAGTAGCAACCTTCTCTTGAATTCCTAATCCAGCCCCCAATTAAAAAAGAGTCACCGCCACGGGGAACAGTTGTTACATAACTGTGTGTGTCATTTGCCTCGGACATGTTAAGATTATTTCCTAAAGTCTTCTCTCAAATGTATGGGGAAGTAGAATGCATAATTTTAGAACATGTATTTCATGATTGTCTAACACTACTGCCAAATACAAAATGTTTTCAATAATGATCTTGCTATACAAACTAAGCTGCAACGAACTTTAACTTTCTTGGCAGAAACCATTGCTCCCTTGCTAAGAAGCCTGTGAGAGCCTCCTAGATGCACCTCTTCTCAGAATTGACTTTAAGCTTTTCCCTCACTCCCCACCTTAGATGGGTGGAAGCCAAGACTGATGACTTGCAACTGATCTAATTTACCACTCCTTCTGGTCAGTAGTGAAACTTACTCAATTGGGAGGCATCAGACTGAACCAAATTGGAACCAGTTTAGTTTCTAAACCCAAGGCTTATGTTTGCTGAAGAATCTTAAAAATCTGGTCAAATAAAGCAGTTAAATGAGATGGGCTGTTGGAATGAAACAGACGCAGTGATGCATGTACGAGAGACAGTAAGAGTGGGTCTGATGAACAGATATTTAATCTGGGATCCAAGGATTTAGCATGAATGACCTTCAGAGAGCCTATGACACCTTCCCTGAAATCATATCCAAAATTCTCTGATTATGTGCACAAGTGAATTTTTCTGGGGAGATTATCCTGACTTTATATTAAGTTTCCAAACAGGTTTGTTAAGGACAGCTGTCAAGGGTTTGGACACTGCTAGGTTCTGGCTGACCTCTTCTTGAAGCTCAAAATTGATCAACAGGACTCTTTGTGGAGCACTGCAAAGTTAATGAGCGCTAATGGGGCATTAACAAAAGGCCAAAGGAAAAAATCTGAAGCTCGGGAAATTTACATTTTAATGCTGTGGCATACCTGAGCAAAGTATCTCAAATCATAGAGCCTTCACTATTAACCCTACACAGCAGGGGAATCATTTTTGATCAAGATAAATTTTAATATAGTCCCTAATCAACACAGCGGAGGAAAGAACTTTACATCTCTCTATTCCAGATGGTGTCATTTTATCAGAGTTTCACTCCTTGGTATGCTCAGTTAATTAAAGTCCTTACTGTTTGTTAATGGCAGATTTGTGCAGCAAAAATGACTCTGGAACAGATGTCGGCAAATTTGTCAAAGCGGCTGGATAATCATCGTGACTGCTCTGAAGGACTACTCCATCTCACCCACAGCAAACTCTTGCAGGACCTTTGTCTTTACTGCTTTCAAAAGGGAGTCAAGGGGAAGGGGCGGCGGTGGGGAGGGAAAAACAACAGCCAGGTCCTTGGTCAAAGTCATTCCCTTCTCAAGGAGTAATGAGCAATGAAGGCATTCCAGCGGACAGTTTCAAGTGCCAAAGTATCAAGATGATATGTTTTTATTAGATCCTCCCCATAAGTCTCACCACCAGCTCCCTAATCCACTTGCATTCACACTTGCTGTAAACGTGCAGCTCAAATAAACTTTTATCTCATATCTTTGTTCTTGTTTTGTCAGCATACGTCTACAACTAAAATGGCAGCCTGTTATAACCATAGATTAAAAGAAAAGGAAATAATCAGAAGCCAATGATTAGCACAAAAAATAACCGAAATTATGGCAGGTAACTTGTTTCATCTCCAAAGCTCTTTGGATCTTTGAACTCAAAATTGCAAAAGGTGAGCTTTAAATATTGTCTATCCTTTGGCAATTTCAGAGCACCATATATAGTGAATGCCTTCAAGAGGAAAACCCCAAAAAGGGTTAAAACAGACAGCTTTCACTAGAATAAGATAAAATAAAATGGTTTGAAAAATATGCTCTGTAGAGATGCCACATCTCTTAAAAAAAAACTTGAAGTCTCTTAGAAATCCATCAATTTGTGATATAATGATGAAAAAAGCTTTTTCTGGTCTAGTAATTTGATTTGTATTTCTAAGCTGCCTACTACTGTGGGGGTGTGTGTGTGTGTGTTTAATGGAGGTACTGGGGGTTGAACCCGGGACCCTGGGCATGCTAAGCATGTGCTCTATCACTGAGCCATACAACTCCCCCTCCGTGTGTGCGTTTTAAATAAACCAAATTCACTTATGTACTGTTGGGTAGTATTACCTAGTTCTTTTAAAGAAAAAACAAATTATCTCCTTTCTGTTAAATTATAACGTGTTCTTCAGTGATTCATTAAAAAATCTTGTTTTACATAAAATTTTATATCTAAATTTTACATAGGATGTTATATTTCTGTATATATTTATTGCAGCTATTGATGGACATACAGGAAAGATGTTATATAAGACCAATTATAAAGATGAGAAAGAGTTGCTGTAAAGAAACACTAAATCATTTGCCAGCATTACTGGGGCTGAACAACAACCAGACCTTGAGTGGCTTCAATATCAAGCTTTTTTTTTTTTTATTATAAAGCTCTACGAAACTTGAAAGGTTTTCCTAAATCTAATAGTATATATAGTCCTACTCCATAAAATCCTATTCAAAGAATTTTTCTATTTATCAAAATAGTTTCTTTCTGGGATTGGAAATAGACCATTTACATCTAAATGAAAACATTTAGAACCATTAGGAGCCTCTTACTTCAAAGAAAATATGCAAAGATCCATGGCACCCTGTTTTCAAAGTCACTTTATATGACCCCCCCACCCCCCGCGTTAGGGTGCACAGTAAATCACACAGAAAAAAGGTGTGAGCCGCCTTTTAAATAACCAATTTGGGCAAATGGCAGGGGATACTGTCCTTTAAATTTTAGAAACAGAAGAATCTCTTAACATTTAAAAAGATTTGGAGGCAAATTAAACTTCAAGCCCTCAACACATAAGGAAATATATGCAAACCTAAAGTGAAAAAAAAAAAAAAAAGAGAGAGAAAAGGCAAGATGAGCAACATAAAAAGGACATACAAATGGTTCTAAGGTGCAGGTGTGAAAGTGTTGTCCTAGTTCCCTGGTGATCTAGTGAAAGATTCCTGTCTCTCCTCCTCTTCACCACAAGTGGGAGGATGCCCTGGAAGGGATCCACCTAAGACAGCAAACAAATTAAGCTCTGTTTTAGTTAGAAAAATGTAACCAGCAGTTAAGCACACTTTTCTATAGCTCTAGTATTTTCTAGTACTTAGAAAACTCTAGTCATGGGAAGCTAGAAGGTGACTGTCAGTATCCATGGGTTTGCCTCAGTCTAGCACAGACAGCAGATCCAGGCGCTGCATCTTAGTATTCCAAAGTTTAGATGACTATATCTTCAAAGTACAGTGCTACCAACTGCACTTCCCGCTGTGCATCGGAAACTTACTCGCCTTAACATATCATTTGCTTTTACCTTCACTAAGTTTTTTTTTTTTTAAATAATTATTATTGTTTTGCAAACGTGGAAGCAGGAATTCATGAGTGTTCAGTAACTTCCACGAGTGTTGCCAAAATCAGGAATTCCAAAGCAAGTCAGTGTAACTCAGACTCCCTGATATTTTACATTTCAATGTGCTGCCTTTTGAAACTATCTTGATTTGCCATAAAAATTATTTCTCAACCTGGACATTAGCTACTTTAAATCTGACCGTCTTGACTTCTTCCATTGAAAACAAGTATTGTTATTCTTTATTCATCATTTATAAATAAGCCAATAATCATGAAGTTTGACTATTTCTCTGGACATTTGCTTGTTTAGTCCTTAAGCTGAACTCTTACATTTTCTATTGCTTAGAGATGAGTACCTGAAAAGTCATTACTTAACTCAAAACTCTTTCTTGCTTTAAAACTGATGTGCTCAGTGAAGTGGGAGGAACTATCTTCTTTGAGAACATTTTACATAGGTGGTACACGTAAATGTTATCTTAACTGGTCTTTACAAACTTTAAAAAAAAAGTATTAGGAGGTTCTGAGAAGTTAAGTAATTTGATTAGGTACCTGTCGCTACTGGTGGAAACCCTTGGAAGTCTTGAAGCCAATGCTATCAGTTCTCATCCATTGTCCACAAAAGAGTTCTAGTTAATAGATTTTATTTATTTCAATCTATTGTATGTGCAAGTCTAATAATTCTACATGTGATACATTTCATAGAACTATGAAATGTTCATCCCTACTGTAAATGGCTTAGTCTAATTATTAGACTTACACATACACTGAGAAATGCAAAGACAATGATTTTACTGGTAAGAGGATTCATTCTAACTTTCCTTTTTCCTTGTTTGCATGTTTTAAAATTGTTTTTGTTGCTTTTTTTGCCTGCTATTATTAAAACACCGGTGATTTTTGGAATAAATAGAATAAGTACCAATTTGCTTTTTATTTATTATATACCCAAACAAATGATTAATAATTACTTCTGTTCACTGTGAAGAAATCAAAAATTGAAAGTGAACTGATTTTCATTTTCCTGATTCGTTATCAGAAATCCAGCCTTGATTTACTATTACTTTTAATCATTATTTTGAAATAAATTTACCCTTGCATAGGAAGTTGCAAAAATCATACAGAGATTTCCCATGTGCCCTTTATCCAGCTTCCCCTAGAGAGAAACATCTTTGAAAACTATAGTAAAATGATAAAAACCAGAAAATTAACATGAGTACAACATCATTCACAAAAACAGAGAACTTACTGGTGCTTTGCCAGGTTTTACATGCATTCATTTTGGGGGTGGGGCAGGTAGTAGAGTATAGTTCTGTGAAATGTATCACCTGTATTGATTTGTGGAACCACCATGGTAACAGTCCCATCACCCCAAAGAAACTCCTTCATGCTACCCCTTTATAGTCACATCCTCTCCCCACCTTCAACTCCTGGCGATCACAGCGCAGTTCTCCATCAGTATAATTGTGTCATACAATTCAAGACTGTTATATAAAATGGAATCACCCTGTAGGCAGCCTTTTGAGATTGGCTTTGTCTTTTTTACTCAGCATAATGCCTTTAAAATCCACCCCAACTTTTGTGTATGTCATTAGCTCATTCCTTTTTTTTCTGAGTTGTACTAGATGGAACATGCACCATATGTAACGCTCTAGCTGAGAGAGTGTTTAGTTAAGTAGACATAGCCTCTCAGCTTTGAAAAAAGGTTGCATCTTATAAGTTTTGGATTCCGTTTTAACAGAAATCCTGGGTTCAGAAAGACTTAATTCAGACACTAGCACTTTTTCTTCTTAGTAGTAAACTCAAGCCTCTTGACTAAACTAGATCGTCTAAACTTCATGCTCTAGAACGTCGTAAAAATGATTTTAAAAAATGAAGACGCTCAAAAGGACATAAGGTACATTTTTAATGCATTCAATAAATTCGGAAGTTTTACTCTTCAGCCAGTACCCCTATTTATTAAAAGTTGTTTTGGCCCATCCAGCACCACCTGCCTTAGTCTGGTAATGACACTCTGATGAGGCTAAGGGTAAGGGAAACAGGAACATAATGCTAGATGGGGGGAAACACACACACACACACACACACACACACACACACACACACACACGTCCCAGCCACGCTGATTTGGGGATGGCACATGGTTGGACAACACTGAGTCAACAATCCTCAATAATGGGATTTTTGTTACAATCGCTGAGAAGAGAAGCTCTTTGGCTGCTGAGTTCCTGAGTTCATTGTACCACAACATGGAGGCTGCCAACCTAGAATGAAGCCACCCCAGAGGAAAGCAACACTGAGAAATGGAAAACAAGCAATCCCGCCGACATCAGTCACATCTTTGGATCTCACCGTGTTTGCTCTAAACCCATCATTTTTGCCTGCTCTGTGAAAGCGGGTATGTTGCCTCCAAGAATGTTTCCTTTGCCCACTGGCACCATGTTAAAACTCTGCCAGTAGAGGGCATGAGAGAGACACTGCAGGAGCAGGTGGGCTTTGCTCCCTGGTTCCTGTGCGTTGGCTCTGAGGGTTCCTGCAGCACACCCGGCTTCCCCGGCACCCGGCTCTCCCAGGGTACAAAGGCTCCTCAGTGCCCAGGAGCTGCAGCTCCAGAAGATTCTTCTGCATCAAGCACCTGCAGTATATCCTGGTCCCAAAACTCAGTGGCCCGCAGTTTCCCTCTATATCAGCTCAGCCCCTTTTGTACCAGAGTACCTCCAGTCAGACACCTCTCTGTGGACTTCCTGGCACCCGAAAGGACACATTTCAGGCAAGTTTCAAAGGGAGGACTTTCAGAAAGTTCTGCCAGGGCAGCACCACAGCGACTGCTCAGCCATCTAGTGAGCCAAGGCCATGCCCTCTCCAAAGAGGTCTGGATCTCAGCCTGGGGGGTCTGTGTGTCCTCGGGGCGCTCAATCACACCTTGAGGGGGCGCGGCTGCTCCTTGTATCTGCTTTGTCTGTATTCTTGAGAGTTCTTTTTACTTCTTACTGGCCATTCGCTTGATACGCTAATCCTCTGTTACAGTCAATAATTCTTTATATTAAACTTTCCCTGTTCCAAAATTACTATGTGGTTTCTCTCTCCTGAGTGGACCCAAATTGATATACCATGCCTGAGGGCTGGGCTACCCTCGGCTTTCTCAGTTTTGTGATCTATTAAATTCAATTTTTTGCTGATGTTGGCTATAGCTGGGTTTTATAACTGAAACTGGAAAAGTTCTGATGTAAAAAAGATCCATAAAAATTAATAAAATGGTTGCTACAGAGAAAATGATCTTAGAAAGTTCCATACGTGTAATTTTAAAAAATAGACTAGATAATCAAACTTAATTAACACAGATTCCAATTCTAGAAAACTTCTCAGCTGCATAGGAATGATGTAATGATGCTTCTGAATATGCTCTAAATTATTTTAAAAAAAAACTCATGAGTAAATTTCACATCTTTGATTCGGGATGTTAGTATACGGAACCAATTTCACGCTACATACCTTGCCGCATGCAGTAGAGAACCCTTCTCTCAGGGAATTGACACTAATCATTCTCTGGTGGTGAATCAATGTAACCAAGTAAATATTAAGTAGTTAATGCACTTATATTGATCTAAAGACTATCCAAGATAAACATGTGTCAATGGATAAAAAGCACATTTAATGTTAGACACACATATAGTAAGCTGAGTGTCCTTAAGCATAGAATTACTGTAAGTTATTTTTAGTTTTGGTTTTGTGCTTTTGTTATTATTTTATGTGTGTAGAGAAGTTGGTTCTTAGCTAAATTTTTCCACCATGCCTTGTTAACTAGAAACCTCTCCCATTTTTGGCATAGATACAAGTTGTGTAGTCAAATTAAAAATGCAGAAGTCACAAAATCTGGATGATACCTTAAAGATACTTCCCAAGTGAAAAAACAGCATACAGATAAATAGCCTTGTTTCAGATTCTGACAGCCCAAAACCAGGAAAGACCACAATGATTTGAATATGAATATTTAATAATTGTTGCCTATCTATTTCCAACTAAGACACAACAAGCAGAAACAGTCAAGACAGAGTCTTCCACTAAAGTCAGATCAATAAATATTTCAAAATTTAATGAGATATTGAATAAAACCCTCACAAGTAGAGAATCAAACTCTGGTTCACAAGCCTCCAGTGTCTGCTGTCAACAATGTGTGGGTAGGAGGAGTCACTAGAAAGGGTCTCACCCAAACTGTTCCTATGATTGTCATAAAAGGGATAGAGATCCTTCCATGGCCAAGAGTTAATAAGACTTCACTTCCTTTAGTCAGCCTGTCATCTCCTTCAAAACCAGGTAAGTGTCCAAGAGATTCTAAATTATTTGAATTAGAGGTCTTGTCACTGAAGTTTGGGGTAGGGTAGGGGCTGGAATAGGACAGAGATTTGACGTCTTCCTGGCTAACGTGGTATTTTTAAGAAGTGACTTGATTGAGTTCTGCCATTAATATATCTGAATTTTACAGATATTTAGAAAGAATTCATGCATCCTTATCTTAATAAATTCTTTTGATGTTTTCAAGGAAAGGCTAAATTGGTATTTAAATTGAAGTTTTGTGTGCTTAAAACTTGGCTTTTATGAGTCAGAAACAAATGAATCAGGTATAATTTTCTTTTTCATTGAGTGGAGAGTATATTAACTTGGTCTTATACCACTATACATGGAAGACTCATCTTTCTGTTTCTGTTTCTGTTACTGTATTGTTTGTTTTCACATTGAAGTCCACCTACACAATAATAAAATGAGGGTTAAACGAGGGAAGATGGGAAAATAAAATAAAGAGTTCCAGCAGAACTGAAACCTGGTGGGCACCCAAAACAGTGGAAAAGGGACACAATTATTATTTACTACAATTATGTTTTCTACTACAAACTGTACATGTACTATCTCATTAGGCTTCACGACAGTCTCGTGATTATGGCATTGTTACTCTTCCATGGAGAAAAAAGTCAAGGCCAAAATAGTCCACAATTAGGACTCCAGTTCAAACCCTAAATTCTTGGAATCTACAACCCACGGTCTCTCTAATAAACCACACTGTCTTTCAGTGGGAGAAAGAGAACAGAAAACAGAGCCAAGACAGAGAAAGAGAAAGTAAAGGTCATCAGGTTATCACCATTTATAAACATTTTTAACCTCTGGGTAACACTGATTCCTCTGTATGAACGTCGTGTGACTTTCTATATTCATGTACACATCAGTTCGGAGACAAATGTCAATTTCTAAGTGTTAAAATGTGAAAAACTGTAACGTGGAGTGAAGGAGATAAGGCAGTGAGAGGTGACGTATTTCAGTTTACTGGGTGGAGCTTCCTTGTGCCTGGATGTTGATTACTACCCATGAAAAGGCTCTTCGACTACGCAATTTCTCTTTCCCAGGCCTTATACCTCTCTGGCTGCTATTTGAGGGGAATAACCCAATAAGTGCATGAGGGCAGATTTTAATTTTATTGGTTGCAGAACAACATTGTACTGAGCCACTGATGAGATGAAACAGGGGGCCAGACATGGTTACAGTGAGTGTTACTAATTTGAAAGATCACATAATGGAAATTTTCTGAGATGACCAAGATAATGTTTAAGTAAAAGAATCTGCAATGATATTTTGAAGATAGCACATTTTAAAAGCATTATATACTACAATTATATTTGGGTATTAGTTTTTCTCCTCTTGTACTTTATTAATTATGCCACTGGCTACATAACTAATGTTACAAAAGGGTACCGAAAACATCAGCAGAATAATCTTCAGGGGTATATGGTGTCTCTTTTTCATTCTACCACTTTATTATTTCATTGAAATTCAGATATCCCCTAGACAGATGTAAGTTGCACTATGAAAGTCACACAACTACCTTCCATAGACACAAACGACCCTAAAAGCAACAGAAATGGTAACAGAAAATAGACACTTCCATTGAAAATCAAAATGTTTCTTTCTCAAAGTTCTGGAATGTATGAGTTTATCCCCTCTCTGTGATATCCATTTAGATTGTTTCATTAAGCTATTCAACATGCCTTTCTCCCTCAGCACAAGAAATACTGTTCCCTAAAAAAAAGGCAAAAGTTATATGATAACTCTTCTTAGTCATTACCTCATACAGTTAAATAAATCACAACATTTCCTTCTCAGGTGAAGCCTCAATAAATTTCCTTCGGAATATTCTTATCTATATCCCTATCATTTTGCTATTCCTTTCCTTGTATTATACATGCTGACAATGAATCATAAATTCTCAAAAAGAAGGCACTGCTTCTTGTGTGTGTGTTTTGGGCAACACCTAGCGTGCTATGGATAGTGGATTAATACTGAAGAAAACATTCTTAGGGACTATTAAGCAAAGTATACACAAGAGCATTCTTTCTTTTTTTTTTTTTTTTTTGTAACAGGAAATGGCCTAATCTCATTCCATCACATATTTTATCTAAGATAAAAAAAAGTATACACAAACTGAGGGTCATAATTTTAAAGCTTTGAAGACTTGTTTAAAAATAGAATGTGATGGAAAAAAGTCTGCCAGGTACCATAAACAGAACCCAAAGAGGAAGCACTATCCTATCTTTTGATTTTTCTGTGGGAAATAAGGTTTAAAATTTCTACTAACCTTATTTTCATTAATCTGGGCTATGTCTTACAAGCTTCGTATCCACCCAGGCCCCATATTTTAAAACCATATTCCCATATCAAAGCAAACAGCTCTAAGAAGCAATCTTATCTTAAAGTCCAGAACATAACACATGCTTAACTTTGTTCCCTTAAGGATTCCTCATTACAGAAACTTATTGTAAATAAGCAATTAGAATTACTGCTGGCAGCACCTTGAAGTACACATTCTAGAGATATTTCACACTCAACTAAGTGCATCAAACTTACTACCTAGACAAAGTTAAAGCGCGTATATTCTGTATTATTCACGTTCATAGAAGTAGAGGGTAGTGAATGGCGTTTGCTGCAACATTTATGACCTCCTACAAAGACAAAATTTCATTTCTTTAAAATTTATTGGTGTTATGTAACTGGGAGCTAACTTATCTTTCAACTCTCAATTTATCTCACTGTCTCTAACTTATGGGGCCAGGAAAAATATTCCTCCATTTCAACAAGAATTTCTTAAGTACAGAAAAACAGTGAGTTCTCTGCCTACTGTGACATTCTTGAGCCTAATTAAATAGTGAAAGGGAGTTAAACAAGTCCAAATATTAGTTGATGGGTGCAATTTGTTGATGTACTTCAGTGGTGCATGACAACGACATCTGCCAGAGCTTCAAACGGTACTATTATACATCAACTTGATGATCCTGGATTTCTAAAATAGGAAATATAGTAGCTCTTTGAAACCAGATATTTCCTTAGAAAATACAGCCAAACAGGGATAATGTTGGGAGGAGAGATATACCAGAAATGTTGTCTCAGTGAATAGCATTTTGGAATATTATCCATAAATTGTCATAATACCCTTCAAAATACCATTAAGGTGTGTACACCATAGAGAGCTGGGCTGGAGTAGATGGTGCATTCTTTTATTAGTTCCAGCTACTTTCAAGGGACAATCGCTACATTTCTTTTTAAAAGAAACCTGTCTGTACAGAAGATGTAACCAATGGGGGTTTTCCCAGGATAAGCAAAGGCTAGTTCCTTGAAAGCTCAACCCTCATAACTGTGTCAAACATAGGAAAATAAAGAACATTTTATTATAATTTTTCATGTCTTATCTCCTCTTGATTGCTACAGAGCATTTTGTCTTGACTCTTGGCCTTTTTCACTCCATAGAATAGTCAGTCTCTCTGCTCCAGTTTTACAGAATTTGGTAATGGGTAGAGAGCTGAGAGAATCAAGGAAAGAAATTGCTTGAAGCAGGAAGAGAAAATATTAAAAGGATAAGTGAGAAAGGAGGGGCCATGGGCTGGATTTCAGGAAAAAAATTTGAGGGTTCAGACAGGCTTTGAGGACAAATGCAAGAAATGAAAGAGATAATGCAATGAATCAAGAATTGGAAATCTTCTAACAGACTTTACTGGAATTAAAAATTCTATTTACAGTTAGTGGGCAAGTTTCTTTAAAGCAGGCTATGCTATGAAGAGACCATGTGTGCCTTGGCTTTTATACAGGTAAAATCTGATACTCCATTTCTTTCCAAGTCTTTTATTTTGGCTGCTTTTTCAGGACAAGCATCTGTTGAATTCTCTTAATCCTGATCACTAGGTTTTCTCTAAAATACAATTTTAAGAATTGTTAAAGCTTTAGATTTTTATTGGGGTATGGCATTACATTTTTCCATATTTGTATTTTTAAATATAAAATTGCTTCTAGCTCACTCAAAAAAAGCTTGCATTATTGAAAAGAAAAGTCGAATCTCTATCCCATTCACTCCAATTATTAATTTTCAAGTGTCATCATGATTGACACTTTTACTGTATGTTACTGCTCATTACTACATAAATCCATGAACACAAATTTATTTAATATTGTTTTTAGTTCCTTAAAATTTAGACCTGACTCCAAAACTGAACAATAATAAGTTTTTCCATCAGGCTGGCTCTAGGGCTCCTTTAAGGGATATACAATGTGCAATCATACACTATTGACAGCCTCTATATTTATTTGGAAATCTCCATTTTCCATCAGAAACTTGAAGTGTTTTCTTGCCTCCGTGTCTATATCTGTATCAGTCAGGATAGGCTAAATGATGCTACACTAACAACCAGTTCCATAACAAAAATTATTTCTGACTTACACCATTGTCCACTGTGGGTCAGAAGGAGCCTCAGCTCATCATACTCACTCAAGGACCCCAATGTATGCTTCCAAAATCCCTGAGCAGTAGGAAGGGCACATGGTGATCTGGACAGTGACACCTAAAACTCCTACCTGGAAGTGAGACACATCACTTCTGTTCATTTTTCATTGGCTAAAGAAAGTTACATGGCCAAGAATAATTTTTTTTTTAAAAAGGGAAGGGGAGAAGTATAAGTCTGTTATATGACCAGAGAGCTGAGAGCTGAAAATACCTGATGAACACAATTCATGACTCAGTATTTTAACACATATAATTTCTTTTCTGGGGTCACCTTCATATCCTAACCATTTTTTTGTAGAGAGCAAGATTTTACATTATTGGCTCCTATCTTTACCCTCAGATATGCATTTATGGTCTACATGAATATGCTACAGCAGCAGAATTTATAACACTGAAAATACTGATAAGGCAGTTGTTAAAAAATATTTGAAGAAGACTGTGCAGATTCCTCAAATATGAACATTTAGTTCCAATCTATGGGCTTCCTTTTTTCTTTTCTTTTCTTTTTTTTTTTTTTTTTTTGTTTTGTTTTTGACAATTTGTTTTATACATTATTTCATGGTGTTCCTTTCTTTCTGTGATTCCTCACTTTTCTGTTGGGTTAAAAAGGGTGAAAAGAACAGAGTTTTGACCGACACTGAACTCTCAATATGTGGCACAAACCTGCCATTTGGATCTTACAGACCCTAGTAATAACACATGTTTACTGATTGAGGTTAAATGCTTGATATAATTATTTTTAGACTGGGTTTTCATTTTTTCCAATCTGCTTCATGAAGAACAAAATCATATGTGAAACAGTCACACTAAACTTGGCCAAAAACAAAGGGCTATGACTACAGTGCCTGGAAGAATGCTTATTCATTATTCCCTAGACTAGCATATTTCTCAGTAGAGACAAGAGCATATACTGTAGCCATGGAAAATCTGGGGAACTGGAGCTCTTGAAAATACCATTTATGCTACATCAAACTTGAGCCCACTCAGGCAATGTAAATCTTTCCCATATGTGATGACTGCTTGTTGCCCAGATTCCAATTCTGAAAGAGACACTGAAAATATATCAAATACTCCCTTTTAATTTATACCAAGAGTCTGCAGCTGTCTTTATGCTTGCAGTTGAAAGAACAGTTCTCTAAAAAACTAGAAAAGAGAAATATCTCACTCTGGGAAGAGTAAAAAGATACAATCTTGTATTTCAGGTATAAATTAAAACCATTTTCCTATCCCAGAGTAGATCTAAATTTCAATAAAAATAAATTTCCCTTTAAATTGTAGATAACAATAAAATTAAAGACAGTCCAAGTACACGCTATCTAGAATTTTGAATTGCATCCTAAAATTCTCAGTTTTGGCCCAGGATATTGTAATGGGGACCATTTTCATAACCCCAAATCAAGATATATGTGAGATAAGGAATGATCTATGCTGCTACATGAGGAGCAAAAGGCAGTCTGAGAGCTGTTATTTAGACAATGGATTGCCAAAATTCCCAAGGCATTTAAATGACTTAAAGCAGTGCTTTCAAAGTGTGGTCCATGGACCACCTGCATCATTATCACCTAGAGTTTTTGTTAAAATACATATTTCAGGGCCCCATACCAAACTAACTGAATCTGACAGTCTGGGCACAGGCCCAGAAATCTGCTTTTTAAGTTCTTTAGGTGACTTTTGCACCTGCTAAAAAATCTAATATTCAAGGAGTTACTGAGAGAAGACAAGAGAAAGGAATATTTACAATCAGGGCATTGGAAGGCAGGCCAGAAATTCAGGCAAGGAAACATCCTTACTTAGACCTTAAAGCAAGGAGATATAAGAATCTAGTAGTCTTGGAAGAGAAAGTCATGGTTTAATAGGGCTTCCCAAGGGGATTTGGAAGAATCCTTAACGTTGCATCTCAGGAAAGGGAAAATCATCATCTCCAGCAACAGTTTCTACAGGGAATGCATTGAGATGGCTGGCGCTAACTTCCCCATCACCTAAGACCAGGATAGGCACAACCCTGCAGAATACCTGGCTTTCTCTGGTTACCGATACCTGTAATTTGCTCCTCTCTACTACCATCTGATTCACTGCTAGCTCAGCCCTGCCCTGCAGATTTGGGATCTCCTATTGCAACCTGAGTTCTTGCTTTTCTGGTGTCTTACTGCTTATCTAATGTCTCGTACCCAGGTGCTTGAAGAGCCTGCATCCTGCTTTCCATTTCATTCTTAAGAAGAGTGCTATGCATGAACTCCAGCCAATCTGCTGACCCATTTCCCTGGAAACCAAAGCCTGCTTGACCTTTGCTGCATGCCTGTTCTTTGACTGCCGGCCATCCTGCTCTCTCTGACCGCCTGGATCTCATTTGCCACATCATAGTACCCCTGATGCTGATTGCTTCCCCAAATTATAGCCCAATGTTGTCAAGCCTGGCAGATGCCGTGTCTGGTTTTCCAGAAAAGATTTTTGTTCAGAGCCTTCATTTGCACTTGCATGGAGTGGCACTCTCTGGTGCCACCCCCGTACACAAGTCTGCTTCTGCATATCACCCCCTCTCTGCACTCTGAGTAGCAGGAAACTGGACCATTGGGCCATATATAGGCCAAGAAGTTCCATAGATGTCCCAGGGGACCAGTGAAAACCTAAATAGGCCATGAGTAGGAAAATTCTCACATCAGTAAGTTAAGAACTCCTCAGAACTGAGTGCTTCATAGGGAAGTTCTTTGCATGTACAAATTCAGCCTTTACTCTTTGAGGAATCTGTAAACCCCTGAGAAAGCCAGTACGTAATTTTTTTCCTTTCTGTCCTTGATCTGTATGGAGCCCGAAGACTTGGAACAGATATGACTTTGAGGGCAGCTTTGTTGTGCTTTAAGAACCTGGGTAAAAGGGTCACTCATTACCAGTATGGGCTCAGTTTATAAGGCACTTTCAGACAGGCAACAATCCTTCTGAGCAATTTACCAAAATTTCAGCATTTGCTCCGTGTCACTTAAGATCACATCAGTAAGGAACAGAAAGATAACAGATGTTCCTGGTCCTTAGAGATCAGAATTTGGATGAAACAGAAACTAAAATATGGAGCTCTATTAAGCTGTCTAGGGTAAAGATTCTCCTATAAGATTACTCTTTTCATCCCCTAATCCTCTCACTTCTATGCTCAAGACCTACACAGGTCAAATCCTACACTTTGTCTTTCTTGCCTTGATCTCTCTCCAGCTTCAAAGAAAAACAAGTATAGTTTAGATGTTTAATAAGATTACAAACTGTTAGTTCCACACTGGCATTTTCTATAGTAACACAGACAAGTAAGTAATTAGTTTAAGTAAAAAAAAAAGATTTCTGTGTAAGGAAGAAATGGATGTTGGTCTACAGAGCCAGGTGTATAAAGGGTAACTTCCTTATTCCTTTATACTGTCAGGTGGCTGAAACTTCATCTTTGTTAATCCAGGGCCCTCACTGTCTGATGCTGTGGACATCTAGGGCTCCATGTCTGAGATGGGAGAGAGTGGGAATGCGGTCCAAGGCCATCATCTTCTGCACACGTGGGCACCTCTGAGATGTTGATTTCTACCTTCCTTGTCTGTTCCTGCACCTCGGTCCACAGACCCTGGGATGAAGTCCTCCCTATCCTGACCCATGGCTTTCTCAGGTTTGACTCTAATGCTGCTCCTTCTTTTCCCCTCTTGACTGCATTTAGGGCATGGGGATAAGCTGGGAGGCTGTCTTGGACATGTCTGATTAGATACTTATGTATAATGATGCAACACCACACAGAGCAGCACTAACAAGTGACTCTAGTTTTATACAATGCATGCACTTCACATAGGACCAAGTCACAGATCCCTGCAAATCTGCCCCAGGTTTTCAGGTCTGTCTCTCATGTACTCGGGTCAAGGAGTGGGAGAAGGTGGCAGAACATGGAACACTTTCTTGGATGCTTACCATCCTCCAAGTATCTAAGATCCCTTTGCTTCCCTCCAATTTTTCCCTCTGGCCCCACTGCCTTGAGAATCATTATCTGCTCTTGGGGATGAGGTAAAATATCTGCTTTATTTTGTCATGGTTGTAGTAATTTAAACTTTAGATCCTGAGGATTTAAGAGTTAAGCTTTTTGAAACTCAAAATCTGTTGCAAACAAAAATATCCAAAGCATTTCTTTCTGAAGTATCCCTTTTCTGAGGCAATATTTATCATAAAACAAATGAGATTCGAGCAAATATAAGAGGATAGACCATGAACGAACAGCTCAAAATATTTCTTGGATGTCTCAGCACTGAGTCTCAGCCTCCATCATCTGAAGGGACTGCTGAAACTCTGGTAAATAGTGAAGAAGTTAAAATAAACAAGTTTAATAAAACACCTGACTGGCAAAATGAGTGACGTGGTAAAAAAAAAAAAATAGCCATCTGCTTTATCATAAAATCTGAGTAAACATGAAATAAAATATCTGTGGAGCAAAAACGTGGAATATTTTACCCAGAGGGAAAAAGCAGCAAGCCCATGTTCTCCTGCCTTTGTCTTTCTACTTTCCAATTGACTAACCAGATGTCTAGTGTGGCAGGCTGGCCCACCCTTCACCATATCCTTGTATGGGAGTACCTCACATGGGATATGTGTCCTTTTGTAACAAGACTAGAGCAACACCGGGCCCCTGAATTCGGCATGTGTACGTCAGACACTGTGTTATACACTAGCCACGCACCTGTAGGACAAAGCCCCTGTTCCCCAGGAGGTTGCAGTGCAGTGGGGCTAGGGCAGCGGGCCAGTAAATAGGTTAAAACGCCAAGTGAGGGAAGCCACAGAAGAGCGCTGTGGGATTAAAGCATAGGGATGGAGTCAGGGAGAGCACCTCAGAAGAGGTAATGATTTCTAGAAAGACAGGGCTGAGCAACCATAGTCTAGGCTGAAAGATCACCCATGTGTGCAGATGACACACAGGGGCGACCGCAGAGATGCTGAAGCCGGGTGTGCACGTGAGAAAGTGGCAGAGATGGTGACAAGCCTGAGGGGAGGGAGGGAGATGCTCACTCTTACCGAGTTAGTTATCCCACGTGTCCCCCAATAGCTCTGTGTGTGTATGTTCATAAGAAATACAGGTTTTCATATTACAAAACTGCCATAACATAATGTTAATACTTTCTGAAATGCACAAGTGTATCTCTGACACAGAGATTTGGTTCAGAGAGCACTGTGGTGCTTTGGGAGTTGCAGTTTGAGGATAAGCCATTAATATTTCATTATTCTATTTGGCATGTGTGTCACTAATTCCCATTTCGGGAGTTGAAGAAGTTTAAAGTCAAGTGTTTGGAAGGCTTTCCCTACCAAAAAGCAGTTCCTCTGAATGAAAAAGAGGATGGGCCTCTAACATACACACTGGATTCCAACGATTCCTGCTGACACGGAAAGACAAGGGAGAAGGCAAGAGAAGACTTGGGTTTATTTCTATGTGGCATCAAGACTGTTCAGTGCAATTAATATTCCAAGAAGTTGTCGGCGTATCTGCAAGGTAGGTGCTCTTACAGAGGAAGCATGTTCTATACTTGCTCTATGATCACTGACAAGTCACTTGGCCTACTTTGGACTGTTCTGGTCATTTGAAGTATGTGGCTCAGTTACATCTTGAAGATCCCACTCAGCTTCCCTGTGGGATGATTTATGCAGCTTCCATGTGTAAGTAATTAATGAGATGATTGAGGAAATGAAATAGTCACAGAACCCTTTGATGCTAAGAAAGGGCCTAAGCCCTCTGACTGAAATAACTTAGCAGTCTCTGGGGAAAGCACTAACGGAGACAATTCGTGTAGCTTTCAGAAAACCCATATCGGATCCAAGGGCAAGAGGTCAGTGTATCTACCCAAAGTGACAGGCAAGAGTCAGTTTGGAAAAACTAAATTAACTGACTACCCTAGGATAAAATTATGGCGAAATAACCTTCCTGGCATACATCTGAAACCCCTTAATCATTACTCTGGAGCATTTCCACTTAAATTTGACTATGTCACAGCATGGATTCTTAAATTCAAAGAAAGAGAAGCAGTTTGCAAATGAGGCAGAGAGTCTTTTGTCAAATAGCCTGGGACAGATTTCTGGCTGCTCCAATTGTTTGCTTTGTGACTATAAGGTTGGGTTGTAAAGCACAAAGAAAGAAAATCACATAGAAACATTGAAAAGAAAAGTGTTTATCTGCATCATACAGTTTGTAGTTATTAAAAAAGAAGAAACACTTTGTTTAACTATTCTTGCTCTCCTTTCTTAGAAGGAAAAAAAAAAAGGACAGAAGATGCTCTTGTCTCAAGGTGAAGTGAAGTACCTGCTTACCTTTTGTTTCCCCATAATTTGCAATTGTGCCAAAGCCACTGGTATTATCTGGGTTTAACGTTCATGTAGATTTCTTCAAAAAACAAATTGAACTCATGAAGAATTAACCAATCTCTTTAAGAATAATTGGATTTCATTTTTTAAGACTGTTTAGTGTATAAATCTAATAAAATGTGCTCTTTTGAGTACTGAATAAAGGAAGGCATGGAAAGTGCACAGCGCACTGGCTGGAATATGTGGGGTTCACTACATGTGAACCATTATTGGAACCCTTGTTTCACATGAAAAAACTATAGCTTAGAACTATTCAGTAACTTGCATGTGATGGCACAGGTGAAATGTGCCAGAGCTGGGCCACAAATTCTGAAATTCAATTCCATAGCACTCACTCTTAGCCGTCTACTAAGAACTCACTGAAAAGTTGGGGGAGAATATACATACATATCTCCTTTAAATTGTCAGCAGTGAGGATGATGGGTTGGAGTGGTATAGGATCGGAGCGATAAATTCTGAGCAAGATGGACGCCCTGAGATTGAAGAGAAAAAAATGCCAGGAATATAGAGTTTTTAATTCTATAATTACCATCACCTGGCTGTACAGGAAGTGAGGGAGGAGATAAAGATGAAGGGCTGGTTTGAGTGGGGGAGAGATATAGAGTCTGAAGCACTGGAATACCTGAGCCAGCATTGTATAGGAGGTTCTGACCAGTAGGGCAACTGTGTAAGGCTGTACAGCCAAGTTGGGGCTGAAATGCAGCCCAGTTTCCTGCCGAGTCAGGGATCCTGATATAAGCATTGTGAGTCCAGAGGAAGAGGACCTTTCTTGTAACTCGTACAAAGGGTGGTTCAGAAGGGGTCTTGCTGACCAGGTCTCTAGATTGGGCTTTAAATTGAATCCATGAGACTGAATGTCATCTTCTGAAGAAGGTATAAATGGGGAAATAAAACAAATACAGAGAAGGAAGTGGGAAGAAGACAGGAGCCATCTAAAGAGACTGAAGAAAAAAGAGGAAACCACAGGCTGGTACAAGATCCCAAATATCACACAGCAGAAATATTTCCAGAAGGAGAGCATGACGGTATATAGTAGGAATGGCAGAAAAAACAGAGGTGGGCACAGGAATAAGAAGCTGCTGGATTCAACTCTTAATTCAGCCATCATTAGCCACCTCTGAGAGATATTTTTCAGTATTGTGATAGAAATAAATGCCAAACTATCACATTTAAGGGACTTAAGGATTAAATCCAATAGCAAAGAGAAAGTCAGAAGGAGGCAAGGAAACAGAGACAGAAAATACAAATTTTTCTTGGCACTGAGAAGAGAGAACTTGGTCCAGAAAGTTGAGTGTGTGTATGCTTGCTTAGTGTAGCATATGCCTGAACATTGGTTGTGCCCTAAGGAAAAACGAGGATGCAGGTAAAAGGATATAATTTATGAAGCAGGGCCTGGCTTCATCTTCATAAATATTTTGTTTAAAAGTTCCATACTCACCCGTGGCGCAGGAAATGCTTTAGCAAGCACTCATTAATGAAATGACAGCTACTCAAAAATGTTCCCATAGCCCTTGTGTAATAAAGACTTCTGGCATGGAATCTTGAGTTCTTTCTTTAGTATGAGAACTCTTCCGTTCCCTGAGGATTTTCAGAGGATAGGGTACATGGTTGACCTCTTACTCAGACAGAAGGAAATTATGCTGTCACCTCTTGCCCCTGAATACATTTATCACACAGGCACTACTTCTTCCAGATGAATATGGAAATTTGAAAGCTGGAAGTCTGGATTCTAGATGAGTAATATTTCTGGACTTAGTTTCCCCACTCTGTAAAAAGAGGGATTTGGACTTGCAAACCTCTAAGTCATTACAGCTCTAAAATAATCAAATGAACAAAAAACCGTATGTACATAAATACTTATCCTTATTTTATTTATCACAAAACACACTGAAACAATATAGGTCTCCAACCATGGAGGGTGTATTCTACTATGCATGAAATAGCCATAGAATAGAATATTAGACAGCTGTCAGTTATTTGTTTTCCAAAGTGTTCTCAATAACATAGAAAAAGTTGCCAATAAAATGTTACATGAAAAAGGTGGAATCCAAATTTGCAGTGTTAAGCCAATTTTGTAAAAATAAGATGAAACAAAATATTGATACCATATTATGTACACAGATACAGAAAGAAACCTAACTGCAGGAATTAATCTACTAGAAAGTGGAACTGGTGATAATAATTTATTTTCTTTTTATGTGGTCACTTTCTTTGTAACCATTATAATTGTGAACTCCCTTGTGAGTTATGAAGGGCCTTTTATATCTGAGGTTCACAAGAAGGTTGTTTTCACTTCCATTGTACTCGACTCTACATATAATGTTTTCAAGTGTGGAGAAGGAGGACCTATGGATGCCCTCTTCCCTGCTGGACCAGCACCATGCTGCGCAGAAGGACCACAAAAACACCCTTGGTATTAACCACATTCAGAAGGAAGCAGGTTGGGGAGAGAAGCTACAGAAAAATGAAAATTGCTCCTTAGAATTTTTTTTTGTTAGTTTGGAAAGATGTCAGTGTTTGCCTAGATCTTTATAACTTCCACAATCTTTGGGATTTTTAAAAATTTTAAGATCACCAAAATAATATTTGGCTTGTGAAACTGTCTAAGACTCAGCCACATGTATTTATTCTTCTAATTTCCTGCTGTTTTCCCCAGTAAAATTTAAAAAATAATATTAAGACAATCAAATCTAGCAGCCTCTGCTTGTAGTAAATGTATTATAAATTCCACAATACCTTCAGCAGAATAAACAAAACAATAAAGGGGTATAGGAGAGTGGCTGACACATCCATGTCCTCCAACTCTACTTTTCAAATTATTATTGGCGATAGGCACCCGATGCTTTTTCTTCATAGCAATTTGTAGTTCCAAATTACTGCTTGCTAATAGCAGTTTCATAATTTATTAAATGGCATTGCTTAATTAAGTTTTCATGTTTTAGCTTGATCCAATAGTAAACTAAGTAACACTCCAATAATAAAATATGAGGTAAAGCATATGGTTTTAGTATTATTTTACTTGTTAATGTCCTTTTAAGTTATATTCATTCAACAAACACTTATTACATGACTAAGATGTACAAAAAGAACCTTGATCTTTGACCACATCACCTCTTAAATTGTCCAGAAGTACAAATTTAGTACATTAAACAAAGGCCAATATATAAGGATGCAGTTCAGTCAATTTGAGCATCTTTTCTTTTCCAAGAGGTTGTAATTGGAAATAAACTAAAGATTTTTTATGAGAACAAAACAATTATTTCTTTCTCTGTTCAACAACTTAGGAAATATCAACAGCTTCTCTCCCCTGTTCACAATCTACAGCATTAAGCTTGACAGCCCCTTGGAAGCCATACATCTCGCTCACTGAATTCTAGTTCATGAGGAGCTAGCTCCTGAGACTTCTAGAGAATTCTCACAAGGATGTGTTAAGAAGGATCCTTATAAGGCATTATCAGTGAACACTGTGATGCATTAATTTATTTTAGTATTTTCTCCCTTTACTAGTTTAAAAGCATTTTATAAATAGAAGTCTTCCTAAGTGTTTATTCCTAATGGCATTGAATTTTCAGGAATTTTAAGTTTAGGTGTTGTGGTACTATAGTTGTATAAAATACAAATCTCTTCATATGTCAAATTTCTTAATTAGGCATGAACGTGCAAATTAAATTTTGATTAAACTGAAAGAGTCACGTAAAGAAAAGCTTTATCGCACTGACTCAAAATGGTGTATTTTCCACTTTGAAGAGTTGTGTTTCAATTGGAATATTATTTTATTTTAAAACAACTCATACTTTTAACTGAAAGAAGCAGGGAGCAAAAATAAGCAAAACAGCTACCTTTTAGACAATGTTTCAAAATTCAAGTGGACCCCAAGTTCACTGCTGCAGACAAAAGGCATCTTTAATTCATTGTTTCAAACAAAAAGAGTTTGTCATATCCACTACAAGATGCTTTAACACCTGGGAACAATTTCTATGGTGATTAGGTGAAACTTGTTTTTAAAGAAATAGCTTAAGTTTTAAAAGGGCCACTAATGCAAAAGGCCTCACAACGGAATTCTAGATAAAGCTCTATGATCAAGTAATTAGCAGTGGATTCTAATTAAATTTGGAATTTACAGTTGCCCTGGACTCACAGCTTCACGCATCTGTCTGAATACCTAGTTTTAGTTTTTTTCTTGTGTAGAATAGGATTAATTATCAAGATCATTGAGAACCAGTGATTCATTTTGCTCTGAAATGCACAACATAAAAAAATTGGAATATAAGAAAATATATATTCAGTTACTAACTTCAATGCTTTCCAGTATTTTCAGCTTTAAAAAAACTTGCAAGTAAGAGAAGATGCAGTTAAAGAAACCAAGATGTCATTGAGACAGTTAGCCTTGCCTTCTTCTTTTCTCCCTAAAGCATAATCTCCATGCAGAGGAACTGCATGGACTAGATGATGAGGGTCTTTATTTTCTCTCTTTCCTACAAAGTATTATCATGCCACTTCCCAGACACACTTGCATGTGAACAGCATATGTGTGAATGGGACGAAAATAAATACTTAGTACTAGGTTAATATTAATTAGTATTATATTCTCCTTGGGATTTAGTTAGTCACTGGCTCCTTGACACTTATCTCCAGTAACTTTATAAAAAGGAGAACAAACAGCACACTCTGTATCAGATGCAGTAATGAGGTAGCTATCCCAGAACTACTTCCATGGCAACTTCTATTACAGAACACAACTCAGAACTTGGACACAAACCAAAAGTCTCCTCAGCACCTAAAATAGATGTCACTGTGTCTATGCACTTTGGCTCCGCACTTTCTTCGTAAAAGATTCTTTTGGGTCTTCGGATAAAGATGTTGCCTCTCATTCCTTCCATAATTTTCTATAAACTAGATTGCTTTCTGGTTTTCTTGGACACGGCACTAAAGAAATAATAATTATAAAGGGGTAGTTGAGGTTGAAGAGAGTTGTGAGAGGAATGCAAACTGTCCACACCAGTAAGTAAAGAAATCACACTTCCATATGGATGGTGGACACAGAAGAAAAAAAATGTCCCATAAAAATAATACAACAATTTTTTAAAGCATAATAATCATAAGACCTTCGGGCATAAGAAGGAATAACCTTACACACCACAAAATAGGCCCTCACAAGTATCATTATATTATAGGATAATTCTATAGTGTGTACCCATGACAAGAATGCTGAATAATTCAGAAAATGTTAAATTGAATTTAGTCCCCTCCAGAGAGATCTCAAAATATACAGTGGAGCTCAGAAAAGATAACTCTATAAAAATGGCTAAATTCTTTCTAAAACTTTTGAATTTTTCAGTGGTAAACATGTAAGCTTCACTTTTTGAAAAGTCCACAGATGGAGAACTCCTTAATTGTCTCTATTACTTGTTTATTGACCAGCAGCAAATATTACATATTAGCTAACCAGCCTCAGGGGGAAGAGTGAGATCCCAGATGATAGGGGTACACAGGGTCGTTTCTGTCCCCTCCCCTGCCATTGGGCTATTCCCCTTCTTCTGCTCTAAAAGTCCTTTCATAGCTCAGTGATTTTAAATCTTATTGCAAATATCATTCTTAGAAATGTCCCTTTAAGGTGGATGGGCTTAAACAAGATAAACTTCATTTTTTTTTAAAGCAGGCTTACCAGAATTTTTAAAAATAAATGGGAATAAAGGGAAGGAAGGGTTAAAAATTAACAACTATAGATGCCAAAACCCTAATTCAAAAATGTGTGTCTTCCAGAAGAGACCCATCAAGCTGTGATGAGGTCAGGGAGCCTCAACTAAGCCAGTCACAGTGCCCGGAGCTGCCCTGTTTTGGTCCTCTTATCTGATTGGCTCTATATTGGTTCTATACTTCTAGCTGGTGATACATTAACCAATCCTCCCCACACCCCTAGTCAAGAGCATTCTGTACACTCTGTAATGTTAAAGCATACCCGTCTTTATTCGACATGAACAATAAAACATTAAAACCACCCGTGACAAGAGGCAACAAAGGACAAAGCTAAGCCAAGCTTCAAAATGAAATAACCACAACAATTATTAGGTCCCTGAAAACAAACAAAACAAAACAACACAAAACAAAATCTTAGCAGCTCCATCCCTCAACAGCTACAAGACAATACAGCAAAAGAGCTAAGATATTTTAGAGTCTTTTCTCTCAGAATAGAGGCGAGGTGAAGGGAAAAGTTCAAAGGAACAGAATACTTGTGCCCGAAACAAATGAACCCTGAAGGAGATTTCAATCAGTAAAAAACAGTACCTTATAAGTAACTGGTCTTGTCTACTCACAGCTGTTTCCAGTGCCGTCCCTTGTTTAACTGTCTACTGACTTCAGTTTAAAGTTAATTCTGTTGGCAAAAAAGTACAGAGCTTGTCTGGAAAATGCTGTTTGGACATAAACCATTCCTCTCAAAGCAGTGATGTCTGTATTTAAGTTTTCTTGTAGAGGGGGATAGAAACCCTTCCTGCAGCTAATTTTCTTCCTCCTCCTTCCTCTCAGACTTAGTCAGTATCCTCCTATCCCATATATTGAAGAAAGAGACAGAGAGGGAAGAAAAAAAACTGCCAGGAAATATACCTTAAATAATGTAGTATTTGAGCATTTAGAAAAAGACAAAAAAAAAAAAAAAAAAAAAAGAACAAGAAAGAAGATGAAGAAATGAGAACCATAGAAAGCACATCAGGAGCTTCAAATATAATTTAGTCCAATGCCCTCATTTTACAGAAAAGGAAACTGATGCCCAGAGAAAACATGATTTGTCCAAGGTCACTCACATGGTTAATTCGTGTCAGCTAGAATAGTTACTAGCTTTCACAACACCCAATTCAATGCTATTTCTACTATGCTAGTATACCTGAGGGGAAATGGTTTACCTTTTTCCTCTGTATCCTTGTGTAACACCCAGATGAATTAGCATGGAACAGAAACACAATTACAATGTGAGAACCATCTGTTCTCAGGGGGAAAAAAAATTCCCTCTACTTTAAAATCCTTAATAGTGAATTCCCTCCACTTTAAAATCCTCAATAGTGAAAGTCTCTCTATAATGCCCAATTTCTTTTATACTTAGGAAATAATCTTTTCCTTTGCTGATTTTCCGGAATATTTTTATGTCTCAGGAGTTGCACTTTTTCAGGGGATGCGAACATCCCTTCGTCTTTGCAGAGGACTACTTCTGACGCGGATGGTGCTGTGATAGGTGTTGAGCACGTCTTCGGCATCTCTAGCCAGCGTCAGCGATCTGTTACATGGCTCTTGAACTGGAAACCACTACTGTTACCAAAAATCTCCATTTCTAATTTGTCATAAAATTTTTACCACACATGCACGTTTATTCTTTTTTTTATAAGTAGGATACAACTTTATTCTTATTATTTATTATATATTTTGTTAAATATAAGAGAAGCAGCATAATATTTTTTACTTGATGTCTCTTACATAACATTTCCTACTTATAAACGAAGAAATTATTTTCCTCTAACTGAAGGGGGGAGGTCCTTTTTATAATTTAAAAAGTTTTTTTTTCCTGAAATGCATTCATTCATTCACTTTTTAAATGAATTATTAATTGAACATTTATAAACCTACCTCACCCTTTCTTTGCAGAATATAGTAACTGACAAGCAATAGTTTTTTAAGGGAAGTGCATAATTTTCAAATAAAATAAAAGGACTTAGACCGGAAGTAAGGCTAATTTTCTATAACTATGTTTTTCTCCATTCCAACATATCAATCACGTGTCCAAAGTATATTTATATCCTACCCACTGAGTTGCCCACTCTCCCCAACAACCATCCTAGGGTCAGATAAGCCAAAATATGAAGTGGCCCAGATTGAAATTGCCCTGGTCACCATCATTAATCTTTCAGCTTGACCTGACTCCTTAAAATATTAATGTCAAATCTACTTTACATGCTACAATTCAAAGACACAATTAGCTAAATGCTCAGATCATTCAAGACTCACTTACAAACTGTTATGTATTCTTTAGCTCAGAAATTTACTGTTTGGTTTAGATATTTCTCCTCTACTTTTAAGATCCTGTTGTATCTACTCTTGTCCTGTTTTTTGGCAGAAAGCAATGTAATTGTGACCAAATAATGATAAAAGTATACTTTTTAAAATAAAAATTGGATTAGATTTTTTGAAACATTTTCCAAAATGTTGAGTAATTAATGGGTACCATATCAATATTTCAATGCTGACAAATAAGTAATTGATATTCAAAACACATAAATGGAAAGAGACAGAGACAGAGAAAGATCTTATAAAACCATAATTTGTGCTTCTTGACATAATGGCAGGATCCTATTTTTCTCTTATTCTCATTAATTTTGTCTGACTCAGCTCTGTGAAAAGGTAAATGCCACAGACATTAACATCTACATTTGCACATAACCCTAATATGTCAAATATGACCACATTTGACACACTGATACATATTTCTTGGTTTTACTAAAAGTATTCCATATTTTTCTTTTACTTCTTAAACTTTACTTTTGATTGGAAAATTTTGCCTTTAATCTGTTAGAAGCAGCAGGAAGGAAGTATGAGTAAAATCCTGAAAGAGAAATAGGCTATGAGGAGACACAGGGATTCGATGGAATGAGTCAGGGTGATTCAGGGTTGTTGAGTAGACTCAGGAAAAAAGGTGTACAGAGAAGTCACGTACAAGCAGGTTGTTTAGAACAGAAGTGGGCTGAGCCACAGACAATAGATTATAGGTATTGAATTCAAGAACCAAAATCTCTTAAAATAGGTTAAGCAAAGAAAGAACCAGCAATTTTGGTGACCAGTGCAAGCAACAGGAAATTGGCCCTCAAATGTACTTTGTAATTCATGACATGGCTCCTTTCAAACCATTGGAAGGGGAGCATGTGCTGTCAATATGTGAATTCAACACAATCTAAAACAGCACAATGATATCCAATCTTTTAAAAACTGTGTCCCTTTATATTTAGGTCCTTTGGACATACTCCAGGTTGCCCTACTCTGGGCATGCTCTGGATTTCAGAATCCTAAGGTGTTTAGAAGGGAATAGTTACTATGTTATGAAGACTGAACCTGGGGAGTTGAATTTCACTGATGGGAGAAGTACTTAGAGCAGAGGTGAACTCCGGGGCAGACTGTATTGACACAGGCAAGGCTGCTGGAATTCTCTAACTCTGGATCTCCTCCTCTCACTTTTCAGGTTTACTGTAACACTAGAAGAAGTCTTGTACTAAAGAATCCCAGAGAGTGGGCTTCTGATAGCACTGAAGGGAAATGACTGCATGAACAGCTATTAGATTATTCTGTACTTGGGAGGAGTTTTCAAACATGGAAATTTTTAATAGTCCCAGGGTACTGATGCACATAAAAATCTCAAGCATCAACTCTCTTAAACCAGTTCAAGCTCTTGCTTACTTTGTCTTGCCTATCTCCTCCCACAATCCAGTTTCCTCTCAGCAGCCAGAGAAACCATTCCCCTCTTCATATCCTCTCCTGGTTTCCCATCCTTCTCCTGCTTCATACCCTCCAAAGGTTTCCCATTATTCTCCTGCTTCATATTGTCCAAGAGTTTCCCATCATTCCCTGCTTCATCCCTACAATGGTTTCCCATTGCCCTCAATGTAAATCCAGCTGCCCAACCACAAGGTTTATCCTTCCTGCTGCTTCCTTCCCAGAAAAAGGATTTCCTGACCACTCTAGCTAACCATCCTTCCCACTACAAACACACTCTCTACCTCACTTCCCTATTTTTATTTTTCTTCATAGCACTTACCACTATCCAAAATTATCTTTGCCTCTTTTTCACTTACTAATTCATTTAATTAGTTTAAATATGTTTACTGTTATCGCCTCTAGAGTAAGTTTTATAAGATCAGAAACATATGGGAAGTTATACATAAGATCAGAAACATAAGATTGAGGCTTTTTAAACCTCGATATTCCCAGTGTTCAAAACAGTATCTACTATAAAATAGGTATTTGATAAATATTTCTTAAATGAATTATATTCCCGCTGGGGTTACTACTCTTCAGTCAACAAAGATCTGGTATCAGTCCATAAGCACGAGGGCAAAGACTAATCTCCTTTTGCCATTGATGGAACCCTGCAAATCTCCTTGTGACTCAGCAGCTAGCCATCCAGGAAATAAAGAAAAAGCCCCTGTTGGGCTTTAGGCACGCAGCTGTATCTATACCAAGTGCCTCTGAGCCCTTGAATTTTCTTTTTTCCCACCTCTTTTCCTACGACGACTGCAGTTTTGATTAGGAGTGTCAGTTCAGGGCAAATAAAACTCATCACTGAGGTTTCAAATAGGTTTAGATAAAAACTGAGATTCTGCTAGATACTCCTTTTTTTTCCTGTGATTTTTTTTTAAAATCTTGTTTTTTTTGAAGTGCAGTTGATTTACAATGTTAGTTTCAGGTAAATAGGAAATTGTTTCAGTTATATATATGTATATAAGATTCTTTTCAGATTCTTTTCCATTATATGTTATTATAAGAAATTGAGTATAGTTTCCTGTGCTTTACAGTAGGTCCTTGTTGTTTATCTATTTTATATACAGTAGTGTGTATCTGTTAATCCCAAACTCCTAATCTAGCCCTTTGGTAAACAGTTGCCCTTTCCCCTTTGGTAAACAGTTTGTTTTCTATGTCCATGAGTCTATCCATGGTTTGCAAATAAAATTTGAATCATTTTTAAGATTCTATATATAAGTGATATCATATGATATTTGTCTTTCTCTGACTTACTTCACTTAAGATGATCATTCTAGGTCTATCCATGTTGCTGCAAGTGGCAGTATTGAATTCTCTTAACACAAAGACCATGATACACCCTTGACTTGTCAATATATTCTCCATGGATACATGGACCTAACTAGATATGTGATTATATTTGCCAGAAGGTCCTGAGAGCTCCTGGATAGCTTCCTTTGTTTCCTGAACTCAGTAGTTGCCCTTATGAAAATAGCAGATATCCTAAAACTAATTCTGTCCTTTCCAGGTGGTTTCAAGAAACTGCTGTCAGCTGCCAAGGCTTTAGGAGCAGAAGCTAAATCCTTGCATTCACAACATATGTTTTCTGAATGAAAAGGGGGCAGACTAAATAATCATAGAGAGGTGAGCTCACAATTTCATCTTCCATCTCAGTTCTCCATGCTGACTCAGAGCTCTCCAGTGAGCTGTAAATTAGATTTCCTCTCCTGTCTTGTGTCCTACTGCTTCCCAATTACCTGTTCTCATGAGTCAGCCTCTCTGGGTCCTGGGGCTCAGACACATTGTGGGATAATGTGACTAGCTAAACACACTTTGGTCCAGTCATATCAGAAAGGTGGCTGTGTGATGGCAGGCAAAAAGGGTGACTCTTTGCTTGGAAGAAAATGATTTTTCCCAAGCATCACAGCAGCTGTCCCCTTAGGACACCCTGGGAGAGGAAATTTCTTGCCTGAACACTGCTGCACTCGGCAGGAAATAACATAATTTAAAATTATTTTTGAAAAAAGTACCCTTTTATTATGGACTGACCAAATATTAATCTAGGTACATAAGTGCTATTTATTTAGTCAATAAGTCAAAGTTACAAATAATTTTTTCTTAAGTTTCACTCACTCATTTTTTAATTGAAGTTTGTAGTCAGTTTACAATGTGTCAATTGCTGGTGCACAGCATAATGTCTCAGTTATACATATACATATATATATTCATTTTCATGTTCTTTTTCATTATAGTCCTGAATGAGAAAAATTTGCAACAGGGGATACTCTGCCCAGCAAGACTATCCCTTACAATAGAAAGAGAGAGAAAGTTTTAGTCTGCTTCATAGACAAGCAAAAAGTAAAAGAATTCAGCAATGCTGAACCTATCATAAAAAAATATTGAAAGGTCTACTCTAAATAAATACAGATATTTTTGGTTGCCTTCTGTAGACAAGCTCTTGTGCTAGGTCATGAGGTCTGTATAATTATTCCTTGTTATATCATAGGATGATAATATTTCTTTATTCAGAATACAAAATTCCCCAGGAAAATAAGGTAAAAGTTTCTTCTTTCCTCCCCTCCTTCCTCCTCTCTTTCCTTCTTCCTTTCCTCAATTTTTTGAAGCCCATATTGATTGAGTCCATATAATGTACAATGTTTGAGTAAAAGGAAAATGCAAAATCCAAATTAAGAAGCTTACCCTTTGGAGGTGGGAAAACTCTACAGACTATTGGGGAACTCAGCACAGAATTACAGGAGGGCACACTAGAGCAGTATGGAATCGAGAAGGGAAGTGACCAAAGAAGGAGGTGAAACCAAGGCACATTTTTTAAAACAGGAGACGGAGAGGACTAACATTCCAGGCAGGAGAAAGGCCACACTTGCGTCACTGCAAGTAGTTCTATAGAGCTGGAATGTAGAATGAGCAACATAGACTGATAGATAAAATATGCAGAAAGAAATACAGGCAAAAGCCAGCTCAGGATTTTTTTTTTTTTTCCTGAAGGCAATGCATAGCTACTGAAGGGTTTTAAATAGGGGATATTTTGTTTTCAGAACTCTAAGTGGAGAAAGAGTTTAAGAACAAGTGCTCTAAAGGACTGCTTAAGAGGATGTTTCTTCATCCAGGTAAGATATTGTGATGGGAAGAAATTAGGCAGTAGGGACAGAGAGACAGAGAAGGCCTCAAAGGATATTTAAAATTTCCCACAGGTAGGAAGATGTAGGAAAGGCAAACTTATTCCCAGAATCTCCATAAAATTATTACAGAAAAATGTATCAGTATTAGAATTGCATGAAAGTGTGGTAAATCCTCATTACATAAAAGATATTTTTCGTAATAAGTTCTCTCCATTTACAGAATAGGAAGCCGAGGCATGAAGCCTGAATGAGTGATAGCAGAATTTGAACCCATGTCCATGTGACTACAAAGCCCTTATTCTTTACATTAAATTGCCCATTTCAGGAGATCATAAATCTTGGACACCTTTTTCAACTTGGGTGACTAGGCTTGAAGAGACTGGAATAGAATTTGACAGGCTCTTCAGAGATTCCTTAGGCGGGACTGTTTTAGGTTTTTCTAGGCATGAGCGCATTCGGATTTGGGATCAACACACAAACGATTGTGTTTGTATTGTTTCTATGGAACTATGTGTTTGGCTCCCTGCAAAGTGCAAATCCTTCTTCAAATTCCTCCTGATAATCTAATCATTTTAAGCCTGGAAGATTTATTCACACTCTGTACAAGGACAGCCAGTTGAAACCAAAATGAAAGTGGACTTGGCAGATACCCTAATTCAATCAAGTCAAATATTGAGTTTTGAGTAGAATGGAGTTTGAAAGACAAATCAGTTTCAATGAGTCTTGGAAGGCAAGAGGCAAAATTCTTAAGACATTGAAAACTGAAAGGGGCAGACATAGCTTAAACAGGAAAAAATGTTGAAATTTGCCTTCAAGTTGGAGCAGGAAAATTCCTTCCCTAGCATATTTTACATCATTGTGGGCAGGGTAACCATATACTTCACTGCCCAAAACGTGACTCTCTGAGAATAAAAGGAGGTCCTATTATTAATTACAGTGGGGTAGCAGATAAAAACCAGGACTCTCATAGACAAACCTGGATATACACCACCCTACCTAGAGGCTGGTATGAAACCTGACTTTCAGATAATGATGGTATCAAAAATGAGGTCATAGGCTTTAGAGTCACTGGCTCCTAAAGCAAGGTGACACAAGAAGAGTGAAGAACTCTCACACAACATGGACAAGGTGTTCAACACATAGATAATGACTGGATCAATGGCACCACTGGGGATATATTAATCATTTTAGTTCCATAGTTTATTTTATTTTAAAAATGATATAGAACAATGAAAAAAGACACTTCAGTAGAAGAGAGTCACAGGTAATAGGGATACAGTGTCTACTCTCCCATCTACAGTAATGAATTCACATAAATATTTTGGCGATAAAATCCAAAGAATAGATGGGTTTGGGTGGGTGCCCCTAGCTATTCTGATTGTTTAAAAATAAGCACAGGCTTTATTTTTCATGCATTAACCACCAGTGAGTCAATATTAATAATCATAAAACTGAGTCAAATCTCAATCCACTCTCCTGCCCAACTCCTGAGTTTTTTTCTTAGATGAAGCCATCCTTCCTTACCTGGCAAAGATCCTCACAAGTCTAGACAAAGGTAAGGGTGGGCACTACATGGGAAGCAAATATTCCCAGGTACAGACGGAAGATATCAGCCACAATTAATTTGGTTTTCAACATTTACCTGTCAGCAACTAGTTGTGTGACCTTAGACAAAACACTTTACTTCACTGGGGCTTATATAAAATGAGAGGATTTAGTAAGATTACCTTGGAGGTTCTTTCAGATGTGAAGTTCAACTATTCTCTGAGATATTTATCTCCCATATGTTTTAAATTTGTTTAAGGTTTATTTATCTGTGAAGATTGGGAAGATATTTGTTGCATTATAAAGAAATTACAAGAGCCAGTTATTGAAAAACCAACTGCAATGGTAACAATGATGATCATTTTTTAAAGATTCCCAAGGAACAGGGAACTATGTTCAGTACATTGTAGTAACCTATAGTGAAAAAGAACATATATGTGTATATATATGACTGAAACATTATGCTATACACCAGAAATTGACACACTGTAAACTGATCATACTTCAATAAAAAAATTTTTTTTAATTCCCCAAAATAAAAACATAGGCAGTGGGGAGGCATTTAATTTTTTAGTCTATAATAGGAGGACTATTTGGATTTTCTTATGGGAAAAGTCATCAGCTATAACATGCTGAACCACAATGTGTTTAATAATTTTTAAATATTAAGCTTCTTTGGGCTCCCAAACCCACTGAGGAGCAAGCTTCCTGAGTGTATACAGAAAAGAGACTTCTCTCAAAAGTGCAAAGTTGCTTCCTGACACTGCCGTTTTCCCTACACAGTCATAAATCCACATTTATAAGACAGAGAGTCAGTAATGAATACAAGAGGCATCTCCCTGGGCTGTAGTCTTTGACAAATTCCTAGACACACAAGCATGGTTCAGAAAATAATAAAAACAAAGTGCCCATCAGTCCTGTGCTATTGGACCTCAAGCTTCAATTCCACAAATAAAAGGAAGTCATACTTTTTTCTATATTATTTTGATTCCCTTTCAATACAGAAGTGATGTATTTCCTTATAAACTATACAAATAATAATGAAGATAAATATAATGTAAAATTTAAGGTTCCTACCATCTCAACCCTCACTAATATTCTTTTTTTAAAAAAACCTATTGGATTAACTTTATTTTTTAATTTAATTAAAAACTTTTTATTGAAGTATAGTCAGTTACAATGTGTCAATTTCTGGTGTACAGCACAATGTCCCAGTCATGCATATACATACATATATTCATTTTCACATTCTTTTTCATTAAAGGTTATTACAAGATATTGAGTATAATTCCCTGTGCTATACAGAAGAAATTTGGATTTTTATCTATTTTTGTATATAGTGGCTAACATTTGCAAATCTCAAACTCCCAAATTTACCCCTTCTCACCCCTTTTCCCTCAGTAACCATAAGATTGTTTACTATGTCTGTAAGTCTGTTTCTGTTTTGTAGATAAGTTCATTAGTGTCCTCTTTTTTTCTTTTTTTAGATTCCACATGAGTGATATCATATGGCATTTTTCTTTCTCCTTCTGGCTTACTTCACTTAGGATGATGATCTCTAGGTCCATCTATGTTGTTGCAAATGGCATTATTTTATTCTTTTTTATGGCTGAGCAGTCTTCCATTGTATAAATACATCACAGCTTCTTTATCCAGTCATCTGTTGATGGACATTTAGGTTGCTTCCATGTCTTGGCTATTTTATGTAGTGTTGCTATGAACATTGGGGTACATGTGTCTTTTCAAGTTAGAATTCCCTCTGGAAATATGTCCAGGAGTGGGATTGCTGGATCATATGGTAAGTCTATTTTTAGTCTGGAGGAATCTCCATACTGTTTCAGGCTTAGCTGTACTTTCCCTGTTCCAGACTGAAATCAGTCTTTTTACCTCAATTTATCTCAATGGAGAACAGCATTTAGAAACCAAGTGCTGAACACTCATACCATTGCTCCTAGGCCCTCTCACCAGACAGAGATAGGAAAAACTTTACAAATATAGAAAATATAGTATATATACATGCATATACAGAGTATATCTTTTATTTTTTAATCATATATTTCAAGTTTCACAATATAATTGGATTCTCAGGCTTAAAAATACGGGAGTTTATTATACTTCCTTCCATCTCCTCTCCCACTTCTACATTTTAATTATATATAAATATTCACAAAATAATAATAATCTTACAGCTGCTTTCTGTTCTATAACCTTATTTTGACTGGTTGTTTAGTCTTAGTCTTATAGTTGTCACTGTGAGAATTTCATCACACCTTCCCATTCTCAGATTTTTTATTTTGTTTCATTTTTGATTTCATGAAGTTCACATTTGAATCATGCATAGATAGGTAGTGTATAATGGAGAATGTGCTCCTACTGCAGCTTGCTGGATATTTTCTCATTGGTATCACTTTATTATCCTCAGAATTTCCAGCGTCTTCTGGCACAAATCGAAGGTAAGTTTGTTTTTATTTTATTTGTTTTTCCTTTTCTACGCAACTTGATTTTACCATCTGGATGCGAGCAGAATTTTTCCTTTTCCCTTGATGCTAGATAACAAGATACGTCCAGATCTCCTGTTTTATGTCAATTAGACGGTTCCATTTAATCTGGTTTCAAGTGCTATTTTTAGTCTACTTTTCTCTATTATTATGTCTTTAAATATTTTTCCTTTCCATTTATTGGTTTTTGCACTTCAGGGATAGCCATTATTTCCTTTTTATCAGTCATTTTATTCTAATTTCTGTCTCCCCTCTGCTTTCCCCACAATTATTTCAAGTATTTCCCTAATAGCAGTGATCTCATCTGCAGTTGTCTTTCTTTCTTGATTCTAATCTATTTGTTAGATTTATAACAGTCTTTTAAATTCTCAATTTGCTTCTTCAACTCTGAAGCATATTTTTTTTTCCTGCTGTTTCATAGCTCTGTCTTTGAGCTCACATCTATGGAATTTGTGTTTTTTTCTTTAGATGATGCATTTTCTTTTATAATGCATAGCACCGGGTATTTGTGGAGGACTTTAGATCTCTATCTTGTTTTTATCCTTAGATACGTTTTCAATCTGAATTTGACAGGTACTCTCTGTTTTTAATTGTTTTATTTTTTAATTTTTATTATTTCTCTACAGTATACTTGCAGGTTGTCATGCCAATTCATTTCACTTTGTTCATGGTTAACATAGCAGCCACATCTAAACAATCTCTCTTCTCTGAGCCTGTGAGTGTAAATCTTTTTGACACCCTCCCACCTTGTAAGAACACAGTTTATCTTTCCTTCAAAGCAAAGACATCCCTTTAGAAGTCAATAACATTTCTTCGGCTGTACCCTCAGAATATCTTACGATTTTCAAGTTTAGAGCAATTGCTTTTGTCAACAGCCACTTCTAAGGGCCAAATCATAACAAAAGTTGATAATGTAAGCATTGTAGCATTAAATATACAAACACGTACTGTATTCTTCAGTTCACACATCAGAGGATCATCTCCCAGACGAAAACAAGGATAACAGAAATTCAGTTCCTACCAAGAATGTCAGAGTTTGGGAGGAGCCTCTCTTCCTCTCTCCAATCACATCTGACGTTTGTTAACATCACCTAGAAATAAGTTACTACTGCCATGACTACAATATAACACTGGAATTTGAAGATATGTTTTCTTTTTTCTTTAATAAGTTGCCCCTCAATGGCAATCTATTTGCTGAAGAACAGATGTCATTTTTCTTCCTCTCAGGTAATCTGGGTGACTTTGTTGCTATTGAGATGCTCTGTTTGAGCCTGGGTGCTTTGGGCACACACAGATAAGCCTCTTCTTCCCCAACAGGAACAGCAGGAACTGCAGAAGTCTCATGCCGTGTGATGAAGATGCCGGAGCAGTCACACGTGAATGTATGTGCCTATGTACCACGGTCCCATAACGCATACACAACAAACACCCAGAAAAATTCTAAAAAACACATAGCTACACAGAAATGGACAGTTGGAGGTTAGAGCAATCTAGAGAAATAGTTAAATTCACTTAAAATCAAAACATTAAAATACCTGCAGACTTGAGCTGGTACAGGATAAACACACCATTTAAAACTCTTTGTTAAACATTGAAGTTGTTTGAGAAAGTTTTTGTTTGACTTTAAGAAGCAAAAAAAGGCAAGTAGACTCAGGATAGTTTGTTTTTCTCAAGTTAGAGCGAATGAACGACCTTAGTGATGTCTTGTCCAGTGGGAAGCACGAGGCATAAATGGGGAATTTTATATTTCCTCTTATTTATGTTTTCAACCTGGGAGATTTTTCTTTGTTTTTCACGTGCTATGTCTCTTCGTTCGTGGCGCCTTGGTCACGCAGGGACAAGGGCATATTCTGCCAGTAGACACGGGACCACGTGTGTACTTCTTAAGTCTTTAACAACGTATGATCACTTGGAGGAGCTACTTAAAAATGCAGATTCTGATTCTGGCCGGGGGAGGGGTGAAGACCTGACAATTTGATTTTCTAACAAGTTCCCAGTTGATACTGCTGGTCGGAGAGTCACATTTTGAGTGGCAAAGCTCTGCACACTACTGATTTTAAAAGAATGGTTCTGTTTTAAGGACCTAGAGGTACTGCAGGGGCCAAGGAGCGAGGAGTTTCTTCAGTGTGTTAAACTTCACCCCAGACCTTTATGCAAGTACAGTAAATTCCAAAATCTTTTCCCAATATTTTTATTATTCCCTCTTTCCCTACCTTTTTTTTTCTGTCTCTAATTCTCTGATTCCCAGCCTCCTGCTCCTTCTCCACTTCCTTCTTCTATATATAAAAGGGTGGCTGAATCACAATATTCAGGATTAAGAAGTGGGGACATTATTTTGATGGATTTTTCCTCCAGGGCTTTAAGTATTTTGATTTTGCATTACCATTGTTGATGTTATTTTGGGCTGAAAAGAGACCACAAAGAACAAGACATCTGACTCAATAGTAAAGTGCAGCAAATCAACATTTTTAATGTTTGCACAAACTATAATCTGTACTTCATATAAATGGAAAAAAACAAGTTCATAATTACAGAGGAAAAAGCCACCCCAAAACTAAAACCAACCTCATGCTATTGAGTGTAAATTTATATCTGCTCTGTTCTTAACTTTTTGTCACCAAAGGACTATGCTGTAAATGAGATTCCATGTTTTAAAAAAACAGTGGCCACTAATTTTAAAAAATGTACTTTCCATTTGAAGAAGTCGGTCTCTGTCTTTGAAACCTAGAATTAGACAGATTTTCAATTTTCATGATAAACAACCATATCCATTTTTACTACCTGTTCCCATGATCTGGTCTTCCATTGGTATTTTGCTGAAACTACAAATACATAGCAATTTTTAATGTAATTATATTTTCTTAATATAGCAGAAGCTTGCTAAGAAAAACAGTAGATGCCCATAGTTCTTTATTTAAACTACTATTGTGTTTGGAGACCTAAGAGAATGTGGAAACACTTTTACCCTTCAGAATTTTCCTATCCCTCTTCCAAAAATCTTTGTATACGTGCACCTTAGTAAACCTTTCGATTCACTTTTTCTAGCGCTTATTTGCTAACATTAATTATTCATTCTGAATCTATAGATCACAATTACGTGCTCTGAACTTAGTCTACAAATCAATCAAACTTCATTAATTCCACTCACAAGCATGTTCTAATATTCCACTCACTACACAACCTCATTCACACATCATAAACAGAATTATTCTCAAAGCAGTCTCACCAAATTAAGTTGAAAAGCACAGTTTTAAGCAATAGCTACTTTTCACTGACCTCTTTTTCTAGAATGTCTAGTGTATTTAACTTGAGTTGACTTTCATTTAACATTAGCTCAGGAATTAAAACTGTATGTTTGATTCCTACTTTAAGTCATTCATTAAAAGGCTAAATAAATACTCTATTTTTATTGTACGGAAGCAGATGCAGATTAAACCTTTCAAAGATAATCAGCCATTTGGGCCAAAAGGCAAAAATCTCTAGGTCTTCCCTTTGATGATGTACGCCTTTCGTGGGGTGACAATCAAGTGTACCTGGTTTGTTTAACTAGAAATACAAGAAGAAGCAGTATGAGCTTTTGAACTAAAAGTATTAACAAGGAGCAGTATAATGAGAGATTCTCAAAAATAACAGAAAAGGGGATGCACTTTGCCACACCAAAATTGCTCCTATAAAATGCCTCCAGCCTTGTGAGCTTCCAGAAAGTGCTGTTTCACTTACATACCTTTCTATGTATTGAAACAGAAGTAAGAAAGTGTCCTTGGATTCTCCTCTCTGTTAGCTGCTGGTAAAAAACAATTACTTTGAGCGCTGGAGAAAAGGAAAGAATGTTCCTCTTGTTTCTGTAAACAGCTCGACACTAACAAAATCTCAGATCTTGCTTCTTAATCAATACCAAGCTCCGCAGTTAAAAGGGCTGCATCAAACCAGGGCTTCATCTGGTTAATGATATCAATAAAGGTTATCTCCACGCGGAATGAGAGGGTCATTGATCAAATTGTGGTGCTTCCCTCACATTATCGTTGGTTGGGAATGCATTTCATTGATTGTTTAAGTCTTCCTGCAGAGAATTTCCTCCCTTTCAGTGGACTGATTATTGCAGGGGGAACAATCCTAAAACGTTGCCCTGTAAAAGTCCTCACATTGTCGTAAATAGAAAAGTGGGCTTCTTTTGCATACCTCTTTATGATAATGCTCTAAAATAAAGTATGAGGAAGTACAAATTAAAGGAAAGCTGGAGAAAATAAAATTTGACTTAGAGCTGTCTTGGCGGGGGGCAAAAAAACTATCAATAAATTTTTCAAGAAACCCATGGCCTTTAGCAAAGACATGTAATGCTGAATTCTATAATTAAAAAAAAAATTGTACATCTATTTCTTAACAGACCATAAAATTTATTAGGAGAGATAGAAGATGAACATTTAGAAAAATGAAGTGTGATGTATACTCTGCTATGGAAAATACAGAATGCTGACTTCTGGAGTTTACATGCAATGTTAATGTAAATATCAATTCTGTTTACTTCATGGAGAAGACTCTTTCTCAAGCCTGGTAAGAAGCGTAAGTTTGTGATAGCTTAGATGGTACTTTATAATAAGTACATCATAGACTTTGGAAAATCTAGAGACCGTCACGCCTCCAGCAATATTTCAGGAGGGTAAAAGAGAAGTGTTTAATACACACTCTCCCTTTAAAATAAAGAAATCAATGAACAGACAGACCAAGATAAGTGACTAAGTGGTCCTGGACTCCTCCGTCTGACACTTGCCAGCTCTGGGCCCCGCTCCTGTCTTCCCGGCTGGTTGTAGTTAGATACTGACCCCCTCACCCAGGCCTCTTCTCTGGTTCCCGCCCCTATCTCTTGCTGCTGTTAGGTGTACCCCACCCAAGGGACATCAGTTATTTCAGTGGCACTGAGATGGATCTAATGGCTTTTCTGTAAATGGCCAAACAGGTTTTATCACCTGGAAAATACAAGAAACAGCTGTTTCTGCAAGTGCCCTCGGCACCTTAGTTAATCATTCTTGCAAATAATATCACAAGGGCTATAATTCTGGTTTGCTGCATTCAGTGATTCTCTTAATATAAGAAAATAATGATCTGGCCACCATAGCAGAATGTCAGTGATTTATCACAAGCCAGTGCTACGATGTGTGCTTTTTAGAGTGAAATAATTACACTTGGAATATTGACTTCCTGCAACTATCCAATACCAGAATGTGGCAATGGATATATATTCAAAATACTGACATAATGTTTGCAAGATGCAAAAGTGATATTTAAAAAAGATACTTTATTTTAGATATGAATAAGAAAATCAGTCATTTAAAAGAAGATGTAAGCTATTACACAATTAAATTTTAACCATATACTTTAAAAACATCACAGATATGCCAAGTTTTGCACCACGTCATCTTGGTTTTGGTTTTGTTTTCCTTTTTTTTTTTTCAGCATTTCTGAATTTGTTGATCTTCACAGTTAACACTCATTAAACCAATGATATAGAATAAATCTCTTTATTTTCAGCACGCAAGAATTCTTTGCATAAGTGTAACAGGAAATTGCTTCCCTCTCTTACGGTGGGCCTGCTGTTGGAGGAGCTTCTGATATAAAAAGAGGCAGGAGCGGACCTGCAAGTGTTGGCCAGACAGACCTGGACCAATCCCAGCTCATTCCCTCATGGGCTCCATGACTCTGGGTATCCTATGTCTAACCCTTTGTTTCCCTTCACTTTCCTAACTTGTAAAATTGAGATAATAATCTCACAGAATTGTCTGAAGGAATAATTCAGATAAAATACGCAAAGTAGTTAGCACCATCATCTTTAAAGAAGCTATAGTTTTATTAATGACGGTCTTTGTTAATTTATGTCAATTAGGTTTGGCACAGAGAAGGTGAGGAAGGTGGAAGGCTGGCAGCAGGTCATCGTGTTTTCTCTCTCATCTGTCTTTTGATAACCTTCCTTTCTTCCCTTCTCATTCTCATAGGGAAAGTACCCTGTAATTTCTGGGACATGAGACAAACACTCAGAGTCAAATATTATGCTTAAATGTAATTGCATGCTATCATTTTTATATAAAAGTAGAATCAAATTTCTTAATGATACTGGTAATTATTTGACACTGGGGTTTAGTCTTGGGACATTATTTTGAACAAATCATTTTTTCTTAAATGCTGTTCTCTGTTCACCCATAATCATCCAACATTTCAAGTGGGAAACTGAGTTTAAGCAGAATACTGAAAGATGCATCCATGGATGTGCTCACTAGCAACGAAAATTTTACTGTGGCCACCGGCCAACTGGCTCAGTTCTCGAAAAGACAATATAAAGGCTGCGAGACATAAACAGGAACTTTGGGGGAGAAACAAAATAGCACTGTTGACCATAATACAGCCGTTACTATGGACTCGGTCTTTCCTCTCTGCAGACACCTTAAATCCATTTGTTGGTCCACTGAAGGTTGTGCTCTCCTCAAGAAAGGAAGAGCCAGCACCCAGAAGGTTAAAAACCACTGGAAAGCCAATGTGGAAAGAGGTCACCTCTGCTGCCTACTCCTTGGGGGGTTTTCTGCTTCTGAAACTCAACGTGACATCGCACAGAGAGAATGCATAACGTGTTCCAGGCGTGTTTTTTGCTTCATCTGAAACTTCACCCCTTCCTCGTACCGTATTCACTCTTCATTTGACCCGTGCATCAGGGCTTTACTTTCTCTTCCTTTAAAAATATCCTCTTTCAGTCTACCAGTTTCCACTGGTTTCCCTTTAACTCCTTTCTCCCAGTTCTATGGTTCACCTTCTTTTGATTACAACTTGCAGCTTAGAGGAACAAACAAGAGAACTCACTCATATAAACAAAAAGCCGATAAAGACCCACATGTTCCCAGTGGGGCTCTTTTAGGGTGGGATGTAGGTGACTGCCCAGGGGTTCTGGTGAGCATGAGACTGGACGAGGAAGGCATTCGCAGCCACTCAGAGGTGTCAGCACGTGGTGAGAGTAAAGAGCAGCCATCCCCGGGCGTGGAGAAGGAGCTCTGGGACTGTCTTGGCTGCACTGATAAGATCCGGGTGCACAATTCTTAAAGCAGGGAATAACAAGAAAGATCAAATTTGGAAGAACCCCAGCTATTTCCAAGCTGCTGTGGATCTGAAGCACTACGGGGGAGGTGACGGCAGCTTCTCCACCACCAGGAAAACAGGAGAACTAATCCGTCCTAAAGTAATCTGGCTAATGTTTTCCTCATTACCATGTCTTCATTTTTCCTGTTGTCAGTGCAATGCCTACAGAGATCTCATTACTGTTGTTTTCCATATTTTTGTTTTAAATTATTGATAAGCTGTTAGTAATACTGCTCCATGGCTGAAAACAGGCAGAGGCAAGGAGCTAAGAAATATATTTTAGAGAGCAACTGGAACACAACAAATACACATCTGTCAAATTTGGAAAGCAGAAAAGGTACATAAGATGCAGCTGGACTGTTCAATTTGTGAACCACGTGGGGCAAGTCAGATCTCTTCTGAGTACAATTTGTAAAAGTCACTAATGCGATGGGCCTTGAACTCTTCCAAGTTCTGTCCTTCTTGGCTTCGGGGCTTTCTGTTCTTTCTGCCTCTCATTATGATACCAATTATAGTCCAAACAACATCATATGGCAATGATTTAATTGGCTTCAAATCTTGCTCCAAAGGTAAGTATCATGGGCGTTTTAGTCCTATTCTCTGCTTTTCCTGTTTGGAAGCAGATTACTCAAATAGCAGAAAGAAAATGTCATTTCTGGTGCCATGTGGGAAGTTCAATGCTACAGTTAAAGAAAAATTCAAACAGGAAATTCTAACTTTCTCAGACCTGCCTGTAAGTCTCCATTGCACTCTAAAAGAATGGCATTTCATATGACTGAAACCTTTCCTAATAAAAAGTATAAAAGCAAAGCTCAGGTTAGCCAGCACATTGTGACGGCTGAACACTGTTCTAGCAGCGTTACTCAATAGTAAAATGATGCAATCCTGAACCACTTCCATTTGACTTGACTTCAGTTATCCCAAAGTTTAAACTGTGTTTATTTTTATTTGGGGTTAAAATCAGATGTCTCCTCATTGAAATAACCTTGTGATACTTAATTTAACAAACTCATTGACTTAAACATGGTAACATGTAATTCGGTAAACCCAGACCAGAGGAAATAAGGAAGAAAAGCTTGTCTTCATTTTGCTACGTGAAGCCCCGTCTATCTGTAACACTTCAGAGCATTCAGTCAACAAGACACATTTTCCTCTTGTCTTTACTTCCGCATTGTCTCCCTCTCTGAGTCAACTGCTGAACTTTGAAAATGGAGTTGGATTGTCTTTGGTCACATCCCAACTGAACCACAGTTGCAAGACACAGTTTTTGAAGACAAAACTCTTTCATTCCAAGAATTGATAAAGTACAGGTTAACCACCAACTTCTCCCCTGTCTTGTTTATTTCCTCCTTCCATTCCCTCTGCCACTGCTCCACATCACAGACTCACTTCCTCAGATCTGGACAGTTTCTTCTACTTCCTAACAAGTCTTTGCCCCAGCCCTGCAGAACGAGAAGCTGCCCTCAAGAGTAATTCTGATCACGTAGCAGGTGCAGACACCTGCCAAAGTGACCACAGAATACATTTCAAACTTCTTAGCACTCTGCATACAGCCTTCATGCCAATGTCACAGTCATCAATCTCTCTTCGCTTGCTAAGCGGGTATCGATTAATTATTCTGTTCCTTTTTGCTAGAATTTTATTCCCACTGCTTCCCTTGCAAAAATCCTACCTCTATTTTGAGAACCCAGTCAAATGCCATTTTCCCCATTAAATCTTCCCTGATTCTTCTGGCAGAAAATAAACTCCCCCTTTTTTATGTTTCCCTGACATTTGGTTATAATTTTCTGTTATAGTCCTTATTAAATTCTTCCTCCTAAAATTATTAGCGTCTAAGAATCAAATCACCCTGTGTGATTCTAATGCAAAGGGTCCCCAGATGACACAGAGAGAGAAAATGAGATTGGGATTAATATTTTCCCAGTGATATTCAAGTTAAAAGCAAAATTCTACAATGGTATATTATATTCATCCTCAATGAACACCTAATCATGAAATTTGGGGATGAAAGTGCATTTCTGTTAATTAAGAACTAAGTTGTATAGCTCATGCCATTCTATGGAATACACTGGAAGGAATATGGTAACAATAAAAAGGATAATAAAAATAATTTTTTATGGTCAAATCTCACTAGCAAGATTATAGAACCTTCTGTACCTTAATCCTCTCCTTTGCTTGGAAGGGTCCTGGGCAGCTCATGCATCTTGTCCCTTGACAGCCTTTAATGTTCTCTTCCACAGGCTGTGGTCTCTGCGTTTCATGCTCACTGTATGGAGCACAATGGTTCAAACCATTTTTCTCTTTCGTCTCCCCCTTGTCCTTGCCACCTTCCACAAAGTTAGTTGTTCCTCCTCATGACATGCGAAAAAGTTATTCCCCTGTCAATCTGCTCACTTCCCTCCATCTAACCGAAGACAGAGGGGCTGGGGCCCCGTCTCCCAGCACAAAACTGCAAAACAGGATGCCCACACCCCTTTCCCAAATTTCCTTAGGGGACTGCAGTAGAAGATAGTGCGAGTGGCATTCCTTCCTGCAGACACACCACCTGGCCGGAGCTGGAGGACTTGGCTTGTTTTCAAATGGAGGGGAATCCCTTGTCCCCATGTCACCCAGTTTATTGGCGAGATCCAGTCATTCTCTGTCATTTCTCGCTCCTGGACCTTAGGCCTTCTCCCCCAGCATCTCCCCAACTGCGGCTTGATTCCTCGCTTGCACACAGAGAATAGTCCTTTCGGGACCCACACTCCCAGAGACGCATGGCTGTCTCCAGGAAGTGTAGCTGATGAAGCCTTGGAAGTGACAGACTTCTTGCATGAAAATAGCTGGTTATATTTGTCTTTTATTTAGGTATTTAGGAAACAAAAACATTCACATGAATACATCATTGAAGCCACTACATTTTATAATGGAAGTAGCAGTGAATACACCTTTAAAAACTGCTAGGCTTTTTTTCAAAGCATGTAATACAGTCTAGCAAGTGCCTAAAGAATTGGTTCCACTGACCCCCTGCTGCCCTCTAGTGAGTGTCTGGTATATCCCCCTAGGTTTCTGGTCAGGATGAAAGTAGACCGGGGAGAAAGAAGGAGGCAGTCTGATCCAAATGCGTTATAACTGATTCATTCTAGGCTCAGAGAGGTCATCTGACCTCAGAGAAGAGCACGATTCCAGGAACCTTCAGACAACTGTGTTGCTCTGGTCAGAAGACAAACAAACAAGAACGCACACAAGAATAACTTTGGAACATAGTTAAGATGACTCAGGGCCCCAGTAATAGTCTGCAATGAATGTGTTCCTGCATCATTGCTATAGAATTAGAGTCAGTGAAGCCCCGCAGGGATTCCTCCTGTTCCAACCTTAACACAAAACCCCATGGTCAACAAGGGACTTTGGAATTATATTGCTGTTCAGTAAACAGGTCTTGAGTCCCGGAGGTCAACAAAATTTAGCCAGTTGCAGGAAATAAAATGGGCTTGGCACTGTCTTAGGTGTGGGGCTTTCTGAGGCTTTTCCTCTCTAAACAGTATGAAGACTTTCTTTACTCAAAAGTTATTTAAGTAATTGAAAAGTTGGAAGTCACTGAAAAAAGAAAAAATACTAAGAAAAGAGCTTGTTCAGTATCAAGAAATATTTGTTCAAGACCCACCTCCCCCTTTTTTTTACTGTGAAACTCTGATTCTTATAATTTTTTAAAATGAGTAACTAGGTTCTATAAGTTCTTTTCTAACAAAAATAAGTGAATACTAGTTACTAATATCCTACAATTATATTATAACAAAAAAGTGTTAAGACTGGAATTTCAACATTTGAAGTCAGATATAAAATGTTAAGGCTTCTAATTTTTAGAAGGTAAGTTAGGTGTGGGTCGTAATGTCCAGGTCCTTAAAATGCATCTTTTTGATTAAATGTAAACAATAGCTTAAATACTTGGAATCATATGTATATTTATGGGACTTTTAGTTTAATCAGTTCATTTATTAACTATTATAAAGAATTTAATGGGTATGGATATAGTGTATGGTCTGTTGGCTATTATAATCTCAAACATTATGGCATTTCTTTACATCTTATCTTTTGCTAAAAGGGGCGGTGAACAACACTCAACTCAGTATGACCACTCATAACTGATATAAAATATTGGAAGCTTCCTGGAGCACTAAGTTTTTCCTCCATAGATCAGTAGCTGAAGGAATGGTGACCTGGGAAAGAATCTGTTTACTTTCCAATAAAATTAAGGAGAATACATGCTGTTCAATCGTCAAAGAATTCAGAGTTACAAAACCAGTGTGTTGGTTTTATTATTTCATGTGTTATTAACACTCAGTACCATACAAGCTTTGACGTGTCTGCATTCTGACTCTGACATCAGATACACATAGAAATATAAAGCCCTGAGATAAGGAATAGACTTCTCCACGGGACACTTTCCCTTACTAAGTTCAAAAATTTTTACCAGGTAAGCAAGATGGTTCACATAAAGGGAGAATTTTCCCCATAAGTATGTTGAGATGGTAAACAAAAAAAAAAGTTATATTTTATGATTCATGAAAAAATGCAAAATAAACAGCTTCACAGAAAATTGCAGAGGGGGAATCACCTCCCTTCATTTATTTGTTCAGGACTTAATATAGTGCTTATAACTCAAAGACACAATCTTTGTCCTCAAAAAGCTTACAGAACTTAAAACAGAGGCAATCCATACCAAAGACTTTCTGTTAGATCTGTACAACTACAAAGCTCCTTCACATGCATCATCTAATCTGATTCTAGGAACAACCATGGGAGGCGGACAGTACAGGAATAATGACCCCAATTTTACAGACTTGTAAACAGGAACCAAAAAATTAAGTGAGTTGCTCAGTGTCACAGTATTCACAAATGCTTGAGCCAGGACTAAACACAGTTCTTCTAAGTTCACTGCCCTTTCCCATATTTCCTGGCTGCTTACAGTATTTGGGAGACTTTACAGCCTCTTACCAATGGTTCTTCCTTATCTTATACATTTTCAAGAGTCCAACCTAGACATTACTTGCTCACAAGAACTTAAACTTCAGTGCCTATCCAACCATGTAGTATTAAATTCTTCATGAATTCACACAATTTTAAGTGGGACCTTCAAAGCTGTGTTGCCTACCACACATCTTTCTCTCTCAGAGGACTATTTCGGTTGGAGCCTTTCTAGGGAATATGATGAGAATGTAAATATCATGGAAGTTATACTAATAAGAATAATACATAGGAAAAATCTGCTGTGTGCTGTCAATGGAAGTCGTAATTTGAAAATTAAAGTTAAGTGAAAGATAATGCTTAATAAGAAAGATATCAATAAACAGGCACATTTCTAGGAAAACTCCTGTTTATTCAGAAGAATGATCTGAAAATAAGCCAGAGAAGGAACATTTCTCTTTTCAAAACCAATTTACCACGCAAGTATTTGAGGAAGCCATCAGCTAGCATCTAAAGCTTATATATGGGGCCCACACATTGCTCCATTCTAAACACTATTCTGAAACATGTGCAGATTCAAAGTCCAGGATAAAATCCTGGCATTAAGAGAAAGATTTCTTAGCAACTGAAGCAAAGGCAGGTCTTATTACGGTCTGGTGTGTGCCACGGTGCTTTGAAACAAAGGTCCCACAAAGTGACTGCCTTACAATCTGAGAGCTGTAAGTAGATATTTGAGTCCCCTCCCCTTTCTAGGTTTAAGCCCTATGTAAAGTGGTGACATTTCTGGTGATGCCAAATCCACTATGCCAATGAGCCAGAGTAGGAAGAAGAAAAAAAAAACTTACAATTATCAGAGCAGATTCCTACAATTGGGACATCTCTATATAAGTCAAATCTGTGCTCTTCATTCCATAAAGGGCTTTGTAATCAGTGTAACAAAAAGACATGTTCTTTCTCTTCTTCAACACCAGTGACAAGGAGGTGTCAGAAGATACCTTATCTGCTCATTCTCTTATCCTCTTATACCTATTAAAAACTTTTCTCATTAAACATCAACCAGATAACTGAAAAAAGTTGTTCCTATTCCTGAAAAGAATATTTTAATCAATGCTGCCAAATTTGCATCGCCTTATTCCTGGCAATACAAATCCTCTATGGTCCCAAAATTCAGGCAGTGTTTATAGACAAGTGTCTCTAGCAGCGGATCAATACAGAAATTCACGAATCCAAGTGAACATTTATTCAGGGCTTCCTTGTGCCATGCAAGGTGTCAGGCACCTCACATATGTTTTCCTAGGTAATACATGAAAAACACAGGTCAGTAATTTTAATGAGTTATTCACACCATTTTACAGAAGATGAAACTGATGCTCAGAAAAGTGAAGCAGTTTGCTCACAGAGTACAGATACAGAATGCCAATCTCAGGTTTGCAGCTCTGGTCTGTCTCTTTCCAGCTCCCAGGAAAATCCCTCCATGATGCCAAAACATAAGCTCAGTGTCTCCCTTTCCTCATCTATTAAAAAAAAAAAAAAAGGATGGACCTTCATATTTAATACCAAGTGATTAACACTGAATAAGAGCTAAGTCAGAGCCTGGAACAGTGTCTGAGTTTCTTGAGTTAACAAAGAGGAGAACCATAAAGGCAGTTCAGCAAGTGACAATGAAGCAGAAATACGATGTGCTTCGCGGGGCTGCAGTTGAGGATGGCTGTGCAGTAATTCGCTCTGAGAGAAGACTGTCAAACAGGACTGATGCTTCCTGGTGGGCACAGAGTGTTTTGCAAGTATTGGATAGTAATACTGGGAAAGCTGTTTTTATCCACGGAGCTCCCCGGTAACTGCACACAGAGGCTGGGCTTCAGTTAGGATTTACCCATACCCTGTGGTGCCAGATTTTGAGGGCACTGCCCAGGCACTGCCCTGTAGGATGGCAGTGAGCATCTATCTGATGACCAAGGTGGCTCAGCGCCCACCTCTGGGGCAGAAATGGTTTCTGAATGCATGTTAGTGCTTATATGCCTCTGTGGCCCAGAGAGGCCTCAGCTTCCCTGCCCTATCCCTGTGGTTTGGAGATTCAGAGCATAGAAGTGAAGGAGGGAGGGAAAAAAAGGAAGGAGAGAAGAGGGAGGGGATGGAGGAAGGAAGATCTGGATTTATTAAGCAAGAATTTAGGATCAAACACTGTGCTCGGCAGCACTGTAGGAATTACTTCATTTTTTTTAATTGAAGTATATTTGACTTACAATGTTGTCTCAGTTTCTGGTGTACAGCATAGTGGCTCAGAAAAAATATATATATATATATATTCTTTTTTATATTCTTTTATTTTTAACATAAATATTATGTTTTCTTTACTGGGATCAAGCTAGAAAGGTTCATGATTTACTAAATGTCATTCTAGAGCCAGCCTAGAGTCCTGGTCCATATTTTCACCTATCCTCTCTTCAGCTACGTGATTTTTACAATACAGGACTCTGCCTCTGGCCTGAGAGGGAATGGAAAGGCAGCCTCCTGGGAACATTCCTGAATGGAAGCTGGGTCTAGTTAATAGGAAACTATGATTCTGTGTGGATAACAATCCATATAGTTTTCTCACTTCATCCAGTTGAGCTTAGCATCCAAGACATTTCCTCTCTGTTTCAACAGCTGTTAGAAATTAAAAACAAACAAAGTTGGGTTGAGAGCCTTGGGGAGGAATTTTATAATTAGATTCAATCACATACAATTGCCAGTATTTGACTTTTACTTATAGACCCCAGAATTCATTTGGTTAACCTAATACATACATTTTAATACATATACTCATAAACATTTGAGATAGCTAGTATGCCAAGACATACACACACACATACAGAGAGAGAGAGCTGATTTGCAATATTGTGTTAGTTTCAGGTGTACAACAAAGTGATTCGGTTATATATATATTTTCAGATTACTTTCCATTATAGGTTATTACTTTTGAATATAGTTCCCCATGCTATACATTGAATCCTTGCTGCTTATCTATTTTATGTATAGCAGTTTGTATCTGTTGATCCCATACTCCTAATTTTTCCCTCCCACTCTCCCTTTTCCCTTTGATAACTAGGTATTTGTTTTCTATGTCTAAAGGTCTGTTTCTGTTTTGTATATAGATTCATTTGTATTATTTTTTTAGATTTCACATTTAAGTAATATCATATAATATTTACCAAGACATATTTATAAGAGACTGCAGTTTTATTTGCAATAGAAAGACTGTAACAACCTAAATATCCATTAAGAACTGGATAAAAATGTTAATTATTTTGTATCCACACACTGAAATACTACGCAGCTATTAAAAAGAACAATGTAAATCTATGTGTACTGATATAAAGATATCTAAAATAAAGTGAAGAACACAAGATACAGAACAAGAACAACACATCCAATAAATAAGTGATTGTGTGTATTGAATTATTTTACTTACAAATAAACACATATATATGTTATTTGCACACACATTCAAGTATATAAATCTAGGCAGGAAGATTGATGATTTGAAGTCAGTGATTTGGTGAAACACTTATTTTTATGTGTATTATTCTGTAGCATTTGAACTTTTTACTGTTCATGTAATACTTTAAACATGATTACAAAAGGCAAGGAAAACATACTTTGAAAACCACAACAAAAGTAGGTAGAAGGGAGGAGAGTTCTTTGAGACTCCTGCCCCATAGTAGAACACGGAAGGAGAAAATCTCTGAATGGAAAAAAGGAGGAGATAGTAAGGAGGCAACTTAATTCCCTAAGCTCTAGAAAGAGGGCAAGCAAGAGCCATTTTGGGTTTAAGTACCTCTGATGGGGCAGGGTAACAAGAGCCTCTTACCTCTCCTCCTGGAACCCAAACTCTCCCTGCTGGAACCGCTCCCCCACCCCCAATCCTGGCTGTAGATAAAATGAAATTAAAGTTCTAAGTTAAAGTTTAGGCATCTCTGACCTCATCTCTCAATTAAAGAGACTTCCCAGTCACTCCATATCACAATCCTTTGATTTGCTTTATTTTTCTTAAAAACCGTAGCACTTATCACTACCTGATATTTATATATTAACCGATACTTTATTTCTACATTTGCTTATTTTTTGTTTTCTCCTACCAAAACCAAGATGCAGAAGAGGTGACAGTTTGGCTTATTAATACTGTGTCCCTAGTGTCTAGAATAGCGCCAGGTACTTGGATGGATGGATACAAGAGGGGGATCTAGCTGCGGCTGCCAAGACCCAAGAGAGAGGCTCTGAATTCACTTTTCCTCAATACTAACACTATAAACTATGGTTAAAACTATATTTGGGGAGACCATGTTTTCAAACAACAATAAAAAGGAATGCATGTAGCTTGATAATCTGACAAGATTGTTTGAAAATAAAAGTCTTGAAAAATATTTGGTGTGTGGTTTTCATGACTCCTATAGAAATTAGTAATAATTATTAGACAACCAGGGTGTTAATTAGTTTTTTATTTGCAACTTTTTTCCTTTGGGGATGGAGTGAGATTCTCCTAAGGCCATAACAATGTTGGGTAACAGAGCTGACACAAGAGATGTTTTCTGAATTCCAAACAACAACTAACAGGTAACTATTTAAGTGTAAAGCTTGGTAAACTGGAGACTGCTTACAGAGCAAGAATGAAAGGAATTTCTTAACGTCTCCACTTAGAAAATGGCATAAAGACATGTTAGCTCTGCATTTCTGCTGCAAGTCTCTCTCTTGATGGCCATAGCTGGTTAGCCACAACTGAGCATCTCATCCATGCTGGGCTTGGGTCCTGGTCCCTGAGAATTTGGGATAAGAGCTAAGAAAAAATCACTCAGTATCTCAGTGTGACTAGAGGTGTAATAACATCTTTAGAGCTGTGGGTTGTGGCCACATTCTGCCATGTTGAAGGAGAGACAGTCTGACAAGACAGAGAAGATTAATGCAGGTATAACAGGATATACCAGGACGAGAGCAAAGAAAAGTGCTGCCTGGGGGACTTTTAAGTTAAGTGCTTTTGTTTATGCTGAAACTTAGTGGCAATTTTCCCTTCAACTCTGGAAGGTAATCCCTGAATTCTTATAAAAGTACCCCCTCCCTTTAATTCAAACTAATATGAGTTACATTCTGCTACTTAACAACTAACATCCTAAAGAAGGCAACAGTTGAGCCTCCAGTCTCCCCACAACCTACATATCCTCATAAGCAAATTCATACACATACTTAACTCTGAAAATAATAATAGAAGCAAATACTTAGACAGTACTTATATGGTTACCACAAGTGAGGCACAGAGTTTTAGCAACCTGCCAAAGCTCATACAGTATGTAACAACACTGAGATTTGAAACTCATTCTGATTTTGCAATTATGCACCAGGAAATACTGCCTCTCTGCATCATATTGGGGGGATAAAACATATTTCCTCCCTCAGTCATGTTTATTTTCATGTCTTTTTTGCAAAGCTTTTATATGTTATATCACGTTTCTGAATTTCTTACTCTCTCTCATTTGCACAGCATATGTATGAGGAAAGGAGGTACGTACTGCCAATTGTTCCACAGAATGAAAATCCTTTAAGAACTGTGAATATCATACATTCAGAGAAACAACAAAGATCATGTGACTCTTTCAGAGGATTTGAGTTCTGTAAGTGATTATCAGGCAGAGAGGCAGGGGGATGGCCCCGGTTTGCTTACTGCTAAGACAGACATCAGAGCTAAACAGACTTCAAGTCGTCCATGCAAGGCAGGTGCGTTTAGACTTGAAGACAAGTGACTGTCTTACAGGAGAACTGTAGAGGGCAGCATTGCTGTGTATTTTGTAAATACTGATTAAGAAACTCCACACAGCCAAACAACCCAGGCATGAATAAAAATAGGCCTGCTAGGTTAAGAGTCTAATTGGATTTTGTTTTTGTTTTTTTTTTTCATTTAATGATGCCTGGTTTATTACTCTTATTTTTAAAATCACTCACAAAATTTTAAAACATTAGAAGTTTAACCCATCATCTGCCCAAATCCTCTTAAGTTATTCACACCATGATTTTTATTGGCTGTTTTGCATTTTTAAATGTAATCTATTTCAGACTATTTCTATTTCTATTCAGACTAAATCTATTTCTATTGAAATTTATTCTATTTCAGACTCTAAATATAAATGATAGATGATCACTTTTTGACTATTTTAATTTCATGTTGTAGTTGGTTTGGGGTTTTTTTTGATTGTTGTTCATTTGTTTCATGCTTGGTGCTTCTCTTTGCACAACAGAAGCTGAAATAATATCCTCCAAGATTACCTCTCAAACAAGATTTTTTTAAAAACTGTATGAAATCTTTCATACTCAAATATTTTTAAATTGTCAGTTTAAAAACATAACTAAAACCTAAATTGATGCAGAAAGATAAGAAAAGCAAAAAATGGGAGAGCTTATATATATATATATATATATATATATATATATATATATATATATATATATATATTTAAAAAGCTTTGCTCATGTTGCTTTAGGCATTTCCTTAAAAGTGGAAAAAAATGTTCTTTCTAAAGCCGGTTCATAACGATTCTACAAGACGGAAAGAAGCAACTGTTCTCAGTATGTATTGGGACTGACTGGCAATGGGTTCCAAGTCATGGTTGGGTCACACACAGGTAAGGAAGCTGAAGTCCTGTATGCTGGCCACTTGAGCAACCCGAGTGCCTCCCCTGTCCAGGCACGTTGCTAAGGGATACACAGAGATGAAAACTACAGCCCCTGTCCCTAAGGAATCCACTCTTTATTTGAAAGGTCAGGGTATGAGATGAATGTTTAAGAAACTGAAATTATATAGAGGAAAAATAACAATCAAGTATAAGAAATATCGTAAGAAAAAAATGTATCTTTTGTGATCTCCTGGTTCAGTGGTTCAGGGATAGGCTGTGAGGTTTACTGGAGGAGGAGCTGGGAGAACTTACAGACTTGAAAACATAAATTCCAGCCTCCAATCCAGTCCAGCTAAGGGAACTCTCCCCTCAATGAAACCCTCCAGTACGTACTTTGGTGCAGAGAACTTTCTTGTATGTAATACACTGTTTTTGGTACTCTGCAGACAATTAGTTATCAACGTCTTGAGTTTAGATCATTCATTATTTTGTCCACTTTTTTATGTCTTCTATACTGTGCAGAGTGCGAGTAGGTACATGATAAGTACTTGCTGAATTTATAAGATTCTCATCTTTCTACCCTTTCCTGGCACCAGTTTACCCACACCTGACAATGACAGCTGCTCTGAAGAGAAAAGCACATTGCTCTACCCTCCATATTTAAACATGGTTTAGAATTAATAATGGAGAATACTGAGGCCAGATTAAGGACCAGGAGGCTTCTGAAAGTGGAGGGCATATTTTGACTTGTCCAGCTGTGGATGCAGCCTTGCAGAGAGACACTCTGTACCACCTGGCTAATTCCCTCTATTGCCTGAAATGCCTATTAAGAATTCTCTGAAATGAGGGCTTAACGGAGGGCATTTATGGGGACAGATATATTTTTAAAAGACTCAAGAAACCTTAAAAAAAAAAAAAGTGCTACATAGTGAAAATATCCCTGAACTAATATGAAAGATCAGTCAACCCAGGCCTTCCTTTTCTGCTACAAGTGGTTCTGGAGTCCTGCCACTCAGAGCTACAAGCAACTGCCTTGTTTACCTCTACGCGGTGAGGATTTGCTAGGAATCTTGGTCAATCTCAGCCTCAAGCAAACTCTCTCTCTCTCACCCTCTTTCTCTTCTTAAAGAGTGAAGTAGGATTTAATCGGCAACATGCCAAAGGTATATTCTCACTGAATTCTCACTTGCAGGACTAATTTTCAGTCCCATTTAGGACATCCTGTTCAGTCATTTGGCGATCTGGGCCTTATGTCTTTCTCACATACATAGAGTAAGAATGTGACTGAGATTAAAACCAGAATTCTGAAAATTCACAGATTCAGGGGCCGTGGGATTTGAAGTCAAGCAAATAACCATTCCAGGGAACAGAAGCCAGGCCTCCTGTCTCTCCAGGGTTGATACTTAATGCCAAACATGTCTGAATTGCAGTGTTACCAGTAAAGGACTCTGGGGTCTTACAAAATGAAAAGCATTTTTCAAGTGGAAAATGGCTTCCATTTTTTTTTATGCGAATATTTGGAAAAAGCTGAATTCATATATGATAATCAAAACAAACAGCAGAACCACTGGAAAAAGACACATTTACAAACAGATGGATTTCTTCAAAGAGTTGCTTTTTAAAAAAGATACTGAGGATGAAAATCATCTACTGAACAGTAATTCAATAGCTCTTAGTAAAACCATCCATTAATCGTGGGATTCGAGATCTGCAAAGTCCCTGCAAGTTAAATACTCAGTAGTTTTCAGCCTGGATGTCATGCTGCTGTTTTACGAGCTATGTCGCAATCTAGTAGTTGCTAATGACAATGAAAATAGTACTGTTTGCAAGAGATTTGCTTATTTATAATTAAAACTGGTGTAAGGCTACTTTCACTTGAGTTTTGGGGTGTTCCTCGAGCGAGAGAGCAAGGGAGCAGGGTTGCAGTCGCTGCGCTCTGGGGCTGACTTGCGGTGACCTAGGCTGCCTGGGGTCTCAGTGGAAGGAGGAGGAGAGACTGGGAACGGCCACTCCAGGGCAACACTGATGCTCCTCTTCTCTGTGTGTTCGGTTCCTTTGACGCTTTCAAAAACTTGACCTGAGTTAGTCTTCCTCTCCATTTCCCTTCCAAGGTCCCAGACTTCTTTTATTTTCCCAAATATCTTCTTAATGACAGTGATATATTCTAGCCTCCACTTAAATTCCGTAATTTTTCTTTCTTTTTTTCCAGCCAGGTAACCATACACAGTAATTTAACCACATGGTCTTCCTTTAGCTTTCAAATTCTTCCTGATGAATGTGAATTTCAAGAACATCCATTATTGCTCAGAGATCCAGATTCTCTCACTTTAACTGAGATCCAGGGGCCCTGATGATGCACTGAGATTTCCCATAAACTTCCATTATCCCAGACTTCATTCTCTGGGTTTCATGTACACCATGAGGTTTACAACATTTTAACTAAGTTAGGTACTCCGTATGAAATTTCAGATATAGTTTACCACAAAATACCTATATTTTAACAAGTTTAAACAGTATGCTAAAGATCCTAAAAATAATTATTTGTTGCTTATAAGCTATGTGCAAAATGGCACTGAGATATAACAAAAATAGGATGATGTTTTGGCCCCCAAAGAAATGTCTAAGCTAGCTAGTGATATTTTTTAAAAATGTGAAACCATTAATAATGGAGACTATATAAACACTGGATAGCAGCACATGTTTTGGAGTCATATAAACCAGAGACTACACCTTGTCACAAACCTCAGTATCCACATCTGTAAATTGGACCCAATCAAAAAACCTACTTTAATGGCATCATTGTGAAATTTATGTAATATTTCTTTGCCTGGTAAAGAGTAGGCATCAGTGAATTAAGTCAACATGCATTTATATCTCTCTATATCTATATGTATACACATGCACATACTTTTCATTATCATCTTTTCTCCTACACCCACAGTAGTTTGGTAATTCAGTTATTTACTCAATTCAGAAATGCAGATTTTCTGTTCCATTAGTGAGTGAATCAATCTCAAGCTTAGCTAAATAGGCAGGCTGAGTTCCTCAGTATTCCTTTTCTTTATTTCCTCCTCCTCCCACTCTCTTGGGCCCTCCCTCATTTTCTCCCAGTTTCTATGCTTCACGATCTGAGAGAGACATCATTGCTCTCTCAGCTCAATGACTGTCAATCTCACGATCTGAGAGAGACATCATTGCTCTCTCAGCTCAATGACTGTCTATCTCTTCTAGGAGAAAGCAGACTACTGGGTCAGCTGCCAGCTTCTGCCTCCAAAGCTGAGGACAATTGCCCACTCTGTGCCCTGGTGACCAAATCCTGCCAACTGGTGGCAGATGGCGTCTTCCCCACAGACCCTCTAGGAGTCACATGGCATTTGGCCTGTTCCCTCCACCCAACTTTTCCACTCCCTCCCCCATGTTGGCAAATAGAACATAGACTTTTAAACACTGTCATGTTTTCCATAATCCCCTCAATGGAAATGAGAGTTTTTAAAGAGCAGATCTTTTCAGTTGGTTTGGTCTTTGAACTACAAAATCATTACACGTGGAATGATGTCTGCTGCCCTTATAACATGTGACCACCACATAAAACATGAAGGCAAAGCACCAGGGCCTGCAAAAGAAGTTATCTCCTTGGGACAATTCTTTCTACTCCTACATTCATGTGAGGGAGCTGTGAGTTTGTAAAAACTCTGCACCAAAATGTCACTAGGCACTGCAACAGATCCAGTTTCCTTCTCTGCTTTCAGTTTCAGTGTCACTGCCCTTCTTCCTATTCCCAGGGAGGAAAATGGCCCACATCTGGGTGACAAAGGCAATTCTTCGCCACAGTGCTTGCAACCATGTACCAGGTATCTGGCATTCCCGCCTGTCTCTGAGCCACACACACACCCAATCCAACAAAACTGAAACTGACAAAATAAATAAGTCATACTCAGACAGCAAGAAGCTTCACACATTTAATGACACCACTTTCAAACTGTCTGCATTCAGGGATATTTCCGAAAATGAAAACAAAAGCCGGTGTTTTTTTGTTTTTTTTTAATGATATTTTTCTTTACTTCTGAGTCATTTAATAAGATATCACTGTAGACGTTCTCCAAGAAGTCCTCGTCCTTTTCCTAATGACGAAAGCCATCCTAGCGCCATCTTCAGCCTGATCCCGATACTGTTTTCTGTCATCTCTCCTGTCCTGCCTAGAGGGACACACGCATCACCTGTGTGATGCTAAAGGGAGAAAACCCTCCTGTTAGTGTCTAGTCTCCCAGCTCCTTCTGAAAGAATCGCAAAATGCTTCTGTGAAAGGGCTCTGCCGTTTTACCAGCTGGTGACCTTGGACAAGTGATTTCACCTTGAAGCTTCCTCTTCTTTGTAAAATTCAGAGAAAAATAGCAAGCACCTTCTAGCACCATTAAGTTCAACAAGAATCCAAACATAATGACCAGAATAAATGCTCAAAAAAGTTAGCTGTTGCTCTCGCTGTCTTGTGCCTGGGGTATCTGCGTTTCTCGGGGAGCGTGGGGCTGGCAAGGAGCAGCTGCAGGTGGTTTATGTTTGAAAATACCTCTGAACAGAGGATAACAGTGGGTGAGGTGGGCGCTCATCTCCTGATAAATGAAGCCATGGGCTAAAAATATGAGAAGAATGACGTCTTCCTCCACTCTCTCAACATGAAAGAAAGAGGAGCAAGAGGAGGGAAAGGAAGATGATGGTAATTTGATTAATTGTTTATCATGTGCCAACTATGAGCTGAGCACACAGAATACAACAGTGAATAAAACAGGAATCAAAAGTTAAAGTCATTAAGTTCCAAATGTAAAGCCCTGTGACAGAGATGAACAAGATGACTCACAAAGAATATCAGACTGGAGGAAGCTACTTTCATCAGGAGGTCTCCTCTGAGAAGATATTTCAATTGAGAGTTGAATGATAAGAAATAGAAACAAACCAACCAACCAAAAACTGGGGCGAGAGCATTACAAGGCGGGGGGTCCAACATGCACGAAAGGCTTCACATCTGAAAACTCTGGGGGCTCTCATGAACTATAATGCAAGCCAGTGTGGCTGGAGCATGGGGAGCAAGGGGTGACAGGTGGGGGTGTGGTCCAGCAGGGCTGTGAGTGGTCCCTGGAGTCTGGATGATATGCTAAGTGCAGTGGAGCTGTTGAAGCCGTCATACAGCCAGTGATGTGGTTTAGCTTATTATAAAATGATCTTTCCGGAATTTTGGGAGAGAACAGGGTTGAGAAAGCTAGGAGAGAGTGATATGGCCTAGATAAGAATGAAAAAGAAGTGATGGAGAGAAGAAGACAGAGTGGGGATTGGAAGTACAGTCAGCACCCCTGGCTGATGGGCTGGATGTCAAGGGTGAGGAAGACAGAGGATTTAAAGCTTACACCCTGAGTTAGGGAAGGTCCTGAGTTTTTCATTCAATTAAATGCAGACTGGCAACCTGGGGAAGGACATACAGGGAGAAGACCAAGCAGACTCAAATTATCAAGACTCAGGGTGCTGGGGAGGCGGAGAGAAGAGGTCAGGCAAGAGGAGAGCAAGCAGGGAGCCCAATACTTCCCCCAGCTGGAAGCTGGAAGAGGACCAGTGGCCACATTAAGAGAAGCAATTAACAGAGCAAGCCAGGTGAGGCATAGTCTCTAAATGCCCCTTTTATTTTCAAAGCTTTAATTACATCAAAAGGCAATCCGCGGTGATCCCTCACGAGAGCTGGAGCACCCTCCCTGGGGCTAACGTAGACAGCAGGCAGCAGACAAGAGAAGGACTGCAAATTAAAGAATGAGGCTTTTTAAGAAACATGCTTGGTCTTGTGCTATCTGCAGCTGGCTCAACCAGAGGGAGAAAAACCTCATAACTTAAAACAATAAAAACAGTGCCAAAACAATCCAATGGGGGGAAAAAGCCCTTTTCAACACAGGGTGCTAAGAACAACTGGATAGCTACATTAAAAAAAAAAAAGTTGGACCTCTTCTTTACACCATATACAAAAAAAAACTCAATACACCTAAACATAAGAGTAAATTATAATAAATTCTAGGAAGACAGCTTAGGAATAGAACTTCATGATCTGATTTAGGCAAAGTCTTCTTAGATATGATACAAAATGACCAAAGACAAAAATACATAAGTTGGATGTCATCAAAATTTAGAAGTCCTGTGCTTCAAGAACACTGTCAAGAAAGTAGAAGGACAACCCAATGGAATGGGAGAAAATATTTGCAAATCATATATCTGATAAGAAACTTGTATCCAGATCACATAAAGATCTCTTACAACGCAACAACAAAAACCAGTCAGGTAACTATAGAAAAATAGGCAAAAAATTTAAACAGATATTTCTCAAAGACATACATATGGCCAGAGCATACACACAGAGCTCAGCATCACTAGCCAGCAGGGAAATGGGAATCAAATGCGAGAGATCACTTCATCTCCACCTATATTTGATTAATTGTTTACAGTGTGCCAATTATAAACTAAAAAGTGGTGAGGATATGGGGAAACCCCATCGAGGTTGAAATATTGTGGATACTGAGGTTGAATATTAAGGATACTGAAACCCTCAAATATTGCTAGTGGAAATGTAACATCATTCGGTCACTTTGGAAAACAGTCTGGCAGTCACTCAAAATGTTAAACATAGAGTTACAGACCTTGCAATTTCACTCCCAGGAATATACCCAAAAGAACTGAAATATACATCCACACAAAAACTTGTACATGAATGCCCACAGCAGCATTATCCATAATAGCAAAAAACTGGAAGAAAAGCAAAATATTCACCAACAGATTAAGGAATAAATAAAAGTGATATCTCCATACAATGAAATATTACTCATAACATGGATAAACCTTGAAAATGTGCTAAGTGAAAGAAACCATTTATAAAGACCACATACTGTCTAATTCCATTCATATGAAATGTCTCAAATAGGCAAACCTATACAGATAGAAAGTAGGTTAATGGTTGGCTGATGTTTGAAGCTTGGCTGAAATGGGACTGAGGAATGGGTATGAGGTTTATTACTTGGGGTAATGAACAAGTTCTAGAATTGATTGTGGTGGTAATTGCACAACTCTGTGAATATACTAAAAACCACTGAACTGTAGGCTTAAACGCGTGAATTGTATGGTACATGAATTCTACCTGAACAAAGTTGTTAAAATCAAACTTTTTCTGACAGGATAGTTATAAAACTAGAAGTCAGTTAATATGGTTGCCCACACAGAAATTAATATCAAATAATATATACCTTTAAACAAGCACTCAATTTTGTCAACTTACACTGATTTGTCTCCTTTCAAGGTCAATACTCAAGGAACATTGTCCTCTGCACTGAAACTTTCCTAACAATAAATAGTTGGCATAACAAGACGGCTCAACATTACACTGTTGGATAAACGTGACCTCCTCATACTTCTTCCTGCTGTATGGTGTTTTAATGACTTTTGGTCAATTTCCTGAAGTAATTTTCCATGCAATTATTTGCCATCTTAGTTTTAATATATTTATATACGTGGCCTTCGAAAACTACTGAAAAGACTACAGAGTTTTTCCTGTCACTCCGTACCTTGCCTCCATGGTGACACTGAACAGCACTCTGACAACGTATGTGTATGGGGCAGGTTAGGGGAGGGAAGGCTTCCTGGTTCTCCACCTGTCTCGGGACACAGCTGTCACACTACAGTCCTGGCCGCTCAACAGGTGGGCACAGGTGAGGCCCCCATCCCCTACAGCAGATGGGTAACAGGTAAGAGCAATAGACAAACCAACTCAAATACTGCTGTTTAAAGGAAGTGTCTCTTCAAAATCTAGCCCCAACATCCAATACTAATTTAGCCAGGAGAATTTTTAATGCCAAATATGGAAACAGTTTCCTATTAGCTAATGATACATAAAACTAACAAGAAATTTTCATCAATAAAATATATTGCTAGTTAACTACAGATACCATGTTTCAGTGATCTAAAAAAAAAAAATCTCACAATATTTTTACTAGAAGACAAAATTCTAATTTCTCTGATCATTTTCTATTTCTCACCTAAATGAACCAACTCAGAAAACTTGGATCTCTCTCTGTCACAAACTTAATCCTGTGATCTTGGAAAGCTCCTTAATCTTTTGAACCTAACTTCACCATAAGAAAAAACAATATTTAACTCATAATGATGGCCAAAAATAAGCAAAATAATGCATATAAAGGGCCTAATATGATACTTAGCACTTAAAGTACATCAAATAATAGGTATTATGATAATGACTGTACTACTAAAGTCAAGCAGACGAGGAGTAGTCTTGCCCCTTAAACTTGAGAAATCAAGGAAATTTAGTATTAATACAATCAAACAGAATATGGAAGAGTAGAAAGACTACTCAACAGGGAATGTGGGCATTTATACAAGGTTGGCCACAATAACGTCTCTGGGAGCCATAGTCCTCATCTGAAAAATGAGCACAATAATCTTTAAGTTTCCTTACAACTCATAAAATAAGAGAAAGAGATTTACTGAATTTCATTTTCCTTACAATATTCTCTACAGTATCTTTTCACTTTCATTTCAGATTCAGACTGATTTCTTTAGAAGCCAATTCATGTTTGGAATAGGAAGATGGAAACAATAATAGCAAATCACACAAACACTAGTGAGCTAATCTTTTAATGGATTTAAATCTATAATCTTGGTAATATAAAAAAGCCACATTCACTCATCCCCTGGTTATAAAAAACACTTTAAAACAGTCTGGAGTTTACATGATTGAACAAAACTTGCAAAGCCTCAAAACGCAAGGGATCTTATCTGATGTGGGTTCCAGGTCTCCCAAAAGTGGAAATAAGATGCCAGTTCTCCTATTGCTGTTCTAGCCACACCTAAGAACAGATATTCATCCTTCACTGAAGATGTTGATCTTTATAATTTCTGCCGTGTGAGATACCTCCTATATACTGTATTGGACAGATATTGAGAAATGTCAAGGGCTTTATTGTTCTTCTTTACTGTCATTTTTATAAAATAAAAAATAAATTAACTAATTTGGACCACAGATTTAGTTCAAACAATCCTTCAAGTTTTTTTAAAACTTCTTTACTATTGTTTCTATAAAATATTTCTTTATTGCTATTCTTTCCTGTTATTTTTATAAAATTAAAAAATTAACTCTAATTTGGACCACCTTTTTAGTGCAAACAGTCCTTTCAAAAGTAGAATATATTATGTACGTTGTGAAGGAGACTTTTATTTTAAATCTTGTTGAGATTCTAAAAAAACATTATAATCTCCCATTTGATGTTGGGGTGGGTTTTTCTTTTTTCTTTTTTTCTTTTTTTTTTTTTTTTTTGCAGTTAAAGATAAAATCTAATGTTATTAGGTGAATTTTAGGTCCTATTTAAAAGCAATTTTTAATACTAATTTGCCCAAGGAATCCTAAAGATTCAAGATTTGCTGGAAGAGTAGGACTCTACTTGTTAATTGCTTCAGATATATACTGGACTTGTGGGAGCTCCGGCCCAACATGCAGTTTATTCACACAGACATCAGTGTCTTCTGTAACAGAGGCCAAGTGCTGTGTCTGAGCCATCTTCTTTCCTTTCACTGTGGACCCTTTACTCTGACCCTTTCAGTACAACTTCTTTACATTGTTGGTGGTTGTCAATATGACAGGCTCTTTTATCTTTTCAAATAAGTAACCTAAAGGTAAATATGAACTTGCTAAGGCTATAGAAGTCAGAGCACACAAAGCTTCAAATTTAAATATTAAAAATGAGACCTCTCGATTAGTCTGAAGAGCAAGGAGGTGATAATACTGCACTTTGAAGAAGACAGTGCTTTCAGCCACTATGAACATACTAAGCCATCGTGCCTGGCTCTTTCTGCGTAATTCTGTCAGTAACCAATAAACTGAGCATACGACCTGTCTCCCATGCACGATTAGTCCCTTCACCAGCAGTCCTGTCCGGAGGACATTTATGCCCTTGAGGCTTTGTGTGCCAGAAAACTAATGAGTAGGTACCGCCAGCTCCCAGGAAGTGCAGGAGACATTCATCTCAAAAGAAGCAGCAATCAAATTCACTGGGGTCCACAGTTAACAATAATGAGCTGGGCAGAATGAGTGAGTTTAATCTTTGGTTTCCAGCTCATACTGACGGAGAAGGGTCATGTATGGTTCTGATCTGGATTTTCAGCGTTTAGAGAGGGAAGGGAACACAACTGCATAAAAGAAATCCAGTTTTTACACAGATCATCCTGTTCTTTTTCCACTGAGTCCATCCACACGATTTGATTTTCACACATCACATCAAGTAGGGGAGAAAATGATGGAGAATGATGGTACCAAGACTTATTACTGGATTCCAATACATTAGAAATAATGAGGTGCCCTTAAAGAAAGAAGAGTTGAGGACAAGTTTGACACATATATGATGGGAGACTAATGGGACTAATTTATGTTCATTTGGGTGATGCTAGCTTGCACACATTGACATATGCAGTCTCCTCTAGAAATGTCATGGTGTAACATTCACTTCACTGATGAGGAAATGGATACCACAGGGATTAGAGGATTTGCCTAAGAGATATAGCAGGAGCAGGAGTCCCATTTTACCTACCTACTAGTTCTGTGAGTGCTGGACTGCTGCATAAAAGGACTTGATCAGGGTTTTCCAAAGAGTTCAGTGGAATTCTACCTCTAAGGGATGTTCTCTGGGATGATAAACCACAGCTGCTTGAGGATGAGAGCTTGGCACATAATATCTGGCTCTTCATTGATTCTTATTAGATGTCGCTGAGCTAAACCAAACTTTGAGTTTGAATTGGGTAACAGAATTAGTGTTACACTCAAGGCTCCTAATTATCAACCCAAGGATCTACCCGTTTCTATATTACACTGATTTCCTGTGTCTCTCTGCCCCCATCTTTTTCCCCCTTCCTTCCAAATTCCTCCATCCTTTCCTTTCCTTTCCTTCCTTCCTTCCTTCTTTCACAAATATTTATTGAATGGCTATGACATGTTGGGCAATTTTCTATGTGCTAGAAAAATATGATAATGCAAAAGCAGAAATCTAGCTCTCATGGAACTTACATTTTTGTGAGAGAGATGTAAATTATTTATACAAGAAATATAGGCCATGGGTGTTCAATGGTGGGTTAAGACAGACTAGGAGAAAGAATTAAGCGCAGGTTCCCTGAAGAAGTAACAAATTAGGCACTATGTGAGAAGTGAGTAGGGGTGGTCTTATGAATCTTGGAATAAGGGGGGAGGAACAATTTTTTTTAAATGAGAACAGCACACATAAAGGTTCTGTGGCTAGAGTAAAGAGTGACGCTTTTGAGAAACTGAAAGAAAGCCAGTGTGCTTATTGTTCAGAGAGCAAGGGGGAAGATGAAACACACTGGATGGTCTATGTGGGGGCCTGTGGGTTGTGGTAAGATTTTTTTCAAATAGGAGATGACTTGATTGGATTTGAATATCAAAAACATCACTCTGTATAAGGGAACTCTCTATACTTTCTGCACAATTAAAAAAAATAAATCTAAAGCTTCTCTAAAGAATAAACATTATTAAAAATATCACCCTGGCTACAGAGTTTGAGATAAAAGAGAGCGATGGGAAGGGCAGAGTCTGTGCATGAGCCAGGAGAATATTAGACCTCCAGGACAAAGAAGACCAGACACAGAGCCCAAGGTCCCCCTGTCATGAAGAGGTTAAGGAGACAAGGAGGAACAAGCAATGGTGACTGAAAAGACATGGGCAGCGAAATAGGAAGAAAACCAGGAATGTGTGGTGTCCTTGAAGCCAAGTGAAGAATGTATATCAAGAAAGAGGTGATGATCCACTGTTAAATGGTCTCACCAGGCACTTATTATGAGGGCTGAAACGTAGTCACTGCATTCAGGAAGAGTAGAGGACACTGATGACAATAATAAGGAGAAGTCAACAGACTTATATATATAAGACAATAATAAGAATAATGTGTAGTAGGGTGGGGGACACATGGGTTGAGGCACAGACAGGAATGGGGGAGAGTACAGTATAGAGTACAGAGCAATTCTGTTGCAAAAAGAGGCAAAACATACGAGGTGATGGCTAGTGGGACGAGTATGGTCAAGAGATGATTTTTTAAAATCAGAGGAAAAATAGCATGATTGTATGCTCATATTTTTAAAACTTTAGTATGCATGAGATTAGTTTGCTTTTTTAAATAAAAATGCCAGTTCCCAGGCTACCCTTGTGAGCCCATGGGTATAATCCAACATAGAAGACAAAGCTAAAAAAAAAAGAAGAAGAAGAAGACAAAGCTATGTAACAAGATGCAAATAGTACAATCAATAGATTATGGCTGGCTCTTGAAAAAGTGGGTGTGGATGGAATTCCTTGACAGATGCAAGACTGGATTTGGGGAGAAAAAGGGAGCATTTCTCTGTTGTAAACAGAGGACAAAATGGCAGTTGTGAGTAGTTTCATATATTTGGTATCAAGAAATTGAGGTAATTTCCATAAAATTCAGTTGGCAGTAAGGTTATCTATGGGAGAGAGACTGAACAAAAATAAAATACAAAATAAATCAACTATTCAAATAAGAATTGATTTATGTCAGTTATATCCCTATTGAAATGAGTTGTCTTTCAAAGAACCCATTATGACAAATCACAGTCCCTAGATTAGAGCCAAATAGCCCCCAAGCACAGTTCTGTCATTATCTCCCCTGTGATTCCTGTAAGCAAGTGACACATCAGAAACAGTGAGTCATGAGAAAGACAATGTGACTGGTGCTGAAGAAACGAACCCTACATCATGTCATGCCCCGGCGCTAATCGTTTTCCAGAAGCCTTAATTGCCTGTCTTGATACTCTTTGCTCCTCTCCACCCTGAATAACAAGTGGGTTATTTACTACGGAAAGCTTGGACAACTGGATGAGATCTATCAGGGACTCCTTTTGGCTTTCTCCCCCTGACTAGACACATCCCAGTAGGGTTCCATGCATTAGTGTACCACTTTTGGAAAGGAGTTTGCTCCCAAATAAAATTTAGCCTTGACTTTAAAAAAAAAAAAAGCCCAAAGACACTAACAACGACTCAAGGCTAGATGTCTAGTCTGTTTCCTGTAGGCAAAGTGTTAGAAGCAAGCAACAAAAAAACAAACCTAGGAACCAAGTTAAAGAGAGTTGTAAATCCAAGGACAATTGGCAGGAAAGAGTAGCTAGATACAAAATATTTGTTCTCTCTCAGGGCAGCCTCCATTTCTATTTCACATGTTTTCTGTTAATACTTTGGTTGGTAAATCACACAGGTTTTCCAATGTTTATGAAAGAATTGAGCAGAATTCTGGGTTGTGGCTTGGTGGACATGAGGTGGGAAGCCCCATAAAAAGACCGGCAGGACCCCTAGGCAGGGCTGCTGCTCTCCTCCCAGCACCATCCGGTTCCCTGGCCAGGGAGCTCTATCTCACTTTCTGCCTCTAAAGTGGCTAACTTACACCTAAAATTCTATTGGTTCCCTGAGCTCATTTTTGATTGGTTATTTCCTTCACCCCTGATTGGGTATTACTCTCACTTCTGATTGGTCCACTTCCCTAACTTCTGATTGGTCCATTTGTAGCACTTCATTTGCATGGAGCTCACTCCTGATTGGTTATTTCTCTCACTCCTGATTGGTCTGTTTCTACAAAGCTTATTCCTGGTTGGTCAACTTCTGTTATACTTTATTTGCATATGATGTTGCAAAGGATAAAATTGGCAGCCTATAAAAGGCCTGTGTAAACCTACAGACAGGGTCCAGAGCTTGGAGTGTTGAGTCCTGTGGGCCCGCTGATGTAGTAAACCTGAGTTCTCCAACTCTCGGAGTGCTGCTTGGTCTCTTGCCTGGATCCAGGTTGCTGTCACAACTGAGCTGTAACACATTTTTCCGCAACAGACATACAGTATGGTTTGCATTTCTGCTTATTTCCTTAAGGAGTATAGCATAGGGCTCAAGCAGTAAAAAGTAAACATGAGGAAAAGTTTGCCACATAAAAAGAGAAGCCTCTGGAAGAACAGTGATGTCTCATCTCCGTTTTTCACTCTGTAATGGGTTGAGCCACGTTCTTCTGAAATACGTATGTTGAAGTCCTAACCTCTAACACCTCAGAATCTGACCCTACTTGGAAACAGAGTTTTAAAGAGGTATTTAAGTTCAAATGAGGCCATCAGGGTAGGTCCTAATCCTATATTACTTGTGTCTTTATAGAAAGAAAACTTAGGACACACACAGAGGGAAGACCATGTGAAGACGCAGGGAGAAGGCAGTCAACTGCAAGGTAAGGAGAGAGCTCTCAGAAGAAACCGACATTGCTGGCACCTTGATCTCGGACTCCTGGCCTCCAGACCATGAGAAAATAAACGTCTGTTGTTTGAGCCCTCCAGTCTGTGGCAATTTGTAATGGCAGCTCTAGCAGACTGCTAATCACTCTTTCTACTCACCCCTATTTTTTGTTATGGACACACAAAAGTTTAGTTTAAAAATACCACTGGGTCAAGTAAGAGTTCATGGGAAAACCTTCCGTATGGGACCAGCAGATCCCTAAACCAACATCACTTCATGATAACAATCCTCTAAAGTTGGTGAGGCCTATTAGACCCAGAGCCGACTGGTGCAATTTGAATATAATAAGTTTGAATTTTGGTTTATTACTCTGATGTTTGAAATATAAGCATTTGATTAGCATTGAGCTGTGTATTTTCACCAAATTAACTGATTGCCTTTGTGAGGGCAGCCTGGTGTCTGAATCCTGCCAAGTTTCCTAAGGATCAAGGCCCCTCCAAGATGGCCCCACAGAAGGAACAGCCAAACGGCCACCTCTGCAGGACAGTGAAGATCAGCAGGACACACAGGAATCACACTGTGTGTCCTTGGGACATCCCCTCTTCTTACCCTATTAGTACCCTTTTCTGGTTTCAGAACTTTCTCCATGCTTTTAATAATATATATTATTGGGTTACAGATGGTCCTTGAGGTTTCACTTCTTGAAACATTCAGGACCACTTCAGCTCAGTTTTATATTAAAAATGAAAAGAAAAAAAAAAGAAAAATGAAAAAGGCTTTCCTGGTTCCCTGAGAGTCGGCACAGGACTTAGTGATCTGCCAGCTTCCTTGCTGCAAGCTTATTTCCCAGCCCTAATTATCAGCAGCTGTTCTGCAGCGGCCTCATTCTCCTTCTTCTGATATATTGTGTTTCCTGTAAAGTATGATTTCTCTTTCTCATTCCCATATCATTTCTAACCTACAGTGGTTCTCCCCATTGGCCATTGCCTCATTCAAACACACTCCTTCCCTGGCTCAGATACAGCTCAAAGAAGCCCTAAGCACAGAAAAAGACCTGCCTGGAGAAACTCTCTTTTCCTCAGAACAGCTACCAACATTTGTTTAGCACTGTACTGTTTTCTGAGCTTGGTTGGATTGCAAAGCCATTTTCAATTATTGGATAAAAAAGACAGGTGAGCACAAACAGCCCGAGAGTGCATAATTAAAACCATGCCACAGAAAACACTGAGGAGGGAGGGATCACATTCATGCCAGCAGAAAACTTGTTAACAAACAGCTTCTGTCGTCGAAGTACTAAAAGACACTATTGGTCTTTGTGGTCATGAAAGACTGAAGGATGAGGCAAAGCAAACTGCTTTTTAAAGAGTGCAGTGTCTGTGAAGTTAATAAATCTCCAGCCTCCAGTCTCCTGAGACATTGAGACAAAGAGCTACGATCAAATTAAATAATTCAGAGCTGCAAGGCTCTTTCCATTTTGGCTAATCCAATGCCATCATTCCCTAGAAGATAAAAACGGAGGTCTAGTTTATTCATTGATTCAATAAATGTGCACCGAGCACAGACTACGTGACAGTCACTCTGCTAGGTGCTAGCGATGGAAGTATCAATTCTGTTCTCAAGAGTATCAAATCTGACAGAGAAGGAAGAGAATACAGACAACACAAGAGATGTGAGTCTTGAGAAGAGAGGAAGGAAATGCTGAACACACTAACTTTTAAACCTGTAGCCTCATTTCTTCATTTGTCATCCTTATTTTTCTCAACTCTTGGATACTTGAACTCCATGGGATCTAGAGAATAAACCTATCCATATTCTTACTGGTGGAAGGAGGCTGTCGCATGCGGTGGTTTTGTGGGTTCAGATGAGTGTGAAGCCTGATTTTAGCATTTATCGGGAATGGGAATTTGCACCACTGTTGACCAGTAAGGAGAACGGCACGTAACACAAGTGTATTCATATTGCATGAACTGTTGTATATAAAGTCTGGCATACATTAATACAGGGCCTGACACACATTTAGTATCTCTAAAAAATTATGAGTTTTTTTTATACTGAAGTTAAAGGAAGACTGGTGGGTTAGGAGTGGATGTTGATAAATAAGTGGTGGGGGGAATAAACTACTCCTCTGAGAAAATAAGTTAGTGTGCTTTACCAGTAAACAAAGTATTGCTATTTGATGTGAGAGACAGAGCTTTAAGATGCTAATGTATATCATGAAAAGGAATTTCGGAGAAACTTCAGGCTTATTTGATCTTGCAAGGGATGCTTCCATCTCAGAATATTCATGAAGATCTTCTTGAGCTCATATGGGCTGAACAAAGCGCGGGAAATGTTTTTCATGCTAGGCACACCTGATCTCCTATTAATGGTATTCATTTCCGTAAAAGTCACATCACACACTCCAGCTCTGGTCAGCATCTAGGGTTCTAAATGAGCTAAGGTCGAATTTAGAGAAAATTTCAGTGTGGTCACTAAACATTTTTGGATTCATCATGATTGGGGGGAAAAGTATTATTTAGAGATAGAGCTTCTAAATAAAAATGTTGGCAAACAGCTCCTGAATCATGGTTCTGAGGTCGTGGGTAATGCCGCGGCCTGGGGAGACAGGCTGTCTCAGAGTTCTAATTCTGGCTCTGGTGGCACCAGGGAGGATTAGTGATTTATAATAGTATCTTCTCCTCCTTTTCATAGGTTTGCTTTTTTTACCTAGAACAAGGGTTGCAAGCTATGTCCCATGGGCCAAATCCAGCTCACTGTCTATTTTTTACATTTTTAAGTGATTGGAAAAAAAATCAAAAGAGGAACAATATTTCTTGATATTTGAAAATTATATGAAATCCAGATTTTGGTGTCCATTAATAAAGCTTTATTGGAACACAGCCATAACGTTTGTTTATGCTACAATCGCAGAGTCGAACAGTTGCAACAGAGATGGTATGACCTGCAAAGCCTAAAATACTAACTCTCTGGTTCTTTCTGGAAAATATTTTCTGACCCCTGATCTAGCATATAGGATGAATGATAGAGCTGAATGTGAATGATGAACACGCCTACCAGTACTGTAAGGGAACCCTCCTTGTACGGACACTTCTCCTAAGGGGGATCTTATGATCGGTTTAAAAATGCTCCAGATGTCTTTTGGTTGACATGTAGTAGCCAGAATTTCAAGAGAGTACAACTTTTTTAAATGCTCTTTGTACCATTTTAATAGCCTCTTTTAAATGTATATTTTAAGGCATTTTAAGTAGGAAAGGAATTTTGAAGCAAACAACTCAAATACTTTCTTTCTATAAAAGAATACATAGCAGCTAAAACATGCTGATTTTCAATGCATTTGTTTAAGTCATGTTCACAACTACTTGTGTATATAGTATTATGTTTTCATACCATAAACAATTCCTACTCACATTCTCTAAATGATTTGCACACATTAACTAAGCAAAGAAAAAAAAAATACAAGCTTCAGGGCTGCCTACAGACTTAGGCAGACAAAAAAAGGGATTGTCCTAGTTGCCTTTGGGTAACAAATATAATTACATGGAGTTTAAGTTACAGTACTAACACAAAAGGGAAAAAAATTAAGATAAAGAGAGTGTTGTAAAACTAAATGCCTTGGCAGCATATTTAACTAGTGATCAAGAAAAAGACCAACTTATATGCTAAAACATATTAAAAGATCCCCACATTTTCATAAAAAGTAGTTACCAAATATTGGTTTACATGTTCAAATGACGGCAAATTAACTTATCCAATGACATTATTTGATCATCCTAGAAGGGGTGCAAATACAGACATGGATGATAAACTTTCTGCAAATGTCACATAATTATCTCAAAAACTCAAAAATTGGCTACGCTTTTTTCTTCTCAGAGACATCCATGAATGTCTCTCAGAACTATCTGTTTCTCAGATGGGTTGTTAGATAGCACAGCTGCACTGACCAGCTGAGTAGGTTCAAGTTTTGGTAAATTAAAAATGTTACAGCCTCCAGAGCCATGAAGTGTTTTATCCAAAAAAGCTCTTTTGTAAATATACAAAATAGGTCTCAGAATTACACAATCACAGAACCAGGAAAAAAAAAAAAAACCCACAACTGAATCAGAGAGGTAAAAGTCAAAAACCAACTACCAGTACATCACATAGTTACAAATAATAGAAAAAATTTTCATGTTTATGCACGTATGTATGTAGATGAAATAGATGACATACAGGAACATAGAGATAACTAGCTAAATACAGAGATGGAGATAGGAAGATAGGTAGACACTAGTGATGGTCCCTAAATCTGAACTACAGTTCTGAAGCTGCAATGCACAACTGGGTTTCAGGGAATCTCTGAAGCCCCTAAAAGTGTCTGCAATTTTGGTAGGTATATGCATTTGGGGGGAGGGGGGCAAAAAGATCAATAATGCACTTGTTGGATTCTCTAGGCACCCATGTTTTCTAACTTTTCAAGTAGCTCTTGAAAACCCTTCTAGAAAATAATTGGAATGGAAACATTTTTTATTAAAATTTATAGAAGTAATATGTAATTGTCTGAGGATATTATTAACCATTAGTCTATTCCTGGCTAATGGTGAGATAAACGACACCACCTCCTTTTTTTGAAGGGTTTTATTTCATTTCCAGGAAGATGAAAATCACTTTAAATTACCCTTAAAATTTTCTCTTTTTTTTATTCCCATATCTGTCATCCCCTTTTTCTTGTGCTCATCTCTTCTTTCCTTTTTCTGGGGGAAGGAAGAGGATAAGAAAACCTCCAAGTTTATTATTGATTTTGGTCACTGGGCCGAGATGGGACTTTGAGAGTCTGGGGTGTTTGTAATTGCCCTTGAAACACACAAGCTCTCTGCTTGGATAATGCTTGTTCAGGTCAGTGGACTGACTCCCAGAAAGGAACAGTATTGGTGTGCTTGTTGGTGGTCAACCAGTGAGTGATAACTTAGCCAATTGTGGAGGGTGTCTGTGAAGAAGTGAGCACAGTTTCAGCAGTGTGAGTTCCTCCAGGAAGAGAACTGAACCCTGGCACGTAATAGTTATCTGTAGGAAGAAGTGACAGGTCCAGATTCTTCCTTCGGCATCGCTATTTACGCAGAAGCAGAAAGCCGACAAGGGTGGTTTTCTCCCTGCTTTTTCATCACGGTGTAGTTGTGCCTTAGAACACACATTCAGGAGAACTCAAAATGAGCATCTTTACCCAGTGCCTATTGTTTATGATAGATTTAAACATGTAAGTAGTTGAATGTCAATGAAAATGCCTATTCTCACCTCAAGTGCCCAAACTCTCATTCTTAATGGATGAGCTAAGAAGAGATACAAGTCAATCCATTTCAATGGCTACTTATAAAAATAGTTCACATGTTCATGTTTCAGAAACTAGGTTCCAGCCTCTAATACTGTTATCTCATATTTTAAGCCAGAATATATATATACATATGTAAATAAAGTTTAATATATGTATACATATATATATTTAAGTTTATTTTGATTTCCTGAAACTTTAATTTGAAAAGGTAAGCCAGTGTAAATAATATATATATATTATAAATATATATAGACACATACATTCACTAGCTAGTGCTAGCTGTTTGACCTTGATCAATTTCTTCTCTGTGCCTCAGTTTCCTTATCTGAAAATGGAAATAACAACATAGGTGAGGATGAAATAATAAGGAAAGGATTAAATTAAGTGATACATTCAAAGATCCTGGGACATTGTCTGGGATACAGAAAGCTAGCTACAGCTTTGTAGATACTGTAATGGGTATTTTGATGCTCTGTCTAGATCCCAGAGGCTGGTGTATGGGCAGCTGATGGCTCACAGAGGCCCTGTGGAACCTGTTCTCCATGGCAACATGGAGCTGCTTCACATGAGTTCATTTGTCTCTGACCGTCCCCCCAGTCAATGACTAGATTCGCTGATGCCAGGAAACAGAGACCTGCTCCCTCAGGTTAGAACACCTCTAAGAAGCAGCCCAGCTCCAGAGCTCCTGGGCGTCTCAGCTGAGACCTTAGCTGTAACTGGTCACGAGCTAGCTTCTCCTTCTGCCTGAGGCTGCCTTCCCCACCTCCTTAGAGATGAGGTATCTCCAGAGAGCACTCTCCAGTAACACTCGAACGTAACTTTCCATCACAGCGTGTAACACTGGAATCCAATCTAACATTACAAATAGATATAAAAGTTGGCTTTTCATTATCCTGAAATTGCCATTAAGGCCTAAATCTGAAGAAAAAAGTGCTACAAACTCACATTCTATGTTGAAAACCAAAAAACTAAAAAACAAAAAAAACGATGGAGGCTGTGCCTGGCCACTTCCCTGTAGGGCTTGTGGAGAAAATGTGCTTCAGAGAAGGAACCCAAATGCCATCTCCCTGCCCCTAACTATTATAAGAGGAAGCCTAGAAAAGAGGAGGTGTCATTTGAATGTAACAGTTTTCATGATAAACACTATTTTTTGAGGGGAAAGAAAAGAATGTCTCTCAACCATCAGAACAAGTCAGGGAAGCACAAGGGAGCCTCTCATCCGTTTTGAAGTGGGCTAGAACTGTCACCCAGCCCTTCTCCAAAATGAAGACTCACATGAATTGTGGAGCCACTGAAGCTGCCGGTCTGAAGCTCATACTTCATGGAGAAAGGGGCACGACGGCCAAGCTGAGGGGCAGGGACAGTGAAGCAGCCTGCATTACCCTTCCTTGACCGGCAGGGCACATGAGTTTCCGGGTAGGTGAATAAGCACAAAGAAAGCAGCTGGTCTTTGAGCCGTTTTGATGGTGTCCCATCTACCAGGACCGTGCCCAGGGAGGGAGATCCTACCGTGTGAAGTGCATTTCCAATTCCAGGACATTAAAAAAATCTCCAACTGTGCCCTGTGAGAGAGTCAGCACATGGAGAGGAATGTGATAACCAGCGTTAAGGGGCTTCACCCCAGCAGCAGCTGCTCTGTAGGGAGATCCCCACCTTCTTCCATCTTTCTCTTGGCATCAATAGCACAGAGGAAAGCAGAGAAGTAGGAAAGAGGAAGTGAGGCGTTTTCCTCCACTTTAGCCACTAGAGCCACAAAGAAGTCTTTGATGCACCGGTGGGGGAGGTGGAAAGATCCTACACAGCAGGAAATAAGTGCTCCACATAGCCAGGTCGGGAGTAGTTACTGCCAACAATAAACCCATTTCATATGGTTGAGTTTCCTTCATAAACCTGGTAAACATATACACTTCAGTAAGCACTCCTCGGCACCTTGCGTTATACTGACCTAGGTGGTAGGGATAATAGTAATGAAAGGAAAGATGTGGTTCCTAACTATATAAAGTACATGCTCCCTTGTCTCTTTTGCCTGTCTCTGTCTCCAAAGCACTACTTCTTTTTCTCCCTCTGGCATACTATTCTTCTAAAAAAAAGCTAAGACATCACCATTCCATCAATTACTCTATGTTTTTTAACATCACAAGGGAAACATGCACAGAACACATTTTGAGAAGCAAAGAAACCAACTGCATTTTCTTTCTTCAAGCACTATACATGAAAGGTCTGCCAACATTCCTTTCTCAACCACATTTCCCAAAAGCTTAGCACTTGGCCATAAAAGTTCACTCCAGTCTAAAATTTGGCATGTCTGACAGCAAAGTGTTCAAATTTGCCAATTTGGCTATCTTCTTTTTAAATAACAAGCAGATAAATAGGAAAAAAAACGAATGAAATGCTATAAACTATGACATTATTCAGAGAGACAATTCATTTCATGGGATAGTAGTCTATAAGAAATTAACCCTAAATTATGGTATTGTGTTTTTTTTTTCAGATAGATTTTTACAAAAGCCTAAAACTTGCATAGAACTGTAATACACAAACAAATGCAATTAAGTAATATACAAAGACTTGAAACTTTCAATTCTATTGAAAAAAATCTTGGTTTTTCTTTCAAATTTACAAGATTATTACTTAATTTCATAGAACATTTCAGACTAAAGTGAAATAAAAAATGAGACAAAGCCAAAACTCCAACCTCAATAGCATATATGGATAAATTTCAAAAGTATATAGGTGCTAAAGATATATATATATAAATATATGTATAAATATATATATATACATAAATCTACACACACACTCATATACAAATATGCATGTATATATGGCGCTAGAATATTTGGCAGAGAACTTTCTGAAGGCATTTGCCATTTTTCCTGGAAATCATCATAGGAAGGTAAAATTAAAGGATTTAATCTTATTCATTGATATATCTTGAGTAGTTGAGTTGAGGTATTTGTCCATAAATATACTATCATGTTGGATATGTAAGTATCATTTGCAGGATGGTTTTCAGAAGTGGTGTTAGAGAGAATTCTAGAGAAAGCCAATGTGGAATAGGTATGTGTTATGAGAATCTGCTGCCTGGCAGGCCTGCAGAAGGTTCTATACAAGGCATTGACCACATCTCTCCAATCCTTTCTGACTCCTACACTTTCTGACAAATGAATACACTCTTGCGACTTTTCAGATTCCCCACGTCAAACTATCACACGATTGGAATAATTAGAAAATATTATCTTGTAATTCTCATTTGCAAAGATAAATCAAGTGTCACGCTAGCCCTAAGTAATCCTGATTCTGCAAAAATTGGTTCAAATTATGTGATACTGATCCTCACATTCTCATACAAATACAGAAGCATTTGCCTGCAAATTCCATTCCATCCTAATGTTAGGGACACACCAGTAAAGCCCCAGCGACCAAGATTAATGGCACAAACACTGGATTCTTAAGGCAGCCAGAGTGTTTTTCCAACTCTCTCTTTAAGGAAGCATTTGGCATCGTTCTCTTGTCACTCTATAAAATGACTCAGGATTATAAAACCTAATTTAGAAGCTACTACATATTGTGTTAATGATTCTGGAAGCATCTTTTCCAATGAGCTATGGGTACAGTATGTTTATTTCCCTAATTAATGCAGCCAACCTAATTTTCTTGAGAAAAAAAATTATTTGAAAGGACAGCCTTCAGATTCCACATCCCACAGTCTTAAACTCCTTAAGCTTTGCTCATCAAAAGCCATCATGTCATATGCACTGCATGTGAAATGCATACCCTAGAACAGCAACCTTGGAGGGAAAGTTTTGTGACTTTGTGGGCATGAAGATACAGCTCTTTCTAGAACAGCCTTGACAATATTCATATATATGTATGTATTAGAACATTTTCACCAAAATGTGAAATCTCGACACATTTAGTAGATTGCATGGGGAAGTAGACCTTTAGTATTATCGAAGATAAAGAATCAAACCTGTCAGTGTAATACCATGCTCATTTCAAAGCTGACAGGCCTAATGTTTGAGAATAAATAGTGAAAGAAATTTCCTCTACTGGTACTTCAAAGACTTTGCAACATCTGGACTTTGGTTCCATACAAGGTATTCCACTAAGAAGCAAGTATAAAAAGATTTTAATAGGGCAAGCAAGGTTCAGGTTTCTTACAATATGTTCTCCCTGGGGGGAATCAAATCACACAATGCATCTGACTAACCTTTCTGCACTTCAGCTGCATTAATTAACATTTAGTCATGGATTCCATTGTGAGCCAGATGAACTCAGAGCTACAGCTGTTTTCATTGAGAGGGAGAAATGCTTTCACATTCCAGATTCCCAACATTTATAAATCTGGGAAAATGTTTTATTGACTGCCTTTGCACCAGCATTATGGATATGCATTACATATTAATCACCCAGAGAAATTCACACACCCTAGACTGTGATTAAATCAATGTTAGTATCACATAAACTGGGTCAGCCAGAGCCAAAGCTATAAAAACCACATTCCTAACTCCCTTTTTTTTACACCAAGTGTTCAAGAAGGGCTAAAGAACCGAATAAAGAAGTACATCACAGCTTTGAAGAAAGTGTTGCTGGGTGAGTCAAAGATTTAAGTGGAGATCACGTACTTTGAGAGGGGTGGATACAGTGTACCTAAAAAAAATGAACAGACATTGAAGAACTGTAACTGTAGGATCTGACGACTTGGCAGAGGCAGCTTCAATGCCACAAGCCAAACATGTGGAAGTGGTTGGTTGTGAGCAAAGTTGAGGTCCAGAGCTGCAATACTTGATCAGTCATCGAAGGAGGATTTTTGTTTCATTTGTATAACTAGAGCTCCTTTAAGATGAGTTTTGTGAGGAAATATGTCAGTGAGTCAGCCACGCAAGACATTCCACCTGGCCAAATTTCACACCACAAAAGCGCTGTGAAATCACCTTTTATATCTCCAATACAATTGCTGTGTCATGACTGCTGGTCAGCTCTGGAGTCTCATGGACAAGTGGATATCCTGTAGTCATGTGCACATGTGTTTTTTTTGTACAGGTGCACAAAGCTGGAATCCTTACCTATGTAAATACTAACCAAATTTAACACTTACCTCCTCAAATTCATGTTTGCAGCCACAACTCAAGAGGAATAAAGGCTGTCTGACCTGTCTTCACCTTTACCCACATGGAATGGCAATAATTGAATCAAACCAGGAAAATATCTTACCTGGAACTACTTCAAAAAGGAACTTCCCGGGGCTCTCTTCATTGCAGGGGTGCTCAAGAACTTTATTTCCAGGAAGAAAAATAGTACCCTGTGAAGACAAATGCCCCAGACATTAACATCATGAGATGGCAAATACTGAATATCATCATCATCATTATCAACAGTGAACATACAAGATACATCTGTAACGCAGTACATGGGAACATGCATCACATCATTTATAGCCCCATCTAATCAAAAATCATGTAACAGCATCATATTCATTCAACATTTAACAAATATTTATTGAGGACCCAATATGTATAAAACACTGTTAAATGCCTAGTTAAGTTTAGGATCCAATTTATTAAACAGATTCTGTGTGCCAAAATTTTTACTGAGCATTCAACCAACATCATATTATGTAATTGTTAGAATAATCTTATAAGGTAGGGTATTATTCTCCCCATTTTATAGCTGTGAAAACTAAGGCAGAGACAGTCAATAACTTAGTCAATGCTGCCATGGAAGGGATAATCAATAAGCATCTTTTTTTTTTAATTGAAGTATAGTCAGTTACAATGTGTCAATTTCTGCTGTACAGCACAATATCCCAGTCATGCATATATATACATATATTTGTTTTCATATTCTTGTTCATTTAAGATTATTAGAAGATATTGAATATAGTTCCCTGTGCTATACAGAAAAAATCTGCTTTTTAATCTATTTTTACATATTGTCGATAAAATTTGCAAATCTCAAACTCCCTAATTTATCTCTTCCTATCTCCTTTCCCCCAGTAACCATAAGATTGTTTACTATGTCTGAGAGTCTATTTCTGTTTTGTAGATGAGTTCATTAGTTTCCTCATTTTTTTTTAGATTCCACATATGAGTGCTATTTTATGGTATTTTTCTTTCCCCTTCTGGCTTACTTCACTTAGAATGACTATCTCTAGGTCAATCCCTATCAAATTACCCCAGTTTTCATGGAACTAGGACAAATAATCCTAAAATTTATATGAAATCACAAAAAAACCCCTAGAATTGCCAAAGCAATATTGAAGAAAGAACAAAGCTGGAGGAATAACCCTCGCAGACTTCAGACAATACTACAGAGCTATAGTAAACAAAACATCATGGTATTGGCATAAAAACAAGACATATGGATCAATGGAACAGAATAGAGAGCCCAGAAATAAATCCAAAGACCTATGGTCAATTAATCTTTGACAAAGGAGATAAGAATACACAATGGAGAAAAGACAGTCTCTTCAGCAAATGGTGTTGGGAAAACTGGACAGAAGCATGTAAAACAATGAAGCTAGAACACTCCTTCACACCATACACAAAAATAAACTCAAATGGCTTAAAGATTTAAATATAAGACAAGACAAGATAAACTTAGAAGAAAATATAGGCAAAACATTATCTGACATAAATCTTAGCAATGTTCTCCTGGAGCAGTCTTACAGGCAATAGAAATAAAAGCAAAAATTAACAAATCATACTTAATTAAACTTACAAACTTTTGCACAGCAAAGGAAACTATAAACAAAACAAAAGGACAACCTATGAAATAGGAGAAAATATTTGCAAATGATGTGACTGGCAAAAGTTTAATTTCCAGAATCTATATACAGCTCATACAACTTGATAACAAAAAACAACCAACCAAATCCAAAAACAGGCAGAAGACCTAAACAAGCAATTCTCCAATGAAGACATACAAATGGCCATTAGGCACATGAAAAAATGCTCAGTATCGTTAATTATCAGAGAAATGCAAATCAAAACTACAATGAAGTATCACCTCACACCAGTCAGAATGGCCATTATTAAAACATCCACAAGCGATAAATGCTCAAGAGGGTGTGGAGAAAAGGGAACCCTCCTACACTGCTGGTGGGAATGCAGTTTGGTGCAGTCATTATAGAAAACAGTGTGGAGATTCCTCAAAAGACTGAAAGTAGACTTACCATATGATCCAGGAATCCCATTCCATATCCAGAAGGAACTCTAATTCGAAAAGATACATGCACCCCAATGTTCATAGCAGCACTATATACAATAGCCAAGATGTGGAAGTGACGTAAATGTCCATCGACAGATGACTTAATAAAGCATCTTGATCATCCTTTCTCTTCTCTGTTAGATTTCTCTATTTAGTGGATCATTTCTATCAGTGCTGAGATGTATTTAAAGGTTGATCCTATTTAAAAAATCATTTTGACTCCTCCTCCCCCTTCATTTTATTTTATTTTTTCTTGCCTAGCAAAGAGTTGTCTACACTGAATCTATTTCTTCATATGGATCCACTGCAGCTTGGTTTGTTCACTCATAATTCCAATTACATGGCTGCCATAAGCTGCATGCTTGACAATTTTCTAAACCCTCTATGAACTTGACTTCTCAGGAGAGCACCATTAACCACTCTTTCTGGAATTGCCTTCTTGCTTTGGTGCCTTGGTTTTCTCCAGGTTTTCCTCTTAGCTTTCTGTTGGTTGAGTCTCTTTTGCTGGCTCTAATCGACCTTTAAATATGAGAGTATTTCAAAGATTTATCTGACAATTCCTTCTCTTCTGACTTTATATGCTCTTTCTCCAAGGTATCTCATCCATGTGTATGACTTTAATAACCAACTATAAGCTAAAGAATATCAGATAAATATTTCAAACCCAGGACTCTCTGACCTCCAGACTTTTATATCCAAGAGCTTATTTGACATCTCCATTTGGGTATTTCAAAGGCATCTTAAAGTAAACTTGGTCAAATTAAAATGCAAGTACTCCAGGTCCTGTTTATGTATTCCCTAATTCAGCACCATCTTCCAGCCAGTTGCAAAAGCCAGAAATGTAGGAGTCATTATTTCTATTCTACTGTAGCTCTACTACCATTACCTCCTAGTCCAAGAGACTATAGTCTCTTGTCTGGAATGTTTTAAATAACCATTCCCTGAATTCCCCATAATACTCAAACATCTTTTAATTCTTTTTTTAACGTGCTCAGAGTGATCTGTAGAAATAGAAATTTTATCTTGCGAATTTCTAGCTTAAGAGTTTCCAATGGCTTTCATCTGCCTTAGAACAAAGCTCTGGGTGGTCTGGCTCCACTTATACCTCTAAACAAATTTTTCCATCTTACACTTAAAATGCTTTCTACGATCCAGCCAATTGCCCTTCTGTAAATGGTACCCTGCTTCCATTTACCTTAGGACTACATTCTTTCTCTGGTTGTTTTAAATCCATTTTTTAGATTGACTACATCCAAAATATACTTGCATAGCTTCCTGAACTTTCCTTAAACTGATTTACCGCTGTATGTAATTATGTTATGTGTGAAATTATTTAATTAATGTCTATTTCCATCAATAAACTATAAGGAAGCAAGTATAATGTGTGCTTTGCACCCTAAGTTATCACCAACGCCTAGCATTTTGCCTGGTGTAAGGTTAATGCTGAAAAAAGCATATTGCTGAGTAAATAAATACTGTGAGTGCTGTAAAGCCATTATTAAAAACCAAGCATGCTGGATTCAATTGCCTATCCTCTTGTGCAGTATATTGTATTGTCCATTTTCCCAGCTTGAAACAATATTTAGTTCAAATACTATTTTACACAACTTCCACCCTACCTGGTTTGGCACATAAAATTATAGTCATCAGAGTGGTCCCTCCTTCTGGGCTTAGAGTGATAAAACATAGCACTCCCTAACTAAAACCCAAGCAGTTAGAGGTTAGAGGGTCCCTTTCCCTCCATGCCTCACAAGATGAGGTGTTGGAGGTACTGCATTTGTTTCCCTCCCCCAGGAAGTAAAATTTCCTATTTCTCATCATATCTAGTGTCCTCTGGCCTGTGGATTCCATTTTACTTTCTGGTATTTTAAAATATTTTTTTAAAAATTACGAAGACTTTGAAAATATTCATTATAATTAAGACCTTTCTTTTGAATAGAGGTTTAATCTATATGGTCTCTATATAAAGTAATGAAACAGTTGTTTCAATAACAAATGAATTTATTTTACTTACTGAACTGATTTTTTGAAATAATTGAATATGTGATTTAGCTCAGTTTTAGAACATAGCATCTAACCTTGAAGGTAGATACAATATTCATTTCTGCATGAATGTATGTTTGTATGTGTACACATATGTCTCGTTAAATTCTATGCCTTCAGGCTCTGTGTAGGATCTTAAACTATACATGTGTCCTATTAGTTGAATTCAAGCCACTCTCCTGCATAAACTATTCTGTTCCATGAAATCCCAATCGACCTCACTTGGTAATTAAGACAGAGTAATGCTATCCTTTGTTGTCTTTTTGTGCATGAGAAATAGCTACTTCTGGCTGAATTTTTAATTTTTATTTTCAAATTTAACATTGTACAGGTTTTATATTTTGACACTTTTCCAAACAAATTTGTGATGTAAAAATAATTGTTTAAATATCATTAGGCAATGTTTAGGCCAAGGTATACTATAATTGGCAAACCCTTACTGAGGTTTTAAGTCATTCAGTAAGTAAAATAAAGTCATTTAATTGAAACCACTGTATCACTGTGTATAGAAACCAAATAGTTAAAGTCTATAACTAAGATAAGGGTCTTAATTGTGATAGTTATTTTCTAAGTATTTTGCAATGTTTATATTGTCAGAAAATGCACATAAACAAAAAATCTATAATTTGCCTGCCACCATAGATAATCAATATTAACACCATATGCATCTATCTGTATTTGTATGTATTATATATATGTGTATGTGTTTCAACATATGTGGTAATTTTTACAAAAATAGTAATCAGAATACGTGTGCATTATCTCCTTCAAAACTTGTCATATACTGTTATTATGCCAATTTAATAATCTACATCATTTTACAAAGCTGAATAGCATAGTACAGTACTTGTTTGAATATACATACTTTCACATCCTCTATTATCATAAAGTGTTTATGACTTTTTGTGTTAATATATAGAACATTTTCATGAACATCCATGAAGCTAAATCTTAGAGCTCCACCTTAACTTAGTCTTTGGGACAAATACCTACAAGACAAAGTAGTAGTCAAAAATTATGCACTGTTTGTGTGGGTTTGGTTAATTCTTCCAGAGTTGCTCTAAATTAGCTAACCAAACAAACAACTAGTAAGCAAATATAATTTAAGTGCCCCCTCTGATTAAAAAAAATATATATTGAGACACTACTATATGTCATACTATTTCTAGAACTATTTCAGGTGATGTGAAGTATGTGAAAGAAACTCTTCACTCTCAGTAGAAGAATAACACAGTATATAACTACAAAAGGAGGGAGCGTCAAAGTATGTTGAAAAAAGTATAACAAAAGTTTAAGAAGAGAGTGATATGAGGGCAATCTGATTAATTAGGAAAGATAATATGAAGGAAATGGTTTTTAAATGAACTTCAGATTTTAAGATTTAGTGAGCTCAGGGTAATCTTCCCAAATGGAGGAAACAGCATCAGCAGAACAGTAATTAGAGCCATATGTGCAGAGCACATTAGAGTCAGGAGAAGATGCATGTGGAGGAATAATCAGGAAGTAAGAACTGTGGAGATGTCGAGGGCATGCTGTGGAAAGTCTAACCCCAGGCAGAGGATGCTGCACTTGATGTCCATGGCAGCTGGGAACCGGAGCAGGTTCTTGAGCAAAGCAGAGGGAGATTTAACAATGCCAGCCTCTTCAAAGTTTATCACCACGAAGCAATTAATTTGACATAAGATGGCAAAGTCAAGACACAAAAGTGTCAGCAGTAGAAATGGCATAAATTTGCATTAGAGATGAATTATTAGAGATTTTTTTTAAGAAATATGAAAGAAACTTCTCATAGCTTTAACACAGGGAATGAAGAAGAAAGAGTCAAAGATGACTTCAGTGTTTCTCTTCTGTGTATCTGAAAGAGAGGCGATGCCTCTTGTTAGAAATGGGGAATTTGGAAGATTCGAACTCCATGAGGAGCATGCATGTGAGCCCAAACTATGTGATAGTCTTTAATTTTCTGTTAGTAGCTCTCCTGGGTATTCTCTGTTTGCTCTCCAGATCGTCTATCCACCCATGACTCTATTCTGCACCCCAGGAGACTAATCTCTATAAATTGCATAAACTAGACTCCCCTGACCTCTGGCTTCAGGTTGGGTTTGAGAGGCTATAGCAGGAGATCAGAAGGTCACCAGAGTCAGACCAAGATGTCTACTGACCTGTCTCCCTCCATGCTAGGCAGCAATCTGATCCTAGTTGTATTGACTACCCTAGTCCACATCTCCTAAACTTGCAGGCTTCTCCAGCAGACCAGAGTGGTAATGGGTGCCTCCTTGTCTTTAGCCCCAGGGCATTTTCACTATCTGTTGGTTTCCATTAGCTTTTCCAACATTTTGTAAAAGGTTTCTTTATTACACACTCTTCAACTACACCTTTTCAGTTAGAGCCATCAATTTCTTGCTGAGGATCTTGAGTGACAAAATAGCCAGGGTGCAGTAGTCCTGAGTTTTTGAAGAAAGGGCTTGTTAATCCATGATGTGTGACATGCCACACTGCAAATGTTGGATAATCAGAGAGAAGAGGCTCAAGTACAAGAAAGGGGATGTAATCTCTTTGATATGAGCTCACTACATTTGGCAATAATTACACAGCAATAGTTAATCAGCATTTTCAGAATGGAATTATACTTATTTTTCTCCCTTATAGGGAATATCCCTTTTATAAAGAATCCTTAAAATTTCAAAATGGGACAATATGTTAAACAAAATTTTTTATAGTTGACAGCTAAGAGCTGGCAAAAGATACACAATTCAGAACCACACTAGTATTTTGCTTTCAACTCAAATTGCTATTGGAAAAGAAGCTCCAACTCTGGGAAAATATGAGGCAAAACCACAAGATACTGGGGTAAGGCTAGATGCTGTTGAAAATAAGCATAATGATCTTATTATCTGGGATTTGAATTGGAAAAATATATGCATGTGCAGTAGCTTTGTTAGTTTAATAGCACCATAGTGAGATTTTTTTTCCAGCATGAACAATAATCATAAGCATCATAAGGAACTAGGCAAAAGTCTCAGCTTGACAATATATGTGTATTTTTAAAGTGAATAGACAGAGATTTGAAAATGAGATCAAGGTGAAATAAACGTTACTCAACATTCTTGATTAGAGTAAAACAGAGTAGGTTTTAATAGAGTAGATTGGTTTGATTTCTCTTCTTTGTAGCAAGTAATTTCATTAATTTATCAACAAATAGTTATTAGCACCTAGCATGTGCCAGGCTCTGTCCTAGGCACAGAGAATGTCATAGTTAGAAAGTCCAATGATGTCCTTCTACTGCTGGATCTGAGACTCACTCAGGGAAGGCAGAAAACTGAAACAAACAGACCTATTACAGATAAGCCTCTGTTATGGAAAGGAAACAGGATGCTATATGCTCATGAAAGATATAAAGCTGTATCCACAAGTGCTCCAGCCATATACCAATCTACTGATGACAGTGAAGTCTGTGGTCAAATAAACCTATCCTGGAGTCAAACTGCCTAGGTTTAGGTTCCCAGTCTCCCACCAATTAGCCAAGTGACTTCAGGCAGGATACTTATCCTCTCTGTTCCTCACATTCTTCATCCTTAAAATGTGGTAAAAACAGAATCTACTCCGTAACTGTGACCTAATACGTGTGTAGTTTGTAGAAAAATGACTGGTGCATAGTATTTTTAGCTGCTTTTAATATTAAAAAAGTCTTTCTTACATCCCAGAAGCTTCAAAATAGTTTGGGTCCATATTTTGCTAATCCCCAAATAATGAGATGATTCTAGTAAAGGTTCAATATGTATCTGCTAGTATTATCAGCTAGTTGAGTGAACACGGAGATAAACTCGTTAGAAAATTTGAAGTCAACGTTTACTGTCATGTCTCTAAGACTAGACCAACTAAAACAAAGAAACCTCTGGTTAACAATCATAATAATAAACAGCACAGCATAACGATGTTGCTAATGATGCCTGCTATTGTTTCTCGGCCATTTATTACTTGGCTAAGCAAATGTGTATAAGCTACTTACATCGTTAATTTGCCCAGTGACTCTGTCATATTTCTCATTTTATACGTGAGGGAAATAAAGCTCTGGGAGCACCTAGCCAAGAGCCTGGCACAATAAGTTTCAAACACTTATTTGTATTAATTATTAATCCAATTTATGTTCTTTTTTATAATCAATTACTGCTATTTAAAGCAGTTTAAAGAAGTTTTATAAATAGGTATCAAGTTTCTGCTTGTCCTCTGAAATTAGTTATATTGATTTCTGGGGTGTTGCCAGGGAGAAAGAAAAGGGGAGACTTGCACATTGGTGCAAATTTAGTATCTACTAGAGTAATTCTGATGTGCAAACTAGGGAACACTTACCTAAGCACTGTTACACATTATCTTATAGAAAAAAATAGCACGATACTAATAAAACTGTACACTCTGTAGAATGAACTGTTTTTTCTCAGTGAATAAAACACATAACAGCAAGCAATACGTGTAATGTTCCCAAACCGTTATTTAAATTAACAATAATAATGATAATAGCATGAGACCATTTTATAATTACTGAACAAACAGAAATAAATTCTCTACACAGATGTCTCATCTTGATGCTTTACTTATAAACTGCAGATGAGAAGCACTGTCATTCTGAGTTCACTGTAATTTTTAAAACAGTATTTGCAAAACATTATTACATATGTTCAGATCCTAGAAGACTAACAGGACAGCTTTGACTGTGATAGAAGAAAATACGTGCAGCGTTTTGATGTAATTCATTTAAAAGCTTTTAAATCTTTTGTTTCACACACAAGGATTCCCTTACCCCATGTGAACTCCTCCTCTGGACAAAACAGAAGAAGTTCATGAATTTCTTCCCTGATGGAGTCTTTCTATAAGAATATTCTCCCCGGGAACACAGACATTATCATTCTAGCTACAATTACGTCACTCCTATCTGTCTACGTGTTTTTAATTCATTGGAGAATGCAGAAATTCCATGAATGGGGGAAAAACAGATAGGAAATGTGGAGAAAGGAAGAACCATTATTTTAAAACCAAAATTCTATAATTACACTCTCAAAATTGGTAGAGACCTTAAAAGTTACTTTTCTCACGCTTATCTAATAGATGAATCCCCTTGCGATAGATACCACGGGCATCCAGAATTTGCCCACAGCATCTCACTACCTTTCTTAAGATGCCCCATGGCATTTTTGAAAGATTGCAATTGAAAGAAGAAAAAATCCAAATGTTGACACAAAATCCAGCTCCCTACAGTTTCTACTGCAAATTCTTCTCTTTGTTGTGAAATCCCCTTTTCCCATCTTGAATCATTACAGCTAACCAACCACTGAGACTTACTAGGTGCCAGTGCTCTGCTGTACATTTTAATCTTCTAAAACACCATCTGAGGAGGTACAATTACAATCGTCCATTTTGCAGAAGGAATGCTGAAGCAGAAGCTAGTTGAGTAGCATGCAGCTGGTAAAGTGCAGAGATGCAATTTGACCTTCTGTAAATTCAAGCTCCACTTCCTTAGCCAGTATTCTTTATAGGAGAGATGGAAAGCCGCAGTGTGAGCTATTGGTTCATTCACTTACCTGTTTATTCATCAAACATATATCTAGTACGTACTATGTGCTGAGGATGTCAACATGCTTAGAAAAAAAATGGAATGTTCATGTAGATTATCTTTGAATAGCTAGGTCATATATAATTTTTATTTTGCTAAGTTTTTCTTACTTTTTAAAATTTAAAATAATGAGCACATATTACTGTGTACTAAGAAAAATACAAATATATTTTTAAAGCAAAGAATAATGATAGTAGAAGGCAGAGTTGGAAAGGAGCATTTTGGAATCTCAAAGTTAGCCTTCTGCCTTGCAGTAAGGACTGTGAAAGACAGTTCTAGAACATGTCTAAATATAGTACAGTACTCTGAATATTGACCACTCAAAGATATCAGATCCTAATCCCTGGAACCTGGGAATGTTACTCTCTCAGGAGAAAGGGTCTCTGCAGATACGATTAACTTAATGGTCCTAACAGAGAGTTATCCTGGATTATCTGGGTGGAACTTAAATCCAATCACAAGTGCCCCTATAAGTACTAGACAGAGGAGTTTGATGCACACACAGAGGAGAGGGTGACGTGAAAAGGGAGGCAGAGATTGGAATGACACAGTAACCAACCAAGAAGTGCTGACTGTCACCAGAGCTGGAAGAGTTCTGGCCTAGAGCCTCAGTGGGGATTCTGTCCTGTGTATACCTTGAGTTTGGACTTTTGGACTCCAGAACTGTGGGAAAATAAATGTATGCTATTGTAAGGTACCAAGTTTGTGGTAGTTTGTTATGGCAGCCGAAGGAAACTAATACATATAAATGTTTTGAAACAAACTCTCCAATGACCCTTATAAACAGCTGACATTTCAAAAAAAGTCCACTGTTAATTCTCAAGTGCTGGTAAGTGGTGCCTAAATTTTAATTAGCCAGTGATTTGGGGACAGAATCCACAGTGTGCAAGGCACTCAAATAGGTGGCAGCCAAAGAAAATCCTTCCTCACCCAACTCTTCACTCTCAGGAGGGACCGACTGAACCGGTGTCACTGCATGTCCTTGGAATCCCAGGAGAGGATGTCTACAGCAAGGTTAAGAGTCTTTATTTGGAAATGACTAAGGTCGGTTGCTAACCCTTCTCAACTAATTACTGGGACCTTACGCTTTTATTTCATGTCCAACAGTGTGCACTATTTTACAACATTTATTATTTCTCAATTATGAAAAGAAATGTCAGTTGCTCCAGGGGTAGTAAATGCCAAAGGTCTGAAGCAAAGTCTATGGCAGTAGAACAGAAAGGGAAAAAAAATTTTTAGAGTTTACTTCTCACTATGAAAGAGAAATATAAAGAGCAAAAACAGTCATGGCCATACAGTGTTTGTTATGGGAAGATCTGGAATCCAAAGAGAAGGGTCCAGTAAGTCATTGTCAACGTCAGAAAGTTGATAATAATTACAATTTCTGCTTAACCCTTTATCTTAATTAACTAATAAATCCTTTGTATGCTTAAAAAATAAAGTGGAAAGGATCTAGGTTTAACCTTGGAAGAAACTGTATAATAGCTAAATCTATATACTAAAATAAGCTGGGATGCTGAATAAAGGGATCTTGTTCGTGTTTTAACAACCAAGTAAAATTGTTTCATAGTTGGCTTAGTAACTTTCCAAATATTTAAACCTAAAATTGAAGAAAAAAATTAACCTAGAGAAAAAAAGTCATTAGCAAGAAAAAAGCAACGTAGGACTTAATCACACAGTTGCTTTTGACATTCTGAACTTTTTTAAAAACTCCTTTGGCTTACAGGACACCTATTTTTCTTGGCATTCCTCTACTTCTTTGACCTACATTTAATTATGTTCTATATAATTCTTAAAATTTGTGCTGAAATTACAAATACAGTGTGATATTTATTCCTATAAAGATAATATGCTTTTGCAAAATCACGTAAGTTTGACAATATATTCTGTTAGTAAGGAAAATAGTACCCTCAGACATTGGTGATAGGAAGGTAAAATGGTAAAATTTATATAGAGGGCACATTGACTCTATTTCTCACACCCATGCACATAGAAATGGCTTATTTGCAAGGTCACTTGCATTACAAATAGCATTATTTGTAATAACAGGATTGAAAATAACTCAAGTGTCTATTAATGAAAAATTGGCTGAGTAAATGAAGATATACCTGTATAAGGGAGTATTATGCAGCCACAAAAATAAATAAACTACATCTATTAGAGAATATATATGAGAATATATATTAATAGCTCTCTGTGGGATATATTATAAAGAGAAAGAGGGATAGCTTGATTTAGAAATAAGCATTAAGTATGCTATATTTTAAGCAAGAAAGAAATAATAATAAGAACATATATTTGTATTTGCTTTTATTCACATAAAAAAGCATGGGGAAAATATACATGACGCTAATCAAAGCAGTCATCTGTATATACGTACCTCAGTGTTCATAACAGCAGCATTATTTACAATAGCCAAGATATAGAAGCAACCTAAGTGTCCATCAACAGATGAATGGATAAAGAAGTTGTTGTATTTATATATATGTACACACACACACATACACACATACACAATGGAAAGCTACTCAGACATAGAAAAGAATGAAATTTTGCCACTTGCAACAACATGGATAGACCTAAAAGGTAATATGCTTAATGAAATAAATCAGACAGAGAAAGACAAACACTATATGTTATCACTTAAATGTGGAATCCAAAAAATAAGACAAGTTAATGAATATAACAAAACAGAAACAGACTTAAAGATACGGAGAACAAACCAGTGGTCGCCAATGGGGAGAGGGAAGCTGGGAGGGGCACAATAGGGGTAGGGGATTAAGAGGTACAAACTGCTATGTATAAAATAAATAAGCTACAAGGATATAACATACAGCATAGGGAATACAGTCAACATTTTATAATAATTTTAAACAGAATATAATATATAAAAATATTGAATCACAGTGTTGTACACCTGAAACTAATTTAACATTGTAAATCAACTATACTTTAATTTAAAAATAGTAGTTATCTATAGGGAGTATGTGTGTGGAGGGGAGAACAAGGATGGATGGGAAGTAAGGCTTTTCAAGTAAACCTTTAATATAGTTCTGATTTTGAAATGATATGAATGTTTTATCTACTCACACATTAAATTTAAAATGAAAACAATATGCAGAGAAAAAACAAATTTCACAAAAACACTAACATGTTATATAGTTGAAATTTTAAGCATTCTTTATACTTTTTTCCTCCAGAATTTCTACATTGCAAGAATATTACTTTTTTGATATAAAAATAAGCCTTTTTGTGTTTGAGTTTAAGTTCATTCACTCATAGTGTTAAAGATACAGCTATTGGGCTCTATACATATTTTTCTAGACATACTAAGGTAACTTGGAACAGAGAACCTACAGGGAGTATGAGCCTAGGTGCAATTTAAAAAAAAAGTCTCATATCCAAGTTTCTTTGATAATGTGTGTCTGTGAATATTTTTAATTTAATTTTGCCCTTCCTTGGAAAACAATTCTTCTCACTTAGCAAAATAATCTCAGGGGAAAATATCAGTGACTAAAGTTTTGGATTCAGTAGTCTGATATTTTTAATCTCAGAAGTTTCATTGATTTCATAGTTGTTCTCAAACAGTATCTCACAGTATGCATGTTCCTGGCTCATGCCCCAAGCTCAGATGTCACTGATTTCTTTATCTTAAAAGTATTGACTTGGCTTCTATGATTAAGAAGCAAAGTGTTTCAATTCTAAATATTCATGTTCACCATGCCTCTGTCAGATTGACCACAGACAAAGTAGTAATCCAATTAAAATCTAGGTTAATTTGCAATAGTGAAAATTAATATAATAATCTTTCCACTTCTAAAATACATTAAGTAGAAATTGTTGTTTTTCTTGACAGTTATTTTAACATGCTTTGATTTCCTGCACAAAGAAAGCACTGTAACAAAACACAATTAACCAGCAAGGCCAGATATCATGACAATAATACAATCATAATGCAACATGAATTTTTATTGCATTTCTTCTCTAGGTCAGATGATGTTTTGTGTGCTGAAGATATAGCAGCATAGAAAGTAGATAGTGACTCTGTTCTCATGAAGCTTATAATTTAATGAAGGGAGAAATACATACATCCAACCATACATAAATTTTAAATCACAAGGGGATTATTAAATGATGTAAAATGTTGTTGTAGTTAATTAAAAGAGGGTGTTTTGTGTGAAAGTGCTTGGGTGGCTCATTTGGAATGACTGTTCAGAGAACTTTCTGAGCAGGTGATGTTTTATCTGAGCTCTAGATGCTAAGAAAAGTCCCTCCAAGTGAAGACGAAGGGGAGAATGGTTATATCTGAGAGGAAGGCAGGCGTGATCAGGTCCTGCTTTATAAGCTAAGGTTGTGTTTGAGTCCTTACTCTATGTGCAGTGAGAAGCCATTGAGGGATTTTGAGCATGGTAACATCTGGTTTGTATTTTCAAAAGAACGCACTGGCTATGACTAGAAAATGGATTGTAGAGGGACAAGAATGTAAGAAACCCAGACTATCAGGACAGTGAAGGCCAGTGGCCATTAAGATGAAGAACAGTGATGTTATTTGGATGATGTCTTGGAGGTAACCAGTAATTGGTAATGTGCTGCATGTGGGGCTTAAAGAAAGAAGGGAGACAAGAATAATGCCTAGAGCAGTGTGTGAGTACTGGAGCAATGGATGATCTCAGACACTATGATGGGAAGGTAGAGGAGAGAAGAAACAAGATTGCGGGAAAAATCAAGAGTTCACTTTAGGCTCTATTCAATTTGAAATGTCCATTAGATGTACAGCAAAATGAGAAGCAGGATTTTGATATATGAGTCTCAAGTTCTAGAGACAGATCCAACTGGAGACTTAGTTTTAAGAGTCATCAGACTATCAATTGCATGTGAAGTCAAGAAATTAATTAGCATAATTTATGGAGAAAGTGTAGACGGGTTAAAGCAGGTGATCAAGGGAAGATCTCCAGAGCACACCAGCCTCTAGAGGACCTACAATGGAGAGGGGACCAGAAAGAGGACTGAGAAGTGAGGCCAGAGAAGGAGGGGCTGGTGCAGGATCCTGAAAGCTGTGGCAAGAAAGGGCTACGAGAAATGATCATCTGTAGCCAACGCCCTGAGCAGTCAAGTGAGAGCATAACTAGAAAACTGACTAATAGCTTTGGCCAAGAAGCTATTGGTGAATGTGATAAAGGTAAGACCCATGAAGTGGTAGAAAACCAAGCCCAGTTCCAGTGGGTTGAAGAAGGAACCTGAGATGAGAATGTGGAGACAGTTATTACAGATAATCCTTCAAAACATTTCAATTCATCAGTTTCTTCTTAATTATATGTGAAAGATCTTAACTCTCTTTTGTTTTTCCCATTTGTTTTTAGATCCTTAGTTTTGTTTTCACTGAAGCAGGAGGAAGGATTATACTCATAAAGCTGTTAGCTGTAGTATTCTTATTGCTTTAATCTTTGATTTATTTGTATTTTATTTTTACTTCATTTCAAATTCATTAACTTAGTTTCTTAGTACCATTTAGTGTATAGTTCTTCCTGTACCAATAAATGTGAAATGCAAAATCATAATCATAATCATAAGAAGAAGTTTTGATGTGAAATGGAGCAGACAAATGAATCAGTAGCTAAAGAAAAATGCAGATACCAAGGTGTCTTGTGTTTTGTTTTATTTTGTTTTAGAGAAGGATATAATAGAGTCTATTTATGTGCTGCTGGCAATGGTTCAGAGAAACTGAACAATAATCCCAGAACCATTTATTGAGACATAATGTCTTTTCCCAACTGATCTTCCTATGTCGGTTGTGCTATTAAATTACTTTTCATAGATGTGAGGATCTATCTTTAAGTTATTAATTCTGCTCAATTGGTCAATTAGTATATCCTTGCACCAATCCTACAATATATTAATCATTGTATCTTCACATTTGATAAGGCAAGTCTTGTTTCATGCTGCTTCATCAGAAATGTCATATCTATTCTTGGCTGTTTATACCTCCATATAAATGTGAACCTGCTTGTCAATACCTCCTTCCGAAGTATCCTGCTAGGATATTTATTGGCACTGCGTTGAATCCATAGGTCATTGCCTTCCTACAATATTAAACCTCCTGTAATATTAATAGAGTCTTTACAGGGTTAAGACTTCCAATTCATAAAGCTATTGTATTTCTCCATTAATATAGGTTTATTCATGTATTTCTAAAAATGATTATAATTTGTATATTTTGTATCTGTATGCATATATACAAATTTGTATTTGTATATATATATTTGTATACCTACAGTATATATATTTATATTAGTATATTTTGATATACCTTGTATATTTTCATGATCTTAAAATGGCATTTAAAATATGTTTTTGATTTTTTACTGCTATTTTATGGAAATGTGTATTAATTTTGTATACATCAACCTTGCCAAAACTCCCTTATCATAAGATATTTCGGGGTTTCTAGACATGGATATTGCCTATAAATAACGGCAGTTGTGTATCTTCTGCTCTGATCCTATACATCTTCCTTTATCTTACTGGGTGCTGACAAGGACCCACTAATCAAACAGTGAACTGATGTAATGATAACAAATATTCTTAACTTAATTCTGGTCAATGTGTCATTAACTGTGATGACAGAGGTTTTTAATAAGCTATTCTTCATTACTTTCAGGCTCTTCTCTTCTATTCCTAATTTGCTAAGATTTGTTTCGTCTTTAATATCATGAATAGACACTAAATTTTATTAAAACATTTTTGTATCTATGGAAATAATCAGGTTAATTTTCTACTGTAACTTAATATAATATTAATAATTAATTCTTAAATTTAAGTGAAGCCGAGCTGATGCTATATTTATACAATATTTCATTTCCCTCCTGAGCACACTGCAAGATTTCATTTCCCACTCACTCTTGTATTTAGATGAGATCATGTGACTGAGTTGTGACCAATAAATAGCAGATTGGCAAAAGTGATGTATTTCCAAACTTGGCTATAAAACGTCCTGAGTGATCTTCCTCTCTGTCTGTTCCAATTTGTATAGCTGGAAAAACGTGTCCTTAAATTATAAAGCTACAAACTAAGTGTGTTTAATCCCAGACGTAATTGTGTATAGTATGTATGTATACAAACACACAGAGATATGTATGGATGTGTGTGTGTGTGAGGTTCTCCTGGAACAGTCTTCCCACCAATGCTTGGAGAACACCATCATTTTATGAGAGCTCTAAAACTTTCAGGAAACCATAATATCACAATGGCTACTACTTGAATTTTTCTGGTGGTGACAATGCATTACTAAGACAGGAAGCATAGTAGTGTCACTGAAGGAATCTGAGCCCCTAAATTGTCATGGTTCCTTAAGATGTCAAGAGTAGGGCCATATTTTACTGCTCTATCCCCAATAGTTTAGAAGATATCAGGCATATAGAATACAGATAATAGCTATACTTGAACACATGAAGCCACCTAATCTTTTGGTGAGTTTCATTACCTATAACATAGGGATACTTAAAAATATAGTACATACTTGAACTAATACAGAGGATGCTTTGAAGATTAAAATTAAATAAGGAATGCAGCATTTGTAAACTGTGACATGCTATAAAAAGATAATATTACTTTTTCTTTTATTCTCCCAAGATAACTCATTTTGTCTAATAATAATAGATACTCAAGGATAAAATTGGTTTTCCTAGGTGACTTGAGCTCCGTTTCATCAGAGGAATTCAAACATGACCTGAGAAATCATGTAGTGGAGTTGATAGGAAGTTGTGTGCCCTTTGACTTCCTGATTTAAGGCTCCTTTCCAATAGGGAGACACCATGATTTAAGGGAGCAGGAAGGTGAGGGAAACATGCATTCACTGGGATTTCTTTAACTAGAGAAAGCAATAAAGAGTACAGGCTTTAAATTCTGACTTCCACATTCTAAACATATGACTTGGATAAAATTATTATAAATATTTGTACCTCTGTTTTCTCATTAGTAAAATGGATTCAAAAAAGAGCTTTCTATATTATTCATAGGTTTAAATAAAATTATGCATATGAAGTGTTTAGCACAATACCTGATGTATGGTTAGGCATCAAGAAATAGTAGCCATTATTAAGATTGTTTTTCATCTAAGTCTAATTTGGTAATACATTGGGTACAGGACAGAGCTTTAACTCAATAAATATTATCTATCACTGTTTATGTCTGTAGTCTAATAGAACAATACATGTTGAAAAGTGATCATACATATATATAGATATAATGTTTCTCAAAGTAATATACATTGAAGAATAAACGAGGCCTGAGCAACATACTGGTTGATACATCTGTGAGTTTTCAGGTTCACCTTCCTGGGAAGTTTTCTTTGGCAAACTGGGAAATGAAAACCAGCAAGCCTCTGACCTGGAACTTGGCAGAGTTCTAAACAACAATTTCCTCGGCTCACTCAGGCCATTATGCCACCTACTAACAACAGGCAGGTGGAGATTAGGAAAAAAGAAAGTCTATTTCTCTTTTTTCCTAAAAATTATATAATTAACTATTAATTTATGACATAAGTCAGATACTCAGAACTCAGGGTGCAATAGTCATGCTGGCTTCCTTTTCATTCCAGTCAAGATAATCAACTATCAATTTTGTACCAGAGGCACTGGTGACCTAATTTTTGGATAAGACAATAAATCGTTCAACTTTACTAATGTTCATTAAATCTTCTTTTTCTCTCAAAAAATATAGCTTATGTCCTACAGATATCTCCAAAGGGTAGAAACTATCTTCAACTATTTCTATTTTTAATGAAAACTAAAAACGTGTAGGTAATCACCGTTTGTGGTTACCTATGTGTTTATCCAGTACTTTCTGAGAATCTAAAATCTCAATTTAAATCTAGTTGTATTTTATGATTATTATAGCCATCAAAGTATAAGAATCTATTGGAAACCGTAAGTTTGTTTTCTATCTGTGAGTCTATTTCTGTTTCATAAATAAGTCCATTTGTGTCATTTTTTAGATTCCATATACAAGTGTTATCATAAAATATGTGCCTTTCTTTGTATTATATATGCATAACTGAATCGCTTGCTGTATAACAGAAATTAATACAACACTGTAAATCAACTATACTTCCATAAAAAAGAACCATATTGGAAATATTTGTCTACACATAGTGAAAACAAAAGTTAAAGAGGTAACAGTTACCTCTTAGATAGACAAAATAAAACACTATTTCAGAAAGCATAAGGAAAGGTTCCAAATTTCTCTGCTGAGGAAAATAAAAAAGTACCAACAAATCATTTGTATTTCTGCATTCTCTTTACCCACAAACCGTACAAAAAATATTTCCTTGCATGCATTTATAGCAGTAGTATTAAGAAAGAAATTTGAATTTTAAAGATATAAACAAAAAGAGGTACTCTTAATATATCTCAAAAGACTTCTTTTTGAAGAGCACATGTTTGGGTGAAACATATGTTCTATGTCTAGTGAAAATCTGTTTTCACTAGATTTTCTAAAATAATGGCTGTTAGTCATAGAAAAATATTGAATTAAAAGTAGACTCTATAATACAGTTCTTCATTATGACAGATGAATTTTAGTAAGCAAGGTAGCATTTTATGTTAGCATTTGTTCTTAACTAGAAAATTTCACAGTATATTGTGACAAAGCAGGACCCTAAGGGGCTTTCCTGGAACAGACACCCCTGCAATCCAGAAAGACAAGAAAAACAAAACACAAATGGTGCCTCCAAAACTAAATGCTGGCATCCAAAGAAACAAAGAATCGGTTCACAAATAGGGTAGAAGTCCAACAGCTATTCCTCTCTCCAACACAGTACCCCACAACAACAACAAACAAACAGGCTTATTCTGCAGAGGAAAAGCCCAGGGTGCAGAGGAAGGGAGTTTGGGGTTGTAAATACCAAAGTGATTCAGCTTCCTACATCGAGTCCATCCACTCCCAAATGTCTGCCCATTAGCAGAGACAGACCAAAACCAGAGCCTTGTTTCCTTCAGCATAGAATTGAAAGTGCTGTGGCCCAACAATGCCTGGTCAGTGGTGAGCACTTGGGACTGTCCCTGAGACAAAGGTGCTCAGGCAGCTGCTGGACAGGATCCAAGAGCCACAGCTGGTGGGGGAGGGCTGATGTGTCAAGGGCAAGACACATCAGGACTTCAGTCCCACCTGGGGTGCCAAAATTGTTACCAAACCAAACTTGGGTCGGCTTGCCCATGTACAGTAAAGCCAATCTACTGACACTGGGTGGTGGTGAAGGGAAGTGCAGCGTTTACTGCAGGGCACCAAGCAAGGAGTTTGGGTCTTTTAATTACTAGCTACCTGGACTCCTTGCTTGGTGTCCTGCAATAAACACTACCCTTTCCTTTACCACCACCCAGTGTCAGTAGATTGGTTTTACTGCCCGAACAAGGAGACCCAAGTTTGGTTCAGTAACATATTCAGCCATTTCTATTTAATAATAAAAAATACATTTTATTTGATTGTCTTTAAAATATACCCAGTGATTCAACAACAGATGCCATATTTGACAGATTTGGAGTCCATCCAAGAATTTTTCTAATGGAAATTTGAGAGGTAACCTGACCCCTAAATTGATTTTTATATCTATATATCACATAATCTTAGAGCTGGAAAGTACTTTAAAATTACTCAGTTCATTATCCTACAAAATACCTCAATTCTGTGTCATTCATCTTCCGCTGATCACTCCAGTGAAAAGGCTCTTATTACTTCTTGAGGAAGTTCATTCCATAATGGTGGCCTGTAGTCCTTTGCAAGATGTGCTTCACAGCCAACTAAAATCTGACACTTGAGAATCTCTGCTGCCCTCCAGCCCCCAAAACATCTGACTGATAATGTCCTCTGGCTCTAGACATCTCTGAAGACAGCTAGGATCCCAACACTAAGTCTCTCCTCCCCTGTTTATATATTTTTTAATCCACTCAGAAAGGTTAGTGTCCAAACACCTCATCATCCATACAGCCTACTCTGAATCCAAGCTTGTTTGTCATTAACTGTTAAGTCATGGTGATCTGAACCCAGTACTTCATATGAAGAGCCACTGAGCAGAAACTAAGAGCATGAGTCAGACAGATTTTGCTTACATATAAGCTCTGCTCCTTGTGGAACAATCTTAGCCAAGTTCTTTATCCTCACTGTGCCTCAGTCTCTCCATCTGTAATACTAGCAACTGACTTACAGAAGAGCTTACCACAATGCCTGCACATGGTAAGTAGACAAAAATGCTAATTTTTAAAAATATTGGACTATAATCTTTTATACTTGGACAGTGTAATTCAACTAAGGGGGTCTAACACCTGCTAACACTGCAGGTGTTCTGATTATGTTGTTGTTGCTTCCAGAGAGTATATGGTCACTCTCACATGAACTTTTATATCCATGCAAGTAATAATATTATATTCATTCAAGTAATGATTTAACCTAAATGTATAAATATCTTTTTTGTATATTATATGTATATTCACACATTTTCTTTGCTAAATCTTCTTGTTAATATGGGTTAAGAAAATAATTTGGGGGTAAAGCATAGTATCTATCATTATGTAAATTTTACAGTCTACAAAGAATTTTAAAATATATCACCTTGTTTAAACTGGGCAAAAATCTCATACTTTATTAATTTTATAATTAGCATATTGACATTTAACATCTTTTACCTGGGATATATATTAGAGACAAAGGAAGGTCATAGTTTAAATTACAGTGTTTGATTCTACTTAGTGATGCATAAACTAACTGGATGCTTTACATTTGATGTGGCTTTATATTAACTGAAATATGGTTTAAATGTGAAGAATAGGTACATTCATCATAGGAACAACAAAATCTAAAGAAAATTATTTAGCAAACTTCTCTCCACTTTTCTAAGTAATTGTGGTCTATTCAGGGCTGCCCACACACTCCACACTTTAAACACTTATTGGTCACCCCCTTTGTCAATAAATTAAATTACCTTATAATGCTTGCTACTTTTTAAATAATGTTTTATCTCCTTGTTTATACTTTCAAAAATACTTACGAAGTTTTACTAAATGCCAGACATTTTTCTAGGGGTTGAAAATATAGTACTTAAAAACAAACAAAAGGAAAATACAAAGCAACAAAATAAAAGGCATATCTTGTTTGTAGAGTTTACTTTGTAATGAGGGAGAGACATACATACGTGTGTAATATAGCACCGAGTGTTAAAGTTTTAAAGGTATTTTTAAATAATTAAGGATAAAGAACTGAGTGTCATACTTTTAACCCCTCCACAGGTCATAACACATTGCCTTCTGCAGAGTAAATGGGCAATACACTCCATACTTTATGATGGCCCATTTGGCAAGTCACATTTGCATACTGCCCAACTTCCCCTGTCACTGCCTTACTTTCTCTTATTTCTCTTATCGCCTCCATTCCATAGGTATCTTACACATTCTCTCACAACCATCAATAAATTTTAACTCATAGGTAAGGGGCTTGATATCATTAATTTAACACATTCTCATATGCATTTATAAAACCTAACTAGAAGAAGAAATGGTTTTATTGACTCAAAGGCTGGGAGCCAAAATGGTAGAAGGAAGTGCATTATTAAAGACTTATATACAAATACATATACAGTGAATCTACTCATAATCATCCCCAAATTGGAAATAACCCAAATGTCCTTCAGCAGGTGAACGGATAAACAAGCTCTGGTCCATCCATATAATTGAATATTACTCATTAGCAGAAAGAAAGGAGCTAAGGAAAACACAGAACAGCACAGATGAATTTCAGGTGCATTATGTTTAGTGAAAGAAGCCAGGCTCAAAGGCTACACGCTGTAGACTGCATTTATATTTGGAAACGATAAAACAATAGGAGCAGGAAAAATACCATTTGTTACCAGGGGCTGAAGGTGAGGGAGGGGAAGGCGGCGAAGGGGCATGAGGGAATTTTGTGGGGTGATGTAACAATCTTATGCTTTGATTGTGGTGGTGATTGCATAACTGTATGTAAATTATACCTCATAATCCTGATATTTAAAAAAATTCAGCGTCATTGATGCTCTGGGGGATTGGAGGGCTTCCCACTGCGCCAGTCCAGCCAAAAACTGGACTTCACCCTTATCCTGGTGTTCAGCCCCACCTGCAGTCTCACCCCCTGATCCTGAACTCCTTATCCAATGATACCCTCTCTACACATTTGCCCGTAATCTATCCCATGCCCCATGCAACGGTCCTGTGAATTTCTCCTAACAAGAATGCCCAAGTCCTCTTTTGCTCTTTATTCTCATCCAAGTACCATGCTTGAAGACAGGAGTTATGAGCATTATGCATCTTTGTAAGCCTCTCCACAATATCTATCACACTCCATGCAGAGGAAATAGTAGTGTCTTTCAGATGGTAACAACTCTAAAATATTTGTAGAATGTGTGAATGAATAAATAAACGGATAAGCATGTGAATGAATTCCTTATATAACAAAGGCTCTTGGTGACCAGGCAACTCTAATTTCAATGATTCAAAAAGAACAATGCCTCAATAGGATCTGTTTTTAACATAAATGGAAGATTAAATTTCCTTCTTCCCAGCTTCATTTTTGTCAACAATGACCCAGTTATCTCTGTCATAATCTTGGTTGGATCTTTAGGTTTTTTTAATTCATTTTTCTCCCTCATCCTATCAATATGCAGGTTACTCTTTTCTGTTACTTCCCACATGGTTCTCTGTAATGCTCTCACCAGCACATTCTGCCCTACATCTCTGTCCATTCACAACCAACCTTACACAGAGCAAAGATGGGTCTTCTCCATCACCACAGTGAACACATCTTAAACATTTCAGACCCAACATGTAGCCTTCAAGGGTCACCTAGATGAAGTTAAAACTTTGCTTATGTTCATTCACAGGCTGTAAATGAAAATTGAGTGGGTGTGTGATTGGAGCGACTTGAATTGCAATACACAGACACACAAAGTCACATCAAAGTAAGCATCATCCACATTTTAGAATATTGGAAGCTGAGTTTAAATTTTCAAAACTGTGTACAAATGATGCTGTAAACATGAACCTAATCTTGACAAACTAGTCATGTATTTTGAAAACAGTCTCAATTACAGTACGTCAAAACTCACAAATCCCCAAGGCAAACAAAACAAAACAAAAAGTAAACATTTGTCTTTTTGCTTTTTGCATTACACTGAATAACTCATTGACAATCTGTTAAGAAAAAAATTGAAAAGGACTAATTATTTTGATTGTGTCAAAATATATATCTGTTTTTATAAGTTAAAATCTATAAAAACACTAATATGTAAATGGATATTGAAGTGTTTCAGTTAAAATACGTTTAAGAAATATATCTTATTAAAACAGGTATCAATACATTATTAATTATTAATAAGGTTGACATCTATTTACTTTGGTGCCTGAAATAATCATTTTAATATATGCATTATCCTAATTTCAAGGAAACTGCATTTGTGCAAATATAACGTACATCTGTTTCTCTTAGCCCAAAAAAGAAAAGTAGATGTTAAGAATTTGTTTCACTTCTCTCTTTCATTGTCTTTTCACCAAAACGTAAAAGAACATTTCCTTTTTTAAGTTCCTCCTCTCCTTTCATCTTATCATAGCCTCTCATGTAATAGATTCAGAGAGAGAGAAGCTTTACTACACATGGGTGGGTGTGCACATTTTACTCACATTCGTTCTACCCAGAGAGAGAGAGAAAATGAGAGAGACATAAATTCACAGGCCAACTGGAGTTGGGTGCAGATGAAATAACCTTTCAGAAGGAGAAATGTGCACCCATGGGACTGACAGTCATTTGAATGGCCTTCTTTAGACTGAGGAACTAGATCCAAACCTCTGGTTATTCTGCCCTCGCAGACGAGACATGAAGGAAGTGTGATCTGACCACACTGCAGATGGTTTGGGTTATCAGTTTTCAAAAAAGAATTTTATTAAATCCTCTTACCACATGTTTTCAGCCAGCTGGAGCCCCTATTTCATTGTACAAGTACATATAGTACACACGTGTGTGTGCGTGTCTCTATACGCATCTCAGTGTCACTAGCTCAACAGTTTGTGCTAATGGGAGAGTTTACAAGGTTCTTGAACATCTGTCAGGACCACCCAAGAAATTCTCCATCTTAAAAAGAGGAAACTGCAATCAACCAAAACCTGACCACATAAAATTTGTAATGCAAAAACAGACTTTCCCTTTTATGACAACTGTTCCAAATTCTTGACTGACTGATGTTATTTATTTTATAGTAGGATGCAGCTATGCAAAAGGTATAATTGTTTTTTAAAGATGTAAACAAGAAAACAGCAAAAAGTAGCTAATTGCTATTAGGCAGCGGATACAACAAAGAGATAACATGATCATGAAGATAAAGGAGGCTTAAAGTCGAGTGTGGCGGTACATAAGAAGAAATATAAATAGCAATGGACACAGAGATAACAGAAGTGGTCATTTCCTTAGCTCCTCTTTCTGTAAAACTTTAAAGCTCTTGAAATTATAGTAACAGGCTAATAAAATACTCAAAAGATTTTCATTCCATTTTCAGTGAAATATTTCTTCCTCTTCAAGATCAACTTGATTTATTAATTTCTAGGGAAAAACTCTCAAGGAATAAATTTTGCACATTATACCTACATAAAAAATAGAACAGTTTGGAGTAATCAGAGGGAAATATTTTATTTTTCTTTCCTTGCTGGAAGAGAGACTACAAAAGGGAAATGCTCATACAGGGTACATCCTAAAAACAATGAGAGTGATTTCCCATTTTTTCCCTCAGGGGTATCTGAAAATTAGCACATATGCATAGTTTACTTCACATCAAACTCACAACAATACAAGTGTTCTCAAAATGGAATCAATATGCATTTATATAAATATTAAAAATAGAAGCTCAGACTTTTGTCCTTAATTTGATAGTCACACATTTAAGTACTTACTCTGTATCCACCTGATTATCTGACTAACGAACATGTTAAACTCAGCATTTCCAGAACCGAGCTCCTCATCTCATCCCCAACCACCATCACTCAACCTCCTCTCCCTGTAATCATTCCTGTCTCAGTTGATGTCAATTTTGGTCTTCAGGTTGTTTAGCCAAAATTCTTGAAGGTACCCTTGACTTCCCCTCTTTTACACCCACACCCAGTACATGAGCAACTCCTGTTGGCTCAGTGTTTAAAATACATCCACAACTGGCCCACTTCTCATTACTTCTATCATAGGATTTCTTTAGGGAAGTAAAAATCATTGCTAGGTCTGAGTTTTGAATCTGTATTCAGCTTGTACAACATAGTATTTTCTCAAAATTAAATATATCTTTTTCATTTAGCTAACTTAGTAGTTGCCCATTTATTCATTCAGTAATATATATCCATTCAGTAATGTAATATACTGCCTACTAAAGGCCAGGCACTGTCCTAGGTACTTTGGATAGATCAGTAAACAAAATAAAGATCTCTTTGTCCTAGCGAATTTTGCATTGAATGATGGGAGACACAATAAACAATACATAAACAATACACTATGTCATATCCTAGAAGATGATAATGATGATGGAGGAAAAATAGAACAGAATAAGTAGAGATTAGGAGTTATTAGGAGGTGAAGAGGGTGTCAATATTAAATAGGGTGGTCAGGGTATGCCTCCTGGAAAAGTAAAGTTTGTAATAAAAACTTGTCAGTTTGATTTCCTTCTGCGTATCTAGAAAGCAAATTAATTCTTCCAATCCAAGAGCATGGGATATCTTTCCATTTTTTAAAGTCTTCTTTAATTTCCTTCATGAATGGTTTACAGTTTTCTGTGTATAATTCTTTCACCTCCTTGGTTAGATTTATTCCTAGGTATTTTATTACGTTGGGTACTATTTTAAAGGGGATTGTTTCTTTACTTTCTTTTTCTGTTGATTCATCGTTAGTGTAAAGAAATGCAACTGATTTTTGAATGTTAATCTTGTAACCTGCTACCTTGCTGAATTCTTCAATCAGCTCTAGTAGTTTTTGTGTGGACCTTTTAGGGTTTTCTATATATAGTAACATGTTGTTGGCATATAGTGACACTTTTACCTCTTCTTTTCCAATTTGGATCGCTTTTATTTCTCTCTCTTGCCTGACTGCTGTATATAGAAAACCCTAAAAGGTCCACAGCCACATGGATGCTCCTGGAGAATGTCATTCTAAGTGAAGTAAGCCAGAAAGAGAAAGAAAAGTACCATATGAGATCGCTCATATGTGGAATCTAAAAAAGAAAAAAACAACAAAAAAAAGACAAACAAACAAATCACAAATACTGAAAACAGAAACAGTCATAGACCTAGAATACAAACTTGTGGTTGCCAAGCGGGCGGGGGGTGGGAAGGGATAGACTGGGATTTCAAAATGTTGAATAGATAAACAAGATTATACTGTATAGCACAGGGAAATATATACAAGATCTTATGGTAGCTCAGAGAGAAAGGAATGTGACAATGAATGTATATATATTCATGTATAACTGAAAAATTGTGCTCTACACTGGAATTTGACACAACATTGTAAAATGATTATAAATCAATAAAAAATGTTAAAAAAAAAAAGAAAGCAAATTAAGAAGAAAGTACCCAGAATGAGATGGCATATCCTGCCCTAGTCTGTGATCCAAACATCACTCCATACCAACCGAAGGGTCAGTTAGAAAGGAAGAAAGCAAAGAACCAATGGGTGGGAATGGGGGTAGACAAACAAAAAATATCCACTTGTTATGGATTGGATATTTGTGCCCCATCAATTCATCCTTGGAGCTCTGAGCCCCAGTGGGAAAGTATTTGGAGATGAGGACTTTGAGAGATAATTAAGTCATGAGGGTGGGACCCTGGTCAAAGGGAATTAGTGCAGGCAGAGATATCACACCAGAACCTGTCCATGCTGGCATCCTGATCTCAGGCTTCCAGCCTCCAGAGCTGTGAGAAAATAAATGTCTGTTGTTTAAGCCACTTGGTAGTTGATATTTTGCTATGGCAGCCTGAGCAGACTAAGACCTATCTACAGTGTTGAGTGTTGAAACTTTAAAACTGTAAACCTGTCGTGTTAACTGCTGAAACTTGGAAACTGTGAGTCTATGAAACCAGGAAGGCTATTACATAGAGACGTGTCATGTTCCAGTACAATTTATACCATGTCACAAATATTGAGACATTCAACATTCAATTAATCTCACAAAATCTTAATTTTCCCTCTGACAAATTTCTGGAACCTGCCTACTTTTCTGTCTTCTACAGATATGCCCCGGAGTAGCTCCTACATGGTCTCCCAGCTGCCCTTCCTGCCTCCTCAGGCAGCCACAGTCACAGAAATTCTACTAACCCTCTACGCGTCCATCAGTTCATCAAATGATTAAATATGAAGATTCTCTAGTCAGAATCCTAGTTCCAAACTGACAAACATTCTGAAACTTCTGTATACCTGAAATAATTGAGTATTATTTAAAACTGTCACAATGGGCAGAACCATAACAAAGTTTTAGTGAGCACTTGGTTATGTAGACACTGTCGGCTGGCTTCCCTTCCCACTTTTCTGTCCCTCACCCACATTCCCCTCAGACACCCACCTCTTGCTTAATCATGCTTTGTAAATAATATACACGTGACTAGGAAAATACATTAAGATCAACACATTAAAAATAAAACAAGAAAAGGACCTGGTATTTCTATCAAGTTTTGTAGATTTTTCAAGTTGGGCTCTCCCAACTTTAATTTTAATTTCTCTCCAACATCTACTCTGGCATCTGGTCAAGGCAACCTTCCTCTTCCTGCTTGCCTCCACCTCCACAACCCCACGCAGAGCATTTTCACATCTACCTCCTGTGCTTTACTCACGCCCTTCCCTCAACCTGGGATGCCCTTCCTATTCTATTGTCAACATTTGACCCAATCTTAAAGCCCAAATGCTATCTTTTTCACCATTCCCTTCCTCAGAAACTAAGTCCAGTTGACTTCCATTTTACCTAATTTATTAATCTCTCTTCTAGAACATATTAGCATACTTATATTACCCTATCTGCTATCTATTATACAATGAGCTTATTGCCATAGCAGTGTGTTATGTTTTCTAAGTAATGTTCCCTGGTGTCTCTCTTTTTCTTTTTTTCTGCACATACCTAGATATTTAAAGTCCTTAAGTACAGAAGCAGGGTGACATTATACTTCACAACTTCTTTAAAGTGTAGCCCAATGCTAAGGACAAAGCAGTTCTTGCTATGTAATAATAAATGAATGTTCGTTAATAGCACAAATACATGACGACTGATTAATTGAGTTGGAAAACAGCATAAAACTATAAGACACTTTCCTCACTAGCTGATCTCAGTTTATCTTCCAATGATCTTCCATCGCTTAACATGGACATTTCTTATGCTTTCATCTGTAGCATATTCATTATCCACTGAAATTATCATCCTAGACTACATCCACACTGCACTCCAATTACAACCTACTAGGAAAATTCTTCTGTCATTACTCATTCCTTTCACTGTTTCTTTTTCCATTGGCAGGACAGGGAGGTCCTCAACAACTTGGTAAATACTTTGCTTGCCTCATCGTTTCTGCCCAGTGTCCTTTTATGTAAGTCAACAAGGGACTCAGGCAACTCCCACTTCTGCTCAGCTGACAGCAGCCCCTCCCCTAGCCATGAGGATGACTGGGTGGGTACTTTTACTCACAGTGAACACAATCCAGTTGTGAGTTCAGCTGAAAGAATTTGCTGGAGAAATAGAGTGCTTGCACATGTGATGTCAGTGAACCCTTTCCAACAAACTAAACTGTCATTTAATGCAAAATTTAAAAATGTATAAATAGATACCTAACTTAAAATAACACAGAACCATTACAGACATTAAAAGTGGAGATGCAAATGTGTTTGCAAAGGAAAGGAAACAAACCTTGATTCTGAAATTATTCAGATAAGTCATTCAGCTTACTGGGTTCTAAATAGGGTTGATATTTCTTGAATATACATCCACGTTTTCCTTATCTGAGTGCTAAAAATATTGTGTAAATGTACTTCTTACCACTGTGTATCAATCTGAATGCTAGATGCTAGTAAAAGCTGATGATGGAGCAGAAAAAAAATGAATATATTCAATTTGTATTCTCTTTGAGGAACTTTAAAATAAGGAGTTTTAGCACTCATGCTCAATAAAAACAAAAAGCTATTGGGCCCCAAATGAGACCCATCACTCTCAACTTAATTTACATATTCTGAAAAATTACAATCATCCTAATAGCGGGCAATATTAGCCTTTATCCAACATGCCACATCACCTTTATCTGTGTATGACAAAGCCTAGATGAAAAGGAATTCATTTTCATCTGGTTGCCCCAAACTATTTGTAGTTTTGTCAATATATTTTCTTCAGGAAGATAAATTCAACTTATACTCTTTCAGTATAATTTCTCTACAGAGCTGTATTTGCTGTTGAGTACCACATGTGTCAGGGATGGGAGGTAGGGACTAGCAAACATTGTGTAATATATTATACCAATTTATTTTCTCCCTTTCAAATAAAGCTGATTAAGAGGAAATTAACTAGATTTACTCTAATGGATATTAACTAATATCTGTTAATTTGAAGACATTCATCTCTAGTTTATTTGACTTACTGCTACCATAGACCATCAAATGACTTAGGTGTGATTTACATCACTTCAGAATTTTAACATATTAATTTCAACATTTCAGGGTCAGCGATAATCAAATAGACCACAAATCCTTCACCAGTAACCACACTTGCTATGACAATGGGGGTTTTAGCACAAAATAGACAGTCGCCAGTTTATAAAGAGATATTTCAGGAAAGAATTTGATTTTTTTCCATCTATGGTACGATTGGGTGTTCTGATCATGCTAAGGTAAGTTTCAGTTTTTAACCTCTTTCAAGTGGATAAATGAACAAGAAGTAGCTAATCCCTCCCCATGCCCGTGTTATGGACTACCATCTTAGGTGAAGACAAGTCCTGTCTTTATTATGCGTCCTTCATGGTCTAAGAGAATATGATCCACGGCCTTTTGAGGGTAGCAGAGAACTAGCACAGTCTTGTGTCAGCATCATTTAATTTTTTTTGTAGGGACAGATGAATGCAAGAACCCAAACATTGTTTTGCTTTTCTATTCACAGTGGGAAGTACCAAACAAGTTAAACAACGCACATATAATATTAAGAGCTTATGGTAGAGATGACGTCTGGGGGCTTAGATTCTTCTGCTAAAATCCCAAGCAAGAATCTGTAGGTTTGGCTTAAAATACACCTTGGGGTATTAGGCATATCATTTTACCTTCACATTAATTGTTGTTTTCCTAACTGAGCTAAACATTGGCTTTGCATTTGGTTACTTACTTCTTAACACCTTTTTAATACCTTGTATAAAACCTGACCACTCGGTATGATGCGTGGGGCTAATTCATTCCTTGAGGAGATTTATTTAAGACAAGGATCATAACTGAGTAACAATACTGAGATGAAGATGCATGTATATAATTAGGAAAGGAAAGAAAATTCTCTAATATTTGCATATTCTTGACTCACACATTCTTTCTTTGTAGCCTGAAAGCAAAAGCTAAACTGAAAAAAAGCATAGTTATGTATATGTAAGTGTATTTGTGCATGTGTGTATTTATTATGTAAAACACACAGAATGAGAGTGGGAGAAAGAGAAAGGCAGAGACAGATACAGTTCTTTAAAGCCAAGAAGCCTTTTTTACCATGTATCCAAACAGTACAAACATTTTCTAGTCCTTCATAAATTACAAAAATCAATACCAGTAGTACTATAATCTTCAATTACAACACAAGTACTTTCACTCAAAAGGCAGTTGTACTGCTGTAGGCATCTGGCACACTATTGGTGAAAAAGACAGATAGAACTCCTGTTCCACTGGAGTTTGTTTGGCTGTTGATAGAGTTGATGGGGTTCAGACATGTGCTAGTGACAGTCTGACTCCAGGTCCCCTGTTCTTCTGGCACTACCAAGTAAATCTCTAAGTCCCTCCTGCATTGATATCTAATGATTCTCTCCTGTCTGAGCAATCCTGTGGTTTCCCAGAACTTGAAGAAAAGCAAAAGCTAAATGAACAAATAAACCAAGTACTGGATCAAGCTGTTTCCCAAACTGTCACTTCTTTGCAAAATTTGAAAACTTCTTTGTATTGATTTCTGCTTAAAATTATTTTTTTTAATTTAAATTATCAATCAATCCATCTGTCCATCTATCACCTATCTAGTTAGAATTTGGGAAATTTTTCTAGAAGTTGATAAATGTATAGTCCTTTCCCCTAGTTCCATCTCCATACTGACAAGGGGCAACACTTGGTAAGGATGCAAAAGGTTGATGGAAAAACTTCGAAGTTAGGCAACGGCTCTTTCAATTGCTTTCTAGTAAACAAATCTCTCTGGGGAGCTTTCACTAGAAGTCACATCTATACAGGCAGTCACCAGGAGATAAACTTTCTTGGTAAACACCTCTTCGTCATGACTTGCCTTGGAAAAATACAAGTAAAGTTCCTAAGTTTGTGTACATCTGTTGCCTCAAAGAGGTTTGATAACAGAGCATATTCAGTTCACACAATGAATTTAGTAAGTGTTTAGATTATAATCTAAGAGTGCCTTTTTCTCTAATAAATATTTGCTCCATTTCCTTTATTCTTTACTACTCATTATTATTCCTTATATCATCATCTGGCATAATAAATATGGGTACAATTCTTTGGCACTCTTCCTATCAAGAGATCAAGTGTTTGGCCTTTTCCTTAAAGACATGTGAGCTCTATGACTGCTTCGAATCTGTGAGCAGAATGTCTATTGGGACGCTCTCTGGGAGACCTGATCCTCTACAAAAACCTACCAGCTGTCCTGAGACAACTATGTTAGAGAGCTCACACGTAGGTGCTCCACTCAACAGCCATGACTGAGCCCAGCTGTCCCCATCTAGGTGCCAGACATATGGGTGAAGCCTGCTGGAATCCTCCAGACCAGCCCTTGTACCAGTGAATACCACGGAGTGACTTTGGTTGATATCAATGGGAGCAAAAACACAAACAAAAAAAACTGTTCAGCCAAACTGCCCAAATTTCTGAAATCATGAGATATAGTAAAGTAGTTGTTGTCTTAAGCCTCTGAATTTCTGAGTTTGCTATGCAATGATCCATAACAGAAACATAAAATGGTACCTGGAGTTCAGCTGCTATTGTAACAAAAACCTAAACTATGCAGCACTGACTTTGGCGCCAGGAAATAGGCAGACGCCAGAGGGCTTTAAAGAGGCTTCTGTGGAGGGGCTGGGGCGTACAAGACAGTGCGGAAATTGGAGGCTGGAGAAAAGATAATCCTAGTTACTTAGCAGCAACATTGTACTATTGATAAGGCGTGAAAAATATACCTAACGGAACTGGTGGATTTTACTAAAGTTTTCAGGCAGAACATTGAAAGTGCCAACTGTTTTCTTTTATCTGCATATGATAATATGTGGATAGAAAAAGATAAGCTAAAAAAACTGCTATAAAGACTTTAGAGAAAATAAAAAGTTAAGGCAAGACTTTCTGGGTCTAATAATAAAACTGCTTTTATAATCCCCAGTTTCTCTAGGCAACAAAAGACCACAAAATAAGAAATAGCTTCAGGGCAAATAGATCCGGAACACCACCAGTCAAGTGATAAGCAACTCAAAAGTGTGTTTGTAAGACCCTTTGTTGAGACCTCAGAAAACTTCAATAGGGTATCTCGTAAATCTTCAGAGAATCTTAGGGTATGACTCTCAGACCCTTTTTTTCAAGTTAAGAGGGGCTCCAAGAATCTTAAGGATTTGTCTTGAAGACTATCACCTAGACTAAAAGTCTCCTAGAAGCTTAGGGCATTGTCCCTCGGCTCTCCGACTCTCAACCCAAGGGACAGAAGGGCCCAGGTCAGCAAGAAATGTGGGTGTAGCTTTTGTTTAAGAAAACAGATCATAATATGGTACACTGGAGGCCCACAAAGTTTTAAAAGAAACTATATCAGCTTGGACAGACAGGGATAAGCTACAGTACAAAATGAAATGAGGCCTGTGGCTCTCAACATTCTACAGCACAGGAAGGCCATTTCGAGGAGCACAGACCATTTCTCATGTCAAAGAATGAATGACTTCAGGGAGCAGAGATATATAGATATGATACATGGGATCTGTTCTTGGGATTTAACTAAAATTTTTTAAAAATTAAAATGTTTTATCACTACTCATCAGGGAAATCTAAATCAAAACCATAATGAGCTGTACCTCATACCTGTTAGGATAGCCATTATTAAAAAACAAAGACAAATAAAAACAAGTTTGAGGAAGTGAAGAAACTGGAACCTTTGTGCTCTTGCACTGTTGGTAGGAATGGAAAACAGAATAGTCACTATGGAAAACAGTACAGAGGTTTCTCAAAAATTAAAAAAAACAACTACCATGTGATCCAATCCCAATTCTGGGTATTTATTCAAAAGAATTGAAAACAGAATCTCAATGAGATATTTATACTCCCATGTTTATTGTAAATGGATAAAGAAAATGTGCTATATATATACATATATATATATGTGTGTGTATGTGTATATATATATATGTACATGGAATGTAAATCAGCCTTAGAAAAGGAAATCTTGTCATATGCTTCAACATGAATGAACCTTGAGGACATGATGGTTAGTGAAATAAGCCAGTCACAGAAGGACAAATACTGCATGATTCCACTTACATGAGGTATCTAAGTAGTCAAGCTCATAGAAGCAGAAAGTAGAATGGTAGCTGCCAGGGCTGATGAGAAGGGGAATTGAGGGTGCTGTTTGATGGGTATAGTGTTTCAGTTTTGCCAGGTGAGAAAATTCTGGAGATCTAGTGTACAACATTGTGCACATGGTTAACAATATTTGCACTGTACACTTCAAAATTTGTGGAGAATAGATCTCATGTTATTTGTTTTTATCACAATAAAACGTATTTAAAAAGTAATATGCTTGAATATTACAAAGTGTGACAACTTCAAAATATTTTGTAATAATCCAGGACACCTATTCTAACAGAAGTCATGTTTTAATAAAAACTTAGCTCAAATTTATTTTTTTAGTGAGTAGATAAGTTAAGAGTTAAATGAGCAATCAAACAATTGAAAGATCATGGTCTAGGTCTTTGTATAGGTCCATCTATAAAATGAGGTTTTTTGAGAGCTTTTTTTTTAACCTTCATGGACAGGGATAGGATTTCATCATTTCACACCACTGCAATGCGTGGGGGATTTATGTAAGCATGTGCTGACAGATGGGAAGTTTTCTTACGGAAATAATACAGATCCCCTCCCCTGTCATCCTCCCCAAAATACCCCAAGTTATATCTATAAGAACTCCACTTTTTATTATCAAGACTCATTGCTTCCTATGTACCCCAATCTCTGTCTCTGTCTCTCTCTCTGCCCTCCACACACACACAAATAAACACACACACACACACACACACAACTAACTGAGGGATGTGAGAATTAGTAATGAAGTCAGGGGATGTGAGGGGTAGAGGACTTGGCTCATCCAAGCTCTGAACCCTAACTTTGGGTCAGTATAGGTACAGAAGCCTAGGATATCCCTCATTTCTTGGAATGTAACAGGCAGAGAAGAGAGATTTCTGGCAATGGGAAATTCATGAGCAAATACATATTACCTGTCTTTAAAGTGCTAAATATATCAGATAAGCCTGAGATCCACTGGCTACACTGGTGAGAAACAGGAGTGCTACTGCTCCTTGAAGGAGTAGGTTATCTCTATCCTGGCTCTTTTGCCTAAAGTCCAACACTGTTAAGGTAATCATTGCAGTTTTCGTGGTGCCTGATTCTTAATGTCTATCAAGAGGAGGTAAATGTGCTATGCAAACAAGATTCAAAGAACACATAAAGTGGCAGGAATATTTTTCTCTTGATTTTTCAACTCTACCCTGAACTTTGGCAATCCTTGAAGGCAACTTCTTGAGTTCTGTTTCTGGAGGCTAAAATGATGATTCTGTATTTGCATAGCACCTCCTGCATCTCTCTTCTGGCTAGTTCCCCAAACATTGCAGTTTGGTCTGCTTTGTGGCCATGTGAGAAGATCACAGGAGCTGAAAGAGTCAGGATGCTGCCTTTGATTTCCCTCAGTTTATTCTGTAGGGTTCACAGGATGGAACCCCATTGCCCCTGCTTTGTGAAAATGCGTAAGTCTGAGGCAATGCAAACCATTCTCATTCAAGTAAGATCCTAAAGCTTTCTGGTAATACAGTGAATTAGCATACTATTTTCAAATTAGAGCACTCTGTTGCTTTAACTGCAAAGTCATACCATACAAGTAGTCAGGAATATTTGTCTATCTGTGGCTAAGTTACATATCTATACATTTTTCTTTTTAATGTAGTGACTGACAGTGGACCACTGGTACTGAAACTCAGAGGACACTGTCCAATTCAGCTTTGTGAATGCTTCCTGAAATAGATCCTCTTTTAGGGCAGAGTGGAATATTGTGGTTAAGAACCCAGACTTGAATCAAACAGACTGGTGTGAATTTGGTTCTATAATAGTTTTCAACCCTGGGCAAGTCTCTTAACTTAGCCCTAGCTTCTCATCTATAAAATGCAAATCACAGTGGCAACCACATTCTAGGGGTATTTTAAGGATTTAAATATATACTCCATGTAAATCATCTTGAACAGCACACAACACATAGTAAGTGCTCAATTAATCTTAGCTATAGTATTTCATTTATTTTCCCTACACTTCTTCTACAAGAAAGCATTTTGTTATTAAATTGAAAGCACCATTAAGATAAAGGCATGGAAAACAAATACATGTATATATATGTACGAAGGAGACATTATGCTATACACCAGAAATTGACACATTATAATTGACTGTACTTCAATTAAAACAAAGATAAAGGCATGGATAATGAACACATATTAACAAAGCTGATCTATAACTTCTCTCCAACTTGGACAGTTCAATTTCCTCTATGAAGATCATGTAAGAGCTGTTACCTGTTGTTATTTTGCATATGGAATCTGAATACATAGATTTTTCTGAACACTACCTCTAAATTTCATACATATAAATTCTTTGACTTCCTTCCTAGAAAGACTGAGCAGTCTCTGAGGTGAACTTGTGATTTCCAGATGCATTTAGAGAGCTCAAAGAAGCTGTTATCTCCTACTGACCAGCCATGTCTGACTCCAACGTTCCAAACAGGACAAAGCCCTCGGAGGGAAGTCACATGAGTTAGCAAAGGCTTCCTTGAACTTACATCATGTTTAACTGTATCAAATGCTATTCATTATGTGGTTAGGTTTGTGGTGCTTCTTGGAGGAAGGAACATGGAAAAAAAAATTACTGGCATCTGAAACAAAACCAGAATCTCTGTTCACTGGGAACCTCAAATTAGACTTGAGTCACAGGACTGTCAGGTTGCTCATGCTGGAGTCAGCTGGGCTGGTCGGCTTCTTAGAGAACAATACATATATTCTTATTAAATCTTATTGCCTAATAAAAAAAATAAAGGAAAGACATTCTCATAAAGTAAGATTCGGGAAGAGTTAGGACATCATTTGAGTTCCGAGTCTTAAAATTATCATAGGAGTATTTCTACATATTTGAAGGCTCTCTGTTGAGTCTAAAGAAAAATCTATAGTAATTCTTATGTAAAAACTCCAGTATTAAAACACACTCCTGGATACCAGGACCATCCTTTAAGCAGGCTGTGCTCTAAGAGTTCTCTCTATAGTATGCATTCGTCACTTTAGGGAACCATCAGGAAAATATTAAGAGGACGGCCCATCACTGAGATTTTTTCATGCTTGTTAGAGGGGACTCTTGGGCTTTGGGAAGCTTGTGATACTCAACATATACATCCTAACTCATGACATATGCAGTGCTATATTCATCCAAAAAGTGGGAATTGGGGAGTTACCCATGCATGTGGGTTCAGAATATTTCCATTTTATTTCACCTCTGCCACAGACTACCTGTGTGACTCTGGCTTGGTCACTTAGAGTCTTAATTTACTCTGAAACATGTAAAAGCAACCTTTATCTCACAAATTTGAAATACTATGCAGGTACATACTAGGAGCAGGGTATTATGTGGAAGGATGAAGACGTTACAGCCCCTATCCCCAGGAGTTCACAGTTTAGTATCATCAAAACTCGAATGAGAGAAGATACATGAAACTCCTCGGGTACATTTTTGCCTCTCGGCATTAACTGGTTTCAATTTAGCAATAACTTTCCAAATATGTAGTTTACTTTGGCAGCAGGGCATTCAATGAAATGTTGTTTATGCGCTGGGTGGTAGACAGAGCTTTTTTACTACCTTTCTGTTTCAGCTCACTGGATGCTGGGCGATGGATAGGCACGAATGGAAAAAGGAACATCCATAGGGAGTTACATTTCAGTAATAGAGACACTTTTTAAATGTTAATAATTGTTGTTCAATAATAGAAAAGGAAATTATTGGATGTCAGTAGTTTCTTGTCAATGGGACTATTTAAACAGAGTCTAGACTGTCATCTGGTGCTCAGGTCAAGCAGGTTCATAGGACTGGAGATAACTGCGCTTGCACGATATGTGTGTGATGATGCACTGTTCCTGAGCTCCCTCATCTGGGCCACTGGAAGGACACTTCCATCTCCTTGGAGGGGAAGAGAATCATAGAGGGAAAACCTCAAATGAGTAGCAAAGTGTAAAAGCTTCAGGCCAAGAATATGGCAGAAAGTTCAACTGGGCAGAACCAGTATCTTCCCTCTTCTCTACTCCCTAGTTCCACTTTCAACTAGATTAAAAAAGAATACAGACCTGGGCCTGTAATGGGAGAGAGGAACTGCAGGAGAAACAAGAGAGACAGGCACTGGTAAGACTCTCAGAGAGATGACGCTGTGTCCTGCCATCCTTGAGCTGAGGCTCAAAGTCAATTTTTCTAAAAAGCAAGTGCTAGGGTTTATCACTCCCTCCCCGCACGGTACAGTACCTGCAGAATGCGGGATTCAGGGAGCATGGAGGAGCAGTTTAATCTTCAAGTGTCTCAAAGGAAGGCACTGGCGTTAGCTGAGAGTGAAGAGAGGATTTGCTATGTGGATAAGATAGAAAATTCATGGACTGAGGACCAGAGACCAAGAAAACACAGGACATTCTCTCAACAGATACAAGTATGTGGAGTCCATTTCTCTGAAGGAAGGATTTTCATCGCAGTGGATTCCAACAGGGTCTGGACACTCTCGGTGCCGTATTGCCACTTACTCCCCAGAACATAGTGCTACTTTCGAAGACAAGGAGGGGGATTAAAAATCCTGTCTCAACTGACAGTAAATCTGAAAACAGCTAAGAATTGTGTGAAGCATATTTTGATTGTAAGTCAGAATAGGAATTTGCAATTCAGATTAATATAAATTATCTAAAAATTGTAATTACAGCTTATTTAACACTGTATTTGCAGTCTGAGAAATTGATACTACCCAGTTTCACAGTCCTTTTCAACCCTGAGTAGCTACAATTACAGTCAACATGCGCCTAAGCCTTCTGGTATTAATTGTACTTCTCCAACTGCTTTATTATTTGGCTCTTATTTTAATGTTTCGTTTGTGCCTCTTTTAAAACTTTGGAAAGTATTATAAATAAAAACAAACTTGGGCACTGGACCTAGATCTCTTGCTGAGGATGAATTCTGATATTGCTTTTCACGTAAAAATAACCCCTTCAAAATGACTTAGTAAATAATAGCCTACAAAATTGAAAAATAATACATAATCCCAACACACGGTGGCTCATGCTTGTTTTCCTGACAGTTGATAAAACATGCATCCCTGACTTAAACAGACTTTGTGCACCTGTGGCATCACTTGCTGGCTAGTCAACCTGGGCTTTATTCCTCTTGAGGGATCACTATTAAAAGAAATGAGAAGAAGATCAAAGGGATTTTTACCCTTGAAATGTTATCAGAGGACTGACAAGAGTTCAATTCATGGTGAAAGCTCACTTCCCCATCAATAGGAGCAGCAGCAGCAGGAATGGCTGCGCCCTGAGTGGCCTGCCAGGTCCAAAGGCTATCTGGAAAATACATTCTGAATGTGAAATAGGCTAATTAAGCCCGCTGGAGCTTGGCTGTCACCCTAAGGGACAGCAGGGAGGTATCAGCTGCGTGCCTAACTAGGCTGGGTGGCAAACTCAAATCCCTTCCACCCGCCAAATGTGCATATTAACCATGGACTGTCTGCCAAGGTCAGGAGTACAAGATAAATCTCTGTGTATAAACATACTAACATAAAAATGAAGGATTAAAAGCTCATTAAGATGTTATGAGGAGGATGAAGAGAAAAGACCACAGCAGAAGGAAAAGCAGTGACCCACATGTCTGTCTTTTGCTAATGACCTTTGTTTAATCAAAGCTCTTGATTCAGGTTATCCATGCTGCTCAGGAGCAACACTGCTTGGTGTAAAAAGCCTGCACAAAGTCACCATTTCCCCCAGCATGGGGGCTCGGCTCTGCCCCAGGAGGATCCTTCCACCCCCTGTGGCCGAGCCTCCCTTCCTCTAGCCTCAAGGAGGCAGAGGCTCTGTTGGCTTCTTTCATGTGCTGCCCTTTTTCAAGAGTGCAGGCACCCATGTCTTTTCAGGACACCTGGAACAGAAAATACAGGAATCCTTTCCTTAACGTACGATTAGACTTCAAAACAATTACATCTTTTGACAGAATTAAAGGGCAGTATGTTTCGGGAATGAGATGACATTGCTCTGCTGGCCTCAGCAAAACTTTCAAAGATGAATAAGCAAGCTTGGCCCCTCTGGCCTGACGCTGCCTGTTTCTCCTCATAATTCTGTTCCTCACCCTCCACCTCCAAACATAGGACCCACACCGTCCATTCCAACAGAGGATCCTCAGGAGCCCAAAGGTCACCAAACAACAGTAGGAATACCAAGTCAAACTTCTAGGTTTCTTGACTCTTCGTCCTGTGCTCTTTTTCTACCTCACTGGAGTTCTGACTCTCCATTCACCCCACACTCTGCCTCTAACCCCCCGACCCCAAGTCCCAGTGAATCTGGGGAAGCTTGCTTAACAGCTGTTGCTAAATTCTAGGGAAAAAGTCAATGTTGCCCCATTTAGAGTATTTTGCAAAGTGATCTCTCAAAATTCCTGGGGCAGCAGCAAAGCAAAATGTTGTCCTTAACTTGTGGTTTTTTGCTGAATGCAGAATAGTTCATTAAAACCTTAAACAGGTGGCAGGTTTGACAGCCCACTGGGTGCATACTATGGACAGATTTATTATGCCTTTCATGTTAAAATATTTATGCAAAAACGGAGATAAATTATCTTGTTCGCAGGAGCATTCTGTTCAAGGCTGCTGTGACAACCGCCATTATCAATCAAACTATGCAATGAAAACTTACCATCAATTTTATGATCATCATCAATTGTTTGTAACTTAGGAAACTCTTTTCATTACTTCTCCATTTTAATTCTGGAGTCTTCCAGGCAGCTTTTACCTAACAGTGGGAGACAGGGCCACAAAATGGGGACTCTGTGCAGGATATCACCCCAGTTGCTGAGGCTGAGAGTGGGAGCCAGATATGCATTTCAAAGCCAACACAATTCTGTGTGAATCCTGAGGGTGACTGCAGGTAGAGACAGGAGCGTGTAACACCAGGGGCATGTTCAAACACAGAGGCAGCTTTGCTTCATCAAATGAGGTGAGCCACATACCAACTGAAGGTCAACATGATGTCAAGCGCAGCAAAGTTCACACTTCAGAGTCACTAGTGGGTCCTCAAATCACTGCAATAACTCCCTAGCCTCACCGTCATCACCTTTCCAGGAGCTGGAAGTTTCTACAGGTGGCATCTGCCATTTGCAAAAGATTGGTCTCATCCATTTTAAATATTACAGGAAATTTTCTGCCAGGAGGCTATCCAGAAATGGGGGTCCCACAATCCAGTCTCTCACAGAACTTTCCAGATTCTTCTGGCCAGTGCAGTGCAGTGTCTGGAATTTCACACGTGCTGACCAATGCAACATACTGCCAGCTCTTTTCTAGCCATCCTGACCTGCTAACGTCACTTCCCATAACTGCAGGATACAGGCCAAATCTCCCTATAAATACACTTGCCTACAGAAAAGGTGCAGAGAGGACTAGTAAGGGGAGATGACACGTCTTGCATTTTTTATTTGGATTCTTGCTGCACTTCCATTAGGGAAACCCTAATTATATTCACTATCTTAGCTGAATATCTCAGGGACACAGGCATCTTGGTTTTCCAGCCGGCTTCTGACATACAATCCCATCTTTCGGCCTTTACTCTTGCCTTTACTCCTTCTTTGTTGTTGTTGCCTGAAGTACTCTCTCCTTCTGTATCGCAAACCACATCACATATCTTCTTTTCCAAACATTGCTCAAGAGTAACCTCCATGGAGATTTTTCAGCCTTAACTCTTCAATTACAAATTGTTAAGCTGCCCTCTTAGCATCTGTGAAGAGGTCTCTACAGCTCTCGTTGGCTAGATGTAGATTTATTTGCAGCTACTTTGGGCTTTATTTTTGTCCCTATCCTCTATTAGGAATTCTCAAAGAGTAAAAAAAGCCTGCCTCGAGGCGATCCTTCAGGTCAGTTCAAGATGGTTATAAGAGTGTTGAAACGTGAACGATTAGTGCAAGGTTTACAGGGTTAATCTGCATATATCCTGCATAGCCAATGGTGTTCAGACGGACATGCCGTCTGTGACAATGAAAGGGGCCATCAGCTCAGCTATTTCCACTCTTAGTCTGTCAGAGGAACGCAGGGCTTGGAGTCAGAAAAACTGAGTTCCAATCCTTGCTGTCTCTGCGCTTACTAGCTTTGTGATTTTGGAGTCATGTACGGTCTCAGATGAGATTCAGCATTTTAATCTGTAGACTGTACAGAATAACATTTGCTATGGCAACTTTTAAAGGGAGGTTGACATAGATCATGTATATATGCATTTACTTAGTACAATGTAAAGGAGGATATTTTTGTTACGATCATATTATTTTGGTAAGATCAATACTACTGTTACAACCATATAGTAAAGAGATTTTGTATTGTTCTGGGATAAGTGACGCTGAGACACAACTCATACAATAGTCAAAAAGATGAGTACACCTTTGACAGCGGAAGATAAATACTCTTAGTTTAATACTGAGAGGGGTGTTCAGCAAGACTAGTTGAATTTGACTGCTTAATCCCTTTCCATTAGTCTGGTGGTCACAGATGTAAAGCCTACCACTTCTGCTAGAGCAGTGGTTCTCAAAGCGTGATCACAGGCCTCGCAGCACCAACAGCATCTAGGAACGGTCTTAGAAATGCAAGTTATGGGGCTCTACCCCAGACACACTGAACTGGCTTTCCAGGTGGTTCCGATAAAAGCTGAAGATTGAGAACCATGGTCCTGGTCGGTAGACTAGGGTTTTAGTCCAGTTGCCACTAACTTGTCAGGTAAGCTTGGGGGCCAGGCTAGGATAAGACATGAGATTCTTCTGTGCATTAACAACAACTCATTTTTTTCAGATTTTCTGTCAGTGCAGATTTCTTGTGATATTATTTCCGTTAAATGTAAGCTAGGCAACAAAATGTGACCTTGTAAAAACCTTCATAAATCTTTTTCATGTAAGTAAATTCACATATTTTTTTTTAAAAAGAGCATTGCCGGATCAGGGAACTAAATTTGAGGGTTCTAAAAACACGGCTCCTGCAGGTATAAGGGAAAAGTCTCTTACTTCAGGTGACTTAGTGCACTAAACCAAGTTTAGCCATCAACTCTAGAGTGACTCACGGCCATGCTTAGATGTCCCTGCTTATATAGTGAAATGGTTGAACTAAAACACTCTCTAAGCACTTTTCCACCTCTCCCCGTCTGAACTGGAGCCTTCCTCCTTCTTTCTCTTTTACTCACATCCTGAAAACTGCATTCTCAGAGTAGAACAGAAGGCATAAAAGAAAGGCCAGAGAGAGAAACAGGGAAGTTCCATTTCCCACACCATGAAGTAATTGAAATAAAATCATGAAAGGTAACTGAAAATTCAGCTGTGCAATGAATACGAAACAGCACCAAATTTTAAGAACTATACAATACATTGTGATCACCGTTTAAAAGAAGCCGCATACAGGTGAGGGGGGTGCCTTGTGGGCTTTCGGTATCGTTATGAAGGAGAATGAAGAACTGCCCCAAATAAAGACAGTACAAGTGCAAGTCCACAGCAGGGAATCTTCAAACCCAACCACTAACAGGAGGTAGAACTTAAGCAAAAGGAAGGGCAGGAGTCAACACAGCTGCTACAGACTGAACATGCTCCCTGAATAAGCTCATCTTTATCTTATTAAAAGAAAACCTCTTCTCTAGCTTCTTCTATCAAAAACATGCCACAGCCACTGGCAAGCTTCACAGAGATGAAACTCACACTCCTCTGAGTCCAGAAAGGAGAACTGAACTAAATGTCTATAAAAAATGCAGTGCCTTAGAGAAAGGATGACATAAATTCAATGTATGATTAAAGATAGCATGCTATTACACCACTGTGGTTGCAGAACATCAAAACACTAGACATGAAGAAAATAAGCACTCGGTAGGGGAGATATTTAATTATACAAAGAGGGACAGCTGGCCTCTGAATGCTCAAATTTGGTATTTTCCATTTCCACTTTCCAAATGTCTTTAAATAAAGTTTCCCCTCAACCCTCATCCTGACTGACACTGAGCCATGAATGTTTCCTTGCCATGGAGATATCCACACAGCCAGCTTCTTCCTGGGCCACCAGAGACAGACTGGAACCAGAAGTCTGCCTCTTTTTCCTTGGCACCAAAACTCACTGCTATGACAGATGGGTCAGCTGACTGGGTAGCTAAGCTCTGTCTGCAATACTTTTGATACAGAGAAATACTTAAGCTGGGGATGCAAAAGATTCCACCTAACTCACTGGCTCGACCAGTCTCTGCAACTCTAATGAAGAGTGGGGTGGGTGGGGTAAGTGGGCTGGGTGGGCTGGGTCAGGGGAGACACTGAAGGACGGTCACTCCCGTTTGGCGTCTCCATCGTGACATCTGTGTCCATCCTATGCCATGACTGGAACAAAGTCATGAAGTCCCAGAGAGCTGAGAAACCATTTGCACAGTCCTAAAGAAGGCTGGGCTGGAAGGAATCACAAGTCAAAGGAAATTCACAAACAAGGGAGGTTTGTAGCCAGAATTGAAAGGTCTCATCTTGCCACCACCTGGCTTAACTAAACATCTTCTCTCCCTACTTCATTCCTCCTCCGCTCAGATTTTCTCCTGGTGCTCATTCTCTTTATGCCCAAGGCTAAGTATTTTTAAGAGAAATTCAACCCACATGGTTTAGGATTCACTTATACACAGAAAACACATCAGAATAGCAACAGAAGGGCTCCTAAGGTGCAAAACCTTTCCCAAGCCTGTTTCCTCATTAGGAATGTGTTGTGTTCTGATTAAACTCATTAATCTTTTCATAGGTTACAGTTTCACTAAAAAGCTTGGGTTTCAAAAGGATGGAATAAGTTAAAAGTTGGTAACTCTGCTCCATAAATGGGGAAAAAGCACTTACCTCAGATCTTGGGTCTTTTGAGGTTTCTCTAAGAAAAATCTTAGTGATTTCTCTGCACTTGTTCAGTGGTATATGCGGCACATTCTGCCTTTCAGTAGCGGCCCCAGCAGACAGTCATTTTTACGGGCAATCCTCGTATTCACCAATAACTTCCCAACCTCAGAAGTCAGCACAAGAAAAGTTCTACAGAAAGCTCTGCTTTCAACTACATAAATGTACTAGAGCAGGGAAACAGTGTTTTTGAAGACTCCAGAAGAAAAAGAAGTGCCTTCTTAACAGAAATAGATGCCCTGTACTCACAGACCCAACATAAAAGGCTGCATCCAAACCTCTGTTTATATACAGCTCCCAGCTTCCTCATCCACAAGCTCAGCTGGGTCATTTCTATTCATTCACATATTCATTTGCTTACTCATATTTTCATTTGACATATACTAATCTCATCACCTACCCGGAGCCAAGTTACTGGAATATGGAAACGTAAATATCATTTTTAATTTCTTGGAAGGAAAGATAGAAACCTATCATATGATAATATTTTTAATGGACCTATGGACAAGATATAGAGGGAATACAGGAAACAAACCATTTAATTCTTGCTAGGAAGGGCAGAAGGGCTTAGGGAAAGCAAAGCTAGAAAGACAGGTAAGATGATTCAAGGAAAGGGTAGTGCAGCCAGAAGGAATGTCAATGCAAAGGCCCTGAGGCAGAAGAGGAAACTGTGTTCCTCAAACTAAAAGGAGTTCAGTGTTGATGAAGCAAAAATATAAAGTGTCACCTAAAAACGTCCAAGGCAGAGCACAAATAATGAAGGGCTCTGTATGCCATACAAAGAAATTCGTATTTTATTTTGTAGGACAGTTGTTGGATATGACCTAGAGATCCTTTTCCAAACACACGCCTGGGCCCTAACTCAAGAGATTCCAATTTCATAGATGTTAGGTGAAGCCTTTCATCTGCATTTTCTTAAGCATTCACAGATCATGTTGCATGTCCCTCTTTTATAACTGCTTTAGGTCCTATGAGCTACTAAAGGGTTATGAGCATAGGAAAGCCATGATATGCTTGAGCGTTGGTAGGTCCCTTTGTAGGGAATGTGGGGGAAATTTTGCAAATGATACAGAGAGATTCCAGGCAAGGAATGGTTTGAGAGGCAATGCAAACTTTCAGGCAAGAATGAATTAAGTCCTGAGTTTGGATGTGGCAGGAGGCAAGGCAAGCAGATTTGAAAGAAATGATCAGAGTTAGGTCACTAGGAATTGATGACCTAAAATTACACTCTCCCTAATTTCTGCTTCGGTGACGCCATTCTCCAAGAAAGGAGACATGGAGTGGAAGAGAGGAAGAGGAAGTGAGTTCAAGTCCTCATTTGCTTAGCTGATTGTGTTCAGACTGTAAATTATGTAGGAGACTGAGAAGGCATTGATTTAATATTCCCTAGCACTTTCTCCTCTGTTTGCAGAGTTGGCGACTTAGGAGTGGTTTTATTTGAGTTGGCTAACACAGCACTTATTAAGATTTCACAATCCCAAACACTATGGGCAAGCTGCAATTCTAACAATTTATGTCAAGTAAATGTCAAATAGAACCACTCTACCCTCCTCTAAAGGTTGGGAGGATACTAGGTAGGCAACCTCAGAGAATTTTCCCCGCCTCCCAATCTTCTGCCCTCCCTCTGCTGGAACAGCTGGGCACCATGGTCCACGTTCAGCTTCTTTATGCATCCAAACAAACTCAGCAGTTTACTGGACAAAAAAGTGGCTGAGTTACACAATATTTAAGTAGGAGAAATTGTTCTTGGGATAGAATCAGATTGGCAGTCACCTTATTCCAACACAGACAAAAATTGCTTTCCACAGCTTCATATTCCTCCCCTCCTTCTGCTTTTCCTGGCCCCCTGCCAAGAGTCAGTGCTCTGGGGATGTGCACTGAAGCCCCAGTAAAGGGTGTTGACACATTTTCCTATGTAAGTGAAGAACCTCGCTTGCCAACATCCTGTGCTTATTTTTTCTGAATTACTGAAAAGGTCTACATATTTGATTGTGTTTTTTGTTGCAATTTTGTCTGCAGGAGGAGATGCAAGAAACCATTTTTCTATCACTCTTCTGTGGAAAGTCCAGTCCACTAAAATAAATGATTAGATTGAAACGTCTCATGAATCATATAGAAACCTATGTTCCATATGTCTGAAAGCACAGGGCCAAGGCCATCCACCTTTTTATATTTTAATCCAGATTTATATATCTCTATATCTATCTATCTAGAGTGTATATATAATGTATTATATACTATTATATATGTATATATACATGTATATATAAAATATAACACATAATATATATGTTCTATGTATATATATTTGCAGTGTCAGTGATTTGGGAGTGGTTTTATTTAAATTGGCTAAGGAGCACTTATCAAGATTTTACAGTTCCACACATCATGGGAAAGTTGCAATTCTAACAAGTTATGTCAAGTAAATTACATACATGCATACATACACATATATTACATACATTACATACATATAATTTTTGTATTGGTAGTCATTTCTTCTCTTTGTTGTGGCACTTCCTCCTATCAAACACTGCCTCTGTACTTCTCTTTCCAGGTTCCTCTTCTCATATGATGTCTAGCAAAATGTAAAGTGCGACTGTCCCAGAGAGATTAGGGTGGGCTTGCTTACCTGCAGTCATACTCCATTCTCCAAATAACATGTTATGAATTTTTAACTAGATGTGCTGTTGACAGTATGGACCCGAAATCTAAATCAGGTGAAACATTCGGTTAGGGTCAGATTTCCTCAGATAATTAAAATCATGTTGTTTCTCTAGGCAACGTGCCTTAAAAGTGAAAACTACATTTTGAGGCAGTTCTCCCTGTGTGCCAGTGTAACAGGTGGATTTTGGAGGCTTAACATTCCTGAATCACCTCCCAATGGTGAACTGGAAGGATGGTCACTGAGCCAGAAGCTGTGACCACCAAGCTTTCCAGAGTGAATCCTGTCACTTGGTGATGAAATGGCTGCTAAAGAATCACAGGAAAGGCATGATACAAACGCAATGCTAGAAATCCTTCCACTGCACAAAATCTAGGATCTGTCCCCTCTGAGCTCTCACCTGGGTTCAGACCATGACATCCCTCTCCTTGATTACTTCACAGCCTTCTAACTAACGGCCTTTACTTTGGTCTTCCCTCCTCCCTTCTCTTCTCCAAAACTAGAGCCAAAGTAATCCTTCTGATGTGTAGTACATCCAACACTTTAGCTTTCAGGTTAAAACCCCACATTGTTCTCTGGATCAGTTTCCAGTTCTTTAACATGGATTGCATCACAGGGAAGGACCATTTTCCTACACCCACAGGGTTATTTCCTGAGGCTTCCCCTCTCAAACTCAGACAAAGCAAGATATGCAAAATCCCAGGCCCTTTGCACAGACTCACCCCTTCTCTCTTTTCCAGCCAACTCTCACTCATTGTTTGATCTCAGATTAGAGGTTACTTCTTCTGGGAAGACGCCTTTAGTCCCTTCTATGTGCTATGATCATAACTTGTACTTGTCTGCATTTATATAGCATTTTGCAAATGCACTGCAATTGTCTATCAATTTCCCTGCTCTCTTTCATTTTCCCCATCAGCTCTTTGTGGGAAGAGTCTGTCTCATTTTCCAAGTAGCCCCTGTGGCCAGCTCAGTGCCTGCACATGGTAACTCCTGAGTTACCAGTTGGGGCACAGATGAACAAACGCAGTAAAACTGTACAGTTTTCTGTTTTGTTTTAATGGTCTTTGATCTGATGATGGAGAAAATTACAAATTACAAGTCTGGTGAAAGACTATGAACAAATTATTCAGGTAGGCCAACAAAAACACGGAGGAGAAAATGGACCAAGTGTACTTTAATAAGAAACTTATTATACTCTAAATCCTTTCTTTTCACCATTGGGCTATCAAGGAATACTACAAGAAGGGAAACCAAGAGAGCATGCCAACTAGCATCGATGCAAGCCTCTAGATGTGGAACTTTTCCACATTTAAAAGATCTTACTCAACCACTTAAGGAAACCTTTGTATTTGTTCAGAAAACAAGTCAATAAGTGATTTAAGAAACTCTTTTCTGTCTTTCTAGTAGGTTTCTTATTTATCTTTCATGGTAACTTTTGATTCTTTAGGACAATGAATACAGAAAAACACAAATACTAGCTTACTTCTGCAGAATTCAACAAGATGATTTATGGATGTCAGGAGAAAATAAACGGCAGAGCTAGGCAGAGCCTGTATTTGATAAATTAAATCAAACTCTCATGTACCTTATAGTTTCTACAAGTCTAGAGTAACAACAGAAAGGAAGACCACGTGATGGTTTGATTAGCGAGCTGTAATAGATTAGTGCCCCTGGGCTATTTCCCTTTGGCCACCAAAGAAAAAGTCAAACCATGAGTCTGGAAACTGGGTTGCTCTGCTCCTTCCCTGGTTCTTCAGAAAGATTCATTCCCTAATTATTCATTTTCAGTTAACTGTACTACTTTCCTTCTTTGCTGACTATTAACCAGTTACAGTCTGTATTTCATATTTCTGACATTATCTATTCAGTCTATTCAATTTCAGAAAGATGCAACCACACATCAATTTTGTTATAAAACATATTTACAGCAAGATCCATGCATGTCCCTAACGACTTTTCTAGGTTTCCAACATGCATCAATCATCCTGATCAAATGTCCGAATTTAGACATCTTAGTAAGAATGCTACGTGCATCATAGCATTTGTCCATGATTGCTTCTACTTCTGAGTCTTAATAAAAGTGGTATAAGTGAAGACGAATCGAAACTCTCAAAATACCAAAGGGACTAGAAATTGAAACTCATAAAATAACAGAAAATTATGTCTCACAACAGCTTTCTAAAGAATCCTCATGTACAGATTTTCTTTTAAATCGATCCAGCCAAGTCCCCTCCCTTTGCTGAGTCTTGTCATTTCACTCCTGCAGCCCTGTACATCTGGGTTATTAAAACCAGTACCTGTGAATTAATTATTCCGGCTGTTTTACTTACACGGAAGAGAAGAAGCATTTTTAAAGCTACTTTAACACAGTATTTCAAGAGAAAAACGGACATTTTAGAAATTAAAAAGTGAGAACTACTGAGCAGTGCTAACCAAAGTGTGAGAATTAATTCAGTCACCAGCATCTACGTTTCCCTTGCTTCATGGCTGATGGGCAAGTCTAAGGTATTTACTGACTGGCTTCTTCGTCTGGAGAAAGGAATGCATGTGGGGAAAAAATGAGAGGGATAGTCACAGCTAAGTTAATTATGAAATTCAATTTTAGGCACTCAGCTGCAAAGTTAAAAGACTTTAAAATCTTAGGCTAAGCAGATTGCATTTTTTCCACATAACCCACCAAGGCTGGCTGAGAAGTAATAAGGCCAATTTCCTCTAGCAACAAGTCACACTGCCCTTGTAGCTGCCTGCTCAGCTGCAAGCATTCTGACCTTAAAGGAAAAAAGAAGCTATTTTGAAGGACTAATAGGTGAAAAGAAACCAATTATTTTTAGGGATAGCCTCAAAAGACTATCTTCTAAGCTATCAGAAATTCTGCTTAGAGAAGTGTGTGGTACTAGCCCTGGATCCAAAATAGGAAAAGGTATAAAAGAGAAAGATCCTTAAGATAATCTCTCTTTTTACAGAGTCCTTCTAGCATGAAGATTTCCTTTTCATAAAAATCAGATTGAGTAAGGGGATGAAAAAACTGTAATGTATTAGGCAACATTAATTATAACCCTTGTTGTACTTTAGCTAGAAAACATGTTTATCAGATGATGAGACAGAATGTTTATCTAATATGTAATATATCTGATACATCATTTCAAATAATGTTATAGAATTTGCAGGGAGAAAATTAATATGATGCAAAGCCAGTCATGCTTTTCTTATGCACCTGAAATACTGGAAACTATATCCAGCCTTGTCTCAAACACAGGCATAGTTCGAGACACTATTTCTATTCTACAGGAATTTAAATTCTACAGAAACCATTTAAAAATCATTTAAAATCAGATAAATTTTCATTTCATTTTTATTTTATGACACTGTAATATTTGAAATCGGCCTCATGAAAATCTAATAGGCATCTCAAAGAGACAGAATTACTGATTTCACTTCCCAGAACCACTCCACTAGCAGCCTCCTCATTCTGTTACTGATAACTCCATCCATCCAGTTGCTCAGGCCAAGATCCTTAGTCGAAAGTTTCTCAACTTCAGCATTGTTGACACTTAGGGCTGGATAATTTGTCTTTGGAGAGAGCTGTTTTGTGCATCATAGCATGTTTAGCAGCTTCTCTGGCCTCTGTCCACTGGACACATATAGCATCCTCCCCAGCTGTGACAACCGAATATGTCACTAGTCATTGCTAAATGTTCCCTGGGGGGCAAAATCACCTCCAGTTGAGAACCACTGCCTTAGAGCCATGAGTGACTTGGCGCTCTCTCACATCCCGCAAAAATCTCTTAGCAAATCCTACTGGCTCTGCTTCAAAACATACTGAAAATACAAGTACTTCTCATACCTTTATCCAAGCTGCTATCGTCCAAATCCTGGATGAAACAGAGGGCCTCTTAACCTGCCTCTTTGCTTCCACCCTTGGTCAGTTTTATTCCCAACACACCAGCCAGCCAGATACCATTAAAATGTTACAAACGTCTCTGCACAAAATATCTTCCAATGGTTTTCTCCTTCACAAAGAATAAAAGCCAAAGTTCTTAAAATGGCTTTTTGATGTTATCAGTTCATTCTACTCCAGGCACACTGGCCTCCTAGTTTTACTTGAGGAGGGATGCTAGCTCTGGACCTTTGTACCTGCTGTCTCCTCTGCCTGGCAGGCACAGTCCCTCAAGTCTTTGCTCAAATGTCAGCTCCTTCAGCGAGGCCATCTCTGACAACTGGATTTGAAATGGTACTTTTCCCTACCCCCACTCTCCATCCCTGTCCTTAGTTTATTTTTCTCCAATGTACTTACCATCTTACTGTATCATTTACTATTTATTTTGCTCATCGTCTGGTTCTGCCCACTAGATTGTATGCTGCATGATGACAGCATTTTCTACTTTATTCACTCATGTATCCCCAGGACCAAGAACAATTCCTGGAACATTACTGAGAGGCTCTGAATCAAAATCAGTTGAATGAATGGCCTCTCTCAGGTTACTACCGGAGACTCTCAAAGGGACTTTTTAGGACTTTCAAAACCATTTATTTACATTTGGTTATTCAATTTAGATAATTAAAATGTAAATATTTTTTAGGGACAGTTTCAAATTTTTGAAACTAATTTGTGGTCTCAGAATAGATTTTCTTATAGTGCCCCAGAATTTGACAAACAAGGTGATAGTAATTTTTGACCTCACACTTATAGAACTCCAAGGAAATTTTTTCATGTTCTCATGCTTGTCCGTTAAAACTAAACAAATCTTTAGCAAAAATCATTTAGTCAAAATTGAAACTTAGTATTTTTTAACACAACTTAGACCACAAATGTCTTCACTGTTTCATTCAATCTACCTCAATTTTTTAAATCTCAACTATGTGCAAAGTATAATGCTTGATTTTGCCAAATAATTCACCTTATAATTTAAGAAAATTCAACTTCATTTTCTATGAGAACACTTTTTCTCTTGCTGTGTCTCAGATGACCTCAGCTGATAGCAATGCTATGGATCCTTGTCTAACCTGGGACTATTCTCCTGTTAATTCCTTTTCCTAAATTAAAATAACCACTCAGAAATTATCTTCAATTGCTTGAGTGTTAAAAGCACTTTGGAACAGTCTATGTTTTCACGTGGTTTGTTTATGAGGGAATGTATTTACTTTTGATTACTTTTACTCTCAATTTTCTTTTGTGAGTATTGAATATGAGAGACTGGAGGGCTTGAATTTCTCTGCTCACCTCACTGGCCGGGTAAGCCTGTTTTTCCCGTAGGTGTTGGCCAACACCACATTCACAGAGCCAGTTAAAAGGAGCTCTAAGACGTGGCTAACCACGGAGAAAAAATGACTTCAAAGATTCCCCATGGCCCATATTTATGACTAAATGGCATGAGAATATGCTAATATTACTATGAAGATGATCCTTCATAGTATGGATCGAGGAAAATGGAAGGAAAATGAGTCTAAACATTATGATGCTGAAGCAAATTCAGAACCAAATTTAGTTTCATGTAAGGAGATACTCTCAAATTCAGATAACCAATGCAAAGCAAGTATTTTTGACTGCTTATAGCATGCCTACTTCTATATCAGAGTAGCATTTCACTATAATAACTTGGGGTTCAAATCATATTTATAAAAATGTTTCCATTTTGTTTCACAAACAATAGGCTGACAACAGCGGTTTTCACTAGAATAATTTTCCAGCAAAAGATTAAGAAAAACTTTCTGAGCGGGAGGGTATAGCTTAATGGTAGAGCACGTGCTTAGCATGCACGAGGTCCTGGGTTCAATCACCAGTACCGCCATTAAAAAATTAAAAAAAGCCTAATTACTCCCCCCCCCCCAAAAAAGAGACAGAAAGAAAAAGAAAAACTTTCTGAGAAGCTTTTAAAATTGGTTTTTATGGCAAGAACCCTACAAGTGCTGAACTTTATTACAGGGTCTCAGGTAATAAATTTCAAAGAAAGATCAGTTACATGTGCCTTCCAATTGAATAATTTTGCTTACTGATAAAAAAGGAATTAGCAGATCCCAGGGTCCCAATATTGATGATGTGAACTTTTAAAAATTATTTAAAATATACTCTATCGACACTTTATACAAAAGCAGTGGCAAGGAAGAGTTTGTTCCTTCTTTTGTCAGTGTCGAAAAGAAAGTCTTGACAAACTGACCAATGAGAACGCAATTGTATGTGAAGAAAAGCTGTGACATTTTGTAAAACTTGTATTTTGTGGTTATTATCTACTCCTGAAGTATTTGTACTCTGCCAACCAAATAGAATATTAGTTCCTTTTGAAAGTGCCTGGAGGATAAATTCATTCATTTCCCTAATACCCTGTCCACTTGGCAGAGCAGGTAGACATAAGTATTCTAAAGATTACTCTGTTTTGACCATTTTCCTCCCCAGATTTCCTTAGATACCTATGCAAAGTTTCACTGCTGGCTAGATAGTAAAGATTGACTGTTAATTTCAGTACCCAAGTTTTTAGAGGGAATTGTTTTTAACTGAGAAAGAAGGTATTTCTTCTTTCCTTGCAGAAGTCCTTCTTAAATCTTGTGGAATTCAAGAGGAAGAAAAAAGTAGACCATTTAGAATGCATTGCCTTTCCTCCAAAGGTTTCAGTATGCCTGATGGCACTTTATTAAAACACAATCAGGAATAGGTTTCAATAAATTATTTTTCCAATTATACAGTTATATAAGTTGAGGCTTGGAAAAGTGGAAGAATTTAGCCACCACCCAGGAAAAAATTAAAAGGCTAAGAAGGAAACAAAATCCAATAACACTCAAGTCAAAAAACAAAAAAAAGGATAACATAAAAACAAGGCAAAAATTCTTTCCTTCTTTCATTCGATAGAAAATTGTTCCAAAACATCATTCAAATGTTAGATTTGTATTATTTATATCCTTTTTGATTTTGACCTTATTTTGCACTGTTCTACATAAGTTGCTGTAAACTTTTTTTTACCAACCTCTACTTTGGCCAAGAATGTCTCAATGAACTATGAAAGGAGCAAGGTTTATTAAATACTCGTACCATTAACTAGTCCACTATTGCATGAAACTCATAAGACAGCTGTGGTTAAATATGGCTACGGTTATCATGCTTGAATTTTAAAAAGCAGGTTACTTAAAATTAAGTTTAATAAACCATTCATACACGATAAACTAATTGATTCTAAAATATTGTCTGTTGCTTTATGTGCCGAAGTATTTTTATGCTGAAAACATTTCAGGCAAAAGTAAAAATTCTCACTGTCTTAAAGTGTCATTTCAATTTTAATTCCAATTTCAAATTCAGTGTTTGCAGATTGTTTCTTGTTCTCATTTTATAACAGTGTTTTTTTTTTTTTAATACATTTCAGAATTGCCTGTAAAGAATATTAAGTAGTTTTGGTCTTATGGTTACCACTTTTTCTTTCTAAAAGTAAGTAATTCACAAAATAAGCTTTGACCCAAGAATACAGGATTGTAAGTGCCCATGTGAGATATAATAGCTGTAGGCAAATTCTAAAGCCGAGATTCGCAACCTGAATTTATCCAGCAGTTAAGGACACAGTATATTTATTCCTTTGGGAAGCAACTTAATAAAAGATGACTTCTCATCAGCTGCTGAGTGAAACTTTTTTTATTTTATTCTGATAAAAATTTCAAGTATTTTCTTCAAATGTACAGTATACTTATTCTTTCAAGACATGGTCTAACAAAACTTAATTTTAAAGCTTAGATGTCTACGATCAAGAGTTATGCATAAGAATTTCCTCTGGCAGTTATTAGACTGAATAAGTTATTAAAATGAATATGAATTAAAATTTCCTATTCAGCTCATTTCATTGGAAAGTTATTTTGCAGTCGCAAGCCCCGGAAGAACTTTACTCAATAACGATACTAAAATAATATGATAGTATAATAAACCTGGTAAAATGTCCATCAGATACAAGAGTATTCATGGAAAACAGTTGCCTACTTGTTAGGCTACTTACCACCCTACACCCCTGACTGCAGATAGCTCTTACAGTCTGACTGTAAGTAACCTAGATTGAATACTGTGTTCTAGCAAAGAATGTTCATAACTCCATAGAGGTCTAATAACAGCCACCAAAAAAATTATATGCTATTAATGAAAAGTACCTAAATATAAGATACATTTGAAGAATAAGCGTTTTTAACTGAGTGACATACTATTTTGTGCCAGCAAATGGGAGAAAAAAATTTAAACAGAGTACCTTATAAAACTATAGCTAATTTTCTATATATTCTATTTAATTATTACTGACTATATGAATTATAATGTATGCAAAATTTTCCTATATTCAAAACTGTATCTTTTGGTCTTCAGTTATTAATTCTAAGGTAACATACAAAGTACACCTATATACATGTTTATGTTTAGATAATGTTGTGTGATACCCATTTGTCATGAATCTGACTATGTAATAATATGAAGTTTTTAAGTGTCAATAGCTAGGATAGGATCTGTGGCCAAGTACCTCCCAATCCTGCTCCCATTCTGTAGAATATGGATTACCATCAGTTACATAAATACCCTCAGATTTTTTATTGCAAAATGTGTGTAAATGTATTTATTTTTATTCATGAATCCATTTAGAATAAATTTGCATGCATAAGAAAGATCATGGTATATAGCATGAGAGAGGCACAGGTTTGAATCCTCTCTCTATCAGCCACTAACTTCTCCATCGTGGTCATGGTTTCCTCATATGTGAAGTAGAATAATAAGACTTACATTGCAAGATTGTTTTAATCATTCATAAAATATTTATGTTAAAATGCACATTTTCTGATATACACTTTAGCAACACAATGTTACTTCTACTTCTATTATAATTATTATTAATAATAAAATAAAAGATGAGGGAACATATGTAAGTTGCACCTAGAGCAGCAGTGTCCAACAGAATGTTCTTCTGTGATGGAAATATTCTATAATCTGAGCTGTCCAATATGGTAGTCACTAGGCATATGTGGCTGTTGAGCACTGGAAATACAGACAGTGCAACTGGAGAATTGTATTCTTAATTTATTTAATTTAAATTAACTTACGTTTAAATAACCACATGTGGCAGGAGGTTACCCTATTGAACAGAACAAGTCTAAAGTGCTTACATCTACTCAAATAACTTTCACCTTGCTTAGATTTTTCGACCACATAATACATAGAAAGACTTCTCAAGGCCTTTTTACCAAACTACATAATTACTATAGAAAGTCCTCCAATAACGGTCATTATTTATACGGCAGAAAACATAAAATGACTTCTCTACCTACAAGAGTAATGTGTTCTTGTTTTATCCAGTTCTGTGTAATCAAAAATTACGTACTTAAACATAGTAATTTTTCATTACATATTATTATTTTTGGTTGGGAATTTTATCAGAGTCTCCCTTGACTTTTGGATATAACTGCATCTTGTCTTCAAGTCACAGGTTCACCATTATTGGGAAAAAATATTTTACTTTCTTAAGTTTATAATATGTCAAGAGCCCTTAAAATCTTGAGGTAAAACTAAATTTAAGGAAAATCAACACAAAAACCAAAAATAATAAGAAAAACAAACTTATGCCCAACTTTGAAACAAACAAAAAATAAACAAGCAGAAAAAATCCTTAATTATAAGCATCACATAAATATATGTGTTCTTTCAAAGTTCCTGCTTTACCAGACAATCAAGACAGACCAACAGCACAATTGCCCCATGTAAAGGAGGTGCACCAAACACCACCTCCACTTGGCCTCCCCCAGATCTAGTTTCTGCATCCCTCAAACAGTGGTGCATCTTCTCTTTCACTAGTTACATTATTAATTGGAGGAAAGGACACTTATCCCTGTATCTATAAGAACTGTGTTAGAATGATTCAGGAAGTTCTTACTGCAAAGCTTGAAACTTTCCCTTCTTCATTTTCATCATCATTAAATACTGCAGGTATGGGAATTTTTGCTATGCTTTAAAAAATGTTTGCTTTGATAAAAATTCTAGGCACAAGAAATACATAAAATGGGGATGCTAATATTAACGACTTCAAAAACCCCAAACTGCATTCTAATGATGGGTCGACTTCTCATAGACTTCTTCAATAAATAGAATTTTATGTTCTGAGTTACATCGCATATTACAGGCTGAGTCAATAAAGCAATATTGAGAGACAATAAGATAGCACAACTCTTCCTAATTAATAACTCTGTTTCCTTATGTGAAGTACTAACTTCATCACTTTTGATTAAGTGACATTTCACTAAAGGTATCAAAAAGTAAACAAGTCGAAATCATCTAATCATTCATTATCTCATTATGAAATAACAAATAAATGTAGAACACTTTTTAAATCTCTGATATGAACATTGGTCATTAATTTTTTCACTACAATATATCATACAGAATGAAGTCATGTTTTGCTTGAACACTGAAAAATACTTGTTGAAGTGAGCAAACAAAATAATAGGCCAGTTTCACTAGCATTTTAAAATTCTCAGATAAAAGGCTGTGCCAAGAAATGAGTTTTTGAGAAAGACACTAAATTGTTCACTATCAGAGTTTTCTGAATGATTTTCATATCTCTAAGTCCATCTGTTAGTATTATGCCTTATTTTGAAAAATCAAAAACATCCTTTTAAAAATCAGATCCTGTTTAGTCAATGATTTTTTTTTATTGAAGTATAGTCCATTTACAATATTGTTGTAATTTCTGGTGTACACCATAGTGATTCAGTATGTGCATATACTATACATATGTGTATATATATGCCTTTTCATATTTTTTTTTACTCTAGGCTATTACAAGGTATTGGATATAATTCCTTGTGCTACACAGTAGGATCTTGCTGTTTATCTATTTTATGTATAGTTAGTATCTGCAAAAAATATGTATTTTTCATTAATCTTAATGAAATAAGTAATAATGGAAGACGGTTACTTTAATTAAAAATATGACCTTGAGGGAATACATATGCATACAGTCATCAAAGTTATTAAATTATATAAAGATGCAAAATAATGTAAGACCACTAATGACCTTTTATTAAGTAAAAACAGAAAAAAATTCAACTACTATTTTTACAGTTAGTAAAACTGTGTATGTTTGGATAAAGGCTGGAAACAAATATTCTTAAATGAAACATTGGTAATTATGAGAACTTTAAAAAATTACATTTCAAGTCTAAATACTATTTTTATAATTACATGTCATTTCTATTTAGGTGAATATAGCAAATGAAAAATTGGGGCAAAACCTAAGTTTCCCTGATTCTTTTGTGGCCCTTGCATCTCATATCCAATTCAATTCGTCAGTAAGCCTGTCATTTCTACCACAAAACGTTCACAAATCCAACCACATTTTCCATGCCTGGACTGATGAATTAGTCTCCTTACTAGTCTTCTCCTAGGGTGATACTGAGTGTGGCTCAGATGAGGAGGACTCAGAACCTCTGAGGAAGAACTCCCACACTGAGACCACCACCAATGGGTATCTCCTGACCGCCCCTTGCCTGGCGGGAGATTAATGGCTCAAAACCACAAATCTCGAACAAACTAAAATGTTTGTTCCTGGAAGTCTTTAATAGGTTGCAAAAGCAGTTCCTTTTATAGTATCTCGGCACCAGAAACAAAAATTAGGATTATCAATGCATTTTGAATAGTGCACTGCCATACGTCCTGTCTGTGAGTGAAGAACTACCATTCTTTACATGGAGGTGTGCTGTGTGTAACTGACACAAGGGGAACAGTATTTGTGTTTGTACGGTCTTAGAATATTATTCAGTTTTTATGTTGTTTGCAAATCGGTGGGCAAAAGCGGGTTTCCTTACTCCTTTCACTCTCTGGGTTCATGACAGGGAGGGAGGCGCTCCGTCTGCTACTACCCCTTCCCACTGCTGTAGCCCAGTCTGCTAGGAGTGTCAGCCTCACCTGTCACTTAGTGTGAGCAAAACCCAGTGCAAGGTTCTCGCAGAGCTCCAAACAGGCTTCTTTTCTCTGTGCTACAGCGCCAGTCTTGGTGACCGTTCTCTCAGTATAAAGTTCAAACTAGATCAGCTAGGTTTTGTAATTGTCATTCTTCATGAGCAACTAGCAGTTCAAACTAGAGGTGCTAATTACTAGGGGGAGGGGTCAACACTCTTACACCTACATTCCCTGTCTTAGCTTTCCCTGTCTCCTAAATCTTCTCAGTTCAACAGCCTGCTGCTCTTTTGCTTAAAACCTTTTAATAAATTCCCGATTACTTTTAGAGAAGACCCAAAGTCTTTCCAGAAGCATCCAAGAACCTATATGCTCCCAGGCCACCACTTTCTCCATCTTTCTTTCCTGTTACTTTCCCTCCTCCTCACTAAGCTCCCTCTTCCTTAACTAAGCTTTTTTTCACATCAGGGCCTTTGCATATGCTGTTCCCTCCATCTAGAACATTATCTGCACACAGATACTGCTACAAGGCTCATTTCTGCTTAACCTTCAGGTGGTTAATACTCATCCCATCTAAAGTCAGTCCAAGGAAGCATATTATCTATAAGCTTAGACTTCTTATTTAGATTCTTTGAGGAAATTCGTAACTTCATGGCTAATTGTTAATGCTCAAACTGCACTTGACTGAAGAGCTTGATCTAGGATTATTTATGTCTGTTAGCAGAAAAGCCTCCTTAAGGATCAAACCTTTCACAATATTCATCTTCTCAGTTGTAACTCTACCTCCACAGTCTTCTGTGACGCAGGGCTTACCTCCTTAGTTTTAGTATAAATATAGAGTGTAGGGACTACTTCTTATTCATTGTTATATTTACATAATTCATCATGTATAGTATGAACAATAACGATTATTATATTACAATACCTTAAGCAAAATGAGCTTATACAAGGTTTACTGCAGGAGCCAGGCACTCTTCTAGGTACTTGATGTATATTCACTCATTGGTTGATGAGAGGATTGGGCACATCAGCCCAGTGAGACGGACACTCTTATCATCCCCATTGTACAGACGAGAACACTGGAAGCTCAGAGACTGCTGACCAAGTTTTCATTCAGCTAGTGATAAACCTGGGTCTCAGACCCAAGGAATCTGCTGTTAGCAACATACTAAATACATATTCAGTATTGAAAGAACAAAAGAATGAAATAATTGATCATTTCTCTGAGGTAATTCTTTTGTCTTCTGATGCTTTTGCTTGAAAATTATTGAACTGACTTTTCTAACACTTTGCCTAAGTCTGTCCTAGCTTCCGATGGTGACACCTAAATAACCTATAAATTGTATTGATTATTCTGCTAAATGGTTCGCTTCTAAAATCCATCATCTTTTGCTTTATTGGTAACAACATCTCTCATGGCACAGGCTTCTAAGGAAAAATATGGATTATTTTACCCCCAAATCACTGCTGGATAGCATTAGGCAAAGACCATTTACTTCTTTTATTTACACTATATGGCTGAGTATAATGCCTTTGATTATGTAAGTAAGAAACATGGGAGTTAGTGTAGTGGAAAGACTATAAGATTTGGAGCCAAAAAGTCTGGATTTATTGGTCCTTTTTTCCTCTATTGCTAACCACATGACCGTCAATGACTGCTTTGATATCTTTAAGCTTCAATTTTCTCACATGTAAGAAGAGGAAAACAATGCCTAGCATTTAAAAGCCCTATATAGTCTAATGAATATCAAAGAAATACAAAGGAATTCTTTTCTTTGTTGAGGAGGCTACTGAATATTTGCAAGATATCACACAGTGTTGGAAGATAGTCCACACATACTTCAATGCTTGTCCAATGAATGAGGAAAGAAGAAAGATGAACAGACTGTCAGAAAATTTGTTCTGGTTTTGTTGGACTGGCCTTGCTGCACAATTAGATTATATCAAATTTTGAGAATAAGTCTCAAGTTCTATGGATCAGCATGTCTATGACAGACAATTATATGGATCAATAATTTATTAACCATGAATTAAAGCAATCTGGATACCAAGTAACAAAAGAATAGTTCACATTATATTCAATGCCAGAAAGAATACCAAGTCATTAAGGAAGAGGGCTGCACTTGACTAGAATAAGCCCTAGAGTTAGAATCAGAATGTCTGGGTTTGAATTCTGGTTGTGCCATTAATAGTTGTGAGAATTTCATCTAAAAATTCAGCACCTCTGGGACTGTTTCCTTGGCTCTAATATGGTCATATATATCCCCACAGGACTGTTATGACTATTAACTATGATAATGTATTTAAAAGCACAATGCCTGGTTAGTATGCTAAATGAGACAGTCAAGATTAGGGGATTTGGCTACTGAATTAAAGTCATTCTATGACAAAGAAATTGGATTGTTCTCATAAAATGTAGAGTGCCAGTCATGACCTAGACATGTAGTAAATACTGCTGAATTAAAGTGCACCACACAGAAAGTCCCTAGGTCATTTGCAGCCATTTTTAGCATTTTATTTTCTATTCCTATTCTATTTCATTTCTATTTATTTCAGAAATAGAATATAAAATATAATATTTTTCATAATCCAGAGTTCTGAATGCATGTATATGACATAGTTGTAAACTCCTTCTAGGAAGGTTAATTTCTCTCGGCAATTTTTTAATGTAAAATTTTAATATGTTTTATTGTAGGGCATTGTAACTGGGTATACTATTAAAATATCAACATGCTTTACACAAGGAAAGTGAGTGACAGATATTGGGAAGCTCCCCCAAGGGCAGAATAATTAAGTTCTAGGGGACAAGGGTGACTACATTTCCAGAAAGAAAAAGAAAACTAATTTTTTGAAAATAATTAAAATATATCAAACCAGTAGGAATTTCACAAGCTGAGACATAATTTATTTTTCTAGTTCATAAATCACAAGCTACATCTTGACTGAAAACCTTCCTATTAGAAACTCAGAGGACACAAATAATAGTTTCCATTTCCATTATGTATGTATTTGGTTTTATGATTTACGACAGTGAATGACCATGTTACATCTTTGGTCTTGATTGTTTTAAAGTTGTCCGTTCTGCCATCAGTTTTGAGTGGAATGAATCTAGTGCATCCATTTGCAAAACCCCAGTGTAGAATATATATTTAGATATTCCTGTCATCTGTGTTCTCACAGGACACACACTGCAGTACTTTTTACCTGTGTGAACCTTTTTATTTGTTCCTAAGCTAGTTTTATGCGATTGATGTGCCCATGTGCCTCAAACTCAGTTCAGTGCTAAATATATTAAACCAATTTTTATAACTATAATTGAGTATCTTAGAATAATATGCACCATGCAATAGGATGTCAGAGTGGCAGAGAGAGAGGTACCTTGTCTCAGGACTTTTCAGGGACCTCTGTGAGACACAACTGACAAAACTTGACCTATCCTTCTTCCACATGGCATGGGATCAGGAGTTCCTACCTTCAGAATAACATCTGGAGATAATCCGTAAATGCATACATATTGCCTAGGATAGATATTAGCAAGTCAGCATGAAGCATATTTAGCTGACTACATTAGCTGACTTACCTAGGGGCATTTAGGCATTTATTCTATCAAAAAATATCCAAACAACATCAATCACTTTTTTTTATGTAAGGTAGAGTCACATCCTTTCCCTCGCAGAGCTTACACTCTACTTGGGGAAAACATATGAAATGAATAAGTAAAATGTATAGTATAACAGGTGGTGTTAAGTTCCACAGACAAAATAAAGCAGAAATTGATGGAGTGCAGTTGCAGAAAGAGGACCGCAATTTTTAAAAGGTTGGTCTGATCAAATTCACTGAGAAGATGACATCTGAGCAAGGACCACTGACACCTGACATCTGAGTACTCAGCGCACCGTCATCGTACCAACCACCACCGCTATGGTGGGCAACATCCTTATCATCAATGTGTATATAGTCATTACGATTATAACACATTTCTACAACCATCATTGGATTTTATTCTTTGAGGTAAGTATTCTTTTTCCTGTTAACTCTATATGTGAAATAATAAAGTGACGAGTGCTTAAATAACCTGTTCACTGTTGCTCCCTCGTGAGAGGTGAGCTAGGACTGGACTTCAACTCCTGGTCGTTTGGCCCTCAAACGTGCACAGTTACTACGACACATGGTGAATACGGAGGAAGCTCACCACAGCTGGACGTGGGTGTTAGATGCCAAACTCAGCTAAGGGACACCAAGAGGAAAAGCAGAAGAATGTTGGGTAATTTTGCCCAATTTGCTATTTTGCTATGATTTGGCTGTGTGTGACATCTATCTCTAATTCAGTAGAGATTATGCAAAGTACATGTCATAAAATGTTAATTATAACAACTAAATCCAATTTCACGGTTGTTTCTTACCCTGCTCAGTGAATCTTGGGAACTTGGAGCTAAATAGATTGCCCATCTCCCCCTACCCCACTGTCGCTTCCATTACTAGAGAAATGGCCTTTGAATGTAAATTTTTAGCTCTAATCCTGCTATCAGGCAAGTTCTTCCCAATTCCTCAATTTCAGTTAGTCATTTCTCTCGCCTTTATACTCTCAACCAGATTGCCTGACTTACCAGATTTTTATGTATGTCTCTCTCTTCCACTGAGTTAAAAATACTTACATGGCAAGTTCAATGTATTTTACATAAACATTGCATGCTACATAAATCTGAATACAAAGCTTTACTAATGATACATTTTTTACAAATACTGGTTGAATAAAAATCCAGTCACAACTATAGCAAACAACCTCATTTCCCCAACAAGACTCTAAACTGTATTGCAATATGGCCAGTCACTGTCTACTTGTTCCCATATATTTTTGCAGCAACTAACTAGTGTACATTGAAGACAAATAAATCAGAGATTACAAAAAAGTGCATGATATTTAAAAATTATAAACTAGTCAAATAGTGGCATTTGCACCTAATTTATTAAGTGGTCAATGAATTTTTAGTCATTTAATCCTAAAATGAAATTGTTCTAATTTTTCTTTGAAAAATGACTTGTGAAGCAAAGAGAAATAAAGATTTTAGCTCACAGTTGAACTAGGATAAGAAATAATAGTACAGACTTCTTTCAAATTCATATTACCAAAAAGAACAGAAAATTGAACAAAAGGCAGGTATTTGCAGTGTATCATTTTCCACACCTTAATGATTTTGCATCGATTAAATGGAAACCTTTGAAAATGTGCATTTAATGAGATAGAACTAACATCTACAGTTTAATATACTATATAAGCAATCAAACATTAAGAGATTCTTCTGTAATACAGATTCACAATATATTTTGAAATCTCCATAGAATGAGGCTGATTATTTCAAAGCCATTTAAAATTTGTCTTATACAGATTCTTCAAAACACTCTCAGCGGGATTATCAGTTTCTTCTCACGGGCCTCAAAATTCATGCTATAAAAAAGTCTATGAGAAATACTTACTGAGAGTTTACATGTTTTTTCCAATGTGTGTTTTTTTTTTAAGGTTTAAAATGAAATTTACTAGGCAAAAACACTGAGCACAAGAGAGCACACGTGTTTGATGTCCATTTCCCAGTGTTACAGCACAGACACCTACTTTTTGGAAGTCAGTCTATCTTATACAAAGACTACTTTTACATTCAGAAGGGATTTTCTAGTATTAAGGTAAATATTCATATATTTCTACCTATAGACCATTTTCTTTCTATCCAAAACTTACCCTTCACCCTCCCTCTTGATTATCATACAGACTCTCATTTTTGTCCATAGAGCAATGATATAAATGTTGTGTGCAGTCAATATTTTTGTTTAAAAAAATCAGAGCCCAAGGAAAAGTGATTTAGGGCCATTTAGTTTATAAAATAGTGTTTAAATTAAATGTGCCAATAATTAGAGCATGAAAATAATTTTGTTATATGGAAATTTTGTTTAAGGCATTTGTTTTAAATGATAGACTTACTCTGTTATTAGACTGTCTGGAATTTTAATCTTAAGCTACAAACAAAACAAACACTAAAGCATAAAAATAAGCAGATGCCCACTGACCATAACTAGAATTCATCTAAGAGAAATCTGCTTACATGTAATTTTATTATCTAGGTTACTTTTACTTTTAATGGTCAATCTTTTTAAAGTAACAGATCATTTTCATGACCATCATTATAAGACCTGATCTTTACACAAAGTGTAGGAAGTAAGTTTCTCATTCCTCTTGCCATCATCCAGTTTGGTAGCTCACGAGTTCCTATTTACTAAGTGGAACTGTGACAATTTAATGAGATTTTGTCAGATCTTGCAAAAATCCATACATAATTGTCGTATAGAGTAAAATGAATGCTACACACAGTCCTGCAATATTTCTTCAAAGAAAAGTTAACTACAAAAAAGCAATAGAAGGTGCTTGTATATATTATTTAAAAGCTTACATTGTTTATCTGTGAGATGCTATATGCATGCATCATCATCATTAATTAGTATTTCTTCAAGCCCCATATCATCCCTGCAATGCCAACAATTATTTTAATATCAAATAAAGATTACGATAATAAATTATATTGGCTTAGTCATCTCTAATTTATCTAGAGAATAAATTTCCTATGGAAATAAGTTATCCATTTGACAAATGACTGTAAAGAAAAATGACACTATCACCATTATCAGAAAATTATAGGCTGTTAAAGCTAAAAGAGGTCTTAGATGCAATCTGGTACAGTTTTTTGTTTTCAAATACAGCCAAAGTCATTAAAAAGCTTGCTTAACAGATGAAACTAGTTAGTGATGAAGTCAAACTTAGATCTCTTAATCTAATACGATATTTTTTCCATTAAACAAAGCTAACTTCCTAAGGTAATAATTATACTAACATCTGCTGATTATCAAGTAGTTCTTATGCACCTCTCTCTTTTAAGAAGAAGAAAGAGGATGAGGAGGAGGAAGAGAAGAAACTGGCATTTACCAGCTTATATTGCTAAGATTTTTATTTTTCTTAAACTCAGTGCAGTCTGAGACAGAGCACAAACCAAAAAGATAAGTAAAAACTGAGGTTTACTTCTTACATTCAGATCAACAACTAGGTATGGAATATCTTATGAGCTGAATTGTGTCACTCCCCAAAAATTCATGTAGCTGTCCTATACCTCAGAACTTGATTGCATTTAGAGATTGGATCTTTAAAAAGAGTATTGCATTAAAAAAGGTCATTAGGGAGGGCCCTAACCCAGCAGACTGGTATCCTTTCAAGAAGAGGACATCTGGACACAGGCACATACAGAGGGAAGAGCATGTGAAGACAGGGCAGAGACGGCCTCCTACATCCAATGACAGGCACGGCACAGGGTCCGCTTCACAAGCCTCAGAGGGAAACAACCTTGCTAGCACCTGATCTCAGACTCCTACGTGCTAGAACAGTGAGAAAACAAATTTCTGTAGTTTAAGCTGCACAGTCTGTCGCACTTTGTTATGACAGCCCCAGAAAACTAATACAGAATATAAAGTTAAAATGGCTCATCTTTTGCATTCCATCTGCGAAAGGAAAGGAAGATTCCTCAGGAGCATGGAAGGTAAAATAGGAAGTTATTAAATTTCTTCTGAGTTTAGCAGTGACCTCTATTTGCATTCTTGATTTACCCTGTGGCCTCAACTATAGAATATAAGCAAAATACGTTACTATAATTCAATCAAAATAAACATTTTTAATATCATTATTTTAAAATTATCCCTCAATTGATATACATGACTCTGTGGCCCTTTGTTTGTGTCAGATAATCAAATCCTGACTGTACTTATGCAAATGCAAAGAGATAAATACATCAAGAGATATAGTGAATATAAAAATAGGTGACAATTACATTTTAAATAATCACTACTCTTTCATTTCATTGAAGAAAGAATTAGTCACAACTAAATTATAAATTCTCTGAGGGACAGAACTATGTCTTCCTGATCTTGAACAGCAGTATGAAACTTAGCCTAGTCTTAGACTTAGTAGGGGCTCAATAAATATTTGTTAAATAAACATAAAAGTATATCATAAAAATTCTTATGGTCCACATTAAAACACTGAAGTAAGATGTTTTAAAATATAGGTTTTATTGTTATTTAGGTATGGCAAGGCTAACAGATCAGGAGATCACTGCAGTTGCAAAGACAGTCTGTCACACTCACAGATCCCAGGAGGAAGGGGCAGGGTATGCCACACCATGGTGGGGAAGGGGGCACACACAGAGGTGGGGGACCAGCACCAGGGCTGGTCAGAAGGCAGAGGGAGTGGGATGGGAGAAGCTGGGGAGATGAGGGCAAGAGCCTTTACTGTGTTTCCGTGGGAAGGAATGAGAGAGGCACTAAAAGGAGGTTTAGGATTGGCTCATTTGAATAATTTCAGCAGGCTTTGGTGTATAATGCCTGTCAGAGGTTGTCTGGTATCTGGCCCTGGGATGATGAGGGCAAGTGGATAGTAGCTTAAAGTTTAAGAGTCCCTTGGAGGAGGTCTAAGATTGCCACGGAGGAGGTGGTTGGGGGTGTGGCTGCAGATTGGTTTGTTTGCATTTGAAAGGAGTGCTCCAGGGAAAATCCTTTACCAACTTGAGAAACTGGCTAATCCATTGAAGGGCTGGCCCTCCAGGATCGGCAAGGCGCCTGAGGTCAAAGCATCACAATGCAGAAAATAAAAAGCCATGGTTAATGCAAAGGAACTGCTTTATTTCCTAGTAATTTGCCATTTTTCTTAGTAATTAGCAAATTGAGCGATATTTCTGACTTTTTTTTCAGCTTGTCCCATAACATATTAGCCTTGTCTTCTATGCGGCATTGATGCTGATAACACAGCTGCACTAAAATCTGTACGAATCTTGGTAAATTCCTAATTTTGTAACTGCTTAATGAACACAATGGTCAATTTTTCCTTTTTTGAAAATGACTTACTCCAATAAATAGATACATGAATTTAATATGACTTGTTAAATAAATTATTTTTGTGAACTAAATATTAATCAAAAGACATCACAGAAAGTCTTTTTAAGGTTATTTGTTTTTGACTGATTCAAAAGACACAGTAGCAGTTATTTTCCTGATTACACTATGCAAATGTCTTGGAGCCAATTTTGAGAGCTCATTATCTATTTACTTTTATTGAATACTGGACAGGGTATAAAGAATTCTCTTCTTGTTCCTGCCTTTGCCTGAGATTTAGGTCAGGTGCCTTTGCTTCTATAGCCTCTGGATGATTTCTTTTCAATGTAACTCAGAATAACACTAGCCATATTGGTCACAGATTCTTTCAAAGCACTGAGATTCCAGAATTTACTGAAACAGAACATGGTTCTGGATTTTCAGTAGTCAATCTGTCCCAAAGCTGCTGAGTGAGAAATAGAGTATATCTAAGTCTCCAATTAAAGATAATAGGGATCATGTCTGAGTCTCAACTCCATGGGCACCATTCCTCTCTTCTGGGTGACCCCCAGGCAAGTTGAGAAATAATCAACAAGAATAGAAATGTGCAGTATTGAATCATAAAGCTGACTGCCATTTCATTAGATAGATGTTAGAAACAACTATCTAAAAATGATGCTGCCTTCCTTCTTCAGCTTCACGTCCACCTGGAATAACAGAAGTCCTGAGTAAGAAGTGGTAAGGGGATTCGGAAAGTTAGCACCTCGTCAATGACTAGAGTCAAGACCTAACGAAATGAACCAACAGCATTAGGTTCTTGCCTTGAACTCACCAGTGATTTTATCAACAGTCTCTCCTTAAGGGAATTATTTATCTTTATAATTTTAACCTAAAGAAGAGGGTTTTCAGTAGCAAATATCAAGTAGGCAGAGGATATCCCATAACTGCCTATGGTAGATACACTAGTAATTAAATGCCAATTGTAATTTAAGTTTAAATAAGAAGCTTCAGGAGACTCCTTGTTCTCACTGATCCAGTTGAACAAGGTGTCCCATATATTGTGAGAACACACATATACACACACAGATAAAATTAAAATTGATGTTCATACTAGTGAGGAAGAAAAAGGGGAAAAAAACCCCCACACACTTCTGTATTGTTAAATTGACTGTCACGGAGTTTTCTTCAGGTTTAAAATAAGCTGGTACCACTTAGAGAATTTCTTTTCCCATAACCATTAGAATGTCTAAAGAAGTCACAGGTCAGTTGAAGAACGCATCCCTTTAGTTTTTCAAGTGGTGCCAAAAAGTGT